>NC_133540.1:23655000-24905000 GCF_048773025.1 Camelus bactrianus
CCACAATAAATGCATTAGCAATTAGAATCAAAATGAGTCCGATACTGAATTTAGCTTTATAGAATCAAGTGATTAAATACTTACTTAAGATGAAAACACCCAAACCAGTTTTATGTTTAATATTATTTTTTAAGACCTACATCCATAGAATGGGAAGACAGAGGAAATCTAAACAGAGCTCTAGCTTCTTTGTTTCCCAGATGAAGGAAATGATGTGTAGGGAGACCATGTGCCAAGCCCAAGGTCATGTACCAAGGTAGGTCAGAGCCAGGAGTGGAAGTGAAGTTTCCCTCTCCCAGTTCATGCCCGCTTCCTCCTCTGCCCTCTCCTCAATCCCTGACATTAAACACCGGGTATCATTTAGATTGATGCTAGACTTGATAAATATTCCTATAGCCATTATGGCCCTGCAGGTTCAGTCTTTAGGCAAATGTACGTATGTATCCTCAGCTTAAAATGTTTTAAAAGGAGCATTTTGTTGATCAAGAGTGATACACTTGGCAAAGAAAATGCAGATCACCATCATCAGGTCAGTCTGACTTAGTATTTACGTATGAGAATCACTTAGAGAAAAGTCTATTTGAGCACCACTGTATGGGAACTATGCTTTAGCACATCTATTCACTTTGCCCACTAAAATTTGGGTCTGTTTTAATCCACCTAATCAAGGTTTTTAAGCTTTATTCCTTCTTAAAAGAGTTTAACTGAGCAATTTTAAACAAATTTCAAACTGAGCAATTTAAAATAAAGAAAAGAAAACTGGTTCTGGCTGATCACACAAGCATAAAATTGAGTAAATAGTTAACATAAATAAATGGCAGTACCGCGGGAAATACATACTTAAGACAGAAAGTGGCTAGAAAATGCCACTTACCTGCTTTCCCCAAGTCAGGTTATCAGATGATGGGTAACAGTTAACACGGAGTCTACGCCTTTAGGAGGGACGGGTGGCTCGGAGTGCTGTTCCTGGTCACCTGCGTTCTCCCTGTGGCACGGGCTGTCTCTACAGCGAGTGGCTCAAGCCTTTTTACAAGAGTAGACTTTCTTTTCTGAGGCTCACAGTGCCATTTCCTGTACAACGCCATTAACGATTTCCTCAATCCTTAAAGGTAGTGGGGGTGGAAAGTTAGCTTAAATATTGATCTGGCAGCATATTAAAGAAAGGGAAACAGCTGTAATTTCAAAGTTCTGCCTGGTCTTTGTGTAGCTAATGATGATGACCGGGAATAGATGGTTCTTTGGGCAGGGACTGTAATAGCTCTGTTTCTTTCACTCAGATTGATCTCCGGGCAGAGTATTGAAGGCAAGGCTCACAGTAAGGAGACGTGAAGTGTTCTGCCAGGGAAAGTGACAAGAATTTCATGAGTTTTCTATCAAACAAGGAATATTTCTGTGAGATGACCCCTGTAAAATTTAAGGCATGTTTTTTTCCTTTTCTCCCAGATACTCAGAATTTAACATCAAATTGTAGTGTTCATTATTTCTTTTCGTTAGGTTGTAATTTGCTCCATCACCCCTGAACACTAAGTCATCAGCATCTTAGAGCTTAGTAGGAAGTATGGACGGAATGAAAGAAGTAGAGGGTTCAACCAGGGGTGACGTGATGATTCAACAAACCACAGTGGCCAACAGAAGGCCAGAACCCAGGGTGGAGTCCTGAGTAACCAGGAAGATGGAGGCACCACTGGGTTGCCTTTGAGGAAATGTTGGACAGATCTGCTCTCACTTTGAGATGAAAGTCACTTGTTTGCTGTGTACAGCATCTGGTGCCTACCCACTCCACATACATGCCCCACAGCAAAAAGTTACTTGGGACTATTAAAGTTCCGTATCTCCCTGGTACAGTCATTACCCCAGAATGTAATCCCTGAGACACAGAAGAGAATAAAAGTGTGGAGAATGAAGTATTGTGATGCAGGCTAGCTATATCAAAACAATGCCATTCTACCACTTGGAAACACAAAGGCAGACTTCTGACACATCACTCTCCTAATCATTCAGACATCTCTGTGGAAGAGAATTAACAGTAAGAGTTGCGGGGAGGGTATAGATCAGTGGTAGAGCGTGTGCTTAGCCTGCACGAGGTCCTGGGTTCAATCCCCAGTGCCTCCATTAAAATAAATTTTGAAAAAACCTAATTACCTCCCCTCTCAAAAAGTTTAAAAAAATTTAAATTAAAAAAACAAAGTAAGAGTCATATTAAGGTTTTGTACGGCTCCGGAGGAATACATGAAAGAAACTCGTTGTCTAAATAAATTGTTATATCTAAAGAAAACTAAAATTTTATTTTGAGATTTAAACCATATGACAACTTTTACTTTAAAGATATTGCTATTTTAATTCTGTCTTCCCATTGAATTCAAATTTCACAGCTCTCATGCTTTGCTTAAGTATTACTGTTGTTTTTACCACTGGCATCTACTTTCTCTTAATCTGATATATTTTCTAACTTTAAAGTTGTCAGGACTTCCCTAAAGACTTTTCTTCTTCTTAATAGACAACTTTTTTACTTCCTAAACTGCAACTCCAGAATGTCAAAAGGATAACAAATCAGTCTTAAAGAATTATGTTAACATATTTCTATGATATTATGAAAACAGAACATGACAAACAAAATGTGATGTAAAAAAACATGGTAATATCTTTCATGCAACATCAACAGAGTGATCTTTTTTTAATAGCAGCAAGGAAAATTTAGCTATCAACGTCCTTTCACAATATTAATGGGTTGTAAATTTCAGATTTCCCAGCCAAATGCTATAAATGAGGTTCACTGAGCCAATATCTAACATTAATGGCTCCTCTTTTCTTTTTCAGAATATATCAAAATATATATACCTGGCAAAATATATCACCATAAAAAAGAAACATTCAATATCTTATTTTTGATTGGGAGTTTGCGATTGGTGGATACAAACTACTATATACACAGAACAGATAAACAAGGTCCTACTGGAAAGCACAGGGAACTATATTCGCCTGTAGTAGCCTGTAATGAAAAAGAATAAGCATTTGTGTATATGCATAACTGAATGACTATGCTGTACACCAGAAACTAACACAGCATTGTTAATCAACTATACTTCAATTAAAAAAAATGGAAACCAAACCCAAACAAAACAAAACAAAATCTTATTTTTGAGAACAACTTGGAAGCAAGTACAGCATTAATGATGAAAGGGTAAATTCCAGTTTTATATCTAATCATTCGTACTGTTTCCATAACCCTGGGGGAACATTTCCCCTGGCTGTGACGAAACTAAAACCTTTAGGCTACAAATAAAACAAACAAATAAAATAAACACACACATGAGAAGAAGTTGGTCAGAAGAAGCGACAGCAGTGGACTTCGTGAAGGCTGGTTTGGAGGCAGTGCTCGTGAAGTGAGCACAGGATAAAGGACTTGAAAGCACACTTGCCCCTGGCGGTAATTTCTGAAATTTACAGCCATTTCCATGCTCCCCAGGTTGCTCCAGGTGCTTCTCTCTGCAGTGAGGACAGAGCCAAGGCCGACTTCTCAGGGTCAAGTCAGCACGGCGCCAGCAGCAGCTGCGAACTGTGGGGGGGCTGCTGTGTGTGTGTGTGTCTATCAGCGACTGCGCGGACCAAGTGAGCCATTTCCTTACATTAAGCTCTTTCTCATCTAGTTTATTAGTCTCCGTTTTTTTTTTTAATAGTCTCTCACATGATATTTTTTCTTTTCTTTCTGTAATTGTAACCTTTATTTTCTTTTAATCCTAGAAACCAGAATGCCCCAATATAAGCTACGCCTTTGCTGATGGGCTATTGAACACACCGCAAAACTGTAAAGTACCTGAAATTTACTTACTTGTTGACAGAGAAGCCTCTGTTACAGAGTGTCTGTTTTTAGTATTTCTCATTCTTCCAGTGGGGCTTGACTTAAAGAGATCTGATTCTTTCAGACGGCCAAGGCAATGTTATTAACAGTAGCTAAACTTTCTTGAATAGGAACCGTGTGTACCTGACACTGTTCAAAAAGCTTTGCATGAAATACTTTCAGATGATCGTTACAACCCACTAAGAAGGTACCATTAGCATCCTCATTTCACGGCTGAGAACACTTGTGGTGGGAGCGAAGTAACCTGCTCACATCTGCCTCTGACCTTCTTACACACATGACAACTTCGTCTCAGTGCCTCTGTATCAGTGATTACCAGCATTACAGCAGCAGCCAGAAGCTTTGAGAGTCTATCACTATTTGTTCTAAAGCAGCCGTCTTACAAAATGCAAGACTTTACTCTTAAGGAACAGTTACACAAAAAGACATGTATGCACCAAAAATGGAGATACTCTTACCAAAAGCAAGAGACAGTGAGGGGTGTAGAGACAGTCACAGAGTTAAAAAAAAATATTCTGTGCCTATCCTCATGGTTTACAATGTGGTATGAAAACAGCAATATCAGAGGTTTAAAAAGTCAGTGACACAGAGAAGGTCAAAGGGCTGCGGGCAATGTCAAAGGGAGAAGAGATCATTGATAGCCAGAGAGATTAGGAAAGTCTAAGCTGAGTTAAGAAACCACAACAAAAAACTATGTTTGTTTTAAATTTTTAAAAGAATATATACATTTTATAGGATGTGTGTATATATGTGTGTGTGTGTGTGTATTTGTTTGGTTAGCTATATGCTAACCTTGAAGGGCATACCTATGGTGGAAGAGCTCTCATTTTAAAGTTATAACTAGCTTGGGCTGCACTTCCAGGTGGGTCTGTGGAATGAGTCTCTTCAGTTCCAAAAACAGAACTAAATATAGAGAGCCATCCTCCATTGTGTCTGGAGAGAGTCATTAACCTGAAGATGTCCAAAATTAAGAAGTTTTTCTTAATTTTGCACTCATTTTGCATTTGCAATGTATATGCATGTGCTTGTTGAGAAGTTATTCCCTGAATAACCTAAGCTGAGGCCCCTAAGACTTCAGCTGAGATCATTAGAAAGACATTTGTTGAACGAGAGACATCCAAAAGGAAAGGGTCTGGGGGGCCCAACCTGCACTATCAAATCTTAAGACTCACTGAATGACATTCTGGGAAATGGACTAATGTTATCGGCCCCATGGACTGATGTGATTCTCATAAGAGGGATAAAGTGTCAGTGAGCCAAAGATGAGTTAGATGCCGCATCCAGAAGTCGGAGCAAGGAGCAAGGCCTGACCCTGGAGGCTGGGTCAGTCCTAAGAAGTAGGGGCCAAGCTCTGAGTCCAGGGACGTTCTCAGGACTAGCAGCAGGTGTGGTTTTGGGCTGGGCCAGAAGCTAGATGTAGAAGCAACCTTAAAACTGACTGGCAGCTGGAAGATAGGTATCGTCTGGGGGAACCACCTCTACAGCTACAAGTCAGCATTGCCTTGCACTTCTTTTCCTGGTTTTCCCTAAACTTTAAGAACAGACATTAAAATTTGCAGTCATAGTTTGACATACAGAAATCAGTTGCATTTCTCTACACTAACAATTAAATATCAGAAAAAGAAAGTAAAGGAACAACCCCTTTTAAAATTGCATCCAAAAAAATAAAATACTTAGGAATAAATCTGCCCAAGGAAGTGAAAGACATATGCAGAGAACTACAAAACAGTGATTAAGGAAATTAAAGATGACTTAAAGAAATGAAAAGATATCCCATGCTCTTGGATGGGAAGAATCAATATTGTTAAAATGGCCACACTGACCAAGGCAATCTACAGATTTAATGTGAGCCCTATGAAATTACCCAGCACATTTTTCACAGAACTAGAACAAATAATCCTAAAATTTATACGGGATCACAGAAGACCTAGAATTGTCAAAGCAATACTGAAGAAAAATAATGAAGCTGGAGGAAAAACTCTCCCAGGCTTCACACAATACTACAGAGCTACAGTAATCAAAACTGCATGGTATTGGTACAAAAACAGACATATGGATCAATGGAACAGAATAAATAACTCAGAAATAAATTCACACATTTATGGTCAATTAATCTTCAACAAAGGATGCAAGGATATACAAAGGAGAAAAGACTGTTTCTTCAGCAAGTGGTGTTGGGAAAACTGGACAGCCACATGTAAATCAATGAAGTTAGAACACTCACTCACACCATACACAAAATTAAACTCAAAATGGCTTAAAGACTTAAATATAAGACACTATAAACCTCCTAGAAGAAAACAGGTAAAACATTCTCTGACATAAATTTTAGCAATGCTCTCCTAGCGCAATCTACCCAGGAAACAGAAATAAAGGAAAAAGAAACAAATGGGACCTAATTAAACTTATAATCTTTTGCACAGCAAAGGAAACCATAAGCAAAACAAAATGACAAACTGCAGAATGGGAGAAAATATTTGCAAATGATGCAACTGACAAAGGTTTAACTTCCAGAATATATAAACAGCTCATACAACTCAATAACAAAAAAATAAACAACCCAATCCAAAAATGAGCAGAAGACCTAAACAAGCAATTCTCCAATGAAGAGATACAAATGGCCAATAGATATGTGAAAAAATGCTCAGTACTGTGTATTATCAGAGAAATGCAAATCAAAATTACAATGAGGTATCACCTCACACCAGTTAGAATGGCCACCATTCAAAAGTCCATGAACAATAAATGCTGGAGACGGTGTGTGGAAAAGGGAACCCCCCTACGCTGCTGGTGGGAATGTAGTCTGGTGCAGCCATTCTGGAAAACAGTTTGGAGATTCAACAAAAAATTAAAAATAGACTTACCATATGATCCAGCAATCCCACTCCTGAGCATGTATCAAGAGAAAACTCTAATTTGAAAAGATACATGCAGCCCAGTGTTCACAGCAGCAGTATATACAGTAGCCAAGACATGGAAACAACCTAAATGTCCATCAACAGATGAATGGATAAACAAGCTGTGGTATATTTATAAAATGGAATACTACTCAGCCATAAAAATAATAAAATAATGCCATCTGCAGCAACATGAATGGAACTGAAGATCATCATTTTAAGTGAAGTAAACCAGAAAGAGAAACAAAAATACCATATGATATCACTCATAGGTGGAATCTAAAAAAAGAAAAAAGAAGACACAAATGAACTCATTTACAAAACAGAAACAGACTCACAGTCATAGTAAATAATCTTACGGTTACTGGGGGAAGAAGGGGTAGGAAAGGATAAATCATGAGTTTGAGATTTGCAGATACTAATTAATATATACAAAATAGATAAACATGTTTATACTGTATAGCACAGGGAACTATATTCAATATCTTATAGTAACCTATAATGAAAAAGAGTATGAAAACAAATACATGTATGTATATGGATGACTGAAACATTATGCTGTACACCAGAAATTGACACAATGTAAACTGGTTATATATCAATTTAAAGGAAAAAAAATAAAATGAAATTTGCAGTCATATCCTCCTTGTGTGTGGGTAAATTAAGGAATGGACACGAACACGCTCTGGGAGAAGTGGTGTGGGCAGAGCAGTGCAGGGTGTTGTTGACAATGAAAGGTAGTGACAAGGTAGTATCGTCCCCCGCTGCTCAGCTCACCTCTCCACCTCCCGAAGACTGGGGCAGAAAAGGCACCAGCATCATGAATTCACGTGGAAACTCTTCCTGAGCCTGTGAGCCACAGCCTCTTCCTTGAGAGACTCGGAAATAACTAAGACCATGTGAGAGTGAAGAAAGTCTGTGCAGGCAGGTAGAGAGTCAAAGGTCCTCACTGCTGGGCAATCCGACTTAAAAAAAAAAAAGAGCGAGAATGTATTCTGAAATTCTACGTTGGCAAGGCACAGACTCAGCCATCACACAGATTACAACAGAACAGAAGTCAGAATTTTATTCTTAGTGATCTCACTGGAGTGTCTCACTTGGCTTCTCTGAAATTAAAGCCTTCAGCTACGAAATGGGTATTAAAGCAAAGATGAATTTCCCTGGTCTGGTCAATGATAACATATCTGAGGATTTTGTGGAACCATGAAGTTCTATGGGAAGATGAACATGATAATTTACGAAATGGGGAAACTTAGCTCGTTGATAGCACATAGAACGGCTCAGAGAGCCAGATAACATGCAACTAAACACACACATGAATGCTGTGTGCCCAAGGACACGCAGTCATCTTCACAGTTCAGCTTCTCTGGTAAGGCGACCTCAGAAAATGGCATTATCCAATCCTTCTGTGCCCAGGCTTTAAAAGATCTTTAAAAATCGTCCAAAACCTCACGTTCATTAACTCAGTCCAGCTGAGCTCCTAAAGCCAAAAAGACGATAAGCGATGTATCCCAATGTGTAGTGTACTGTCTCCCTCCTCCCATCCGCAAGGGGCTGGGAAAGTCCAGCAGACCTGTTGGAGTGACAGAAACGACTGCAGTATTCATTTCAGAGAGACACAGATCTGGAAGGAGGGGCTGTCCGTCCTTGCTATGAGGGTCGCTTATTCAGAGCAGAAGTAGACAGTGGCCTTGTCTAAAAATTCCAAGATAATTTACACAGAGTGGAAAACCAACGCTAGAGAATTGAATTCAAAGAACACTGTAAACAGGTATGTGTATTTAACGGCTACTGTGAATGCAAAAAAAAATACGTAAAATATATATCATGAACTCTACTAACCTTTAGGAAATAGAGATGCTAAGTTAGATTTAGACCCACTAGAATTTCTAGACAAAAGATGACCCCTTTGTCACTGCATCTTTCTCCACTCTGCCCCCAATAACAAAGGCTTGTTAATTATTCTGTATTATCAGGTATAATCTGTGTCATGAATCGAAGGGCTAGTTATCAAATCAAGGTCTCCATTTCTGGATTAAGCCTTTAAGCCTTTTATCTTTGGACTACTGAGAGCACCAACATTTCTCCATCCATTTCAACATAAAATATACCCTTGGAATTAAGGATATAGACATATTTATTACCTGAACTCTAGCTGTTAAAATAGAGTGACTCGTGATACACCTTCTTCTCTACACCCTCATCCATGAAGGGTATCTCTAACTAATCACAACATCCTTCCTCGACAAGCCTGAACATGACCTTCTAAACTCTGTCAAGACAGTGCCCCAGGCAGTCTCCAACAATTCATGAGGGTTAGCAGGAGAACTGAAATGTATCTGCTACCCTAACTGACAAGGGATGTTTTGAGTAACAGGCCCCTATAACCTCATACTTTTATTCTCAATGGAAGCTTCTGAAATTGGCTTCGTGCAGTTGTTCACTTGGTGAGTTGATCTCGAAGTGGGAATGGGAAACGGGGGGAAACAGCCCCCCTCCTCCTCCCTTTGGTGGAAGCAGCAGGAAACCTTGGCTTACTGACCCTTTCTTTGGCAAGCAGGTCCCACCACAAGCATTCTCCAAGGATGAGGGCTTCTTGAATCTTTCCCTGTCCTCTGTATTTTAAGATCTGAAATCTGTCTCTGCAAGAGCAATTGGCTCCTTCTCCGTGTGATCGGCTCCTTCTCCGTGTGATCGAGTGGTGTTAAATTGTATCTGCTACATTTGGAAAACAGTCATACAAGTTTCTTTTAACTCTCTTGTGGTAACTACTTGCAAGGAAAGCCCTGCAAACAAACTTGTCTAAAGAACCTCTCCCACCATCTCCATGAGGCTAACAAGTCTGTACCTTACCAGACCAAATCATACTACCTTCTGCCCTGCCTGCAGGCAGCGCACTTCACGCCCAGGTTAGTAATCTTAACGATAATTTTAAAGAGCGTCCCTCCTTGTTGCAACACAGAGTTCATCATTCTAACTGGTAACGTGCCAGCTTCAAGTAAGACGGCAACTTGGTAAAAATACAAATTCTTCACATTGTTCTTCCAAGTGGTAGAGGAATAACTGTTTTAGTGACCTTGAGGAATAACGCTGGTCATTCTATAAAGTTACTCAAATGAACACACACCAAATTAAAAAGTCATTTTAGAGTTTAGCTAAATATAGAAAAGAACACCCTATAGACTATTCACCTCTGATAAAAGTTTGATTAAAACTACAATCATGTTTAGTCTTTTTTTTAATAACCAAATTCAACTCAGATATTAGAAAATAGTCATGTTCTGAGAATTGGTACGTGGTTCTTTTCATTTCTTACAACCCAAATACCTGATGGTCAGAGCTACGCAGTTGGGATTACCCTGAACCCAGGTGAAGAAGACGCATATGCATTTAACCAGGGCCACCTATTGAACAGAGGACCAAAAGGTCCTGGAACTGTGACTGCCGGTGGGGGAGGCTGACATGGTGTCAGTCCACTGGATTTTGCTCTGTTCTTGAGTATAATTCCGAAATGAGTCAGTGTGAAAATAACACCACTTGACTAGTGACAGCAGATAATTCAGGCTCTTCAGGTACACCCCATTCTCCATAGGTCCTGGTTAAGTGAGTTTTCACTGCTAATGATGGACAGCCATCTTCTCAATTAACCGCTTCCCCATTCTACCACGTCTTCACCCCTCTCCTAGTTTCCATGTTCCTACTTCGCTTTCCCAGTAGGTTTTTAGCCTGTAAAATCTTTAGGTGAGCAGAGTTGCCTCTGCATCACTTCCACGTAAGCCCCTGCCCAAAGCTGGGGTTCCTCTAGCATCCCACGAAAGTCCTCCAATAGAAAGAAAAATTGTCTTTATAACGAAAATGCTATTAACCAAGCTAACTATTGTTAAGTCCGTTCCAAGGCCTTTAGAAAATTCTGGCTGACTGACCACTGTGCACTGTGAATAATCCTTTTTCCTAAGACAAGATGAATTCTTATATGTGATTCTTTAGAGACTCAAGCAAATGCCTCCATGCTTCTTTCTGATCATCCGTGGCAATGAACATGGGCCAAGACACTAGTGGAATTGTCTCATTTCCTGTATCTCTCATCTTCTAATGTGGTATTTAACTTCCTGTAGGCCAAGGTCAGGCACAGGGCATGTTTAGTGTGGCCTAAGGACTTTAGACCTCTCTGAAATCTTCGCATTTGAGAAGTGAATTGTTATTAAATCTAACCAGTGACATCTTGGGAAGCACCAGAACCAGGACGGTTCAGAGGGCAGAGTGAGAACACAGTTTCATGGCAAGGCAACTGGGAGGGGTGGACCAGGCCTGAAACAGTTCATCACTACATAGCAGCTGCCTTGAGAAACAGCTGCTTTTCAGAATTTTTTCTCCTTTTTCACTAAGAGATCTTGATATTTTGTCTTCATTTCCCAGAGCTGGTTCCTTAGCAACGGCTTCAAGGACTCCTTCAGTGAAAACAACTATTTTTAGATTTGAGTCAGTCGTAAAAATTCATGTTTTGGGTCAGGAATACCATAAATTCACCTAGTTTGGGAGATACTTAAAGCCACATAAATCAGAAGCTCCCCAAGTGTAGCAGGTGTTGGATGAGTGATGTAAAGAAATTCAGACAGCTTGTTTGAGGAATGGATTAACTTATAGATTTCTGGATATTTAATAAATTCATGTTAAATTTTCAAACTTCTGACAGTCAAGCATCATTAATCACAGCTTTTCTCGTAGTTATAAGTGTCTCAGTTGGGCCTCACATGAAAAATAATCTGATTTCCTGACTTATTGATGAAAATCTCTTTGTTATTCAATAGGATGAATTATTTGTGCCCAGAGTTTTTCCACTTAGACGCTGTATTATTGCCTCATAAAACAATGTGATGGAACAGTTACTTCCAAAAACAGCAAAGAATAAGCAACTGTTGGTTTAACCTGCACACAATTATAAAGTGAAATTCCACCACAAGTTAATTACAGAGATTAATTCTTATTTAGAGTCTATCACAGAGATCCAAAATATGAATCTTATTATGAAATTTCACTTGGACAGATAATGATGATTTCAAACGATTTGTTATGAACTTTATCTTCTACAAAGTTTGGAAGTGCCTGGGGTGTTGTGTTTTTTGCAAATGTAAAGCACTTATTCAAACGTTCCCACCAAGTGCAAGGAATGTACCAAAAAATACTGCACAGAAAGTCCTATTTGAGACGTGTGAGTCCGCAAACAGGTTAGTTACGCGTAACAGAGAATGAGGTTGCTTTTTTCACAAGAGAACAGGCATTTCTTCTGAACAGCAAGTCTAATTGGAAAAAATAAGGCGACCGTGACATTTCTGACCTCATCCTGCTCCAGCAACCTTGAGCTTGGTCCTCTTCGAAGAATGAACTGACCAGAAATGAACAAGGGTTTAGATGCTCTTCCTTCCTAGATTCAGGCCAATCGAACCAGACATGAAAGTAGAATTGTCCCTTTTCGAGAGATGTGTTCATTTTCAGAAAAGCCCAAATCTTCATAAAACAAAACGCATAATTGTGGTAGGCAGAGTAACTGTCTCCAAAAGATGTATGGGTTTTAATCCCTAGAATCCATAAAAATGTTACATTACATGGCAAAGGGGATCTAAGGTGATGGTGGAGTAACAGCCGCTAATCAGCTAACCTTGTCTGGATCATCTGGATGGGCCCTTTAACAGGGTCATCACAGGGGTCCTTCAACAGGAAGAGGGAGGCAAAGCCTCAGCATCACAGTGATACAATGTGAGAAATGCTTGACTGGTCATTGCTGGGTTTAAAGAGGGAACAGAGCCTGGAGCCAAAGAATATGGGTGCTTTAGAAACTGGAAAAAAAACAAGGACACAGATTCCCTTAGATGCTCCAGAAGGAACATGTCGCTGACATTTGATTTTAGCCCAGTGAGACCCATTTTCGATCTCCAACCTCCAGAACTGTAAGATCATAAATGCAAGCTGTTTTCAGCCAATAAGTGTGCGATCATTTGTTGGAGCAGCAATTAAAAAAAAAAAAACAAAAACACCAAAGACAGTGATGCACAGGAGAGCTAAGACCATTCCAAGGAGAAAAACATCACAGAAATGCTTCCATGTGGATTTCAAAAGATGGGCTGCAAGTCCTTTTGCTTGTAAGTTCAAAAGTACAGTACGAAAACAACCACCCATGCCCTCTATGGATGGTGACAAGGTGACAACCTTGGGCAGAGCTTTATGCTTACCCATGACATTTGTAGACTGAAAAGCAGAGCAGAATTAACTTTCTACGTTGTGAACAACAGTCCTTTCCTGAAGCAGGATTCCCCATAGGGCACTTGGCCCAGATGGAAGAAATTGTGCTCAGAAGAACTGAGTACCACTGAGAACCCGAGGTCCCTCAAGTCCATTTCTGAACTTTGCTGTGCTTGAGGATTTGACTGGAAACTTCTCAGCTCCGTCTCCTTTGCCAAGGTCATCCAAGTAGCCCGCCAGGCCTCCGTCGTCCACTGGAGCTGCTATCAAGCGCTGGCCTAAATGTTTTCTACATTACTTCATTTTGTGCTTTTGTCTAAAACAGCAAAAGGAGACCAAGAGTACTTCTTTCTAGCTCACCCTAAGTTTTTACTTCCCGGCATCCTCAATTCCCTAACCACTAATCCCATTAAGTGTTATGTCACTTGTTATAAATGGCGCCTTTCCTGATCTTCCAACTCTTCAGGTGTTCTTGGCTCTCATCTTTCACAACCTGACTGTGGACACTTGGTTGGACAGAAGTTAGCACATAGGATTCTTTTTCTTTTTTTTTTTTTTTTTTTTTTTAGTTGAGGTATAGTCACTTACAATGTGTCAATTTCTGGTGTACAGAATAACAGTTCAGTCATAGATACACATAGTATATTTGTTTTCATATTCTTTTTCATTATAGTTTACTACAACATATTGAATATAGTTCCCTATGCTATACAAAAGAAACGTTGTTTATCTATTTTAGATATAGTAGTTAGTATCTGCAAATCTCAAACTCCCGATTTATCCCTTCCCACCCCCTTTTCCCTGCGGTAACTTATTTATAGACCAGAAACAGACTCACAGACATCAAAAGCACATACGATTCTAACCGTATCCATTCATTCATGCATTTGCCAAGTGCCGTGGTTGCAATAATGAATAAGAAGGCAAATTCCTTCCCTTATGGAGCTTTTATATTCTGATGCGAATGTGAGGAAGACAGAAACAAAACAATAAACAGGCACTTACCTAGAGATGTGCACATCAAATTGTAATTTCAGGTGCTGATGAGTCAGATAAGTAAAATAAAATGATGGGAACCAGACCAACTCAGAGGAGATTATTTAGCTAAATTGGTGTCTTAATTTTTTAAAATATTTTGTCACATGTTTTACAAAAAACCTTGTTCACCCTTTCCTTTCCAGAGAGTCTGAGAGCATATAAGCAAAAATCATGATTCGATTCCTTATACAAACACACACAAAGAGATACACACAGAGACACACAAACGTTGTACTAATAACCCTCAATCACCGAAGTAGTAGTTCAAACCATCTTAGCCTTCCAAAATGAATCGGTTAATTTGTAACATATCCTATTCTCTGCTTCTCTACTTAGAAACTACCCCCCATTATTCTAAACTAAAGGAAAACTTTCCAAAGCAGTTTGTAGAAGGAATAACTCTACCTCAAGTACCTTACTGGGGGGCGGGGTGGGGATGATAAATAACCTTTGAGATAAAGTCAAATATATAAACATGAGACGCTAAAAGTTTGAAAATACTGAGAAACAGCCGAACACTATTATTTATACAATATCACCTATATAGAGAGACCCTATGATGCTCCTGTTAATAAAGCAAGCAAGCCACATGTGACAAAAAGATTCTGTCAGTGTTGAAGAAGAGTGGCTTGATGTTTCACAGATCAGCACTTAGGAATAAATTTCATTTTGATGCCAAGGGCTTTCCACAGACAAAGTTGACTTTTAGAATATACATCATACAAATCACCAAAATTAAAAAGAAAAATTCATCACAGATTATTTTAAATAGCCTCCTCTTCTTGTGCATTTAAAGTATCATTTGATTTTTAGAATCTGAATTTAGATTTTTAAAAATACATATACTATTAAAATATCAGATAAACCACATGTTTGATATATACATATATACAACAATCTTACAAAATACATCACATATTCATGCCTTTTTTGAAGTTCTAAGTTTACCTTAAGTGAGAGGATACTTTCAGAAATTGCTCTGTGAACTATAACAGGCCAGAGAAGTGTGATTTCTCTATTTACCTGTTCTGCGTTGTTTTCTGCCACTCAGGAGCTTACAGAAATGTGAATTCTATACATTTCACACATTGTGGGTTCTATGTGCAAAATGTCTTGCAAATGAATACTCTCTAAAAACAGTATAATTTAGATGTACTTCTGTATGTTTTATAGAGTAAATTCCAGCAACAATAAACTTAAAAAACTAGCTGTTCAAATAAAGAAAAATGTTTTGTCATTAAGCCATTTCTAGTTATGTGGCAAAATCTGCTAATGGATGCTTTGAAAGTTACAGATGTAGAATTTCATCTGTTAGAAATGGAACCAAATCTAAAAATTAATTAACACCTATTCCTCATTTCACAGATGCAGAAACAACATCCCAGACATGTCAAGGTCTTGATCATCTCATCCAAGTAGTTGATGACACAGTGCGATGATCAGCTCCGAGCCTGGGTCTTTTTCACTTCGACCACACCCGAAACCCACCTAAACTCTCACCTGTTCCTGACAAATAACCAACATAATCTTTTTCTAAGAGCAAAAGAAATGCATTTTCATGATTTTTATGAAATTAACATTATCCAAGAACTTAAATATCCAAGTATTACAAGAACTCTGGTTAATTCATTAAAATTCCACTCATTCTACTAAAGATGTAGTGATATTTAAGTGTTTTGAATTTGAAAGAAAGATTTTCACCCAGCAAAGTGTATGTTCTCCAGCCTCTGTCCTCTGCAATCACTAGTTCTGGTCCAGGCTGCGGACCTGATCAAAAGAGTTTATTCATGCAAAACAAACTGAGTGTCTATGACGCCCTCCTCTTTGTTTTACTTCACCCTCAAGAGGGTTTCCATTCTTTTGTGATTAAAAGTCACATATACTAGTGGTAATAAATCATACTTTTTCAGAAGTGTCTAGTTAGGTAATTAAGAACTATCAAAAGACTTAATTGCCTGTTTCAATCAGTTCTTGATCATTCAGACCACAGAATTTTTTTTAAGAAATGGCTTATGGACAATTCACTCCAGAAATATCTAGAGTCCTTGTGAAAACAGATTTGACTGAGCTTAAATTTCTAAGAGGTGAGGCTTCCAAGGGGACATTTTTAACAAGAACACCGAATGAATTTTACTCACACCAAACATCCACTTAAATTCCTGAAGACTGTGACAACTCCATCTTTGTCTTTAGATCTTCAGTATCCATTAAGAAAACATCTGGTGCCTCATTGGAAACTATGTTGAATTAATTAAATAAAATCAGCTCTGGCTTCGGTAGGAAAATAGGGAAGAGTAGTGTTGATAGAAAAATGGGGAAAAGAAAAGTCAAATTCTTGTCATTTTATAAGAGGCTTAAGAGTGTCACATACACCCCTTCCTCACTCAGGAGTCCTCCAGCCCGGGTCCATGTATCCGAGGACCATTCAGAGAACTTACAACTCACTGAGAACTGTATCAGCTGAAAAGATGTGCTTCCTTGTTTGATCTTCAAAGCATCCCAGCATCTTACTAATTTTACAAAGAGGAAATCATTGAAGTTTGTTCAGAGATTAAATGACTCGAGGACATACTGCACCTAAGCAGCAAGGCTGAGGCTGCAAGTCAATTATTTTGACTTTTAGTTTAAGGTGTTTTCCTCTGATTTTGCTGCCTCTGTCACTCCTATAATTTGTTCTTTTTTTCCCCCTGATTTATACCTGCCTATAGATTTACTCATTTTTCCATAGACAGAAAATCTTCAAAACCAGAATATAATGCACGTCATTAAAATGATATTGTGAGCTATATTTACATACTATATTATATATTTGTAGACTTATATTTTCTTAACAAATCAAAAATCAAAGCAATGCTAAGAATACTAAGAATAGGAAGGACTGAAACAAGAATCAACAACAACAACAAAAAAAGCCTTAGAAAACAAGAGGGGTGGAGCACGTGCTTAGCATGCACAAGGTCCTGGGTTCAACCCCCAGTAACTCCATTTAGAAATAAATAAATAGATAGATAGATAAAGAATAAATAAATCTAATTACCTACCCCCCAAAAAACAAACAAAAAAAGTATTATTTTAAAAAGAGAAAACAATAGTTTTTAAGTTGATGTGAAAATAATTATAGTAATATTTTTAAAAGACTACTTCTGGGCATACCATTACCTAGGATAAAACAAACATTTTCCTTAAGGAATTAGAGGAGGCATCATAGTTTGTGAAAACAATTTGGATTGCTCTGTCTCGGAAACTGTTCTGTGCAACAGATTTTTTCCCATTGCACATTGCATCAGCTTTCAGGGCTGAAGACAACAAGATATCACGAACTGGTGGCTTAAAACCACGGCACCGTATAGCCTCACAGCTCTAGCAGCCGAGGATCCAGGTGTTGGCAGGGCCACGCCCCCTCGGAAGCTCGCAGCGAGGTCATCCCCGCCTCCTCCCGGCTTCTGGCCTGTCGGTAATCTTTGGCAATCCGTCCGTGCTTGCAGCTACACAGCTCGCCTCTGCCTTGTCTTCTCGCAGTGTTTTCCGCGGATGCTTGTGTCTTCCCACGACCATCTTCTTATAAGAACACAAGTCATATGCACCAGGAGCCCATCCAACTCCAGGCTGATCTCATTTTAATTACCCTGGCAATATCCCAACTCCCAATAAGGTCACATTCTGAGTTACTGTGGGTTAGAACTACAACATATTTTTTGCGGGGAGGGGAACACAGTTCAACTCATAACACACGTGAAAAGAAATACAACTTCAACGATAATTCTAGAAGGTTTCCCAATGATTTCTTGGATGACTGCTCAGAAGCATCTTTCAGTCACCGCCACGCTGAGTTTGGTAGTTCTACATTCACTAGGCTAAATTCGTCAGCAGCACATGGGGAAAGTATGTGTATGCACTTCATGCTATATTTAAAACCCAATAGAAGTGACAAGTTCTTATCCTTAAAACTTCTATTTAATCGGCATCATTTTTAGAAGTAAGTCAATGTTCTCATTGATTAAACCAGACCCTATTCCTCCTATATTTCAACGCCTAATCAGAGGAGTGCTGTTCTTTGTGGCTGTCACAATAAGTGAGTTTTGATGAGGACAAATTCACCTAAAAATAAAAATGTCTATACATTTTGCGCTTGCATTCTTATAAGAAAATTTAAACCTGATATATGGAATATAAAAAATGAAAGAAGGAAATAATTCCAAAATTATCCCATCTAACTGTCCCATAAGAAGCCTCTTCCCAGCCAGAGGCTTCCATACCTGCCAATTCCTCTTCCTCCATCTGTTCCCCATCATCCTCCACCATAAATATCCTTTTCATGTTTTATGAGGGGGGTGGGGGTTATTAGGTTTCTTCATTGATTTCCCCTTGGAGGAGGTACTGGGGATTGAACCTCTGATCTCTTGGGTGCTGAGCATGCGCTCTGCCACTTGAGCTATAACTTTGAGATTTGCAGATACTGACTGGTATATATAAAATAGATAAACAAGTTTATACTGTAGAACACAGGGAAATATATTCAATATCTTGTAGTAGCTTCTGGTGAAAAAGAATATGAAAATGAATATATGTATATTCATGTATGACTGAAGAATTGTGCTGTACATCAGAAACTGACACAACATTGCAAACTGACTGTACCTCAAAAAAAAAAAAAAAAAAAGGCAGCCTGTGAAGCCTGATTAACCCCTGGGAAGTGTGTTCTTCCTGACATTCAGTTCAGATATGGCCAAAAAGAACAGTTGACAAGGAATACTTTCCCAGGGAAAGAGATAGAGTCCTTGGAGAAAAACTGGATAAAGGAATTTCTCTCGCAATGTAGAACCAGGATCTATGTTTCCCTGCCTCCAGGGTAGAGTCTACCTAATGCTTGCCTGGCAGGATTTTAGCATTGCCCCACCATGGTATGTTGTTTAAAGAACCTAATCAACTAATCAAAAGGATAATTATCCTGGGTGAGCCTGACCAAATCAGGTGACTCTCTTTTAAAGGTATCTAAAAGTCACTGATTACAAGTAGAGATTCTATTTCTGTTTCTGGCTTCAAGGAAGCAAACTACCAGAAATGCTACAGCCTCAAGGGAATTAATTTTGCCCACAACCTAAGCAGATCTTTCCTTAGTCAAGCCTCTAGATGAAAACATAGGCTGGCTGGCACCTTGATTTAAATTTTTGAGATCCTTAGGAGAAAACCCAGCCAGGCCATGCCTGGACTTCTGTCCTACGGAAACTGTGAGACGAAACAGTTTTCAACTGCCAGATTCTTGACACTGCCCTGTCCAGCAATAGAAAACAAACACACACTCCTTCCAATCATAAACGTTCCTTGTTTCATCACACTGTTCCCTGAAACATGGAACATCACTTCTGTGCCTTTTCCTTACAGTCAGTTTCAGATGCCCTTGCCTATATCCACCTGGCCAGACCATGTCATCCTTAAAGGATTAGCTTAGACCCCACTCTTGCCTCCATCCCCTGCCCACCCTCTGCCCTACCCCACCCTTCCCCTCACCCTCCACATGTGGAATTAATCACTTCTCTATCACCCTGGAATTGTTTAGGTACTTTGATTGCACTCATTATTGCTAACTGTTTATGAGTTTATGCACTAATCAGTGAATTCCTTCAGAGAAAGACACATATCCTATCAACCTGCAAATTCTTACCACCTGGTATAGGGCCTGGCCAATAGAAAGTATTCAATAAATATGCATCATCTGAGATTTCCAGATTTTTCTAACTTTTGGTTGGTTTTACTCAAACTGTGTGAGTTCTTGTCTGTTTCTTTTCTCAATTTGGCCAATTTTTTTTCCTTTATTTGCTTCTTCTCTTTGTCAGCTACTATTACAATTATATTTCATTTTTATTGTGGATCTTATTTTTAAGGACAATTGTTTTGATACGATCTGATTTCCTAAACAGAGATGTTTATAAGTTTGAAGTCTGTACCATATGATCCAGCAATCCCACTCCTGGGCATATATATGGGAAAATCTCTAATTATAAAAGGCACATGCACCCCAATGTTCACAGCAGCACTATATACAATAGCCAAGACATGGAAACAACTTAAATGTCCATTGACAGATGACTGGATAACGAAGCTGTGGTATTTTATACAATGGAATACCACTCAGTCATTAAAAAAGAATAAAATAATGTTATTTGCAGCAATATGGATGAACCTGGAGATTGTCAGTCTAAGTGAAGTAAGCCAGAAAGAGAAAAAAAAATACCATATGATATACTCACATGTGGAATCTAAAAAAGAAGAAAAAAGAAGACATTCATGAACTCATCTACAAAAGAGACTCACAGACATCATAAACAATCTTATGGGTATGGGGGGGAGGGTGGTAAGGTATAAACTGAGAGTTCAAGATTTGCAAATATTTACTACTATATATAAAAATAAATTTAAAAGTTTCTTCTGTATAGCACAGGGAATTACATTCAATTTCTTATAGTAACCTATAATGAAAAAGAATATGGAAATGAACATATGTATGTATATGTATGACTGAAACATTATGCTGATCACCAGATGTTGACACACTGTAACTGAGTATACTTCAATAAAAAATAAATTTTAAGTCTGAAAAAAAGTTATTAATTAAGCAGCCAACTTATGATTACACACTTTTCATAAACCTGAGTCTCAATAATAATCACAGTAGACAGAAATGTTACACGTAGATTTCTAGAAATATTTATGCTCCTTTATGCCAAGTTTTCACGTGCTTCAGATTTCAGTATAGCACTGTGGTTGAGAACGTGGGCTCTGCATTCAAACAGACTTGGGGTCCATTTCCCTACTGCTTGGGGGACTATGGCCAAATTACTTAATCTCTCTGAGTCTCAGTTTGCTCTCATACAAAATAGTTAATAAAATCATTAACCTCACAGGGCTAATGTAAGGATTAATTAAATACTGCACACATAGTTGAAGCTAAAAAAATGTTAACTTGAAACTATTAAGATTTAGGGATTAGGTGCAAAGGTATAAATATTGATTGTATCTTTGTTAAATAAATGGCATAAATCATCATAGATGGTTTTCCCTACAATAAAACTACTTAGAATAAATACATACAAATTTAATTTATTCTGATGTTTTCATTGAATGGAATAAATGTTTCTCCCTTTTTAAAATAGACAATACAGATAAAAGACACAAATAAGGAAGAAATGAAAGTGAACAAATTCATTAGGATTTCATTTCTGTACTTTATTCTGAACGACAGTTTTTTAAAATGTGATGAGTAAAGTAGTTGACAGACTTTCCTCACCCCAGGTAATCAAGAGGGCTTTCTTATGTTGCAAATCATGACAGAATATTCTCAGTATAAATAGCTTTGCATTAGCCCAGGTGGTATTTGTAAAGGTGCGCAGAAAAGTTTGTAAAATTAGTGTAAAGCAGCTATAAATGAAATATTTATAAAACACTTCTGCGGAAAATTATTAGACATGGAAAAAAATGTAAGCTAAGAAGAAATACAGTGAAGTCGAGAGAGAAGTGAACTTAGGGTCAGACTCGGAGCCAAACCGGGTCTCTGCCACAGGGAGCTGCTGACTTCAGTAGGTCATGTCTCTGCTCTGCATCTTATTCCGCCTCTGAGCCATGAGCACACTGAGCACAGTCACCGTGACTGACTATGTGACAGTCAGTGTTAGGGCCTGTAAAATGCTTTTGAAAAATACAACTTCTCCTTCAAGACACCCTTCCTGCTGAGCTAGGACCTAACCCTAGTATCCTTCTTTTTCTCTTTTCTTTTCTTTTTTGAATTGAAGTATAGTCAGTTTACAATGTTGTGTCAATTTCTGGTGTACAGCATAATGTTTCAGCCATACATACACATACATGTATTCCTTTTCATATTCTTTTTCATTATAGGTTACTAAAAGATTGAATACAGTTTCCTGTGCTCTACAGTAGAAATTGTTGTTTATCTATTTTACATACAACAGTTAGTATCTGCAAATCTTGAATTCCCAACGTATCCTTCTCCCCACCCCACCCCCGGTAACCATGAGTCTGTTCTCTATGTCTGTGTGGTGTCTGTTTCTGTTTTGTGAATACAAGCGTTTGTGTTTTTTTTAGATTCCACATATAAGTGATACCATATAGTATTTTTCTTTCTCTTTCTGGCTTATTTCACTTAGAATGACGATCTCCAGGTCAACCCATGTTGCTGTAAATGGCGTTATTTTATTCTTTTTTATGGCTGAGCCTCTTAATATTCTACTTAAGACAGCCACTACCATTGTGTTTATTATTATTGTTAAGTGGTATGAAATGCGAATTTCATCAGCCATCCAAATTACAGATAAGTCCTACAGACTTTCTTACTTTTCAAATTCCTTATTTCATATGAAATATATATTAAAATTTCACTATTATAGTCTGGTTTTAGATTGATGATGTGAATATTAAAATTAGGAAAGGTTTCATACTTGAAGGATCATAAAATATCCATTATCAAAAAAATACATTGCTTAGGAAGGTAACTAATATGAAAAAAAAAATCTGGCTAGGATATCATTTTTTATGTGCTACTTTTAACATAAGGGAAACAGCATGATCCAAAATGAACATAGGACTTCAACCACTGACAGCTGGGGCTCTTTCATTCTTCTCTCATTACAAAACTCCAACTGACAGGTACGCTTCCACCACAATTCAGCTGGAGACTCCCCTTCTCGGTGAAAGCTTTAAATTCTAACCCAAGTAAAGAATTTTAAAGATCAGAGAGCATGTAACAAGATAACATAAGACAGATCACGCAATTAAGAGACACGAAATCTCAGGTTCAGTAAAAGTAAAATTAACTTTATGCTCTTAAAAACAACACATGCCACACAAAATGACAAAAGGGTAAGAATAAAATGATGGCTACTGTTCCCAGCATTTTGGCTAACCAGGTACTAAGTGA
The DNA here is from genome assembly GCF_048773025.1 of Camelus bactrianus. Classification (NCBI taxonomy): domain Eukaryota; kingdom Metazoa; phylum Chordata; class Mammalia; order Artiodactyla; family Camelidae; genus Camelus; species Camelus bactrianus. Next base: position 23,677,961 of record NC_133540.1, read on the forward strand.
CCATTCCACTGGAAACAATTATGAATGCTGAATACCATTTAGCAATGCATATTTTTAAATCTCATCGTAAGATTTAAAATAATAATAAAATAATTATGATAGTAGTATTGCTCAGGCCAAACCTCAGTGAAGGTATGAAATAAAAAGGAAGCACTGATGATAGCTTTCATTTTGAGGGCAGCTATTAGACCTCATAAACCTGAACTGATGTTTTCATGGCCTCATGTAACTTAAAGGTTAAGAGACAAAGCCTGGAGCCTCTCCTAAGTAGAGGATCTAAAAGGAAAAATTCACTCTAAAGATCTAGGACACCAAATGGCTTAAACACAGTGTAACAATGAATTACACACACCTGCCTTGTTGCCAATAATTAGGAGCAATCATGAGCCATTCCTCATAAATTCCAACAGTGAATTTTAAATTATAGTGGTCCTTGATTACCTAGTTCACTGAGAGACCTAGAAGAGGAAAAACCAGTCCTTCAGAGGAAACTATCTCAGAAAAGGTCCATAAATTAATTTCTAAGAAATAGGAACTCACACTCAGAAAGCATGAGACACTAATAGAAACAAAGCAGGAGCAAGAGGCCATGAAAACAAGTGTCAGCAGAATCGGACTCCATGAAGACTCCATGTTCAGGAGCCATTGGGTAGCATACAAAAGAAATAGGTGTTGTATATTCAAAGACATAAAACAGGAGAAAAAAATATAAATGGAAAAAAAAAAAAAAAAAAGAAAACCACAGGCTATAATCAATTACCAAACAGATTTGATAAAGAAACAAATAGAACTTTTAGAAGTTAAAAGTATAATCATTTAGTCCCCAAATCATTAGAACAGATAAGAAATAAGTTTTGAGCTAGAAGGAATGACACAGAATGTAACACAGATAGACAGAGAGATACCAGTTATGAAGGGCAGGCTCAGTGCCACGTACCACATTCTGAGATGGTGTCATACACACACGTATGAGTCAGAGTCTGATTGGGGACAGTAGTGTCCAACTGGGCAGTTTAGGGAGAGGTTAAGAATGATCATCTATAGATCTGGGGCATGATGTATTTTAGTCTCCCCAGGTTAGTAACTCTGGGAAGCACTACAGCGAAGGACTAGCAAGGAAAGTTAAGGAAGTGGTGATGGAATGCAGAGAGAACAGCTATAAGATAACAATTGCCTGACAGGACCATGGGCTCCAGCAAATGGTCCATCAGCCTGGCTATGAGGGAGCAATGGTGGTAAGCAGCCAAATCCACTTTCCTCCCTCTCTCTGACCCACTGCCTGTGCCTCAGGTTCTTTGAATAGCATTGGAAACCAGAGGGCAAAGGAGGTCATGACCACAGTTCATACACATCTGCCTCATAGGTATAAAAAAGATACCCACAACAATACATAACTGGGATCTTGGCAAAAATGTAACGAGACAATGGCTGAGAATTTTCCAAAATGAACAAAAGAACTAAGTATCAGATAACAGGAGCCCAGAAAATTCACAGCAGGAAAAGTGAAAAAAAAAAAAAAGAAAAAAACAATATTGAGTACAATTATGAGAAAAGAGGAGACACATACAAAAAAAAAAAGACCATGGTTGAAGCAGCTAACGTCTCAAGAGCAAAGTGGTCACCAGAAACAGTGGAATTCCATTTTTCTATGTGCTGCAATAAAATAGACGTCAACGTAGAATTCTCCAGTGAATGAAAACATCATTTATGAATGAGGATAATTTAAGAAAATTTTAGAGAAATACTGAGAGATTTTTGCCATGAACCAAACTACTCAATCAAAATTGCAAAGAATGTATTTCAAGCAAAAATAGAGTTACCCCACATGGGAGATCCTAGATACAGGAAAAAATTAAAAGCAAACAAACTGCTGAATATGTAGTAATGTTTGAAAAGGGAAAAAAAGGATTTATAAAATTGTCATAATGATATTGAGGGGATTCAAAACTAAGATACAACTAAAATAAAAAATCAAAATAATATGCAAATAAGGTATGAAGTAATCGGAGATAAAGTGATTAAATTTTCCCTGGAGTGTTTGGAAGGCAGGTTGGGATCCTGACTGATATTTAACTTTAAAGTGTGCATATTAAGAGTTTAGAGTAACTGTTGAAAGAATAGTAGGATTATGTATGGCTTTCAAATTAGGAGAGGAAAACACTAGGGTAGAAAAAGACAGCAATCCAAGAGAAGTCAAGAAGGAGAGAAAATGAAAACAGAAAAGACAGGACAACTTGAAATTTCAAAGTACATAATGCAAAAACTTATAGAACTGGAAGGAGAAACAGACAAATTAAGACTTAGTTGAAGATTTCAGTATCTTCTTTGAACAAATCAAACAATCAGAAAATTAATGAGTACATTGCACATTTAAATGATCTTATGAACCAACCTGATCTTGTTGACATTTGTAGTACACTTCACCAAATTCACCAAAAAAAATAAAATATAAATATATTTTGAAAATTTAATATGGAACATTTACAAGATAGATCTGGGTGACAAAATAAGTCTCAAAGAAAAGATTTACCATATACAAAGTATGCTCTCAGACCACAATGAAATGAAATTAAAAAATCAATAGAACAAAGATATCTGGAAAGTTCATAAGCATTTGGAAACTAAATAATACATTTCTAAATAACCCATCAGCCAAAGAGGAAATCAAAAGGAAAATTAGAACATATATTGAACTGAAAGAAAATGAAACAAAAATATATCAAAATTTGGGAGAATACTAGGGGAAATGTATAGCACTAGATACCTATATTAGAAAAGGTAGAAAAGGGAAAAAAAAGATCTCAAATCAAAGACCTCACTTCTTCCTTAAGAAATGAGAAAAACAAAAGCAAATTAAACCCAAAAGAAGCAGAATAAAGAAAATAATACTAAAGGAATGCAATCCCACTCCTGGGCATATATCCAGAGGAAATTCAAAACAATACATTTACCCTAATGTTCATAGCAGCACTATATACAATAGCCAAGACATGGAAATGACCTAAATGTCCATTGACAAATGATTGGATAAAGAAGTTGTGATATATTTATACAGTGGAATACTACTCAGCCATAAAAAAGAATAAAATAATGCCATTTACAGCAACATGGATGGACCAGAAGATTGCCATTCTAAGTGAAGTAAACCAGAAAGAGAAAGAAAAATACCACATATCACTTATTTGACACAAATGAACTTATTTACAAAACAGAAATAAACTCACAGATATAGAAAACAAATTTATGGTTACTACCTCCCTGGTAATCATAAATAAAGTGGTTGGGAAGGGATAAATTAGGAGTCCAAGATTTGCAGATACTAACTACTATATATAAAATAGATAAACAAGTTTCTACTGGATAGCACAGGGATTCAACACATTTCAGTAGCCTATAATGAAAAAGAATATGAAAATGAATATATGTATGTATATGTATGATTGCAACATTATGCTGTACATCAGAAATTGATACAACATTGTAAACCAACTGTAGTTTAATAACAAAAGAAAAAATATTAAAGGAAAAACAATAAAACAGAAAATAAATGAAAAAATTAAAAATCCATGAACTAAAAGCTGATACTTTGAAAATATTAATAATAGAGGTAAACCTCTACCTGGATTGACCAGGAAAAATAGAGAAAATACAAATTACCAATATCAGGAATGATATAAGTTACATAACTCAGATCCTGTATCTAATAAAAAGGTAACATGAGAATTTTATGCACATTATGAAATATACTAAGACATTCAGATCCAGCCAGTAAAGAGAAGCCCTGATGAATTTCATCTACATTCAGAGATGATACAGAAAGGTAATGTACACAAAGAAGCGCCAAATGTTAGCAACAATTTTAGTGATGGAAATAAGTGAGTTGTACACTAAGTTACAGACACAAATAATTTGTGGTTCAAGTGTGTACCACTGTGGTGGTGTCAGAAAATAATGGTTCAGTAATTCTTTAATTTGCTGGCAAGGTAGAGAAACCTCTGTGGAGTGAGAGACTACTCAAGGCTTTGAATGAATCTGAACACAGGTTTGAGTCATGGCTCCACTGGTTTCTGACTGTACCATCCAAAAGAAGTCATGAATCTCATATACAGATAATTCTATCATAGAGTGTTTTTGTAAAGATAACATGAAATAATATGTGTAATGAGGAGCAGCATTATTCTGTAAATAAAATGTCTCTTACTTTAATAAGTAAATAGCAATGAGATAAGACCCTCCCTGATCTCTTCCTCCCTGATGCACTCCACTATCAGAAGAAAGTGTGAAGAACCAGAATAATGCCAAGATGAGAAGGAAGCCTGGCTATGGCTAGAAGTGGAGTCCCAACGTCAGTAAAATGTAGAAAAGACTGGAAATAATCAACAGCAGGCAATCCATCAATGCCTGGAAATGCACAGAGCACATGTAAGACTCAAGGATTTGGGAGATAGTCTAAGTTGTGGTTCCGGTAGTTTTTCTGATCAAGGATTTGAGCCAGAGACAATTACTACTATATATCTACTGTTATGGCCCAAAGTAAGCCCCATCCCCCAATGTGACTGTATTTGGAGATGAAGTCTCTGTGGGATGATTAAGGTTAAATGTGATCATAAGGGTGGAGTCCTGATCCGATAGGATTAGCAACCTTATAAGAAGAGACATGGGGAAAAAAAAAAAAGAGAGAGAGAGAGAGTCAGGGGAGAGCTGTCCAACTGTCTCTGTCTCTCTCTCTGGACCCCCAGTGTCCCCTCCCCTCCACCCCTGCCATGTGAGGACATGGGGGGATACAGGCAGTCTGTAAGCCAAGAGGAGGGCCCTCCCCAGACACCACTATCCTGGGACCCTGACCTTGGACACCCCCCTACCCTCACCAAAACTGTGAGAAAGTAAATTTCTGTTGCTTAAGCCATATGGTATTTCATTACAGCAGCCAAGCTAAGACATCTCTAGCTTTTAGTGAGCAGACTGTGTCCGGTGGGTGCAGGTTACATATCCAAGAACCTTTTGTAGAACAAAGACACAATGTGTGCATGAGCTGAGAGCTCCTGCATTTCGGATCAACACTGGGGCGCCTCGCAGGGGATGCGAGGAGACTTGAGTTTTATCTTGTCTGATGACCCCACATCCTTCGAGACTGTCAGCTGAGCTGGAGGGCTTCTCCCTGTCGACTCCCTCTCTCTCGTGTCTTTACTGCTCCAGGACATCCTGGGGCTGCCCTGTCACCAGACTGACCATGCACCTGGGAGAGCAAAGTGGGAGAGGGGTGAGACCCCATCCAGTCGCTTTTCTCTTTTCACGGTTGCTTGACTCACATCTGAAAGCAGAGAGGCTGAAGACGCGCTGCGAATAATGCAGCGACTCATTTGCAAAGAATGTTTAAAAGTTAATTCATGCAAGGAGCAGAGACTGATGGGCTGGAATCTGGGATAAGAATTTCAAAGAATTTTATGCCTATCAAAAATCAACCTGGGGATAGAATTCCATTAGCTTAATCAGGACTCCTGCCTTTGAAGTGCTCCTTTTGTCTCTCATGCCTTTTCCTCTGGCGTCCTTATTTCATGCACAAGATGATAAATACAGAGGCATGTGCGGTGAGCTTGTTCGGTCTAATAAAATTCCATCAAAGTCCAAATGAAGTGTGACGCTAGTTAAAGGCTTTTCATTATTTCCTCACTTGTATAATCAAGTTATCCAAAAAAATCTTATATCAAAATGCTAAGTGTTTTTAAAAAGACATAGATTACAAAGAAAATACTAGTCTCCCAACCTGTCCTTAATTTTAAAATACATTCTATTGGGATAATGACAATTTATAACCCGCTCCCCAAAAGAAATGTAAGTTATATTTTTCTAATGTATGTAATATCAAATAGGTATAAAAGCGAGGAGTTTTCAATATATTTAAAAGAAGGCAGTCACTGAAAAAATTAAAATTACACAAAAACATGACCAGCAGGGACTGCTGGACATTGGCTGTGTTGCTAATGTTGCCCAACCTTCCCCTCTTAGCGTCTTTACTGATGAGAATGACTCACGCACTTAGCAACCTAGACATCGTTTTCAGCCAGAGAGCATAGCCAAGCAATTTCAGACCACTTGGAGAATTAAAAATCTATCACATCCACAAATATACAATTATCCTTCATTTAGCAAGAGCACCTCATATGCCATTTCCTGGCCGGTTTTTCTTACTCTTACTCTTTCTGTGTTTCAACCTGCCTAATTGGACTCAGGAGTATTTTGAAAGCCAAATCTCTCAGCTATCTTCCCATAAAGGCAGGTGTCCAGGAAACCCAGTCCAAAGGTGGGAAGAAAAAAAAATGAAAGGATAGCACTTTAGGTCCTAGAAGGAGGAGCCAGCCCTTACCATGAAAATTTAAATTTTCGCATTTTGATGGAAACAGTAAACACATTTTGAAGAAAATTTCAGTGGGCCATTCTAAGAACATCATAAGTTAAACTACCTTGTCTTGGCCATAAAAAGTCTTCATGTAGATTGCAAATGTATATTCCCTCATAAAACTTAACAGGAATTAACTGCTTTTAATAAAAATACCTTTAGACTTTGTTATAAATGTCAGTGGCACCTATTAAAATGGGTGATGGAGTTTATAGCTTTTTTTAGACTCTATGCTCCCAGGCTCACCAGAGATATTATTGTCACAAATAATATTGTCAACAAATGTTTATTGAGCTTGAGGCAGGGGCTGCATTATCTTTCATCATCATAACTGTTGAGAAGATTAAATAAGATAATGTATCTGGAAAATGTCTGTGGCCACGCCCAGCACTTACTGTTTAATAAATATTGGAGTTTTTTGGGGGGGGGGGTGAGGTGGGTTGTTTCGTTGTTTTTTTTTTTTTTAATGAAGTATAGTCAACTTGGGTTCCTGCCCTCAGAAAGCTTGCAGTTTGCCGTCTGTCAGGGTCGCCTAGTTACTCACTGACCGTAGTGAACTTTCTTATGAATGTGATGGAAGAAGTGAGCCCAGTGGTGTGACAGGAGCAAGCTGGGCAGAGTCGTGGAAATCTGATTAGGAAGAGATGACACTTAAAATTAATTTTGAGGGACAGGTAAAAGTTAGGTAAAAGTCAGGAAGAAACGTATTCAAAACTGATGGAGCCAATCTGTGGAAGTCAGAGATTTCTTCTCTGAGTGTGATCTAGACACAGAAGGGAAGCCATCAGGATGAGCCAACTGGCACAAAAAAATGTATTCATGCTCACCAACTGCCAGTGTTCACGACTAATCATGATGCCTCCTGTGCAAAGAAACTCTGATGAAATTAACTTGGAATTACGTAACTCATGATTGCTGTTTACTCACCTAGACCCCAGATTGGAAAAAAAATAATTATCCTTTGATGTAATGAATGCTTCAAAATATTTATTCTTTCATTCAGTAAATATTGCAATTAATTGAGTCATAAGTGTAATTAGTCTATCAGGAAAAAATGTCTTCTGTATGTATTTGTATTTCACAGTATTTTTGCCCTTTTAGTAAACATTCATTGTTTTACCATTTATTTCAATATTTCCTTTCCAGTGTGAATACTGAAAAATTTACAAATTCCAATCACAAGTGGTACAAAGAGAGAATGATTATTTATGAACTTGAGTGTTTCCATCATTGTAACTTACTCTTTTTTTAAAAATCGGGTTTTTTTTTGTTTTGTTTTTTTTTCTGAGTTGTAGGGGAGGTTTATGTATTGATTTACTTTTAGAGAAGGTACTAAGGATTGAACCCAGGACCTCATGCATGCTAAGCATGCGGTCTGCCACTTGAGCTGTATCCTCCTCCCACTGCAATTTACTCTTGACTTAGAAAAATGACACTATAATAAAGCAACATTAACAGTAAGACCCACAATAGAGTAATAATACAATTAATATTGTATTATTGTATGTGTCTGTTTACATCTGTCCACCTGCCTTTACAGCTCATTGCCCAGTGACCACAAATTATCACCATGCTTATACTGTGTTCTATTTAATGAATTATGTGACTAGGTGATTCTAGGAACAGTTATTTCTCAAATAATTGTTAAAATAAGAAATTTTATCAAAGTTATACTATAATAGTATGGCATTAAAAGGAAAAAGTAAGGGCACATTGCTTTTTCCCAAAACTTATTACAGAAAACAAATTATTAGAATCCAAAGCCTAACAGGAATTTAAGTACATTTGTAAAGGAGAATAAGTGAAAAAGTAAAAGTCTTTATCACATTCCTCACTATACTGACTCTTCCTGTCATTCAGATGCCTCAGGATATTGGGAAAGAGTGCTGAGAAAATAAAAATGCATTAGGCTCTTTAAACTTCGGTGTTCAGATTTCCCAACCAGAACGTAAATCTGAGTTTAAGAAAACAATGGTGTTGTGGCAAATCAAATAGTTTTCTAGTTTTTCACTTAGTCCGTTAAGAGTGACATTCTGATCTGATCGGGGAATATCCTACTCTGTTCAGCAGTGGGCACCACTGTCTCCATCCATCTGGCCTGGTCCACGGTCTCCATATCACAACAGGTCTTTCCAACAGCCATCAGGCTCCCGTGGGGTGGAATTAAGATGCCAAACGTGAACCCTGTGTTCCGACGTGGAACCTTTTCACTAATCTCTTCTTTTCCATGTACTCAGATGCTCCTTTGTCTAACTCATCATCATCCATCACCCCTCATTCTCTCTCGTCTGTTGGAGCAGGAAATATGACTGATCATCTATGTGGCCGCCTTCTTTTCCCTAGTGCCTACAGGGAGAGTAAATTAGTTCATCAAAAAATCTGTAAGGGAATCGAGTTATTGTTTATGAATCTGTAATCACTTTATGGGCAGCAAACACAATATATCATTTCTAGTAATCACGTAAACGTTTGTTAAGTTAGAATGAATATTAGAAAGTAACATTTTCTGAGCACCAGAGGCCTGAGTTAATTTTTTCTCTCATAAAGAATTACTGTAAAAATGTAAGCTTTGCCCAGTGCTACTCAGAATATTGTAAGCTCATTGAGTTCACTAAGTTTATTCGTTATCAATGTATCACCATATAGAGATTAGGCAATGACAAATTATTTTTAGAAGAATAATGATATTCTTCTAAACCAATTTCTGAGTTAAAAGTTAATTTACCTCCTCCAGGTCTGTAATTTATATCCAGAAAGAATATTAGATCACAGAAGAAAGAGTTTGCAAGATACAAATTATATAAAAAGTTATATTTTCCCTCTCTCTTCATCACATATACAAGATGGATGACTGCACTACCTCCATTCCCACACAAGAGTATCTTTTTAAAGAAAATTAAAGGGCAAAATTAAAGTAAAAATGTCTGTATAGGAATATCTTAAAGTTCTATTTTTTGCATCCTTGATGGATGACTATATAAAGGATCATTTTAAAATACATCACTAAAAGTTCATGCACAGAATTCTTAAAATTGGTATCTGATGGAGTGAAAACTGACAAAGTACAATGTGCAAGTTATGAATAAAAAAGAAACCAAATATTTATTTCCAAATATTTAGGTTTTGTGTTTAAATCTCCATTTAGACTTCTTGGAGAATTTTTTTTTAAGTTCTAGAACAAATTAGTCTTTTAACCTAAGAAGTCATTTTTTCTTGATGTCTATACTAAGAAAAACTAAGGGTAAATATGATTTAAATGAGAACAAAAAAAATTAACAATTGGCCATAATAGTGGCTACCCAATTTTATTTGTTCCAAAATGCATCTTATTATCACTGGTTCTTTTGGTTTCCAACCAAAGCTTAATGAGGTTGACTACTGTACTGAGTGTCATCAATACAGATTACTTACACAGTAACAGAGCAGACAAACTGTTAGTTTGAAACAATAATGACAAATGCAATCTCTGTCCTGTCTCATCCTTAAAACATGTTTCCCCAGTTTCTAACGGGTCAATGTCAAGGCAGAATTTCTTGGGAGGTTTTCAAAAGGGCAAAATTACTCTGCAGAAATTACCTAACATGATAGCGTCCACTAACCTTCCAAAACTGTCCATTAGAAAAAGCTGATCAATCCTGCTTCCTGCATTAAAATCAAGTTCAAAGATGATACGTACTTTTCACTGTGGCTCAGCCCATGCTGGGCTCTAAATGTGCAATCTCGGGTCTTAAAAAATGTGGCAAACCAATAGCAAGAGATGCAGAAGAAGGATAAAGGAAGAGAGCTGAGAAGACGGTACCATCACCTGCATCACTCTGATACCTCCTCCAGGGCCTCTCTGCTGCAGTGGCCAGTTACACGAGGCCGGGTGTCACATCAGTGAAGGAACAGACCGAAGTGGAGAAAGCGCAGAGCTGAAACGTGAGTGTTTCCAGGAACACGCTTTCCTTCCCAATGTCCCTCTTTCTAGAATTACTTCTAGAATTACTGACGCAGCACTGCACACCGTATACTATGTCAGGCATTAGAAAGGCAACGGTGATATTGTTCAGGGAACAGAAAGGATTTGGGAAACACTGCAGCCAGGAGGATGAGGTGAGGCGTGGTGAGACACTCAAAAGGCCAGCAGAGCAAACGCCACCTTAGTGTTGGACCTGTCGGGGTCGCTTCTCCAGGCGTTCACGCTCAAGATGGTATGAAATGTCACTAAAGCATTTTTATTAAGCTTATAAGGCTTTATTTTTTTCCCACAGGTTAAAGGTCAAACTGAAAGTATCTTATGTTATTCTAAAATAGTTCTTTAAAAATAAATACACTACTTAACAGTAGTAAATAATTGCATAGCTGTGCCTGCTAACCACACAATCTTCAGAGAAAATATTGACCAAAAAAACCAACGCTGGTGAATTATTAAGGAGCAAGAAAGAGTCAGACCTTTTACAGGGCACTAGTAGTTGACTGTTTCTAGTTTGGAGGAGAGTTTCTCTTTATAAAAATTGGGTCCTTACAGACAGTGCATGTGAGGACTCAAAACTGTAAAACCTTCCATTTAGGATTTGTTTTGACCTGTGCAGAAAACCCTTAACACATGCAAGAATCATCGTGGTTCCATTTCTTACTACCTCTGTGACCTGGCAGGAGTCCCAACCTAATTTAGCATTCCTTTTCTCATCTTTACAGTGAGATGGTATCACTGTCTACTTGAGATTTGTGAAAATGAAATGAGACACTAAATGTGGACTATCTGACTATCAATTAATATCACTGCAGTTACTATGTTGTTACAAAACTCTCCATAATTTATAAAAGCTAAGAAAATGTGGGACTTCAAAGTATAAATTTAGATACAGATGTCTTCAACCTTGTTCCCTATACTTACCCAGAGATGCCCACATTAGGAGTTCTAGTGGTTAAAATTTTGGTCTTTTCAATAGTATTTACTACACGTCTTTTTTCCAAGGCAATATAAAGTCTATAGTAAAATTTTGGTCAGACCCGACTGTGATGGTTAATTTTTTGTGTCGACTTGGCTAGGATGTAGTATCCCGGTCAAACACTAGTCAAACACCAGTCTAGCTGTTGGTATGATGGTATTTTTTAGGTATAATTAATATTTAAACAAGCAGATTTTAAGTAAAGGAGATTAGACTCCATCATGTACATGGGCTTCATTCAATAAACTAAAGGCTTTAAAAGACAGAGGTCTCCAGAAGAGGAAGGAATTCTGCTTCCAGTGGCCTTTAGATTCAAGACTATAATGCCAATTCTTGAAGGAACTTCCAGCCTACCAGACTGCCCTGCAAATTTTGGACCAGCTAGACTGCACAAGCACATGAGCCAATTCCTTAAAATAAAAAATAAATCTCTCTCCTTCTCTATCTCTCTTTATGTATATATATGTATGCACACATATATACACATACACATACCCTGTGAGTTCTGTTTCTCTGGAAAACTCTTAACTAATATGCCCATATAGACTTTTCTGAATTGTTTTCACTTAGGACTCAGTAAGCTAACAATATTCCTAAAATTATCCATCTACCCTCATCGAATACCGGTTTGGAAATTCAAGGTTATAGCCTTTCTGAGATGAATAAAAATCACAGAGGCAGCCCATTTTTATGTTGCAATTTTATATTTTACACACAGCTGTCTCATAGAAATATCTTCATTAGATCCACTGATGAGGGCTTTAATTTTGCAGCCCTTCTATGATACCAAATAACCAAGAGAGAAATCTTTCAGAAATTTACTGAGGTTCAGACACATGACCTATTCTGTGACTGATTGTACGGCTTCCTAAATACTTAACTTCATCCTTGGATTTTCCATTATTCTTTTTTGTTAATTGAATTTGATGCATATGTGAGAACTCTGCTATCCTGTGTTCTCTCTCTCTCTCTCTCTCTCTCTCTCTCTCTCTCTCTCTCTCTCTCTCTCTCTCTCCCTCTCTCTCTCTCTCTCTCTCTCTCTCTATATATATATATATATATATATATATATACACACACCAGAGGATAAAATAGAATTAAGGCACATTTATTAACCCCATGGAACCAAGAACTTAATTAAGTGGACTGCATAAATAGTCACATAAGTAATATCTATTAAAGTTAGACAGCTTGTTTTAGTATTTTGTTTTGTTTTGTTTGTTTTTGTTTTTAACTGAAGTATAGTCAGTTACAATATGTCAGTTTCTGGTCTACAGCATCATGTCCCAGTCATGCGTATACATATATATATATTTGTTTTCATATTCTTTTTTCATTAAAGATTATTACAAGTTATTGAATATAGTTCCCTATGCTATACAGAAGAAATTTTTTAATCTTTTTCTATATACAGTGGCTAACATTTGCAAATCTCAAATTCCCAAATTTATCCCTTCCCAACCTCTTTCCCCTGGTAATCATAAGACTGTTTACTGTCTGCGAGTCTGTTTCTGTTTTGTAGATGAGTTCATCAATGTCCTCTTTTTTCTTTTTTTTTTTTTTTTCGGATTCCACATAGAAGTGATATCACATGGCATTTTTCTTTCTCTTTTTGACTTACTTCACTTAGAATGATGATCTCCAGGTCCATCCATGTTGCTGCAAATGGCATTATTTTATTCTTTTTTATGGCTGAGTAGTATTCTATTGCATAAATATACCACAACTTCTTTATCCAGTCCTCTGCAATGGATATTTAGGTTGCTTCCCTGTCTTGGATACTGTATATAGTTCTAATATTTCCCTTTGTACACTGCTTAAGTTTCAAGTGTATTGCAATGAAGCTGGAGAGGACTAGGAGCTTAGTCCTCAAGTTCTGCCCTGGTTCTCCAGTATCTGGAATAGGACCTGCCCATAGACGCTGCTCATAAATCCTGATCAAATGACTAAATGTACAAATCATTTCACGTGCATTAGTGTAAACAAGTAACTTCCCTGTGGCTAAAAGAGAGACCATTCTGTAGCTAATATAATCAAGACAGAGATGCACAGTTATTTGCTGAAATCACACAATTAGCAAGGGGCAGGACTGATACCAAACCCAAGGCCTCTGATTCCAGTACAGTGTATTTGCCACGTCTTGAGGGTTGTGTGGCTCATAATCATTAAAGGGGATGAGCGTGGCAAGAAGCTAATGTAGTCCAATGTCTTAGACTCAATACAGATGCACTTTCTGGTATTAAGGTAAAACTAAGTACAGGTTTTTCTCCCTTCAACAAGGTGGGTCTTTTAATGAAGAGCACACACTCACCAGATGTGAGTTAAATGAAAGCAAGTTTCAATGCTGACCCCTAGGAGGCGCCACATTTCTTGAAAAGGAAAATGGATGGTCACAAACCCAGGGGAAACTAAGGGTTGCAATTTCCACAGTTTCTGGCAAAATAGCAAGCATGCAGATCTGTGTGTGTGTGAGAGAGAGAGGGAGAATGTGGCTATCAGTGTAGTCCTGGCCCCCCTCCAATCATAAATAAGCACTGTACCCACTGACTGGTCAGGAAGGGACAGTAATTCCATCATCAGAGTCCTTCAGATGTAACACACTGCCCTAGAGGGATGTCACAGAACACTTCTTATGGAGCTGAAACAGAGCATTGATGTGCAGGGACACTTTCACAAATAACCCCTCAGTTTTCTGAAAATACATCCTTGAACTCAATTACATTCATAATTCAAAGATAGTACCTGTCTCTAAACTCAGATACTCCTCTACAACAAAGCTGCATCATCTCTTGCTTGTACCTTCTGTGGACAGTCTTTCTTAGCAAAGGGATAAAGTCTTGACACAAGGTAACTTTAGCTTGGAGGTGCCTAGACCCCACTGATGCAGCCGGATTAGTTAGGAAAGCTTCCGGGAAAGAGACAAGGCTTACAGAGAGGCCAGAATGCAGGATGAGTGGAAGGAAAGAGAAGTAGGCACAGAATTATGAGTCCAGAAGAGATCAGGGTTCTCTTGGGGAAGACAGATAAGCCAACCTGGTTGCAGGAAAGGGTTCAAGATGGCTGTAATGGGAGTGAACCTTCCTCATTCTCTTTAATTTAACAGTTTGATCTAATGAGGTGACAGAGAAACAATTATAATTATTTAAGTACTTTCCATCAGACTAAAGGAGCTCAAGCAGTAGGTGATGTGTGCCCTATGCCTCCCAGAATAAATCACTGATTACTGACAATGCCATTCTGCGTATGAAAATGTATACATCACTACAATTTTAATACTATACTAAATTTGGAGGATTTGGTGTTTTCAATTTTACAATGAAAATTTATGCCAGATAATGATAAAATTTTGACATATTTCAAAAGCAGGGGTCCATTCTTTATAGGAGTTTAAGAAAAAAATATAACTCTAGGTGGAAAAAAAAATAAAAATGGGGCAAGAGGAAGATAATCATAATTTAGGCCTACGGAAAATGAGAATTACCAAGGCATGGAGAGCTTTTTCTCCCATGAGGTGGACATTTTTTGACTCACAGCTGTTTGCTGGCTTTCTTCTTCTTTAAGGTGAGATGATGTTGTCTCCAGAATACATCCAAGGCCTCAGTTTCCAGAGAAGAAAAGTGCAAAGCACCAGCTGTCCCTGTGCGGATGGTGGTGTGCTCTGGAGAGAACTCTCTGCCAGGCATTGGCCTAGAAGTCTCGTTTTTAGAGCAGGCAGAGCTACATATGAGCAGAGAAAGGGGGGCACAGGCCACGTGGCAGGAAACCCTACATCTTATTCACAGTGGGGGGTCCTTGGACAGACAGAGAAAAGCAGGAACCTCCAGACTGAAAAGAAATCACACATTTTGAGGTGACAAGTGTCCTGGAGGCAAAGAAAGGTGGGAAAAGGCAAGGATCTCTGGCATCTGAATGCAAACTTTGTGCATTATGCCCTCATTACAATAAAATTAGCCTTGCAGATTAGAAGCACCCATCATGCACCGAGGCCATGATACATCTGATCCAAACTAAATAAGGACAAAGATCCCTCCTCCCCTCAGGAAGGTGGAGCTGGGATGGAAATCAGGGAGTATGTATGACCTCAAATCCCTCCCACTCTAATGAATATTCCACCCATTCATTTTTACACCCTATGTAACCAACATGCCAAAGAAACTCAGGGCAGCTGCTCACCTGAGTCTGCCTGCTCTCCCCTTGAGAGTGTACTGTTCAAACTTTAATAAATCCCCACTTTACTTTCTTGACCTCCTAGTCTCTGAATTCTTTCTGTGATGAGACAAGAACGTAATTGCTGGCAACGTTTTGGCTCCATAAGTGGTCTCACAACCACCGAGCTATCAGGTGCGTACGTAACCCCAGGGGGCAGAAGCAGCAGGTAAGAGGTAAGGAGGAAGCCATGGCCTCTTTTTTCTAGGTTTGATAAAACAGTTTTTAAGAAAACCACTTACCCAGGGTCCTGCACATCGTAAGCGTTCGTTACATTTAAGCTAAAATGATTGAGAATCTATAAGCACTTCTTATCAATAGCCCCGCATTATTTTTTATCATTTCTTTCGGCATCAATTTCTTATGGCCATATTTTCATGGAAAAATATCTAAGACTTGAATAAATAAAGGACAAAAAGTAGCAAGTTATATGAATTATGAAATAGCACACGAGTCTAATAATACTGAATAGTTTCAAGGTCATGATATGTCCCCAAAGTGGTAGAGAAACCACTGAAAAATGCAATTTTCCTAACTCATTACGGAATAACATAAAAGTCAACTATAAAAATTAATTGCCTAGAATTAAAATACACACACACACACACTGTAAAGGGCACTTTACTGAGAAAACTTTGCACATTCATTCTTAAAGGCTATTATGACAAATGTCCTTTTTTATAAGATACTATTAATATGTCTTCTCATTTGCAGTTAATTACTCTCCATCTGGTAAAATCTCTAGGAGACTTTTTTTTTTTCCTCAAAGGAAAACTTTGATTTGCATAAAAACAATTAGGTGGTGTCTAACCCATAAAACGACTAAACAATACGGGGAAAGTGTTGAGAAGAAAGTTTTGCTCAACCTAAGACTATTTCAGTAATTTCCAGAGAGAGGAGAATTTGAACTCTGGCTGATTGTTTACAGCAAAGGCAGATTAGCAAAATATAACGCCATACTAGATCATGACAGTCTTGATGCAACTCTCCAACACTGACTAGCGTTTGTATGTTGTAAGTGCCAAATAACTAACTGTTTCTTGACTGATATCACAGGATGCTGACTAAAAGTCACATCCTTTAGTAGTGACAGTGCTGAATTAAAAGACAAATACAATTTTTTCCAAAGTTTATCTCTCAAAAATTTTATGTTTAGGTACATGCTTAAACATTTTTAAAGTTAAGAATTTCTATTGAATTATGGCTTCTGCTCTGGTTAAGAATTTTATTATAATAAACACAGATTTATCAGATAAATTCAGCATGTGTGAAATTTGAAGACACGGAATATTTTTTGTCATTTAAATTTTTGCATAAGAGCTTGTAAAATACTCTTGCCTAAAATTAAAGATTTATTACTGCAACTAACCTTTCAAGAGGCAGGTTATATAAAATGCAACCTAGCAGTATTCTAGCAGTCCATTTAATGTCCATCCAATAATTTTATAATTCAAAGTTGCATTGACCATGAAAATTACACAGCACATGGTAGCAATAAAGTAGTTTGAAGTTTCAGTTTTGTTAAAATATAGTAACTACTTTGGGGCTTCTCTATTTCACAAGGGAGCTTATGGAGCAGAAGAGACAGTGATAACAACTTCAAGCAGATAATAAACATTTAATTTCTAATAAAACAGCAAATATGTGTGCAGCTGTCCTAAATCCACCCTCACCTCAGGGACAAGTTAGATTACTAAGTCTCTAACAAGTTACTCTAAATCTGTAAGTAAAATTTAGTAAGTAATTAGTAAGTAATACAATTTAGACTAATGTAGAATTTAGTGTTTAAGGGACGAATGCCATTAGGATTGCAATGTCCACTGACCATCTCTGTTCCCGCTGCTTCTGTCCCAACTGCTGGCTCTCACATGAACCCTGTAAGAGTTTTCTCAGGCTACTTGCATCCATTCTAGGTACCACCTACCTCCTTAAAACTTATTTTCAATTCTGCAGCCAGAGAGAGCTTCTCAAAGTACAATTCCCATCATCTCACTTTCTTGCTTAAAATACTTTACTACAGTCCCATTGCTCTGGGGATAAAAGCAAAATCTTAGTGTGGCCTGCAAGTGCCCACAAGGCTGAGCCCCTTCACTTCTGCCATGCCAGCCCGCTAAGCCCTCCTTAGCAACTTACATCCACCAATTTTTCTTCTCCACAAAGCATTTATTTGGGTACTTCCTGTGCCTAGAATACATGCACCTTCTTCGTTGACTAGTTAACTCCTCCTCAGTCTTCAATTTTAGCTCCCAGTATGGTCCTGTGTATCTTCTGTATCACTTTAGTTTAAATATCTATGTGTATAACACACACACAGACACAGACACACACATACAGTGAGGGACATAAGATATGTATATTAATTATATACATGCATGATGTGTGTGAGGTTATTTGATGGATGTAAATCTACTCGAATAGACTGTAAACTCCACGGAGGCAGAGATTGTACCTACTTTTTGTCCATAATTTTATCTCTACCCTCTTGCCTAATTTTTGTCACACACTGATGCCCAATAAGTATAAATTATATCAACCATGTCCAAAAATTACAACTAATTCCAGGGTAGGGAGTAGACAGAACAAAAGGAAGGACTCGGATTTGAGGGCATAGAAAAGGCAGTGCAAGATAATTCTGAAACCTTGTAAAATAAAATTATTCCCAAGTTATTTATTTCCATGACAGTTTTTGGATGAATTTTCTATAAAGAACAGTGTTAAGTTCTGCGGCGTCTTTGGGAAGGTGATTATATTTTTAGTACCATCGAATAGATGTGCTAACTGCTGCAGAGAACATGACAACATGGTCCTAACTCAAAGATGTTCTATAAATAAATAAAATAGATTATTGTTCTTTAGATTTGTCATCTTCTTCATACATTGCTACAACACAACTCATGAAGGATATTATTTTTAAATTCTGTGTCAAGTTAATGTATTTTAGCTAAGAACCATGCCCCAGCTTCTTGAAATTCTATTTTTACTATCACATTACAAATTCCCTGAATGTAAACAGAATTGAATCATTTGCCAGCAACAGCTTTCTCTCTTGGGACTCAGTCCGGCGTACAACTTACAATAGACGGTGCGTGTTGTACAATTAGGACTTCAGGTAATAGATGTGTTTTCTCTTCTTTTTCTCAATAACTCATTACATTGAACTAAAGAACAAAACTGGCAGCTAAATATTTCACTGGCAATGAAAATGATGACTGGCCACACGACACTCGGAAGGTGATTGTAAAGACATTGAAATTTACATCAAATCAGTGTCCTTCCAGGGCACTTCCCTGGAGGGCCCTGTGCAGTGGGAGAGAACCACAGACTCATAAAATGAATAAAGCAAGTCTGCAGTAGACAGGATTACAAAATGTAATCAGCATATTTGACTAGCAGATATACTACCAATTGCGTATCCTACCAACGTCGCCGTAGAATATCTTCCAAAATACAATCCACCACCTTAGGAACAAATAATACATAAATACATTTCAGAAAGCAAAAGTCATACAGAACACATCTCCCGAAGTAGATGTGTAGGTCTCAGGAGGTTTAAACAAGCCACATTTGTAAGTGAAAAAAGCAAGTTGCAAAGAAGTAAAGATCATTCTCCTGCAAAGAAAACCTTTTTCTTTCACTCCCTCCCCTCCTTTATTTCTTTCCTTCTCTTTCTTTCTATATAATACACACATTTTTAGTATACACATGTAGATTTATAAAAATGTCTCAAGTACGTACAAGAAGGGGCAGTTACAATACCGTATCTCCTCTTGCAGAGTAGGACTGAAGAAACTGGAGTCATTTTTTTTCTGACTTTATACATGTTTACACCACTGGAGGTTTGACAACAATTGTATCTGCCATTTAAAAGTAAACAAATTAATTTTAAATTAAACCAACAGGAATCTCTCAAACTACATAGAAATACTAGATACAGGCAAGTCAACCTGCTGTTACCAGAAATGGGTAATTTGAAATTCTCCCAAATCCAACATGATCTTTTCCCTTTGAAATTTTAAGCCCACCTGGCTTTGTGCTCTTCTTCATGAAGAGAGAAAAGATCTGGACATAACACTTTTCATAAAAGCCCGACATGGCAAATGATAAGGTCTCAGAATTGGAAGTGACCAAGAGATCAAAGCCTGAATCCCTCATTTTTGAGCCAAAGCACGTAAGCTGGAGGACTGTTGCTAATTTACCTTGACTT
Source organism: Camelus bactrianus (assembly GCF_048773025.1). Lineage (NCBI taxonomy): Eukaryota > Metazoa > Chordata > Mammalia > Artiodactyla > Camelidae > Camelus > Camelus bactrianus. Next base: position 23,697,702 of record NC_133540.1, read on the forward strand.
CCCCTCTGCCAGGTATAAACACATCTCACTTCTTACATTTTCCTCCTATTTTATATTTTTAAAACTTTACATGTTTTTCTTTCTCTAACTGTTTTATTATTGAATTTTAATAGGTGATAGGACTTCAAGGTTCAAAAATTAAAGTGAAAGAGGAATCTCTGTTGGAAAACTCACGTCACACCCCTGCTCCCATCCACACGGCGTTCTTCCATTCACTCTAGGTAATCACAATTATCATCTTTTATACTCTTTTAGAAATGCTATATGTAAAGTAATTAACTATGAATGTATACAGTTACCCGCTTCTTTTCCTAAGATAACATGCTATCCTGTACAATTTTGAAGCTTTAATTTTTACTTTAAACAATAGAACTTGGAAACCTGCCCAGTTTAAAACACGGAGAGTGTTCTCCATCTCTGCTACAGGGTATTTCATTGCAGGGGGGCACCATCATTTATTTAACCTGTGCCCTACTGATGGACAGTTGGCTTATTTCTAATCTTTTGTTCTTAAAAACAATGTTAAGACGAAAATTTAGTGCTATCTCATTCTTCAACTGTACAATTCCTGTCTAAGTTAAATTCCCCAAAGTGGGATTACTGAGTCAATTTACAATGTTAAGTTATTGACAAGTTATCTTCCATGGGGAACGTTCAGCTATACACTTTGACCTGAAGATATGAGAGAGCCTGTTTCCCCACAGCTTTACCAACAGTGTATTTATCAACCTTAGAACTTGCCCAGTGCTATGCTGAAAAAATCATATCTAAGAACTCTTTGCTCAAATGCTTTGTTCTTTAATCCACTGAGATGCTGTTTCATTTCTTTCTAACTCTGTGATAAAAGGACAAAACGTTCCCCAGTTTCCCCAGTCTATCATCTGTCTTTTCACTATATTTATGGGACTTCTTGGTATGCACAGCTTTCTAATTTTTAATGTGGACAAGGCCATCAATTGTTTCTCTTAGTTTTCTCAATTTTGAATCAGTGGTAGAGAAACATTCTCACTCCAAGGTTATGAAAGCAATATCCTGTGTTTTCTTCCAGCATCTTTATCGTCACATTTTTAACATGTACCTTTAATTTTGGAAACAAAAGGATTCCAGGCTGATGCTGTAAGCCAGACCTTGTGCGGGGTGATGGGGCCCTGACAAGATTAGCAGGTAAGCGTCATCATGGAGTATAAAATACAGCAGAGCAGAAAGCAATCATAACCTGATTTACATAAAGTGCAGTGAACTTCAAGAGAAATAAGGTTCAGGATTTTATGGGAGCATACACCAGGGGAAGTTAATCAAGTACGGGAGAGGGGTTAAAAAAAAAATACTTCATGAGAAAGTGGCGCTTAAGTAGAGGCAGAAAAGAGGATTGAGGGGAGGGAAGAAAGCAGGAGATGGTTCAGGAAGAGGTTCCTTTGTGGAAGGTCCCAGCCAGCCGGAGGAGAATCTTGAAATCAGGTAGGGAGTCTGGACTTTTTACTAATAGTGATGGACAGCCATTAGGAATGGAAAACTGAGGCCAGATATAGTGTTTGTTCAGTACAACAGGTCAGAGACTCACTAAGAGGCAAAGCTGGTCCTTCACTAACACAATATTCTATCAGGAACCAGATTTCTGTATGGCTTGCGGGAAATCACTTGGATTTTACAGTTTCCTCCTAAACCACTCTTTAGTTTTCCATTTACAGTTTCTGTCTCTCCCCACCACCCATAGATTGTAGGTATCAACTTGCAAGATTTGCTTTGAAATAAACTAAGAAAATAATACATTCAGTGAATATTATCTACATGCTGTCGCTACACACCTCATTTAGCCTTTCCATCTTATTTACTGGGGCACTAGGAATCCACTTTTAGCCTCCACAGCAAGGAGAAAGTCACCCCTTCTACCTAGAGTTACACAGAAGGGTACCATCCATCCTGAAAAATGCAGACTCAGGAGAAATGAGAAGTCACACCAATGCTGAGCTGCCGCCTGTTGACAGATAGCAAAGCTCTGCCTAGAAGTTAGTTGATGAAAACTCAGTATAGAGTGACATGCTTAAGCAAAGACATCATGAAACATGGACTCCTCTGGTGGAATGGCCCCTGAACCAACCCTGGAATTCCATGTGGAACTGACCATCTGGAACACAGGTGGAACTGAGTCTGATCAGAACTCTCCCCTTACTTTTTTTGTTTTTGCTTGGGGACAGGGGGATAGGTTTTTTTTTTTTTAATTAATTAATTAATTAATTAATTAATTAATTAATTTATTTAATTTATTTATTTATTTATTTATATGGAGGTACTGGGGATTGACCCCAGGACTTCATGCATGCTAGGCATGTGCTCTACCACTGAGCTTTACCCACCCCCAGAACTCTCTCCTTAGTATCAGCTATCACACCGTTCTTAGCAATCAGGAGTTGGACACTAACATCAAAACCTGCAGAGGGTGTGTGGTATAAAAACACTGGTATCTCAAGATGCAAAGAGTTCTGTGCATGGATGGTGGTGATGGTATCATAACAAGTCAGAGTACTTAACGCCACTGAACTGGATACACAGAAATGGTTACGGTGGTAAATTCTAAGGTCTGTGTATTTTACCACTTTTTAAAATTAAAAAAAAATAAAATTAAAAAGCAAACAAAAATTTTTAAATGGTATTAAACAGTATAAAAATTCTAAACAAGCCATTATGTTGCCCTCATAAAATCCTTTAAAAACTACATTTAGCTACCCAGGATGGGTGTTAAAAATGGGCTTAAAAATATATATATATATCAGATAAAATCCTACTCTGAGGCTTATTTCTGTTTGGTTTAGCTTTACATTGTATTAGCATACAAAATTAGTTTTGACTAAGGCTCTAATGCTGATACTTGGCATAAACATATGGCACACATACGGCATTTGGGTGAATGCTTATTTTTTTTTTACTGAATTTAGTTTTTATTTAAATGACAAAACTATTGCAATTAGTATATTCAGTAACTTCAACAAGAAAATGTCTTTCCAAGGTTAATGAGTCTCTTAGTTCTGCACACAACAAAAGGTCTTATCTAATGTTACCATGTTTCAGCACAACAGGTTTTATTATAGAATCATCTACACTTCGAAATAACATTCAGTCCTTAGAGACAGACAAGAGGATTGTTGAAAAGCAATATATTTCAACAATGAAATTTCCTGCCGGTTTGCCTGTCATCTGAGACTCAGTCACTTATTTTTTAGGAAGCATATACACTGAAATTCCTTTTATATAGCAGGATATAGTAGAACTAGTAACAAAAAAAAAAAAAACCACTCCAGGCCACTATGTAAATATCCTGGCAACAGTCTGTTATTTCAGTTGAGAGCTTAATAGGACAAATGCTGATTTCTGGTTTCAATAATCTTTGAAAACATGGGGCAGTCCTGAAGCCCCACGGCTGTTCAGGATCTCCCGGAGAACAGGAAAATCACCTCCATCGACCGTCGTACCTCAGTCTATGGCCCTCCCTTTAAAAACCGGTCATCCTAAGAGAACTGGTCTCACTGTAGGCCATGTTCTACATGACTCAGTTGTGTGCGATTCTGAGAACAGAAACTTGGCTTCTAAGTGCCTTCCAACAAGTGACATTCGAGCAGTGATCACCCTGTGGGCCAGTCCTTGTCCTGGGCACTTGTTTGGAAGGGAGTTTTCCCCATATCTGCCCCTTCAGTGGTCCCCTCCTCTTCCAAGAGGAAACAGTACAATTGGAGAAGAGAAAGCACACTCCCACTTCTAATTAAAAACTATGACTGGCTCAGATCTGTGTCTGTGCACACTTTCTCAGCAGGGGGAGCCTACCTGAGTAAAGGGCAAAGGCAGAGCTGAGCTCCTGGGGGACTCTTAGGTTTTAGTTCAATTAAAGATCTCAGAGAAGCTCATTTGTATCTCCTCCCATTTAATTTGTTAGGTGTTACTGGTTTCTCTATAATATAAGGGATAGTTCCAGTATGTAACCTGTGGACAGGAACTGGGAGGCATGTGGCTTAATCTCTACTAGCAAGGGGGGGTGTATCTAAAGCTTTCTCACAGATACAGAGTGTGTAAGTTGTGTCAAGCTGCTTCCATGTTTGTAAATCAATATGTATGTTTTCATTAAAAATAATGACTTGAAAATAAAGATGACAAACCAAAAATCAATCAAATCAAATCATATGACTTGAGATGGTTTCAAATCGCCTTAAACTGTGACTGAAGCAATCCTCATCTGGGTGCAAACCCATGTTATTGTGGAATCTTGCTCAGGCTCTGTCTGTTGGGGTGTGGAGGGGAGACGGTCACCACGGGGCCTGGCATTTCCACACCCGAGCAGAGGGCTTCGGCAGTTTTATTCCAGGACACCCGCAGTGCTGCTATGGGGTGGAAATAGATTTGCTTCTGGAGGAGGGTAATCAAGGCTCTCCGTTTCTCCAGGGGATATTGCAGGTGATACAGAATGTGTGTATCCTGGTCCAAGGGCAGGTGGGTTTCCTGCCCAGGGTGTGGCTGCTGCCTCTCCCTGAAGTGCAGGACCAGCAGGTTGGGTAGCGGTCCCCTGAGGAGTCAGGGATGCCCTGAGCTCCTCGCTGTGACATAGACCATCTACCGGCCACCTCCCCACCCGCTCATCTGTATCAGGAACTGACAGGAACATGAAGTTCATGCCACCTGCTGCGCTGGGAGGGGTAAGCCCCCTGCTCACCGGGGCTGTTGTCGCCTCCCTGGTTACACCAACGGGAGCCCGGCAGCCTGGCAGCCGCAGCAGTGCTGACATCATAGCCTGCTGGGTGCCTGACAGTACCAGTCTCAACTGTAGGCGAATCAGAAGACATTAATACAATGTTGAGCAATAAGAATAAAGCAGTCTTTGAAAATTACTAGTCACAACTGTTTCATCTAATGATAGGAATTATATTGATTATAATCATTTTCACCAAGGAACATACATCCACCCTTCTCGACGGCTGAGAGCTCGTACCACATGTCAGTTGCCCCATCTTTTTTTTTAATTCCACAAATTAGAAAATCAAAGCTCCTAACATAAATTACTCTAAGTGGTAATCATTGGCGGCATTCTAAAGCCCTTCAGAATGCTCAGATTGAGTTTGGATTCCGAACTTATGAGTGTGTCTTCATTAAGGGCCATTTCCAGCACACCTTCTGATGCCAAGTCGGTGAGCAAGCCACACTCAAACTTGGAAGGCTGAGGGTTTTATTTTAGGAGAAAGGGCAGTGTATGGAATTCAGATTTGATGTTTGAGTGCTCACAGCCCTGGAGATTATTTCCCCTGCTTCTGCTGCCTGTCTGGGTGGTTCCTACATATGTCCAAACATATATAAAAATACTTTCTCAAAGGAAGAATTTTTAGAAAGAGTTCAAGAGAGTGTTAACTTCTTGATTACTGAGTTTCTTCTTCATATGGAATCTGGCTATCAACCCCACATGATAAAAAATCTTTCTCATTCAGTCTTAAAGCAATAGGTTTAAGCTTTTAAGGGCTTGGGATATATCACCAAGGTAGTTATTTTGAAATCATAGAAATTCTCTTTGCTTGTGTGTTTAGTATCAAGAAGCAACTGTTGTTGTTGTTGGGTTTTTTTGGTTTTGGTTGGTTGGTTTGTTTGTTTCCTTTCAAACATCTGAGAAATTGTCTTTACCCTCAGTGGTCAGCTGACCTCAGAGCAGACAAGCAAATTTACATAGTTATGTTAGCATTACTGAAAAGGACAACATTTGATGGTAATGACTGCATTAATATAATAATTTTCACTACTTCCTTCAATATGCAATATGATCAAAATTCTGTGCAAAATCCTTTCAAAGTAAATATGTCCTTTCTTAAGCCCCATACAGGCAGGGCTGAATCACCACTAAACATTTCGCTCTCATACTTGGGACACCTCCCAAGAGCTGATTCATAATCTGCACATCAATCGATAAATCCACTATAAAATCAAGTGTCTGTTAGAATGCAAATTAAAAATTACTTTTCTATGATGTATACAATTAATACAGTGTGGCACTGAGCAGTGTCATTTAACAAAAAACTTTTGCCAATAGCTTGTTCCACTTTTCCTCTGATTATAATATTTCAAATTACCTTTGCAATTGTTTCTACAAATTTCTTGGAAATAGTGCTCTTTGTTTGTATTTTTGCTTTGAAAAGTGCAATTCTGAACAATGATTCTGGGGTTTGTCCCTTCTCTACTTACCATTGCAGAATTAATCAAATTTATACTAGAAATGTGATTCTGTAAATGTTCTGAAAAGCATTTGGTAAAGTTTTATGATAGAATACGTTAGAGACGAGGCAAATGGATTATTGTAAACCAATACAGCCCAACTTTTGGTAGCAGTAATTGTACTTCCTATATGCCCCATATTTAAATGGGCTTCTTTGAAATAACTATGACACACTCACTGATCGATACATTTTCACACTTTGTATTTTTCCTTAAATCACATCGTGGACAATCTCTTGAATGTTCTCCGGGGGCAGATGTGTCTACTCATTACTTCATCATCGGCGCTAGAATAGTCATCATCACATAATAAACATTCAATAAATATTTGGTCCAATGAATAAATTCTGTCATGAATCTTCAAGTCAACTAGAACCCTCTTAGGAGAGTGATAACATTCAGGCCAGTAGTCCAGTTCCTCAGATAATCCCAAACTGAGAGCCTTACATTAAACAAGCTGTCTGTAAGAAGAAACTAGCTCCTGGAGACATACTCCAAGGAATTTGATTTCTGGGGTTAAGAGTTATTAATCAGTGCCTTTAGAGGTCTGAAGATTTCAGTGTGCACTAGACCAAAACCCATTTTAAAGATCCTGGTGATACAGTGATTCACAAGGATGAGCTGTCTCTTTCAAAAATAGGTGACATCAAACAGAATCATCAACAACATAAAAAAAAAATCAGGAAACTGAGGTCAAGCCATAATGAGGATTAGCAAATGCTCCAAGGGCATTATAGCGAGTCATAAATTGTTTGTCCTCATGACTGTATTACACACACGTTCCACTTCTTTGTGAGAAGAGAAAAGGGTTTTAAGAAATATTCATTTTAGTTTCAATTTTGTAGGTCTTTCTTTTTCTTTTAGCAGTTTCTGCCCATGTTGCCAACAAAGTATTAAACTTTAATGCCACAGCAGTATTCTAACTTCTAAAATTACTTTCAGAAACAGATTAAGGGCACTGCAGGCGGAAAGTGCATTATGACTTCACTGGGAGCGTAATGGGACAACTACCACGATGGACAGACAAATCTGGCTAAAGGAAAACATCACCTTTCACTTTTCTTAGTATCATAGTATGAAATAAAACATAATTAAATAAAAACAACATTTTCATTTTAATTTTTAATTACCTGGTGTCTGTCAAATCTTGCAGTTAATTAACTTTTCACACGTACCATCTACATCTCTTAATTATATGCTGTCATTCCACAATAAAATTTAGCAACAAATTTTTGACTGATTATCGAAACGTTAAGGCCATGTTCCATGAGCACTTACTGGGTTTTCATAAGAAGGGAGAAAAGCATGATTTTAATCATTTGATATCAAATAATAAAATTCAAAATTGTAATAGTTTATAAATTCTAAAATAATGTTATACAAAAGTCTAATGCACCAATATCTACACCTGAAAACTCTGCTGACTGTGAAAAGAAAATGTGTTTTCCTTATAGCGCTCCATTAAATCTAGGCTGGTGATGACATGATTTGTTTTTTACTAATCTTTCTAATCACAACTCCACCAATATCTAGCCAATGGTCCTTCATGGAACATGCATACTGAATGAACAAAAGGACAGTGTTTTTCCAAATATAATTTCAAGTGTCAAATCTCAGATTTCTTATGGTACTATAATGAAAATCATGAAGAATTCAAAAAGCGAAATGGACTTTTTATATTAATGTTTTCATGGAAATATGACATATTTGGACATTCAAAATATTTTAACCAGACTTACAAGGTAAAATAGAGTGAACTAAATCAAGCCCATATCTCAAAATCTCCAAAATCTTTTTATCCAAATCATTCCCATGACAAATAGAAACAGAAAGTGACTTTCCCATCATGAAGCACAAGGGACCCTGGATGACCATGTGCGTCCTCATCCTGTGTCCTCAACCCTCTGGCCTGTGCCCAGGATCTAGAATTCAAGTGCTCATGGCCTCACTTTTATCATTTAAAAACAGAGAACTTCAGAACGCAAATGGACCTGACGGACCATCTAGACCAGCAGTAAAGTTGAACACAGACCAAGTGGTACTTCAAACATTAAGAGTCTTACTGGGTTTTGAATTAATCAAACCGTGTAAATCTTTTTTTGAGCTGTACTGAAATTCTGTAGACTTATTCTTACACATGGTGTAACTTCTGTGAATTATTAGGCATTCTAGAAATCTGATATTAATAATTAAAATTGGCTAATGACTAGAATTTACTGAGGTCTCCAATAGCAACAAAAACATCAGTCAATGCTGAAAATTCAGCTAGAATATACTTGTAATGCTGCAATTTCCCAGCAATCAATACATTGATAAACACCTTGACTGATAAAGGTATCACTGATGATGCCCTGAGTTAGATCACAGGGTTTAATTGCTATTTATTATTACTATTGATTACTGCTATCCATTATTACTCTCTGAGAATATCTCTTCTCCATGCTTTTTTTGCTAACATAGATAAAGATGCATAATGTCCCCAAGGATGCTTCATTGGTTCTATACAATGACTTTGCATCATTTAAATAATTTGCAACATATTATTAAGATAAAAAGTATACTGGGTTTGCTTAGGTTTCTGAATCATTGTCTTAAAATACAAAATCAGGTATAAAGCACAATATTCTTTCCCCTCCAAAACACATACAATTTGCTTTAGCAATAAATTCATTGTAATTCATTTTATCTTTCTAGCAACATTTTCATTGTAATTTTTTTTCTTTCCACTTTTTCCTTTAATCACAGAGTTTTTTTCACTTGAAAACAAGAGCAATAATTATTAATTGAGTTGGACTGTCTTTTTCTCTACAGAAAAGAATTTAAGAAAAGAAGGGGAAAAAACAGAATGAGTGAGAGGAAAAGGATACTGGATAGATAAATGTTCTAGAAAGCTGCTATCTTAGTTGATATTCACCTGCCTGATGTGTGAAGGAATTGACAGGCAACATGAGTCAAGCAGAAAAATTATTCTAGCATAAAATCTGTCTTGTAAGAACCTATGTGTGACTGGAGATGAAAAGAAATGGTACCCGGTGCCCACGATGGTAACTTGGAATGAACAGGAAACGTCTCTCTATCCTACTATCAGAGTCACTGTTCCCAAGTACTCACTGAGACTTGAAACTAGATGATTCATCTTTGAATCTATGCACTAGAGGAAAAGTCACCTGAGTATATGCAGAACAGACAATAAATCACACAGTGAACAGAAAAACACATATTTTTGGTGACATGGCCTCTCAAATTAAAGAATAAGTAAGATGCCAAAATCATCCTCTAAAAAGCTAAATATGTCCTTTATTGGTGTTTCCAAAAAGCCTTACAGCATTGGCTGTCTTTAGGTGGAAAAGCTTTCAAAAAGCTCGCAAATAAAGAACATGATTTATAACTGGTAATTAAAGTGTTATAAAATATCATGGATCCTCCATTTCTCACTCATAATGTGATCTCAGTTTTATTTGTTCCATCAAAGTGTAACTAAAATCAAACCATTTAACCAATTTTCCATATGGCAAAGGATATTGGAATAAAATTAAAAGCCATATATATCAATTTAGAGAGAAATTATTTTCTCCTTTCTGAGACGTCTTTGTTTTTAGTAAGCAAAGAAAATGATGCTGGTTTTCATCAGTTTTTCCACAAAGATCTTAAGATTTTTTTCAGCAGGTACTAGGCATTGGTACGATATTCACAAAACATGCCATATTAAAAAAAGAATATTTCCCTAAAACAATTTTTCCCAGATATATGGGATTTGGGAAAAATATTCAGGAAGAAGATAAGTTAATTCAATGGTCCATTGAGAAGAGTTAGAAAGCATTAGGAATTTGTGTCTGAGCCATAATTCCACTGGGAAATAGCTCCAAAGCCTTGGATAAATGATGGGATGTATTTTTTTTTTCATCTCGTTTTTCAGTCAGTGAATTAAGAACAGAAGTATTATTTCATCCCATCCTATAATACATACCATAACCAAAAAGGAGAGACACAGAACTAAATGGTTAAAAGAAGCTATCCCAGATGCCTGCAGTAAAATTTTCATAAATTTTAACAATCATATTCAGATTACTGATTTACAAGTGCTTCCAGTGATCATATGCGCCAAATCCTATAACACATATACAGCAAAAGAATATTGAGATAAACTAATGAGTTCAAGCAAACTGTTTCAAAATTTGCCTTGTTGGCTTCCCAAATATTTCCATCCTGTGTGTCCTGACTGTTGTTTACTGGGTTTCAGGAATTCCACATTCTCTTATACACAACTATCTGATAAAAGTCTGACTGATACTGAACTTCATCCTCTTGCTTTGCTGCTCACAAATCCATCTACAATACTAACACCAAAATGTCCAGATGAATAGATTAAAAATTTGTGGTATATCTATATACAACGGAATATTACTCAGCCATAAAAAAGAGTGAAATAATGCCATCTGCAGCAACACAGATGGACCTAGAGGTTATCATATTAAGTGAAGTTAGACAGACAAGTGTTATACGGTATCACTTACATCTGGAATCTTGAAAAATGATACAAATGAACTTACCTAGAAAATAGAAAAAGACACAGACATAGAAAACAAACTTATGGTGACCAAAGAGGATGGGGGGGATGGATAAATTAGGAGTTTGGGATTAACAGATACACATCACTATATATAAAATAGATAAACAACAAGGTCCTACCGTATAGTACAGGGAACTCTATTCAGTATTTTGTAATAAAATATAATGAAAAGAATCTAAAAATATATGTATGTATATAACTGAATCACTATGCTGTACACCAGAAACACAACACTGTAAATCAACTATACTTCCAATAAAAAAATAATGTACAGCTATAACCATGTTATTCCCTTAAAATGTCAGCAGCTTCCCCACATCTTCCCAGTCATCTTGTTGTGACACACATGGTCCTTGGTACCCTGGAGCATGTGTAGGTGTTCAGCCTCCCCTACATCACACGGGACCCCAAGCTGTGTGCTCCACAGTAACAAGCTGCTGAAAGCAGCCTCAGAAGCACTCTACTTTTGCATCTGTTTGCCTTTTCCCTGTGCTTTTCCCCCGGGGCCTCCCTGCAATCCCCAGTTGATTTTGGTCAACTTTTCCTTTAAGAACCAGTTAAGATATCACTTCTACCCGGGCCTTCCTAGGTGATTCTGCTTTCCAAGAAGAGCCCCTTCTCTGTGCGTGCAAACATGGTCCACACATCTGTACCCTGCAATGACCACATTTCAGTGTGCTACAGAGCTGGTCATGCCTCTGCAATGACTTATCCATCTGACTAGTTTTGTTTCCTAATGCCTATGGTTATTATTTTTTGACTAGGTGTCTATAAAATAACACTGTTAACATTAAACAGTCATCTTGAGATGTTTTCCAAGAGAAGTCTCAAGGATGGTGTCATCCTAATATGATGAAAATAACTAAGAAATAAAGGCACTTTTCCTCTCCTGGCTCTTTTGGGTCAGACTCTCAGTTACTTGCCATTTTCTAAATTTATCTTGAACCTGTCTTTTGTGCATGGACCTCTTCCCTAACTAGCTTAGTCCTATTTATCTTTCAAGGTACAGGTCTATAAAATATTTCTTTGTTTGTGTCTCTTTTTACTACCAAGTCCTCAAGGTCTCTTTTCAGACACAAATATATTTAGTAAAAGTTTGTAAATTAAATTTCCCCCACAATTACCTTTCTACAAAAGTGGTATATTTCTCCCATGATTCATCCCACAAAAAAAATTGAACGTCTTCTATAACCCCAGCACTGAGCTAAGAACAGTAAATAATCTAGAAAGATCTCCACTTTCATGGTTCTTTTGTATCTCAGTAAGAGTAAACAGAAAGTAAGTAAGCAACCAAAATAGTAAGTGCTAGGAAGTGAAGAAGACAGAATGATGTTATAGGGAGCAATGGGAGGTTTGTGCAGACGGATGGCTGGAGATCTTCTCATAAAGGTGAAGATGGAACTAAGACCCGTGAGCGTGTGAGGCAGGGATCAGAGAGCCCCAGGAGAGTGAAGAGCCTGTGAAACACACGAGGAAGCGAGAGATGGGATTTTACGAGGACAGAAAGAAAAGCCAGCTCAGCCTGACTCAAGACTGAGCCACAGGAAAGAGTGGTGGGAGGAGACAGGGATTCTGGAACTCATCCTGACCTTGTGAATCACAAAAGCCATCTGGGTTTTATCTGAGAAGGACAGGAAGATACTGAAGTCTTCTTAGCATGAAATCTGATTTATGTTTTAAAAGACTGGATTTTTAGCAGGACAACAGTTGAGAGACTACTGTAGTAGTACAATCAAGACGTGGAAAAGGGAGGGAGGGGATAGCTCAGGGGTGGTGTGTGTGCTTAAAATGCACGAGGTCCTGCGTTCGATCCCCAGTTCCTCCATTAAAATAAACAAATAAACCTAATTACTTCTCCCCAATAAACAAATAAATAGATGGATGAATGAATGACTTGGAAAAGGGGAATAGTGGTGAATTAGAGGGTAGAGTCAAAAGGAATTGTTAATGGATTGCATGTGAGCCAGAAGGGAAATAGAATTAAGAACAGCATCTTGATTCTTGGTTGGAGCAACTGGAAGGATAGTGGTGTCATCTCAGTCGGGAAGGGTGGGGAAAGAACAAATTTGGGGGCAGAAATTCGGAATGTTGTTTGCAGCAAAGCCAGTTTGAATTTAATGTCCAAATTCCTTAGGATAATATAGGTTTTAACTCATTTGGTATAAATGCAGTATATAATGCAATTCTCAAAATATTAGGGGGAGGAGGGAAAAATGTAACTAAGGATTACTTTACCCCCTGAACTTGGTGCTTTAAGTTTCTACTCAATTGAACAAATATTTATTCAGCATTTACAGTCAGAGGCTGTGTTATGTTTTAGGGATAGAGTGGTGAACAAAATTAAAATATTTCAGCTGTACTGGAGTTTGCAACTTGGGAGGAAGAGAAACATGCAACAAATAACGTCACGTGTTATGAGGGTCATGTAAGGAAAAGCTTCAGTATGGGAGCCTGTGTCGTGGGGAGCTGACTTGATTTGGGGTCAAGTAAGTTTGCCCAAGGAAATGGCATTACATTTAGATGATATGAAGATGAGCTGGAGTTATCTAAGCTAATCTCCTTAAGTTATCTCTTTAAGGTGGTTCAAGGAAAGTTTCAGTCAAAGGATACAAAATCTACACCAAACCCCAAAGGTGAGAGGATGCGGAAGTTTTCATAAACTGAAAAGGTGCTATATGACTGACTCACAGAGGGTAAGGGGTATAAGTGGGCTGAAATATGGTTGCAAAAGCAGGAAAAAGTTATGAGTTATGGTCATAGGAAATAAGGATTCCTCATCCTTGAGAAGAAATAAAATCCTGAAAGCAGAAGTGTGGTATCATTTGATACACATTTTTAAAAGACTAGAATATATAAAAATTAATTTTCCAAAAAATTTTTTATCAGGCAAATATTTATGATCACTCCTATTATTATGTGAAAAAAAAAATCAAAGCTTAGCTTATGTAAGAAACTTGTCCAAATATTAGGGCCAGTATTTAAATCCAATTTTGTCTGATTAAAGTTTGTACTTTTTCCACAATACCTTGCTGCTCTGTATGCGGTCACCTCCTTCCGCTGTACCCACATAACAATAATCACAATTCCCAAATACTTCCAACTGTTTGCTTATGTTATTTGCAGAACATAAAAGTATTCTTCAAAATGCTTAAGACTAAGTCACATGTTTCTCCCTTTGAATTTATTTCCTTAGCCAACCTACAGTAATTTGAATGGAACAATATTCTGAAGTAGTCGATGTCATTTCATTCTCATAGTTCACTTTGACCTATTCCTGTCCACTATTAAACCAAAACAGAAACACACACACACACACACACACACACAAACGCACACTCAGAGAACAAGGGAGTGATATGAGTTTCTGTTTTTTGTTTTTGTTTGCTCTTTCTCTTTTTCTATCTTGAAATGGACAACAGTCATGAAAGCCCTGGATGGCAATGCCTATAATCAGGTACTTACTGGATTTTACGGGATTTTTAGCATAGTCTGCACGTTAACTTGCAGACTCAAGCAAAAAATGATCATTAACCACAGAGACAAGAGAATGTAAGATAATGCAGTTATTTTTCTGAACACTCAGGAAAGAGGGAAGGATGGAAGGCAGGCAGACAGGCAGGCAGAACTTTCTGGGCTATAGAAGGGTCTGGATGATGGTTGTAAAATTTTGGTCATGTGCAGCCCTGCTTTGCTGTAGTCCCTCCTCAAGGTCAAGGGATGAGAGTGAGTTGATATAAAACTCCACAGAAACTAAAACTGGTTAGGGGGAGGTAAGTTGGTCAACGTTCTCCAGAGAAATGTTACCAATAAGATTTATTTATTTTAAGGAATTGGCTCTCATGACTGGTGAATCCAAAATCCAATGGGAAGGCCCAGCAGGCTGGAGACCTGGAGAATAGCTGCAGTTTGAATCCAAAGGCCAGCTTGCTGGCAAAATTCCTCTGTGCTGGGAGATGGGGAGGCCAGTCTTTGTTCAATTCAGGTCTTCAGCTGATTGAATGAGACCCCTGCCCCACATTGTGGAGAACAAACTGCTTTCCATGAAGTCCATCTATTTACATGTTAATTTCATCCAAAAAAATCCTCACAGATATACCCAGGATAATGTTTGACCAAATATTTGAGCACCATGACCCAGCCAAATTGGCATAAAATTAACCATCACAGGGGGATTTTGAGAGCCACAGAGATTTGCCTTGCTTTCAGTCTTGAACATTGGTGAAAAACACCCTCACTTGAGAACAGATTTGGTGGGGGATGTTGGGGAGAAAATACAAGAAAAAAAGTTGAAACTGTATATTCAGAGTGAAATCTAACTCAAAAAGAAACATACACCCCAATGTTCACAGCAGCACTATTTACAATAGCCAAGATATGGAAGCAACTCCAATGTCCATCAACAGACAACTGGATAAAGAAGCTGTGATATATTTATACAATGGAATACTACTCAGCCATAAAAAAGAATAAAATAATGCTATTTGCAGCAAGATGGATGGACCTGGAGATCATCATTCTAAGTGAAGTAAGTCAGAAAGAGAAAGAAAAGTATGATTCATATGTGGAATCTAAAAAGAGAAAAAAAGAAGACACTAATGAACTTATTTATAAAACAGAAACAGACTCACAGATGTAGTAAACAAACTTATGGTTAAACGGCAGGGAAGGGAGTGGAAAAGGATACACTGGGAGTTCAAGATTTCCAAATAATAACTACCATATATAAAATAGATTAAACAAACAAGTTATTGCTGCATAGCACAAGGATATATCCAGTATCTTGCAGTAACCTATAATGAAAAATAACGTGAAAAGGAATATATATATGTATATGTATATGTATGAATGAAACATTATGCTGTACGCCAAAAGTTGACACATTGTAAACTGACTATACTTAAAAAAAGGAAAGAAAGCAAGCTGAGACTGACCTATAAATGGGAAGTTCTGAGTTACCTTAACTTGTAAAAGGTAAAATTTGTAAAATTTGCTTTATTCAACCATCATGTTTAAATACAGATCTGCAGATAAGTTAATTTCAATTACAAGCAATAAAATATTTGTGCTCAACAGATCTGTTATAATCCTAGAACCATCACTGCAGTGTTTGATCATAAGTCTGCCAGCACCTGTTCCCTCCATGTAATTGCTCTCAGGTGATAACTTTTCCCATTAGATGTAAGGAACAGGCTCTATTATTTTCTTACTCACCTGAACATGGTTGACAGGTGAAATAAAAGCTTCTTGCATGGAGTTTCATTGATGGGAAAATTTCCCAGGTTTCATTACTCTCTCAGAGCAAAAGATGATGCACTTTGATTATTCACCATTTTGAACAAAGTTAAAAGAACAAACCTTAGAAATCAACATATAACAGCAGTCAAATTAAAAAAAAAAACAAACTGTTTTTCAGTTGCAGAAATTGTTTGGGATGAGTAATGTTTTCCTCCTGACTTTAGTTCTTAAAGGACTCTTTCAAAAAAAAAAAATCACGATTTTACCTTTTGCTCATTAAGTCAGCCAAGAGGAGGGAAAATAATACAAGCCTTTCACTTTGTGTGAGTCACATTTCACTGTAAATACAGAGCAGATTTTCCCAGGGAAAAATGACATTAAATGTGTCTTTCACTGTTCAGTAGCAATGACCCAGTTAGAGCTAACCATTCTGTGTTAAAAACTTTATGCTTAATGAAAAATGCAAGAAGCTTGTCTGATTCAGAAACCCTGGAATCGTGAAAATGCCTACTATGACAGGCGACAGGTATCAGAAAGCAGGGGATGGTGACGGCCAAGAAAAAAATGTCAAAGGTAATGCTGGAGGTGTCAAAAGACCTCTCGAACAGAGCACCCAGGGCTTTCTCTTTCAGCCTCATTCAGCTTCATCAGAAGATAATTTCCTCAAGGACTTGTAAACATAAATGGGAGTATTAAATATTTAATTTCTTATTTACAACATGAAATGAAATTCTCTCCTTACCGTTCCAGCATTTTGATGTCTCTGTGCTGTCAAAAAACCCAATTTCTTTTAGTAGTAACAAGGTTAAATAAAATAGCATTCAATGATTTTAAAACAAAAAATTATCCAAAAGTAGTGAACATTTTCTTTGTGGGTGTGTTTTAATTTTATCTAGTGTGTTACTGTATTCCTTCCTTCAGTTTAATGACTTAAAAACCTATATTGTTATTTAATCCTGAATGAAAATCTTATTCTTATTTTTGTATGAAGAATTGAGACCTGTGAAGTAACTACACTGCCAGTCAGTAACAGAAAGAAAAGCAATCTGCATATAAAAGCCAGCTACATTTTAGCACTTAGTGATGACAAGAGTTTATATTTACTGAGCAGTCAATATGTCCCCAAACTATGCAAAGAACTTTTATTTTATATACTATTTATAACTACTCAGTGATAGGGGCACTCATGTTATCTGCATCCGAAAAATGAAAATAAGGTTTTTGCAGGATAAGTTGTCCACTTTAAACTGAGTAGAGCCCTGCAGTGGGGTGGGTGGGGGGCCCCAAGTGCAAAGGCCCCTCTGTATCTGCTGCCTCTTATTTGTAGAAAGTCTGAAGTCTCCCAGGACTCCCTGGGTCACAAAAGAGCAGGCTCAAGCAGTTACTGATTAAGACAATAGAGTCACAGAATCTCTCAGTATCAGAGGCATACTCCTGAGTCATTTTACACTGTAACTGCCATCACAGGGAAAAAGCTAACTGCGTGGGGACCAGACTGTAGTCATGACACAAGCTGCTCCATCTTGAGCAGCACTGAATCTATGTTTAGCACAGTTCCAAGGACTGGCTTCAAGAGAATGGGATTAACATTATTGCTCATAATAATCTGTATCTTTGTGGGCATCAAAATAATTGTAGCTTGCTCTGCCTGTATATATAAGAGGGCAACTAAAATTGTCAGCAAAGAGCTGCTACAGACCCATGTTGACCTCTCCCACTCTGAGAACACGGCGCCCCAGGTCAGCATGAAGCAGTCAGAGAAGATGGATCTGCGCCCCTAACCCCACAGAAATGGAATGATGTCTGACAAGTGGCGATTTGTAAGCAGTTCTTTTGCTCCTTTTCTGCTTGCCTATTTCTGTTCCCTTTAAACCTTGATTACAGAAATGAGATCATTAGGCAGTTTAACCTAACTCCTGATTTATGCTCTCCTGCATACATACCATGCCCTGTCTAACCTGTTGATTCTTTTCCTAGATTAAAAGAAGTAAGAATGAAGAGTGAAGCAGTTTAAAAATGAGTAGCTCTCAACCCCAAGTGCCCCCTCAGCAATCCTGCAGGCAGATCACCCGGGCAAGATAACATCTGAAGGCAGAGTCAAGCAGTCTGCACACAGTGGAGATGATGCAGACCCCAACCTCCTGCCTTGATGATGCAATGAGTTTCTTCCCCCTTTTTTTCCCTTTAAAAACTGTCATGGCTGGGCTGAATCTTTGGAGTTGGTTTTGTGATATGAGTGCGCTTTCACCCTAGACTGCCGACTTTCTGATTAAAAGCAACTTTCCTTTCTACCAACACTTGCCTCCTGAGTAGTGGCTTTTGAGCAGCAAGCAGCCAAACCTGGTAACTGTGACACAGAAGAACTCGGGCTGGAAACTTGGTCTCTACAGAAGCAAAATCCCTGTTCTAAATCACTGCTCTGTGTCTCTTCCTGTCAGGGAGTGAACTATTCATCTTCTTGTGTTAAGATTATATAATAAGAAGAAAGATGTTAAGTCTCTCACCTAATTTAAAAGAACCAGAAGTTTTCTAAATGAGTAATCATGTAATTTACACCCTGTCTGCCCACTGAGGATTTGGTGATACTATAAAGGGACAGTTTTTGTTTGTTTGTTTTCTTTGAAACACTTGCTAGGAATTTGAAGTTTTTCTGTGATTTCTCTGCTCTGACTATCCAACTAATATGGTAAGCCAAAAATCTCTACTTTAAAATTTTCTACTTTTGAAAAATTTTTCTAATTGCTCTTGAAGTTCAATTAACCAAATACTGTAAGATCTCTCTACAATCATAAAACGATAGTAAAAATAAGTTGTAAGGAAGCCACAGAAAATTAAAAATCTAACTACACTACACAGTTTGATGAAACTTTTCAGAATGAGGTATTTCAGAGTAATATCTTCTGAGGGGATACAACTGAATTCATACTTCATCAACAGTGACCATTAACAACAGCTCAGCTTTAGTAATGTAACCATAAACATCAAGTTCAAGACTGAACACTGTAAATGACCCACTCGATTCTGCATTGTTAGATTTCCGCTTCTGAACACTACACGTACATAGCATGACACCCCCAACCCCACTTACCTTTGGCAAGAAGTACAAATGAGAAATGATACATTTTTATTTCATGTCACAGGAACCAAAGTAAAACTTAATATCATTTGCACTCTTTTTTCTTGAATGGGACCAAGTTGCTCCAAAAAAAAACTGAAAGAAGCTTCAATTTCCCAAAATTATAAAACAGGGTGCTTTGCTATGTCAGACATCAAAGAATTAGATGTCTGACATAATCAACAACTAGAAAGATAAAACAAGGAAAAAGTTGGCCCATTAACTTATTACAACACAGCCTCCACATTCATCTTTGTTTCAAATAAAGCAAGTCTATTTAGTTTTCAAAGATCCACAAAACTACCTTTGAATCAATGCCTCATTACTTTTAAAATTAATTATTGCTAACAATGAGGCTGCAATTTTTAAACAGGTAATCATAGGCTATTATATATTTAATAGGAATATAGTCAATATACGTAATAATTATATATAATAGTTGCTCAAACTAGGAATTTAAATCAGTAACAAAACAAAAAATTAGTCCGCATTTATAATAGAGAAAAACAAATTTAAGATTATGATGAACAAGTATGATTTTACCAAATAAAAATTAGAATAATTTACCATTAAAATATAGCATTTATACCAAATAAAATTTTAATAACAATAATATAATAGCTAACATTTACTGAGAAGTTACTATTTGCAGGCACTGTTCTAAGCATTTATTGTATAACCTCATTCAACAATAGACAGTTCCTTTCTTCCTTGACTTATTTTTTTTGGGGGGGGTGTATGGAGGGAGAATGGAAGCCATTCTTAATAAAACCAAAGAACAGTAATATTTCTGCCAAAACAAGTCATCATTATTCTATATTTTTGAATGCATGAAACATGATTTCCTCATACATCTGTATAACACGATCACATTGGTATAGCATTGCCAATTTGGAAATGTTTAGTCAATTGTGGGCCAATAAATTGACTAGACTGTCAGTTTTCTGTTTTCACTTCATTCATCAATTCATTTTAATAAATATTTCCTTCTACCGTTACCGATAATGGGAACAAATGCAGGTGGGAATAAAACAGGCAGCACTAAACGAATCATTCCAAAGTCAGTTTACAAATACAAACTGTGATAGCTTCAACAAGGGAAAACTATACTTTATTAAGAAAACTTACAAAAAAAGAAACCAATTTTGACTGAGATCAAAAGAAATTAGATGTCACTAAATGTGTGATATTTAAGCAGAACCTTGAAGAGAGGAACTTCTGGGTGAAGGTTTCCTGGAGGAGCACTTAGGCAGGGGGCACTGCATGTTGGAGCCCTTGATGTCAGAGAGCTCTGTGTCTTCAAGAAATGAACTAGTCAGTGTTGATGAAAGAAAATAAAGAAATCCTGAGAAGAGGCTGGAAAGGCAGGCAGGACCCAGGCCTGGTGGGTCACATCAAGACTGTGGAATTTGATTCAAAATCAATGGGAAGGTATTTAAAGGGTTTTATGGAGGAAAGATGGCTTCTTCTGACACCTGGGCTGGATCCTTTCTGTTTCCTTCTGTGCCCCTACTGCAAATTGGGAAATATGAGCTTTACTTAATGCCCAGACCTAAAACTCCAGAAAGGAATTTAACCTGAAGCCGGACCTTCATGGACTAACTGCAGAGGTTTAACTTCAGTTAAATCTGAGTCTAGTTTCTAGACACCATCTAAAGATACCTCCTAAGAAGACATGGTAATCTTTGCTTTCCCGCTGGTAATTGCCTACATAACATGAGTCTGGGGATAACGGCCACTCCCCACCAACTGAACAAATGATCAAGCAAGAGGAAAAAAAAAAAAGGAATCTTTTAGAATCTTTACAGGTGGTATCAGGTAAAAAACAGTGCTATTTCAGAAGAAGGAAATGTGTAAAAACTCTGAAAAGTGAAAATTGGGCATTTAAAAGCTTCCTTGTATTATAAACTTTAAATGAAAAAAGCAAGAAAATCAGGTCAGCATTTCATGGCATTAACATTAGATAAGGGGCTGCTATTTTGATGGATACACCTCCAGAAATCTCAATGGCTTAACAAATACTAGTGCTTTAATATTTGTTTCTCTACTCAAATCAAGGGCGAAATGCTCTTCCAGGTCAGAAGACTCTCCTCCAAATGGTAATTCAAGAATATTTCCTTCTAAATTGATAGCTCTGCCATTTTAAATGCAGTTTCCAAGATCTCCGAGCTTACCTACGTATTAAACCTCAGGAGGAGCATGAAGCATCACATGAAGGATGTTTCTATAGCCCAGGGCTGGAATCTTTTCACAGTTCACAGTTCACAGTTCACAGTTCAGAATTCACTGCCCGGAACTCAGTCCTACCTAACTGCATGGCAGTTGGCTGTGTCCCCAGGAGGAAGAGCGGGTGGGTTGGATTAGTAGTCAGATAATCTCTGATACTACAGGGCCACCTTTGGACATATATTTCTCGAAATTCTACAGTGCAAAGTGGCTGACATTAAAGCAGAGAGATCTAGATGCATGGAGAATGAGGGATGGCCTATACCAAAATAAAACAAAACGGGAGCTGTTCTGTCCCATTTGTAGCAAAGTTCTTATCTGAAGCCACCTGTAAAGACTCTTGTCTTTCTCCGCTTGCCTGATCATTTGTCCAGCATGTGAGAAATGGCAGTTATACCCAGCAGATGTTATGTATGAAAATTCTAGTGAGGAAGCCAAGATTACTGTGTCTTCTTGGGAAATATTTTAATCATATCAATGACTTTAATTGTCCCCATTGTACAAATATAGCATTACAAATTGCCTTTTTCCTTCATGAATCACTGCCTCTTCTCCTAAAATCAATCCTCTTCATTTAACATGCATCTGTAATTGGAATATTTTACTAATATGAAAAATCTCTTAATTAATTTTACTACTGAGTGGCCTCTCAGTAGAAGGGAATTTGAGTCTCATGACAAGTGTGTGTAAATTAGAATTAATGATGAGAAGTATCTGAACCACTACAAGAAAAAAAGTATTAAAAACAGTTTAAAAAAAGATTAAAAAATTAGGCCTTATTGACTCTGAAATGAGTTAGCTGAATAAACATCTTGGTTAGGCAAGTTACATATAATTAAATGTTTTCTACTTTTTTTTCCCCTTGAAAATTATTCTTCCACGAGTAGTGCAAAAGAAAATTCTGCTATATTATTTCAGTTTTCAGTTATAAATTAAAGAATATGTAAAGAGGAACTGATGTATCAGCCTGAATGCAGGATGGAGTATTGATTAGAAAGAGGCAACAGTGGAAATTGATTGATTGATAAGAAAACAATTACATTTTGCCAAAGTGTGAGAGGGGTTGGGTCATTTACCAGCATCCCTAAAAATGAAGAGAAGTTGATGACTTAAAGCAACAGAACATTTTAGAAACAGAATTGACAGATTTTCATGGCAGGTTACATAGGGAAGGAGGGAGAGAGACATCAAGTCTAATTTCTCAGTTTCTAGCATGAGCAATTGGATACATGTAGATTCCACAAACCAAAATGGAGAAAATTAGAAGGTAGATATGATAAAAGCATCAAGAGTTTACTTTGAGGCATATTAAGACATAAATATTAGTGTACCTTGGCACATAGATGTTTAACACTATGAGAGCAGATGAACAGAACTGAAAGAATAACTGAGCAATTCTAGTTCTGAGCCTTAAGAAAGTCAGAAGTCATGGGTAACCTGGGGGTACTACTTGAAACTGGCATCTGAAGGGGGGCAGTCTTACGGGAGGGAGCCCTTAACCTGCGGTGTCTGCATAACTCCTGTTAGTATCAGAATTGAATTAAATTGTAGAACACTCAGCTGGTGTCACAGAGAAGTGCTTGGTGTGTGGAAAAAACCCACACATCTGGCGTCAGAAGTACTGTATACGTGAATAGAGAATAAACCCAGCAGGAGGATTTGTTCAACTCAGAGGCCATTTGGGATTAGGAAGTCAGAAGTGGAATGAAGAAAGTGAAGGTGAACTTCAGTCAATTATTTTGGTAGATTTTGTTCTGAAGGAAGCTGGAGCGATGGGGAAGAGGTAGATTTCAATGGAGATATATAGATAGATAGATAGATAGATAGATAGATAGATAGATAGATAGATAGATAGATATAGATATATATATTTTAAAGATGGAGGACACTACAATTTGTTTGAATACTTAGGGGAAAGAAAAATTGGAATGGGAGAAATCAAAGAAATAATGTAGTAAATCAATGGAGCAAAGTCCCTGAGAAGGAAGAGTATGACTGTGGTGTAATGTGGTCTTTGACTTCCTTTGAAAGCAGTGAATAATAGTGATGATGATGGTGATATGAAAAAGGAGAGGAAAAGGGCAAAAACATTTACTGAACATTCAGCACGTCCTAAGTGCTACGCCAAGCTCTGACACATGTTTCTCCCATTTAGTCCTCTTGACAACCACATAAAGAACCATTATTTCCTCCACTTTACAAGGGAGAAAAATAAGGATTTCCAAGGCCTCTTATGTAAGATCACCCAGCCAGTATGTGGTGAGTCCAGCACTGGGAACACCAGTGTGTCCATCTGTCCGTCTCCAGAACCTGTGGTCTGAGCTATTTAACTAAAGATAGTTTTCTGTTTCTATCTTTCCAGAGATGTTAACAGATTTATTATACTTTTTTTATTTCATGAAAATAACAAAAATGTATGTCTTCATGAAAGTAACAAAAATAACATGAAAATAACAAAAAAAGAAGACATACATGAGTTTGTTTCACCATCTTATTTCAGACATGTAGACATACAGATAATAGATATAGATATATTCACACACTAATGGATAGGGAAAAACAGCAAAAAGTAGAAATGCGACTGAAGGTGAATAGGCAAATGAGAAGTCTGTACATGTGTATGTGTGTTTACATTACATGTGTGTATTTTTATGTCACATAAAAATCCCTATCATAAGTAATTCATTCCCTAACTTGGATAAATATTCAATGGGCCTTTAATCCCCTTTTTTCTGGAATTTTATTTTTAAAACACATTGATAATAGGCAGCAAAAAAGTGATATGAATAATATATAAATATATTCTAATAAAATTATATTATGTCATTAATATTTGTAAACGTTAAAATTAGAAGCTAGTTTCAGAAAAATTTAAAAGAATACATATCAAATATGAGATGTTCTTGGGGCCCAATAAATTATATTATCCTAAAATCTTAATTCTTTGCTCTATGAAAGTACATTTCAAAATTTAAATATGTACATGATAAATAACAAAAATCTTATGAATTAAAATGTAACTTGGTTCTGCACAGCAAAGGAAGCCATCAAGAAAACAAAGGCAACCTATGGAGTGGGAGAAAATATTTGCAAATCATGCATCTGATAAAGGGTAAATATCTAAAATAACTCATACAACCCAACAGCAGCAAGCCAATCTGATTTAAAAATAGGCAGAGGACGAGAATAGACATTTTTTCAAAGAAGACATACAAATGGCCAACAGTACATGAAAAGGTGCTCAGCCTCACTCATCATCAGGGAAATGCAAATCAAAGCCACAATGAGATCACTCAACACCTGTCAAAATGGCCATTATCAAAAAGACAAGAAATAACAAATACTCTCAAGGATGCAGAGAAAAGGGAACATTTGTGCACAGTTTGTGGGAATGTAAATTGGTGCAGCCACTATAGAAAACACCAAGGAAGTGCCTCACACAATTAAAAACAGAACTACCATATGATCCATCAATTCCATTTCTGGGTTATTTATTTGACGAAGATGAAACCACTAACTTGAAAAGATAAATGCACCCTCATTGTTCATTGCAGCATTATTTACAATAGCTAAGACATGGAAGTAAACTAAGCGTCCATTGACAGATGACTGGATAAATTATATATACATATGCATATGTATGTGTATGTCTATGTGTATACATATATACACATATATGTATGTAATGGAATATTACTCAATCATAAAAAGGAAATCTTGCCATTTACAACAACATGGATGGATCTTGAAGGCATTATGCTAAGGGAAATAAGTCAGACACAGAAAGATAAATTCTGTATGATGTCATTTATATGTGAAACCTATAAAAATGAACTTATAGAAACACAGAACAGATTAGTGGTTGCCAGAATTAGTGGTGATGGGTGAAGAAAATGGGTGAGGGTGACCAAAAGGAAAATTTCCAGTTGTAAAATTAATAAATCATGGAGATGTAATCTATAGCATGGTGACTATAATTAATAATTATAATTAATAATTATTAACTATAGTTAATAATACTGCCTTGTGTATTTGAAAATTGCTAAGAGAGTAGATCTTAAAAATTCTGACTATAAGAAAAGAAATTGTAGCTCTGTGTGGTGATAGATCTTGTGGTGATAATCTTGCAATATACACAAATACCAATCATTATGTTGTACACCTGAAACTAATATAATATGCAGTTATATGTCAATTTTAAAAAGTCCAAAAAATGCAACCTATTCCAACCAGTTTACAAGAACAATTTTTAGATATCACGCAGTGGAAACATTAATAAAACCTTAACACACACAAAAAAAGGAATTTGGGGTTTTTAAATTTGAACCTTCCAGTAAAATATATATAGTCTTCACACCAATAAGAAACTATATGCTTTACAGTGTCAGTATTAAGAAATATATTCTAACTAGAATATGCACATAAAAAAATATATGACTAAGTCTGAGAATGACAGTCATTAGTTACCGTAATTTCATGGCATTCTGTTACTTTAAAAAATGTGTGAATTAAAATGAAATTAAAAATGGAACAGTAAAGCTAAAGGAGCAGTGACATTTATAATGAAAAAAATGTGATGTGTATATTAAAAATTAATCCGTTATCAGAAATATTAAGACATAACAGGGCTTTAAGCAATTCAGAGTGACTCTGCATGTTAGACTCTGCTGTCCATCCACTGCACATCTTGTGAGAGAAAGTTAGCTGTGGGCAACACCCAGCATCCTACAGCGTTAGACAAGTTGGGGAGAGATCTCAACATTTTAGCCCCAACAATGGATACATTAAAATGTCTAACATAACTTTCTGGATTTTTTCTGGGACTATTAAAACTGGACAAAAATTAAAATGAGAGTTTTTTGTCACTTATTAGTGACATCTTATTTTTCCTATACAATTGAGTATATTGTGGTATTGTAAACAGAGCTCTTTTGAAATAAATTTATAAGGGTAAGGTCATTCTCCTTTAAGAGTAAAGATATGGTTCTTATTGCCAAGATATTCTTTGAAGACTATTTGATTTTCCACGGTTGGCAAACACACACACACACACACACAAACCCAGAATTTTTAAAAATGCTTCTTAAAAACTATAGTTATAAAAATAAAGCTAAACATACCTAAAAGACTATCAAAGTGAAAAATGGAATATTTCAAATATTATGCTGTATAAATGGGGGAATAGCACCTTTTTAATAAACGATGCTATAACAACAGAAATATATTTATGGAAAAAAATGAATGTTGACCTCTATTTCATTTCATACACAAAAATTAATTTGAGGTGGCTCATGGACATACATATAAAAGCTAAAACTATAAAGCTTCTAGAGAAAATGTAGAACACCTCAATATCTGAATATTTCCACGTTCACAACTGCAATAAGAAGTCCTGATTTTAAGAAAACAAGCTCACCCAAGAATTCACTGCTCTTCTCTCCCAAATTAAAGCCAGTAATGTATATGGCAGTATGGGCTTGGAGAGATGCTACAGACAGGACCAGAGATTGTGCCTGGACCATGCTATGAAGCAGAAAGATGCCAGCAATTGCAGAGAAGGTTGAAATTCAACACAGGCAAAGAAAAGGACCCTTGGAAAATAAATAGACACCTCCTTCCATTAAAACCCCCAAACAGAGACAAAGGGTCCAGGGTTGATGGAGAAGAGTGGTAGATGGATGCAAAGAGGGAAAAACTGGAAGTTCAAGAACTACAGCCAATTCCCTGTAGCACTTGTCCCTGGTGTGCTGGTCCTCTGATTATTTGCTTGTTGCTACGTTCCAGCCCCATTCTGTTCTGCTTTACAACTCAACGACCTAGGAAATCTACAAAGTACATTTCCTAGACTTTCCTTCAGGCTGGATTAGTTTGGGCTGTACCCATGGAGAGCATCAGAAGACAGAGAAGTGGGAGGGAGAAACTTCTTTTCTCTGCTTCCAGTGGTCTGTGTTAGTCATGTTGTCCGCAGTGTGTGGCCTGAGACTTGAAGGGCCTTTGAAGTTTCTGCAGAGCATCAGAGGTTCAGCGCAGCAGCAAACTCCCAACACAGAGCTGCTCTTGGACTTTGGTTTGCCCACTCTCTCTCTCTTTTTTTATCCCAACAGGATAAAAAGAGCTTCCAACAGCTATTAATATCAGGGCTATATCAATTTCCTTCTTCCTCCAACCATCCCAAAACTTTGATAACAAATTATTTGTATTTGTTTTCAATATTTATAATGGTTTGTGTTTTCCTGCATGGATGACAAGCGATACACTGAGAGATTTTTCATGAGAGGTTACTCTTGCTTGCATGGGAGGAGAAAGGACAGTACTATTTCAGCGACATTAAAGTGACATCACTGGTACACTAGCTTTGGGGAGAGGGAATCCCTCAGCACAGCAGTGACTTCCTCTGCTTTTTTCTTCATCCTGGAAACTCTTTACTTTCCATTTTTAGGTGAAGTAGGTAAAGAAACACAGTGGGGGAAACGCTCGGCCGCTGATGGAATCGATTCTACTGACCACCACTGTTGAGTTCCTTCATCTTTAAAACTGACATGATGCTCAAAACGTGCTTCATAGAGTGGTTATGAGATTTAAATGAGCTAAAGCAAGTTAAATACTTAGTACAGGCCCTAAAGTATAGAAAGAAATAGGACTATTAGGAGCAGAAGCTACAGTAGTAGTTTTGGGTGGCAGCCACTCAAATTTCTGATTTAAGAACTGTGAGATAATCAATGGATGCTGCTTTACGCTACTAAATTTATGGTAGCTTCTTACACAAATTCTCAACAATTTTCTATCTGGTGAACATGATACCACACTGTGCTTGCAAGGCTATCATCCATTTTTTAGTATAAATAAAGATTCTTTCTAAAACACACCTTTGTTTATATCATCTCACTTTAACAAATCTCCATTATCCTCAGGAAAATGTCCCTACTTTCTAACTGCTTAATATGATACTAAGCTAAGATCAAAGATTTTGTAAATGGCAAATCTAGATCCAATTTGTAGCTCTACCATTGTATTGTGACATTTGACCAAAGGCTTGAAAGTCTCATCATCAGATTCTTTGTCAGTTTAGAAGACAGATCATAAATTGGTAGATTGTTGGGCAACTCCTGGCTAAGAGTCTGTTTTTTGTTTGTTTGTTTGTTTGTTTGGCGGGGATGTGTATTTATTTTTCTTTTTGGTGGGCAGAAAGTTTTAGTACATTTTTAAAACTTTAATGACTTTTAGGTAGGGCCCCCATTCCATGATTCCCCATAATCCCCACCAATTCCACTTGTCTTAATCCTTCCTCAGATTTTCCCATTACTCTCTGACTCTTGAAATCATTTGATGGTGCTACTTCTAGTCAAGAACGTTAAACAACAAAATTAAGTGAAGTTGAGAAAGAATTTGCAATTTAAGGGAGTTGGTGAGGAAGAGATAAGGGTGAGCAGGAATAGCCTGCAGCAAACGTCAGGAGGACTGATAATCGTCCTAAAGAATTGTAAGCATTACCAGGGATGAGTTGTGAACTTGAAATACACTTTTCTAAAGTAACAGTAGCAAAAAACAATTTTCAGCCAACTGTGCTGGAGAAAATTTTGAACCATCTTCTCTCTATAAATAAGTGATACAATAAAATTGCTGACATATAATTAAAAGTGATAAAAATATACAGTGAAAAAAAGGTATGGAAATATTATTTTGGGGTTTAAGTTGGTTCTCATATAAGGCCTAGAGTATCCATAAGGACACCTGGGATTCAATTTGTGTGGGGTCAGCAACATAGTAAGTGTGTTCCAAAGACAGAACAAACATAGGCTTCACTGAAAGTCTTTGTGGAAAAAAATGTGTTTGTGATGGTTGCTGACATTTGAATACAAGAAAGTATTTTCATGTATTCCTTTCTGGCTTAGCCATTTTTTTCCTTGACCTTTACGAAAGAAAACACCGTAAGTATTAACACTGGCAGCTGATTCATTTGTTTAGAAATGAAAATATGTCTTTCAGGAGAAACTGTCCGATAGCCAAAGGAAAAATGATGTGCAATTACAGCTCTTTATTCTAAATGTCTTGGAAAATAACATTGTTAAACATTCTTTTGAATCTGAAAGTCTCATTAGTATTTCATTAAATCTCCCAATATAAGGTGGAAGGGTATGTGACGCTAATAAGGAAAAAAGAAGAAAAAATATGCTTTGCAAGAAATAGCAGCAGATTGAAAAAATAATTATGTGAAAATGTAGTTATAGTTGGAACCCAATTGCTAACAATGGAATGATCAAGTTTAGTTAATTTTTCTATTAATAAAGTGAAGTCATGTCTTGGATTAAATTGATTACTGATGAAGAAAAATATTTAAATTTTAATTATCCTGTGCTTCATGACTGAATACATAGTTCATACTCAATTTTTACCTCTTAGAAAAATAGAGGAATATCTATGGCTTACAGGTGTCCCTTCTATGTGAAAATCCTGTGAAAGCAGAGTTCTTTAAGGGTCTCTGCTGCTGCAGGGAAAACTCCTGTAAAAAGATAATAATATTTCTGCCTTTCACTGTGATCTACAAATGGTCATAATTATTGGAATCCAAGAACATTATTAATTTTATCAAATTTTAAAAACATAATTGTATATTACCAAATGTGTTTATATAAATAATGTAGAAATATTTGGGATATATTAAACTTAACTAACAGAATAAAAATAAATATAGCTTGAAGTTCAAATGCAGAATTAGAACTACTAAAAATAAGTGGAAAGTTTTATAGCAAGAACCTTTTTATGCTCATTTATTAAAAATTACAAATTGTCAATGTTTGAACTGCTTGCCAACAATTATTTCCCACTGTTGATTAGAATTCCATTACCCTAGAATAAATCTTATTACTAAATTACAACTCACATATGATTAGCCTGTTTTTTCTTGATATCCTCATTCAATCAGACCAGATAATTTCCCAAAACAATTTTGGGAAAAGTATTACTTGCCTATCCCACTAGCTAGGATTTTGATGTAGGCATTAACTTATTCAGTCTGGAATAAAATAAGAATTCACCTAAAGGCAAAAATTTTGAGACCTTCGTTAAATGAACATATAAAACTTTGATTCTGTGTACTCATTTACCATTTATTCGT
This sequence comes from Camelus bactrianus, assembly GCF_048773025.1. Taxonomy (NCBI): domain Eukaryota; kingdom Metazoa; phylum Chordata; class Mammalia; order Artiodactyla; family Camelidae; genus Camelus; species Camelus bactrianus. The sequence goes on from NC_133540.1 coordinate 23,728,200, forward strand.
CTATCAAAGCTAAAAGCTCTCACCACCTACCATAAATACACCAAAACTACAACTACATATGAAACAACTCACTCTGAGAACGACCTGAAGACTAGCAAAATAGTTCTTCTACAACCAAGGACATAATGGAAGAACCACAGAGTCTGGTAGGAGGGGAGGAGATCTGAACTAGTCATGACCACAACCCTGGCAGGCAGCCCAGAAGAGGAAGAGGATGTTACAAACTCAGAAATCATCCTTAAGGAGTAAGTAGTTCAAGCCCCACATTGAGCACCCCAGCCCTGGGGACCAGACCAGAAAGAAGAGCTCCCTTAACTGGTTTAGGAAAACAGCAAGGCTTACAACTGGGAGAACTTGATGGCTATAGGACACTGACACTCTCCACTCTGACACACACACAAACTTACTCTCAGTCACAACACAGGGGCAGCAGAATGATAAACACCTGGCAAGGTTGCCCCAGCTCACCTTCAGACCCTCTCCTGGCTCCGACTCCAACCCCACCACCAAGGCAGTGGCCCCAAGTGTGCCCTGGGAGAAGCCCTGCCCACACTGGCCGCAACTCTAGCCCCAATAGCTCCAGCTCACCTCCACCAAGGTGGCAGTTTCCAACATTCTCCAGGAGAAGCCCTGGCCTACACTGTGCTCTGGGCTCCAGACTCCCAACATTGCCAAGGCAGTTGTTTCTGACATGTCCTAGGAAAAGCCCCAGGACCAACCAGGCTCTGGTTCCATTTCTCCTTACCCTGCCAAAATGGTGGCTTCTGAGATGTCCCAGGAGAAGCCAAAGCCCATGCTAACTCCAAGTCCAACCTTCCTACCAAAGCCACCAGGTACACACAGCCTGCACAGGGATGGTCCCACACAAGGACATATTTTTCAAGACCTGAAGAGGTACTGTTTCACCTAATTTGATAGATACAAACACAGAAAGTCAAACAAAATGAGAAAACAGAGGAATATGTTCCAAACAAAAGAAAAAGATAAAACGTCAGGTAAAAAAAACCCATAATGAAATGGAGATAAGAAATTTACTCAATAGAGTTTAAAGCCAAGGTCATAAAAACGCCCACTAAGCTCAGGAGAAAAATGGAGGTACAGTGAGAACTTCAACAACGAGTTAAAAAATATAAAAATGAACCATAGAAATCAGAACACAATAACTAAAATGAAAAAAATATACTAGAGAGAATCAACAGTACATTAGGTAATACAGAAGAATGGATCAGCAGTGTGGAAGGCAGAGTAGTAAAAATCACTCAATCAGAAGAGAAAAAAGAAAAAGAAAAAATTTAAATGAGGATTGTTTAAGGGACCTTTGGGAAAACATCAAAATGCAACATTCACATCATGGGGTTCTCAGAAAGAGAAGAAAAAGGGGGCAGAAAATAGACTTGATAAAACAATGGCCAAAAACTTCTCTAACCTAAAAAAGGAAACAAATATCTAGGTCCAGGAAGCAGAGAGAGTCCCAAACAATATAAATCCAAAGAGACTCACACTAAGACATATTATAATTAAAATGGCAAAGTTAAAGATCAAGAGAGAATTTTAAAATCAGCAAGAGAAAAATAAAGAGTAACACACAAAGGAACTCCCATAAGGTTAACAGCTGATTTTGCGGGTGAATTCATGCAGGCAGAAGGGCATGGCATGGGATATTTAAAGCCCAAAAACCTACAACCAAGGATACTCTACTCAGCAAGGTTATCATTCAGAACTGAAGGAGAGATAGAGTTCCCCAGAAGAGCAAAAACCAAAAGAGCTCATCACCACTAAGCCAGCCTTACAAGAAATGTTAAAGGATCTTCTTTAAGCAAAAAAGAAAGGTCGGTACAAGAAATTTTAAAGTGTATGAAGGAAGAAAATCTCACTGGTAAAGGCAAATATATAGCAAAGGCACTGTATCAAACACTTAAAATACTAGGATGAAGATTCCAAGACAAAAGTTGAAAAGCATCAATAACTACAATAAGTAGTTAAGGAATACACAAAAAGATGTAAAATATGATATAAAAAAACATGAAACATGGGGGTAAAGCATGCAGAATTTTTACAATATGTTTGAATCTAAATGACTATCAGTTTAAGAATATATATATTTATATATATTCAATATACCAGTATATGTGAACCTGAAACCAAAAAACAATAGATACAAAATAAAAAAACAAAGAGAAGGAAACTCAAACATTACACTAAAGAAAATCATCAAACTGCAAAGGAAGAAACTAAAAGAAGAAAAGAGCAGAGAGAAACAATAAAGGCAACTAGAAAACAACAAAGAAAATGGCAATAAGTAAGTACTTATCAATAATATCTTTAAATGTAAATGAACTAAAAACCCAAATCCAAAAACAATGGCCCAATAGATTTAAAAAAAAAAAAAAAAAAAGACCCATCAATATGCTGCCTGCAAGAGACTCAGTTCAAAGCTAAAGACACACACATATTGAAAGTGACAGGATGGAAAAAGATGCAAATAGAAATGAAAAGAAAGCTGGGGTAGCAATGCACATATCAGACAAAATAGACTTTTAAATCAAAGATTGTAATAAAGAAAAAAGTGGCATTATAATATAGTAAAATATAATAAAATATAATATAATGAAAATAAAATAAATATAATAAAAGGGTCAATCTAACAAGAGGATATTACATTCATAAATATATATGTATCTGACATAAGAGCACCTAAATATATACATCAAATATGAACGGACATAAAAGAAGAAATTGGCAGTAATAGTGGAGTATTTTAACACCCCACTTAAATTAACAGACAGAACATCCAGACAGAAAATTAATGAGGAAACAGTGGTCTTAAAATGACACATTAAATCAGATGGACTTAATAGACATCTGCATAAATTCCATTCAAAAAAGCAGAATGTATTCTTTTCAATTGTACATAGAAATTCTCCAGGATAGGGCACATTTTAGACCACCAAACAAGTCTCAACACACTTAAGATGACTAAATTCATATCAAGAATCTTTTCTGACCACAGTGGAATAAAACTAGAAATCGATTATAGGAAGAAAACTGGAAAAAATCACAAATAGTTCAAGACCTAAAACATGCTATTAAAAAAACAGGATCAACAAAGATATTAAAGGAGAAATAAAGAAAAGCTTGAGACACATGAAAATGGAAATACAACCTCCCCAAATCTACAGGACACAGCAAAGGCAGTTTGAAGAGGGAGATTTATAGCATATCTCAGGAAATGAGAAAAATCTCAGTCAAGTACCTAACTTTTCATCTAAAGAAATTATAAAAAATAGAATGAGCAAAGCAGAAGCAAAGAAATAATGATCAGCGTAAAACAGAGACCAAAAAAATAATAAAAACGATCTATGAAACTAAGGACTTTTTTTTCAAAAAGTAAAACAAAATTGATAAAACATTAGCCAAACACATCAAGAGGAAAAGACAAATAGTTCCCGAATAAAATTAAAAATGAAAGAGAAAATGTTACAACCAGTACCACAGAAATACAATCTTAAGGGAATACTTCAAACAATTACATGCCAACAAATTGAACTATCTGGAAGAAATGGATAAATTCTTGGAAACGAATCCAAGAGTGAATCAGGAAGAAATGGCAAATATAAAAATGTTGATTACCAGTAATGAAATTGAATCAGTAATCAAAAAATTCCCAACAAACAAAAGTCCAGGACCAGACTGATTCACAGGGGCCTTCTATAAAACATTTAAAGAAGATTTAGTACCTATCCTTCTCAAACTATTCCAAAAAAATTGTAGAAGATGGAATACCTCCAAACTCATTCTACAAGGCCAACATTACCTGATACCAAAACAACGCAAAGACACCAGGAAACAAGGAAACTGCACACCAAAATCACTGATGAACACAGATGCAAAAGTCTAGCAAAATACTAGCAAACTGAATTCAATAATATATTAAAAGGATCATAGTTCAGGATCAAGATGGACCTGGCAGGTGTTATGTTAGTAATATAAGGCAGAGAAAGAAAAATACTGTATGTTTTTACTTGTATGTGGAATCTAAATTTAAAAAAAAATAAACAAATATAACAAAATAGAAAAAGACTCACAGAACAGAGAAGAGTGGTTGCCAGAGGAGAGGAATGTGGAGAGTTGGGTGAAATAGGTGAATAGGATTAAGAAGTACAACACACCATTTGTAAAAAGGGATGTAAGGTACAGCATGGGAAATGTAGTTAATAATAATATAATAACTCTGTATGGCACATAATCTATAAAAATACTGAATATTACATACCTGAAACTAATATATAATTGTAAGTCAACTATACTTCAATTGAAAAAAAAAAGCTAAAATCTCTATGTAAGTTTTCAGAAAAGTGCCAGCTAGTATTACTAAGAATTGAGAAAAACCTATTAGTAAGGGGGAAATCATTTTTTTTCCCAAAGTGATTTATGACATCTTAGATGATAAAGTCTCTTTGTCAGATATCAGTATCAAGTGTATCATAAAATCAAGTTTCACAATATAAAGCTTGAAACTCCAATGTATTTACATTTATGTTGGACTGGTTTTTCATTTTATAAATTTCAGAGGTATGGATCACCCAGTATTTCAATTCATTCTCACTGACGAAATGTTATCACAAGGTAGGAAGTAGGGTCTGAGCTACACCTTCATAACACAAAAATGATTTAGAAGCAAGAGCTGTCAAGTCACAAAGGGAGCTACTTAAAAATTCAGTACCTCTGCAAATTTTCAAAGGTTATTAACTGCAGTTTCTCTGATTAACCTCTTAAAATTTAATTGAGACTCAGAAAAAAAATGGTGCGCAATATATTCTTTTAATGTTACACTATGACATAGTTTAACAAACTCCTCACAGATTCCTTAAATCTCCAAAAGAATACACCTGTGCTTGATAGTTCTATTTTTATTCAAATATAGCTAATTACAGACAGTGTGAAGTTATACGTTAAGTTACAGATTGCTGTCCAGCAAAGAATATACCCATAGGTTATGGTTTCACCGCCTTGTAAGATGCAATAATCAGCTTTATGTGTATCCAACCTAGCAATCTTATCCTACCATTTTAAAATACTTCCCCAAAATCCCTGTTTCTCAAAGGTACTTGAAATCAGGTTTACCATCTTTTTTTTTTCAGGTTTATCATCTTATTTGTCCCTACATAATTAATGATTTGAATAAAAAAATAGTTCTAATCTTGTATTTGAATGGGGGTTATATTTTTAACTTTCTAAAAATTGTATTTTCTCAAAACTATTGAAAACTTTTTGAAAATTGTATTTTCTCTATCCCTACAGATAGATCATAGTCAAAGTTATTACAAATAAAGTCCATTATATAAACAAAAATAAAGCAGCAGGGATACTACGTAATAAAAATTTCATGACATTTTAGGCAACTATATTTTCCTGCCTCAAAATAGTTTTGTTTATTCTGCTCTTCCTCATAGTGGAGTCTGAAAAAAAAGTAGGCTGAGGGGGAAAGGAAGAAGAAAGATAGAACCTCCCATTCCCTTCAAAATTGGTTTTATCCTTCAAAAGATGTATCCCATAATTTTAAACATACACTACTGGACATTATCACATTTTGTACACTTGATTTAGGGTGTGTATAACCAGACTAGTCTATGAATTTGCTGATGAATTGTTGACAATAAGGGTACAACTTCCACACTGAAACCATTCTTGAAGATACATGAAAACCAATTTGTATATTATTGTGTTAAATTTGTAATTAGATTAAACATGAAAGAATATCTTGTGCTCCACTGTTCAAAACTTCAGAAATGGCAGACATCTAATGGATAAATCAGCTATTAAATAAGAAATTATATAAATTAAATTATAACTGAAAAGGAGAAATATATGATACTATGATAGTAGTTACGGGAGAACTGAACTAATCAGAGAGAACAATCAATATCTGATGGAAGAGTAGAAAATAAAATTCATAAAATCATAGGATTACTTAGTTTTCAGAGTCCTTTACATTTATGTAAACCATAATTAAGTAAAAACAAATATATAGCATCAAATTTTCATCCAATAGAAACGATTTTAGTTGAAAAGAAAGCCAACCTGCCTCCAGTGAATTAATCAAATAATTGTTTATTTTTCTCATGTAAACAGACATTCATAGAAAGAAATCCAGGGGTGATTACAGATGTTCAGTGATGTTTTCAGAAATACATGATTTTTTTTTCCTCTCTCTCCTCCACCATCAATATTTTGTTGATTTTTATACTGCATGTTGCCTCATGGCCACAAAACAGCTGCTGCTGCACTTCTGAACATCAGTGTTCCATGCAGAAAGAAGAAAAGGTGAATGGCTATACTAACTGGCAGGCTCTGTTTACATTCTACTGGCAATAACTGGATGATGTGTCCATTCTCAGACCAGTAACAGGCCAAGAAAAAAATAACTTATCAGGACAGGTTTGGATCAATTATGATCATCCTCTGAACCGCATTCCCTGAGTTCAAGGGATGTAAGCCAGCACTTGAAGAAATCAGTGTGTAGGTAACAAAGAAAAAGACATGGTGAGACAAGATGATGGGAAGACAAGAGTTGGTGTCTGCTATTAAATAGCCTCCAGAAATTGACTATAATTGAATAAACTAGAAGGATTGAAATTTTATATAGCTGACCTTTAGTTCAATCTGTTAGGCAGGTACAATTTATTATTATATTCTCTATAAAAAATAAATACAAGCTGTTTTGTTGTCATTTTATTTTACAAAATGTATTTGAATACCACCTGTCAACACTCTTTAGAATAGTAATTGATATTTAGCATTTTAGATTTTAAATCAGCATGTGTCTTTTTATTTTATCGTGCCTTCCTGTTCATTTAGATTATGTTTTCTATGCTTTCTGTGTTTGAGGAAATTAATTTATGGGAAATATTTCAGAAAGGCATCATAAAGATAGGTGGTTCTTCAAGTATGTGAAAGAAACATATGATTTATGAATATTATGAAGGAAAGCAGGCCGGATTATAATATAATAATAATATAAAATAATTTTGTAAAAGAAAAAGGACTTACCAGTGTAGACTTGTAGCAATAACAGAAATAGTAAGTCCTGTTGGCATCTGTAGGCAAGATACCCTTCACCCAGATTTCCATAGTTAGTATTTCCCATAGATAGCTCTATAGAGTTTGCCAAGTATAAAAATCGGAGACAGAAAGGGAGGGATGGAGAAAAAGAGAGGGATAAAGGGGGAGATGGATCATCTATTTAAAAAAAGTCTGACTAATCAAGAATAGTAAGGATAGACTGCAGATTTTGATGACAGTTTTACAAATTATGACTGTTCACTGTTTATATGTGTTACACTACCTTAAGGGTAATATTTGATAGAGGGTGTGAATTCTGTATCAGTTAAGTCAGTAGGAGTAATACAGCATGTGGGAAAATTTGAGGAAGATCTCAAAGGGAATGTTGTAGAGGTGAGAGTTGAGCCAATAATGAAGTTTTAGAAACGCAAAATGACAACAGCAAACCTACAGGGTGGAAATACGATTTTATTATTGCATTCTTAATTAACCAGGATAATTAACAGAAAAGCTGGAAATTGTCATGCAAAGGCATGTACAGGGTGACAATTGTATCTGTTTAAAACAACATTTAAGGACTTGAGCATCTCTTCAAAAGGCACCAGGAGGGTCAAAAGATTGAATAAAGAATACAATAACAAACTTACTGGAAAACCAGATGAAAAACATTGAATTCATTCTTCTACCACCAGATATTCATGTGAGCTATGTCCAGTGTTTTGGAAGAAGCTCCAAAGATAAAAATCTCACCATTTATTGTAAAAGTGTGATTTTCATGCCCATCAAACTGAGTTTGAATTCCTTAGCAATCAATCCCTTCTGCACAGACTGTCATTTTCCAAAGTGTGTTCGGTGAAATACTAACCCTGCTCTTTAAAAAGAATGTTCCTTGGAAAAATAGATGTACAAAACATATTTATTAACAAATCATATTCTCTTTTTAGAGAATGATTCATATTAACATATTAAAGTCTCCAAAAATTATTGCAATTTTTTTAAATTTGATTATTCAGTTGTTTGAATTTATTTGTACTCAGAACACTCTCTAGTGCTACCGACTGGCATCCAAAGAAACTAATATTCTAATTTAGGAAATTTTAGCCTTGCCTGAAGGCATTTCTAGGAGTCTCTTTTACAACACCTTTACATATGCACTATTTTAGGGAATTAGAATTTGATATCTCAAAATATGTCTCTTTGGGATATTAATTATTTTAAGCTGATTATTTTATAAGAAACTGCAGACATGGGCACAACTCTGAAAACCAAGTAAGAATTAGCCTTTTGTAAGAAACATTGACATTTATAAGGGAAATCTCCATTTGTTAAGGTGTCTTCCTTGCTGTACCAGAAGAGGAGGATGACCAAATCTCTAGAAACTCTTGACAATGGAGAAGGCAAGTACTTAAATCTGCATAAGAACCATACTCTTGTTAACTTGCTTCTCCTGGTCACCTCCCATAACTACCTTTCCCTGGCTTCAACATCCTCTTTTGTCTTCATCTGAGGATAGTATTTAAGGTAGAGGCTTTGGCCATTTGGGTGAGTTACTCAGATTTTCTGGTTCTCTCCCAAAAACTTTAGTGTGATTTTCTCCTGCTAATCTGTCTCATGTCAATTTCATTCTGAAACCAGCCAGAAGAACCTAAAAGGGTAAAGGACAATTTCTTCCTTCCAAACACTATCCTTTAGTTGAGTGGATAACCTGACACTCTCCACATATATGTTAGATTTCTTATCTCTCTTGCTATTTTAATTCTGTGTTCTCTCTTTTTGCTTACTTATACACCCACCCCTTCCTTCTCTCCCCAGGCTACCTGCATATCACTAGCATTAAAAAGTTCAACAAACATTGATCTGGTAGTCTCTCCTCTAATAATCTAGCCTACAAAAGTCTAAAATGTAGAAGACGGCTTTACCAGAAAGGATTTTCAATATGTAACTTATATTAGCAAAAGCTAAGACATTACCTAAAGGTCCTACAGGAGAGGGCTGGCTCAGTATTTAGAATATTCAGAAAGGTGGAATAAACAACCATTAACACTATAATACTTATAAAGAAGTTTTTAAACATGGTGAGAATCTAAGTTACTTATTCATTTGTTAGTATAATATTAATTTTTAAAAGTAGCATATACAATTATAAGCATATTATTTTCTCAAATATATGAGGTAATGAAATGGAGCAGGACACTGTGGGGGTCCTCCCAAGTACAAATCTCTTCTGTCCCCCATTTCTTGTTTGTAGGAAATAAGCTTCATTCAAAGCCTTGACCTTCTTTGAGTTCCAAAGGGAAAGTTCAAATACCTGCTAATCTGGGAAGGGAGGGAATGAAGAGATAAGGGAGGAGCTGTCAAGAAACTATAGTGCAGCCATGGGGCAAGGTCCTGGTTCCTCCTCAAGGAATATACATAACAGTATCTTTGAGTTCTTCTGCAAGAACTAAAGCCCTACCCAGGTGAAGGATGGTAACTCAGGCTGAGCACAAGATTCCTGGAGCACCACCCTGTCACCTCACCACCAACTAATCAGAAGAAAGTCTGCACACAGTGGAAAACAATAAATATTCTGACACCCTCCTGAATGAGTCTCCTTTTAAAAACTTTCATGGTCAGGCAGAATCTTCAGAGTTGGTGTTTGGACATGAGTCCACCTTTTCCCCAGGTTGCTGGCCTCCTGAATAAAGCAACTTTTATTTTTCTCAACAGCACTTATCTCCTGAGTATTGGCTTTAGAGTGGTGAGCAGCCAGACCTGAATTTGGTAATAGTAATTCAGAGAAGAAAGTCTACAGTGAAATATAGTCAAGTGTTTATGGTTTTATCTGGGTGGTGAAATCTTAGATTTGTTTTTTGTTTGTTTGTTTCTTTTACATTTTTCTAAGCATCTGGATCTTCAAAACTTTCTACAATAACATTAATTTTATTACAAAAAATTAAAACAAAATAAACAGACCAACCATTATGCATTCTTCAGGGCCAAGCTGACTTTCTCTGTTGTCAAGAAGCGTTCCCTAATTCCCTCTAGCAGATGCCATTCCTCTGCTTCCCAGATCCGCAGCTCTGTGGTGTGTATCTCCCATGGTACATTTCACAATCTACTCTGGATCAGAGATAATCGTATAATTGTCTTATCCTGCCTGCACCAAATTACATTCTCTTTTGTGTCTGCCGCAGTGCTTAACAGAATGCCTTTTATAAAGCAGACATTTAAGAAGCATTTGTTCAATGCATAGATTATGTTCTGTCTCAAATTTATTCTCTTGTCAATATGCTTTTAAAAGAAACTTTATGAAATCAACTGGCATATAATTATAGGCATTCAAGAAACTTCATCAACTGCCTATTTCTCTTTGCTGATGGCATCTTGTGACAAGACTGATACCCTCTTATGGAGTTTTTCTGATAACTGAAACTGAAGATTGTAAACAAGGAAAACACATGAAAAAATACACAGTGACTAATGAGCATATCAACCATCATTACATGTTCTCTTCATGTTACTTAGTTATTTGACTGATGTCTGACTTCATTATTCCTCCTAGATCATTCTACTGTATATTAAGATCAAATGAAAGGGTGTGCCTTTTCCAGCTAGGAAGACATGCTCCTCATGCATCTGGTGTTATTGATATTTTTATGTTTTCTGCAACATAAATACTAGAATTTATAAGTTTTTAATTTAAATGGTAAAACAATAATTTTTAAAAACAGACAAAACCAACTGCTGGTGATCATGTGAAGCAACTGGAACTCTCATATATTACTAGTGGGAATGCAAAACAGTACAGCCATATGGAAAAACAGTTTGGCCGTTTCTTATAAATAACACATACTTCTAATTCTTCACCAATTTGTCAGGCTCAAGCACCCATTTGAAATATTTCCCACTGGTTTTAATGCACGCCATAAATTTAAGCCTATTATTTTCTGCTTTGAATTTCTCCCTATCCTGAGTAACTTTCAGTCATTTCATCTTACAGGGAGGTTGTTAATGACAGTAGTGTTGGGGAATCAAGAAATGGAGAGTGCAGGAGGGGTTTTACACCATCAACTGTAACATAATGCATTTTACATAAGCAACTCACCCCAATCATTTATTGCCTTTCATTTTTAGTTTTATTTCTTTTCTTATATTCTACTTATATTTCTCTCCCTTTTCTCCTTCTCTTTCGCTCAGGTCAGTGATTCTTTTTTTTTTTTTTAAAGAATCAACAGAATGTGGTAATCCAATCATAAAGGACAGTCAAATGTGTTTACACATATTCAAGAAATCAATCATCTAAGTTATAAATAATAAATAGTTCATCTGTGTCATTTTTTTAAGATACCACATATAAGTCATATCATATGGCATTTTTCTTTTTCTATCCTGCCCACTTTACTTAAAATGATGATCTTCAGGTCCATCCATGTTGCTGCAGATGGCATTATTTTATTCTTTTTTATGGCTGAGTAGTGTTCCATTGTATATATGTACCACATCTTCTTTATCCAGTCACCTGTTGATGGACATTTGGGTTGTTTCCATGTCTTGACTATTGTAAATAGTGCTGCTATGAACACTGGGGTGCAAGTGTCTTTTTGAATTTTACTTCTCCCTGGGTATATGCCCAGGAATGGAATTGCTGGATCACATGGTAAGTCTATTTTTAGTTTTTTAAGGAACCTCCATACTGTCCTCGATAGCGGCTGCACCAGTCTACACTCCCACCAAAAGTTCCCTTTTCTCCACACCCTCTCCAGCATCTATCATTTGTAGACTTTTTAAGGATGGCCATTCTGGCTGGTGTGAGGTGATATCTCGTTGGAGTTTTGACCTGCATTTCTCTGACAATGATGCTGAGCATTTCTTCATGTGTCTATTAGCCATTTGTATGTCTTCATTGGAGAATTGTTTGCTTGATCTTCTGCCCATTTTTGGATTGGGTTGCTTGTTTTTTGTTTTTGTTTGGTTGGTTGGTTGGTTTGTTTTTTGATATTAAGGTGTATTAGCTATTTGTATATTTTGGTAATTAGTCCCTTGTCAGTTGCATCATTTTCAAATATTTTCTCCCATTCTGTAGGTTGTCATTTCATTTTGTTGATGATATCCTCAGCTGTGCAAAAGCTTTGAGTTTAATTAGATCCCATTTGTTTATTTTTGCTTTTATTTCCATTACTCCAGAGACTGGTTCAAACAATATATTGCTGTGATTTATGTCTGCAAGTGTTCTGTCTATGTTTTCCTCTAGCAGTTTTATAGTATCTGATCTTATTTAGGTCATTAATCCATTTTTAGTTTATTTTTGTGTACAGTGTTAAAGAATGTTCTAATTTCAGGCTTTTACAGGTAGCTGTCCAGTTTTCCCTGCACCACTTGTTGAAGGGACTGTCTTTTCACCGTTGTATATTCTTGCTTCCTTTGTTGTAGATTAATTGACCATAAGTGTGTGGCTTTACTTCCAGATTTTCTATCCTGCTCCATTGATCTATGTGTCTGTTTTTGTACCAACACCATACTGTTTTGATTACTGTAGCTTTCTAGTATAGTCTGAAGTCAGGAAGCATGATTCTCCAGTTTCATTCTTCTTTTTCAAGACTCTTTTGGCTATTCATGGTATTTTGTGTTTCCATACAAATTTTAACATTTTTTGTTCCAGCTCTGTGAAGAATGTCATTGGTAATTTGATAGGGACTGCATTGAATCTGTAAATTGCCTTGGGCAGTATTCAGGCCACTGATTCTAAATTCAAGATGCCCCTTAGAACTACACACAGACATTTTCTAAAAAGAAAGACCTGGGCTCCACCATGTGGCCCATGAATCTGAAAGTTTCAGAAACTCCACATACAAGGTGGATGCACACAGCTCTTGGGAGACGCTGACTCAGGCTTTGCAGTAGGGACACAAAGTTGAACCACTAGCACTGTTCCATGCTTTAGATGTTGACACCTACTGTGCTAGAACTTATAAATCTGTTGTGAGCATAACAGGTATATGCTTTACAATTTCTTCAGCTTAGGAAATTAAAAATAATGCCAGAGTACGTGAAGACTGAGATCACAGCACAGCCTTCTTCCATTTACTGTGATTTACCAGCTTCTCTCCTGAATACCCATCTGCTCCCTAGAACCCACTCCCATTTCCCCTTTCCATCAGCTTTTTGTCTTCATTTGGGATATTATCTAGAACACAGCAATTTCTCAATAATTCTTTTGTTTGTGTTTGTATTGATTCATTTACACTTTTTTGCACTTATTTTGTACAGTTTTAACTGCTCATTTGCTGAGGTTTTAACTACTTATTTTGTATAGTTCTAACTGTATTTACACATATGTTGTATAGTTTTAACTACTTAGATAAGTATTTTTAAGCCTCCCCCAAACTATGTGTGTATAGTTCAAGCTGTAATTCTGAACTGGGGACTGTCAGTGGGTTCCAGAATGAAACAGTGTTCTCAGCTAACTGTAGCCAAAAGCTGAGACTGAGAGGCCCAGCACTCAGAAAACACACGCTTGTACCTATCCTGCTCATGGTCGTACCTCCCCACACCCCCTGCAACCAGTGAGCAACAAAATTAATTTTCTATAATCTCCATTTAGACTTTAAAATGCATTCCAGCTGCCAGTATTTTTTATGTAAATTTTTAACCACAAATAGAAATTGATAGTCTCAAATCACCACAAAATTGAAGAAAATTAACACTAAGAACCTGACTAAGCTATTTACAAATTTCAGCAGCAAACAGACTAACTCCTGAAAAACATCATTAATAAAGGAAACAGAAAAACAGAAAAAATTCAGTAAATGTAATTAGTACCCTCAGAGACATGTGAAAAGCTATCACCTCCATGAATCAACAACAGTGAAAGTTAAGGGGGAAAAAAAGGAAACTATTAGAACTGTTGAGGGGGGAAAGAGCTGCCAAAATAAAAATACATGGAAAACAAATAAAAGCAAAATAGGTTGAGGAGTAGACTAAACTTAACTGAAAAATCGTATTATTGAACCAAATGATTCCTGCAAAATTCAGTGCAAAAGCTCAAACAAATGAAAAGTGTATATATATATATATATATATACACACACATTTACATATGTGCACACATCTACATATACAGATGGGGTGAAGGCAGCAAGTACACATACATACATGTGTCTATGTGTGTGTATACACATACAGATGTATGTATGTATATGTCTTACTAGACATAGTTTACAATATATATAATGGAACGATGGATAATAGAACATACTACATAGAACCTTGCACTTAATGTATAGAGAATACAAACACTATATTTCAAACAACCGTGGACCACATCAAATAACAATGCACTATATGTCTTTCTCCTTCCCTGCACCCACCCCATCTTTCAGACATTAATTTGCTTTCTGGTGAAAGGTTATGATCCATAGTGACTGACAGAAAGTATAATCAAATAGCCAAAAAGGTCTATGAATGAAAATATGGAAATGCAGGTTTTCCTACGACACCATTTTCCCTAAGCAATTAGAAACAGAAAGCAAGAATCTGTAAATAGAAATTGGGAGAAGTTCCCCCAACCCCAATTTTACCATCACACCCAATCCTCCCAGCATTCCTAAATGTAGGACACAAGCAGAGCTAAGTAACAAAGTTGTTAACAGTAACCCAAGAGCTGGACAAGGATGGTCAAGGATGTCAGGATGTCAGGATGTCAAAGGATTTGAAGAGAATGGCATTTGCTGATATTTGATGACAGGAATGTCTCTTTACACAAACTAAGCTGGGAATAAAGCACTTAATGTTGATGAATGCATCAAAATTAGCCAAAGGCATTATATGCCCTCAGTGTTATTTTATTAAATTAAATATTTATTTATTTATTTATTTATTTATTTATTTATTTATTTATTTATTTATTTACATAGTGTGGAAGAGGAGGACAAGAGGTGTGCTCTTATCATCTTGGATATATCCCACCACATCCTGGTGTGCCCCACCCAAGGTTGCCAATAAAACATAATCTATGTCTGTCCACTCAGCCAATCACAGGACTGCCTTCCTTTGCCAAGGGTTTGAGAGGAAGATAAATACCTTACCACATTGTGATAGAAGATAGAGCCAGGAGGGCTTGTAAAGGTCATTTCATATGTGGAGAAAGCACTATGACATGGTCAGGGGTTAACAGCATAGATAACTTAACAACTCGTGGACTTGAGGTCCCCTCATAGCTTCCTAGAAATGTAAATTAAGAGTTTGAGATTAGCAGATACACACTGCTATATACAAAACAGATAAACAAGGGCCTACTGTATAGCACAGGGAGCTATATTCAATGTCCTGTAATAAACCATACTGGAAAAGAATTTGAAAAAGAGTATATGTATGCATGTATGCGTATGTGTGTGTGTGTGTGTGTGTGTGTGTGTATCATGTGTGTGTATGTGTATACATATATATAAAACATATAAGTATATATGTGAAACATATAAGTGTGTGTGTGTGTGTGTGTGTATATAAATAACTGAATCAATTTGCTGTACACCAGAAACTAACACAACATTGTAAAGCAACTATACTTCACTTAAAGATACATGCACCCCAATGTTCACAGCAGCACTATTTACAATAGCCAAGACATGGAAGCAACCTAAATGTCCATCAACAGATGACTGGATAAAGAAGTTGTGGTATATTTATACAATGAAATACTACTCTGCCATAAAAAGAATAAAATAATGCTATTTGTAGCAACACAGATGGACTTAGAGATCATCATTCTAAGTGAAGTAAGCCAGAAAGAGAAAGAAAAACACCACATGATATCATTCACATGTGGAATCTAAAAAAGAAAAGAAAAGAAAAGGAAGAAAAGAACACTATGAACTCATCTACAAAACAGAAATAGACTCTCAGACTTATTAAACAATCTTATGGTTACCGGGGAAAGAGGGTGGGAGGGGATAAATTTGGGAGTTTGAGATTTACAGATGTTAGCCACTATATATAAAAATAGATTTTTAAAAAAGTTTCTTTTGTATAGCACAAGGAGCTCTGATCAGTATCTTGTAATAACTTTTAATGGAAGAAAATGTGAAAATGGGTATATGTGTTTATATGTGGGACTGGAACATTGCACTGTGCACCAGAGACTGACACATTGTAATTAACTGTAATTCACTAAAAAAAAGAGTTTGGGATTAACATATATATATTACCATATATAAAATGTATACAACAAAGACCTACGGTATAGTACAGGGAACTGTGTTGTATGTCTTGAAATAACGTATATGGAAAAAAAATCTGAAAAATATTTATCTGTGTATATGTATAACTGAATCTCTTTGCAGTACAGCAAAAACTAACATTGGAAATCAACTACATTTCAATAAAAAGCAAAATAATATTAAAGATAATAATAAACTGAAAAAAACTATACTTCACTTAAAAATGATATTTTAAGGGGGTTAATTTATAGACATGTTTTTATAGTTAAATTACAGAATGTTTGCAAAATATTAGTCACATAATCCATTGTCTTCATAATAATGTCTTCAGTAAATGTTGATGGTGATGCTCTGGGTGGCAACAATGAAGGCAGCACTCGAGGGGGGCACCCACCCAGTTTAACAAACCACACAGTACAGACAGTACAGTGATTCCAGCTCAGTTTAGAGGCACAGACTCTCCCCTTGATGATGGAAGGCTGAATTTCCTTTGCTATCACTGTATTTTACTTATTTGGCCCTATTAGCTTAAAAAATGTCTAAATCTATTAGAGAATAACCATAGATTGAATTAAACACATGAGTTTCCCTAATTGGGTTTAATGGAATGTTATAATAAGTAGCGTTATTCTACTAATTATCATGGTTAACAGGCTTTACTTTGAAAAGTTCTCTTTAGCAGTTAATCTTCATATGGAAACTTTTAGTTTACCATGGAGGTTTCTCCAAAAAAGCACTAGACTGAATGATGGTCAAGTTTGTAAGGTTGAGGGAGGAAAAAAAAGTGTCCCTTAATCCTAATGCCAGAAATAGGCTGAGAGTGGATATCTGACTTTTTCTTATTTTTTTAAAGAAAACAAGACATCTAAGGAAATTCATGGCCCTTGTCGAATCCCTCGCCTTCAGATACGGCATAGGGAAGGATACACTTCTATTATCTAGTCCCTTTGCTAAGGATTTTTGGGGAAAATTTAGCTCATGTGAACAAATGGGTGTAAACCTATCCACCTTCCTGATCAGGGAAAACAAACAGTTGCTTCTAGGGTAGGAGACCGAATCTCAGTCTCAGAGGAAGGAGAAGAGGACAGAGTAAGACATGAAAGAGGGAGACCATAGCTTTGTGAGGAGGTACTCAGGCAGGGGCTTCTGTGGGCACCAGGCAAATCTGAAGGAGAAAGGAAGAGTGACGCAGAACTAGCTTTGTGCTTACAGAGAACAGTGTTTAATTTATGATAAGCTCCCGCTAAGTGGCAGTGACTATTAACAGCAGTGCTATGTAGTAGTTTTTAAATGTCCACAAATCCTTTGATACTTCGCCCTTCAAACGGCAGAGCCTATTAAAGACTTAAATATAAGGCAAGACACTATAAACCTCCTAGAAGAAAATATAGGCAAAATATTCTCTGACATAAATCTTAGCAATGTTCTCCTAGGGCAGTCTACCCAGACAACAGAAATAAAAGCAAAACTAAACAAATGGGACCTAATTAAACTTATAAGCTTTTGCACAACAAAGGAAACCATAAGCAAAACAAAACAACCACCTAAGGAATGGGAGAAAATATTTGCAAATGATACGAATGGCAAAGTTTAATTTCCAAAATATATACACAGCTCATACAACTTAACAAAAAAACAAACAACCCAATCCAGAAATGGACAGAAGCCCTAAACACACAATTCTCTAATGAAGACATACAAATGGTCAACAGGCACTAAGAAATGCAAATCAAAACTACAATGAGGTATCACCTCACACCAGTCAGAATGGCCATCATTCAAAAGTTCACAAACAATAAATGCAGTAGATGGTGTGGAGAAAAGGGAACCATCCTATATTGTTGGTGGGAATGTAGTTGGTGCAGCCATTAGGGAAAATAGTGCAAAGATTCCACAAAAAAATAAAAATAAACTTACCATATGATCCAGCCATCCCACTCCTAGGCATATATCTAGAGGGAACTCTAATTTGAAAATATACATGCCCATCAATATTCACAGCAGCACAATTTACAATAGCCAAGACATAGAAACAACCTAAATGTCCACCAACAAAGGACTGGATAAAGAAGCTGTGGTATATTTATACCATGAAATACTACTCAGCCAAAAAAAGGAATAAAATAATGTCATTTGCAGCAGCATGGGTGGAACTGGAGATCGTCATTCTAAGTGAAGTAAGTCAGAAAGAGAAAGACATATACATATGACATCACTTATATGTGGAATCTAAAAAAAAGACACATATGAACTTACTTATAAAACAGAAATAGACTCACAGACTTAGTAAACATACAGTTACGGGGGGGAAGGTATTGAGAAGGGATAAATTGGGAGTTCAAGATTTGCAGATACTAACTACTAACTACTATATAGGAAACAGATCAACAAATTTCTTCTGTACAGCACAGGGAACTATATTCAACATCTTGTAGTAACTTATGGTTAAAAAGAGTTTGATAATGAATGTATGTACGTGTATGACTGAAACATGATGCTGTACACCAGAAACTGACACAACATTGTAAACTGACTATACTTCAATTAAAAAAAAAAAACAAAAAACAAAAACAAAAGCAGAGACTGCTTTCCCTCCTCTTGAGTTGGGGCTGGACTTAGCACATTGCTTCTAATGATGAATAGAATAAGATGGATGTGCTAGGGTGTGACTGCAGAGAGCAGGTCATAGAAGCTGTCTCTGTGACTCTGTGGCTTTCTTGGCACTCTCTCTTTTTGGATCACTCACTCTACAGGAAGTTACCTGCCTTGTTCTGAGGAGCACACTGGAATGGCCCCCATGACAAGAAACCGAGGCCAGTAGCCCAAAGCCAATAAGTAACTGAGTCTTTGGTCAAGATTGAAAGTGGAACCTGTAGCCCCAGCTCAGGCCCCAGCTAGCTATAGCTCAGACTGACATCTTAACTGCAGTTGCATCAGAGACTCAGTGAGAACCACCAAGTTAAGGCTCTCCTAAGTTGTTCTGAGTTGCTAAATTTGAGAGTAATTTTATGCAGCTATAAATAACTAATACATGCTGCTACTCTTACTTTCAGTAAAGAATTTAAATGTGCATTTGCTTTTATAGCTTAGCATGCTGATTTATGAGATCATAATGAAATATTCGTTCAAACAAGTACAGTGTTACTGAACTCAAATTCAACTGCTCGCCACTCAAAAGCCAAAACTTGAGAGACAAGTATTGGTTGGAAAAGGAAATGTTGCTTTATGCAGGAGTCCAGCAACCTGAGGGAAAGATAGATTCGTATCCAAAAACCAAATCTAAAGATTCTGCTGGACCATGGCAGCTTTTAAAGGGAGAATCATTTGGTGAGGGGGTCAGAGTCTTCATTCTCTCCCACTGTGTGTAGACTGTCTTCTGATTGGTTGGTGGTGAAATAACAGAATGATGCTCCAGGAATCTCATGCTCAAACTAAAGTTACCATCTAAAGTTATCAGTTACTAAAGTTAAGTTACCAGTTATTACAGTTCACCTGTGTGGGGACCTTAGTTCCTGCAGAAGAATTCAAAGGTATGTTATATATATTCCTTATAAGGAGGAACCAGGACCCTGCCCCAAGGCTGCTCTATTGTTTCTTGGCAGTTCCTCCCTTGTTTCTGCATTCCCCCCTTCCCTAATGAGCAAATCTTTGAATCTGCCTTTGCAGCTCAGAGAAGATCAAGGTGGCTGAATGAAATCTAGTTCCTACAAACAAGATACAGGGGACATGGAAAGGAACTGTACTCAGGAGAGACCCGCAGGGTCCTGCTCCATTTCAGTAGTACCAAAACTTTAGAATCCCTGGAATATCAGAATAATCCTATCCCTGAAAGCATTGCTGTCTAGAAACCTGCAAACAATACATACATAAAAACAGAACACAAAAGGTTAGGGAATCCTGCTTCCTCCTTACAACTAGTAGATTCCACGTTTCATGAACAAGATGCAGATGGATATAAAAGTTTAGGGATTAAAGTGAACAGCAAAGGGAAATAATGTATTTTCTTCAACTTCTCAACTTCTGTCCAAATTCCATCTGCAACACTAGTAATATGTTGCTTTGATAGAGGAAGAAAAAGCATAAAAGAGATCCTAAAAGAGTAAGAAAAAAAATGATAAAAAAAAATTTTGAGGTGGAGTAAAAGAACAAATCACAGAATTCAGCCTCCACAGAATTTTCCTCCACAATATTTCTGATATATCCTAATGTGGCTGCTTCTTTCATTATTCCATTGATGGAGAATTAGTCAATTTATTTTGAAAGCATGCAAAAATTTGGCAACCCCAATTGTGAGATTCTTCATAGGTTAGAACCCCCTTCCCCCTGGAACACACTTCTGCTATATGGATAGAAATACAACAAATTTACTGCAGAAATCCTTCAAATTTTGGAACAGTTAACATGTCATCTTTTAAGTCCAGCAAAGACGTGTGAAAAGGACATTCTGAAGTGCTGGACACACACATTCTTAAGTGAAGAACAGAATTAAAGTGTCATAAGTGTGTGTGGGTATTTTTATATGCTGTTTGAGACTAAGAGTTGCAGAATCAAAATTATTGGCTTTAGACCAAATGTCCTGTCTTTTGCTCCTAGCTCTCAGCCCAAATTACACATAAGTGCCCAACATTAAACTATTGAAAAATTGTATTCTCTCCTATACACTTTTCCCAGAAACTCTAATATTATAGGTCAGACTCATAAAGGTTAAGTGAGACTAATGCATTTTGACAGGAGAATAAGTTCTTAAATCCATAACCAACTCTACTTGCAGACTCATGACTGATTATGGACAACGTATATGCTTTAATTCTGTAATTGTAATGAAAATGATTGAATGACCTCTAGGCATATCATCAATAAACGTTGTGAGTTAACTCACAGAATGACATCATAAAACATATAATAGAAAGACTGACCAGTGAGAAATTTTGCAATTAAATCATCATATTTCATTTACAGAAAGTCTATTCTAAAGAAAAGAAGGCAGCCGCTTACATGACAAGCTTGATTAGCTCACAAAGAACAAAGTCGGTACTAATTTTAGTAAAACCTAATTTTAATCAAGCAACATCATTTTCACTCATCATCTTTTGGCTTTAATCACTGTCTTCACTTGAATGCTGAACAAAAGTGACTGCTAATTTTTGAAGGTTAATATAAAGAGTTATCAAACATCCTTTAGACCCACTGCTATAAAACACCATACGATGCTTAAATATTATTCCTGGGACTATGGCCGAATTTACTTAGGTGTCTTTGTGTTTATAAGGTCTCAGCATACACACACACACACCTAAAAAGGTTTTTACACCCCTAAAAAGTAGTATTCTAGGACTCAGAATCATAACAGAGTATTTGGTGTTTAAAAGCATCCCTGTAAATGTTTAATAAATACAAGAGTAAATGTTATCAGCAAGTCTACACTGTCTCAGCTTGGGGTACAATCCTCGTAACTGGATTTCTACTTATTTCTAAAATGACAACCCTACTGTTCACAGGGTACTGATAACCAACCTTGCTCACCACTTCCAAATTGCTGTCTTATTAACCTACCCAATGACATAATCTCTCTGAGTATAGGGTCCTGACATCTTCCTCAACATCTCAAATCCCTCAAGCATCTCTCTAGTTAGAACTGAGAATCTAGGATCTTGCCACAGACCAGAACCTCTGTGCATGGCTGCCTGCCTGACTTTTCTATTCATTTCCCTTCTTACATCCATAAGATCCTGTCTCTTTTACCTGCCATGAAACACCATTATCTTGGACATAACCACTCAGGGCCCAAATGCAGCAGGATTGGTGCTTATGGATGGTGTCCATGACTTTAAAATCCAGGCCTTGAGCAGGTTGTCTCCATACTGGGCTTTGGACTGTGCATCCAGTCCCTCCCAGCAGGCCATTTTCCTCTGCAACTAAGAAGAAATAGCCAAGAAGAATAGATGCTAAGACATTAATTTCTGGATCAGTTTAGCCTTTAGAAAAATATCTCCTTCCTTTTATATATTTGAAAGTTAAATCATGTTTGGTGAAATTTAAAAAAGGATATAACACTACCATCACCACGAAGAAAGAAAACGAAACATAAAATCTGAATATCACCTCTAAAAAGTCATTTTACAAATATCTTCATTTACAAGAAAGTCAAGTTTGTTTTTTTTTTAACAATTTAGTTGCCCCATGAATACTACAGACTGACATTCAAATCTGATGACAGATTATTTCTGAAATATTTTTTAAGTGAGAATTTAAGCTCACACACTTAAAATTTCTCTTTCTGGAATGTTTCTATCTGTTGAGTTCTACATGACACTATGAGTTAAGATAAAGGAGATTATCTCTGGGAAAATCCCTGTGGAGTTGGCTCCTATCTAAAATTACTATGAAGGACAAAAATTATCTTCTGGATGCTACAGAATGCTTTAATGAGCTAGAGTTATTTATACCTGGATAAACAATAGAGAAAACATTTAATATTAATTATTTGATGGCCTTCTAGTATCTTTTTATACCATCTTACAATGTATGCACATGCTGAATAAATTATACAAGAGCATTTATGGTACATGCCTACAAAAATATAACATAAATAGTAAGTTTTTTTGTGTAGTACAGGAAACTATATTCCATATCTTGTAGTAACCCATAATGAAAAAGAATATGAAAACAAATACATGTATGTATATGTGTGACTGAAACATTATGCTGTACACCAGAAATTGACACATTGTAAACTGACTATACTTCAGTTAAAAAAAGAAAATATATATATATAATAGAATGTCTTTGTGTCTTTTTTATGATATATTTGGCTAGAAACTTCAAATGAAATAACAAGAGATGATCATAAAAACAAGAAAACTGTTAGAACCTGGCATTAGCCAGGGAAATTACTTTATTGACTCGTCTAGGATAGTCATAATAAATGACCAATACAGAGTTTCAGTATATTTGATCTTTTTTTCCTTGAAAAATACAAAAATTTAATACACTTCTAAGGGAAATGGTCAAAGATAAAGGTGATGAAATTTAACAGCGGTTTGACTTGGAACAGGCTTTTTCAAGATACGGCCTGCTATTAGACTAACTCTCCTTTGTCTCAAATCCACAGAAACATACAATGAAAATAATGTGATCTGGAGGCACTGCAAAATCTAAAATCAAAGACAGATATGGAATTTTTTTTTTTTTTTAAGATTTTCAGCATCAGATAAAATGGTAACAGTTTCCACTGAAACAAGTGTTACCAGGATCCTTATTTACCTCAGCACCCAAATTTCTACCCAGCGATATGACCGAGTCAAAGAGATTCTGATGGTCTTTGCTGGGACAAGCTGAAAAGCAGAAATGTGATTTTATACAGAATTAAGTTTTATTACATCTTAAATCCAGCTGAGGTAGCCACACATTTGTGACACCCTATTCTGTTTTTGCTGCTACAGTTTAGCTCTAATTTCCCTTTCTTCACACCTCTTTCTCGTCATGTCTCAGATAGACTTTCCCTAAAACTTTTCCCTGGACTTCTCTTTTCTCTCTGCCAGATCACTCTCTCCTCATCTGTACACTGTAAATTTCTGAAACTGAGCGGGACTCTGTGGGACCCTTCCAGGTACAAATCCTTTCCATGGCTCCTGTTTCCTGTTTGTAGGAAATAGGCTTCATTCAGCCTCCTTGACCTTCCCTGAGTTCCAAAGGGCAGATTCAAACAGCTGCCAATCAGGAAAGGGAGGGGATGTGGAAACAAAGGAGAAACAGTCAAGAAACAATAGTGCAGTGATTAAAGCTGGGTCCTGGTTCCTCTTTAAGGAACATACATAACAATACCTTTGAGTTCTTCCGCAGGAACCAAGGCCCCCACCCAGATGGAGGATGGTGGCTTCAGGCTGAGCACAAGATTCCTGGAGCACCGCCGTGACCTCACCACCAGCAATCAGGAGAAAGTCACACACTCTACAGCCCTCACCCCTAATTTTGCCTATAAAAACTTCTCCCTAAAAACTATCAAGGAATTCAGGGATTTTTTGAGAATGAGCCACCAGTTTTCCTTGCTTGGCCCTGCAGTGAACCTTTCTCTGCTCCAAAATCCAATGTTTTGGTTTGTTTGGCCTCACAGAGCATCAGGCACACAAACCTGCGTTCAGTAACATTTCCAAGAAAATATTCTTGATTATATCCAGCTTAGTTCCTGTCTGCTCCATACACAAGGGTTGTGGGAACAGTCCCTATATCCCTGTGTCTCAAACTCCCAATCTGTAGAACAAAAATACACAAAAGCAACAACTCACTCCATAGCATGTTGCACTTTACTTCATATTAGTTTTAATGTACTAGATTGATTACATGGGGAAGAAAAATCATTTTGCCTCTTTCTTTCTAGATTCTAGGCTAAAATACACCTGCAATAAAAAGACAGATCAACAGAAGAAAAACAGAGAGGTTTAATAACATGTTTTCCTTCTGTGTACATGGGAAATGACCAAGAAAGCTGCGGGACTTCCTGAAATATCTCTAGCCATCACCTTAAATATCATCTACAGCTAAAAACAAAAGCTGTTGGGAGGCGGGAGGCCAGTTGCTGAAGGTGACCGGGAAAAGCACAAAAAAATGTAGGTAAGGTTGTTCATGCAGATTTAAGCCCTTACCTTCTGCCTTGATAAGTTTCTAGAGATTTTTAAGTCATCCTCCTCCTGGTCCAGGAGGGACACACTCTACAAATGGAGATTTCCTGTATAAATGTAAGTGTCTCTTACAAAAAGGGTAACTTCTACTCAGTTTTCTGAGCTTCACCTGTGTCTGTGTCTTAAAAAATAACCAGCTTACAATAATCAATATGTTAAAGAGGTATATTTTGCTTCCCTTCAACTACAAGAGAACATATATTCCAGAAAAATTCTTGCTTCTAACCTAAAATTTTTCCCTAGTATTTTTCCCCTATGATAAGTGCTGAGATCCAGAACCTCCTCAGATTAAGATTTTTTTTTTTTTTTTGGTAATTTACTAAACTCTAGCTTAATTTCTGTAGTTCTTCCTTCTCCACCAAAGCTACAGAAAACTATTAGTGAAAAGAGCCAGTGTTTTATATTGGCATAAAGAAAATGCATTTTTGGGGGGGCCTCCTTCCTCCACTTCATGTCCTGGCCTTTCACACAAGGGTAAACAGCACTGCTTGAATTCTAAAATCTAAAATAAAACACCGTGTATTTATTATCTCACACGCTCTCTGCAGGTCAGGAGTTTGGAAGTGCTGAGCTGACTGGGTCTGGCTCAGAGTCTCTATGGAGTTGGCAGTCTTCACCTGATTATTCCTCCTTCTAATCATTTCTACCTTTTTATCCCAGAAGCCTGCTTTCATCCACTTAGCCTCATTTGGTTTATTAAATGCTTGTTAAACTGACAAATATCCTGTGCCTGTCTGCTAAATTCTCAAAAGGGTCTATATTAAATATTAAGAATGCTGTCATGCACTGTCCTTTGACTCAAGCAGGGAAAACTCACTAACTTGTTATGTGATTTCTCTTTGGAGCACAGCAGAGTTAGATATATGAAGGCTATTCTCAGACACTTTATTGTCCCATAGTTCCCTCAAAAACTGCTGTAAAGCCCACTGATTTAATTTAATGTAATGTATTTATTTTTCTTCTTTTTGCTTCTCTACCAGGTTTCCTAGCTGATGATACAAATGGTAACATCATCTCAGAAATGCTTAAAGGAAAAATAGTTGAACCAATGAAACAGATAGCTGAGAAAACATTAAGGAATTGTTCTTCATACTGATCGAATTTTAGATATAGATGTGCACTAAAAACACAAAAGCCGATGAAGAAAACACACATACCAATAGTCCATTAACATGATAAAACCATTTAAAATATTTTTAAATACATTGTTTAAGAATCCTTTTAGCACACAATCCATTTTTAATGGCTTATTATCTGAAAGAGCAGATGATAACAAATGAATAAATTACTCTGAAATTTCTTCCAAATAATCAGTTTGGGTTTTTGCAAAGAGATAATCAAATACATTTTCTTGGCTTTGATATAGAAACTTATGAAAAATGTTTTATCAATTACCATGTCCCCCACTCAATATATATATACACATTATATTCTTATATATACATTATATTATATATAATATATACACACTATATATGCATGTGTGTATGTATTATATATATACATTATATTATACATACTCTCTATATATACATATATGTTTTATATATAAATATGTTTCTATATTATATATAAATACTATATATAAATACATATTATGTATAAATACTATATATACATATATATAAATATTATATATATATAAATAATGGCAGACAACACAGAACCGAGAAATATTTTAAAGGATTATCACTATTCCATATTAATAAGCCAGTTAAGTATGGACTATTTAAAAGAACAGTCAGTTCTTGTCACTGGCAGTACTTATGTTGGAACAGCCACTGCGAACACAGATTAGCAAACACAGAACCTCTGTTTCTAGGGGAGATACTGGATTAGGTCCCTGCGAGCATCTGGCCACATTTCCACCACTGATCAATAAATAACTTTGTTTTATATCTGCTTCTGTTGAAAGACACTGTCATGAGGAGGAATTTTTCCTCTACTCTTCTAGGTTCTTCTGGCTGGTCTAAGAATTAAAAGACGTTGAGGTAGTGGTTTGAGACTTCAGAGGAAACTCACATAGAGATGGAAAAGTAAATGTTTGGTAAATAAACGTTTGCTGGGCCAGGCAGAGACAACGGGACACAGAGTGGACTCTGGCGTCTAGGCTTTGTTCCCCCACCACACCCAGCCATGTCCTCTGGTGATCATTCTTTGCCAAGAACAGGCCCTTTATTTCAAGCCTTTAAGGCAGCTAAGGGGGAGGTAACCAGAAAGACAGTTCCTGAGTCTTCTGTTCTTTAAAACTAATCAGCCTAGATTAGTCCTCAATTGTGCTGCCCTACAACACCTTCTTTCATATAGATTGTTGCTTCATTAACAATGAATTCACAGCCAACAGCACTATAACTCATGCCTGAACAGTGCTTAGCTAACACATTTATTTTCCCTAAAAGACACATCACAGCCTTCTTGCCCATGGGAACCCTACTCAGCACTTGAGCACTATGCTCAGGGCCATTTTAAACAGTGGAATCACCAACAAAACTCAAATGTGATATACACAGCACCAAGTAGATTACAAAGGGAGACTTGTCCACAAAGAGACTAAAACTGAAACAGAGCAGGACTCTGCGGGGCCCTCCAAGGTATAAATCCTCTCTGTGTCCCCCATTTCTGTTCGTTCAGCCTCTATGACCTTCCCTGAGTTCCAAAGGGCAGACTCCCAACAGCTGCTACTAAGGGAGGGGAGGGAATGCAGAGACAAGGGAGGAGCAGTCAAGAAACAATAGTGCAGCCTCGGGGCAGGTCCTGTTTCCTCTTCAAGGAATATACATAACTAAGCCTTTGATTTCTTCTACAGGAACTAAGGCCCCACCCAGGTAGAGGATGGTGACTTCAGGCTGAGCACAAGATTCTTGGAGCACAGCCCTGTTACTTCACCCCAACAACTCAAGAGAAAGCCTGCCCACAGTGGAAGATGACAAAGACTCGGACCCCCTCCCCAAACTATTTTCACTTTAAAAACTTTCATGATCCAGTAGAATCTTTGGAGCTGGGTTTTGAACACGAGTCTGCCATCTCCCCAGGTTGTTGGCCTCCTCAATAAAGCAACTTTTCCTTCCCATCAACACTCGTCTCCCAAGGACAGGCAGGCTTTCAATCTGTGAGCAGTGGAACCTGAGTTCAGTAACAAAACCAGAAGGTAGCATGCCCCCTTGTTGGACCTCAGCTGGGAACATGTGCATCTGGCACTCACATTCTTTGCTCCTCTGTGTGTGGGCAACACTGAGAGGGCTGGGAGTATGGTTTCTGGGGTTACAAATACATTTTAGTGAATACATGAATTCAGAAATATAGAATTCATGAACTAGAACACATTCTAAATGGCTATGAAATTTTCTTCAAGACCACAATTATTCTTTGACTCCTGCAGACTAGGTTAATTTGATATATTCTTGACATCTTCCTATTTGACCATCCTGCACTTCACTGGCCATGGTCCATCTCCATTAACTTCATGCCAGTAAATGCACTGTGACTGTCAGCATCACAGAACTACTCCACCGTCATTGTTCTCATTTAATTCCCCAAATTTCCAAATCCAAGCATTGCTTTCAGATAGATTCCACTTCCTACCACTTGAACAACAATGCCCTGTTCCTTAACTGTTCTTCATTTTCTTTCTGTTTTACATTCAAATCTTTGAATCAGTCATTTGCATCTGATAAATGACTTTTCTCCTTAATAGCTCGTAATTCTTTAAAAATCTGGCCACTACATCCAACACCCAATTAAAATTATATTCTTCATTGACACCAAGAGCCTGTTTCCTGCCAAATCTGATGGTCTTGGCTCCGCCATTTAAACACGGAGCACTTGCCGCTGCCGCTCTCAGATGCTCTGGCCCCTCGAGCATCCTGCTTTTCCTGCTTATTCAACATTGATCTGCCCTGCTGCTGCTTCCTCATCTCTGTGACATCTCCTCTTTGTTTTCTTTCCCACTATCTGTAGGCTTTTCTAAGACAAAAGACATTCAAACATCTTGACTACACTGAGATAAATTTCTAGACCCGAGATGGAAACACTCGTGCCCAAGGAACCATGTCAATGTGTTTTGTTTTGTTTCGTTTTGCTTTGTTTTTCCTTTAAATGACCAGAAATGTAGTATATCTAGTCAGCCAATCCCCACATGCCACCAAGGAATTCTTCTGCCTGCATTTTGCCAGAGGTCCCAGGGTCTCTCAGCTTCAAGAGCCCCAGAGGAAACCGTGTCCAGTCAGTGAAGTATCCTGCCCACTCTGACAACAACTGGGGAGGGACCATTTTCTCTTCTTCCCTCCTAGGTTCTTTGGCTGGTTTAATAATTAAATTGATATAAGATGGGTTAACGGGAGCAAAACAAGCAAACATGCAATAACAGGTATACTCTTTGTATACATGGAGAGACCCAGGAACAGGGAAACTCCATGAAATGGTGGAAGCCATCACCTGAAGTACCATCTTCAGCTAAAGACAAAAGAAGATGCTCAGGGTGGGGAATCAGTTATGAGACTTAATGTCCCCCCAGATGCCATCAACTCTGGGCTCTATACTTACTTCCTTGTTCCTTGATCCTTCTATGTGAGACCAGGTATGCAACCCCAGCCAATCATGCCCTATTTCTGCGTTGCCACATTGAATGCTGTATAAACCTCACTCTTGCCCAAAACCCGTCAGAAAGAGCAACCCACTGCTAAGGGTGGTTGTTTCCTCCTGAATAAAAACATTAAGGTGCTAACTAAATTGTTTTAGTTTCACCTTTTGACTACAACCCACAATAACCAATACCTTTTATACCATGATTTAGTACATGCACACCCCCACACACAGAGACATGCACACAGAAACACAAAAACACCTCAAATAAAGGGTTGCAGAATAATCCTTCCCCTTACTAACTGCAGAACACTCTGATACTGCTTTTCTATTCCATTATTTCCTTTTTTCTGTTTTTTTTTTAAAAGTAATGCCTCTCAGAAAGTGCTTCTTTTGGCCCTAAACCTTCCCTCTAAAATGCAATTTAGTGCTCTGTGCTTACCCTAGAGATAGGCCTAAAGGTTGCCAAGCTACACAATGAAAAATTTTTCAGATATGGGTTTTTTTATGAACATTAAAAAGGAGAAATGATTCAAGAATATGTATGTATTTCTGCAAAGATTAACTTACAAACCTACTATACATATTTTTAATGCTAAAAAGTATTTTAAAAAAAGAACAATTAATTCAAATGGGGTTTTCCTGAGAACTTCTCATAACTGACTTCCCACCATCAACATCTTCTTTTGCTTGAGCTGGAGATGGTACTTCAGGTCAGGGCTTCCACCATTTAGGGAGTTACTCAGTTTTCCTGGGTCTCTCCATTTATATACAGGGGGCATACCTGTTATTAAACATTTGCTTGTTTTTCTCCTGTTAACCTGCCTTCTATCAATTTAATTATTAAACCAGCCAAAGACTCTAGAAGGGAAAAAGGGAAGGCTGTTCCTCCCCAGCAGTTGTCACAGTGGGCAGGATACTTCACTGGCTGGACACTGTTTGCTCTGGGGCTCTTTGAGAGGCCCTGGGACCTCTGGCAAAAAGCAGGCAAAAGATAAGGATTCTTACCACATCAGTCTCCCACATCTCTGCCTGCAGGGCCCAATGGAAGCAAAAGTGGTGAGAATCCTCTTCACTTTCTAACTTTGGATTAACAGGAGAAAATATTTGTGGAAGCTGGTTCCTTGGATATCATGACTTCAGTAAAGACTGGTTAGGAGTGTTCCTGCTTTTTATTAATCCCTTACCCCCCCCCAAGAGATAATCATTGTTTTCTTTTGTTTCTCTCATGTGGCTCTTTGTCTTAAGAACTTGGCTTTATGACCAATGAGAATATTCTTTTGGGTCTCCATCAACCGCAGGATGTACGCACTGGTGTGTATCTGGCAGGCAGCTGAACAGCTGTGGATCCAATAAGCCATTGGTCAGAAACACAGGTGACAACCTGGACTTGTGCCTGGCATCTCCGTCTGGTCATGCCAGCTCTCAAGGGAGCTTGTCATAAAGGTCCAGGTCTATCAGAGGCCTTTGTCATCTCACCCTTCATTGTCTTATTAGTGCTGGAAAAGTCCATGCCAGTAGTACCTGCCTGGGGTCACAGGTTAGTGGGTCTGTGACCAGAGGTTCCTCATATTCTCATGGGAAACAGAAGACACTATTTGCACTGCCCCGTTTTTACCACCTGTGACAACGAAGTCTTTACCTTCTCAGGCTGCCTCTGGGAGTGAACTTCTGGATCTTGTGAGGGCTGTATTCTTGCACTCTCTTGTAGGACACCTCTTGCAACCTTGGTTAAGCCACCAAAAGCCTGATTGGCTTGAGCCGCTATTGAGATTAATTGATCCTACTCATCAATGGTCAGACAATGGATAATTTAAATGGCTATATATATATATATATATATATATATATATATACACATACATATATATATATTTTTATGTAGAAAACTCTCATCCTAAAAACTGTCTCATTGATACCTATGGGAAAACCAAATTAAGAAGTGGCTACAAAGCAGCATAATGGCTAGCCTTAAAGACTCCCTTACCAAGATGAAAGAACAAAAACTCAACTTACAATGAAAATTAAAATCCAAATCTAAATATAAATGTAAATCACACCCTCTTCTATGCGCATTTATCCACAACTCCCTACTCAACCCTTCAGAAGATCTTTTGGATCTCTGGCCCCTTGTCTAAAGATCTCTCAAAATCCAGCCCCGCTGCCTTAGCAAATTCCCCTAGATTGCTAAATAACTCCCACTTCCCCCAGGAACTCCTTAAAGGCTCAGATGCCTGTTTTGATTTCCCTCTCTTTACAAGATTTACAGAGAACAGTACAGCCTGACTTCCAGGTCTGGAATATACAGGCTACTCGTGTTAACAGTAAAATTCAGGAAATAAACTTAGCAGAAGCAGCCAAGAGAGACAGTAGGGCTTGCTCTGCTGTCCTTTACAATTCCTCCTATTTCTCAGGGCTCTGAAATCAGGCTCTCCCAGCTTCAGGTCTTCCTATACAATGTCCTTTGTGGATGTATTGTCCCTCCCCCCACAAAGAATTCATATCCCCAGGACAGGAGCAGATCTTCAAGAAATTCTGTACTGAAAGGAAAAGAAGCAAACTGGAGATCAATGTAGTGAGATGGGCAGATCAGAGCCTTGATACCATTTAGGCAGCAATCCAGTTCTTTGAGGAATTAAAAACAGCTGTCCTTGTTCTACAAATCCAGTCTCTACAGAACCAGAGGTGTGCTTCCAGAAATAAAGTTTTACGAAGCTCCAAACCTCCTCTATTCACCTAAAAATGCTTGAAGATACTGAGACATTAAAACGAGGATTGTCCTGCACTTAAGAAAAAATTTAAATAGTAATTAGCCTGGATCTCTGATAATAGTCAAATATGCCCCCAAACTCCATCTCTAAGAAAATTTCTCAGTGCCTTTGTAGTGTAGATCGTCTATGCCTATCTGCTCTAGGACCTAAAAGCCATTCTTTGAAATGCTAACTTTAGAAAAATTACCCACTTTAGGAGAAGTAAAAAAAAAAAAAAGGTGAGTAGAAGTGGACTGGAAACTAGCCAAACGAAAATCTTAGTAATATTCTTCATAAATGTTAGTGATAAAAAGCTTTAGCCACAGAAGCGGTAACATCTCTATTTGCATCTATCTGTATGTTTCTTTTTCTCTCTCATATATGTGATGTGTGATATTTTTCTAACTTCAGATGGATTTGTCAAAATTGACTTATAATGAACTCTATTTAGTTGGGTTGAAGGCAAGTACTTGTAAGAACTGGGCATTGTAAAATTATCAGAAATATAAATAGAAACTAACCTAAATGCTTTCCAAGTTAACATGATCTGGGAAATTATTTGGCATTACACCTAATTTAAGTTTGTTGGTTTAAATAAAATGCACATAGCTTTACAGTTATCAACATTGAATATAATGCAGACATACAACTCTTTTTCTGCCTGGATGTATTAGTCAAGTAAGCTCATTTTATCTCTGTTACAACGTTTGTCAATAAGAAAAATAACTTGCACGAGGTAGTTTTCAGAAGCAATCTAAGGAAATTAAATGGATGTAAGTGAGAGAAAAGTTTCTAGGTGGCCTTTCAAAATAGTTTCGCCATTTTCTTTTTTCTGGAAACCTTAAACCTTAAAGTTGTGTTAAGTTAGATTAAATCGTGGATAACCATTGAATACTTCAATCATTCCCAAATAAGATGAAATACTGGAACAGTAATTACTGAAAACATGGGTTTATCCACTTTTGGCTTCCTCCTACAGAGACACTAAAGATATGTAGGTTTACTAGTAAATATGTTTGGTGTCACACTGAGAAATTTTCTATGAGAAAACACATGTTTCTAGAAAGCATAAAGAGTGTAAGTTTGCCAATCCATAGAAAGTTAATGTACAAGATAGCTCATAACTGCTTACTTTTTAGTTTTCACTAGAAATTAAAGGTTTCTAAGGGTTCAAAAAAATCCTAATATATGTGGTTAAAGCTACTAAAAATAATAAGGAAAACATCTCCATATGCAACGAAAGCAGGATGTGTGTTTTTGGTAAAAGAAGATTCATGAAAAAGGAGTCATTGGAAAAGAAATTTCATTTGTGGTCAGGATTTTCTAAGATTGAAATAAATTTAATTAAGTAAGTAAGTTTTAATATCAAAAGTAAGATGTGCAAAATTAGAAAGAACAAAGTTCTTGGGTTATTGGTCTGCTCTTGATAAGACACTGTGAAAAGTTTTTCTGTACCTTTTAAAATAGACTGTTGAAAAACAAGGATTTTGTGTTTTGCCAGAATTTTCTGTTTACAGAGCTGAATCTTCTTTAGTAAAAGAACTAAGTTTTTTTCACAACTGTTTAACTTTCTGTATTTGCTTTTAACATCTTCTATCATCATTTTGGTTAAATGAGTATCTAAGGACTGTTTCATGCTGATTTTTGAGACTATTTAACCACTGTTTAAAACCTTTATGGTATCTTTGACAAACTTCCTAAAATCAAATTCTAGATAAAGTCTATTTTAACCTCAAACTAACTTGGAAATTTTCCAGAGGCCCCTAGAAGATTTCAAAAGATTTGTTCTCTCTCCTTATAAAAAGAGAGATGTTAAACTAATTGCACAGGTTTGATATATTAGATCACATGAGAAGCATCGTCAAATTATGTAGCTATATGTTATAAGTGTTTCAGAAATCATGTGAAATTCCTAAAACTCTGATATGTCTTTGTGTAATGTTATCAGTCATAATTCCAATTATTATCTTAAAATGTGTAATGTTACAGAAATAATCAAATTTCCTTGTCAATTCCATTACAGTGAACTCTCATAAGATCTTTAACCATAGAAATTTTTAAGTTTTTTGTCATTTACAGAGAGTCATTGTTTCACTCATATGCTTTTGTTAAATTATTCCTGCAAAAATGCTTCAACCTCAAGGTGATTCATGGAAAGGACTTTTGACAAACATAGGTTTCTGATAACTTTAGGATAGTACCACTGAACTTGGTAATAATTTACAGAAGTCTAATGAAAACCTTGGATTCAAAAAAACTGCTAACAGAAGACCAAGATCAACAAGAATTAATCACATGGCACTGAATGAACTAATGATGATTATAGTTTTTATGACCTTTTTGTTGGAAACATTGCTGGTTATTTTTACTGTCTTGTTTTTCCAGATTGAAGGTTAACTTTTTTTTCTCTTAAGCTACCTATGACTTAGAGTACTTTGGTAAAATATATCTCCGTGAACAAAAATAAAACATTTATTTTTTTTTCTCCCTGCCTGATGCTTCCAGAATTCAAAAACTCTTAATAGTCTTATTTTCAAAACAATTTTAAAAATTGAAAGAAAATGGTCAATGATTCTAGAATACTAGTACAAAGTCTCTATTATAAGCTCTAAATAGAAATTCATATGGAGTCAATTTATTTAAAACCAGGTAAACACTGGTATTTCCTAAGACCAGGGATTCTACAGTCTTTTCTTGAAAAGACTCATTATTTCTATTGACTGGATACCTCTGAATCTAATTCAAAAGTAAATTAAAAAACAAACCAACCAACCAACCCAGGCACTTGGGAACCCGCTCCTCTCCATGTCAGTAGTAACTAAATACTGGAGTAGAAAGAGGGTGCTAACAGTGAAAAACCATGGTAAATCCATCAGAAAGTTGACTCAAGAATTGGTTAGTTTTATTCATATTGACATTGTATTGATTTTTGTATACCAAAAGGCTTAAGTTTCCGAATAAGTAACTCATCTTCACCCTACTACTTAAGCACAGTTTGGATTTCTTTCCAAGGAAAGAACTGAGTCCTCCATACGGCATGCTTGATGACGTTACATTTTGATCACTGGTGTAGTCAATTTATATGCATTTATGCCTTTAATTCTTCCTTAGAAAGTAGATACAAAGTTAAATATCACCTAAAAAAGTAAGAGGTTAAAAGAGTTCCGTTTATCCCATTTTATGGTTTTAAAAAAATATGGTAAAAAAAGATATTTTTAAAGTAGCAATATTATAATTGAATCTAGAGTTATTAAGTTTCTAGAAGAAAGAAGCCATGTCTTTAATTAAAACTATATGTATTTTATAAACATATAAAATAAAACCTTAATTGGCCAAACTCTGACCAAGCTTGCTACTTTTATTTCTGATGAAATGAAAGACTTCCTATTATAATGTGTCAAACCTTTTAATTTTTGAAGTTTTCCTTGTCATCCTTCTTGATTTGCAGGCTGAGGTTCTATGTAAATTATACGTCAATAAAAGTGAATAGGCCCTGATTGAGGGACAAGTGTTTGTGTCATGTACTTCAAGAACTTTGAAACATCTATTTTGCTGGGACAAAAGCGTAATTTTACTTACTAATTCCTGCTTATATGCCAGGTACTTGAGGCTTTACTGTGGTTTCAAAAAAAAACCATTATATCCAAATTTGCCAGTAGTCAATTTTTCTTTTTACTATGAGACTTTTTAGTACTTGAGAACTTTTTGAAACTTTCAGGAAAATGTCAAGAAAAAGATGCATTCCTAGAGATTATCCCAATCGTGTGGTTTGACAGGACTAGAGTGAGGCTGTCTTTGACATCTTTAATTTTCCTGCTGGATTACACAGTTCAGAATGCTTTGTCAGGAAGCAGTACATTACCAGTAATTCAAACATGTTTTGAGTGCAAGAAGTGTTCTGACAAAATTTGAAAATGCCTTGTACTTAAAGACTTTGGTAACCCATCTAAATCACGAATCCGTCAATATTTCCACTAATAAACCTGATGACATCTTAAGTAAGCATTGATGTTAAAATAGACTATTTCTTGAAAACCTGAAACCTCACAGAATGTTTTTTTAAAAGCTGTCTGTGCGTGTCTTGTTTTTCTTTTATATCTTTGACCTCCTTAGCAATTTTGCAGGACTTAGTGTTGATTTCATATTGATGAAAATCTTTCTGACAGCAAGCAAGCACTCTAAACACTATTATTTTACAGAAAGCATTTCTTTCCTCCCTATCTTACATTGATAAGTACCTGTTTAAATATAGCAATAGAGTAGCTTTGCTTTAAACATCTGTGGTGTGGTCATAACTATTTATTAATTCAATAAATGCTCATTGAGCACTTTCTAGGTGCTAAGCCTTGAGATTGACACTGGACTTACAGGACAAGACAGACTGGTCATTTCAAGGACTCACCTAAGGAATTCAAGGGCTGTGTGACCTCACGGGACACAGAGCAAGAACCAGGAGACCTGGACTTCCGCCCTGTTCTGCCACCAGTCAGCCATGTTCCTTTATCTCCACCCCTTCAATGAGTTTCTTCAAGCTCACTTTTAGCTCACAAATTGCAGATTTTTTCCATTAGAATATACGTAGTAAACCAGTCATTAGAAGTGACCACTAAGCACCAGCGTGCAGGGTAGCTTGAATATATTTTGTTGTTTATTGTATTTGGTTTTGCTCTGGTTTAGCTATAGTTTCGAGATGGCAGTTCACAATAAAACTGCTGCCTGGACAAGTTTCCAGGGCCAGTTCCAATGGAGGCTTTTCATTCTTCATCTCACTTTATATCCCTGCATCATGTGAACTCTGCTTCCAGACTGTCACTCACTCCTGAATTTCCCCCATCTCTCCCAGTGCTCATTTTTAATAAGAACTATGAACTATCTCTTCTCCCTCTGCCTGTCTCTTAATTCCTTAGGAAATATGTGGTCCTTAGCCACTCTTATTTTAGAGCCTGTAAATCACTCTACCAAGAAATGGCTTCCACTAGAGCAAAATTATAATTCTCACTTTTGGCATTTCTTATTTTGGCCGAGTGGTCACTTGGGATACATTGATGTCCTGAGGTCAAGCCTTAGATTGATTAATATTTGGCCATCATCGTAATATTTTCTGACAATTGTTTGTCAAGACGATATGTGTTCAAAGTTATGCCAAGAGGTTTGAAATTAAGGAATTCCTCTTTTCTTTGCATCTATTTTGGGTTTAGCAAAAATCAGAGCCTGAAGCACAGACTCATATGCTACCACTTCATAAGGAATGCAATCCTAGGCAATGGCAGTGCCAGGCAAGGAGACTGAAATCAGAACAGGAGAAGGGATGGGATGCTTTATCAAAATGACCATGGCAATGTGACTGCAATCTCTTAGAATCATCTTCTGAGTAGCCACAGAAACTACACCTTACGAGAATCCATCTAGGAAGGAAAAGGGGCAAATTTTTATCTACTGCCTCCCTTTTCTAAGGGTCAAAACTGTCTATGAGGGACTGCTGAATCCCTCACACTTCTGAGTTTTGTGTGCATGTGTGCTAAGCACTCCAGGCTTTGAAGTCAACAAAGCAGCCCTTGGGCAGGGAAAAGAGCTCGGGTAGAAGGTGAGGGGTGGTCACGGAGCACTTGAGTGAGTCTACAGGAGCCTCTAAGGACCTGGCTGACTCAGTACTAGTTGAAACAAAAGAGACTGAGAGCATCTTCAGTGACGTGCAAGTGAAGTTTGATCAAGTGTGGAACACACATGGCTGCTAGGAGACCAAGTCTCAAACAACACAGATCTAGGAAATCCACGGTGAGATCTACAGTTTCATGACTTGGTTCTGCCATACCAAGTGCAAGAGGGAGAAAGTGTGGAGGGTGGAAGGAGAGACACAGAGTTTTACCCCTCCTTTCCTAGCCTGCTGTCTCACCTCTTCTGACTCTCTCCAGAGAGGTAAGAACTCAGTCTCAACAATGTGGTTTTCACTCTTCCACACAGATTTCCTGCACACATGCACACATACAGACACACATTTTTTTTTTTTTTACAAAAATGGAATTGTGGTATACAGATTGATTAGAATCTCACTGTCTTCTTCAGAGGTTTACTTAAACCCTTCTACTATTGCTTGAATTAACCTTGGAAAGAGGGGTAGTTGAAAGAAACAACCAGATCGAGCGAGCCTTCTGAGGGATTCTGGGTAAGTTCAGGGACTTCCCCTCCCCAGCCCAGGTTACCGTTTCCCAAGAGACTTTGCCTCTGCGTCAAAATGGGCTCCACCTTCTGAAGTTTCCACAAGGACTGTTATTCCCTCTGGGCCTGTCCCAAATGCAAAGACCTCTGCCCATCCACTGCTGTAGGTACTTTCCAGATCGGTGCTTACACTTTTAATCTTGTCGATCCACATGGGCAGAATTTGTGAGGGAGATGAGTTTTCTCCCTCACAAATTTCTGGTCTCGGTGGGAAAGATGTGCAACTGGTCAGGCTACTGACATCCTGGGATAGGAGGTCTCTGTGTATAAGATGCTCAACACACATGGTGGCAGCGATACCGCTTCGTCTCTACACTATCAACACTATCAACACTTCTCTGCTCCAGCAGACATTTTAAGGGATAGATAGCAAAATTTTTATTTTGTCTGAAGAGTTCATTTTTACCATCTATTCAAATTATCTCCTGCTGCATAACAAATTCCCTAAAGTTCATAGCATAAACAATAACCATTTTATTTTCCTTATGTATTTTATAGTTCAAGAATTTGGACAGTGTGCAGTGCAGATGGCTTGCATCTAGTCTGTGCTATCTGGGGTCTCAGATAACTCCAAGAGCTGGAGTCTAGAATCATCTGGAGGCTCCTTCTCTAGGCATGAGAACTGGGATGATGTAAAGGCTGAGCTCAGCTAGGACTGTCAATGCTACATGTGGCCCCTCAGGGTGAGCTGGGGTTCCCAGAGTGGGAATCTGAGAGGAGGAAAAGTGAGTGCTCTCCATCAGACCAAGGCAGAAGTGGCCAGGCTTTTTCTGACCCAGCCTGGGAATTCATGCAGCATCACTTTTGGTGCATTCCATTGGTTATAAGTAAATAACTAAGACCAGCCTAGATCTCAGGTGAGCATGATTAGACCCCTACCCTTCGTAGGGGAATAGCAAAGTCACGTTGCTCAAGCGTATGTGCAATGTGAGATGTTGTTGAGGCCATACTGAAAAATATAACCTGCCCACATCACCCCATAATAATCCACACTTGGTAAACATAGGAAGCCATTCATGAACAACATCACACTCTCAAAGATCTAGAAATTAAAATGACTTGCTTACAGTTATACAAAAGTCAGGCCCTAGAGAAATAAACAATTGACCTGTACTCTGACTGTATTATCGCCAGATATATTAAACCATGGCACACAATTTTTTTCATTAAGCACTGGTGGAAGAGTAAGATTATTTAGTGACCAACACTTGACCTACTAATATAATTTTATGAGTTCTTTCTATAACTCTGTTATTGATTTTTTTGTGATCTTGAGCAAGTCTCTTACCAAATTGGAGCTTCAGCAGCTGCATTTAATATGCACTAATCCGAAGGTGCATTGCGAGAGCAAATGTTCCACTGT
This sequence comes from Camelus bactrianus, assembly GCF_048773025.1. Lineage (NCBI taxonomy): Eukaryota > Metazoa > Chordata > Mammalia > Artiodactyla > Camelidae > Camelus > Camelus bactrianus. Next base: position 23,768,047 of record NC_133540.1, read on the forward strand.
TGAAGTTCTTTAAATGTCTCCCTAGTAGTGGCTGTACAATGATTACAATGGGGATGGTGACAGGGATTCTTGGTATAAAAATGATTACAACACTTTTCTTAAAAATTAAGTTCTGTGCCTCTCCATTTTCTCTCCACATTATCAAAGGTTCCAACAAATTTTCAAGAAGCTTCTGAAACTCAATCTAAATTTCTATATGTAAAATAATTATTTTGTATGTCAAGAGGAAAATAAACAAGGCAAGAATAAATAATAGTTTTTAAGAAATTCAGTAATATATTCTGCATTGTTTCCTGGGGATGATAAATTGCCCAGCGTTTACCACTGGCAATGTAAATTAAGAAGAACATTTGTCAATAAAGTGAAAATCATTAATGGAAATGTCTCATTTTTAAAGCAATTGTTACTTATTCCTTCATATTTATTTTTTCCTGTAATCAGGAGACTTTAAAAAATTAAGATCACAATGTACTATACTATTTTATATATAAGCACTAGAAAATTTTAAAATTAATATATATGTGTGCATGGGGAGGGGTTTGTGAAAATGCTTTGTATTTTCTGCTCAGTTCTGTTGTGAACCTGAAACTGCTCTAAAAGAATAAAGTCTATTAAATAAATTAATAATAAATTCACTGGAATATGTAAACAAACCAAGTCTGATCCCCTAAAGATATGATTTTTATTTTTCAAAGGCAAAACTATTTACCAAGTGTTGCTGGCATTTTGTTCAGAAATTACTTCATGAGATCAGTGAAAGAACAAATAGACTCTAATCTTAACAGTTCCAAAACAAGATTTATCTTTTTAATTGAAGGTAAAACATACTTTCCTCCCCCATTATTCCCCGTCTGCTAATAACAATATTAGCAACAACAAAGCCAAACTTATAAATTTAATTTCAAAGCTTGTTTGTTTGTTTACTTCAAGTGCATGTTACATATCAGTAGTCATCATCTGTATTCCATGACTCTAATATTATTCTTTCCTATTTTATATTTTACTTTTTGTTATTACAAAACAATAGCCATATTTCCCTGTGATGTACAATACACCTTTGTTGCTTATCTATTTTACACATAGCAGTTTCCCCTACCTTGCCCCTCCGCTTTCCCGCTCCCCATTGGTAACCACTAGCTTATTCTCTATATCTGTGAGTCTGTTTCTGCTATAATATATACATTTATTTGTTTTATTTTTTAGATTCCACATATAAGTAATAATATAGAGTATTTGTCTTTCTTTGCCCAATGCATTTCACTAAGCATAACACTTTCTAGGTCCATCCACCTTGTTGCAAATGGTGAGATCATCCAGACAGAAAGAAAATCAGTAAGAAAACAATGGCCTTAAATGACACAATAAACTAGTGGGACTTGATAGATATCTATAGCACATTCCATCGAAAAACAGCAGAATACACATTATTTTCAAATGCACATTGAATATTCTCCAGGATAGATTACATGCTAGGCCACAAAACAAGTCTCAATAAATTTTAGGAGATAGAAATTATATCAAGCATTTTTTTTGACCACAGTGGTATGAAACTAGAAATCAATTACAGGAAGAAAAATGTGAAAAGCACAAACACATGGAGACTAAACAACATGCTACTAAAAAAAAATCAATGGGTCAATGAAGAAATGAAAGAGGAAATCAGAAAACATCTCCAAACAAATGAAAATGGAAACACAACTTTCCAAAATCTATGAGATGCAGCAAAAGCAGTCCTAAGACAGAAGTTAATAGTGATACAGGCCTCCCTCAAAAAATAAGAAAAATCTCAAGTAAACAACCTAACCTAACATCTAAAGGAATTAGAAAAATAAACAAAGCCCAAAGTCCACAGAAGGAAGCAAATAATAAAGATCAAAGAGACAATAAATAAAATAGAGACAAAAAAGAAAGAAAGAAAGAAAAGATCAATGACACCAAGAGCTAGTTTTGTAAAAAAGTAAACAAAATTGATAATTCTATATCCAGGCTCATCAAGAAGAAAACAGATGGCCCCAAATAAACAAAATAAGAAACTAAAGAGGAGAAGTGACAACCAATGCCACAGAGATATAAAAAAAAATCATAACATAATAATACAAACAGTCATATGCCAACAAATTAGATAACCTAGGAGAAATGAACAAATTTCTAGAAACATACAAACTTCCAAGATTGAATCAGGAAGAAATAGATGATCTAAAGAGACCAACCCTAATCAGCGAAATTGAAACTTTAATAATAAAAAAAAAATATTCCCAGTAAGCAAAAGTCCAGGACCTGGTTGCTTTACAGGGGAATCCTATCAAATATATAAAGAAATGCTAACACCTATCTTTCTCAAACTATTACAAAAAATTGAAGCAGATGGAATACTCCTGAATTCATTTTAAGAGGCCAAAACCAAACACTACAAAAACAGACACCAATACCAAACCAGACACTACAAATAATACATATTCTTTCATATTTTATACAAGACTCTACAACAGTTTATAACATAAGGGTTGTTGGATCACAAGCTAACACTATCAGTACTTTCAGTCTTTTACAGAGGAAAAGATCGTGGGTTTGTAAAATGTACCACTACTGCATGATGATACCTTAGAATTTCATGGAATCATTCATCACAGAAACTCGAAGAGCATTCAATTACATGATCTCACTTAACCCACCAGATTCCTTTGGTTGGGAAGATCCAGAATATTTCCTTCACTTAACATAAAAGAGTGCAGGGTAAGGGATTTAATGACCTCATAACAATGGATCATGGCATAATGGAAAGGCTGGACCTGAGTTTCAGAGTAGATTCCACTGCTTTCTATTTGGACAACTAATCTAAGCTCAGGAAGCCTTGAGTCTTTCTTCCTCTTAACTCTAACTTAGGGGTGGGGGTATTTCCAGTATCTCTGCAGCTCCAATCCCTCCTTACTGTACTCAGTAAAATACTTGTTGAATATACTAATGTGTAAATTAATAAATGAGGGAGCACATGAAAACACTGGGACTAAAATTCACCATGATTAGCTTTCAGGCCTTTCCTCCATCTTCAGCCTTTATAAACATAAAACATTTACTATGTAAACATTCATCAGGATAGTGAAAGCTATACCACTATTAATAATACAACAAAACCAAGCAGTAATTAAATTTAAGATATTCAATAATTATTTCAAAGTAAATTAAAGAAAAGCTACCAGTTCCTTTTATGAATTCAACTCATGCAAATGGCTAACTGTATGTCTTGGGAACTGAAAAACCAAGAATGTGCAATATTTATGTTATGCCAAAATTCCTAATGCAAACTTTGTGTGGTAAAGCAACTAATTAGAAGCTTAAATTATAGAATACATTTGGAGCATTGACAGAGATGTTCCTTTTTAAAGGGCAGAGTATGTTTTGGCTAAATGAATCACTGAAAAGTATGCTTTAAAAAACATTCTCAAAAATTCATAAGTTCACCTGTTAGACAACAAATGTTAAGTCTATTGGTTATTATAAACTTTTCTGTATCTCATAAAATATCTTGAGAAGAGTTCACTCTAGTTTGTTATCTCTTTGCAAATCACATTACGTACTTTAGTTGAAAACGTAAAGAATCTTTCAGTAAAGTTGTTAAGAATTTAAACCGCTGTTAAAATATCATTGAATATTTATGGCCATAAAATCTGGGAAGTCCCAGTTTCACAGGATATTTATTCAGAAATAAATACTACCCATGAATTAAAAATTATCATCAATTAAAATACTTTCCCTCCCATGATGTGTTTTACTGAATGGGAAACACCATTGTGCTAAGGTTGCTTAATAAATATCTCATTTTGAAAATATTTTGCAAAAGAAACAAAGGAATGCTTCTAACATCTTTGACTCTAAATTAGTTTTTAAGATGTAACTGGCTTAGGAATTTTGAATGTAAGTTCAAAACCACAGTAAAAATGAATTCATTCAGAGTCTCAAAGTATTTTGTAACCAATGAGTGGCAAACGTTGAGACTACTCTCATATTACAGAAAATCTACTCTAACAAGGACTCCACATTGTTTTATAGCTACATTCATTAAATTTTCCTCATAAATTTTCTTACATCCTTTTGGGAATCGCATGAGCAATAACTAAATCAGCACATATCCATTTATTTATCTGACAAATATTTATGAAGCAGTAGGTAAAGAGTTTGATTTACAGCCCTGGCATGAATACTGAGATGAAGATACAGAATCTGTGTCACTGAGAGTAATTTAAGACAAATGGGGAAAGAGGACATGTAACTAAGACAGAGCAGAAAGTGCGAAACATACAGATGAAGTGAACATGTAGATTAAGAAATCATTAGATTACTTGAGATCCCTGGGAAGAAGGAAGGCTTGGAGCTGTACCTGATTTTGGCGATACCCACGTAAGGAGAAAAATATTCTGAGGCAGTGAGTCAGGGAGGAGCACAAAAAAAGAGTCTGAGGAAGGAGAACATGTGGTGTCTGTGTGCAATCAAGGCCGCAGCGTGTGATGGGGGAGGTTTGCCAAGAGAACAGTAAAGACAGAAATGCCTAGGCACCCCAATATTGAGGGTCCTGAGTCTAAAATAGTGCAAGTTGGGCTTTATCTTGCAGGTACTGGGGAATCCCTTGAAAAGTTACTAGTAGGGCTTCCTTACTCATACACAAAACAGCATTTCAGAGGTTTTTCCTAACAGTGTATAAAAACTAAGTAAGGAAGGAAGACCCACGTATCGGAAAGAATAGTAAAAGCCAACTAGGAAATGACCCAGGCAATTGGATCCTGACCCGGAGTGCAGCCATCTGGGATCAAAGAAAACCAATTGGTGGGAGTTCATGCATTTGATGTGTGAGGCAAAAAAAAAAAGCAAACTGAAAGTGATGATTTTGTGAGTGAATGGATGGTGGTTCCACTGACAGAAATGTTTAAGTCCCTTGGAGAGAGGATGTCAGAGAAAGAAGAGTTGGCCATAAGAGCAAACAATCATTGGGCACCTCCAGACACAGTCTTAAGCACATTACTGGTGTTATCTCAGTTAACCTCACGCTAGCTGGGGAAACAGACGGTTCAAGTCATTTGCCCAAGATCACACAATGAGTGAGTGACAGATCCCGGCAAGACCATGAGGTCAACTTGTGCCATGCTGAGTTAGAGGAAAAGGTATAAAGTTCAGGGGATACTACTGAGCAATGAGTTTGGAGCTCCAGAAAAAGGGTGGATCCAAAGCAGATTTTGAATGAGTCTCATGCCTAGCAAAAGCCATTAAGTTACAGAATTTTAATGGAGAGAACATAGCATTAAAACAAGGAGGTAGTCAAAGAAAACAGAAGGCAAATATTTTTAAGAGTAAAGAGTCAAATGAACCACTACATCTTATAGCTCTTCATTTGTTACCAGATTTTAGAAATTTTCTCTTATGAAGTCAAGACAGAAGATGCTCTGAATGTGGATAATATGAAACATAAACCCTAAAATGGCATAGGCCAAACAGTTTCAGTATATTTTAATGTCACTGAGTAAACTGGGACATAAATCTAGAGGGAAAATAGTAATTCAATTTTCCGCATCAAGATTTCTTAATTAATTAAACTAACAGGACATATATTAATAAATGATATTTATTTTAATTACATTTTGAGAAATTATTTCTCACCCCAGGGTCATCCCAGGTTGATTAAATAAATAATTCAATAATTAATCATAAATTTCATAAAGCATGATGAACTGGAATTTGGTTTTCTAGATACTCAAAAAGCAACAGCATTCTCTGTTACAATAAAGCAGTTTAAATTTAGAAAAAATAACTAGAATGTAGGTAAGTAGGATGATAAAGTATTTTAACAACACTGACTAGAACAAGAAAAAGGCGAAATTATAATGTAAAAGGGAAATGAAGACAGGGAAGAATTAATCAAGGCCTTCAAATCCATAAACCAGGAGTATCTGAATGTGTCTTAATTGAGTGAATTCATTATTTCCTACCTGTTTTGTTTTGCCGTTTTTTTAATGTGGGAGGAGAGCTCTGAAAAGATTTGAATGATGTCATTTCTTACTAATATTTAATAGACACACAACAAAAATAGGGAAATATATTACCATGAACAATTACTAGCATAACGATTTAATATCAATAAATAATCACTAATGTGCTAGTCATTGTACACAATTAAATATTTAATATAAGATTTAACGTTCTTATTCTCTGAGTTATACACTTGTGAAATGAATTTCCTCAGCAAAATCCATTTGAATTTGCTCTTCGCTTAACATTGCACAGAATGCTGTTCTTTCCACAATTTTAAGGCTTAATACCATTTCAAACATAGAACATATAATTATATTTATCCAATTCAGATTCACAATGTTTTACTTCCATTTTATGAGATAATCAATAGAATAAAGATACAGAGTAAGCCATGAGACTGAGAACATTGGAGGGTGCTTATGCGTAACAAAATGTAATGTTTGCCCTGGCAGCATTCCTTTCTTGGCCCTTCTCCTTCTAGTCAAATCCTGCACAACCACATTGATGCCAAATTTTAGCATCAGGCCAAAGGAAATTCACACGGAAACAATGATCACTTTCGGTCTTTACATTGATATTTTACACAGCGTGCAAATGAATGTGGTTTTGCACTTTCTGTATCAGGACAACGGTAAAGGCAAATTACTTCATGTAGTATTGATAAGACTTTTTATTGTTGCCTCCTTTATAATTCACAGTGATTTTGAAAAAATCCAGGACTTGGCTTAAATGAAAATCCTTCTGTATTGCGTTCCTGTCCCTTTCAGCAGAATTCTCCAATAGACAACAAGACAACACGCCATTGCTGCATACTAATAAATAAATCTTAGCAGGATGGAAATCAATGTAGAAATAAAAGAATACATTTCAAAACTGACAAATAAGTTGGTAACTCAATTTTAGGAAGGCTAAGAAAAAATATAAAAGTAATTTAAGAACTATATCCCCAAAAAAGCACAAAACACCAATAGATTTTTTAAATGATTTTGATAGCTCAAGGGAGCAATCATTTTCATCTTAAATAAGCCACTGCAAAATAAACATCTGGAGGAGAAAAATACTCAAATTAATCTAGAGATAATATAATTACTAAACCTCAAATGGATTTGAACTTTTTTTAAACCAGCTTAAATGGGGTTGCCAAAAAAACAAAAACAAAAACAATCCTAAAAGAGATGATTTGCCTCCATAACCTAAAAAATATAATTTTTTTAACATTTACTGCATAACTAAGTATGATTTAGGCGACTGTTACTAGGAATATGTTAAAAGCTTCAGCTTACAAGAAAACTAGGCACAAACTATATTCTCCCCATTCTGCACCAAAACTTTAGAAAAGAGAATGGATATATATTTTTAATTAATAACTGTATACATCCTTAAAAAGGAAGAGAATCAGCAGAGGTAATTCCAGGGAAAGGGAGGAGACACACCCCGGCAATAAACTTCCACCTGAGAAGCGCTGGGACCTCCCCCCACCGCCCCGTGTAGCCTCATCCTGAAGGTATGTATCTCAGTTCCCACACGTGTGCACACGCTCAGCATGTGCATCAGTACCAAAAGCAGCCCAGGGAAAGACCAACACTGTTAGAAATACTGAGCAACATTGACAAAGACCAACACTATCAGAAACACCGAGCAACACTGACAAAGACCAACACTATCAGAAACATAGAGCAACACTGACAAAGATCGACACTATCAGAATGAATCAACAAATTGCACACATTAGAATGCTAAGATGAATCAATCAATATTAACTTACTAAAATCAGTAAGTTAACATTCTCATTGAAAGGAAGGAAATGTTTACATGAAATAAGCATAGAAAGTGATGCAATAAAAATCTAACAGTAATAAAATGACTAAAAATGCTATATATAATTGCCATAGTGCAAACTCAGCAAATGACTAAAGAAGGAAATGGGGAATGCAGATTCAGAAGTTTCCAAAATCTATCTCTTAGTAGCTCTAGAGAAGAAATAAAAGAGATAATATAAGTGAGAATGTAAATTAATCTATATTTGAAGAAATAATGCTGAGTGTTTTTCAAAGCTGGGAGGAGGGGAAGGGTGGGGCAAGTTCTCCAATGGAAAGAGCCAACTGCATAATGAAAAGAATTAAAGCAAAATTATAGGGCCTAAGAACATGGTCCAAATGAAACTTGAAAACAAAGGATAAGAAAAAAATCTAAAAGCATGCAAATAGAGAATAGATTATTCTGAAATGGAGAAAATACACTCCTTCAATCTTATGATTTGCAAAGTTTGAATACAAGAACTATTGAAACAGTACCTTTAAAATAAAGTATCTTCAAAAAAGAATATATTTATCTTTAAAAAAATAATAGAAATCTAAAAATCTCTAATAGTCCAACCTTTATTCAAGAAAGATGAGCTCAATAACAGCATTTGCAGACATCTGAGGACTTGGAAAATAAACCACACACAAAACCTTTTCTAAATAAAGCCAAGAAGAAAAAAATGCTAGAAGGAAATAATAAGATGCAAAAATAAAAAAAACTGAATTAATAAAGATCTATTATAACACTTAAATAGGTAGCAATTACAAAGTTTGTAATAAGAAGTTGGAACTAAAATTCCAGGCAATAGGATAATAGCAGTGGATTACAGCAAAGGTACAATCTACTTAGTATATTCAGTACACAGATTTGTCTGGGGGAGGGAGTATATGACTATTGATTAAATCTAGACTCTGTTTAAAAAGATACAAGATTAATTTTGTATTAAAAATGCAAGCATATTCCTAGGCATTTATTCTACAGAAATGAAAACATATGTTCACATCAAAATCTGCCCATAAATATTTACAGCAGCATTTTTGTAATAGCCCCAAAATAAACGAAATCTGGGACACCCATACAATGGATGCATTACAAAGGGACAAACTATAGAATCACACAAAATTTAGATGTAGAGTGAAAAAACACTGTCTCAAAATTTACAGACTGGATGATTCCATTTACATAACATCCTTGCCATTACACAGTTTAGAGAAAAAGCAGATGAGTAACACGGTGGGGTGGAAGGTGGAACTACCAGGAAAGGTACTATGAGGAATTCCTCTGTGGGTAGAGCAGCTCTGTGTCTTGACTGCAGTGCTGCTTACACAAATCTATACATGTGATAAATGTCATGCAACAACACACACACATACAAAATGAAACATACAAAAACTGGTGAAATCCACAGTCTATTTGATTATATATACCAATGCCAATTTGGAGGGTTCAATAATGCTGTGGTTTTGTAAAATGCTACCATTAGAGGAAACTGAGTGATAGGTACATGGATATCTCTGCACTGTTTTTGCAACTTCTGTGATTCTATGATTATTTCAAGATAAAGTTTAAAAAAATTTTTAAAAAGAACCAAAAATCTAATTATAGCCTCCAAAAGAATATAAATTATAACTGCCCAACCAGTGAAGGGAAAAATGCAATGATGCAACAAATGGCAAAAAAAAGATGGAAATAAATGAGTTAATTAATAAATAAATAAGCAAAAAGAAGAAGAAAGGACAAAATAATATGGCAGGAGTAGGTCCACACTCTTCAACAGTACCATGCAGGAAAATGAGTTACATTCACATATTAAAAAGATGCAGACTCTCACAGATGACAAGATCCAACTTTTGTTGCTTGTAACTGACCCACTTAAAATCAAATGGTAGAGGAATGCTGAAAAGAATAAAGTCCCAAGAGAAATATCATAAGACAAAATAAAAGTGAATTATTAAAATCAAAGAGAAAAAGTTTTCAAATGGACAAAGACACCAAACGATACGAGTTTGAAATATTCATGTGCCTTACAGAATAGCCTTAACATATATAAGGAAAAAAACTGCTTTAATTTCAGAAAAGGTCAACAGTTATAAGTCATATTTGATAACTTAATATAACTCTCTAAGAAATTAGTGAACGAAATACTTAAAAAATAAAGAATGTATTGAGGAGATGATTGATACAATTAACAAATGGCTTATATGCTTTATACCTCCAATAGGTAGAGAATAAATATTCTAACCATATACTAAAGGAGTATTTATAAAATTTGACTATCTAGTAGACCACAAAGACATTCCAAGGGCAAAAAAAAGTACTTACTATATCTTAAAAGCCATTATCTAACCATTGATCACAATACAATAGTTAGAAAGCAAACTAAGAGTTAAATAAAAATCCAAGTTTGGGAAATTTTATCATTGAAATATTAAATAAAAGGGAATTATGAACTGAATGAAAATTATGTCACTATTTTCCACTAAGTTAGAATATATCCAAAGTGATGATTAAAATAAGATTTATACCCCTACACACATCTTGGTGAAGCCCAAAGACTGAAAATGTATACTGACCTGTAACACAAAAAGTTAGAGGGAAAAAGAAAAAGAAAAAGACTATAATGAAGGTAAAAACAATAGCGAGTTGACTAACAAAATGAAAAGCACTGGTTTTTCCAAAGAACTAATTCAACAGACAAGAATACGCAGGAAAATAATAGGAAAGAAGGCAAAAACAGGCTCTATTAGAAATGAAAACTAGAACTTCACTTCAGACACTGAGAAAACTCTTAAGTATTACAAAAGAATATCATGAAAAATATTATTAAAATAAGTTTGAAATCTAGTTTATATGGATAACTTAAAAAAAAAGAAGTTACTCATCAAAATAGTTCCAAGACTAAGTTGAAAACATGACTGGACCAAGGACTTTAAAATAAAATTAAAAGAAGACTTCAGTAGCCATGCCTCAAAGCAGACTTACAGCCAGGAATACAATCTGATAAAGCCAATTTGATGTGCATTTTGGTCATAATTATTTTTGTAAATGTTCATACACTATCACCTATTAATTTTATTTCCAAGTGTACTTAAAAAGGAAAAAAATATTCTAAGATGGTGAGACTGTAGGGAAGCTGACGTATCCATACCCTGATTATACTGGTGTATCTGTCACAATTCCTGTAGAAAATGCCTAACAGTACACATCAAATTAAAGAATTTCATCATCAGGGGAATTTTTCCTTATGAAGTAGACGAAAGAAGGAAAAGCTACACATAAACTGTCCATCACATATTTACAAACATTAGAAGTATATATTAATCAGTAGGTTCATTCTTACTTAAAATTACAATGAAGTTTACTGCACAGGAATCATACCACAATGAAGGTGCTAAAAATATAGATGAGTAAATAAATAAAATTACATGAAGTTACTCAGTGAAACTCTAAAATGTGATGCAGAGATGAAAGGCGGTCTATTCACAATATAAACACAAATGTATCTATCCTAGGCTGATCCACATTATTTACTTATACACTTAATTTTATCTTAGTATTTAAAAAAAAAGAAAAGAAAGGTACATAATTGAATGACTTCTCTTGTTTTTCTTACAGACATAATACATTTTGGATGTTAGATTTTCCCTTTAGTATGACTGTTAAAAACCTTAGATCTATATTGGAGGCTCAATCATGAACAAATGATTTTATCTTATAATAAAGTGCCATTTCCATTTTATGTTCCTTTTTTATTTCTAATATATTTGTCTTATATTTTATTAGGTTAAATCTTATTGTGACCTAATAACTAGTTGTTAGATTATTCAAATATTTAGGAGGAAAACATGGGTTAGCAATAAATAAAATATGTATATAAAAACATAAAATATACAATATGTTAAATATATGATGTATAAAGTATTTTAAAATATTTAGTAAAATGCAGAAATGAAAATTGTATTAAATATAATTGTGTATATGGAGAAGTTCTGAAGGAAAATACAGAAAAATTAAATTTCATAAATTCTTAAGATACAAACAGTATTTTTTAAACTTCTATATTTTCCTGTTTTGAATGATACGAGGAAAAGCTAGCATAAAAGCAAGTGAGTGAGAAAGCCTTGTGAAACTTTTTTTTTAATTTAAGTATACTTGATTTACAATGTTTCAGGTGTACACAAAGTGATTCAGTTATACATAACGTAGATATGTACATATAAAATCTTTTTCAAATTCTTTTCCATTATCGGTTATTACAAGATACGAGTAAGAAAGCCTTTTTAAGGAAAGTAGCCTGGACTCACAGAAGGCAACATCATGTCAATAAAAGTGGGGAGATCTGAGTTCTGGTTTCTGTTCTAGAGTTAAATAGGAATGTGACATCCTCTTCCAAAGTCAAGGCTTTAATCATCTTCCATCCTAGGGATCCTAGTTAATCTTACTTCTGAGTCTTAGCATTCTTTGCCACTGGATGGAAATTGTTAAAATGAGTTTCTGCAATGTGTAAAGAATTACGGTTTCAAGGAAATGCACTTGGGGCTCATGTTTTGATCATTTTATGCAGACACTTTATAGTCCATTTCCATTTTAGGCTTCAAAATATAGTGTAGTCCTTTGATTACAAATATGTATTCAAAAAAGGTCTGGATTTATTTTTCATCATTTTCTTGCTCACTTTCATAGCTCTGGTTTGATTATTCGGGGGAATTGTCATCTTTAAAGTCTAAAGCTTTTATTAATGGTGAGAAATAATTATATTTCAGAATTATATAAGCCAATACTAACCTTTGGGCCCTGAAAATATTTCAGTATTTATGGGCTAACATAGAAAAGATTATAAAATCAAGTACATCATCATTAAAGGTCTTCCCATCCTTTATGCCAAATGGTTAATTCATTTAAAAGAAAAAAAAGAAAACAGACAAAAACCTACTGAATATCCTGTACAATAGACATCATGTTTATAATATTTAAAGAGGAGATTTAGGTATATTTCCAGCAAAAATTTAGCAATAAAGAGTAAAGCTGTATGAAATTGAATCTTCCACAGTGAAGAGGCTGATAACATTTCCCCCAACCTCAGGCCATCCCTGTGAATCAACAACCCCATCAACATTGGTTGTTCTACAATAATTAATTAAGATGTGTAGCTGTAATAAATATCAGGCCAATAGAATTCAGCAGTTTGCACTATTAAACTTTCTGGTTCTTCAGGAATGGTGAATCTCTGTGACCCTTGATATAGGTTAGATATGGAAATTCTATGTGACCATTGAAATAAATGTACGGATATAATTCCTGGCATTTGCATGGATTGAGTAACCGTCAGGTTTAAAGGTGTTCGGTTTTTTGGTATTAAAACCCCAGATATGTGTAACTTTACACACCTCCAGAAGAATGAGACCATTGGGTTGAATAAATTGCTTTGTTTTGGAGCAACCCTAGCCCAAAGTAAGAGACTGAGATCAATCTGTCAATGGCATGTCCTTTAAGACAACTTAAATTCTGTGGAACTTGTTGATTCACTCTTCACTTGAGCAAATTCTAAATGAACCCTCTCTCCTTTTTCTAACTCTCTCCAGTTGGCACCTTTTTCTAGTAACAGTTCCACATGGTGTGCTTACCTACCCCAGCTGCTCAGGGGCCTCACCTCACCTTCAATATTTCTCTTGACCAACCAAACGTGACATACAGCTAAACTCAGCAAACCCTGGTCAATAATCTCGCTCACACTACTTTGCCTCATTCCAGAGATTTACTGGAGTGAACACGTATGAACACAGGAATTCAAAGAAACATCAACTTTATTAGACATACAGAAGCTAACTGTGTAACAAAATCTACAGGACCAAAGAGCATTGATCATATTTATGCAATATAGGAGTCTGCAGATGTCCCAGGCTATCAGCTGTGAAGGAGGGGAGAACACAAGATGAGTAACTCCACCTTTAACAAGCTACATACACACCAATAGTGTGACAGAGGTGTGACTATATACACTGAGATAACAAAGATTGATTGTTTTCTTTTCTGGAAGCTCTTTTGTTAAATGCTTTACATATCCAATCCATTCAATCTTCCTGTCAGGGGTGAACTGTGCCCCAACGAAATTCACATGTTAAAATCTTAAACCCTAGTACCTGAAAATCTGAACTTATGTGGAAATTACAGATGAAATGTGAGGCATTAGTTGAGGGGCCTAATCCATTGTGAGTGTGTCCTTAGTTTTAAAAAGGGGAAGGGGGATTTGGACACAGAAAGAGGTACACAGGGAGAATGCTATGTGAAAACTGGAGTCATGCCCTGAAAGTCAAGGAACCACCTCCTGGAAGTCAGGGGAGAGGCCCGGAACAGACCCTTCCCTAACGCTCCACAGGGAATCGGCAACACCTTCATCTTGGACTGCTCGTCTGCAGAATTGTGACACAAGACATTTCTTTAAGCTACTCAATTTGACATGCTTTGTTATAGCAACCCTAAAAACAAGTACACTTTATAACCAATACTATAGACACTGTAGTTATCTCCGTTTTGCATATGCCAACAAGATTGTGGGACTTGTCCAAAATCATACATTCTTGACTCATTCTCATGCATTCTTCTTTCAACAACTTTTTAAAAATGTATTGCAAGTCATGTTAGATCTTTGCCTTAAATCTTCAAATGGCTCTCTCTCTCCCCACACTCTGATCTCAGCTCTACATGAACTCTTCCTCGACTGTCTTTATGACATCCTCTTGTACCAGTCTCCTCTTAAATCATGACATTCTCCCCAGATTAGCTGGGCTTACCAATTTAGGTCCTTTGCTTTTGCTGTTTCCTCTACTTGAAATACCTTTCCACTAACTCTTCAAAGAGCTAGCTACTTCAAGCATTTGGTCTCCGTTCAAATATCACTTCTACAATTAAGGCTTCCAGACCACAAAGACTGTTTAATATGTTCTGTTTTATTTACAGATTTATATAAATTTATAAATATATAATCATGGTTCTTATAACAATCTAATATATTTTCAATTGATAAAAACTTTGATTGACCATCCTTCTCTATTAAAATGGAAAGAATGCTGCATGAAAGAATGTCTTATTGATTTGTGCACCTCCCTAGAGGTGCCTGGAATAGTCCCTGGTATTAAAAAAAAAAAAGCTTTTTAATAGGTAATGCATGACCATGTGTCAGGCATGGGAGGAAAATACATCTCAGCTCACCAAATTAGATCCCCAACAAGCCAAGGATCTTGCTCTGTCATTTCCTCTCCCCACTCCCAATCAGGCTCAAGTCACTTTGTA
Organism: Camelus bactrianus; assembly: GCF_048773025.1. Lineage (NCBI taxonomy): Eukaryota > Metazoa > Chordata > Mammalia > Artiodactyla > Camelidae > Camelus > Camelus bactrianus. Next base: position 23,783,158 of record NC_133540.1, read on the forward strand.
TCTTTAACCAAATTATTTTTTTTCTAATTACAGAGATGAGATCGCTATTACAGATGGGGAACCAATCTCCTTCCATTCCACAGACCAAGTATGGGTGGACAATACAGAAACCACCACTGGACTTGGCTGAACTTTTGAGCAAGTGGGATGCCAGCACTTGTTTGGGATATGAAACGGGGAAATAGTGTTCAGTTACACTGATGCTAAGATGTTGGTCATAATAATGACAGTTATAAACTCTCAAACATAGAAGGAGGAGGAAGTGGGTATTTGTGGTGAGTGGGAAGAATTTCAGAGAGAAGCAAAGAAATACTGAGTCCTGCTCCTCATCCATGGGGACCACAAACATCAGGTAATGACAAGGACAACAGGAAGGAATGTGGGTATTTACTTCCCCTTTTGAGTGTAATGCTGTGAATTAAAATGGGGCAACAAGAGGAATGGTTGAGAAGGAAAAGAGCTCACGAGGGCTGGTTTCATTAAGAATGTTTGGGAGAAGCTTTAAGGAAAAGAAAAGAGGGTACTTTTCAAGTCCTATGTATGTGTGTTAGTGAGTGAGAGACAGTCAGACAGAGGGAGACCTACAGAGACAAAATTGAAGGAAAAGAGACACACACAGACAGAAGGCAGAATGGCAGGAGTGGGGAGGAAAGAAGTGTATGCTGTGAATGTCAACCACAAAACCACATTTGATCTTTGCAAATTACATATATAGATACACACACACACACACATACACTTAAAGAGTTAATATGCATTTAATTATTCTTTATACTTTTAAAAAATGAAAAATCATCACAAGATTAGAACAAGGCAGTTCAACTCAATACATACACTTATGGAAAACTCGGATCTTATCATCTGTAGGGTAGGAGGAAAGTCACTCTACTTTTATTCATTCCTTTCTTCTGGTGAGGAGACTGAGGTGTGGAGAGTTAGTATATATCCAATTTAAAACAGGAGATCTGCTACCATCATTTTGGAAATTTTCCCATTGCTGAGGACTTCAGACCTGCTCTTAAATCCAATTTTAATACTGGAAAATTGATTCTAATTTTGATTTATTTCACAGCTTTCTACTTGTCAAATTATTAATTGTCCATTCATTATCACTATTTTATATACAACCACAGCAGAATATGTTGTCATGCTCCTTTGGAAATCTCATTCATAATATAGAGGGTAACTTTGTGATTTTGTTTTATTTTAATTTAAATATTAACTTGAAATAAGTTATTCAGAATTTGATAAAGCTATTGAGGAAATATTTATATAGTAAGCAATTAGAGATTTTGAAACTATATGATGATTATTTCATATCCAATTATAATTCTACCAAGTACTATAAATAAAAATCATTCCAAGGAATTTATAAAATATTCAGATGACTCTATTATGAACACCCCCTTTTGGAAAGCCCAGAAATAAACCCACAGACTTATAGTCAATTAATCTTTGACAAAGGAGGCAAGAATATGCAACGGAGAAAATGCAATCTCTTCAGCAAGTGGCGTTGGGAAGACTGAACAGCAGCATATAAATCAATGAAGTTAGAACACTTCACATACCATACACAAAAATAAATTCAAAATGGCTGAAAGACTTAAATATAAGACAAGACACTCACTATAATCCTCCTAGAAGAAAACATAGGCAAATTATTTTCTGACATACATCTTAGCAATGTTCTCCTAGGGCAGTCTACTTAGGCAATAGAAATGAAAGCAAAAATTTTAAAATGGGACTTAATTAAACTCTCAAGCTTTTGCATAGCAAAGGAAACCATAAGCAAAATAAAACGACAACCTGCAGAATGGGAGAAAATATTTGCAAATGACGTGACTGACAAAAGTTTAACTTCCAGAATATATAAACAGCTCATACAACTCGACAACAACAACAAACAACCCAATCCAAAAATGGGCAGAAGACCTAAACAAGCAATTCTCCAATGAAGACATACAAATAGGCAATAGGCACATGAAAAAATGCCCAATATCATTATCAGAAAAAATGCTAATTAAAGCTACAATGAGGTATCACTTCACACCAGTGAGAATGGTCATCATTCAGAAGTCCACTAATGATAAATGCTGGAGAGGCTGTGCAGAAAAGGGAACCCTCCTACACTGCTCGTGGAATGAAGTTTGGTGCAGCCTTTATGGAAAACAGTATGGAGATTCCTCAAAAAACTAAAGAAAAACTTACCATATGATTCAGCAATCCCACTTACGGGTATATATCCAAAGTGAACTCTAATTTGAAAAGATACATGCAGCCCAATGCTCACAGCAGCACTATATACAATAGCCAAGACATGGAAACAACCTAAGTGTCCATCAACAGATGACTGGATAAAGAAGTTGTGGTATATTTATACAATGTAATACTACTCAGCCATAAAAAATAATAAAATAATGCCATTTGCAGCAACATGGATGGACCAAGGGATCGTCATTCTAAGTGACCTAAGCCAGAAAGAAAAAGAAAAATGCCATATATCACTCATATGTGGAATCTAAAAAAGAAAAAAAGAATAAAAAAGGACACTGTGAACTCACTTGCAAAACAGAAGCAGACTTGGAGACATAGTAAACAACCTTATGGTTACTGAAGAAAGGGGGTGGGAAGGGATAAGTTTGGCAGTTTGCGATTTACAAATGTTAGCCATGATATATAAAAATAGATTTAAAAATTTTTCTTCTGTACAGCACAGGGAACTATACTCAATATCTTGTAATAACCTTTAATGAAAAAGAATATGAAAACAAATATATATATATATATATATATATATGCATATGCATGACTGGGACACTGTGCTGTATACCAGAAATTGACATATTGAAACCAACTGTACTTCAATAAAAAATCAATCAATAAATAATTTTTTTAAATTTAAATAAAAATGTAAAGTTTAATGTAAAAAAAATCACCCTTTTTGGATTCTTTATGGAAGAAATTCTGCCAGTTTAGAATATATGTTTCATTCAAAGTAGCTAAGGACTGTAGCAAGATAATACTAGGCACTTAATGTTTGTTAAAAATGAGCACTGTACATGTTTAAGTTTTAAAAGATATATTTTGTTGGAGATATGTATTTTATGGAATTATGCTTTCAGTCCCTGCCTAGACTCTCAATTGTCTGTAACCTGCCTCATTTAATAGCACATTCCCCACCCTCACTCTGCTCCAGCCCCTCAGACACCTACCAAGACAAACTCTTCCCACATCAGGCCTTGATACCTGCTCTTCCTTGCCTGGACTGTTTCTCCCTAGCAAATTACTAATCATCGATCATAATTCAGTTTAAACGGCACTGACTCAAGGAAGCCTTCCATAACTGCCTCCCCATCTCCAATTAAACTGGGAGCCACCATGTGGTCATACTCATCATACTTATAATTTTAAAACCATTAAAAGATTTCATGTTTAACTTCTGTTTCTGCCAAGAGACTGTTTTTCTGTGAAGGCAGGGACCATCCCTGTTCTGTTCACTCCTACATATAGTCAACACAGTGCCTAAAATATGCAGTAAATGCCAAACAAGCATGAAATGAATGAATAAGTCAAGTAAGTGGATGCCTCATTTTTAGAACAGAGTGCTAAAGGGGTCATGAAACTCTCATCACACGGGTCATTCATGAAAGATACAAATCTGATCCAGTCTACCCCGGACACTTGGCCATGAAGTCTCTTAACCTCTCATAACTTCAGACCCCTCAATGGAATAGTATTCAGCCTCAAACAGGAAGGAGATCCTGCCATATGTGACACCATATATAAAATTTGAGGACACTATGCTAAGTGAAACGAGCCAGTCACAGAAGGACAATTCCTGCATGATTCCACTTACATGAGGGATCTAAAATAGTCAAGCTCACAGAAACAGAGACTGGAGTGCTGGTTCCAGGAGAGAAGGGGAAAGGGGGTCTTAGGGGACATTACTAATCAATGCTTTAAAAATTTCAGTTAAGCAACATGAATAAGTTCTAGAGATCTGCCGGACTGCATTCTGCCTACAGATAACAAGACTGTACTACATACTTAAACATCTGTTAAGAGGGTAGATCTCATGTTAACTTGTTCTTGCTACATTAAACATAAATAAAGACGAGATAACATGGACCATAGCATTTGCTATCTTGCCCAACTCAAATTGTTACTAAGGATCAAATGAGATGAATGAAACGGCATTGAAAACCCATAAATCACTATTAAAATAAAACTAGCAGCTGTGGTTATTATCATTAATATTGTTATAATCAGAAACCAATGACATTTCCAACTAAGAACTGTAATAGCTATGACAGCCTTAAACCACTTACTTAGGTCCATTCTTGAAACACGTAAGTGCTCACGTATTGCCTCTGAGATTCAAACCCACAGAGTTCTTGGGTCCATGTTATCAGTATTGTGTTATGTGGTACCAGCTGGTATCATAACCCACCCAACCCTTTGACTTTCTGGTTAGTTCTTTTATATTTGCAAATTAAATATTTATTTTTATAGTTTAGAAAAGAAAAAGAGGCTTGATGAACTTCTTCTAATGGCTGTCCATTTCAAGAGGAAATTTGCATATGAAAACGGCTTAGATATATAAACCAAGGGCTACTGTTCAAACAAAATCTTGAGAATTTATTTTAGCCTTAAATATTTGTATTTGAGTCTAAAATAATAAAATGGACAAAAGAAACTTTTCAATAGAACAAGTCACTATCATAAAGACATGATCAGTTCTTCTTCCTGTTAGCTGAGAAATAAAGGAGGTACGATACTAATTCAATTCAGCAATTTAAGAAATATTCATTCAGAGCCACATGTATGTTCAATATTGAATGAGCTGTAAGGTTTGGTGGGATGAAATGATGTGAATATTACAGTGCAATATTCATGAAAAATCAAGACAGACACAGATCTCTAACACAGAGGTCTATGCTGAGAGTTAGAGAAAATTTGAGAGACAGGAGATGTAGGAGAGTAATTTCCTGTTAAGAGTGACCACAAAAGATCATGAATGAGATCTGAGTAAGATATATTCTGGGTAAGATGTCATTGCTGCTTCTAAACTATCTCCCAATGATCTCTATCTCCTGGTACTCATGCCCTTACGTAGTCCCTTCCTCCTGAGTGTGGCCTGGACCTGGTGACTTACTTTTATTGAGTAGAATATAACAAAAGTAATGAGATGTCACTTCCAAAATTAGGTTATAAAATATTGTGATTTCCCTTCCTCCCCCACTTCCTCCCTCTTGGTGACTCACTTGGATGAAGTCAGCTGCTCCCTTGTGAGCTGCCCAATGGAAAGGTCCACGTGGCAAGGAATAAGACTACCTCTGTCCAACAACTTGAGAGGAACTAAATCTAACCAAGCATTGCAAGAGTGAACTTGGAAGAGGAACCATCCCCAGTCAAACTTCAAGATGACAGCAGCAATAGCTGTCACCTGAGTCACATGGGATACAGGAGGCGGGGGCAGGAGGGACAAAGCCAGGGTTCATGCAAAGCACAGAACTGGTTTTGAGATCCTCACATAAGCACTCAGTGAAAGTGTGAAGTAGAAATAAAAAATAAACTCTGCAAGAGAGCCAGTAGGAAGTTTTCCTGTGGTCTAAGCTATCTGTGGAAGGATAAATGGTCCTGTGCATTTCTAACCAGAATTCAGTTCTCAAACAGGTTTCAGCCTGAACTCACACTACGTGTACCTTGCCCAAATCTGCAAGTTGAGACTTCATTTCAAAGAGGTCTCAGCATAGTAAACAATCATGGTTATCAGGGAAAGGGCGTGGGAAGGGATGAATTTATCAGTTTGAGATTTGCACATCAGCCACTATATATAAAAATAGATTTAAAAAAAAACAAGTTTCTTCTGTATAGCACAGGGAACTATATACAATATCTTATAATAAATTTTAATGAAAAAATATGAAAATGAATATACATATGTATGTATATGCATGACTGGGACATTGTGCTGTACACCAGAAACTGACACATTGCAACTGACTATACTTCAATTAAAAAAACAAAGAGGTCTCAGGTTGGTAATCATCCAAGTGTCTGTTAGAAATAAATTCTCTCTGGATGAATGCCCACATTGAACCAGGTCTCCAAGAAACCTATATATAACATCTCAAAGACCATGATTCTCTAAGACAAAAATCATAAAATACATGTTAATGTAACAGAGAACAAACCTGACTCCATATTAGATTGGTCCTTTAGCTCTAACCCTGTGCTCTGCTGTCTGTGCTCAGTCAGGCTGGTTCTGTGCCTTTTGTAAAAGAATGTTGTCTAGAGCCTGAAATATACAGGACAACCCATTACCAAAGGTTTGACTTTTAAAGGTATAACACTTTTCCATTCATATAGAGATAAAATGTTGCCAAATGGAAAATAGCATCTATCTTGTTTGAGATTTATAGGAACTTTGTGACCAGACTTACATGGACAGCTGCAAGAACAAAGGATTCCTGTACCAAGAAGTTTGCACCAACCAACCACACCCCCTCCCCTTTCAGAAAAAGAAGCCTGAATGCTAACTTGGGGAAGATGGCTCTTTGGGACACTAGTCCACCATCTTCTTGGTCTGCTGGCTTTCCAAATAAAGTTGCTATTCCTTGCCCCAACAACTCATCTTTCAATTTACTTGCTTGTCATGCTGCAAGGAGTATGAGCTTGGCCTCAGTAACATTAATACAAGGCAGTAAGAGTTAGCAGAAACATAAGCAGTGGACTCAAACCTGAAAAGACTGCAAATGTCTGTATTATTGGATATAGATTATAAAATAATATGTTCATGTGGTTGAAATTTTTTAAAAAAGGAATCAAAATTATGAGTAAAGGACAAGAAAACCATGTTGAACAGTCACTGCACCATCTCCGCTCTTGTTTAATTCTGGGAACTGTGTTGACCAAAGTCTCCTTCCATGTACATCCTTGCAGATTTGAGTTTGCTAATGAAGACTCTCATGAAAGTTGGGAGGGAAAGTGAAGAGGAGGAATTCATATTCAGGATGTTTGGGATTAGCCATGGCAGGCTGGGTGGATGTGACGGCTTGCAGACCACTTCATGAGCCCCCACTGTCAGTCTAGCTAGGATTTACAGATGCTAGAAATTCCATAAGCTCTGGATTTTGGACCCACTCTCTGGTCTTTCAGACTGAAATCTCTGATATAAAACAGAGCTACTCTAATCTTCTCTAGCTGCTTTCCTGATGTCTTCACTGCCTCCCAGCTCTTCCAATAGTATCAGCCCCTAATTAATATGAAGCCATTATTACTGGAATATGTAGCATGGTTTCTGTTTTCCTGATCAAACTCTGAGTACTATTAGAATACAAAAAAAAATTGCCCAGAAAGATATGAGAAAGAACTACAGAAACCTTTTTTCACATTTTAAAAATTATTTTTTGTATTTGAATATGTATTTTTGGATCATGAATTCAGTTTATTGAAGTATATTCAGCTTACAGTATTTTGTCAATTTCTGGTGCACAGCATCATGTCTCAGTCATACATACACATATGTACATTCCTTCTCAGATTCTTTTTCATTATAGGTTACTATAATACACAAACTTTTAAAAATGAAAATAATAGAACTGTTTGAACTAGAATGATTATATAGTGGAGGTGATGTGAAGTGGGTTAATTCTGAATGTTATTTGATGAAACAGGCAGTAGAAACCTCAGTAACTTGCTAGAAAGATTTGCCATTTATTTGAAGAAAAGGTTGGTGGTGATAGTGCAGGGAAGGTTAGAATTTCTCTCAAGTTTGCAAAGTCTTTAATAATGTCCAAGCTTTCTTATTCATTACCATTTTCTAATGACTTGGGGGTTTTATTTCTTGAAAGGGATATGCCTTTTATTTTCTTTTCTGGTACTATTTTTATCTAACTTTAATGGGCAGATTATACTACTATCATAAAATTAGTGGAGAGTGTGCCCCATTATCTGGCCTCTGGAAGAATTTCTATGAGGGTAAAATTAACTACTCTTTACAGGCTAGAACTCTTCAGTGAAATTGTCTGAGCTGTTTCAGTTTTAGTTTTTCTTTTTTAGTTGGAGATGGGGAGTTTTAACCTACTGATTCAAGATGAGAAGGTAAGATTCAGATTTTCTATTTCTCCGTACTTCAGTTTGGGCCTGTTATTTTTATTTTATTTATTTATTTTTTTATTTTTTTGGTGATCTGGTCTTCTCATGATTTTATTTCATTTTATTTTATTTTTTTGCAGTAGCTTCCTAAATGGTCCCTCTGCTTCTGCTCTGAATCCCTACAACTGATTCTTAATACACAGCTAGAGTGTTCAATGAAAACATGTAACAGATTGTGCCACTTCTCTTGCCCCCAAATCTCTCATGGTTTCTCACAGTATTTATAGTAAAAGTAAAATCCTTTCATTGGCCTGAGAAACGACCCCTAACTGGTATCCAACTATTGTCTGACCTAATCTTCTAATCTCTCCGTTGGCTGATTCTGCCACTGTCATTCTGGCCTCCTTGCTGTTCAAGAAAAACTGCAAGATGCTCCTACTTCAGGGTGTTTGCCTTTATAACTGCTTCTGCCTGGAAGATATCTCTCCCAGATAAACATAGTAGTTGATTTCTCATGTCCTTCAAATCTATTCTCAGACGTCTGTTCTCTGGGAAGCCTTCCTGACCATCCTTTTAAATTACAGTCTTACACTTCCAATATCTCTCCTGCTTTAGTATTTTCCATTTTACTTATCATCCTTCATGAACTATAAATATACATGTCTATTTGTTTATTGTCTGTCTGCAAATTCTGGAATGTAACTTCCATAGTGACACGTCTTTCTGCCTGTTTGGTTCTCTAGTCTATTCCGAAAGTATCTATAACATAATAGACATAATAAATATCATGTTGCGTTTATCCCAGAAATTTAAGGTTTTTCCAATAGTTATAAAAATCCATAAATGTAATTCATTACATCAATTAACTAAAGGGGCCAATCATATAACTACCACAATAAAACCAGAAAAGGCAGAAAAAGCATTTGATACAACTGAAGACTCACCAATTTTTTAAAAAAAAATCTTATCAAACAAGGAAAAAAGACAGGATATACCATATTTGTGTATATAACACTAAAAGTGATAGCAATATCAAGTTTTCCAAAATTTACCCCAAATTAAATTCCTATCAAAATCTTACTAGAATTCTTCTTAAAACTCAACAAAATGATTTTAAAATGTATATGGAAGACAAAAGAACCAAATAGTCAAATTACTTCTAAAGAGATAAAAGTAGTAGTAAAAACTTTAAAAACAAGTTTTGAGACCTATGTTAAAGCTGCAGTATTAAATCCATGAATTTCACTGAGCCAGCACAGGCCAGGGCTTCTCCTGGGGATGGTGGAAACTGCTGCCTCGGTGGAGGTGGGTGGGAGCTGGTCTGGCTAGAGGCGGGGCCCAGCAGGAGCTGAGGCCTCTTGCACTGCACGCTTGGGGCCACTGCCTTGGTGGTGGGGTTGGAGCCAGAGCTCTAGTGTAGATAAGATTCACGCACTGTTTCATCAAATACATTTTCTTATCTTCTCTCTCTTCTTCTGGGGCCTCTATAAGGCAAATGTTAGTACCCTTGATCTTATCCCAGAAGTCTCTTAAACTAGCCTCATTTTTTTTGTTTTTTGCTGTTCTGATGGAGTGATTTTCCCTTCCACATCATTTATGCATTCTTCTGTATCACCTAATCTGCTATTGATTTCTTCTAGTGTATTTTTCATTTCAGTTATTGCATTATCCTGCTTTAAATTGGTTCTCTTTTTTTTTTTTTTTTAATATTTTCTAATTCTTTGTTGAGGTCCTCACTGTGTTCCCCTATTCCTTTCCCTGGTTTACTAAGCATTTTTATGATCATTGCTTCGAACTCTTTATTAGGTAAATTACTAATCTCCATTTCCTTAAGTTTCTCTGTTTGTTTCTGAGGTTTTATTTTGTTCTTTTGTTTGGAACATATTTGGTGGCTGTCTTCTCATTTTGTTTGACTATCTCTTTTTCTGTCTCTATGAAATTATGTAAAACAGTTACCTAGCCCATTCTTGAAAGCGTGTCCTTATATAGGAGTGTCTCTATGCAGTCTGTATGTACCCACTGGCTTTGGTGGGAGAGCTGGATCTGAAGTGAATGCAGGCTGGCTTTTTCTGGGACGTGCTGGTCCACTACCTCGGTGAGGGTGAGTTGGAACAGGTAATGGCGGATGGAGCTGGGGCCTGACACAGGTCTGTGCTTCTCCCAGGGCACACTGGCAGCTACCACCTTCGCAGGGAGTGGAGCTGGAGTTGCAGAAGCTAGGGCTGTTCCTGGGGCTCGTCAGAGCTGCCACCTTAGCAGGGGGTGGGAGGATTGGAGCTGAGCCCTGTGCAGGCTAAGAGACGTTCTGGGATGGTCTTGGCAGCCCAGCTAGAGCACCAGGCACTTTTCATTCTGCTGCCTCTGTATTGAGACTGAGAGTGAGTAAGTTTCTGCAACATGTCCTTTAAAAGCAGAGCCTCAATTTCCTACAGCCCCAGGCTCTCTCAGTTATAAGCCTTGCTGGTCTTCAAAACCAGTGAAAGAGGCTCATCTTCCTGGGGCTGGCCCCCAGGGCTGGGGTGTCCAATGTGGGACTCAAACTACTCACTCCTTAAGGAGGACTTCTGAGTTTCTGACGTTCCCTTCTGCTTCTGGGTTGCCCGCCAGGGGTGTGGGTACTGACTACTTCACTTCTCTTCCCCTCTCACTCATCTGGGTGTGGCTTTTGTTTTATATCCTTAACTATACATGATCCATTCTGCTAGATTTCAGTTTGTTCTCAGAAAGAGTTGTTCCATATGTAGTTGGTATTTTGGCATGTTCGTGGGAAGAGGCAAGCCCAGGGTCTTCCTACTCTGCCATCTTGATCCCACCTCAAGTTACTGTTTTTCTAGAATTCCTATTACAGAACAACTAGAAAGTGGTGAACCATCTATGCTGAGACATACAATTCATCTGTTCAGCTAAAAGAGAGAATATGGCCTCCTAAGAAAATTAACTTCCAACATGTACAAAACCTTAGCAAATATTCCAGTTATTGATCATAAACAGAGCTGTTATTATAACTTAACTACAGTAGAATAATCTCAGTGAGACAGATATATATGTTTCACTAGTCACAGGAACTGAAATTTAATGAAACTCCGTTGGTGGTATTTTCAATCACACAATTTCTGAAGATGTTCCAACTTATTCATAGAAGCGAGCCAAATCCCTAACACCATGATAAGAAGAGGAAAACAGGCAAATTAGATCTAGTCCAAAGGTTTTTTTTTTTTTTAAAGTAATAAACAAATAAAAATGTTCTTAAAAGAGGAATAGAGAAATCAATACTCAGCTCAAACTGCCAGAATTACAGGTAATTTACCAAAGGCCACCAACCCTCCAAAGTCAGTTCTTTTAACATGAGGCTTTGCAGTGAAGAAGAAAATGACTTAGGCAATAAATCACAAAACTAGATTTATCTAGTCTAAAACTAACTAGATGGTGAATTATTTTCTGCTGAAACAAACAAGCCTTATTTACTCAGGTTCCACTCTATCCAGAGCTTTTCCTCATTGGTTAGCAAGTGGGTAAAAATCATAATTCTTGATTTGGCAGTTTAACCATCCTTTCAGCTTGTGATGCTGACTCACAGGGTCTTATCTGTATTTCAAAGTTTGCTTAGAGCAAGTAGGTTCAATATCTACATCGAATATTGCCTAAGCCTGCAACATTTCCCTGAATGATTAACAAGGGGCTATTTGATTCTTCAGTGAATCCTGGATAGTTTATTTCTCTTAATAAGGAATCAGCCAGGGGGAAAAAATGATTAAAAGGTAAATCAATTTGAAAGTTATATTAGATGTGAGAAGACCATTCTCAAATCCCCTCTCATTCATGGTTATTTGTGCAAGTAAAGAATGGTGGTGCTGATTAGGTTTGAAATGTCATCATTGGGCCAGGATTTGTTAACACTCCACATGACATGCAGCATATGCTTCAGAATCCACTTTTAAAAGCAGATACTATTCTGAAAGTTGTAAAAATATGATAAAAGATGAGACTTATTGGTCCTTAATGGAAATACTGTAACTGCATGTCAACAAAGAGTTCCAAGAGAAGACATGGAAAGTAATGAAAGACAGGTCACTAATCATGTCAAATATTTTAAATGATAAAACAGGAATTGGGAAGGAATGTTCTGGAAGCTGTGTTCCTTTCCTGCTGCTGTTCTACTGTGGCTGCAGACTCCCACAACCAGCTGTTCGCCTCCTCGGTGGTAGAGAGAAAGCTAATTGATGGGATAAATCTAGAGTCTGGAAGAGGTAAGGGTCACTACAGATGTTTTTTATTCTACTCTGATATTAGAATAGCCCTTGGGAGACAAAAAGGTTAAAAACCCCTCTGGATAAGTGTTAACTATTAATGATGATTGTACTAAACAATGTTTGGATAATTTTTCCTTGTCCCTTGATACAAAGTTGATAAATAACACAGAAGTGAGAAAGAGATTAATGGTTTATTAAGATCCACTCAAGGACTTAATATTGGTGGCTTCAATTTAGCTCTGTATACACTGTCATGCATTGTAAAAGCATGTAATACGGAGATTTCATTTATCTTTGGTGAAGAAAGATTGAGGCAGTAAATCATTAAGTCAAATACTCAACCAAGAGAAAGATAAAGGCATTTTTCCCTTTTCCTTAAAAAGTAACATCATTAGTTAAATAGAGATTAGTTGATACTGGAAACATACATTTAAGTGATAAGAATAAATGAATTGATTACTGTGATGATTTTGTGATGATTACTGGAGAGACATTGCCTTTAGACTCCTGCTTCCACAAAAGCCTACAATATTTGCTAGGTTCGAGTTACCCATTACACTATTATGAATGTTTCCTCCTTTCATTTGTATATTCAACGTCTCCAACTTAATTGAATCTCATCAACTTACATAATAAATGTAATACACTCTTTCCCATTAAAAACAAACAAAAACTTCTTCAATTCAATAGTGTCTTTCAGGTACTAAGTTATTTTCTTCTTCTTTACTTATTTTTGAAAAATTTCCAAACTGTAGCTATTTTCACACTTTCCATTTCTTGTTTGTTTGATTCTAATGGATTTGGCTTCCATTACTCCATCCAAACAGGATTTAGTAACCCTGAAGTCACTAAACCCAAAATACGCTGAGGTTCTTATCCTTCCTTGTCAGCAGCATTGAATGATGCAACCACCACCTTCCTTCTTCCCTGACTTCACACAACACACTGGTGGCTTTTTACTCCCATCTTCAGAGCCACTCCAGCTTTCTCCATCCAGTCATAAAAGTCTTGTGGTGATCTGTCTCCCTCCTCACTCTGTATTATCTCTGTAGCCTATTCTCTTCACGTCCATTGCTTAAATTAGTGTACATGACATGTGCACACACACACATATATGTGCATGCATGGATGTACACACTAAAAACGCACATGTATTTGGAGAGAGAGAACAAATAGGCAGGAGGGACAGAGTCCATCTGAGCTGCAGAGTCCAGGGTCAGGACAGCTGCAAAGGCTCCGTCTGGCCAACGTGTATTCCCAGAGTTCCTGTATCATTCATTCCCTTATCTGAATCTCATTCTCTTCAGATTCTTGCTTAACTGTCACTTCCTCTGTGAGGATTTCTCTGTCCTACTAAACACTGCATTGCATTGTAAGATGTATGAGGACAATTGCCTTTTTGTCTGTTTTAGCCCCTGCTGTATCCCCTGTGCTTAAAGTCTGACAAACAGTAGCTACTCCATGAATACTAGTTAAGTGAAGAGATCAATTTAAATCCCATCATATCACCCCTGTAAAGCACTTCTTTGGCCTCACATTGCACTGACTTAATATAATGCCCTGTAGAACGCAGGAGGCTTCTCTCTTTCAGGCCTCTTTTTAATGCCCTTTCTACTGGCTTTCAGTATCCAGGCCACATTAGATCTTTCCTCAGTTCTTTATATAGACCTTGTTTCCTCCCACTGCAGGGCCCTGCAGAAGCTCCTCTTCCAGACAAGAAGGATCTTCTCTCCTTAAAAAACTAAAAATAGAGTTATTGAATGATCCAGCAATCCCACTCCTGGGCAGGTATCTGGAGAAAACTCTAATTTGAAAAGATACATGCACCCCAGTGTTCACAGCAGCACTATTTACAATAGCCAAGACATGGAAACAGCCTAAATGTCCAGCAACAAATGACTAGATAAAGATATGGTATATATGCAATGGAATACTACTCAGGGATAAAAAAGAATGAAATAATACTACTCAGGGATAAAAAAGAATGAAATAATGCCATTTGTAGCAACAAGGATGGACCTAGAGATGATCATTCTAAGTGAAATAAGTCAAGCAGAGAAAGACAAATATCATATGATATCACTTATATGTAGAATTGAAAAAAATGGCACAAATGAACTTATTTACAAAACAGAAAGAGACTCACAGACATAGAGAACAAACTAATGGTTACCAGAGGGGTAAATGGGAGGAGGGATAAATTAAGAGTTTGGGATTTGCAGATACTAAGTACTGTATGTCAAATAGATAAACAACAAGGTCCTACTATTTAACACAGGGAACTATAATAAATATCTTGTAAAACCTACAATGATAAAGAATCTGAAAAAAATATATATATATATGTATAACTGAATCAGTATGCTGTACACCTGAGAATAACACAACACTGTAAATCAACTATACTTCAATTAAAAATAAAAATAAATAATACTGCACAATCCAATAGAAATATAATGCAAGCCAAATATATTATTTTAAATCTCCTAGCCACATTAAAAAAGTAAGAAGGAAAGAACAAAAGAAAAACGATCTTCTCTCCACTTTGCCTAGTGAATCCCCACTCAACTTTCGATCTCAGCAGAAGATCCATTCTCTTTGCAACGCCCTGGCATCCCGCTCATCTGTCGTGTGCGCACATATCAGCATGTGCTGCACACTGTGTGCACCTCAACTGCACTTTCACGTTGTGGCAATTTATACTTCCTACATTGGACTGTAAGTCTCCTGAAAGCAGGGACTCCATTTTTGCTCACCACTGATTTGTCCAATGTTGAGTGCAGGAGTTAGAACTTAGAACTGCACTTGAATACACTTAGGTGTACTGCATAAGGAGTGATGGAATGAATACAGGAAAAAGGAATTGATGTATCTTCAAATTAGGACAGCAGGACTCGTATACAGAAAACTGGCCAAATTATTGTAATGCTTTCACGTTACTTCCCAACTAAGGGGAATCATTATTACAAGGAAGGCTTCAAATTAATGAGTAAGAGAATTTTTTAAAATGCAAAACAGAAAACTAAGCAACAAATTAGGAGAAAAGATTTTTAAAGCTTTCTCCTAAACCACTAAATTAACCTAATAAAGTTACAATTTCATTTATCAATCACAAAATTATATTATGTATCAGGTATATGGTATTAATCAAATGCTAAAATAATTCCTGAATTAAATGGTATAACATTAACTTACGCTAGCTAAAGTTGACCTTGAAAAATCTTCTGAAGATTGTTCAGTGTGATTGGAAATTACACATGAATATGTTTTCCTAAGGATCTATCTATCAGCAATGCTTCAGTGTATGTTTTTGAAATAAAACGTATCTGAGTAGTAGCAGATAAAGTTATTCTGGATCCCTATTTTGTTAGCCAGAGCTTCTGAAATCCTAACATGTATGACAAAACCCAACATGGATTAATTCCTTTGGGGAGTCAATCCTTTAAACTAAAGAAATGTGGAGGGAGGTGGGGAGCGAAAACAAAATAATTGCTTGACTCTACATACACACTTAGAGTAATTTCTTATTCACATCATCTACTAGCTGTGTTCCCACCTGCTTCTCAGGGTCTAGACTAAGCAATAAGTTAGGAAGAGTAAAAATAAATCCAAGATAAACCATACACAGATTTATCAAAATCTGCACATACTTTTGTATATATACACAGCTAGTAGTATACTAGTTAGATCCACTCACAGTTTTTGTCACTATCGGTCAGTTTTCTATGTCAACCTGAAAATTTACATATGTTTTTACATGGTTAACTAAAATCTGTATACAACTTAAAATGTTATTTATATAATCTCTTAGATTAGGGAAAAGAAGCCAAAAGTTAGAATATATAAAAATTAAGGTATGCAGTCAAATTTCTACCCTGATAAAAATTTACACAAGATTTTAAATATTTTAGCAGAAAAAAAACAATCATTGAAGAAATTATAGAAAGAAAACAAAACAGAATATAAAGATTTTTAAAAAGATAAGTGAATAAATACATTATAAGAAATAGAAAAACAATAGAATTGATAAAGTAAGAGTTCTTTTGAAAGAACAATAAAACATGGCACCTCTGTCAAAACTACTAAAAATAAATAAATAAAAGGTGTTAAAAATATAAATGAACATTTTTCAAAATGAGAGAAATTATATTTAAAATTCTGTAATAATAAAAGTATACATGCATAAATTGAACAGTTTTGGATAAATACACCAAATTTAATTAGGAAAAAATGAAAACTGAAATGGATAAAATATGCAAAAAGCAATTTAAAATTTTGTCAAAAAATTGCCACCAAAAATGTTCTTTGACACTGAGTTGCTTTGTCTTATCAAACTATCAATGAAGTAACTCCTGTATTTTTTAACTACTCCAGAATGCAGAAGACTATAGAATGCCTCTCTAATCACTGTATGTCATTAAAATTACCTTTATAGTAAGTACAATGAAAGAAACAAAATCACAGTTCCACAGACCAATCTTAGTTTTGAATACAAATTAAAAATCCTAAATAGAATATTATCAAATTAAACCCAGCTTTGTATAGCATGAAGCAAATACCTAACTAAGTATGTATTATTCCAGAAATTTAAAAATAATTTAATCAGAATGGCCATCATTAAAAAGTTCACAAATGATAAATGCTGGAGAACGTGTGGAGACAAGGAACCCTCCTACACTGCTGGTGGGAATGTAGTCTGGTGCAGCCATTCTGGAAAACAGTATGGAGATTCCTCAAAAGACTAAAAATAAACTTAACCATATGATCCAGCGATCCCACTCCTGGGCATATATCCAGAGGGAACTCTAATTTGAAAAGACACCTGCACCCCAATGTTCATAGCAGCATTATTTACAATAGCCAAGACATGGAAACAACCTAAATGTCCATTGACAGGTGATGACTGGATAAAGAAGCTGTGGTATATTTATATAATGGAATACTACTTTGCCAGAAAAAAGAATAAAATAATGCCATTTGCAGCAACATGGATTGACCTGGAGATCATCATTACAAGTGAAGTTAAGCCAGAAAGAGAAAAAGAAATACCAGATGATATCACTCATATGTGGAATCTAAAAGAAGAAGGAGATGGGGTGGGAAGGGACTGGGATTTCAAAATGTAGAATAGATAAACAAGACTGTACTGTGTGGCACAGGGAAATATATACAGCATCTTGCAGTGGCTCACAGCAAAAGAGAATGTGACAATGAATGTATGTATGTTCATGTATAACTGAAAAATTGTGCTCTACACTGGAATTTGACACAACGTTGTAAAATGACTATAACTCAATAAAAAATGTTTATATATAAAAAAACAAAAAATAAATAAAATAAGAAAGAGAAGGAGAAGAAGACGACACTAATGAACTCATCTACAAAACAGAAACAGACTCACAGATACAGCAAACAATTTTATGGTTACCAGGGAAAAGGGGGTGGGAAGAGATAAATTCGGGAGTTTGAGATTTGCAAATATTAACTACTATATAAAAATAGATAAAAAGTAAGTTTCTTCTAAGGCCAAGGATTTTAAGGATTATTTAGGTATAGTGTTATTGGGGAGTCATTCTCCCTTCCTAGGAATAGCACTCTCACAGAGGAACAGAGAGCAGAGGGACAGAGCGTGGTGATCATTCTAGAACCTCTGGATCCAGCTGTTGTGGACTCTCAAACTTCCAAATTGTGAGAAACAACATTTCCCTTTTTGTTCAGATGAGTTAACTTGTGTTTCTGACACTTGCAACAAAAAAGCATCCTGACCAAAAGACCAGTTGGGTGTTTTGAGGGAAAGAGGGACAAGAGGGTTGAAAGTGAGAACCACATGGCAGTGACGGGATACAGTGGTGCCAGATGGTGAGAGGTCGTGTGGGTAAATGTACTGGAAGATAGTGAGGTGACATACTGCTCCTACATAAAGGGAGTGGGGAGGCAGTGGTCTGAGGGCAGATCATTGAGACAGAGATTCTGGACATGGTACCACGACTGGTGACGATAAGGGTGCAGGGGTCATGATGCCAATGGGTGACCAAGGTGGATAAAGTGAGGACTTCAAGGACCTAGGAGGCCAGGATATAGGATGAAAAAGCTGAAAAAGATTTGAGCAAAGAGTCAAAACTCTGGGTGAATTAGAGAGCTAGGGATGAGGTGAGTGAGCAAAGTGATACTGTCAGATGGTTTGAGCCCTGACAGTGACAGGGGTTGTGGGACCAAAGAGTCAAAATGATTTGAAAGTGGTCCTTAACTGAGAGCAAGGAGGATCCTTCCATGAGATGGATGATGTGAGGGAGAAGAAACAAATTTCATGTAAATGAAACTGAGTTCATGCAAGAGAGTTATTTAGGAGAAAGTTTATAAATTAGAAGCTGGGAGGCCCAGGGGGTAGAGTGAACAGGTGGAGGGAGGATGAGGGATCTGGAACTCATGTCAGGATGATAATCTTACAGTAATTGAAAGCCAAAGAGATCTATTATACATACGGGTGTCACTAAAATTTGAAGAAGTGTGACACATTTTGCAATTAGTTCAGATAATCTCTTAGAAGAAGATGGATGGACCAGCTGCCCCGTAGCCCACTGTGATGTGAGTGTCATGTGCAGCCGAGTGGTACACACTGTTCACCCCTTGATGGAAGGGGACCACACAGTGATATTTCACAGTGCCCTCCTGATAAAGTTCCAAGTTTAGCTTCAAGTATGGGTACTTTATGACCCAGATGCTTTAACCTCCTCTCTGGTCACCTTTCAGCATTGCACATTATAGTCCAACCATACTGAACCACTCTGAGTTCTCCTAAGTCCTCCATATTAGCTCTTGCCTCAGATTTATATACATTTTTTTTCTTGCCTGAAAATGCCTTTCCCACTCACTCCACCTACCTCCGTTATTGGCTGACAATTGGAGTCATCATTCATGACATCACTTCCTCGGGGAAGCCTTCTTTTACTCACCAGTACTGGATTAGTGCTCCCGCACCATCTTTTATTCCTACTAGAGTACTTACTACACTGCATCATCCTTGACTTTTAACGTACCCACTCTGATGGAAAGTATTGTGACTTGCACACCCAACCCTTAAGAAGAAATCCATGTGGTTGTTAGTTATTCGGTACTTATTTGTGGCATGAATGAACAGCACAGATTAAAAACAATCACAACACAATCAGGCTTCTGCTTGCATATTTTAGGTAATTGATCTCACTAATCTAGTCACTTTGTATTTTTGTTACACAATAAAGGATGCTTATGTTTCTGAAGATTATGCACCACAATAGGTACACGAATATAACAGAACCATTGAGAGCTGTCTGAATCCAGATTGCTTCTGAGTATCCAGGCTGATTATAAGCAATGTATTTTTTTCTATATTGTCTTGAGACATAAATGCTCTTTTAGAAGACATCCCATTCAGTCCTCTTTTCATTCCCTGAAGTACTGTATAATTGCTCAATGATTCTCTTAGTAGTCACCAGTTTTGTTCTAATAGAACCAGGAAAATTTTTTATCCACTGACTTCTGCACTATCTAATCACTTAGTATCATGAGTCTGATAATATTAGAAAAATTAATTTTAATAAATTTGAAATGGAAAACAGAAATCTGAAAACACACTTTAAAGGATCTCTTACTTGGTTCTGAAATGTACCTCAATTTGTAAAAAAAAAAAAAAAAAAAAAAAAAATTCCAGCCTTCTATTTTTCTGGACTAAGTTGACAAGTGTAATAAATTTGGTTTCAATATTTGAACATAAATCTGTAATCCATCTGGAGTGTATTTTGTTTTATGTCACAAGGAAAGAACCAATGTTATTCTTTTCTCCAAATGTCTAGCCAGTTGTTCCAACACCTTTTCTTGAATAATTCATTTCTTTTCACTAATTTGAAATGCCACCTTGATGATATACTGCAGTAGTTTATTTAATTAGGTTTATTGCCACTCTTTCTATGCTAGTCCATTGATCATTCTATTCTTGTGTTGGGGAAAAAATTAGCCATACTGTCCCCCAAACGTAGTTCCTTTATTTGTTCATTTCATCTCCACTCTGCATTTATTATGTCACGCTTTTCCTCCCTCCTCAGTATCAGACATACCTTCCCAGCCACATTCACATCATACATACACCACTTTAGAGGAAATTGCTCACGTTCTTCACAAAGTCTATCTGTTTCCACCCTTGCCCTCAAGGAAGATGCCTGGGGAAGGAGGAAAGATGATGCTCCGCACTAAGAGATAGAGCACAGGACAAGAAGAGAGGGTGCTCAGAGCAGCAAGAGCATCATTTTCAGTAGTGCCAGTGGCTCAGGAAAGTCTTGGGAATGACTCAGTACACATGTACTCAAAGAAGACTCTGTAGGAGTTAGACCTCCCGTAGAGATTTATACAGTAAGCAAAAAGCAGCATAGAGTCCAGACACACTAACAAAGACCAAGATGGAGGACGAGGAGGAGGAGGGTGGAGGGGGGAGGAGGAGGAGGAGAAGAAAGAAAGAAAGGAGAAAGAAAGAAGAGGAAGGAGAAGAAGATAGGAGAAGATCTGGGGTAGGGGAGTGTATGGAGGGTGATGGGGTCCGGGAATAATTACAGCAACCAAGGAGAACGGTATTTCCAAAAATGAGGAAGATTTTGCATTTGATCCTTGCTCAGCAAGGATCTATTTTGTTATAAACAGAGGAATCGGTGATTATTTCTGGTTCAAACAGAATTATTAAATGTCAATGGGGTTACTGAGAATGACTGATTTTTAAAAGACAGCTTGATTCAACAATTAAAATTGCTTTGTGATATGTTTGAAATATTTCCATTGGAGAGACTTAGCAATGGATTGGAAATAAAAGATACTGAAATGAGGAAGGAGATAATAAGGTTTTGGACAGATGGCTCTTAAAATCACCTAGTGGATTTAATTTAAAAAAACAAAACACATTGTTAGCTGGGATGGGAGGTAAGATGAAATGCTTTTGAAAATTCATATACTTGAGTATTCTGATGCAGATGGAAGTGTAGACCAAATGGAAAGACATGTAGGAGGCCACTCAACTTCCCTTTACTCCAGTCCTTCAGCTAAAGAAGACAAAAAAAAAAAAAAAAAAGATAAAAGATAGATGGTCTGGCTCAATTTGTAATGGAAAAGAACAAATCTGACTCCGTATTAGATCTGCTCCTTTGACTTTAACCCTGTGCCCAGTTTCTCACACTTAACATTGCTGGTTCTGTGCCTTTTGTAAAAAGAATGTTACCTAGAGTCTGAAATACACAGGAGAGCCTATTCTCAAGGCTCTGACCTTTAAGAATATTAACACTTTTCCATTCATATAAAGATAACAAGTTGCAGAATAGAAAATAACGTTTATTTTGTTGGAGGTTTACAGGGACACCATGATCTGACCCAGGTGGACAGGGCAAGAACAAAGGATTCCTAGAACAAAGAATTCCTACACCAAGAAGTTTGCAACAACCAAGCACACCCCCTCCCCTTTTAGTATAAAATGAGCCTGAATTCTGACTTGGGGTAGATGATTCTCCAGAACATTAGTCCCCCAATTTCTCGGTCTGCTGGCTTTCCAAATAAAGTCACTATTCCTTGCTCCAACACCTCATCTCCCAGTTTACTGACCTGTCATGTGGCGAGCAGAATGAGTTTGGACTCAGTAACAAAAGTAGTTCAATAACATATCTATATATATTGGCACATCTTTTCCAAATGCAACATGGGAAAATTAGATATAAAGTAATCCAAGTATGTTGGGGTTTTTAACTTACAAAACAAAAATGAAACTTCTCTCAGTGACCTTAGCTAAAATACATATGCATCTCCAGTGGCTGATTTAGTTTCTCTTTCATCAACTGATCACGTAATAGATAAAATGGCAGTCTCTTTAGCATTTAACAAAATTAGTTTTACTACAGCAGTGGGGAATATAAAATGTTATTTATAACAAAAAATAATTACCTGACCCTGCTGAACAGTAACATGCCTATGATTAAAAAATTTAAGAACTGTGAGAGCTTCAGAACAAAGACAATTATAAGGCATGTCACTAGAACTATCATTTCCTTATAACCAAAAAAGAGCCAAAAATGGAACTATTTACTTAATCAAGCTATTTTACTTTATTTTTTAATTGAATATCCTAATAATTTTATCATCTTCACTATATTTTTTTAAAAGAGGCTAAACAGAAGCCACAGATTATATAAAGTGAAAATTTAATGATAACATTCTCTCAACAGAATTTCTGATAGAAAGTAGCAAACCAGACTACTTCTGTCTCATCTTAGCCCTAACAGCACTCTTGCGGAGAAGTAAACATGCAAGTAAAACAATGAAATACCAATATAAAAACCTAAATTTAACTGATAGGAAGAACAAGGGAAATACTTCATAAATTGAAATCACTCCAACAAAATGGCTATAGAAGTTTTTCCCCCAGTATTCAGCAGATCAGTCTACTTGTGTTCAACATCCCAAAAGATCAAGGAAAATTTTAGCCATAAGCCCTGGCTATATGATTTTTATGAAACTTACATTAGAAAGTTCATCATGTGAGTAATAAACCACTACCACCACAATATCTGACATCTCAGTTCTTAGTATTTGTCAGTCATCTACCCCAAGTATTTTATATATATTATCTCACTTGTTCTATATAGGTTAAGATATTTTATTGAGAACAAAAATAAGATACATGGAAATTTGCTTAAGTTTTAGCTTTAAAATAAAACTTTTTCACATATTTTGTTATTCCTAAGGGCTTACTTACTGCAATGCAAGTTAGTTTACATGATTAAAAAATAATTCTGTAAGGAATTTTTAAAAAACAAACATAAAACATTTTATCTAAGTTAAGTTAGCAAACTAATAACCTGATAGGACTTGTTCTTTAATGATTATTGTTGTCTTTTTTCCTGTAGAGAACCATGGAGTTAAAAGGAAGAGCTGTGTCTGTAAGTGTGTTTCTGTTTTGTAAATAAGTTCATTTATATCACATTTTAGATTCTGCATATGAGTGATATCATATGATACCTGTCTTGAAAGGATAAATTAGGAGTTTGGGATTAGCAGATATAAACTACTATATATAAAATAAACAAGTTCCTACTGTATAGCACAAGGAACTATATTCAATATCCTATAATAAACCATAATGGAAAAGAATTTTAAAAAGGAAAAGCTGGCACACACAGAGGCAGGGTCTCTTGACACATGTCATCGAGTCTCTTAGATAACAGCTCATTTTTATTTCAAACACAATTGAATTTTCATTCTCGCTCTCCTTCTGTTAACTGACATAATTTAAATTTTTGCCTTACCTCTGTGAAAAAATATACAAATTCCTTCCTTGATTCTCCTAGGGGAATAATTTGTGCACCCAAACCACATTCATTTTTAAGGAAGGCTAATTTGGAGTAGTGCTCTTTATATATCCTGACACCATTGAGGTTAAAAATATGTATTTATCCAATAAAGTGAGCAGAAAATATACAGCTTTGTGAGCTCACATGTATAGATTTAGCCACCTTGTTGGTTTAATTCATATGTTTAGAAAAGAGCTAATATATAATCAAATTAAAGCATCGACTACCTGGAAAATACAAAGTTCAAAAGCTTTTATACAAAATGTGCAAACTCTTATTTGTGATTTTATATTTTTATTCTTTCCTCCCCTTCCCAATGTGGGATTTCATCATAATCCTTGTAACATTATTCTCATAAGGAGCAATGAGCAACAGGGCCCTCAAATAGAGTTAAGTGGGCAGTGGTTAAACTTTGGATTCAGTGGAGTAGACACACTGACAAATACTAGTAACAAAATATCAGTGATAACAATAACAATATATTATAAACAACTTGGAACTGACTGTGAAGACAAACAGCCTGCCTACATTCGGTAAAAAGATTCAGAGACAGGAAGAAGTCAGACTGCACCTTCTTTGCTTGTGAATGGCATACAGTTCCAGAGACCCCATGCTTTGGGTAAATAAAACAGGATTTGGAAATATTTCCCAAGTCCCATATGTGACTCTTACGAGCGGCATGTTCGGAAACACATCTCGCAGAGAAGCCACTTTCCAGCAAGGGATCAAAGATAATTCTTTTCTTAACCAGTGAATAAACATTATGCACAGATTTAGCAAATAAAAATACAGAACACCCAAGTACGTCTGAATTTCAGATTAACAAGGAATTTTTCTTAGTATAACATAACCAAATATCGCATACTTCCACACAAAGAATTATTCCTTGTTTATCTGAAACGTAAATTCACTGGACCTCTTGAATTTTACCTGGCAAACATACACAGGAAATCAACATACAGCATTACATTTGTTTTTAAAGTTAAATTTTTCCCTCTCCATATGACCATTACTGTATTAAAAATGTGAATCCAACAGTCAGTGAACTGTATCTTTTGTTTTCTTTTATCAATCCCTCAACATCCTTGAAACTAGCTACTACCTACAAATTTATTCACATATTTTGGTAATGTTTAATGTCAATTAACTTACAATTACTGCATCATTTGTTCCAACTATTTTCCCAGAATAACAAATTTCTTTAGAAAATACAAAGCTTTAGAGGCACCCAGAAAAATTGACTCAATTCCTCGGTATTATGAATGTTAATCCCTCTTTAAAGATCATGAATACGTTTGTTAGATGATTTTATGTATTATTTACACGTGCAGATGTTATATTATGCTATGATATATGTTACATCATAGATGTGCATGCGTGTGTATACAATTACATTGTATAAAATGTAGAATAGTAGAAGTCTGCATTAAAGGTCTTTAATAGCTCAGGTCAAGGGTTATGCAAAGTCACTGTTATCAATAGTTAAGTATGTGACAAAGATTTCATCAGAGTGGAAACAAGGTACAAGTAATCCATCTTTATAGAAAATGAACTCACTTTAAGGGAAAATAGTCAAGGACTACCTGACATCATTTTCCCTGTCAGGTTCCTTGCCTGTCACTCCAAAGGAACAGCCTCCAGGATAAGCTAACTGACAACACAGTTTAAGACGGAGTAGTCATGTGATAACAGAGCCTCGGTTTCAAAACAGTGGACTTGGCACTGGCTGTCTTAAGAGAATATTCTCCAAAGCAGTTCTTACAATCAGTCAGTCAAATTAGTAAATCACTGAGACTACCCCACTCTCCCTGGCTGTGTTATGTCCAGCTTTAACAGGACTTAAATGAAAAGTAATCCTTTATTCAGATTTCGAGATCTTCACAATATCTCTCACTTCAGGATGTGCAAAAGAAACACATCTTTTTCGCCCTTGTGGTGTAAGTGGTGCTGGCACAGCATAAAAACTAACCCAATGTCTTTGTCTTCATAAGAATTCCCGAAGGTCACTTGAGAATACTTCCTTGTAAACTGTATTATGTAAGGCATTGCATGTGGAAAAAAATTCTTAGAAATTTGTTACTAAACCATTAGATTGCAGTGATATTATTTCCCAGAGAAGCTAAAAATCAGAGCACACTAAAACGAATTCTACAACTGTTAATATAAACTGGTCCAGAAAAAAAAAAGATATAATTTTAACTTGGGCTGCTATGAGAAGATTATGAGTATCTAAAAAAGAAATGTTGTGTGGGTGTGAGAAGGAAACAGAAATGTCACAGGCAAAGATTAACTCCATGAATCCGTATGGTTGGAAATCCTGGCTTGCACATTCTCAAGGTAAGAGACTCAGTGTTGAGGTCTGAGTTTTCATGAACTTCAGAAGCAGCCAATATCACCATGCAAAGGATAAAGACAGGCAGACATAAAAAAAAATCTTACCACAAGAGCCAGAACTACTAAGAATACTTTAAAATAGATTAAAATTCAAAGATTTTTTTTTTTTAATTTTCAGAGGAAGATAATTTGGTTTATTTCTTCCTTTCTTTCTTTCTTTCTTTACTTCTCAATGGAGGCACTGGGGATTGAACCCAGGACCTTGTGCATGCTAAGCACTCACTCTTCTCCTGAGATATACCCTCTCCCTGCAAATTTTTAATTTTTAAAATGAGTATTTTCAGTAGGGGTTAGAAAAGCTAACCTATGGGAATTAATTCCAAGAAATGAAGTGAAACAGGAAGGCAAATGTTGCCAAGGGCTTTTAGCAACAGCCATGTGGGTCACAGAGTTCCTCCTAAGGGTGGAGATAAGACTCTGGTGGAGTTCAGCATTATGAAAGAATTACCTGTATGAACAAGAAATTGAAAAAGGAAATAAACAGAATGACAAATTGCTAGGTATGAAGGCAAAATGGATCAAAACTAATTGTGAATGAAGATAAAAAAGAAAGTCATCAAGCCAGATGAAATATCATAAAAGATAACAAATACAAAAGAGATTTCCCTCCCATCCAATAATCATGATTCTCTCCTCATAGTCATATTATAATGTAAGCACCAGTGAAATTGTCATCTCTGACCACTTTCTAGAGACCTGCTCTATTCATGAGTGGAGTCCTTTTGAAATTGTTGGGACAGACTCAGGGTAAATGTGCAGAGTTTCACCATTAAATTCTCAAAAATCACTTAACATTGGTAACTCACTGTCACTGAAGTATATATCAATTTAGCTCTCAATCAATAGAGAAGACTTAGGAACTAATCCTATTACTTGCTATTACTTCCAGCTCTCTCTCATTTCTTGACTATCCAAAGTGTTTCATTGCACTTGCTAGAATTAGTTAGATAAAAACTACTTAAATCTTGAATGTTTGAGACTTTATCTGGAATGTTCCAGATAAAATACTTAATGGATTTGGGGTTTGTTTTTTTGTTTGTTTTTGTTTCGGTTTTTTTGTTTGTTTGTTTGTTTGTTTTGGTATTTGCTATACTGTTTTTTGTTGGTTGGTTTGTTTGGGGTTTTTTTGGTAAATAAATTATGTGAAAATTTATCCTAATTAAGTTGATGTCCTCATTTATTTTCTATAGATATTTTTCTGGCTGCATGTGTATCAAAGCTCATTTATATAAAACAAAAACTAGTAACTGGGCTTTCTGCACTGGAGCCAAACAATGATGAACAGTAAGTGACTCCCACTCCTGGTGCTATTTGGTATCAGTCCCAGGAGGTCTGGGAACTTCCAAGTGTGGCCTCAGCCTTAGGAAGGATTTCTGTGCAGCTTGATACTCTGGTTTTATAGGTGGTTTTAGATTTTTTGTTAAGTTGGATTTTGAAGGTGTTTTTTTTTTGAAATGAACATGAAATATACTGATCATTACCTGGGGTTTTATACTCATTACGAAACAGATTTTTTATAGTAGGATTTGACTTGCAAACATATTTTCATTGATGTAGCCAGTTTTGTGTGAATGGAAGGAGGTAACAGGTTGCAGGAGGGAAGTCAGTGAGCTATGGGGACTGATTAGAAAAAACAGACTTTCTTTTCAGGCCATCACTCCCCTGACTGAAGCAATAACAGAATCAACTTTGGCCGTCCACCTCCCTTACATCACAGTTGATCAGACTTTCATAGGCTACAAGCCTTCATGTCTCTGATCACTCTCCACCACTCCACCCTCAATCTTGTTCTTATAAAGACCTTTCAAAAATCTGACATATCGTACCATACATTAAACATTTCAGTGGTTTATCATCACTACAAACATAAAGATCAAAATACTTAGCTCTTTATGCTCTAATCCCAGTCTGTCTTTCTGGCCTCGCCTACCACTAGGGTGAATACTTCTGCCATAACAAATGACCTGCTATCTCCTAATAAGTCTATGCCTTCACAGAATTTTCTTGTCTTCTCTTGCTTCACCCTCTCTCTGAAATTGTTCTGAAATCCTTCATCACACACGACAATGTCTTTCCCTGTGTCCTGAAGCACATTGCTTCGTCTCTATAGCAGCATTCACACACGGGGAATTGGAGCTATTTATCTGCATATATGTCTTCCCCACTAACAGATGTACTCTTTCAAGTCAGGGGCATTCCTGGCATCTTCACTTGTCCCTGGGGCTAGCCAGTCACGCAGTACTAGTCTGATGAATGGATGAATAATGATGTCTCTAAGATTAAAAAATCAAGGAGACCTACCTATTATTTCCTACATCTTTGAAGTTTCATCAGTTGAAACAAAAAGAAGATACTGCATTACAAAAATGTTATATAAACTGTTGAGGCTTACTAAAGCTGCTTTTCAAGTCAGGCATTTATATTCATAATCATTCCCAAGTTCAAAAACTGATTCTCTCCATTCTAAACTCTTGTGATGTCATTAAATTAAAATCACAATTGGGAGGAAAAAAGACTGCTTCGGAAGTTAAGAACTCAAGAATTTCCCTTCTCCAGATGTATATTCTTATTTTCTTGCCTAATTTTTGCTAATAATCTATAAATGAAAATTTCAATTATGTAGCTTAAAGATAAAATGCATTGATGAATATTTAATCATATAATTCAAAGAGGAAAATTCTGTCAAGTAATGAAAATAACTTGAAAAGGATTCATTCTTTATTTCTGTGCAAGCTAAGAATTGATTTTGTGCTCAGTATCTCAAATTGTCATGTAATAGCCCATGAAGGAAAGATCATGAAAAATTA
Source organism: Camelus bactrianus (assembly GCF_048773025.1). Taxonomy (NCBI): domain Eukaryota; kingdom Metazoa; phylum Chordata; class Mammalia; order Artiodactyla; family Camelidae; genus Camelus; species Camelus bactrianus. The sequence goes on from NC_133540.1 coordinate 23,812,066, forward strand.
TCCTTAAAATCTATTTCTATTTCACCTCTAGAAATATATGCATTTTTCAACAAGGACAAAGAAGATATATCAAAATAACTTTAGTTACAAATATGCCACCAGAATCTTATTTAAAGCCTTTAAATGTGTTAATTTTTTTAAGTAGACATGTTTTTTAATATGATGATCTATAGTATTACAATTGTTTATTTATCTTAATTTTTACACTGAAACTTAAAAAAAAAAATACTCAGTAGCTCCGAAAATACGATTAAGGATCAGAGGACTCAAAACTCTGCTGACGATAAAGCACATCCTCAGATTATAATTTTTAAATGCTTAAGAATTTGTGAAAGATTGCTTATAGCTTTTCCATTCTGATTTTTATAATTCAACAGATCAAACAAATGTCTTGATCCCTCAGATAAATCTACATTGAAGTAATACAAGAGGAAGTCTGTTTCAGGAAAGATCTAATGTAATAGATTTTCACTTACAGACGGTCCTCAACTTAACAATGGTTCAACTTTATGATGGTGAGAAAGCTAGACACACTCAGTAGAAACCTCACTTTGAATGCCGAGTTTTAAATTTCCATCTTTTCCTGGGCTGGTGATGTGTATTTCCATCCTCTCTAGTGATGCTGGGCAGTGGCAGTGAGACGCAGCTCCCAGCCAATCACGGATACAAGGGGAAAAAACTGACACACTTACCACCATTCTAGACCCTGACATCCGTTCTGTTTTTTCACCTTCTGTATGGTATTCAATCAATTACATGAGACATTCAACAATTTATTATAAAATAGCCTTTCTGTTAAATGCTTTTGCCCAACTACAGGGCAAAGTGTTCTGAGCACGTTTAAAGTAGGCTAGGTTAGGGGTGATGTTCAGTAGGTTACATGTACTCAATGCGTTTTCGACTATATTCTCAATTTACAATGGTTTTATTGGGATGTAACCTCATGGAAAATCGAGGAAGGTCTGTACACAGAAGTAAAATCATTGATTTCATGTTATTTGTAGTATTATGAATTTAAACTCAATAAATTTTGTTTAAACTACTGGTTTGCAGATTCACTGTTTTAGTAAAAAAAAAATCTGACTTGTAAAGAGTGATGTCTGGATTACTATTTTAAATGCAATATAATACAATTATTTATTTGAACTTAATTCCGTATTTCCTTGACAATTCAGAGATTCTTTAAATATATTTGATTTTCTCAGGTACTTTAATATTATTTATAGGTACTATAATCCATTCATTCATTCATCCCAAATATATTATTGATGCTGTATTATAAATTTTGCCAAAGTACTAACTTTAAGAATGATTCTGGTTTACATAGTTCCAGCTACTAGAAATTTATCATATTTGATTAAATTTAAGATGCCATAAATTATGAATTTCTTGTTATTTTATTTGCCACTAAGGAGGAAAAAGCCACATCTGCGATTTAAAACTTTGACCTTGTAATTTGTTGTCATGTAGAATATTTATTGTATCCTTATTGAAAAGGCTAATTTAGATTTACTTATACATAGATTTCTACTAACCCCTGTTGAAAAATATATGCAAAATAAATTGCTCAAGAGTATTTCTAAAATTTTTTCATTCAGAGTCTAAATCCTCTGAAACATTTTATAATTCAATGTGATCAATGCTGTTTCTTTTTCCCCCATACAAAATGATCCTCTGTGCCACCAAGGAGATCAGTGAAGCAACAGTTCTTAAAAGAGAGTTCTAGTACTCTCCCAGGCTTCTTATACCCACACTACAGGTTGTGATGCTGGTTCTTTCTTGATCTTACCAGAAGATGTCAATGAACAGTTTTCAGGTAACATATAGCAATCACTTTCCTTCTCAAATGCTTTTCATGTGGTTTGTTATAATTTGCCAAGACTATATATATATATATATATATATATATATAGCCAGTTGTACTGCCAACAGGAATGACACAGGCCATAACTAAGTCTACCCATGCGAAGGCAATAAAAACTCTCTTGAAGCAGCTAAGATGGCAGAGAAGAACCTTAAATTCACTTCCTCATGGGCACACCAAAATCACAACTAACTGCAGAACAATCATTGATGAAAAAGACTAGAACATTCCAGAAAAGATCTAGAAATAAAGACATTAAGAAGGAATCACAACATGACAGGTGTGGGGGGGTGTTGCTGATTGTGACATAATCAAATCCCATACCCCTTGGGCGGGCAAACCACAAACTAGAGAATAATTATATTACAGAGGTTTTCCACAGGAATGAGGATTCTGAGCCCCGTGTCAGGCTCCCCAGCCCAGTGGTCCAGCACCAGAAAGAGGAGCCCCCAGAGCATTTGGCTTCGAAGGGGGAGGTTGACTGCAGGATCTCCACAGAACTGGGGGAAACAGACTTCACTCTTAAAGGGCACACAAAATCTCATGTATGCTGGGACCATGGGCAAAAGCAGTAATTTCACAGGACTGCGGGCAAGACCTACCTGCTAGGCTTTTTCGCCTGGTGAGGCAGTGGGCAGCTGTGGCTCACCCTGGGGACATAAACACTGGTGGTGCACATATTGAGGGTCCTTCATCTGTATGAACTCTCCTGGAAGCTGACATCTTGGCATCAAGACCTGGCCCCACCCAACAGCCTGTGGGCTCTGATGCTGAGATGCCTCAGGTCAAACAACAAACTAGGCAGGAAAACACCACCACCCATCAACAGACAGGCTGCCTACAGACATAGCCCTGCCCACCAGAGGGCCAAGACCCAGCTCCACCCATTTTGGTGGGCAGGACCCAGCCCCTCCTACCAGGAAACCTGCACAAGCCTCTGGACCAGCCTCACCCACAAGGGGGCAGACACCAGAAGCAAGAAAAATACAAACTGCAAATGTAGGCCAGACACTACCCAAGAACCAGCTGGTCCCTGGCCCCTTGGGTGATGAGAGGAGAGTGCACTGCTGGGACTCATAGGATGTCTCCTTCGGAGGGTCATTTCTCCAAGGTCAAGAAACATAACTAACCTACCACATTTATAAAAATAAAAAATAGCAATTTGGACAAAATGAGGTGACAGAGGAATGTGTTTCAGACAAAGGAACAAGATAAAACCCCAGAAGAGAAATTAAGTGATGTGGAGATAGGCAATACATCTGAGAAAGAATTCAGAGAAAGGACTGTAAAGATGATCAAAGAACTCAAGAGGAGAATGGATGCACAGAGTGAAAAGTTCAAAGATTTTAACAAAGAGTTAGAAAATATAAACAACCAACAGAACTAAAAAATACAATAACCGAAGTGCACTGGAAGGAATCAACAGTAGACTAAATGCGGCAGAGGAACAGATCAGTGAACTGGAAGGCAGAGTAGTGCAAATCACTGCTGCTAAACAGAAAAAAGAATAAAGAATAAAAAGAATTTAGGACAGTTTCAGAGACCTCCACAACAACATCAAGTGCAACAATGCTCACATTATAGGGGTCCCAGAAGGAGAAGGGAGAGAGAAAGGGCCTGAGAAAATATTTGAAGAGGTAATAACTGAAAACTTCCCTTACCTGGGAGAGGAAACAGTCAAGTCCAGGAAGCATGAAGAGTCCTATACTAGATTAACCCAAAGAGGAACAGACCAAGACACACTGTAATCAAAGTGACAAAAATCAAATATAAAGAGATAATGTTAAAAAGCAACAAGGGAAAAGCAAAAAATAACATACAAGGGAACTCCAATAAGTCTATCAGCTGAGTTTTCAGCAGAAACTCTAGTGGCAAGAAGGGAGAGGAATGATATAATCAAAGTGCTGAAAGGGACAAAACCTGAAACTTAGGATACACTTTCCAGCAAGGCCCTCATTCAGATTTGATGGAGAAGTCAAAAGCTTTAGAGACAAACTAAAGCTAAAATAATTCAGCACCACTAAGCCAGCTTTACAACAAATGCTAAAGGAACTTCTCTAGGTGAAACTAAAAAGACCACAACTAGAAACAAGAAAAAAACAAAATGGAAAAGTCCACTGTAAAGGCAAACATACAATAAAGGTAGGAAATCATCCACACACAAAGATAGTAGGGAAGTTAAAAGACAAACCAGTAAAAATCATCTGTATCCACAATAAGCAGTTAAGTGATGCACAGACAATTAAGTGTAAAATATAATATCAAAATCAGTAATTGTGAGGGAAGGAGAGTACAAATGTAGAATATTTAAAATGCACTTGAAATTAAGAGATTAATGACTTTAAAAAAGCATGTATATACATCAAATGCTACACAAAAACCTCATGATAATCACAAGACAAAAATCTATAATGGTTATACACATCAAAAAAAGAAAAGGAATCTAACCATAACACTAAAGATAGTCATTAACTCACAAGAGAAAAAAAAACAAAACAAGAGTGGGGGAAAGACCTACAAAAACAAATCCAAAACAATTAACAAAATGGCAATAGAAGCATACATATTGATAATTACTTTAAATGTGAATGGATTAAATGCTCCAAACAAAAAGACAAAGACTGGCTGAATGGATACAAAAACAGGACCCATGTATATGCTGCCTACAAAAGACCTACTTCAGATCTAGGTACACATACAGACTGAAAGTGAGAGGATAGATGAGGTAGTCCATGCAAATGGAAATCAAAAGAAAGCTCAAATAGCAATACTTACATCAGACAAAGCAGACTTTAAAATAAAGACTCCAGAGAAATGCAAATCAAAACTACAATGAGTAACACCTCACACCAGTCAGAATGGCCATCATTCAGAAGTCCATAAATGACAAATGCTGGAGAGGGTGTGGAGAAAAGGGAACCCTCCTACACTGTTGGTGGGAATGTAGTTTGGTGCAGCCATTATTGAAAACAGTATGGAGATTCCGCAAAAAACTAAAAATAGATTTACCATATGATCCAGCAGTCCCACTCCTGGGCATATATCCAGAGGGAACCTTAATTCAAAATGACACATGCACCCCAATGTTCATAGCAGTGTTATTTACAATAGCTAGGACATGGAAATATCCATCAACAGATGACTGGATAAAGAAGCTGTGGTATATTTATACAACAGAATACAACTCAAGCATAAAAACAATAAAATAATGCCATTTGCAGCAACATGAATGGACCTGGAGAATGTCATTCTAAGTGAAGTAAGCCAGAAAGAGAAAGAAAAATACCACGTGATATCACTTATATGTGGAATCTAAAAAAAAAAGACAAATAAACATCTTTACAAAACAGAAACAGGCTCACAGACATAGAAAATAAACTTATGGTTACCAGGGGTGGAAAGGGATGGGAAGGGATAAATTGGGAGTTCAAAATTTGCAGATACTAACCAATATATATATATATAATAAATAAACAAGAAATTTATACTGTATAGCACAAGGAACCATGTTAAATATCTTATAGCCTATGATGAAGAATATGAGAGTGAATGTATGTATGTTCCTATGTGACTGAAGTATTGTGCTGTACACCAGAAATAGACACAACATCGTACTTCAATAAAAATATATTTTAAAATTTTTTTAAAAATAAAAAAATAAAATAAAGACTGTTACAAGAAACAAATAAAGACACTACATATTAACTGAATGATCAATTCAAGAAGATGTAACAAATGTAAATATATATGCACCCAACATAGGAGCACTCAATATATAAGGCAAATGTTAACAGACATAAAAGGAGAAGTTGATAGTAACACAATAAGAGTGGAGGTCTTTACTATCCCACTTACATCAATGGCCACATCATCCAGACAGAAAATCAATAAAGAAACACAGGCCCTAAATGAAACATTACACTAGATGGACTTAATTGATATTTATAAAGCATTCCATCTGAAAGAAGCAGAATAAATATTCTTTTCAAGTGCAGGTGGAACATTCTCCAGGAAAGATCACATGCTGGGCCACAAAGCAAGCCTTGGTAAATTTAAGAAAACCAAAATCATATCAAGCATCTATTCCTACCACAACAATATGACGTTAGAAATCAACTACAAGAAAAAAACTGCAAAAACTGCAAATACATGGAGGCTAAACAGTATGCTACTAGACAAACCAATGGATCACCTAAAAAATCAAAGAGGAAATAAAAAAATACCTAGAGAAATGAAGACAAAAATGTGATGATCCAAAACCTATGGGATGCAGCAAAAGCAGTTGTAAGAAGGATGTATATAACAATACAAGTTTACCTCAGGAAAGAAGAAAAATCTCAAATAGCCAACCTAACCTTACACCGAAAGCAACTAAAGCAAGAAGAACAAACAAAATGCAAAGTTACGAGAAGGAAAGAAATCACAAAGATCAGACTAGAAATAAATGAAATAAATACAAAAAAAAGAGAGAGAGAAAAGATCAATGAAACTAAAAGCTGGGTCTTTGAAAAATAAACAACACTGATAAACTTTTATCCGAAAACAAGACAAGGATGCTACTTTTGCCATTTTTAGTCAACATAGTTTTGGAAGTCCTAGCCACAGCAATCAGAGAAGAAAAAGAAATAAAAGGAATCCAAATTGGAAAAGAAGTAAAACTGTCAATGTTTGCAGATGACACAATACTATATATAGAAAATCCTAAATACGCTACCAGAAAACTACTAGGGCTCATCAATGAATTCAGTAAAATTGCAGGATACAAAATTAGTATGCAGAAATCTGTTGCATTTCTACACACTAACAATGAAATATCAAGAAGAGAAATTAAGGAAACAATCTCATTTACCATCACATCAAAGAGAATAAAATACCTAGGAATAAGCCTACCTAAGGAGGAAAAAGACCTGTGATCTGAAAAAATTAGATGATGAAAGAAATTGAAGATGACACAAATAGATGGAAAGATATAACATGTTCTTGAATTGGAAGAATCAATATTGTTAAAATGACTATACCGTCCAAGAAAATCTAAAAATTCAATGCAATTCCTATCATTATCAATGGCATTTTTCACAGAACTGGAACAAATAATTCTAAAATTTGTATGGAAATACAAAAGACCCTGAATAGCCAAAACAATCTTAAGAAATAAGAACAGAGCTGGGGGAATCACGCTCTCTGGTTCCAGACTATACTACAAAGCTACAGGAATCAAAAGAGTATGGTACTGGCACAGATATATAGATCAATGTAATAGGATAGAGAATCTAGAAATAAACTTATGTACTTCTGATCAATTAATCTACAATAAAGAAGGCAGGAATATGCAAAGGAGAAAAGACAGCCTCTTCAATAAACAGTGCTAGGCAAACTGGACAGCTACATGTAAATCAATGAAATTAGAACATTCTCTTATACCATATGAAAAGATAAACTCAAAATGGATTAAAGATTTAAATGTAAGACTGAATATTCTAAAATTCCTAGAGGAAAACATAGGCAGAACACTCTGACATAAATCACAGCAATTTTTTTTTGGATCTGTCTATCTCCCAGAATAATGGAAATAAAAGCAAAAATTTTTAAATGGGATCTGATTAAACTTAAAGGCTATTACATAGGAAAGTAAACAAAATGAAAAAACAACCTATATACTGGGAGAACATATTTGCAAATGATGTGACTGACAAGAGATTAATTTCCAAAATATGCACACAGCTCACACAGCTTAACATAGCAAAGTAATAATAATAATAACTGAGTAAAAAATGGGTAGAAGACCTAAAGAGACATTTCTCCAAATTCTCCAAAGAAGGTATGCAGATGGTCAATAGGCACACAAAAAAATGCTCAATATTGATAACTATTAGAGAAATGCAAATCAAAACTATAATATGGTATCACCTCACACCATTCAGAATGGCCATCATTTTAAAAGCCTACAAATAATAAATGGTGGAGAGGGTGTGGAGAAAAAGGAACCCTCCTACACCACTGGTTGAATGTAAATTGGATCAGTCACTATGGAGAACTGTATGGAGTTTCCTTAAAAAATTAAAAATAGCATTACCATATGATTCTTCAATCCCACTCCTGGGCTTATATTGGAGAAAACTCTAACTGGAAAAGATACATGTACCTCAATGTTGACAGCAGCACTATTTACAATAGCCAAGACACGGAAGTAACCTAAGTGTCCACTGACAGATGAATGGATAAAGAAGATGGGGTATATATGTACAATGGAATATTACTCAGTCATAAAAAGCATCAAATAATGCCATTTGCAGCAACATAGGTGAATCTAGAAATCATCATATTAAATGAAATATGCCAGACAAAGAAAGATAAATATCGTATCATTTATATGTGGGATCTAAAAAAAAAAAAGATACAAATGAACTTATTTACAAACAGAAATAGACTCACAGACATAGAAAACAAACGATGGTTACCCAAGGGGAAAGAGGTTGTGGGGAGGGAAAAATTAGGAGTTCAGGATGAATATATACACATTACTATATATAAAACAGAAAAAAACAACAAGAACCTACTGTATAGCATAGGGAACTATATTCAATATCTTGTAATAACCTATAATGGAAAAAATTTTGAAAAAGAATATATACGTGCATGTGTGTGTGTGTATATATGTGTGTGTGTGTGTGTGTGTGTGTGTGTGTGTGTGTGTGTGTGTATATATATATATATATAAAAATACTGGATACTTTCGCTATATACCTGAAACTAACATTACATTGTAAATTAACTATAGTTCAGTAAAAAAAAAGATTTTAAAAAACTGTGTCTCAACTTCTACCTGGCCAATAGGAACTGTGAGGTTGCATATCAATTTCAGAAATGATAAAATGTGTAATATATGTGCGTCTTAGAATCAATATAAAACAGTGGCCACATATTTATGTTAATATTAGAATAACAGACTTTTTTCAATATATGTTTTTATGATAATAAAATTAGGAGTTCACGTATTTTGTAATCAGTTCAAATTCAACTGGCAAACAGCCTTTCATATACGTTGCTATACAATGTCACCCCTCTTAAAACCTTCAACAATTTCTAAGATTCAGAATACTATATACTAATTCTTTCTTCTAACCATTCATTCAAGCATCCTCTCCCTTTCCTTCAACAATACCCATGAAAGTCAAATTTGGTTCAGTATCTTTTCGTAACCAATAATTTCCATTTTCTTTGAGAATAAGAAACCCTCTGAACATGGAAAATGTATCATGTGTTCCTTTTAGTGGCCACTAATTTAAAAAACCTGTCATGACAAGAAGCTACTATACATTTAATAAACCGTTTAGATAAATTTTATTTATATTATGAATCACAATAGCTGATATACACACTTTAAAATTACAGTACATATCATCGAATGACATTTTTTAAAAATTAAGAGAATGTCTCTTGTGCTACAGACATGAAGGAGCCTTGCAGGGCCCTTCAGGAATCTAAGGCCCATGGTTTGGAATCACTGCTGAAGACCAGCAGTTCTCATAATGTTTGTCATCTTACTGTGGTGTCATGAAAAATTGTGAGAATCTAAGGGACAGGTAGCTTGAAAAGAATCTTACTTTTGCCTCGATCCAAACATGTAAATTTCCCTTGTTAATATCGATTTGACAACAAAATAGCCTGAGCATTATTGCTCCAGATGCAACTCAACAAATCCAAAGCTCAGGTCCTCCCCATCCTTCCTCCTGTGCCCCTGGCAGCATTACAGATCAGCTGTATCTCTCTCTCCTCCTGAATCCTGCCATAGACTTGCCATTCTTCTCACACATGACTCAGCCACAATGGATTCACTCGAGTCAATACTACAAGGAGAATCTATTTGCCGTCCCAACTCTAGACTGTATGTATTTTTCATATGCTACACAAACCACCTGGTTCCTAAGGTTTTCTTAATTTCTTTTTTCCTTTCCTTTAGAATCCTCTTCTTCTGCCTTCTCTATGAAGCAGGTTCACACAATTAAAATATATCCATTGCACATATTATACACTTCAACTCAATTTAATATTTATCAAATGTCTACATGACACCCCCCAGCACTGTCACAGAAATTGTGGACACAAGTAAAATATTTCATTACTCCTGGTCTCAAGAAATTGACAGACTGAAAGGGGAGACATGTATACATACAAATAATTGGAATAGTTTTTAAAGACGTGACAATTTAAACACACAACTTAAATACCGATTAAGTCATAGAGAAAACTAAAGGACACTTCATACAAGAAAACAGTATCTGAAAAGTCATAGAAGAATAAAACAAGATTTTATTTGAACTGAACTGGATTCAATATGGTGGGAGTATAAGATTCCAAGAGAGCAATTGCTGCAATTAATGCAGAACCACTGGATAGGTTTCAAGTTTTTAAGCTTGTGCAGATACCTTTGAATATTGATTTCACATAAGATAAGAGGCACTGGAATTTGTAAGAAGAAATGTTCTATGATCGAGATAGTTCTCATAAGAAAGAGAAAGAATAGTAGTAGGAAGACCAGCTGGTGAGCTTCAACCTTTGCTAAGGAAATGGAAGAAGAGAACCTAAACTAATGCAAAAGAGGTGGAGGAGGGAGGGTATTTTGAGAGTTACAATCAATTACACTTGATAACTGATTCAATACAGTGTGTGGAATGAAGAATAATTAAGGATGAATCAGAAAGCAAAACAACTATCTCTCTCTCTCTCTCACACACACACCCCCCCATCAATTAAAGGAGAGAAATCAGACACTTTAATACAAAGTAGAAATCCCTTAAACAGAAATTTCCAGCCCTGTTTCTTGGGATTTCAAAATGTAGAATAGATAAACAAGATTGTACTGTGTAGCACAGGGAAATATATACAGGATCTTGTGGTGGTTCACAGCGAAAGAGAATGTGACAATGAATGTATGTATGTTCATGTATAACTGAAAAATTGTGCTCTACACTAGAATTTGACACAACACTGTAAAATGACTATAACTCAATAAAAAAGTTTAAAAAATAAAAAATAAATAATTAGACTATAATCATCTCAAGAAGCATTTTGAAATTCTCAAATTAAAAAAAATACATTTTAATTTAAAAAGTAATTAGCCATAACACTAGTTTTGATGTAGTTGCTATCGATTTATGACTCAAGACCAGTGTCGCAAAATCAATCACTGATGCTTAAGCCCCACCCCACCTCACATTTCTTTGTGAAGATGAGTCACATTTCTTCCATGTCTGTCATAGTTGTTGACTTTTCTAACCAATAACACAAATATTCCATTGTTGGTTCCAGAAGTTTTAACTGATGGAAGAGCTTCAACTTCTATAATTTAATATCCACACACTTGAATGCAGACACTCTGCATACCCAGATCCCACATGTATGTTGTATATATGATTGCACAGCAGTTGTCACAGAAATACAGTATTTAGGAGAGGTGAAATTTCAAGTTATGTAAACTTTTTAATACACAAATACTTGCCCCAAATATGACTCTTTTAATGTAGAGGGACCCAAGAAGCCAAAGACTGTGTGTGCAATTTCTCAGGGCCAGATTTGGTAAGGTTTGGGATGTCCACCCAGGAGGCAGTATAGCCCAGTGGTTAATGTAAGTGCTGTAGCTCCAGGAGACCTGGGTTCACGCCCTCACTCTATATGATCTTGTGCAATTGCTTTTCTCTCACTCTAGTCTCCACACTTGTAAAATGAAATAATAACCTCTATCTTATAAGTTTGTAGTACTAAGAAAAGCAATTGATAGATCATGTTTAGCACAGTGGATTGAATATAGAAAGCACAAAAGAAAAGGCAGGTATTATTAAAAATTTCTGCCATGCAAGCAATAAGGAAACTTCCTCTGCAGATTCCCTGAGTCATTAAAAATGGGTCTGGAGCCTTGAGTGCCAGTTGAAATTTAACACTTACTTCCAAAGAACAGAGTACAGGAAGGGCAGGGAAGGCAGCTGGAGGGTGGAGAGATCTGGTGATCATGTCCCTTTCCAGGTGACCAGGATGCACATGAGCAGTGATGCATCATATCGATCGCATGCACCCCCAAGGGGACGGGGCGGGAAGAGCACCTCACCTCTGCAGTGTTCTACCGCGTCTTTCGTGAGAAAATCGTCAGACAGACCTAAATTGAGAGGCATCCTAGAAAGAGCTGGTTAGTAGTCCTCAAAACTGCTAAATTTATGAAAATGAGGAAAGACTGAGAAACTGTAACAAACCAGAGGAGGCTGAGGAGACAAGATGACTAAACACAATGTCATGTCCTGATTGGGATTGTGGACTAGAAAGGGGAGGTTAGTGGAAAAGCCAGTGAAGTCCCAATAAAGCCTGGAGTTTAGTTAATAGTCCTGCAGTAGAAGCTAATGGTTTCTTAGTTTTGATAAATGGGCCATGGTGATGTAAAGATGTTAAAAGCTGGAGAAATTGAGGAGAAGTGTATAGGAATTGTCTATAATATCTTGGCAACTTCTCTGTAAATCTAAGTTTTACATTATTTCAAAATAAAAAATCTATTAAAAAGGCAGTGGGGAGGTATAGCTCAACGGTAGAGTGTGCACTTAGCATGCACAAGGTCCTGGGTTCAATCCCCAGTGCCTCCCTTAAAATAAATACACAAATAAACCTTCCCCTCAAAAAACAAACAAAAATTTAAATTAAAAGGCAGCGGTGGGGAAGCCATAAAACATGGAAACCACATGACTCAATTTACCTAAAGCATGCTTACTTAAATATTAAATAGACACCATGAATCTCCTCAATTTGAGACCTTATAATTTTGAATTCTGATAACTTCACAAGTCAGGTCTTAATCCACACCTATCTGATCTAGGAAAACATCTTAATACAATGCCAAGTGATAGGGGTTAAAACACAAGACCCAAATAGAGTTTAAAAAGACTCCAAACATATTAACAATTTTCACTCTTATAAGTGAAAGAACTTGGATGTTTCAGGTTTCAGCATGAATGCATTTTTTTATATAAACTGCCCACTACCAAGTAGTATTTTTCTAGAAAATTCAAATATGGAACAAGTACACAAAAAGAAGTTAAAATGCTAAATAGAAATAGATTAAAAATAAAAGCCCCCACAGACATATAAAATAAACTTACTGTTACCAGAGGTGGAAGTGGGAAGGGAGGGATAAATTGGGAGTTTGGGATTAGCAGATACACACTACCATGTACAGAACAGATAAACAAGGTCCTAATATATAGCACAAGGATCTGTATTCGACGGCTTGTAATAACCTGTAATGAAAAAGAATATATATATATCTGAATCACTACGCTGTATACTAGAAACTAATACAATATTGTAAATCAACTATATTTCAATTAAAAAAAATGGGAGGAAAATAAAATAAAATAAAGGCCCCTCCAACATTGTTTCACATTGCAAAGAGAGGATGAATATATTGAACAGGTTAATGAAGTAGCACTTCTCTAAGTACAAGAGAAAACAAAAACAGAAACCCTAGCACCCTGAAATCTTTCCATAACAGATAACCTTCTTCAAAGTTTGAGCAGTGAATACCCACAGGGAGTAACCCATTACCACCTGATTTACAGCCCAGAATACGGACGATTCCCTTCTGTAAATTTTAAACCATTTTTATATTTTGCTTCACATAACAGGACGTGATACAATAGCTTTGCATGGATTTACAGTTATCCCTGAAACATTATGAGTGTGTCTCTCTAAAGGCCTTTCAGGTTTCTTTTCTACAAAGTTACGCTCAACTCCCACCAGAGCTTAAAAGAGGCTTTTTCTTTCAGGATGCTTACAAAGACATTACCACTCTAAGGTAATGGGTAATATACTATTGTCTCTGTGGACAAATGATGCTCTTGTTACTGGAAAGACTTGATCTTCTGAGAGCATCTCTAGAAAGAGGTTATACTTTATTCTTCTCCAAGTTAAACCGACACCAAGATTGAAGCAAAGTGAGGTATTCTGCTGTGGTCAGAGGGAGTTAAGTGAGAAGAGAAAATTCGCTTTCCTTTCAGGTGTACTCTATAGAGGAAAATGACAGATTTTGTTTCAGGATAAAAAAAGGTCAAAGTAAAGTAAGGCATAGAAAAATGGGTTTCAGGTGGATTTTAACATCTTCACATGTTAAACAAAATACACCTTAAAGGAGGCACTCCTCCTATCCCACAGATATTCCTCCTGACACAGACATATTAATCATATACCTGCTCCAACATTACCAGTTAAAAAACATGTATTAAGCACGCACTCATCCAACAACTATGTATTGGGTGTCCACTACGTGCTAGGCTTTGCACAAGAAGGGAGCATTATTTTCTTTCTATTAGAGCTGTGTTCCTTCCAGAGCTTCCTAAACCAAATCCCTTCGCTGTCCATAATAGTTTATAGTTCACAAATCTACATTTTAATGAAGGAAAAAAAAAAAACTAGCACTAAAAGTCCTGACATCTTTGACAAGTTAAATGGAAATCTTAGAAATAATGTAATGGAAAGAAATCACTGCATCTGAAAGCAGCAAGTCTTAGGTAATAAAAGGGAAATTTAGAAATTGCCTTTATTATTGAAATGCAGTATTAGCTGAAGGCAAACAAGTCAAGTAACCAAAAGTATATAAGGCGCAATTTGTTGGCCTTCCATCTAGGCATTCCAGCCACGGCTGCACAGGCCCTAGGTGTACAAAGGAGAGATTTCCTATTTGGTACAACTGATGAAAAGCGTCTATACCCCAAACACTCTTCCAGTCCATCTTTCATGATTTTCTGAGGTTGGACAGCAGTTGAGTTGTTTGGCTACTGGGCCGATTTTCAACAGATGTCTTATTCAAAGTAAAATGTCTCAATTTGTAATAGAATTCTCATATTAGCTATCAAAATTCTATGAGTGAATGTGTTCAGTGGAAGAAAAATACCTAAAAATCAAACAAATATGGCACACACTTGTAGCCTTGGAACTTATAAATATCAGAAATAAAAATCAAAACTTCAGATACCTAAGCCTACTCTCCAGGACCAGAACACTTATAAAGGACTAGGCATTCGATTCAGTCCTGAATGCCTCTTCTTCCCCGCTGCCTCCTTCCCCGCCACAGAACATCATCATCGTTAGTGTCACCTTCAGTATTGCCAAGAGTCTGCCTCCGTGGCTGTTTTTAGCTCTTCAAAATGCTCTGGCTGAAAAGAAATATTTCCAGCAATGAATTATTCAGCTGGCTGATTAGAACCAACTGGTATACCCTTATGGGCATTTATTGCTGTCCATAATGAGCTTTTGAGATATCTACAAATCCTAAAACCCATGTCTAGCCTTCTCTCTGTCCATGGAGGTCTCAATATAACTTGAAATTCCAAAAATGGCATTTTTCCCCAAGGCCCCAAATCTTCTCTCTGGAGACTTTCCAGCTCCTGATAGTTTCCACTTCTTGAACTAATATTTTTATGAAATTGGTAGAGGACAATATGCATGAAATTAACAGTGATGATAGTTTCAATGTAATAACTGCACCAGTGATCACATACCTGCATGCAAAATGATAAAAGATGGAGATTTACTCATTTTTTGACAAAAAAGAGGTGGCATTTAAACTGTACATTAAAGGATAAGGAAGGTATGAGTAGGAAGGGAAAGAGAAGATGGGAAAACAAAAGAAAAAGCTAATCCACACAAATGTGCATACGAGCCTACCTGATTTACCTAATTTGGAGAGATATAAATAACAAAGACACTAAAAATTAAGACAAGACCAGATCTTAAAATGGCCAATCACATAATTCAGCATTTAATGTGTTGACAATGGAGACATAAGTTTCACAGAGGAACAGGACTATGAGAAAATGCTAGAGGGGAAAAGGCATTAGAGACTGGAGAACTGGATATGCTGACTGATGGCAATGGCGATGGAAATGAAAGATGGGATGGAAAAGGGAAGTATTTTGAAGCTGTAATTGCCAGGACGCGACAAATGAGGAAAAGAAAGTGGAACACTACGTATTTATTTTCTAGCTTGGGTGAAAAATAGCTACAAGACACAGAATAACTGTAAGGCTGTCTTAAATTAGATTTAGATCTAACCGTGCTGAATTCTATAGAACAAAGAGGGGATAAGTCCATGCGACAGAAAGAACATCCCCTATGGAGCTGAGGAAAGCGGGCAGGACTGGATTTGCATCAGGAACGTACAAGCACAATGCCGATAGCTCAGCCCTGGTAGTGGGTGCATCAGGCAAAGAGAAATCACTGGGCCAATAAAGAAGGCCAGTGTCAGAAAGTTAAGGAACTCATATATTTAGTGAGTGAGTACACAAAGAATCAAAGAAGAAAGCCAACAGAAAAAAAAAAATCAATAAAAAAAAAAGGAAGAATGCCAAATGTTCAATATCGTAGATGGCAAAAAGAATGAAAATGTCCCCAAGTGGACGGAAAAACATTGCAGAAGGGTTGAAGGTTGACAGGGGTCATGAATTTGGCTGATTTTGACAGAGGAGTGAAAATGAAGTATGAAAGACAAAATTAATTGCAACTCCTAAAAAATTGAGAATTTCAGTTACAGAAGATAAGGCTGGGAGAAAGTCTAACAGCACTTTTTTTATGTGCATGAGTTCTATTGTAGAGAATATTCTAATTAGGCCTCAATATTCTTTTAAGAATATTCAATTAAGGCAGGGAGAAAGAATCTATCTGTAAAATGCAGTTCAGGTAGACATAATTAGAAGTATATTTTCATGTTTACAAATAGAAGGCTTCCAAAAGAGAACTTTAAAATCACTTAATGGATGTTTATCTTTCTGAAGGAGGGGTGGTTGGACATGATTCATTCCGCGCTGGGGTCTATCATTTTAACTCTGCCACTTGAGCTGAGCTACGTTCTCTCTCTGGCTTGGAATCCAGGACATTCACCTGTGAACGTGCATGGTGTCTGCTGTCCAGTTCATCTTTTCCTTCCTTCTTTCAACAAAGGGCCCCTGGAACTTGGCAGGCCCCTCTCTGCTTTATGATTTGCGACCAGACTTTATGATTTGTTTCTGTACAATATTCCTAAAAACCACAATCTTCTACTAAAAGCACATATTTCTCTTCCAAGAAATGAAGAATGTCTTTGTCTTGAGAAAGAACAATTTCTGGAAACACCAAGAGGAAAGGGGCCAGCTTGGGCAGGTGATGTAACTTGGCATCCTCCTCCTCATCTTTGGTACCTCACAGGATTAAATGAGGGATCAATGGGATCGTGTGTGGACCACCTGCCAGCGTGCCTGGCAGAGAGCAGGCACTCCACAAATCACCATCCTTCACCCCTACTTGGAACTGTCATGCCCTTTCACGTGCTCTTGTACCCCACAAGTAATGTTAATTAAATACATGGCTGGTGGAGTTTGACTTCACTTCACCAAGCCCTCATTACTCAAAGTACCCATGCCCCATTTTTCCGAACCACACCACCAACACAGACGTGCACACATTTCAAGTCTGGGATGTTAAGGGAAATCATGATAGACAAGCAAAGGGAATTTTATTTTCTTAGTTGCTATTAGGAAAGAAGAAAGTTTCAGCCTCCCCGGGCATTACTGGGACAATCAACACCCTGAGTGAGTGATGAGTCTTAGTAAAGCCCCCTACCCCTAACCACCGCTGGCATCTAAGATGTCCAGCAGACAGGTTATTGAAGCCCTTCCAAATGGACTACTGCAAGCTACTTCATCCTAAAACCCATTCTTCAAGACAATCAAATTATAAATTAATCCCTAAAGACTGGAAGAATGCAAGCCACACAGTAGTACAGAAGCTTGCAATTAGGATCATATGTAGGAGACATCCCTCAAGATAATCCCTGAACTCAGAGCAAGTTACAAGGGGAAAAACACACACTGGGTCGATTACATTCCCCAGAGGCAAATAAAGCCCAAAAATGTAGAGTATGTGTTACTACGCGTTAGCTAAGAGCCTTTACATATGCTGCAAGTGCATTTGGGAATAAATGAGAAGTCGTGTGCAACTTCCAGTGTGTCCCCTGCCACTTCTTCATGTCTTTACTCATTTTTGAACTGTTTAGAGCAGCAGTGGTCAAACACGGCTCAGAGTTCTTTACGGATAATTTCTGAGAATTTATATGAATTCTCAGAGTTGTCTGTTCTGGATTTCAAGTGTTAAGTAACTCTGATGGAAATACCTTATATTGAAATGGGTTGTGGCAAGGCACATAACAAGATAAGTGAACTTCCTCAAAGTCCAATGAAACACCTGTGACCCTAGAACTTATGAATGCTTCTTAATAACATAAATACTTCAAAATGTTATGTTCCTGATGCATCCATTATGCTTACGTGTTAGATCTTTATAAATGTCCTCAAACAGCAAGACTGCGTCTGTGGCTGCTGCAGCCACAGGAGGACTTCTGTTTGCTTCGTTTTGCTTGTGGGAAGAAGAAAGTTAAATTTAATACATAAACCACTTTCTTTTTTAAGAAAAGGTATGTTTAGATTTTTAGATGTTTGATGAATCCAAATGTTTTCATCAAACAGATTTATGAATGTAAACATAGTCTGAGTTTCCAACATCATTTGTAAAATCCCCAAATACATTGCTTTGATCAACCCCCTTCATTCATCAATTCACACGTTGGTTTACTCGTTGCAAATTTAATGTTCGCTATACACACCAGACACTGTCTTAGGAAATGGCAAACAATTGTTGTCCAAAAAAAGCAGATTCCTTACCCTTAAGTGGACTGCACTCTAGTTGGGAGGATAGATACTAACCAAATAAATATATATACACAGATATAAAAATTACAAATTATTAGTAACTACTATGAAGGGAAAGGACAGACTATTTTGAGAATGACTAGTTAGTGTTGAGTGGCAGGTTCAGGATGATGGGCATTTAGTTAAGTAGGAGCAAGGGTCCAAAGCAAGGAGAGAACATGGGGAATAGACCAGATGTCAGAAAGAAGTAGAAGGCCTTAGTTATGTGAATAGTTATATGAATTAGTATATGATCAAGACAGCACTGCAATGAAATCAGAGCACCGGGATCCCATTCCAGTGGCTCCAATAATTTAAGAGCATGAGCAAATGTGGAGGCTGAGAAAAAGGCACGTTTCTCCCAACTCTTAAACCCCAAGCTTTCATGACTAGTCTTTACCTCAAAGATTGGTAAATTGATGTTTCACAGAAAATGAAATTATCTTATTTATTTAAAGTATTTATTTTGTATAACCACATTTAATATTAACCAAGAACTAACAATGGAAACTTCTGTGTATTTTTCATGTAGCAATTTTAAAATTACATACAAAAGAATATACTACAGCATGATAAATAACAAATTGACTTCAAATATTTAATAATGCTTTGAACCTTTGAGATGTTCCCAACTGTTATTAATGAACATATGTCTCATTCACAAACAATTAGATTAAGGTGAAATCATGTTATTGTCATGGTATGTGAAATAAAAATGCAATTAGAAGAGAAAACTAAACGTAGCCAGGAATTTTAATTTAAATACATTTTAATACATTTAATTTAAAACATTTCTTGGAACGTATCACTGTCAGCAAACTTTATTCTCTTTAAGATTTTTTTTTAATTTTTGTTTGTTTAGGGGGTTAATTAGGTTTATTTATTCACTTTTAATGGAGGTACTGGGAATTGAACCCAGGACCTTGCACATGCTAGGCAGGCTATCTACCACTGCACCATACTCTCCCCCAGAAAAGTTCATTCTCAAAGATTGTAGTCTCCAGATTTGTTCACCTTTCCTTAACATGTTAAGAAGATTATAATCATTAAAGAAAAACATAGGTCAATTAATCTCAACAGTATCAGTAGCATTTTTATTCAGATGAAATTCTTTACTTTTTATTCAAATTATAGAAGTCTACAGAATCTTGAGAAATCAGCTCATTTCTCAAGCAACGAATCTCACTTTTTAGAGAAGAACCTGTGTTCCAGACAGAAAAGGTAACTAGTCCAAGGTCACAGTCCAAGTCAGAAATCAAGCCTTGCTTTGACATTGCTGCTAAACTCACTCCCCTGTTCCCTCACCTCCTTGGTCGCATCCCCTCCCTGCACACCGTCCAACTTTCCACAATTGTCTCCTCAGGGCAGCAACATTATTTTGTTTCAGGAACTCAGTAATAGTCACTTGATTTCAAATTATCTCCTACGCCTTTCTCTACTACTCCTTAAACTTAGATTATAATCTTTACTGTGACAAAGGTAAAGACATTCCTCCTAAAACCAAGGTGGGAAAAATAATGGTTAAAAGAGAAATGAGTGTCATAATATAATCCAGTGAACATCCAGAAAATGTATAAGTTAAAACAAAACAATTAGTCCTTTTGTGCCCAGCTATCACCCACCTGGAAAAGAGGGACCATATTTAATAAAATAAAAAGAGAAAATATTAGTTTAGCCATTTATACAAAAGATATTAAGTTAGGCAGTCAGTGTGCCATAAACAAATCATCATCAGTGATAACATTAACTCATTGAGAAATTTTCAATGTTGGGGGATCGAGGGGTAATATTTAGAGATGTTGCATGTTCATTTTCTATATTTTCTTACACTGTGGCCCGCTAATCAAATTATTTCTTTCTGACTTTTAAATTTTAAGCCCTTAGGTCTGGAGGAATAGGAAAATCTCTTGCTAAAACAAAAAGATCTAAAAAATTTTGGTGAACACAAAAGGAATAGAAACCAGACTCCCTCACAATGGACAACTCATCTCCTGTCCAGCAGGATATAGCTTTTCTAGATTTTCTGAACTGAGGACAGAGCCCTTGAATGAATTTATGAATCTATGGAACAGGGAAAAACTGAGCTGTGCTTCTCAAAGATTTGAAGAAGAAGAAGAAGAAGGAAAAGAAAAAAACAGTATTTAGGTCGACAAAGCCTCACAGAGTTCCTTACAGCCCAGCATGTTAAGGGTGTAACCAAATTAACTCTGAAACATCTAAAGGGGATGGATCTGAAGGGGCTTTGAGCACAGCCATGGAAGGGAAATTTAGCAGCAACCAGTTCACTCCTCTAACTCTGAGATAAATGGTGAACGTGTTAGCAGTTGAGTGGATTATATATCCAGTCCCAACCCTGTGTCACCCTGGTCCTGTCTCACTGTCTCCTATCTCCGACCCGCAACCCCCTGGGCAAAAGGAAGGGAAAGCTTGAATCCAATGCCAATTCCTTTCTGCTACTTCAAAGAATGAAGACCCCCGGCTCGAAACTGAATTCAACAACAATCACAGAAATATTGTTTATGGATTGGGACAGTCACCTTCTACATGGGACTCTGCTAAATGCTGAAGATACAGATTAATTTTTTAAAAAAGTTGATTCCTTTAAATTGATGGTACAGTTAGGAGACAGAGTATAGGCAGAACAAAAGTAAACAAAAATGTAAAGAAACTTGTGCAATGTAACAAGACCAAGAAGCACTAAGATGGTTGCAACTTCCTAATCTGCCTCTTTTCAGGAAGAATATATGAGCTTCACATGCAAGTCTTCAAAACTATTGTGCTGTAAATGCTTTCAAATCATGTCTTCATTCACATTATTGGCCCCTTGAGCCTACTAAAACATGCCAAATTTTCAAGTTGTCTCACAGCTATGCTGTCTCTTTTACTTCTGCCAGATGGAGTAACTTACACTAATGAATACAGAGTAATGTATAAGCAAAGCTGGAGTGACAGGACTTGAAAATATGTCTCTCTACCTAGAGAACTTAAACCAAGCATCCTTTCAAAGATCACAAGGCTTAACATGATACAGTTAATTCTAAATAGAACAGAATCACCATGATGCTATGACTTGACGTATCCACAGAGTATCGTGACGTTGAATATAAGATACATCAGTGAACATTAACTTCAAGCTTATACTTACATTGAGCCACAGAGCAGATGTGGGGTATAAATTCTCTGCTATTTTCCTGTCTGGATTCCAGGACAAAGAAATCAGTAGAAAATTGTAATGATATCACTGCTGGAATTTATTGATTTCAAGTCACTCTCTAAAGACACAGATCGGTGAGCATGACCATCTTCTTAGAAAATCAAATCACTTTGCCCTCCTCATACTTCTCAGTTTACCCAAGCTCCAGAAGAGATCAACTCATTATGCAAGATGATCACAAATGCTATTATTTAAGAAAAATAAAGTGCAATTTTTAAAGGTGTATGAAGTCATAAAATGATCTCATAGAATAAGAAACAGAAAAAGAGGGTTATCTTGGTGTTACATAAAATGTCATATTAGTAAAAATAGATGGACAGATAGGTAGATAATAAAAATCTATATCGTACAAAGGGAGTATCAACTTAGGCATAAAGAAAATTTAAGCAGGGAAAATAAATAAACTTGAAAAGAGGATAGAAATGTAATTACAGAATCACCTGCCCTGGATATTTCTAACAGTCTACTTAATCATTGGTGTATGTGGCAAAAACATTTTTAATCCTATTCAGCTCTATAATTCTGGGAAGCTGCCAAGTGCTGGTTAATTCATAGCCCATATTTTATATTTACACACACACACATACATACACACGTAGTATATATACATATATAATCTCTATATATGCAGCACATATACTATGTATGTGAATATAAATATAGCACTTTGTGTGTATGTGTGTGTCTGTATCATTCTGCTCTCTCTGTGTGTCTGCCCTGTTCTATGCTCTGCATTTCCTAAAAAGTCAATGATAATGACACCTTGTTGGCAGAACCCTTCCAGTGAACCCGAGAGTTGCTGGCAAGTCCACAGATGGTAGGTACACTGCGGGTCAAACACTCACCTCTGGGTCAAGAACATGTAGCCTGAGATTCCTAAGGCTGGGGGCTGGGGCAAGGCAGTATAATTTAGAAGAAGCGGCTATGGTGGTAGATGTCACAACCGTTACAAATTAATAAACTATGACTTGCCTTCTTAACACAATTATAAGCACCTTGAGGACAGAAGCAATTCACGTCTTCCCGTTCTTTCCTATTTCTATTTTCTAGGCTTAGCATAGTTCAAGGACATAGTAAGCAACCAATAACTAGTTGTGGAATTGAATCAAAGTTCAACAGAATAAGATCCATTTTATGGCATTCCCAAAGATACAAAGCGGAAAAAGAACTAAACCAGAAATTGGATATGTAGGAGGGACTTCTGGGCAAGCCAGGTAGGGGTAACCCTGTGCTTTGTTTAATAACTGAATGGTCAATCACAGACTGCAATTACATCACTTACTCTTTTTCTGATGCCTGACAACTCCCTCAACAAGAAGATGTGTAAAACCAAACTCATGCGATGCAGGAATTCTCTGCAAAAACACCAAATCCTGTTTTTGTTCTTATTCAAAAACACAAGCACGTAAAATGATGTTCCTTTTAAATTATTTTCCAAGTCATTAGGAAAAATAGAATTGGAGTTTTATTGAACTACTAGGGGAAGAAAGCATTTTTATAAAGAACATGTTGATTTAAGAAATCATTAAAACCATTCTGTTTATGAAAATGTGTTTTTATCTTTATTAGAAACTTAAAATTTATTTACAATGGTAGACAATATATTATTATTATCTCGTGGTGTTTAATTCTTTACCATGTGTAGCAATTGGTTCTGAAAGAAATTACTTCATTGCTTAAAGCTACTAGTCATAGCTTCTTAATTTTAAATCATTAAATAAAACAGTAGAAATATAATTTCATAAGGAAACTTAGAGAACAAAGCAAATGAGATCATTGAAAAAATTTAAAAATATATTTATCACACAGAGTTTAGAAATTTTTCTAATAATGACAGTGGAGGATAAATATTGATTCTTTTCTTCATTTAGCAATGTATAGGTCTACATTAAAACCTGAAATAGATTTCAGTTTTAAAAACCTAGTTCTAAGATTGTGTGTCCAAACTTTCCCCTGTGAATGTTTTCTTTCATTTTAAAGAATTCCAGAGAAAGGAAAAATTGGAACCACTCCAAAAGCATTGTACATGCTGCATTTGCCTCCAGAGACAAAAAGAGTTACTATTTATTATATATTTATCATGCTAAAAGGTGATTGTTCTTGAAAGAGTTACCCTTTTTAGTTGACTGTGCTCTATACTGAATTGCAGACAGACATGTACAAAGTTATCATGAGGATTACTATTCTTAACACCCAAGATTCTCTAAATAAGCTCTCAGTCACTCTCTAAAGGTAATCCTAGGGCAGAAAAAAGGGGAAAAAAAAAACTATGAATCTCAGTTACAGAAACAGCTTCTTTAGCTTTATGACTCAATATGAAAGTAACCAAAGTTAAATGTTTTGGAACATTTTGGAACAGGATACATAGAATTTACTGATGCCTCTACTCTGCATATTTTAAGGAAAAATAACATTTTCTTAAAGATTACTATTCATTGAGCAATTCTTCAAGAAACCTTTCCACTGACCATCTGTCCAAACCATGTGTTTAAATTCTGAAACATTTAAAAAGAGATCAGTGTTGTTAGCTCCCAGTTGCTATGGAACTAAGGGGGAAAAAACTATGGTTCCAAATATCATTTTGAGTCACATTAATCTTGGTGATGATTTTGTGCGTGTGTGAACATTTTTTTCATAATCTGATTAGATAAAATTTGTCAAAAATTTGCAGTCCCATCTGGATTACATCTACTTCCAAAGAATTTGTGGTGCAGATGTGTTTCATATCAGAAATATATATTTACACCAGAGACTAGGAATTAGATTGTAACAATGTTTATGCATCAAATAATAAAGATGCTGAATAATATGATGAAATGTGTTCTGAAGTTCTTCCTGGGATGGAGAAGAGCTTTATGGCTTCCTCATTAATGTTCTGAATAATGATTCTCTTGTCTTTTATTCTGGACTGATTATTTTCCATCTTGCTTCCCTTTGATCCCCAAGTTTCAACTAAGATCCAGAATGACAATATCACCAGCTTTAAATAGCTCCTCCGCTTAATGAGTTTCGTCTCCAAAATCATCCATATTTCAAAGCGAACAAAAGCCATGAATAACTGAATGCATCATCTTCCCAAAACATCCCTCTCCCTAGATTGCCTAACTCAGTGACTGAAAATTAAGCCTACCCAGTTCCCCATTCCAGCAACCTGAGAGTTAGAATGAGCCCCCTCCCTCTCACATTCAATCAATTATCAAGCCCTGACACACTTTTTTTCATATAAGTGATTCTCAAATTTACTACCTCTCCCATATACCTACTAATCTGCCCTAGCTCCCATCTGCGTGATCTTCTGCCTGGAAGAAAACATCTTCCTCAGCTTCAACTGCATCCATTTGAATCCATTCTCTATTTAGATGCCAGAGGAAGGGCTTCAACCAACCAATCAAATCCCAACAGGCTCCTGCTTAAAATCCTTCAGTGCTTCGGAGATAAAGTTAATATCCTTCTACTTCTATAGAGGCTCCTTCACTTACTCTCTTTCAGCCTGCTCTGTGACTGTCGTCTTTCCCAGATTGCTCCCTGGCATTCTCTGGTCTATATCAGAATGGATAATTTCTTTCATCATGACTTCGGTAAAGACTAGAGAAAAAAATACACTTTCTGTCAAAATTCAGGTGTTAAGATGGAATATTCATCACAACTTGTCATTGGGTTAATTAGCTTTGACCTTTATTTGACCTACAATGACAGAACCCACTGGACCAATCTTGTGCATCACACTTCTCTAGGGAAAGTGACTTGGAAATAAGTGCTCTCTCCACATCACCCAAGGGCTAGAGTGAAGGACTTCACTGTTTATTTGACCTAAAAAAATTTTTATTGACTCTAAAGAATCCCCTTTGCTATACTTAGAAGCATCTTTTTACTGCAGGCAACAGAAGTTTTGACAATCAATACTTAGATACGCATCCACTGGGATAGATGAGATTTTAACTGTGGAGAAATCCAACCAAACTAAAATACAATTAATAAGAATATGTGTTAGAAAATTTACCATGTTCTAGAGACATAGTGCTACATGGTGTTATGCAATTTTTAAGTCATGCAAAAATTTTATGTAAATATTCGTTAGTTTTTCTTGGTAATTTATGAATGTGGTCCTTGCCATCATGTGTTACTTACCATCTCCTGTTACTTCTTATTCACATATTTAACATATCTTGAATCGTTATAGTATGACAAACGCTATCTTCACTACATTTATCATGTAATGGCTTTTATTCTACTGTGCTAAGTAAAATGAAGTCTCCCGGGTCCTTTTCTCTTGGCTTAAGCAAGGGAATGTTGGAACATTTATATGTTTTGATTACTTTCACCAAACACCCTTTTCTGTAACAGTGCCAATACAACAACTTGCAGAAATGGTTTTAGAAGTCACTTGCCAAGTAAATATCAAATAGGGCACAAGAAGAAAACTCCTGTGGAGTTTACTGAAGTATGGCAGGATGCTGAAGGAGTTGGCCAAGCAACATTTTATGTGCTAAGCACCAAGACTGTCCACGCTCCATAAAACACTCCAGACCTCATTGAAACCAAGTGAACAATGCCAATAAACACATCTCTTACTGACCAATAAGGCCACTTTAGCTTTCTTCTATTTTAGGTTAATTCAACCAAAAAAAAATCCACAGACCTTTAACTTTCAATTACAGTACCATCTTGTGGAAAATATTGAAGCAATGCAAAAGACTCATTAACTTCTTGATATAGCAGTTTGCAAACCACTGTGGAAATAATGGTAGATATGTGAGAACTTCGCATACCAGTAGGCAATGTTTAGATCCAAGCTGTCTAATTCTGCCAGGTAAAAATCACTCCACAAAACTATGTTCCGTACCATCAGGATCCAGCCAACCACAGGATCATAAGGAAGGGAGGGAGACATGCCCACGTGTCATTGTCAGATTACAGCAAGGAAGAAAGCATATGGGGACGAAACTGGCTAGTGTCAGAATTAACAGTCCATTTTGCAGATGATTTAGAACTTGCTGTAGCTATTCCAGGCCAGCTACTGACCTGTATCAGAAAACTGAAGGTTTCTGGTGGCCTCCGGAAATTTTATTTTTCACAAGGTATCTGGCTGGTGCACTGGAGGGTATTGGGAGACTGTCAGTTACATGAGATCTCTGTGACTCATGACTAGGTCATGCCCAATTATAATCTATTGACACTATGTTAATAACAAACTCTGAAACAGAAGCTATCAAAACGATTGGCTAAGAGGCATCCTTATGTAAGAGATGAGTACAGGGTTCTGTAGTGGTTATAGAACTTCCCAGGTAGAGGCTATGAATGCAGGATCCATCACCATCTGGGCTGAGTTGAAGTCCAGCTCCTTCACTTTCTAACTGTAAAAGTTTGAGCAAAGTATTTACTCTCTGTCTCAAGTTCCTACTACGTAATCCTCAAGTAATGATGCTCATCTCAGTGTGTTGTCATGTGGACTGAATGAGCTAAAACATGCAGAAAGATCAGACAAGTGCCTGCCATGGACTGATGCCCAACATATTAGCAGGTATTATGACTCAAGGTCATTCAAGTCCTCAGTGGTAGAGTCAGGACTGAAAGTCCTGTAGACTCCCGGACCTACCAGCGTCCCAGCTAGCGAGTCATGCCAAAGGTGACAATGACCTGAGTGTTTGGGGGCGGGGGTGTTGGTAAAACTGAGGATGAATGGGTCACACGAGCAACTAATCTTTAGAGCAACAAAAGACTTCTGTTCACTAGTTAGTATTCAGATCTCAGATGACTCATTTTTAGGGGACAACAAATTCATAGAGGGTTTAGGAGCAAGAGATGAGAAAGGAAGGAAAGCTTTGTTTAAATATTAGTACCAATACTGTGTTTTTAAAAATAAAGGAAAAAAAAACAATAAAACACATGCCTAAAATATTTTAAAATATCCAAGTTCTACACTTTCAATCACACACAATAATAATTACAACAATAAAAAAAAAAGTTGTTAAGAAAAGGGAAAGATATCATCTGTAAAATTATCAAAGAATATCTTTTTGTTGAAATAAACACTTCTTTTATGCTGAGTTATTCTAATATTGCTTTGATCACTATATTTTCTTTCTCGTGGATAATATCCTGAAGACATTTTTCTGATGAATACTATTTTCTGTGAAAAGCAGTACCAGTAGAATAAATAAATTTCTATTCCAAGAAAAGCAGCTAACTCTAAACTACTTCATGTGCAAATTACTGTCATCCTATTTACCTGATTTTCTATTGTCCTTTTTTGTCCATTGCTCAAAACTTACGGCATCTACTTAAAGAATGTATCCATTCAGTTCAGCAGTACGATGCAATGAAGCCCGAAATAAGAGTTGCTTAAACAAGACAGAAGTTTCTTTCTTTTCTATATCAAAACACCTGGACACATGGAGCCCACGGTCAGCAGAGGGGTCCCTCAAGGCTGTACTTAGACCCCGCCTCCCTCCAGCTCACCTCACAGCCATTCGTAGAGGATGCCCCTTTTCACGGTCCAAGCTGACTGCCAGACCTGCAGCCCTAACAGCCAGCACCCAGGCGAGAGGTTGACTGAGAAGACTAGACTCCTTACATACTCCATACACATCTGCTCGCATCTCACTGACGGGAACCTGGTCATCTGGTCGCTCCCGTGAAACAATGGAGCTGGAAATTATCTCGGCTGAGTCGCTCTTTTGCTCAGGAAGGGAGAGTGGATAACGGGAGACAACCAGGAGACTCTGCCTCAGGAAGGAAATCAAACAATGCAGAAGAGACGAGCCTGTCGCAGGAGGGCAGCACAGTTGTACTGACTGTGGCTAGCAGCAGCCAGGGACCAAAGGATGCGTAGCTCTGCACAGGCTTGAGTAGGTGGGTGATGTGGACTCGGTGGACTGTGTGTTGATTCTCTGCTCACTTGTACCTTCCTCGTAAGGTGATAACACGTTCGGACCCAGCTCTGTGCAATTTGGGATCATTTTCACTTAGAATTGAGGACTCCAACCTGATTCCATGTTCTTTGTCTAAATATATAGTGGCTATTGACAGGACAGACACTGCAGTTTGCTGTTAACTCCAGGAAGAGTGAAAATCCAAGGTCTTGAGAGGCAGCATAGTGTAACAATTACAAGTGCAAACTGGGGAGGCTGATTGCTTGAATTTCCACCTCACTTCCTCTTATTACTAAAAGTGTGAGTTGGGCAAGTTACTAAATTTTGCAGATGAGGAATCTCTCTCTACCCCCAGGTTCCTCATCTACAAAAATGGGAATAATAAAATCTACTTGATAGAGTTGGTGTAAGAGTTAAATGAATTTATAGATGTAAAGCATTTATAGCAGGTCCCTGCACATGGTGACTGTTCCAAAAAGAAATGTTAGCTCTTATCAACTGCAGGCTTGTATTCTGGAAAAAGACAGGGCAGTGTAACCTGCCATCATACAGGTAATGGCTAAAAAGTAAAAACCACAGCCAGAGGAAGTATTTGATGTTGGTGGAGGAGATTCTGGTTTTGTCATACTCCATCTGAAACTGATTCTCCCTTCTAAAGTGTGAGACACCACAAAATCTTCAGACTGCTGCACCATGACTCAGAAAGAGTGATGTGAAAATGACTGAATGTTATGTAGAAGGACATGGACCTAGGTGTCAGAGAGAACAGCACCCTACAAAGAGAGAAAACACGTCAGAGGACAGGAGTGGCAGGCACTTAAGAACATGGTAAATACAGAAGGAACTGCTTCGAGTTGCAAACAGTGAGGAGTTAGGAGAGTTGGTCTGGAGAACGCATTTGAGTGGCGACCTGCAAAGTAGAACCTTGAGTCCTTTCACTGACTGCAGAGTCTAGGCGGCTGGGACTGAGCGCCCTGAAGCAGGGTGGGATAGGTGTGTGCTGTGACAAACACGAGGTGGGCCGACCCCACGGAATCTGCATTACAAAGCACTGCTCTTACGTTTGACTTGGCCACCAAAGTACTTTTTAGAGGAGAAATTGAAATCCAATACCAGAACTCTCATCTATTTCCTTTGTAATACATTTCCATATAAGAACACACATTTGTCTTCTTAAATTGATTATATAATCTTCAGCTCATCCTGTGACCTGATAATACTCTTTGTGTTTGGTTGTCATTACAAAGCATGGAGTTAAAGCACCTCTTCGCGTGTTGTCCGGGTCTGAATTGAGTGGACTCCCAAAGACAATTACTCTTTAGTGATGCCACAGGGAGCAAACAAAACAGCCAGCATCTCAGACAGAAGGTACATTCCCCCGGCTGATGCCCCTCAACTGTGCTACATGCAATAGTTCCTCCACAAAGTGAGAAAATTATTCTAATAAAAAAAGACTGATTTTAATATACCCATGTGTGGTATATATATCTTTTAAATTGTCATGATGTAAGGAAAGAACACAAAAAATGTTTTATTCTTGAAGTTCGACTTCGTCTCTTAAAGAATTACTTTTTAGTTCAGATAATTTATTTGCAGAGGAAAACAGACATAAATGAGATAATAGGCATTTTTATACACAGATTGGGACCATGCCTGGGTCATATTTCTTTTTTAATTTGTTTTTTATTAGTGTAGAGTTGATTTTCAATGTCATGTTAGTTCCAGGTCTACAGCAAAATGATTCAGTTTTTATACACACACACACACACACACACACACACATATTCATATGTATATACTCCTATATATACACATTTGTACATATATATATTCTTTTTCAGATTCTTTTCCATTATAGGTTATTACAAGATACTGAATATAGTTCCCTATTGGAACTATAGGTCCCTGTTGATCTATTTTATACATAGTAGTGTGTATCTGTTAATCCTAAACTTCTAATTTATCTCTCACCCCACCCTTTCCCCTTTGGTAACTACAAGTTTGTTTCATGTCTGTGAGTCATCTTCTGTTATGTAAATAAGTTCATTTGTACCATTTTTTTTTTTTAGATTCCACATATAAGTGATATCATGTATTTGTCTTTCTCTGTCTTACTTCACTTAATATAATAATCTCTAGGTCCATCCATGCTGTTACAAATAGCATTATTTCATTCTTTTTTATGACACAGTAACATCCCATTGTATATATAAATATACCACATCTTCTTTATCCATTCATCTGTTGATGGACATTTAGGTTGCATCCATGTCTTCATTATTACAAACAGTGCTGCTATGAATATTGGGGTACCTGTATCTTCTTGAATTAAGAGCTTTATACGCACAGGAGTGCATATTTTTAGTTTTTTAAGAAACCTCCACACTGTCCTCCACAGTGGCTGCACCAAACTGCATTCCTACCAACAGTGTAGGAGGGTTCCCTTTTCTCCACACCCTCTCCAGCATTTGTTGGACTTTTTAACGATGGCAATTCTGACTGATGTGAGGTGATACCTCATTGTAGTTTTGATTGCCATTTTTCTGATAATTAGCTATGTTGGGCATCTTTTCATGTGCCTACTGGCCATCTGTATGTCTTCTTTGAACAAAAGTCTATTTAGGTCTTCTGGCCATTTCTAATTGGGTTATTTAGTTTTTTTTACTTTGAGCTGTATGACCTGTTTGTATATTTTGGAAATTAATCTCTTGTCAGGGGCATCATTTGCAAATATTTTCTCCCATTCTGTAGGTTGCCTTTTCATTTTTTATTGCTTTCTTTGCTGTGCAAAATCTCTTAAGTTCAATTAGGTCTCATTTGTTTATTTTTGTTTTTATTTCCTTTACTGTAGGAAACAAATCCAAAAAATATTGCAGTGATTTATGTCAAAGAGTCATCTTTCTGCCTATGTTTTCCTCTAAGACTTTTAGAGTATCTGGTCTTACATTTAGGTCTTTACTCCATTTTGAGTTTACTTTTGTATATGGTGTTAAATAATGTTGTAATTTCATTCTTTTACTTGTAGCTGTCCAATTTTCCCAGGACCACTTACTGAAGAGATTGTCTTTTCTTCATTGCGCATTCTTGCCTTCTTTATGGAAGACTGACTATGAGTGAGTGAGTTTATTTTTGAGCTTTCTATCCTGTTGATCTATGTGTCTGTTTCAGTGCCAATATCATGCTGTTTCATTGCGGTAGCTTTGCAGCACAGTCTGAAGTCAGGGAGTGTGATTCCTCCAGCTCTGTCTTCTTTCTCAAAGACTATTTTGCCTATTTGGGGTCTTTTGTGTTTCCATACAAAGCTAACATTATTTTGTTCTGGTTCTGTGAAAAATAACATTGGTAACTTGAAAGGGATTTCACTGAATCTGCAGATTGCCTAAGGGAGCATAGTCATTTTAACAATATTGATTCTTCCAATTTAAGTACACATGGTATGTCTTTCTACCTGTTTGTGTCATCATCAGTTTCCTTCATCAGCATCTTAATAGTTTTTGGAGTACAGCTCTTTTGCCTCCTTAGGTAGGTTTATTCCTAGGTATTTTATTCTTCTTGATGCAACGTTAAATGGGATTGTTTCCGTAATTTCTTTTTCTGTTATTTCACTGTTAATGTATAGAAGTGCAACAGATTTCTGTATGTTAACTTCATATTCTGTAACCTTGCCAAATTCACTGATGAGTCCTAGTAGTTTTCTGGTAGCATCTTTAGGATTTTCTATGTATAGAATCACATCATCTGCAAACAGTGACAGTTTTACTTCTTCTTTCCCAATTTGGATTTCTTTTATTTCTTTTTCTTCTCTGATTGTTGCTGCTTGGACTTCCAAATCTGTGTTGAATGGAAGTGGTGAGAGAGGGTATCCTTATCCTGTTATTCATCTTAGAGGAAATGATTTCAAATTTTCACTGTTGAGTATGATGTTAGCTGTGGGTTTGCATATATGGCCTTTTTTATGTTAAGATATATTACCTCTATAACCACTTTCTGGAGAGATTTTATCATAAATGGATGCTGAATTTTATCAAAAGCTTTTTCTGCATCTATTGAGGTGATCATTCTTCATTGTTTTGATTCTTCAATTTGTTAATGTGTTGTATCACATCGACTGATTTGCAGATATTGAAAAATCCTTGCATCCCTGGGATAAATCCCACTTGATCGTGCTGTGTGATCCTTCTGATGTATTACTGGAGTTGCTTTGCTAGTATTTTGTTGAGAATTCTTGAATCATTCATATTGGCCTGTAATTTTCTTTTTTTGTAATATCTTTGTTTGGTTTTGGTATCTGGGTAATGCTGGCCTCAAAGAATGAGTTCAGAAGTATACTTTCTTCTGAAATTTTCTGGAATAATTTAAGGACAGGTTTTAACTCTTCTCTAAATGTTTGGTAGAATTTGCATCTGGTCCTGGACTTTTGTTTGTTGGGAGTTTTTAAATTAATGATTCAATTTCAGTACTGGTAGTTGGTTTGTTCACATTTTCTATTTCTTCCTGGTTCATTTTTCAGAGATTGTATCTTTCTAACAACTTGTCCATTTCTTCTAGTTTGTCCATTTTATTTTCTGGGTCATATTTGCATCCCAGGACGAAAATAACAAAATAAAATGCATTGTTTTTTATTGAATTACTGAATCCAACTTTATATACAATAAATATTTATTGGCATCTACTTTATGCCAGACATCAATTTAGATGCTGGGGAAAAAAATGGAGACAAAAATAATGTTCCTAACTTCATGGAGTTTCTGTTCTACTTAGTTTGTGTAGGAATCATGAAATTTTTCTAATGAGCTAGAATTCGCTCATTAAGGGATTAATTATAGAAGTGTCTGCCAGAGGATACTTCCCAAAATCTCCAGTGAGTGGAAAGGCCTAGGAGAACACTAGAAGCAGGAGAAAAAAGTAATTCCTGCTAAATTGATGAGATAGAGTGGACAAGATGAATTCCTTCTCAAAGAGTGAAGTCACATAAGTTACACAGCTTTGAAAGGAAAGGGTAAGGCTGTCCTCACACCCCACTCTCCACCCACAAGCTGAGAGCCACCAATAAGCAAATACAGGTTTCTGGCCTAATATGGGTTTCCTTTATGAAACTTATAAAATCTACACCCTTTGCCATCCTAGTTATACATTAACATTACAGGCATAAGCAGAGAGAAGACTGGAAACTGAAAATGCATAAATTAACCATGACACGGTAAAGATTAAGGGATTCAGATCCTTAAAAAAAAATCCAGGCCTTTGGAACTGGTGACCCCAGAGTGATAAAAGGTTCCCATAGGTAAAATGATAGTCATGTCCTTAAAATATGATCAGGTGAATAAGATTTATTAAAAAATGGTGGGGAGCTCAATGTTTGGGGGTCGGGGATGGACTCCAGACATGGCTTCCTGCTCCTCCATTCCCAGCTCCAGCCTCACAGCCTCTCCTGAGCCAAAGGCCAGTCAAGTGTGAGGTGCTGGTTAGAGTCTCAAGATAAAAGAACAGATCTGGGTTTTCTCAGTTTCAGATTGAGTGACAGCCTGAAGACCAGCCTGAGTGCCAGGGTGAGGACCTGGTGAACACTGGGGATCTGATACAGGTGAGGCAATTACCCCGTGGGATGCTCAACAGAGATGATTGATTTTAAAGTAACCTAACAGTATATTTAAATTTAAAGGGACCTAATTACCAAGACAGAGAGACTAAAAACAAACAAACACATGCTGGTGATAGAGAACTACTGGAGAAGGTAGCAGATGACTCCAACAAAAATTATAATCAGAATACCCAAGGAGATACAAATACAATACAAAGAAAAGTCTCACTGGAGAAAACAATACTTAACAAAATAATTTTTAAAATTAAGATTTCCAGAGGAAAGGATTCAGTAGACAAATGTAAAGAGTGCATAGATCCTGTTACAACCTGCCTTAGTGGCTTGAAAAATCAGATCAAAGGAATATTTTAGTAATGGAGAAAAAATACAAGGGGATAAAAATCATGCTACATCCTGGTAAAATGTCTGAACACCAAGGATAGAGAGAAAAAATATCCCACTATCCCAGACACAAAGACTAAGTTATCTGCAAAGGAAAAAGTGATCAGATTTTCATCTGATTTCTCACCTGCAGCATCAGAAGCAGGAAGGTATTGGAAAAACATGAGACTGAAAATCAAGGCCAGCGACCCAAGAATCACTCCCATTCAACTGTTAGCATTAAAGGAGGACTGCTGAGGCCGTGCAAGGAATCTGCAAGTGTCTTACCCCCACCCTCCAAGTGAAAGAAGAACAGACAGCACAAGACAACTAAGATGGGAAAGTGAAGAGGACAGTCAATCATGGTGACCAATGCCCTGTAACATGATTATTAACAGATAAATCCAAGTGGAAAATACCAGAATGAATAGTCTTAATTATAGCAAACAACACTTACTGACTGCTTACATATCAAAAGCAATGTATTAAGCATTTATTTTTCATTTAATTCTCACAACAACCCATAACTTTTGTTACAGTGACTTCAAAACGAGGAGTTGTGGGTGGAAGAAAATGACATAAAATGTCTCAACCTAGAGGAAGTAGGCAGAGGAGAAGGAAAAATGTTCTATATTTGCTTCTGATGTGTGCGGTGGTGCAGGGAGACAGTTGAGGAAGGGCAATTTCTTTTCAGGGAAAATAGTTGTTATCCATGAAAAAAATAAAATCATATATATTACTCATATACTGAATTCTCCCCTTAAAAAATAGAAATTGAGTTATAAACCAAAACTCAGCTAAAGGCTATTTGTAAAAGACTCACTAAAATTAAAGTGATAAACAAAGACTTAACATGAAAGGATTGGGAAAGTAAAACAGGTATAAATGCAAAGAAAATAATGCAAGAATGGCAATAGTATCATCAGATCAGGTGGCGCTTAAGGTTCAAATAGCCACACAGGTAAAAAGGGAAACATTATGTAACTGTAGGAGACACGACGCCCATAAACCTGAAGATACTAAAACATACTAGCAAAATGTGCAAAATAAGAGGTATCTTTTCATGTGCCTATTGACCAACTCTCTGAATATACTAAAAACTACTGGGTCATACACTCTAAATTTGTGAAATTGTATGGTATGTGAATTATATGTCAGTAAAGCCATCACCAAAATAAAAGGCATTAAATAAAAAAAGAAATGAAAAGATCAACTGATATTAAAAACAGGAAAAAATATAAATGGAAATCATACATACGAAGAATTTACTTTTAAACATTGAGAAAATTGATTTAATAGCTATAAATTGAAACTTACATTCTTCAATTAGAAAACTTATGCTTTTTAGTGTTTTCATGGGTAACTAACAAAAATAAATCATATACTTGGCCACGAGGAAAGTTTGTGGGGTTTTTCCTTATGAAAATCTTAGGGATTAGATATGCTGACCATATTCCAATAAAATTAGAGAATGTTAAATAATCTTAAATAATTTCAAATTAATAAACATACTCCTAAAATAATCCCTGAATAAAAGAGGAAAGCAAAACTGAATATAAATTATATGGAAAGCATATAAATGAGGAAACACTATCTGAGAACACACGCAACATAGCAAAAGCTATGTTTAGAAAAACATACTGCTTTTAGTGCCTTTATCATTATTAAAGATGAAAGCACATAAACACAGAACTTACAAGAAACAGAGATAGTGTTAATAAAAGTTAACAAAAAAGTTGGAAAGGGAAATTAACATAAATCAAAGCAGAAATTAATTAAAATTAGAGAAAATAAATAAATTAAAAAATTCTATAAACATACCAATGAAACATATAAAACCTTTGATTAAGGAGTGGTTGGACAGCAAAGATATACAGGATTAAGGTTGAAAAAATTGACATAATCAGCAACTGAAGACATTACATGAATAAAAAAATTATAATTGAAACTATGGCAATAAATTTTCAATTAAACAGGAAATAAAACATTTCATAGCAAAGTTTAAATTTCCAAGCAGGATCTAAAAAGAAGTAGAAATTTTGGAACATACGGATTACCTATAAAAAGACTGGAAAGTAATGAAAAATCTATTATAAAAGAATCTGGATTAGATCAACTCACAGCAAATTCAACCTAATCTCTAGTCTTTAAAGAACAAATATTTTCAGTTATTTAAAATATTCAACAACGTGAGAGCACATGGAAAATTCTTCGGTTGATTTTAAGACAGCAAACTTTAATGCCAAAACTTAATAAAGATCACAAAAAAAAAGCATTTTAAATGATTTCAATGAAAAATTTTAAATGAAGTATTAATAATTAGAACCCAATCCTGTATGAAGGGATTAATATCCCATGCCCCACGTAGGGGTTTATGCAAAGAATATAAATTATTCAAAGTTATTATGTTATCAGATTTCCTGAAGTTGAATCACTCATATGCAAAAAATACTTCAGGAAATCTGATAACGTAATCAATTTTACCAATAAACAGAGAAAGAAAATCATATAATCATATCGTTAGAGGTAGGAAAGGCATTTGATACGTTTCATATATCCCTGAAAGGAATCCTAAGTGACACAGAAATAGCAGAACACAACCGACACAGAATGACAACTATCTAACAAAAATCAACAGCTAATATGATCCCAAATATTGGAATATTAAAACAATTGCAATTATAATTGGAGATTGCATAGGGAATCACAGTATCATTCATCATTAACTCGGAAGTGTAGTAAATAATTAGACAAGAAAATGAAATTTTCTTGTGTAATCCCTGGGTAAATAATGGAAAAGAATATATGAAAGTTTGTGTAAAAAATGAATGACACAATTTTATACTTTGAAAACTCAAGAAATTCTAGGCTTAAAAATCGTTATACTTAATACGATAATTTGATAAATTTCTTCATATATGAATAGCTTGAAAAAAACCAATATTCTCTATTTAGCCATAAATAATTAGAAAGAAAATGAGAAAAAATATTTACAAGAGCAACAAAAGTATAAAATCTTTAGTAATAAATTTAACAAGAAAGTCACAGGATCTATAGGAAGACAATATAAAATCATTTTGAAGGACTCAAAAAAGATGCAATGAAATGAAGATGTATTGTGATTTTTTGGATGACATATAACAATAATATAAATTTTCAAAAAATTAATATGTAAGTTTACAGCAACTCAAAGTAAAAAAATCAATACATTGTAATTAAATAAAATGATATTGGAGCTAATATGGAAAAATAAATTTTCAAGAATATCCAAGAAGAGTACCAAATATATTTGTTACATATAATATATACAATATATATCTATATGTATAAAAAGGAAGATATTTTCCTTATAAGATATTACAGGATGATCATACTGATATTTTACTAGCATAGGAATAGACAAATAAATCAATAGAAAGAAAGAAATTCATATTATATGGATGTGTTTACATATGTGTATGTATATATATACATACAAAAGTTTATGGCAAAAGTTGTAGTTGAATACAGGGGGTTTTTTGTTTGTTTGTTTGTTTAACATTTTTTATTGATTTATAATCATTTTACAATGTTGCGTCAAATTCCAGTGTAGAGCACAATTTTTCAGTTACACATATATATATCCATTGTCACATTTTTTTCTCTGTGAGCTACCATAAGATCTTGTATATATTTCCCTGTGGTATACAGTATAATCTTGTTTACAGGGGTTTTTAAATGATAGATTGCATATAAATTATTGGCTTAACTAGCTACACACTTAAAAATGTTAAATTCGAGACTTCATATACAAAAATTAATCTCAGATGGTTTAAAATTTAACTTAAAAATTTTTAAGTTTAATTTTAATAAAAAAAGTTTTGAGTTAAGGAAAACTTACTTGCAAAATCAGTTTAAGAAGAAACGTACCAAACAGCTGAGAGATTACAAGTACAAATCAGACCTTGACTAAAATAGGCATCCTAGGATGTATAAAAATGTGATAGAAACATTCCACTTTATAAAAAATTTATAATATGGCAAAAGATACAACACAGAAAGTCCCTGCTATCTAGTAGAAAGAGAAAAAATAAAAGCAAAGATAAAAACATTTTTCATTAGGATTTAAAAACACATTATATGGAACAGTGAGTAAAGTCACAGTTCATCATTTTACATTTTTATTTCTTTTCTAAAACTCTCAGTTATAAGTGCTTTAAAACTTTTCTTTTTCTACCTCTTAAATATATTTTTTATTGAAGTATAGTCAGTTTACAATGTTCTGTCAATTTCTGTTGCACAGCACAATGCTTCAGTCATACATGAACATACATATATTCGTTTTCATAGTCTCTTTCACCATAGGTTACTACAAGATATGGAATACAGTTCCCTGTGCTAGTCTTAACAGTGAGAAAACCCACAATGCTTTTCATTCCAAATTCCCGAACCATTATATTGTCTCATCAGGCAGCAAAATAAAGCTGCTACTATTTTAAGTTTAAAACTACGTTTTTTACTTCTCAGATCTCTCTTCTTTTTATATACATCTATATTTTAATTCTTGGCTTCACTAGGATGAGAGCTTTCCTTTGTGGATACCATGATGGAAACAGCAAGTTCTTTAACAGGGTTAAACACAACACAAAAACAACCTGGGCGTGGTCACAGCACAATGAGATGCAAAGTGCCCTGATCTTTTCACTCAGACCCTCTTCTGACCTACACAGACATCTGGCAGGTCTCCATCACATTCAAAAGGAACTTAAATGTTGAAGAAAGGGAAGTTCTTATAGCAAAGACACTATTTTTTTAAAAACAGGGATTAATGTGATACCTGGAGAGATGAAGGTAATAATAAAAATAACACAACATGTGAGTCTATCAGGTATTTGACAGGAAAATTGTGGCTCCCAGAGAGGAAACTATACTGGAGAAACTGACAAGGGCCTGGGAACTGACAAGAGCCCAGGAATTGGTTGGTAGGACAGAAACTGCGAGCACAGCAAAGTGACTACAGGAAGCTAGTATATGAGGACACACAGAGCAGAGCAATACCTGTCTGACAAATTCAAAGTGCTGTTTGTACAGTTTTATTTCTACAAACTAGATCTGGCTATAAGGTAACTAC
The DNA here is from genome assembly GCF_048773025.1 of Camelus bactrianus. NCBI lineage: Eukaryota > Metazoa > Chordata > Mammalia > Artiodactyla > Camelidae > Camelus > Camelus bactrianus. Next base: position 23,851,842 of record NC_133540.1, read on the forward strand.
AAATTTTCTAAAGTAACTCAAAGTTTTGAACCAAACCACAAAGTTCACTTATTCCTACATATAAGAGCACAGATTGTGGAGTTAAAGAAAACTTACTCACAAAACCAATTTTAGAAGAAACATACCAAACAGCTGGGAAATAGATTGCCTGTAGTTTAATCTCAGATTCTCTGCTGACTTGCTGTTACCCTGGGTATTTTATTTAACTTCATTGTGTCTCAGTTTCCGCATCAGTTAAGTAGGGTGGATAACAGTACCTACTGCACAGGCTTGTGGTGAGGGAGTAAATGTGAAAACATGTGTAGGGCTTAGAACAATCCCTCACATGCATAGGTTACTAATGAAGTATCATCATCTCGTATTCAGCCGGCCACAATATATTTGAGCGTCTAGTATGTTCCGGATGCTATGTTAACACTGGAAATACAAACGTAGTAAGAAATACAGCCTTAACCTCAAGTGATCTCATGAGGAGAGGGACAAGCAACCAGAGTTATAAATCCTCTGTTGGGTCCATGCAGGGTCCTCTGAGAAAACAGAGGCAGAGCTCAGTGACAGTCAACAAACTCCCTTCTAGACGTGACTCTTAAGAAAGTCCGCAAGAACGGAGCGACACTGGAGGGCAGAGTCTGTGCACACAGAGACAGAATGAGGCATCACAGAATTATAGAGGGGATCTCAAGTACTTCTGTAACAGCAGGAGGGAAGATGGGGGCAAGAGTGAGGAAGGTGGGCAATGTATGGGCTAAAGGCGGTGGGTGAAAAGAGCAGGGCCAAGTTGGGAAATTTGAACCTGATTTTGAAAGGCTGTTAAGTCAAAGAGTGACAAGCTCCAAAACCCGTGTGTTCGACGTCCAAGATGGGCTGGAGACGGTGACACTGGAAGCAGGGGCCACTTCAAATGTCACATCAGTAACTGAGGGAGAACTGAGAACCATTATGCTAAAGCAGTGTCAGTAGAGGAAAAAAAAACAGCAACAAAGGAAACCAATCTTTAACACCAGGATTCTAATCTGATAGAGGAATTTGGGGGAAACAAATTTACAACAACTCACAAGGCATATTTTCTCATATTTAAATAAGGAAAAATGACCCCACAAATCAGACGTGTTCTGAAAGATAACGAAATGGTAACAACCCTCAGGTATTTATGCGTAAAACTCCAGAGTAATATTTAGATGTATGCGTTCCACAACCGTATGTCAAATGCAAGGAGATATTTTAAAACTTTACAATGATTCAAGAAAAGAGTGTTTTTACCCAGTCAGGTGTGAAAAAATTATTTCAGTATCAGCCTTTACTTATTTCTTAAAGCAGCCAAATACTAACCATAATATGGCAACTGAGGAAGAAAGAGCCAGCGTATAGCTGAGTCAGTGTGCCAGCTCATGGGCCATGTATTTAGACAGACCAAATAGCTATTTTTTAAATTAAATGTTAATTTACGTCATTCACATGGTAACCCTCACGAGGAGCACAGGAAATCACAAAAGATCCCTAGTTTCAGCATCTCTCACACAGAACAAACTTCCAATTAAGACTTTTGTTTTTTCCTGGCTGGATTACTAATGTATTTCAAACACCTTAGCAACCTAAGCACATGTCATGCATCGTATGTTTAGAACTTGAACATCCTTTCCTGATTCCCTCAACATTCTGCATCTTTACCTCCAGTAAGGAAGGAAGGAGGCTTTCCACAGAACTTTGTCACTGGATTCCTGGAAGAAGCTTAAAAACTGCCAGAAACAAATAATATCCTTATCAGTATCAGAAATTAACAAATGTTCTTTGTCAGAAGTAAACTGTTCTTGACCTCCATGGTGATCTTTTACTTATGGAAATTGTGACCGCCAAATCTTTTTAGAGTTATAAGCTTCTCCTGACAAAAGTGTGAAAATAGTATATATTTCAATTAAAATATAAGAATAGCAGTAAATCTGCTCCTGGTTTTAGCCACTTGAGAGAGGGAAGGAAGGAAGGAAGGAAGGAAGGAAGGAAGGAAGGAAGGAAGGAAAGGAGGGAGGGAGGGAGGGAGGGAGGCAGGCAGAGAGGCAGGCAGAGAGGCAGGGAGGTGGGGAGAGAAGAGGGAAAAGAAGTCATATTTATATCAATGCCCAAATTCCAGTCTCCGAGCCCTCCTCTATTCACATAACATCTCCACCGCCTGCTCCGAGGGTCCCCGGTGTTCCTTGGGGTTCTGATAGGACCGTCAGCTCACACAGCAGTCTGCCAGCTGCAGTGACAGCACCTGCTCTGTTCTTCTCTTTTGCTCCAGCACCTCCACTGGGGTGAACACAGAGAAAGCCTCCTGGTGAAAATGCCAAGTCCAAGCCAGGGGCGGTCTCCTTCTGCTTCTGAAGACACCTGGCTGGTTGGCTCAGTGGGAGATGTGAGAAGAAAGGGACTTTTCACCTGCACACCTTTCTTGTCATCTGAACTTCACAGCAGTGCGGTGTCTGCTCAGAGTCCACAGAGTCTTTCCAGAACAGCTGACTGGGTGGTTGTCTCATCCCCAGCGTAGGAACAAGCCCGCTCCAGAAGGAGGCGGGAAGTGTGCTTGTCCCAGGACCTCCACCAAGCACCGCCCCCACCACGCCCACCACCACGCCCCTCACCACGCCTCCTCTTGCTCAAGGCCGGGCAGCACAAACCAGGGCCCAACCACTACCCCGTCCCACAGCGAAAGCCCAGGGGGCTTCAGACGGTGCAAGTTTTGAAATTCAGAATCATTAAATCTGTCAGTTAGAAAATGAAGCTGATAGTTTCCCTTACAAATACACAGAACAGACTGTTCAAATGTGAAGATACAGTAAAAACTACTACAAAAATGCAGCGAAAAACATACACATGGTTGGTTTCTCACATGGAAGCATTAAGAGGGTCTCCAAAGATGCAATCCTAACTGATACGCAGTAGGATTCCAGGAGCCAAAACCCCGCCATCCTATCTGGCAATAGAGCTCTTGCCTTAAGGATTATTCAACGACACTCAGGGCTTTCCCCCAGCTTGAGAAATAAAGCAGTTCCCCAGCATTCAAACTATACCTACATTTGTTAAAAAACATAAGTCACATTTTTACCAGGGGCAGCCCTAGATAAAACGATGATGATAAAAGCAAGTTCGCATGTTACCTGCAGACACATAGAAGCACATCCATTCCTGAATCAAAGCTTTGCATTTTTTGTGTCAGTCAATAATCAGGCTGCTTGAAAGCCTGAGATATTTAATCATTGACACTTTTCTGATGAAAACATTTTTCAAATAATTTTTGGTTTTTTATATAACACTGGTTAATATTTCTTTTATCTCCTTTTATTTAATATATGTTTCCAAGTGAATAACTTCATCTTTTGTTATAATCTTAGAGATTTTACTGGTGGCAAAGTAACAGAAAAGTAAATAGTAAGCCATTCAAAATAAGTAAAATTAAAAAATAGTATAAACACAGATTTAATTACAATGGTGAATAATTAAGGGCCTGTGAAAGACAGAAAAGGAAAATGGGGTGAGTTAAAGCCTTCTTTAAAAGGCTTCACCACACAACTTTTTAAAACACAAGATGTGAAAGAGAAAGAGGGAAAACGCACGCCTCTGTGATCCTGGACTCCTTGCTTGTACACCTGGATTTTAGTGCTTCCATTTCTTTTGTTCAGTCTTTTCTGTTTGACATGCATATATGCATGTAATTTTTAGGTATTATTACCAGGCCATTAAAATTCCAGAGGAGTGCTCTTCCAAGTTCTTTCTCTTAAAAATCATGGACCTTAATCGATCACTTTGTAAAGATTTGAAAGAACACTCCTATTGACCCCATGTTCCTGCTCTTTTGGTCACACTCATATCTAGAGTTATGAGAATGTGTGCACGCACATATCTATCTATATGCATACATCTATAATTTATAATTTTCAGGATAAATCTTATGCACACTGGTAAGGAGAAAATCTCAATACCTCATTCACTCTTCTCAATCGCAACATCACCTCTTTTTTTTTTCTTTTTTTTGAGGATTCATTTTCCTTTTTTTTAAGTGGAATTACTGGGGATTGAACCCAGGACCTCTGCATGCTAAGCACCACTGAGCAATCCCTCCCCACAACATGACCTCTTTTACATTATATTTATATGCTAGCTTATCTTTATCTGTATTATGAAACATTTCAAACATATACAATAGTAGAGAAGGAAATAAAATAAACTCTCGTTTCTGATCATGAAAAAAAAATCATTTAATGAATGCATTTTCGTTCGTGAGAAATCTACCAGGACCCTACATAATTCAACGTCCCACAGAGCACCCATCTCCTTCCTGGATTTCCCTTACCTCTGTCTTGCTTTTCTACCTTTTATTCTTCTCCTTCCAAGTTATTCTTTCTCTTATTCTGGTTATTCCTACTGAGCTATGACAAAGAAAAACTCTAGGTGTGCAAACAGGAAGAGAAGACAGAATAATGGGCCAGAACGTGCCTCTGCTGTGCCTTCTCTATTTGCCGCTTTCAGGAAGCCCGGAGTGCACACGTTGTGACCCAGACACACAGATGTCTGCTGTGCCAGCTTCGATCTCTGATATTCCTGTCTTTCTTGTCAAAGACTGTGATCGAAAATAACAAGGAAGAGGATGCATTTAGAAAAATTATTATTTCTAATTCATGCATCTTAGTGTATGTGAATGCGGGCTGCCTTTCTAGCGAAGTTCACTCTGGAAATGGGACTCTGAGAGAAGCAGACATCGCTCTGGGGTTGGGAGTAAGCGAGGCGGTGCCAGCAGGCAGCAATGTGGAGGGTCGAAGAGACTGGGAGCCCTGGAGTGGGGGCAGCAGAGCGGGTGGGGCGGGTGATCTGCAGACCAGAGCTGGCTTCCCAGATGCAGAAAAGATGAGCTTTAGACTTTAGGACTGGCCTTGAGCACAGGAAAGAAAAGCCCTGATTTCAGCACCTAGAACTCAGTGCAATTTGTGCCACACTTGAACTGTGTCTTGATTAACTGGGCATCTGTGATACAGTCTAGATGCCAACTCAGCATCATCAGATTGTAGTTTTGAGTGAGAGGTTCTGCAAATTGACTTGGAAAGAGGAAACACTTCAACATAATTAGTTGGTTTGGAGCTGTCTCTATTAACTATGCTTCCAACGGTGCTAATTTTTATGGGAGAGTCCTTGTGTCTTAAAATATGTACTGAAATATACAAGCAAAATGAAATGTCTGGGATTTGCTTCAGTATAATCTGGGGGGATGGGAGGAATGTGGAAGGAAGACCAAAAAAGACTGGCCACGAGTTGATCATCGTTGAGGGTGGGCAGCAGAAATGTGGGTGTTCATTCTATTGTCCTCTCTGACATTGTATATGCTTCAGATTTTACATAAGAAAGATAAGATGCAATGTAAATCTTGAATTATAAAATTATGCATATATACATATGCACATGTATACATTCTCTCTTCCAATCACCAATCTGGCAGGCTTAGTATACTATATAATATTTTCAACAGCAACCTCTTCCTTTTTCTACTTAAAAACAAGTAGTTGAGGAAAGAACAGAGTTACTTGTTCAATGGGAGTTAATGAACTTGCATTTGCTGTACTGAGAGACAGCATTAGTATCAACCTCATGAATACAAAACGCTGAGGCAGAAGGTTCACAGCTGGAAAAGGGAGGATTTGCTACCCAGACCACCAAGAGAAAACAAGTGCTGTCTTCTTGGCAGATGAGAGACTAAACCACCAAACTGACTATTCTGAGAATTGCCAGTGTTCTTGAAGGAGAATTGCCAGTGTTCTTGAAGGTATCAGGTAGGGATGTTCAGTAAACAGCAGGGAGTGGTGTTAAAGCACAGAGGTAATACTGGTATTAATTCGAGGCAAAGAGAACAGAAATATTAACCAGAAAGGATTTTGTTTTCTGGGCTACAGACGGAATATACAATGCCCACTGTAAAATAAACTAGCAGCTTCAAAGGTCCCAGAGGTCCCTTACCATCATTTTTTCACGCATATCAGTTTCCTTACTCCATTTATTTTATAATATGTAGCAGGGGTTATAGGAAAAATTATTTTTTCTTTCCTTTTAAAGCAAACATTCATATTTTAAAATAATACATCTTGGAAACTGCAACCAACTTACTGCAAGATCATTTTCTTTCACAGTAAGAGTTGCTTATACTTGTATTAAGGTTACATTTGCACCTCAGAGAAAGTCTGTAAGTGTTGTCAGTAGGAAGTCCACTCCCTTCCCACCTCTTCCTGCAGGTGTGGCAGGTGACCTCTCAAAGCTAACCCCCAGGTTGCTCTGTTCTGCTTTGTTGGGACTAAGAGCAAAGGATGTGTCTCATCACCGGAAAGGGGTTCAAATCGGGCTGGCTTCAGACAGAAAACTTTCTCTCTGGCAAGTTAGTGATGATTTATATTAACTGGCTTTTTAATGGCTCAGGAAAATTCTGCCCATCCATTTTTCACCACACAATGAGAATGAAAGAATTTCCCAAAAAAGGAAGGGAGGGAGGGAGGGAGGAAGGGAGGGCAGGAGGAAGGAAGGAAGCAAGGAAGGAGGAAAAAAAGATCTAGAAAGGCAACTAGCTTTAACGGGCTAGTATAATGAAATAAGTTTGGAGCCTCAGAGCCATTTCTTTTCCTGTTGCCACTACTTAACTATAAATTCTGGCAAACCCTAACTTCTCTATCCATTCATTTGCACACCTACAAAATAGGTCTAAACATAGCAACTGTGTTTATTTGCAATCTTGAGAGAGTGAAATTTGGAACTGGCCCTGGCCACAAAGGGCAAAGAAAGATGGACGGAAGAGGCAGCACTCCAGACTGGCAGGTGGCAGCTTTCAATGAGCAAGGAATCTTACACAGGAGGCTTGTCTTGGGTGCAGAAGACAGTAGATCTCTGCACTCATCCGCCAGAATCTTACAAGTCTGTATAGAGATCTTAACAGGGCTCAGTCCCATATTCTGTCTCAGCAACACACTGCTCTCTCCAGGTTGCATCCTTGCAAATAGCTCCCACTGAGGGAATGGTGTGTGGAACATACATTCTAAGAACAGGGGAAGTGGGCGAGGGAAGCAGGGAGCCTGGAGCTTGCAGATCAGTCTGCAGACATGTCCTCTCACTGACTGAAACTGAGTAGAACTGTGCAGCCCTCCCCACTCAGTACAAAACTGAGCCGTTAACAATTAGGACAGGGGAGTCACAGACTCAGTGTCTGATGCACGCTCCGAGCTGTTTTACAGAGCAGTTTCCCGGAGGAGAAACCAACCGTATGAAGCCCAGGCTGCAGCCATGGCACAGGCTGCTCCGTCTTGAGCAGCACTGAGTCTATGTTTAGCACAAGTCCAAGAACTGGCCTTGAGAGAATGGGGTTGACGCTTCTGTTCATAATAATCTGTATCTTTGTGGGCATCAAAATAATTGTAGCTTGCTCTACCTATATATGTAATTGTCAGCAAAGAGATGCTACAGACCCACATCAACATCCTCTACTCTGAGAACACCGTGCCCCAGGTCAGCATGAAGAAGTCACAGAAGACAGAGTTTCACCCCTAATCCCATAAAAGCAGAATGATGTTTGACAGTGGGGAACTGAAAGCTCATTGCCCTTTCCTGTTTGCCCATTTCTGTCACCCTCTAATCTTAAAATAACCTTATTATAGGAACGATATCACTAAGCAATTGAAACTAATTCCTGACTTAGGCTCTCCTGAATGCAAACCATGCCTTGCCTAACCCACTGATTCTTTTCCTAGATGAAAAGAAGAATTAAGCAGTTAAAGAATTATTAGATCTTACTTACAACAGCCCCCTCAGCAATCCTGCAGGCAGATCACGAGGGCAAGATAATATCCAAAGAAAGAGTCTGCCAGTCTGTACACAACAGAGATGATGCAGAACCCAACCTCCTGCCTTGATGATTCACTGAGATTTTTCCCCCCACTTTTCCCTTTAAAAACTGTCACGGCTTTGACACAAAATTGTAAAATGACTATCACTCAATAAAAATAAAAGTAAAAAAAAAAATAAAATAAAAATAAAAACTGTCATGGCTGAGCAGAATCTTCAGAGATGGTCTCTGGACATGAGTCCACCTTCTCCTCATATTGCTGGCTTTTCCAATTAAAGCACCTTTTCTTTCTACTGACACTTGCCTCCCAAATTACTGGGTTTTGAGTGGTGAGCAGCTGAACTTGAGTTTGTTAACCTCCAACAAAGGAACACACCCATCCTGAACCCACCACTTAGGCCTACAAGTTAAGGAAACAGATTATTAAACTAAAGAAATCTTTGGCTCTCTGTATTTAAAAATTCTGCATAACCAAAAGCAATTCATGGACTCACTAGTTAACTTCTCCCTTTGGCAAACAGTACTTAAACAGTTTTCAGGTGCCAAGCACTCTGCTAGGTACTAAATCTATAATCAACAGGCCACAACTTTAAATTCTTCTTGTAGTTCCATCCCACAGATGGGACGGCTTACTACTGTATTACATGCTGTGGTCAGCTGCAAATATTAATGTTATGACTTGACTTCCCTATTAAATGCAACTTTGGTTATTTTTATCATCTGCTGCCATTTCTTTCCAAGTTGTTTATTTCCTCACTTTTGCCAACACTGAAGTATTCCAGAACTCCAGAAACTGATAATACATTGCAAAAGCAGAAAGTTCTCTGAAGTATAATTATTACAGTATAACTAACATGTTAACCATGAGATAAATGCCATCGATGAAAAATTGTGAAATAAAAAAACCTGTTTTCATGATTCTCATAATAATAAAAATCATTCATAATGTTCTTAATAGTAATTATGTAAATAAGATCGGGTATTTATAGAAAAGCATTTTTAACAATAACAGGAATTCCGTCAGGCCAACGATTTGATTGCTGCTGAGACAAAGTCACATTACGGTTAAGAGCTAATCTGGCGAGTGTACAGCCCATGAACTCACACCCCCAGGTGTGAGGAGCAGGCAGGGAAGGTCAGAGCTGAGACTCTGTTCTCACTAGTTCTGAACACGAGTTAAGCAGACCTAAGCATACAAGGCCCCGGCAACGTGAGGATACAGAAAAGGAGTCCCCTAGGTATTGGGCTCAAGTAATAACGAGGCAAAAGGAATATTGGTATTGAATAGGTAGACTCATCGCCATAAAATAAAAATTCCCCATACTTTTAAAAAGCAAATATACTTCATGATTCTCTACAATCCATTGTCTTTTGAAGAGACAATAGATCTAAGTTGACTTGTTCACACACACTTAGTCTTTTAAGACCACGTCTAATGGCGAGACCCAAAGGCCCTCTCCGCATCTCTGGAACCATGTGCAGTACTGAACAAGCCTGTCAAATGAAGATGTCCCCAAACCTGTATGTGTGTGTGTATGAACTTAAATATAGAGTCCGAGTACTTAGTTTTCTCACTTCAGAGATGTGTTGATGCGTCATTTTAAAAGATGCTTTAATCATGCAGCACGTAGCGCCAGTACCTGGCACCAGGGTTAATAACTAGTTGAATAAATGAGTGAGGGAATGAATGCAGATTTACAAAGAGCTGCGTGTATTCTAGTGACTTTCATACTGCCTAAATGAGTCCAGACCATCCTTCTTTCTGTGTCCTTAAGAAAATAATGTAAATAATGTAAATGGAAGTAAAATAATTTAATTCTTTAAAGAGATTTCCAGGTTTTTATTTTTGCTTTTGTTTTAGGCTCATAAACCAGCATTCACATTTCTGGATGTTTTTAAGCTCATTTCGTCCTGGCATTCACAGCTGGGATTACCCCCCAGGGAGTGGGTGAGGGGGAGCTGGGTGCAGAGGAGCTTTGTTTATTTACTGACGTTTCCCCTCGAACTGAGTCCAGCCCCACCTCTGTGCCCAGCGTTTGTTGAATGAATAAATGAAAACCACATACTTTGTGGGAAACAGCTTGATTTTGCACGAAGCTGAATGAAGAAGTGATGTGTTATAGGATTCATATTCTTTTCCTTTTCTTCCTTTCCTCTCCTCCTCTCCCCTTGCACTCAAGATTATAGAACTTTGCTGTGGGCCCTTCCCTTCCTGCTCCTCCTGCTGTTCACCCTGGTGGTGTCGGGGTTTGGTGGGGGAGGTGGGAGCCCCAAGTCTCCTCCTTTATTGTTAGGAAACAAAGCAGCAACAAAATGGCATCATGACTGTGAACACCACTGTCACATGAGTTATTTAAAGTGGTTTTTTTTTTTTGTACCGTGTCCTCAAATTTAATGGATTAATGTGTCTTGTATATATGAAGAGAAAACATCAACCTTCAAAAAAAAAAAGAGGTTCTAGGAAACCCCTTTCGAATATGTTCATTTTTATTTAATCATTCACTTGGCATTGGCAGAGATTCCACACCTCATTGCTCTGTGTCCTTCCAAACACAGCTGAGCGAGAACGGCCCCTGGTAACTTCCCAGCTGAGAACTGGCCTGCAGAACTGGGGCAGTGGAGAACTGGGGAAGTGCTTTTCTTTGCCAGAAACAAGTGTCTCTTTTAGCAAAGAGGACAGATGTTGCTCTCAATCACCCCTCTTTTCCCAGGGTCCCCCTGAACCTCCTGTGTCATGTTAATGAATGATGTGGAATTGATTTCCTTGGCCTGTTCTTAGCTATTTTTATTTCCTTTTCATTCATCACACTGATAAAAGACAGCTTATCCCATTTCCTAAAGTGGGTAAATTACTTAGTTCTTGTGCCTGCACTAGGCTGCTTTTTTTTTTTTCTTAGAAGAATGGAAACATATTCCTAATCTTAGTCCCCAAAATGAAACATACGATGAAAGTCTTAACAGCTGTTGAACAGAGAACAGTGCTAAGGAAAATTGTTAATTATGAGTTCTGCAGTCACCGAGGAGTTTCTGTACTTTGTGGACATTAATTTGGAGATAGTAGGGTAAACCGGAAGCCAGAATCAATATGCTCAGAGGACCAAAATGAAAAGAATCTATTTTAGAGCTAATTAAAATGAATAGAAAATGTTTGCTCATGACATCTCACACAATGTATTCTATACACGTGTTTTGTCAGTACACAGCATTTAAGAAGTTAGCCTTATCCCTAATTCTATTAGACTCTAAAATTTTGTTTTTAAAAAGGAGAGCAGATGAGATGAAATAATAAATTAAATCAAATGAGAGAGACTCGATCACTTGCCCGTGTTGGGGGCAGGGGCAGGGGACGTGAGGAATGGTAATCTGATATTCCTGAAATTTTCTAGGAGTAGGTAGAAGAGGGAGAGAGAAAAATGTAGACATTTTGCCCAATAATTGGCATCAAGAGAATTTGTTTGACTTTATTTGTAGAAGATCAGCCTTACATACATACAGCTTGCTCAGTAGTGAGACTGCACTTCAGGCCACGTTGATTCATAAACTGCCTTTACTTGGAGGGAATGGGGAGGAACGGGGAGTCCACACTGATCAGCTGCAATAAGAAATGAGGAAGAGAGGGATACTCCTCATTTAATTAAAATATTTACTTATAAGAACAAGACTCTTCTACGTCCAATGTTGAAGTTGGGATTTGTCTAATTCCAACTTCTGAGTTTGATGGTGCTTCCATGATCTAGGGGGGCCCAAGACACAGATATATGACAGCTTGCCTATAAGGAGACACTGCTGTTCTCAGATCCTCACGAAGGAACCCAAATAGTAGAGAACACACCCTTCTGAGAAACACAGAGCCTGATCTGAGAGCCACGAAGCTCTAAACTCCACGGGGGTGAATAGCAAGATCATTGCCACGCAGAAATGAGACTATGCTCAGAGAATGAACTGATAACAAGCAAGCATCATGAAACAAAGCAAAAATTTTTTTTAAATGAGACATGATTCTTACCTAAACATATATATATGATCTCCTGGTCTGTAGGTGTATATGTGACCATGGAAGGGGAGGTTTGGTCAATTCATTCATACATTCAGACATTACTTATTGAGACACTAATATATTCCATGCACTTTTCCAGATACTGAATGAAGATATCACCACAAAGAATACGCCAGACAAGCTCTCTGTCTTAGAGCATCTTTCACTCCAGTGAGGACAGTCAGTTTATGACCAACAAACCTTTTGTATGGTAGGCAAAGCTTTTGTACACCTGAAGATCTTTGACCTGGAAATTGTACTGTTCCTGATGGTCCAGGTAGTACCAACGCACACAGAGCAGGGTGGAACACTGGGGGAGAAGGCGAAAACCCTCTCCCTGCCAGAGCTCTTGCATTCATTCTGGAGATCAATATGCAGTTAGTTACCAACTAACCATACTTACTAACCAACTAGCCGTAGTTACCAACCAACTAACCAACTAACCTAATCTGCACTCTGCCAATTCACAAGTTTATGTTTAACTTTATGGTGTACCGTGTATGTCCTCTAAAAACAATACTGGTGACTTGAAAGAATTATCTGTACTTCTCAAAATGCAATAGACTATGACCTGTAAGAATATGTTCTGGTCCAACTCCTGAACAGAAGTAAAATTTGATGAAAGTCACAATGCCTCTGTATTTCCATTCTTTCTCATCTCTGACAGTATTATTAAAATAAAGCACAAAGTTAATAATATCAAACCATCAATCACTCAACATCTCCCAATTTTAAAGTACCCTTTTTCCATTAACAATCTTATTCAAACAACCAATCTTGATATAAGAAATTCTGGTGGTATTTTTTTCTAGTATATCCTTTTCAGTGCACAGTATTTATTTTCCTGTGTTTGTCTGATATTAGAGGTTTCATACCCTTTTTATAGGAATACATCTGAGATTAATGCAATTTTAGACAGTAAGGGTTTTCATAAGACTTCAAATACTCTATAATTTATGGAACTCAAATATCATAATCAGAGTCACTATACTTACAGAGATGTTTTATCAGTACACAGTAGTTACCGGTAAAATAAAATTTAATATAAAGGAAGAAACAAGGAGGAAGGAGGAAAGAATATTTCTTTTGCATTTGAAGTGAACCAGTAAAGTCACATGTAATGATGCATTTCAAATGTATCATCTTGTGTTGCTCAAAAGGTTTCAAGAAATGTCAAACATACAGAAGACAAGGTAACATGGTGGTAAAATAAATATTTGGATTTTGAAATACCAGAAACATCATAGCTGGGATTTCAAGTCTACCACTTGGGTCAACTAACCCTTGGTTTCTTTATTATAAAATTGGGATGACAGCACCTATTTCACAGAGCTGTGAGGATTAAATTATCATCTTTGTAATGCATTTAAAATCTATTAATGTTCCATGACAAGCACACACATATTTAAGCAAACATATATACACACATTTTCAATAATCCTAGAAAAGAAAAAGTTACTATTGTATTACCCTGAGACTTTAAATATCCAAACCGCCTCCCATGTGCAAAGAGGCTGTGTTTAAAAGTCACGTGAGTCAATCTAGTTTCATATAAAACCCAAGTACAATAAGATATTGTCTCTCATCATCAGAGAGAGGCAAATCTCATACCCTCCTACATACTTAAGCCGACTGTGTTAGTTCCCTAATGCTGCTCCAAATACTTACCACAAATTTAGCAGCCCAAAATAACCCAAATTTATTATCTTACAGTCGTGGAGGTGGGAAATCCAAACTCAGTTTCCCCAGGGGCTATAGCTGAGGGGTTATAGAGGCGGGGCTGGCTCATTCTGGAGATTCTGAGGACAGAATCCGTTTCCTTGTTTTTTCAGCTTTGAGGGGCCGCCTCTATTCCTTGACTTGCTGCCTCTTCTTGCATCTTCCGAGCACCTTGCTCCATTCTCTGCTTGTCAGTCATCACAACTCTGTCTCTGATTCCTCCATCTCCCTCTCATAAGACTGTTGCGATTATATTTGGCTGACCTATATAGTCCAGGGTAGTATCTCCTCCTCGAGATCCTTAGTTTACTCACATCCACAACCTTTCTCTTGCCAGATAAAGTAACACTCACAGGCTCCAGGAATTAGGAAATGGAGATTTGGGGGCAGGGAGCCATTATTCCATGGCCACACCCATGTAAGATGCATAAGAAATGTCAATTTAAAAAAAATGACAATGGAGGGGAGGATATAGCTCAAGTGGTAGAGTGCATGCTTAGTATGCAACAGGTCCTGGGTTCAATCCCTAGCACTTCCTCTAAAAATAAATAAGTAAGTAAACCTAATTAAATCCTCCCAAAAAAAACTAAAAAAGAAAAAAGAAATTGCAAATGATAATGGAATAAAATACACTTAAGAAAATAATTCTGATTCTAGGTCAATTCATTTTCAATATGGGAGAAAGTCTGAATTTTGTAGTGAAAGAGACATTGTAAAAATGAATGTTGAGTTATGATTTTATCATAAGTATTGAGGGTCAGTTGGTAAATATCTTGTGATTATAACGACTGGACTCAATGTTTTTCTGTCCTCCCCAAAATTGACAAAATAAGACCTCCGGCTATGTATTAAGTTTGTACAAAAAAGGTATTTGAGAAACAATTTTTTCCCCCAAATCTCAGAAGGAAGAGGCAACATCCCTTTTCTGAAAGGGCTTATGGCCTCAGGAAGAGTTTCAGGTTCTCCCGCAGATTCTGTAAATTCCCAGTGCTCAGGGGACAGGGGGCAAGGTGAGACTCACAAGACAGAGAGGGAAAGACTGCAGAAATGATACACTGGCTGTATTTTCCTAATAAATAGAATAGGACTCACTCCCCAGGAAGGCACAAAAACCTCCCCACCACAACACTGAGATGACAATAGTCAGTCCACAGCTTATAACTAGAGCCCAAGATATGACTCAGAACAGACTGTGGAGCATCCTGTGCTGGGGAACATCTGCTCCTGGGACTGGGAGTCCGGGGGGAGGGGAGGCTTCGATGGGTGCCAGGAGCTCCTGGCATGACTACAAATGGGCAGAGGTCCTAAGTGGATATAGCCTCGAGATAGCCAAAGGGACTGAGAGGCGTAGGGGCTGAGAAAGTCACTGGACAAGTAACACGACATACGTGTACTCCTTTGCACTAGAGAAAGAATTAGAAGACAAAATAAACCTCAGCTTGGTTTAAGAAAAAACTGAGATCAGAAACAGAGCAGCAAGAATTTCAAAATGAGACGTACCAAACAGAATATTGAAATTAATGGGACAAAAATAAACGACATTTTCAACATGATTTTTGCTTTGGGGACATAAAAAGAGTGCAAAGGAAGTGTCCGTGGAAAGGACTCCTGCTGAATGAGGATTGGAAGACCTGGCTAATTTAAGCAGTTTGTCATTTCAGCAGATATCGTCAAGGAAGGTAGTCAGTAAACACAATCATCTGGTTTTAAAGCACGTTGTAATTAGATTAATATTATTATTATCATCCTGAGAAAATTAAATCTAGCTAGTAAACCAAGTTCAGCATAGATTACGAAATAGAAAATACTTAGTAATATTTGTTGTTTTAAGAACTGGCTTTTTCTAAGTATTGATACTATTGGACACTCAGCAACTGGACCTTAAAAAAAAACAGAAATGTAAAAAGAAGCTCCAAATGTCATTTAATCTTTTTCCATGTACTTTTATAGCAAGAGCATTTTTCTTTAAAATATTTGGAGGAAAATATGTTCGTGTCTGCTGGTATCGCAATCCATTTAAGAAAGGAGTTTAACTACTCTACAAAAGCTGACCTTAAATAACAAAGGTTTTTGTTTTCTTCTGGGGATTCAGAGTGAACACTGTGAGAGCAGTAGGTATATTTAAAAGGAAGACAATTTCATTCCTTTGCACCCACTGCTGCAGAACATTTGGAAGACAGGGTCATCTGCATCCCGCCTTTAAGCATTCTGTTAACTCCAGCGATGTGTGTCGGTGTGTGTGCTCACTTCTCAGAGTCAGTGCTCTACTCAAGAAGTGACGTCTCGGGAGGAATTCACTCTTTCCCTCATTTGCTGACTGTTTAAATCTTGCCGGATGCATTTAAAAGCTCTAATCGAACTTCAGCAGGTCTGAAGCAAAACCCTTCAATCAAGCTACTCTTTCTGCTACACACCAAGGCAGGTCCCCTAGCCGCTGCTTCTGTAGAGAAGAAACATTTTCTAAAGGGTACGATGCCCCGTTAGACTCATCAAAGTCCTTACTCCTGGTGCACTGTGAGTAAATCACGGAAGCCCGCAGTTCGGATTCCACGCACAGTGAATGTACAGTTTAGCCAACTGCACTCACAACAGAAAATTCAAATTATTTATGCTGCAATTTCAACGTACTAGCCGCACTTGAAATAAATAAGGCACCCTCTAGAGCTTCATCTTTCTTCTTACAGTGAGTTTTTTGCTGTAACAATGTCTATTTTTTTTAAAAAAATAGTTGCACAAGTATAAATGATGCTACGCCAAGCGCTTACATTGTAGCTACCACCTGTAAGTCCATCTTCCTGGGAGACACAGGCTGCTGGGAAAATGTCAGATGGTGGAGGTTCTCACTCCAAATGTCAGAATCCCTGGGAGGGGAGCCCAGAGATCTGGAGCTTGAGCAGTTCTCCAGGTGCTTATGATTCACACCAAAATTGAGCA
The DNA here is from genome assembly GCF_048773025.1 of Camelus bactrianus. Classification (NCBI taxonomy): domain Eukaryota; kingdom Metazoa; phylum Chordata; class Mammalia; order Artiodactyla; family Camelidae; genus Camelus; species Camelus bactrianus. The sequence continues at coordinate 23,868,374 of NC_133540.1, forward strand.
CCATGGACATAGATTTTTTTTTAAATTAAACGTGGCATTATTGCAGAAAGTATTATATTTTAGCACCCAGTGTAAGCAGGGCTCCCAGGACCAGCCACACCAGCATGCCGGGCAGTTACCAGGTCCCTATGGCAGCAACGTCTGCCCCAGCCCAACCCATTAATGGTCCCAGGTAGTCATTCACGGGAGCATCACAATGGAGACTTCGAGATCCCGCAGAGCCCCTGGCTCTCCTCCCACTGGCTTTACCTTACAAGATAAAAGCCACCCGCTTTATCTGATGGGGAAAACAATCTGTTTTTTCCCAAGTTTTGCACTTTGTTTAAGACGGCAGGTGGCCACTTGAGGTACTTCCGGGGGCAGAATGACTTCTCATACGTCTGGCCCCCTGCTGAGTGAGAATGGGCATTATTAGTCTCTAGAGAATCTGTAAAAACATTTCTGGTATTCGCAGATCTATCCGTCTCTATTATTTCTCACTTTAAAATGGTTTCAGGGAGAAGGCTTGAAAGAAAAATAGGACAAAATAGAATGCCTGGGGTATTGGAGGAGGAGGGAAGGGGGCAGGGTACCACCTTTAAAAGAATGACACAGCCACTGAGGATACAACAAAAACAGGTTAGAACCTACTAGGTCCCAAGATGGCGGCAGATGCAACTTCCAGTACACCCTGAGCCTCATTATAGGCTCACTGTAACACATTACAACGCTAACTGACACACCCACAGGCACCAGGACAGTTCTCAGGTTGACATAAAAGGTCAAAAAGTGGGAGGGGTCCAAATCTGGGAAAGCCCTGCCCCTTCCCCAAAACAATGGGCATAATCTTCCCAATTGTTAGCATATGAAATTATCCAGCCCCATAAAAACTAACCATCCCTACACCCCAGGGCCACTCTCCCTTCTGAGACGGACTGAATTCTGCCCACGGAATGTGCATCTCTCTAAATAAACTTGCTTTCACTTTGCTATGGCTCCGTCTTGAATTCTTCCCTGCACAAGGCAAGAACCTACTCTGTGCTAACTGTATGGTCACAGTGTGTGTTCTACTCAGACAGGAACAGGCTGTATTCTAACACTGTCCTATAAAGCTGTGGCTCATTAGGTAAGCATCCCCCAGAGAGTTGATTCAATATAAGATTTCTCAGCTCCACCCAAAGAGTGCATTTGATAGCCCTTCTAGAAGTTTCTCTGTGGATGTGCTTTGAGAAATGTCAAAGAAAATGGCCCTCGGCTCTGTCCTGCCTGCTATGGGCACCAGAATTTCAATTGTAATGATCATTTTCACATACTCTTTTATAATGATAGCAAAAAAAAAAATAATAATAATAACAATAATAATAATAATAATAATAATAATAATGCTAGCTCTAAATTTTACAGAAACAGAAATAGTGACGAATACCTGAACCAACAACTGGTAGTAAACATATATATGAGTTGTTGACAAACTAGTTAACTTAAGCAAATGACAGGCAATGGTGCTGGTCCTAATGATCGTTCATTCACATAAAGGACACTTGGCTAAACACGGCTCAGGCATCTCAGGCCTGACTATACCCTCTTTCTCCTCTGACATTTTATTGGCTAATTCTCTTCTCTTTCCTACAGTGTTCCACACTTGTTTTTCAAAATAGCTATTTCCCTATACTTCCAAACCTCCGGTATCCATTACGAGACTTCTTCTTCTCTTCATTTACAGTTAAAAGTTCCAATCAAGTTAAATTCTTCATCAGCCACCATCCTCCATTCATTCCTCCCAGTTTGCTCTTACATGGGTCAGTACAATATAAACCCATAAGCAGATCTGTGTCCCTCCAGGAGGGATGCTATAAAGTACCTGCAGTATTTACTGCAACTCCTGCTTGTCTGAAAACAGACTCAGTTTTCCTCCCTCTCATGAGCTCTGGCCCTGTGATCACTCTCTTGTTTCTACTAAGATACAACTGACGTAGAACATAATGTTAGTTTCAAGTGCACAACATGTACAACATGATGATTCAATATTTGTACACTGTTCTCTAATTTTTGTAGACATTCATGCCACTGAGAGCTCTGCCTGTATTTCACTACAACTACAGGAAGCTGGTTTGGGTGGGAAGAGGTGAATATACTAGAATGAACCCTTCACCATGAGAATTTACTAATCAAACACTAACTCGTGTCATGCATTTCTGAGGTTTTCTTTGAAACACGTACAATTTCAAAAGGCAACTTACTGAAGCAGACCTTTGCCTTTGATGATAAGAATTTTTGGAATGGATTCTGAAATCACATATGTAACACTGTACTGTAATGACCATAGCACATGTAGTCCAGTTTCACTTACAAAAATGAACATCAACAATTCTAACCATGTATCTTTACCTAATTGGCCCAAAAGTGTTAACATAAATCCAGGGTGTCTGGGGCACAGTACAATTCACGGGTACATTAAGCATTTGTAGAATTCTAAGGTTGGCTCTTCATGTTTTCCCCCTCAGTAAGCATCAGAGGATTTTATCACCAAATATGAAGTTTAAATTTAAGTATGCCTCAGGTGGAGAAGTAAAAGACAAAGCAGATGAACAAATAAACAACTTACTTCTAAGGAACAATGAATAATATCTAAAGTTTATGGACAGTTACGTGTGTAATACACAGATACACATACTTTAAAACAGGTAATCCTTCAAACACGTGTGAACAATTCTATTTTGTTTTAAAACAACCAAATCTTTATTTTCTGAACTACTGGAGGAAAACAGTGGTGTATTCTGCATCAGAAGGATTTACATGAAAAACAATTATTTTGGTTAGTGCAAATGTCAGGGGAACATGAGTCTAGGGGGCATATGATTTATGTGGATGATGGTCAAAGCCACACGGGAGACACAGGAAGCTGTGCCTCCACCAGTGGGCTGTACCAAAGTGTACAGACACACAGACACCTAAGACTACCTGGATTGGAAAACAGGCACATGTTACTACCCAGAGGAAGCCAGGGATGTTCTTTTGCAACACAAAGTAATAGCCAATACAGCTGACGTTCAGATGGTATGCTTCTGTCACTACATATAATTCAAATAGTTATTTCTGAGTTATCAAAGGCTAGTCGCTTAAGACAGGTGCAGATACTATCAGAGATATAAAAGGGCAGGGAGTCTGTGTAATAAAATTTAACACAGTTTAGTGAGCAAGAGGGACATAAACTAGAATGATATCACCTACAAATAGGCGTCCCTTCTGTTCCAATTCTCATTTTGATATTTTCTTTTCTTTTACTTACAATCCTACCAGACTGCCTCATTTTTTCCTCCAATTGTTTTTCTGGAAGCATGTGTTTCTGTAAAATATAATTGCTAGAGTCATTCTTCACAACAACAGAAACATCACAGATGAGGGTACAGAGACTCTTGCTGCAGACATCACCATAGTCCCTCACAATTCCGTGCTCCAGGAGGTGGAAGACTCATTAATAGTAAATCCCACACGAAGACAATTTAGTATACTCAAGACATGCATGTGTTCCATTCTGTTTCAAACTTACATGTGGCAAACTTTTACATAACCAATAAACTGTATGAGAAAATGACACAGGAAGGAAGGGGGCAGGGCACCACCAAAGGAATGACACAGCCATGAGGACAGGACACACTGGTTAGAACCAAGATGGCTGAAGATTCAACTTCCAGAAGCCCTTGAGCTTCATGCCACACCCACAGCACCATGACAGCACCTAGGCTGACCATAAAAGGTCAAAAGGGTGTGGGGTCCAATTCCTGGAAATCCCCACGCCTTCCCCCAAATAGTTGGGATAATCCTCCTACTCATTAGCATATGAAATTACTCAGCCCACAGAAACTAACAACCCCATGCCTTGTGGTCACTCTCTCTGGAATTCTGAGACCACCTGCACTCTAGGGAGCGTGGACCTACTTTGACTTTACTAAACACCTCACACCTCTCAGTCTCTCTGTCGCCTTTTGAGATGGCCCACATTCTGTCTATGGCGCGTGTATGTCCCTGACTAAACTTACTTCCACCTTACTGTGCCTTGCAGTTGAATTCTTTCCTGCGTGAGATGAGTTGTTCTCTGGCAACAAGAAAATATTTCCAGATAATGTAAAATAAAAAATTTACTAAATATAGATAGAATCTGAGAAGAAATGAGGGCACAAACCAGGTATATGTAAGACAGGTCAGTTTTCTTTCCCCTGAGAAGTGAGAAAAACATGAATATTGAATATTTGACAAACAGTCTAAAGCAAACAGAAACAACTTCTTATCTTTGAAAGAGGATTCCAGGTTCCTAAAACAAACACTGGCGAACCTTGTGTAGCCGGCAATGTAAGAGCAGGTGGTGGGTAAGTGGGTAATGCCAGTGGCTAAAAGAGGTTCATGGGACCTCAATGGTGGAGAAGCCGGCAAAGTCGGACCCCGGGGCATGAAACTTGAGAAAGAAAGAACAAAAGTGAAATGGAGCAGGACCCTGCAGGGCCCTCCCAGGTGCAAATACTTTCTGTGTCCCCCATTTCTGTTTGTAGGAAACAGGCTTCATTCAGCCCCTTTGACCTTCCCTGAGATCTAAAGGGCAGATTCAAACAGTTGCTCATCAAGGAAGGGAGGGCATGCCAAAACAAAGGAGGAACGGTCAAGAAACAATAGTGCTTTGGGGCAGGGTCCTGGTTCCTTCTGAAGGAATATGCTTAACAATATCTTTGAGTTCTGCAGGAACCAAGGCCCCCACCCAGGTGGAGGATGGTGATTTCAGGCTGAGCACAAGATTCCTGGAGCACTGCCGTGACCTCACCACCAGCAATCAGAAGAAAGCCACACACCCTGCAGCCGTCACCCCAAATTTTGCCCATAAAAACCTCCCCGAAACCATCAGGGAGTTCAGGTCTTTTGAGCATGGGCTACGCATTCTCCTTGTTTGGTCCTGCAATAAACCTTTCTCTGCTCCATACTCCAGCGTTTTGGTTTGTTTGGCCTCACTGTGTGTCAGGCATGCAAACTGGCCATCAGTAACAAAAGCAGAGTCAGGGCTACTGAAGAAGTAAAAGAGTTAAAGTGATTGCTTCAAACCAGCCACTGAGCTATAAACAAAACTGGCATTCAATGTAACTGCCCCGTATCTTTTACTCTAGCAAGTATATTATTATCAAGAGGCATGTGTGTGTGTCTTTCCGCATACACATATACACACCCTGGGCCTACGGCACATACCACCTCTCTGATTCTCCTGCTGAGCAGAGAATGTGGCGACCATCCAGTGTTATCAGTGAGGTACAACCCAGTGAGCACAAGAACAGGTCCTAATACAAAAGGATGCTTTCTGCCAACACTTATTAGGGCACGATCATGAACCTTTCCAGACAAGATTCTCATTCATAAAAATATGTGAATTCACAAGAATAATCCTTCTCTGCAAACATCATAGGGGCTCTCAACTCCAACGAACAGTCCAATGAATCCGTATCTGATCACTAATTTTGGCCAGGGTTTGTGGTGGGCTCTGTGTTATATAATCCTGGCCCATTTAAAGCTTACACTTCAGCTGAAAGGCCAGTACATAAAAGACTACAGTTATAACATAACTGAATAGTGCATGTAAACATAATCTTTTAGACCATCAAATAGTAACATAAATGAAGGTTAAAATTGTCTGATTCTTTTCCTTACATTGCATGTGTTCAAATTCACAGGAAGCAGGGACTTGTCTCATATTAACCTTCTGCAAAGTCATGTAACAGGTACTATGATTTGGGGGAAACAGTTTACTAAAAAGATGATTTAACAATATTAAACACATCTTTTAAAGGAAAAAAAAAATCAACCAGAATCTTATCAGGGTAACAGTACACTTATATTTTTGCGTAATGCTTGCTGGTTATCTACAGAACCTCAGTCAGAGCGTACACATTTTAGTATGCTTTTTAGTGTATCTTTTTACATCATAAACCTTTTTGCATGTTTATTTAAATTTACATGTGCTTTATGTCTGCAATAAAAACTAGGATGATTTTCTTATTTCTGAGTGTTCTAAAGCAGCTTAGTTCATCATTTGTATCATCACCAACTACAGATGCATAACATTTGTATCTAAATTCGAATCACTTGCTATAGCAAAGTTGCATCATTATGTCATAACACAAGACCTACAGTGCTTCAGTATGTTTAGGTGCAGTCTAGTTACCAAAAGAAGATAATCTTGTCGCAGAATGACATCTGTTCAGAGGCCCAAGCACCACGGGAAGGGAGAGTTTTCACAGGAGCCGCTACCCTACACTGGATAGTCAGGTTTCCAAAAATAATCGATTTGCCTACTGTCAAAATTTCTGCTTATTACATTTGCTTAGTTTTTGACCACCACTCACAGGAAAATACTAAATAATAATGGTGAGAGTGGAGATTCACGTATCATTCCTAGTCTTTCACAAAAGGCATTCCAAAATTGTAACAGGTTAGATGTGTATTCATACAGGCTAAAACATGTCCTTGTAGGGTTTTACTAATGGTTTTTAATCAGAAATGTATTCACAGCAAAAGATGACTTGAGTATCTATTGAAAATTTCTGGTAAATTTTATCCTTGAAATATTAATTGGATGAATTACATTAATAGGTATTCAAAAATAAACTTTCATGATATGCCTAGAAATAACCCCATTTTTTCATACTGTTATTATTTTCTGTGTGTGTGTGTGTGTGTTTTAAACAGAGGTACTGGGAATTGAACCCAGGATCTTGTGCATGCTAGGCGTGCACTCTGCCACTAGACTATACCCTCCCATCATACTGTTATTGTTTTAATATATCCATATATGTTAATTTTCCTGATATTTTGTTCTGAATTTTAACACCAATAATCATTTGATAGAACTGTCCAATTTACTGGCCTACAATTGTTCATAGTAGTCTCATGTTCCTGAAGTATCTCTGTGGTATCAGTTATAATGTCTCCTCTTTTATTTCTGATTTTGAGTGCTCTCTCTTTTTTTCTTGATTAGCAAAACTGGATTCTTATATATTACATTACTCACAAAAATTAAAAAGCATTAAAGACTGAAATGTAAGATCTAAAACCATAAAACTCTTAGAAGAAAACACAATAAAAAAACTCTTGACCTTGGTCTCGGCAGTAAGTTTTAAATGTGACACCAAAAGTGCAAGCAACAAAAGCAAAAATAAATCAACCAGTGGGACTGCAATTGAACTAAAAAGCTTCTTCACAACCAAAGAAATAATCAATAAAATGAACCTACAGAAAGGTAACCTATGGAATGGGAGAAATATTTGCAAACCATCTATCTGATAAGGGGTTAATATCCAAAATATGTTAAGAAATTCATGCAGCTCAATAACAACAACAAAATAATAGTAATATTTCAATTTTTAAAATGGGCAGAGGGCCTGGATAGACATTTTTCCAAAGAAGACATACACAAATGGCCAATAGGTACCTGAAAAGGTGCTCAACATCACTAATCATCAGGGAAATGCAAGCCAACATGACAATGAGATAACACCTCACTCTTCCTAGGATGGCTGTTATTAAAAAGACAAGTGATAGCAAGTGCTGGTGAGGATGTGGAGAAAAAGGAAGCCTTGTATACTATCGGTGGGAATGTAAACAGTTACAGCCATCATGTAAAACAGTATGGAGGCTCTTCAAAAAGTTAAAAATAGAACTGCCATATGGTCCAGAAATTCCACTCCTGTCTATATATTTAAAGGAAATGAAATCACTGTATCAAAGGGATATCAGAACCCCTAAGTTCATTGCAGCATTATTCATAATAGCCAAGACATGGAAATATGGAAACAACCTAAGTGTCTATTGATAGACGAATGGATTAGGAAAACATGATATATATGTATATATTAATATATATTAGCATATTGTGCATGTATTTTGGAATATTATTCAGTCATTAAAAAACAGGAAATCCTGCCATTTGCAACAACTTAAGGCTGAAACTTTAAAGATATTAAGCTAAGTGAAGTAAGTCAGAGAAACAGATCTTATTTACGTGCACAATCAAAAACCCCCAAACTCAGGTAAACAGAGAGTGGGATGATGGCTGCCTGGGGCTTGGGGCGGGGGGCGGGTGCAGTAGTAGGTGAAGGAGGTAAAATGGCGGAAACTCTAATTATAAGTTAAGTTACTCCTGGAGATGTAATGTACAGTGTGGTGACTAGTTAATGTATTCTATATGTGAAACTTGCTAAGACAGTAGACCTTAAATTTCTCACCACACACAAAAAATAAACTATATGAGAGGATGGATATGTTAACTAAACTTATTGTGTCATCATTTCACAATATGTAAATATATCAAGTCATCACATTGTATACTTTAAACGTACATAATGTTGTATGTCTATTATATCTCAATAAAGCTGAAAAAAATTTTTTAAATAAAAAAATTAAAATATAAACGCAAGATAATAATTTCCATATCACAGGACTGAAATGAAGATTAAGTGAGTGACTAAAGCATGTCTTTCTAAAAAGTCAGTTCTCAATAAATTTTAGTAATTATTGTTATTAATGTTTTTATTACACAGAGACAATATGATTACCGACCTAGCCTATAGAAGAGAACTTCTAAAAAATCTATTTGAAGAAATAAAATAGTAAGTTTCCTGGATGGAAAACCAACATGTAGAAATCAATATCCATCACCAAAAACCATTTAGAACATGTATCTTTATAAACAGCTCATTCACAATTACCACAAAAACGATAGTAATCCTGGGAATAAATCTCATAAAAACTAAGCAAGATCTTTATAGAAAAAAGTTGATAACATCATGAAAGCACACAGGACTAGATAAATAGAGACGGTAACATATATATGGGTAGAAAGGCTCCACCGTAAAAATGACAGTTCTTTCAAATTAAACTACAGAATCAATGCACTTCCAATCCCGACAAGGTGTATGTCAGAAGCTTGAAGGAAAGAGCTATCACCACCAAAGGGACTAAGTGCTGAAGCGTAATGTTGGTTGAGAGAAGGATGCTGGTATTTACCCCTCTGCTGCCACAACCACCACTACCTCCCAGGCTTGATGGGGCAAAGGGAAGATACGGTGTTACAGCCTCCGGATGCAGATGGAGCTTTGTAACACGCTAGCCTCCTTTTATCCACTGAGCATATGTTCCAAATCCCACACTGGACGCCCGAAACCTCAGATCGTGCCGAACCTAAATACACGACGTTTTTTCCTACAGCACTAACAGACAGGTAGTGTATAACAGCGTTGGTCCACCGGACAAGGATTCAAGTCCTGGGCAGGATGAGCTGGGAGGTGCAAGATTCCATCACACTACTCCGAATGGCGCACAATTTAAACCTTATAGATTATTTCTGGAATTTTCCATGTAATATTTTCTGAAGGAGGTTGACCACAGTAACCGAAACCTCAGAAAGCAAAACCATAGACAAAGCAAGTACCTACTGTGTAAGGGCTTGCAGGCATAGAAGGATGCATTTACTGCCAATCTGCCAAGGACCAGAGAAGGGGCCAGAGGAATAAATTCTCTTACCTCTCTCTCTCCGACACCCCAATCTTCTGCTGCCAAATCCCGCTGTGGCTCAACTACTAGTCGGAAGACAAAGAAGCACAAGGGATGTAACTCCGCGGAGAAATGATCTAAAGAAGCAACCAAAGAATATCCATCACAGAGAATGTTTTGTGGAATTTAACAGGCAGGCTCTAAAATAACCAGGAAAAGTTAATAAGAACAGCCAAGAAAACTTTTTTAAATGAAGGTTACCCTACCAGTTTCACCAGCCTGTCCCGCCGCAAGCCAAATGCCGAGACGCCGACGTTTGCAGCAAAGAAAGGGCTTGTTCAGGAGGCAGCCAAGTGGGAGACGGGAGAACAAGCCTCAGCTCTGCCTCCCAGTTGAGGGGCTCGGCGTATTCCTGGGATAAAGCTGAGGCGTGGGGAGCGTGGGGAAAAGTAATTGGAGATAAGACGACAGTGAAGTCACGGTCATTCTGTGCAGGCGCGACCACCCTCCAGGCGTTTCCATGGAACGCATGCGCAGACAGCAGCAGCACGCGCATGCCCCGAGGGCGTAGCTTTTTGCCCTCTAACCTCAAAAGGTCATGAGTGGATACTCGCGCATGCCCAGTTGGAGGGCGGTGGTCATAATGAGTCTTTCTCAGCTGTAGGTCCAACCGGACATAGCTGACTCCAAGTTCCTAAAAAGCAACTTGGGCAAGCATCTTACTGTTTAGGCTACATGCCACGTGGAGGACCTGCAAGGTTTTTTTTCTTTTTTTTTTTTCTTGAAGCATAGTCAGTTTACAATGTTGTGTCAATGTCTGGTGTACAGCGTATTTCAGTCATGCATGTATTCCTTTTCATAATACAACATATTGAAGATAGCTGCCTGTGCTATGTAGAAGAGATCTGATGTTTAGCCAGGACGTGCAAGTTTTTATTAAAAACAATTTAAAAGAACCTGATTAGTGAAGGCAGGTTACAGTTTATTATTTATTAATGGCAAACGGATAACTACCCTCAGTTTCATGAGGAGTGGAGCTTTTCCTAACAGATATAAAGACTGCTTATAATGTCTAAAGGATTATAAAGAACTGAGTATCAAATTGGCACAGGATTAGACAAATAAACCGATAGAACAGAATAGAGAATCAAAAATAAACCTGTAATATATGCCAGAGTTAATCAAAAGGAAAAATTAAACTAGGACAATTGGTTATGCACACAGGTGTGGGGTTTGGAGTGGGGAGGGGGGGTTGGTTTAAGTATTTAAAAGACAATTTACAAAATTGAAAGATTCTTATAAATAGAAAGTGATGCTCAACAGTACCAGCCAAATAAAAGAAAAGAAAATATCAAAGCTATAAACATACATGGAATAAAATAAGAAGTCTTATACTCCAGTTGCTTAAGGGCATGTAAACCAGTACAACCATTATGGACAGAAATTTCATAAAGCTACAAAGATCTACTAAAAATAGAAATTGCTCTCTCAACACTGTGACCACACTTTAACAATTTTACTACAAATTTAAGTATCTATAACTAATATATAGAATTACATTTTGTCTGTAAAGTTGTAAAAGTGATGTAACATTATAATTTACAAACTTCTTTTTCATTCAAGCTAAATTTCATAGATTGACCCACTTCAACATACAAATTTCTGTTCATTCACTTCAACTTCTATACAGCATTCAATTACATTGATACTGTAATCGGTGATTTTTAGAATTTTTAAATTACTCCAAATAATACTCCCATAAACTCATGTCTTTTTGTGCCCACATGAAAGAATTTTCCTAGAAGTTAAATTGCTAAATATGCCCAAAATGTATTAACATACAGTTGGTAGACTGTATTGACATGAAAAAGATATCTGAGAGATAATGATAAAAAGATGAGACACAGCATGTGTTTATTAAAACGTGTATGTCCTAATATATCTGAGCATAAACATATACGATATATAGGAGCATAAAATGTCTAAATTTTGGCTATATCTCAACAAGAAAGTCAATACTTTTGAGTTTGGAGGGAATTAAAGAGGGACTTTGTCTTTTCACTCTAATACCTTCTATTATTTAAGTTTTTTACAACTAATCTATTTGACTTTGTAGTTTTACAGCTACAAAAACATTGAAAAACTTCATATTTGTTCTTTTCTTTTGCATTGTGTTTATTATCCTACTATTAAATAGTAAAAATACCCTTGGATATCAGATTGAAAGTTCATGCTGTATATGATTCACAAACTAACAATTCAGCAAATTATTTATTATCCAAATAAAGCTTCCTTCATATTGCTATTATCAAAGTGATATGCTCTCACCATTGAAAATTTAATAGTAAAAAAAAGTGAAAAAGGAAAAATAAAAGCACTCACTATAAACTGATACCGATTAATACTATTCATTCATTTATTCATTCATTCATTCATAGTGGTGGTGGTCGTTGTTAACTTTTTAGTTTCTCATGCAGCTAAACCTTCAAATTTCATCCACATCTAAAAAGTGCCAGAATAACTCAGGCTTAAAATGTGTAACATAGATCTTATTTAAATACATACACATATTTATATATTTCTGATAATTTAAAGAGTACATAATATTAGTTTTAATAATGGTATGAACTATTAATAAATTACTTGCATTAAATACCTACTGTTTATTAAAGAATTTACTTACTACCTTCAATGCTCATAACAACTCTAGTAGGAAGATACTAGTATCCATGTTTTGCAGATAAGGAAATCAACACTCAAAAACGTTAAGCAATTTGATTAGTCACCTCACTAGTGAGTGAGGATTTCAATATGGCATAGAGTTTGAGCTTTTTCCAACTGCCACTGTTTACCATTCCTCTCATAGGGAAACAGTCTTTCTGTTTAAAACCAATTTCCAAAATTTATTTATGGACCAATATTTCCCCAAGTAAAGTATAATCATTTTTCACTCATTGAGGAAGAACTAACTAAAAGCATTTCACCTCTAAAAGCACAGACACCCCCCCTTTCCCACCCCAGCACCCACTTGATGAAGTGGGCATGATCAGATTACCACCCCTGTGGTGCCCACGCAGGACCAAGGAGTTTGTGAGTTCAGAGCCTGTAATTCACACAGTTCTTACCACCATAAAAAAAAAAAAAAAAAATTAAAAAGGAAGGCAAAAAAATGTGGATAACTCTTTACTCTTCATGAAAACACATAAAAGCAAAACTTGGCAATATTAAATTCTTCTCTTAGTTATTTATTAGGACAACTTAGTGAGGATAATCAACAGTTTCCTCTACAGTTTATTGGAAACAAACATTAATTCTTGGATCCCAGGAAGAAAAAGCCAAGCATATGTTGTCTCCTACTGCTGAGAGGGAAATTATTCAAAGAGATTTTTGCACTAGATGTATCGCCATAGAGTGTAACTTAGCAAGTGATAGAAGATTCTTTTTACATCATTTTTTCTCTATAAATAACTTTATCATAAAAATGTACATATACATGCAGAAAAGTATTAAAAAGTAACAAACACCCACAAAAGAACCATTCAAATTTAAGAGGTTATCACTTTGAAGTTGTGCTTCAGGTACTCATTTTTTTTTCATTCAAGAAATATTTATTCACACTTTTATTATGCAGATAAATCAGACTTATGAAAAATGTATTTGGAAAGTAAAGAAAAATAGGAGAGAAAAACTAACTATAGTCCTATGACTACCAGCAACATTTTGAAATACTTTCTTTTATTGTTTAATGAAAAGCAGATTATTGTACATAGACTTCAAATACCAAGATCCCTTTCACTTGTCCCCAAAATATATTTTTGGGCTTTTTGGGTTCCTGGGAAATATATGATGGAAAAAAAATTTAACACCTTTTGCATCACTGTTAACAATTTCTGTAAGTTGCCAACTATGGTTCAGCCTCATAACAAAAGTCCATAGAAAGAGGGTCTATGATCACTATTGTTAAGACTTGTTTTCTTACTTTTGGTCTAAAAAATAGGGAAAGCACTAGTATTCATGTTTTGCAGATAAGGAAACCAGCATTCAAACATGTTAAGCAATTTCATTAGTCACCTCACTAGTGAATAGGGATTTCAATATTTTTCTGAGTTTGTTTTTCTGTCTAGGGGTGGTTATCTTCTACCATGAATGTCACAAGAAACAAATCAAAAAGTCCTAGACTTTACCTTTTACACTTGTTATTCAATATCTTAATAATCTGCCCAATTAATTCCTCCATTCCTGTCTTATTCCCTGTCATTGCTCATGGCACAAATCTTTCTTACATGTTGTACTCGCTAAATCAATACTTGCTTATCCACTTATTTATTATACGTCTAAAAATAAGACATATTCACAGGATTAAGAGATTTCATAAAAGATTAAGTTTAAAAGTAACCTATAAAAATAAACCAAGTTGGGAGGGGCAGGTATAGTGAAAGTGGTAAAGTGCATGCTTAGTTTGCACAAGATCCTGGGCTCAATCCCCAGTACCTCCTCTTAAAAAAAAAAAAAAAAAGAATAAATTAACCTAATTAACTCCACTACCCAAAAAAAAAACTAAAAAATAATAATGATAAAGAAAAATAAGCCAAATTATCTCATCAAAATGGGAGAATAACTAGCAAGAGCTAATATATATATATATATATACTATGCTAAATCTTAAAGGGTCATTTCACACTGTGTCTAGAATAAAACTTTGGGTTCTATTAAGGCAAAATTGCTAAGAAATATCAAAGGAAATATAGCTCTAAGTGGGAAATAATTTGTCTTTAGTTCCTTAAATTTCAAACTTGGGAGAAATTAGCAGAACCCAAACCCAAGCCTCTGTAAGTAAATAGAAATTTGACTCTATTAAACCTCAGTGCGGGAACTGAGTTGGGACTAACCACACGTGGCCGCGCCCTGGGCTTCAGGGCAGGCAGACTCCTGTGTACACTGTTCAAGGCAACTTCACGTCAAATTGTAGTTGAAATACTTTTAAAAGAGAAAAGTCTACCTTTTAATAATTCCACCCCCCTAAAAATCTACAGATAACTAGTGAAGCTACCCACATTTTATAACAACGTTACACTACTTAGATATGTAGAACTTATAAAGTCTTTGATACGATTTTTAGGAGATCACAAGCTAGGACAAAGAAACTGAGCAACAAATAAATGAATATCTCCCTCCCTTTTTTCAACTCTATTTAGAAATTTACTAACTTAAAATGATCGATTCCTACAGTTCTCATATTTTCCAAATATTCCTTACTTTCAATTTTGTTAATCAGTATACAGCATACAGTGTTCTCCCCAGATCCTTCATATACTTCTTTTTTTGCTAATATAGCATCTCATGTATTGGTGACGACCCTCCTTACTGCCACCAGCACACACAAACACAATCATGCACACGCACACACACTTCATTCTTTAATATCTGGGACATTTTGCCACAGTGGAACTAAGTCAGACTCCCCTGGCTTTCTCATCAGTATGCACCTGTCCTTCGGTGCATTCAGTCTTGCACATGTGCATTTGCTTGTGTGATTGTTTAATTAATTTCACAAAGTAAAACTCTCCAAAGAGACAGGAATCCTGCCACATTTTTGAATCAACATATCACCAAGACTTCACTGAATACACGGTGTAGCGTGGATCACCAGTATGTATATATTAAAGGGAACTTAAAAAGGAGAGAGGGTGGGAAATTAATTATTAGATAAACAGATGACCTCATAGTTACTAAAAAAATTATTTAAATAATCCCACTGGGTGACCTAAAAATGATGACTCTGTAAATAAAGTACTTTGAGAAATACTTTGTTCTAGCTTTTTTCTTATCATTTCCTCTCATTATGAATGGATGTGGCTTAGGCTTTAAGGCTGATTCTTTTTCTTGCTTTTTTTTTTCCATTCTCCTTGAAAGAATAAAAGCTTATTTACCACATTCTTTAGGCCAAGTTTCCTACAAAAGCAGTGTCTGAAAGAAAAACTTACATGCAAATAGTAGAAGGTGATCCCAGAGATAAGAAAGAAGCACCAGCTCTCAAGTAAACAGGCAAAAAAAAAAAAAAAAAAAAAAAGCCAATACAGGTGTGTGGAGTTGGGTCATAATCATGGCCAACTGAGGTTCCACCCAACCTGGATCTTCTGGGGCCCTAGAGAAAGCCTCTCAGAACTGTTTCTATTTCATTTCCGCTCCTCCTACTTCTAGGCTGCATTTCCTGGGGCAGAGGGAGACATAAGAGCAGAAAGCAAAAGATACTCGGCACAAGCTCAAGGTAAGAATTCAGCAGGGCTGAGTCACTGCCTGCCTACAGTGTTTGCCACAGTCATAGACAGACACTCACAGTCAAGCAGGGCCCAAGAGGCACGTGAAACACCTATGAGAATCAAAGTTTGTGTATGTATGACTGAAACCATGCTGTGCACCAGAAATTGACACAACGTTGTAACTAACTATACTTCAATTTTTAAAATAATGGTTAAAAAAAAAAAAGTATCACTCACTGGAGTGTCAGTCCCAAACAATGAGCCAGCAACTGCACAGTACCTGTTTGATCACTCTCACCAAGCATCACTGAATTTCCTGATGGACCATAGAACCCTGAATGGAAGAGCTCATCTGGGCACTCTCCAACTTCCACCTGACTGTGTCCCGAAAAGCCAGTGGTTTCTCATATGTTGCCTGAGACATACAGTCACTTAGAAATAGCATTACATGTTTTCATTCACCTTGAGTACCCATCCATTCCTAGACAGATTCAACAAAACTTCTAGGCTAATACATAGAAGTATAATTAATTTAGGTCATGCTTTAAGTGTATCGTTAGAGACATGACTTCTAATACAACTGACCATGATTTATTACATTTATTCTGGAAGAAATGTATTCTGAGTTTTACCCATATACCAATTAGAAAAAAAGTTGATATATTATTACCTTGTTAACTCTGTTATACGCATATGATGAGATACCAGTCTGTATCTCCCGCTTTTTGGAGTAACAATTTGAAAAACAAAGGACAGTTGTTCCTAAGAAGAGGGAGGCTCCAGATGTCACATATTATTTATTCCTTATATGTAGAATTTATCTGAAGATTAGGATGATTCCTAAATCATGGGGCACTTACATTCAGACAGTGTTATTTTTTATACACAAATGTGTGTGTGTATCACTCCTAAGAAAAGAAAAGTTTTGCCAATTGTGTTCACTTACCATGAATTTAAATTTACTAGCCATTTGAATTATTGGGTTTCACTGTTGCTAAGTTCTACCTTGAAAAGGAAACAAACTGTTTCCAAATCATACTGTATATAATATAATCAATTAGTAGAATCTGACCTCTTTTTATAGGAATCCTTTTTTTAAATCAAATCGGCTTGGAGTCAGCTGTGTTGCCTAGGAACCTGTAGGCTGAGATTACTGCGATTCCTAACTCCAGCTTTATCACCAGGTCTTCATCTTTATCTTGCATCTCTACACATCTATTTTTGTAATTAGTGAAAAGTAATGGCCCACTTCAGCTGGCAGTATGGTGGAGCAACTCACAATGACCAACATTACTCTCTGGAACAACCAGAAAAGCAAGAGAAAAGAATAATTCTGTTAAAGACTAGAGGCTTCAAGACTCCAAATGAAGGCAGCATCTAAGAGGTCACTTGGATTTTTGAGGTTGCTTTTCTCCCCTGGGGTGGAGAATGGGAGCATTTGCCAATCTAAATACACAGCAAGATGCAATGACATGATACTATATATAGAAAACCCTAAAAGGTCCAGACAAAAACTACTAGAAATAATCAAAGAATTCAGCAAGGTAGCAGGTTACAAGATTAACATTCAAAAATTAGTTGCATTTCTTTACACTAACGATGAATCAGCAGGAAAAGAAAGTAAAGAAACAATCCATCCCCTTTAAAATAGCACCCAAAGTAATAAAATACCAAGGAGTAAATCTAACCAAGGAGGTGAAAGACTTATACATGGAAAACTATAAAATGCTGAATAAGGAAATTAAAGAAGACTTAAAAAAATGGAAAGGTATCCCATGCTCCTGGATTGGAAGAATCAATATTGTTAAAATGGTCATACTGCCCAAGGCAATCTACAGATTTAATGCAATCCCTATCAAATTAACCAGGACATATTTCACACAACTAGAACAAATCATAATACAATTTATATGGAACCACAAAAGACCTAGAATTGCCAAAGCATTACTGAAGAAAAAGAAAGAGGCTGGAGGAATAACCCTCCCAGACTTCAGATAATACTATAGAGCTACAGTAATCAAAACAACATGGTATTGGTACAAAAACAGACATATGGACCAATGGAACAGAATAGAGAGCCCAGAAATGAACCCACTAACTTTTGGTCAACTAATCTTCAACTAAGGAGGCAAGAATATACAATGGAATAAAGACAGTCTCTTCAGCAAATGGTGTTGGGAAAATTGGACAGCAGCATGTAACTCAATGAAGCTAGAACACTCCCTTACACCATACACAAAAATAAACTCAAAATGGATCAAAGACTTAAACATAAGACAAGATACAACAAACCTCTTAGAAGAAAATATGGGCAAAACATTATCTCACATCTCAAAAATGTTCTCCTAGAAGAGTCTACCCAAGCAACAGAAATAAAAGCAAGAATAAACAAATGGGACCTAATGAAACTTACAAGCTTCCGCACAGCAAAGGAAATCTTAAGTAAAACAAAACGACAACCTATGGAATGGGAGAACATTTTTGCAAATGAAACCGACAAAGGCTTGATCTCCAGTATATATAAGCAGCTCATATGACTTAATAAGAAAAAAACAAACAACCCAATCCCAAAATGGGCAGAAGACCTAAATAAGCAATTCTCCAAGGAAGACATACAAATGATCACTAGGCACATGAAAAAATGCTCAACATCACTAATTATCAGAGAAATACAAATCAAAACTACAATGAGGTATCACCTCACACCAGCCAGAATGGCCATCATTCAAAAGTCCACAAATGACAAATGCTGGAGAGGCTGTGGAGAAAAGGGAACCCTCCTACACTGCTGGTGGGAATGCAGTTTGGTGCAGCCACTGTGGAAAACAGTATGGAGATTCCTCAAAAGACTAGGAATAGACTTACCGTATGACCCAGGAATCCCACTCCTGGGCATATACCCAGAAGGAACCCTACTTCAAAATGACAGTAGCCAAGACATGGAAACAGCCTAAATGTCCATCAACAAATGACTGGATAAAGAAGCTGTGGTATATTTATACAATGAAATACTATTCAGACATAAAAACTGACAACATAACACCATTTGCAGCAACATGAATATTCCTGGAGAATGTCATTCTAAGTGAAGTAAGCCAGAAAGAGAAAGAAAAATACCATGTGAGATCGCTCATATGCAGAATCTAAAAAAACAAAAACAAACAAACAAAAAAACATAAATACAAAACAGAAACAGACTCATAGACATAGAATACAAACTTGTGGTTGCCAAGGGGGAATGGGGTAGGAAGGGACAGACCGGGATTTCAAAATGCAGAATAGATAAACAAGATTATACTGTATAACACAGGGAAATATATACAAGATCTTATGGTAGCTCACAGCGAAAAAAAAATGTGACAATGAATATATGTGTGTTCAAGTATAAGTGAAAATTGTGCGCCACATTGGAACTTGACACAACATTGTAAAATGATTATAACTCAATCTAAAAAATGTTAAAATAAAATAAAATAATAAACACACAGCCCGAGAAAAGGACTACTGATGTGGGATAGGGAATCCAGCAGAAATTTTGGCTGTTTTTTGGGAGCCAAAGATAAAAGATTAGTGAGAGGAGGAGCCAGGATCACAGTGACCAAACACGAAGATGGCACATGCTTGTTTTCACTCATTATGATATTTGCAGAGTCTGAAGTTGCACATGCGTTTGGCGTCTAAGACACTAAGAAGAAAGCTTCTGAAATGAAGGGCAGGATTCTCAGAGGTCTTGCCCTGACTAACTGTGCTTAGTACTTGTGGATACACCAGTGGAAGGCTCTGGATGTCTGTGCCTCGGCAGCTGAGTACCCCTGCAGGGGACAGAGTCCACTAGGACTAGAGTTAGCTCGATCACTGATTGGATGGATGGCAATGATTGGCCACCTCTCCATTTTATCTGCTTAGCAGAAGAAATGTTGACAACTCTTTGAACTTGGATGAATCATCTGGAGCCTCTACAATTTTTATACACAATTACTAAAATCCAGAGAAAAGAGTGCCACTGAAAAGAAGCTCGCAGTAATTCAGTTGTTGGCAATAGCAGACAAAAACTTAAAAATAATCCTGATTAGCATGTGCAAAGTCACAGAAAAAGATGGAGAAAATGGAGAAATTAGTATCCACAGAAAGAATGAAATGCACATTTGAAAACAGAAAACTATAGTAATTAGAGTAACAACCCACAGGCGAGCCTGACAGCATAACAGGCACAGTGAAGGAGAATATTAGTAAACTAGAAAAAAAGGTCAAATGAGAATTTCCAAATAAGCATAGAGAAAAATAAAAAGTGGAAGAGTGAAACAAATATAAGAGCCATGCTGGGCACAGTGAAACTATGTGTTAAACGTATAATTGAGATTTCAGAAAAGGAGAAAAGGAGGCAGGAGAGCCATATATCAAAAATCCACCATGAATTTCACTTGATGAAAGACATCAACCCACAAATTCAAGAAGCTCTCCAAACTCCAAGAAAGATAAACCAAAAGAAAATCATACGTAAGAACACCAAAGTAAAACTGAAAAAAAAAATAATAAAGACAAATGAAAAATTTTAAATCAGCCATAAAGACACATTACCTTTAATGGAAGACTGGCAGGTCTGACAGAAGCCAGAGTCAGACTCCCAGAAATGGTAAATAATCTTATGGTTAACTGGGAAAAAGGGTAAGGAAGGGATAAATTTGGAAGTTTGAGATTTGCAAAGGAAACTACTATAAACAAAAATAGATAAAAACAAATTTCTTCTGTGTAACACAGGGAACCATATTCAATATCTTATAATAACTTTTAATGAAAAAGAATATGAAAACAAATATATATATATATGTATATTTATAAGCATGACTGGGACATTGTGCTGTACACTAGAAATTGATACATTGTAACTGACTACACGCACTTTAAAAAAAAATTAACTATCATTAAAAAAAAAAGAAAAGAAAGAAAACCAAGGTAAAATGTGGAAAGAAAATAACTACCAAACAAAAATTCTTTGCCCAGATTAAATAGTCTTTAAAAATAAAGGCTATATAAAAATATTTTAGACACATAGAGAGTGAGATAGTTTGTTGACAGGAAATGTGCAATAAAAAAGATATATGACAACCTACATAACAATTTTTATGAAAATTATAACAAGTGAATCATTGAGAATGCCCCTAATTGAAAATACCAGATGTTTAAAATTGAAAGCACAAACTAAATTCAACCTTCATAGAACATTACTTCTCTAACTGAAAATATCTGAAGTTTAACAGTTAACTAATTAACAATATTTGTTAGATAGTTCTTTCTCTAGTATTGAAATCGCTTCTGCACGCTCTCTCATTTACTGCGCACCATTCCCTGTGGGAAAGGCAGGGCAGGATACTGTCATCTTTATTTTATGTAAAATGATACCACTATTCAAGAGGCTCAGAGGCTCACCCTCAATCAGAAGACCAAGTCAAAGCCAGAACACATGCTTCCTACTCAGTGCTCAGCACTCTGACACTGGGAAGTGGAAACTGAATTAATAGTATCAAGGAAGTCCATTAAGTTGCAAAATGTTTCCAATATGTAACAATGGCATAATTCTGGCTCCTGGGAATTTTTTTCTCATTAAAAAAATGTCCCTTTAAAAATCATAAGATAAAAAATTATCTTAGCCCTATTAATAAGATATCATCATGTTCCTAAATATTTTAATGATTCCAAAACTGTTGATTTTTCACTCTGAAATTATAATTCCAGAAAAAGCTGAAATGCCAAAACCTTTCAGCCAAAAAGCTTTTACTGACCAATTTCCATATCCAAGGCCTACACAAAAGTTAAAATCACAATGTTTTGTGATCCATAAAGCATCCTTAAGCTAGAATTTGAATTACACCACAGAAAAGACCATAAAACAAATTTCTGATTGAGTTCAAGACACAATTTTGCCTCAAGGAAAGTGAAGAGAGTTTTACTGTATCACAGAAATCCTACATTATCTGTTCAAATCAGACACCTGAAACAATGAAAGTAAGGGGCCACAAAATAGTATAAACTTAATGCCTCAGACATAATCTTTTCTTGGAAATCTTCCAGTATTCTGACACAATGCTCTTGTCCATGACCTTGGGACATCACCATTGCCTACTCTGGAAAATGTACTATATATATTATAGTTTTGTTACTGTCTTGTAACACAGATCCCTCCCCTTCCTCTCATCTTTCCCAATTCAGAGTCCTAGTGTAACAAAATAGCCAAAATATTTGTGAACCACATTAAAAAAAAGTAGGAGAATGTTACTTCATATGTTTTCAAAAATAATGTTGTACCACCTATCAAATATACCAAACAATATATGTTTATAAGATACTTACATTTTCTAAGGACTTTCCTCACATATTCTAGTACATGTGTAGTGAAGTAGCAAAATATTCTTGACCTTCTGGGATAAACACTTTTGAAATATGATGAAAGATTTCCAATATAAAATATAACCTGTTACCCTTAATGTACATTTCCATATAAAGGGGGTAAAACACCTTAATGTTAAAGGAAATAGCACTGGCCAGAAACCATGAGCCAGTTACCATATACCTCCTGCTTATCACTGTTGGCTGATTGTGAGATCAGAATTATATGCATTTTACAGAAATGTACATTATTATGTCGAGTACAGCCCATCCCATGAGCACATCAGCAGATTGTATGTTCACTGAGCGAGTTTTAAAGAGATTCTGGTACTACAGTATTTAAGGAAACCAGCCAATGAGAGCGACAGGCTCTATAGCAAACTTCAGGTAAAGGTCTCTACGCTTTACTATAAAGAAATGAGTACAATAAAGTTAGGAAGAAATAAAACTTTTGAAGAAACAGGTGGAGCCCTTGTCATAAGAAGTCAGAAAACAAATAATAAAGTAAAAAGTTTATTTCTGAGATGATGTTGCTGCCAAGCCCTGAAGTCCTGGATAAAGAATGGCTCTCTCTGGTTACATCACGGGCCTCTCCATGTAACACAACACAATCAAACATTCAGTTACGCCCTTCCCAGGAGGAGAGACAAGCGTGTAAAAGCGACAACGAGCAAAACTGATGTGACATCCTCTGAGATAGATCTTAGTTCCGCCGTTTATATTTAGTAAAACCTCCTCCCATTATCTTATCCAGGTTCTTTTTTACTTCCACCACATTTCTTAATCCAATCACTTTCTATCATATCCGTTCTGCAAAGACCTCAAATTTATCAGAAGAGCAATCACTGATGAAGAAAATTTACTTTGATACCTCTGGCCGAGAAAAGCTTACTTAGGTACACCTGTCTTTAAAGAAAAATAAACAATCTGAAAGAAAAGCAGCACGTCTTCAATAAAAAGAAATTAAAATGACCCTTCGGATTATAACCGTGACTGTTACTTTCTTATACCCTAATATTATCTTAAATGCTGAAATATCAAATCTGCATACCAAGAATCTCGTTAGTATTCAGAGATCCCTTATTATACACTGAAGTCATGAATATGAAATAGCTCTTAAAATTTTAATTATTTTAGATTCCAATGGCAGTGGATGAAACTTCCCCCAAAATGAAGTAACTGAACCCTGAAGTAGCAAACTTTCACTTCCTTCCACCTTATTCACAAAGGTTTCCTTTTGGAAATAAATTGACATTAAAATCAAATACGCCAATGGGTATGGCTACTTTTCTGGGATCTGAACATTGGACTCTGCCCAAACAGGAAGGATTCATCGGTAAAACATGGGTGAAAGCCGCAGGCGGCGCGGAGGCGTGGGTGCGGGCACGGCGGTTACCAGTCTCAGAGGTGGCACCGCTCTAACCTAAGGGACTTGAGCCGGTTCCCAGTTCTTTCCTCTGTCAGCCCGCAGAGCTCTGTCATAGACCATCTTCCGGATCTCAGAAATATTTACAAAGCAAATCTCTTCCGGAACTACTGAATAACAAAAGGGATTGCAGGAAGACGCGGATCCCCCTAACTATAAACTGGACGTGCCTCCAACTGCATCCACCTGCCACAAACAAGCCTGGAGAAAAGCGCTTTGGCAACCAGAAAACAGAGCGAGAGTGAGTCTCCCTAAGTTTGCTCTTTCACTCAGAACACTTGGGGACAAAACTTGGGTTTCTTCTACCTCGATTGGTCACTTCACTTCCTGGAGCTTAAGAAGCTCGCTCTGCATCTGGACTACTGCGACACTCACCCGTGGGCGCAAGACCCTTCTGGCGTCTCAGTCCCGCCCGCAGTAGCAACGCGCTGGCATCCCTGTCGGGCGGAGGGTGCCAGGACCCGATCCCCCTCGACGGTCGCCGAGAGCCCGACGCAGGGCTGAGCGCCCCGGCGCCAACCCAAGACAAAGGCTGCGCTCTGCGGCCGGCGGCGCGCCCTCCGCGGAGAATCGGTGTCCGAGCCCGTCAAGCCCACGCCGGAGCCTGTCAAGGGACTGTCATCTATTCCGCGCTGTCCGAGGGGCGCGGTCGGTGACTAGCATGAAGCGGGTGTCAGCAGCGGCCGCGCACCGGGCACCCACCAGAAACCGCTGGCGCGCAGGGCGAGCGCCGGCGGGCAGGTGGGCAAGGGTAACCGCCCAGGCAGCCGCGGAAGAGGTGGGTCCCAGCACCACTACGAACGCGGGCTGGGGGCCCCCGCTCCTGCAAGGACTCTCCGGGCACCGGCACCTGCTGCCTGCGCTCTGGCGCTGGCGCCACGCCAAGCCCCGCTCGGGTCGTGGACCCAGGCGCCCGGGACGGCGGGCTGAGCAGGTGCCGACTCGCAGGGTCGCTGCCTGGAGGATCTTCACGGTCACTCACCGGCGGAGAGCGAAGCCGCTCAGGCGGCCGCGGGGCTGCGCGCCGCCCGCATCCCGGGGCGCAGGCATCCTCCCATCCTTTGTCAGCGGCGGGCGGAGCGCGCCTACCCGGCTGGCGGACGGACGGCCGGCGGCAGGCAGCCGACTCCGGCTCCTCTTCCCAGCCTCTCCCCTCCTCTCCCCCCTCCCTCCTCCGTCCCCCTCGCGGAGCCGGCACTCACTCGCTCCCATGATGTCATCCGGTGGAAATCTGCCATGCTCAAAGACTGGCTAACCCGGCGCGCACGCGGGGACGCAGAGCGGGCGGAGGCGGCGTGGAGCCGGAGGCGCACCCGCGAGCCCGGCGGGCCAGGATCGCGGGAGTCAAGGACAGGACCCGGAGGGGTCTGCCGAAAGGTCGCTCCCAGGGTGTGTGCGGGCAGAGTTGGGGTGGAGCCTACGAAAAGTGCGGGTGCTGCTGCAAGGATGTCTACCAAGGTGCTCAGACTGACAGCAGATGCTGAGGGCGAGGAGAAAGTTTTTTGGCTTCTCAGAGGCTCCTGCGCCCCAGCACGCCAATGGACACCTACGTTGCAGCCAGGAGGACGACCAGAACCTCCAGGACTCCGGAGCCCCAGCCTTAGTGAGAAAGTTTAGGATGTCTGGCCGGTGGTAGCCTCAGGGACGAGCAGCTCGAAGGATGAAGAAAAAGGCGTGTACTGTTTATGGGCGAAAGAATCTGAAACAAAGCGCTGGGAAACTAAGGGCCGCGATGACCCAGGAAATTAACACGGAAAAGACTGCGGCTCCCTAGGGAGAAGCCAAAAGCAGAAATTCATCCGTGGCCTTGCTTTGTGCCTCCTTTCCTCCCCACCAAATACTGTTGGACACCCTAGAGATGACTTCCTTTTGGCTTGGCCCCAGGGACAGCTGCAGCTGATAAAACCATTTAAATCGCAAGAGGTTCATTAAGAGCCATAAAAGATGTGTTGCTAATTTTTTGCTTAATATTCTATATAATGTCAATAGACGTTTTTATCAGAGGAATAAGAAAACAGCCTCAGTACTTCTGAAGTTTCCCTGGTATTAAGGGAAACACACACACACACACACACACACACACACACACACACACACACACACATACACACACACACACACACACACAACCCCAGACCTGAGATCCAGACCTACATCAATCTAGGATGACTTCATGTTAAAAAATTCTGGCTATTCAGAGAACAGAGCTTAACAAGTGATAGCTTGTGCCCTTATCAATCAATGCTTCAAAGAATCTCTTGAGGTCCACAGTATTACCTACCACTCTCCTGGAAGACGCTAAGGACCCAGAGGAGACCACCAGCAGACAATGCTGATAAGGCAGGCTGCCCTGAGAGTCCTAGGTAGGAACAGGCACTTTGCCACCAGGTTCATCCACCATCACCCTTTATAAGGAGAGACGAGGAACAGCATTTATTGAAAATACGGGTGCAATGAGGAACTCCTTAATCTTTGTAAACACAAGGACACAATATAATAACAACTTGAAGGCTCATCACTGTATTAAACAGATGTTATTATACATTATGAAATTGTGAGATCCACCAGGATTTTTCTTAGGAAAAGTTAATAAATTGTAAAAAAGCAGAATCAGAAATTGTTTTTAAAAATAAAGTATCAAAAAGGCCATGATGCATATAGTTTGTAAATAATACAGGAAATCTGCAAGTGTTAGTTTTCATTTATTTATGTTCAAATTGAAATGTTTTGGGTATCATTAATATATTAGAAATAAATACTTAGCATCCTTGTTAACATCCTTACTTTTAAAAAAATACATTTTATGGCTGAGTAGCATGCATTTTACATGTCTTTTTGTACTTTCCTTCAACTCAGCCATAAAAAAGAATGAAATAATGCCATTTGCAGGAACATGGATGGACCTGGAGATTGTCATACTAAGTGAAGTAAACCAGAAAGAGAAAGAAAAATACCGTATGATATCACTCGTATGTGAAATCTAAAAAAATTTAAAAAGAGGACACTAATGAACGCATCTACAAAACAGAAACAGACTCGCAGACATAGTAAACAATCATGTTTACCAGGGGAAAGGGGGTGGGAAGGGGTAGATTTGGGAGTTTGAGATTTGCAAATGTTAGCCACTATATATAAAAATAGATTATAAAAAAACATATTTCTTCTGTATAGCGTAGAGAACTATACTCAATATCTTGTTACAAGCTTTAATGAAAAGGAATATAAGTATGTATATACATGACTGGGACATTATGCTGTATACTAGGAACTGACACATTGTAACCGACTATACGTCAGTAAAAAATAAAATAAAATGCATAAGAAACTTTTAGAAACAAATATTTTTAAAGGTCAAAATAATGAAGAATTTTAAAATTTACAGCAACTAGATGAAAAAGAACTAAGAGAGGTAAGAATTTGGTAATGTGAGCAATGACCATCTTTGAGAATACACAAACAATCTAATTGCTTGAAAAGTGGTAATTAGAACTGTTAATGATGCTGTTCTAAGTATATCAGAAGGTTAAGTTGTAAACCTTCTTTCCTAGATTGCTTCTCTGTTGCCCCATCTATCTTCATTGCTTCTGTTTCTCTTACTGTTCTTCTCGATTCACTGGCCTAATACACAAATGGGAGACAAGAACAAGGTCAGTAGAAGGTTAGCAGATCTGGGGAACTCAGACAACCAAAAAGATCAGAAAATGTATCCTTCAACTTTTTTTAACCACTGTTTTAAAGGGTTAAAGCAAAACCTCTATCTCTTACTTTAAGAAAAATGAAATGCATTCATATGTGTTCATTTATTTGGTCCTAAGGAAAGTCTTAAGTTGTATGATTCTGGCCTTCTTTGAGAATTAAATTTATTGTGCCGTGGTCCTCACCACAGCCCTTGATTTTAGCAAAGTAAATTTACTACATCTCTTCAAGAACTTCTTTCTCAGTGTGTGTTAACCTACCAAGATCCTTGCCTATGCCACTGACATTTCCCTCTTCTGAGCATTTTTTTTCTTTATTTGTAATTTTTAAGTCGTGCTGCTTGAATATTTCAAGATATTTTTTATCCAAGTTGGTAGCTATAAATAACTAAAATAAAGCATCCAATTGTTACATCGAAAGAAGTCTCAAAATTCTTAGGAAAAATTGACATCCAAACTCAAATCTTGCAAACCTAACTTGCGTTCTAATTTCATTTAAATGGTGAATATATTATTAAAGGTTGAAATTGAAGATTCAGAGTGGAAATATTAACTCTGCCTCAATTATTGATGCTCTGCTGCACTGTTTCATACTGATACATGATTGTCTGCACAAAAACAGCGACTGTTCTGGGGGGAAATAAACATATTTTAGTATTTTCCCTTGTGGATTTCACGAAATATGAAATATTTATTCTTTGGTTTTATCCAAATTAATAGATTCACTAATAGCTAGTAACTTTTTCAAAGCAAGTTTTCCTAGGTATGAATTTATTATTACATAATAAGCAAAACTAGTATTATTAAGCCCTTATGACATGTCAGATACTGTGCTGAGTGCTAACATGCATTAGTCCACTTGAAATTTAAAACTGCCATGACACGAATATCTTATTAACTGCTCTTGAAGATGAGGAAACAGATACCTGAAGAGGTTACAAGAATTGTCCAGGCAACTAAACCAGTAGCAAGTCGGATTTAAGATTTTATTCTATCAACTTAACACATAAAGACTGTCCCTGTAATAGCATACTAGCAAGTTTTAGATATTTTTTTCTCTAAAAAAATTAAAACCATGATGATTTTCTATATACATATTCTACTTAGTAAGGTGGACAACATGCTTTTGTGAACTTTTCCATCAGTTACTCAATCCATCATAAAAAATTTATTTCCATTATCCCTGTTAATGAAACACTTCCAAAATTATTTACAAAGAAAAGAAATCTCAGTATACCAAATAAATTTTAGTTTCTTATCTCTCCTTAAAGAGTTTCAGACCGAAAGCAAGATGTGGTGACTCTATACTTGGAGACAGATCACAGTAAAATGAAATTTGAAAAAAGAACCATAAACAACTTAAATAAAGACGAAGTCTACCTCAGCAACTCACTTTTCCATACAATGAGTCCACTAGTGGATCTGGGAAGGCAAACACACATCCAAAGGGAGGCTTCCCTCCCTACTGTGGATATTAACAAGGAAAATCGATCCTTTTACACATTGTATCTCAAAGGATCCATTTGTTTGTATCATTGAAAATAATATTCCTTGGACACAGATGTATAACCAAGCTTCTTTAAATAGAAAGGTTTAGTATATAGATTTTTTTTCCTGAAGTCCCTTTTTATCTTTCCTTTTTGATAATTGGCTGATGTTCAGCAACACAAGGGTTATTTGAATGGATTTGTGGAAAGGTCAAAAGGTACACATTACAGATTATCATTCTTTGAAGGTATGCTGCTAACCTAGCTTTTTGTATTATTGATTTCTTATTTATGAAATAAAAATGTAAACAAATAATGGGAATCCTTATGTTCATAATCTATGTAAGCAGAGAAATTAATTTATTGCACACATGTGATCTAAATATTAACGTTATCCTGACTCTGGCTTCAGTATGTCCTTCTGTCAGTAAACATGCTTATTTTACAGGACAGGTGGCCCATCCCATGTCATTTTCCAGGTGCTCATTTTCCAGATGCTCTGTCTCAGGTGTCTGTAGCCGGTCATTGGCAGTAACACGGCACAGAAGTGGTCATCATAGAGGAAACACTTGTTTAAAGGTAGAGGAAATGATGAGGAAAAAGTCTCGACACGGGCACACTGCTTGCGACAAGAAAAAGGAAACTATGTACAACAGCAGGCTATGAAAAAATGTACGTATACAATGTCTCCTAAAATTAAAGTATTCTGAAAATAGAGATGCTGGTTTTCCTAAACATATGTCAATTCCTCATCATATTAAGTGGGAATTTTTCTTAGTCAAATGCTCATGATATTCAGCTGTTATAGTAACATCAGTGATCTGCCTTCAATATTTCCACCCAGATCTTGTGATCATGTATATATCTTCAAATTTCTTCAATTACCTTTGCTGATCCCCTGTACAGGCATGGAATTAAGAACAACACAGAAAAGAATATTCACACACAGGGAGATAGTTCTCTGATTTTTGAATCATAGTTCTTAATCTTATAGCAGACTACTTTTCTAAGACTACATTTTTTTAACTATTATGAGAGAAAAATGCTGATAAAACATATTTACTAAGGAAAGACTCCAATAAGCATTCATGATTTTTGAAGTCTACTTTAATTCCCAAACTACAGCAAGAGCCATATGGAAAGGACTCAAAGTGCTACAACCTTGCTTCTGGACCTGACTCTCCTAGTGATGTATTTTATGGCTTAAGCAATTCATTTAACCTAGCCACTTTATCTTTCTCATTTGAGAAAGGAAGTTAATGACCTCTGTCTTACTTGAGAAGATTTTATGAGAAAAGAGAGTGGAAGTGTGATACAAAGATAGTAATAATTGTAACAGATCTAAATGGGGTCTCCTGAGCTGTATCTCGTACAGATAAAAGGAACAGTCAATTATGTTTGGTTGATTTTGGTGACTAGGTCAGGAAGGGAGAGAAAGAAGAGGAGAAGGGGGAAAAGGAAGATGTATTCTGTTGGGGCTCTTTCCAACAGATGTAAAAATGGAGCAGTGAAAAGAGGCTGGCCTTCGAAAAGGTTCTAACTCCAGTTTTGGCATTCACTATTCCTTGATTAATATCTTCATCTCTCTGGACCTCACTTTGTCCTGTAAAATACAACTAAGTTTTTTTCTTAATTTATTGCAATGTTTCTGAAATCAAGGTGTGTACAACTCTAGAGTAATTTTAATACAGTGTTATTTCTTACCACTTCTTAAAAGTTATTAATTATAACAATAATTGGTGATACAGTCTCAAAGAAATACAACACTATCTCAAAAAAGGAGGGAGAAATTGCTCTGCTTTATTAATGATATATCCAAACATCCTGAACAGAACTTGGAGATTGTTGGTTGAATGAGTGAGTGTATGACTGAGTCATCATGATGGTTAACTAAAATTACAGAATATATATGTATATGTATATATAATACCTAAGATGATGCCTGGCATTTAGCAGCTGATGAATAACTAATATAGCACCAAATCCTGGATTCGGAGACTAATTGCATTCTAAAGCTTTTTATTCATTTATCCTATAAGAGAGAAAATATTTGCTATATAATGTATTTTGTGTTATATCTCCAAAGGGGTTCGAGTCAGCACCCTGAAATCAAACACAGCAGCATAATATACAAAGTTCACACCATTTGTGATAAAAGCAGCCAAGTCTGTTCAAGTCACATTGTGCAAATAAGTCACAAAATTTTTTTTCAATATTCAGAGATTTCTAGATTTTATAATTTAGACAAATAGTTATAAATAATGATGGTTAATATTTATTGAATACCTACTAAATGTTAAGTTCTGCTTCAAGCTCATTATGTAATTAACTTAATTAAACCTCAAAACAAACTTCTGAAGTATGTACCATTATTATTCCCATTTTTATAAAAGAGAAACCTGATGCACAAAGAGGTTAAATCACTTGCTCTATTTGGTTTATGAACCAAAATAAGTCTGGAAGGATTTGTGTTAAACATTGTAAAAATAAAATTAAATGAACAAGAGTATGTTGATAGACATTTATCTCAGTAGAAAAGGAATTTCTAAGCTATAAGCAATAAAGGAAATAAAAACCTTGAAAGAGTAACATATTTTATTAAATAACAAAATTTCTTGAGTATCAAAAATTTAAAGTTTAATAAACTGTCTTAAACATTTGCAACAAATTGTTGGCATATTAAACATATAGAGAGAGCATACAAATCAATAAACAGTGCTAAGACCTCAGCAGATGAGAAGGAAAGAGACAAAAAAAAAAAAAATCACAAAAAAAGGAATGCCAGTAGCAAAAAAAGTGTGAAAATTCAAGTCTGAAGTTCAAAGTTAAAAACTGAGATACAATTTTTCAAGTATCAAGTAATATTTTTATGACTTGTAATACATGCCAAATGCTTTAAGATTTCCCATAGACTTTGAGGTAGTAATTTGATTTTTTAAAAATTTACTATAGAGAAATAACCTGAAAAATATGGGAAACATCTGCAAAGATGTTCATTAAAGAGTAATTTATAATATCAAGAAGAAAAAAAAAAAAAAAAGGGAACCAGTGCTTTTAAGGTCCAGAGTCATAATGTCAATAAAATAGCTTCAAAATAATGAAGAGGAAAAATTTATTTGGTGCAACCAATATACCATTTTTTGGCACACTGCTGAGCCTAAGAGAACTGCCAATGTTGTAAAATCATAGTTTAGTTTCCTGATATCACATTAGTAAGATCTCCAGAGTTGTTGCCAGGAACCTGAGACCCTGAAGCCGTATACCTAAGCTAGAGAGTTTTCTCCGTAGTTGTCCTGATCAGTGGGATCCTTTCTTACTTCATCATCAGTAAGTGATGACGAGCTATAAAATTATTATATTCCACTATGTCCCTGTACTCTGCCCCTCTTTCCAAATAAGTTGTTAGTACTGCAACTTTAGAAAGGTATTAACTTTGAATCCTTTGAGAACTAGAATAACCCAACTAGAGTATAATAAAAGAGCAATTTTAACCTTTAAGAATGAACCTCATGCATCTTCCTTTTCTTAACTACATCTGCAGCCCTTCTTTCTTCCTCCTCTCCCTTCTGTAATCCTTTTCTTGATAAACAATTCCACCATTCATCCAAAGTTTCAAGCAAGAAATCTAAACATCACTGCAAGATCTTTCCTCTCACTGTATCCCATTGGAATAATTAATATTTTGTATTCACACATACAAATATTATGTAACAAATTATTCTATTTTGATTAATTACATGCCAGTCCTTTTAAAACATGTCTGGCATCATGCAACTCTGTCATTATGTTTCCCAATCAAATATTCTATCGTGTGTACTGGTGGAGTCCTATGGGATGTGTCATAACCATCAGGTCCTACAGCTTCTCCCATGATTTCAGCCCTCAACCAGGCTCTAATGTTACCTTAGGAGTGGAAGAGTGGTAAGGCTTAAGAGTAGTAATGGCTTCCACTCTTGCTAGTTCTAACCTCTTGGTTACTTTAACTCTACTCACATATCAGTATTTCCTTTACTGAAAAGTCTTGTGACAAACTCCAACAGGCTGTGAGCTCTGTTTCCTATCAAGAGACACACCGATATATAACCCTTCTCCAAACCACTGAAATAGCCTCTGATTGAGTTCATGCCTACAGCTCCACCCTCTCCCCAACCTTTTTACAACATCCTTCAACCATGTACAGAGTACCGTTTCTCAAATGCAAACCTGACAATGTCATTCCCCTGAGCAAAATCTACAGTGTTTGACATAATCATTGGCAGTAGTTTCCAACCAGAGTTGTTGCAAACGGTCTACAAATCCTTACATACCCTCAGATTTTCTGTGAAATAATCAGCCTTATATATACACACACTACTTCTTTTTAAATTGTGCTACTGTGATTAATTAAATGTCAACTCATTTAAAACATGACTGACTTCATACTGACCTTGTCATTATATGTTTCCTAGGCAATTAAATCTTCCATTATGTATATTAAAAGCATCTTTATATTCAACATAAAGTCTAGACTCTTTTTAATTTTCTAGCTTATTCTTCTACTGCTCAGTCAGGTGCACTTACATTTTACTTAAGGGCCATACTCTCTCTGTGTCTTTGTTTTAGGTCTGAAAGGAACCCACCCACACTCCATAACAGTTTCCTGGCAAATTCTCTCTCAGCTTTCATAGTAGAAACATTATACTGAAAATCAATACGCTGGAGTTTGAGCTAAGTACTTTATGTGCATTATCTCATTTAACACTTATTACAGTAGCTGAGATGAAGCTTAAGGGGTTTGCACAAGTTCACACAACCATAATGTATAAAATGAAGACTTAAAACTTGAGGCTTAAACTTTAAAAACTAAACTGTACGTTCTCTTAAGATGCTAGTCCAGAGGGTAAAAAAAGTTGCATAGTCTTTGAAATCTCACTCACATGCCACTCTGTGTTTTCATTCCCAAGCCACTTCATACATCCCTCCTCATACTCTCTTGCCATGATTTGTTTACTTATCTCTCCCACTGACCTCAAATGTTTTAGGGATGAAAACCCCATCTCACATTTTGTTTGTTTGGTTTTTCCTTTGTTTGCATACCAGCATTCGATAGAGTATCTAAGTACATGCATTACAATGTTCACAGCAGCACTATATACAATAGCCAAGACATGGAATCAACCTAAATGTCCATCGACAGATGACTGGATAAAGAAGCTCTAGTATATTTATACAATGGAATACTACTCAGCAATAAAAAGGATAATATAATGCCATTTGCAGCAATATGGATGGACATGGAGATCATCATTCTAAGTGAAGCAAGCCAGAAAGAGAAAGAAAAAAACCATGTGGTATCACTCATATGTGGAATCTGAAAAAAAAAAGAACAAAGAGGACACTAATGAATTCATCTACAAAACAGAAACAGACTCGCAGACATAGTAAACAGTCTTATGGTTACCAGGGGGAAGGGGATGGGAAGGGATAAATCTGGGAGTTTGAGATTTACAAATGTTAGCCACTATATATAAAAATATATAAAAACCCAAATTTCTTCTGTATAGCACAGGGAACTATATTCAATATCTTGTAGTAACCTTTATTGAAAAAGAATATGAAAACGAATATATGTATGTATATGCATGACTGGAACATTGTGCTGTACACCAGAAATTGACACATTGTAACTGACTGTACTTCAATTAAAAAAAGTAGAGTATCTAGGTATCAAACCTAGAGTAATTTATTAATCAAATCCATGCTTTATAAATGAATGGCACTGTTTCAAATATTAGAGTAAAACAATATCTATGAGGAATTCTTGCATTGCAACATTTCCAAAAGTGCTTATTTTGTTTATATCCCTGATTCAATACTGGTTTGATATTTATCTATTTTGTCTCACTTGACCATCTTATTGTGGCAACTGACCACTTTTTTCTTAGTTGCCAAATAATGATTAACTAATCATATGTGTCAAGAAACACTGATTTTTTTCTTTTGCCTTTAACTGACTTGGTTCATATATAAATGGTAATAGTGATTACTTTTCTGTTGTCAATATCATATATTGTAAATTATCTACACAGTGAAAAACATTGTTTATTTGGATGTCTTCATTTGTAATTTGTGCTATTTCTTGTTTACCCAGCCACAGAGATCAAATTTAGAAGATGCATATGCGGCATGGAAGAGTAGGCAAGTCTCTATATTTAAACCATAAAAAAGAAATACATAAGAAAGAAAATTAAATATTGAAATCATGTGCTTTGGCCAAAAAAGTTTTTGTGAACAAGATAAGATTTATCAAAAATCTGATTGCAATCGGATTAATATCATGAAAATATGCAAAATTCATTGTTATTATTATTGAGTTCTGATATATGCAAGGTATTTTTCTGAATATTTTACATTCGTTCACCAATGTAACATTCACAACAACTTTATGCAATGGGTACTAATATTTTTTACATTTTTATGGATGAGAAAACTTAGGTGCAGAAATGGAAAGCAACTTGCAAATGTGTGAAACTACTGATATCCTAGGTGGTATTTAGAACCCAGGAAATCTGTCCTCTGAATTTTCTTAATCACTATGCAATACTGCCTGTACTTAAAAAAACAGCAAATGGAATCAATTATTATTAGTGAGTACACACCCATACACACACAGTAGAAATAAAGGAGTACCCCAGCCCACATTCCTGACCTGACTCGTTCTTGGGACAAGACTCTCAAAATTCCACTATTGTCTACCTATATACTTCAAGTTTCTTATCTATAAAGTAAAAATAATGAGTATTTATTTTATAGGTTTGCTGTGATGATTTCATCACTTAATATATATATGAAGCACTTCAAACTGTACCTAACATAGACTAAATGCTAGTTATTAGTAATTTATGACTAAAATGAGATTATTTATCCCCTTGGAAGGCATCCATTTAGATACTTTTTATGTGAAAATTAATAAACTATTATTCTAATGTATAGATCAGTCTGTTATGTACTTACTAAAATGAATTTTCTTTCAAAATTCTTGTGTATGCAAGAATGAGAATTCATTGACTGTTAAGTTTTAATTTGTGAGCCATCTATAAGAAATTGATGGCAGTTTATTTGGTATGTAGTTGAAATTCCTGTAGTCACATAAGTGTACATCAGGAGACAGTGCTTTTATGGATTCATGGTGAAGCTGCGCCCTTGGGTCAGGGAGACTGAGTTCAGCACCATGGACAGCACTTTGCAGACCCAGACTTTTCAGCAAAGAGGCGCAGTGAGACAAAAATCTAGTATTTTTCAGAAATTTGAGCAAGAACACACACACGTGTATATAATTTTATCAATCATTTGTATATATAGCAGCATTTATTATTTTATTCACAAGAAATCAAGACCATTATAATAGCCAAATATCTCAAGCAAAATCTAAATAAGGAAGAAGAGAATAGCTAAAATTTTAGCAGTAGTATATTGTTCCCATAATCCTAGCTGCACCTTAAGAGTGTGATTTGATACTTTCCTAAGTTTTTTAAAGCATTAATTTTTATTTTTTATTGCAGTGGAACTTACAGTATTTAAAGTGGCAGAATTCATGAAATTGGTAAGAATTAGCAATAATGTTGTATGTCTTATTTTAATTAATAGCAACCTATACACTGTATGAAATTTATATTTAAAGATGTTTTAATATATACCAATGAACTGGACAACCCAGAAGAAATTAATAAGTTCTTATTATCATACAATCTTCCAAGATAGAATCAGGAAGAAACAAAATCTAAATAAAAAGATCATTATTAAGAATATTAAATCAGTAATCAAAAACCTCCAAACAAAATCCAGGACCATATGGCTTCCCTGGTAAATTCTGCCAATTGTTTAAAGAAGATTTAATATCTATCCTTCTCAAACTCTTACAAAAATTCAAGAGGAAGAAAAGCTTCCAAACTCATTTTACAAGGTCAGCATTATCTGGACATCAAAACTAGATACGGGCATTTAAAAAAGAAAGAAAACAAAAAGAAAATTTTAGGCTAATATACTTAATGACCACAGATGCAAAACAAAGTATTAACAAACCAAATTCAAAATACATTAAAAGAATCATATAGTATGATCAAGTGAGATTTATTCTGGGGATGTAAGGATGAATCAACATCAGCAAATCAACAACTTGTTACACCACATTAACAAAATGAAGGACAAAAATTGTATGATCAGCTCAATAGAAGCAGGAAAAGCATTTGACAAAAGTCAAAATCCATTTATGATAAAAACTCTCAACAAAATGGGTATAGAGGAAACATACCTCAATATAATAAAGGTCATATGTGAGAAGCCCACAGCCAACATTGTACTCAATGGTGAAAAACTACAAGTTTTCTTTTAAGATCGTGGGGGAAAAAAAAGGATGCTTACTCTTTCCAATTTTATTTAACATAGTAATAGAAATCTAAGAAAAAAGAAAAGAAAAAGAAAGTGCATCCAAATTGGAAAGGAAGTAAAATTGTCTTTTTTTTTTTTTTTTTTTTTGCAGATGGCATGATTTTATATATAGAAAACCCTAAGGACTCAACTGAAAAAAAACAAAAACAAAAACAAAAACTATTAGAACTAATAAATGAATTCAATAAAGTTGCAGGGTATAAAATCAATATATAAAAATTGGTATACGTTAGCAACAAACCAGTGGAAAGAGAAATTAAAAAAACAATTCCATTTAAAATTACATCAAAAAGAATGAAATATCTTGGAATAAATTTAAGTAGGATGTGAAAGACCTCTATACTGAAAAGTATAAGTCATTAATGAAAGAAATTGAAGAAGATACAAAAACATCAAAAGATATTTTATGTTCATGAATTGGAAGAATTAATATTGTTAAAATGTTTACATTTGCTATATACTCAAAGCAATAGATAGATTCAATGCAATTCCTATAAAAATTTCAGAAACATCTTTCACAGAAATAGAATAAACAATTCTAAAATTTGTGTGGAACCACAAAAGACCTTAAATAGGTAAAGCAATCTTGAGAAAGAAAAACAAATCTGAAGGTGTCAGTCTCCCTGACTTCAAACTATATCACAAAGCTATAATAATCAAAACAGTAGACTAATAGCATAAAAACAGACACATAAA
Source organism: Camelus bactrianus (assembly GCF_048773025.1). Classification (NCBI taxonomy): domain Eukaryota; kingdom Metazoa; phylum Chordata; class Mammalia; order Artiodactyla; family Camelidae; genus Camelus; species Camelus bactrianus. Next base: position 23,906,253 of record NC_133540.1, read on the forward strand.
TCAATGGAACAGAATAGAGAGCCCAGAAATAAACCTACAAATATATGGTCAATTAATTTACAACAAAGGAGGTAAGAATATACAATGGGGAAAGAATATTCTCTTTAATAAAGGGTGTTGGGGAAACTGGACAATATGCAAAAGAATGAAACTACACCACTATGTTACACCACACACAAAAATTAACCCTAAATAGATTAAAGACTTGAATGTAAGATCTAAAACCATAAAACTTCCAGAAAAAAACATAGATAGTAAGCTACTTGACATTGATCTTAGCAATGAACTTTTGGATCTGACTCCAAAAGCAAATGCAACAAAAGCAAATAAACCAATGAGACCTAATTACACTTATAAGCTTCTGCAAAGCAAAACAAACGATCAACAAAATGAAAAGGCAACCTACTGAATTGGAGAAAATATTTGCAAATCATGTATCTGATAAGCTATTAATAAACAAAATATATAAAGAACTCATAAAATTCAATAACAAAATCTCAAAAAGTCCAATTTAAAAAATGGGCAGAGAGTCTGAAAAGATATTTCCAAATAAGACATACAGATAGCCAAAAGGCACACAAAAAGATGCTCAACATCAATAATTATCAGGGAAATGCAAGTGAAAACTACAATGAGATATGACCTCACACTGTTAGAACGGCTATGGTGTATAAAATAGAATAGGGCTTGTTGGTGAAATGGTTGATTCATTGCTAGAGCAGAAAAAATACAAGATGAGCCTGGAATATCTTGTTCTTCCAGAAAGTAAGACCCTGCTCAAAGACAGATGGAGACATGTCAAAAGACAGGGCAGTCAGTTTGAGTGGACCAATTAATAAGAAGGAATCATGGAGTAAAAAGATCATCAATGGATGAAAACTAGTGGGTAAAAGCTGGATAAGAACATAGACTCAGAGTATTTTCCCACAATTACTTTTTGATAGCAAGTTAAAAATATCAGTTGTACAGTGAGTGAACTTGGTGCACACCACCTAAACCAAGTGATCAAAGACGGCATCTCCAATAAATGGGAAAACGGACATTGTGTGCCTCCTGCTGTGATACTCCGAGAAAGACACAAATCCCCTTGGTAGTAATCTTGCCAAAAATGCCTAACTGAAACTAATAAAAAGGACAGCAAGAGAATCTGAGTAACATCATTCTATAAAACAGCCGGCCTGGGCTTTTCAAAATTACCAAGTTCAAGAAACACAAAGGAAGGCTTAAGAATTCTTCCAGATTAAGGGACATAATGACTAGATGCAATGGGTGACCATGGAACAGAAAAAGTAAATAGACATAAAGGAGGCGTGATTGAAACAACTGGTGAAATTTGAATATGGACTGCAGATTAGATAACAGCATTATATCAAGGTTAGATATTATAATTTTGATAACTATGTTGTAGTTTCATAAAAGAATATCTTTGTCTTTACAAATGCACATCAAAGTATTTAAGAATAAAAAGGCATGATGTCTTTAACTCATTCTCAAGTGACTCAGAAAAAAAAATACACGTATGTACATCTTTATCTGCTATGTATGGTGCATGTGTGTGTATATATATATCTACACACAGAATATAGAACATTAAATATATTATACACACATAAGTACAGAAAGAGAAAATTACAAAATAAATGGTCAAAATAACTGCATAAAGGATGTATGGGAATTGCTTGCAACTTTTCTGTAAGTTTGAAATTACATTAAAATAAAATTTACACAAATACCAATAATGACCAACATTTTAAAAAATAAAGGATATTTTAAGAATAACTGCATAATATCATTCTCTAGAAGATAATTCCATGGTCAATATATGCCTTGTGCCTCAAAGATGTTTGCACTCATGTTTATCAATATTTTACTATAGAATTATAAATTCTCAGTGTGTTCCTACTATAGCAGCAGAATTCTTAAGTTTGCTTCTGTTTCTGTGCACTCAAAAATAAATCAAATTAGCTTCTGAACTGACCTTACCACTTGGTAAATTCTCTCTGAGATAATGGCATCACATAAGTTTCCTTAGCAGACAGTTGGCTCTCTCGGCAAATTTTTATTTTTACACGTGCCTTCTATCCCTAAATTCATAAAGCCTTTCCACATTCCCTTTTTGTACATGATGTCTCTCCCTCTTCTGGATCGCTCCTCCAGGCCCCGCAGCACTCTTATTGCCGTGTATTTTTATATTTTATACTTTTTGCACTATTTCACCTCATATGAACATTCTTTGCCCTATTAGACATCAGTTCCTTGAAGACAAAAATTATATCTCCTCCACTTTTGTAATTTCCACATCACCTAACATAATGCACTACACATAAAAGGTCCTTAAACAAAGTTTATCAGTATTTTGAATATCAGCATGTTTAAAGAAGTATGGGCTGAAAGATGTTTTGTGGTATTCAGAGCATTCTTCTTTTGGTAACTTTCAGAAAAATAAAATAAAAATGCACTTCTACAAATACATTACACAGGCTTTGTAGCAAGATTAATAATCATCAAACATAGCAGCCAGACCAGTGTTGCTATAATATCCATTAGTCCTTCCTTAGACTGTTTCCTGCTATGAAAAATGCTGTCATAAAGTAAATGATCTTGATGCTCTGATATCCTCCAAATCCACTCTCAACAAGATCCCAAAGGCCATGGAAAAGAAAGACTCACAGAACAAATTAAAATGCTCAAATAACGTGATTTACTTAGTCAATTAAAACACATAGGGAGTTTGGGATTGGCAGATACAAACTACTGTGAATAGATAAACAAGGTCCTGCTGTATAGCACAGGGAACTATATTCAATGGCTTGTAGTTACCTGTAATGAAAAAGAATATGAAAAAGAAGCATATGTATATATAAACTGAATCACTATGATGTGCACCAGAAACAGATACAACATTGTAAATTGACTAAACTTCAATTAAAAAAAAAACCGCATACAGAGAAGCAACGGGGAAAAGATGACATAGGTTAATACACCTGAAATAGTGTGCAGAGTGGAACACACTCCACCTAACCTCTGGGTGACACAATTCTCTCTATATAAATGGATAGATAGATAAATAGATAGATGCATGTGTATCTCTTGCATAATTTTGTCCTCTCTCTTTTCTGAACTGCCCTACCCCCTTAATGGTATAGTTATAAACACCAAGTTGAGGTTTGAGTAACTCAGTAGAAGAGGCCTGGGACCGGCACACGTACGTCTGTACCTGACCAACCACTGGCCGTGCCCACTGAGAAGCTCACTGGAATCAGCTTGTGATAAGCTATGGATTTTACTTGTGTTTCTTGAGTGGAAGATATACGAGGCCAGAATGAATGTTACCAATAAGTGACCAAATTAAAACCTTAGGGACACTCAATGGCTGACAGGTGTTTAGTGCCTGATGAATACCATGTGTCTCCCATATATTTAGGGCACCACACTTATTAGGTGCCTTTTGATCTTTCTGTCTTTTTATATCTATGTTCATCTCATGCAGGCTCTGCCTACTGCCTTACTTATCTGCTACATCTCTCAAGCTACCTGCTCACATGTTATGTTATATATCCACACCTCACACATCTTATGAATTTCACTCATGTATTCGTCTTCTATCGCATTCTCAAATATTTTCAAAGAATTCATAAAACCCCTTTGTAGCAATATTAAAAATTGTGCCATTGGGTTCAGAATGTACTGTGTATTTAAAATATACAGAAGGAAGTAAATAGACAACAAGTTTAGCATGAGGTTTGTGGCAGAATTTGTATGTATAAAAACAAGTAAACACAAACATCCCTCCAAGCCATATAAGTAAAAGATATATATTTCAGTAGAATGAAATAGCATTTGAAGAGCCAGGTAGAAGAAGGTAAGTTGAAGGAGTTGACAAATTAAAAGATATTGGTGACTTAGAGTTGTTAGGATGCTCAGGATAAGCTAGGTTATGCTGTGCTCATAGACACCCCCAAATCTCACTTTTTTTAGAATAAAAAAAAGTCTCACTCAAAATTACAAAGGCTTATTTCTCACTCAGTCTTCACACTGAACACAAATTTCAACTAGAGACAGAAGTCTGTCTCCACCCCGTAACATCACCATCCTAACACAAGGCTTTATGGTTTATCACAGCAAGAGGTAAGCGAATGAAGAAGCTGCATTAGCTTTTAAATGCTTCTACCCAGAAGTGACACACATCACTTTCATTCCAGTTTTATTGCCCAAGGCAAGTCCCTTTACCACACCTAGTTTCGAGGAGGTAGGTTTGCAGCAAGAAGGGGAAACTAGAAGTCTTGGAAAACACTGGTAAAGTCTTTCATAGCAATTATTCTCATGAAAGTAACAACCAGAGATTTACAAAATTGAAAGGCAACATGAAATAGTGAAAGCTGAATATTATACTATGTCTGTATACCTATAGACACATATCTATACATACATCTACGTACGTGTGCATGTATGTGTGTGTACACATACAACTACACACAGGCTACATCACTGGGTGAACTGAAGTCAGTTTGGAATCAAAATAATCTACACTAGGGTGACTCCACCACACTACGAGGACTTCCCTTCTTGTGTAAAATGGGGAAAATGCTGTTAATAAGGTCAACACTCTTGGTTTATTTTACATATTTTTTCTTTTATATTTTTGTATAATATGAATCTGAACCTTCAAGAGAACTGTGTGTTTTATTCTGGGGCAGGCAGTCCTCAGAGAAGCCAATGCCTGATTTCTGATGCTCTGGCAGGTTTCCAAGCAAGAAGAGGCAGAGAGCGCTCCAGCCGCATCTCAGAGGATGAATGGATGAAGCTGCTGACCTCCACCGGCCCCAGTCTGAGAGAGCCTGGGGTTGCATTTTGTGTCCCACCTTCCCTCTTGCACCCCTGGGGACAGGGACATCCTGGGGAGTGGGAGGGCCATGCATCGGCACTCCTGGTAAGTCCTTAGAAAGTACGCTTCACCTCTCTCCCCCTCATTTCCCTCTTACATAAATTAGAATGGTAATATGGGCACTGTATCTCTCACTGATGCAGTATGAGGACCGTATGAGGACCTAATGAGTAAATGCATTAGAAAGAAATCTGAAACTGTTAAGAGCTGGTTTTGTCAATAACAATCTGTTTATTTTGGACATAGAAAACAAACTTATGCTTACCGCAGGGGGAAGAGGGAGGAGGGATAAATTGGGAATTTGAAATTATCAGACACACCCTACTGTATATAGAAATAGATAAACAACAAGGACCTACTGTATAGCACAGGAAACTGTACTCAATATCTTGTAACAGCCATCATTGACCATAAATGCTATTAAGACTGTGCTTTATTAAATCTCATATTAACTTTTTTTTTACCAGCATGATTTTGTGGCAGATGAATAATGACTACTTTCCAAAAGAAGAAAAAAATTACTCTATTTACCAAAAGCATTGAATAGATATGAAACAAGTTAAGACCCAAAGAATTTGGCTATTAGAAATATAATAACCCCCAAATATAGCTACATTTTAAGTAATAGAAAAATTTATGTTATCTTGATACTTTCATGCAGCTTTCTTTTAAAAGAAATCTTAGACATAAGATGACTCAGCTATTTTACAGCGTGTGTGTGTGTGTGTGTGTGTGTGTGTGTGTGTATGCGTCTCTGTGTGTGCAGGTGCCTCTGTGTGTGCACATGGATTTTTATATAATTTATACTTTTTGAGCACACAGAAACCTGCTAGTGGCCAGTTTTCATTAATTCCCTTTTAGAATGAATATTTGATTTGGAAGATAAATCCTTTATGCAGTACGTTCAACTATTTCAGTTACTATTTGATATATTGCATATTCTTCTGCTTTATTTTAAAGATAATATGTTTTTCTTGCTATAGTGTAGAATTAATTGGGTGTTTAAATCTCAGTGCAACACCACGTGACTAATTATGGGTATAAATGTTTCAGTTGAATGTATTATTTATTTTTGAGGTAAAATATTTTTCCTTCTATTCGCACATCACCAGAGTATATATATTCTCCTTACTAAGCAAAACTGAGAAGCCTTCTCTATAAAGGTTTTGAAAATTCACTGTTTGGCAAGGTAACTTTAAGTCAGAATCATAATTCTGCCAGGGGTAACTATAAAACTTTATAAAAGCCACTTAACCTTCCTGGGTTTTAGTTACTTTATCTAAACATGGTCTAAATAATTTCTGAGGTCCTTTTGAGCTTTTAAAATTGTATGAAAGTGTCAAGCTGTGTCAGGATTTTTTTGAAAATAGGTAACAATGAATGATGGTGCTATGTCAGTGTGTTATGAATAGCTGTCATAATAAAGTATAAACATTTATCAGCAGAAGTTTGTTTAATGACTGGTGTGCTGACCACCAAAAAGTTAGTGCTAATATTTCCCCCTTAAAAGGATTTAATTTTTAAAATAAACGCTCTCATCTTCTTAAATCCACAGGTGGGATGGCTTGTTACAAAAGGAAATCTGAAAGTATGCTTACACAAGACATGTTTACTTTAAGGATAAAATACATAATCCACATATCAGATTAGATATTTTTCCCCCTAGAAAGTGACTTGTTTTAAAAAGAACTGAGTAAATATAAAGACTACCTAATTTAAATATTCAAAATAAACAAATTATTATTTTTTTAATTGAAGTATAGTTGATTTAAAATGTTTTAGGTGTACAGCAAAGTGATTCAGTTATGCATACATGTATTCTTTTCAGATTCTTTTTCTATATAATGGATTATACAGGATAAAGCCCATATAAGATACAAGCAAAAAAGGAGAAAATTTTTTATTTATTTTATTTTTTGGCATAGAATACATAGGAAAACCCCTTTTAGGGGAAATTCACAATATGTGAATCAATTTTGTCACGTTGATCTAAGAAGCCATAAAAAATACTGAGTTCAAATTTATCATCAAATCCTTCTATGTAAGGAGCTTGAAATCATTCAACACTGCATTGATTGGCAGAGAAACAGGAAATTACAGGAGAGTTAAGATTCCCCTTGAGGACGGGTGCAGCAGCCTCAGTGAGGTTTCCACCTCCGGGACTACCTGGAGGCCCTCATGGAGCTGCAGCAACACCCCCCACATGGACGGTGTGACATCGTGTCTGCTGTCTCACGGTGTCCCTCCTGTTGGGCATCTGATCACCCGGCTTCACTGTGATCACCGGTGTGTAATATCTGTACTCTCAGGAGTGCTCATAGGATTTGAACCCAAGTTGAATGTACTCCAACACCTGTTCAGAACTCATTTATGGTACTTGATATCCGAGAGCGAACGTGACTTAAAAAAAAAATTATACAGGCTTTCCTTACTGATGGTAAAACTGTGCCTAAGGATTTTTGTACCCTCTGTCGTTCAGTGTCCCCCATCCAAACACACACATGATCAATTTGCTCAACAAAAAAATCACCTTCTTAAATGGCTGTGCCTTCTTTCAGCTGTCACAAGATGAAGACTGTGTTTCTTTGTGTTTTAAATTTTATCTGAATGAAAACAGCGTCACCTTTATGCATCAAACATTGTAATTCAATTCTGGTCTTGAAAACATTTTACTTTTTCTGGTGACTTTAAAGGTGCCATTCAATTTTATACTTCCAATACACAATTTTGAACTTTTTTGTTGTTGTTGTTGCCCACCTAGACTTTTATTATGTTTGATTTTTCTGCATATGGAAAGATGTTCTTTTTAAGCCATTGCAATATTTAGCTCATCTTTAAGCAACAGCTTAACTTTTACCGTATCCTGGCTTACTTAAAAGCAAACTATTCACCTCCCTGCTCTTCTAAACTGCAGAGACTGAAGGTGTGTGTTCTGTTTTGATGCTACTTTTTTTTATTGACGTATAGTCGATTTGCAATGTGTTAATTTCCAGTGTACAGCACAGTGATTCATTTATACACACACATATGTATATTCCTTTTTATATTCTTTTTTCATTAATTAATTCATCATTAAATCTGTAAACTTCCTCAAAATTCCATTTCCAATCCTGCTTTCTTCGATGGCTCCATTTATCTGCCATTGTCTTGGCCCTTCTTTGGAGACTTAATCCCCCATGGACGCTGAGCCTGACCTGACCAAGAGAAGAAATGTATGAGGAAGCCCCACCTGGCCAGAACTTCTGCTCTGAGATAAGATATATTACATTAGATCCAGGAACCAGTGAGCTGGGTAGATCATGGCTGCCTGGATCCCCTCTTAGCAATGCACTTCTCTCTTCTTCCTTTCTTCTCATGGCGAAGATCAGGTTTCTGCCTCAGTTTGTGGAATGATTACTCCATGTTTCTTCCTTGGAATGCAGGCCTCCTCTAAACACTAACTGACTGTTCTGATCATGATAACAAATGTAATATCAGATAACCTCTTTCAGACAAAGGGAATTGTGTGGTGTATATTCCTCTGTGAGCCCTGGTGTCCTACAAATTAAAAAAAAAAATTCTCAGGAAACTAATATGACCATTTACTGAAACTTAAATATGATTGCCAGTTAGAGACCACAACTGCCAGACTCTTCATCTGCCATATTGGATTTGCTTGTGTATCTGTGTTTGCCCAAATCGAGCTCAAGTTTGTAATTTGTCAATTTATCCTATGCCACTCCAATCACAGACAACTCTCATCCTGCCTGCAATCCTATGACAATGCCTTCATCATTCATTATCTGACTTTCTCAGACAATTATTTCTTAGCTTTTCTCTCTTGAATCCCTAACCCCTCTTTCCCTTCTCACATGCAGATGAAGTTCTTGTCATTAGATATTTATTCTCACAAAAGTATCATCTGTACAACGGCCAAAATATACCTGCTTTTTTCAGTATCATGTTACTTATCCCCCAGATCCTATTTCCTCTCATGTGCCCAAGAGGTAACCCACTCTGAGTACTCTGACTCAATTCTGCACTATTAATTTTTTTCCTTTTTTCTGGATCTTGAGGTTGGCATACAAATGTATTGTTGCTTCTTCCATCTTAAAAAAAATTCTCTTAAGGCTATTGCCTGATTTTTTTGCCCTCCTTTAAAGAAAAACTTCAGTTGTCCACACTTCTTGATTCCGCTTTCACACTCACTCATTCGGTCTAGGTCACTCCAATCAAGACTTCATTCCATCAACTCAACTAAAACAGCATGATGCCCTCAAGGTCTGTGTATGTTGTTGCAAATGGCAGAATTTCCTTCTCTTTTATGGCTGAATAATGCTCCATAAACATCTGCTTTATTTATTTATCTGTCAATAGACACAGGTTATCTCTGTATCTTTGCTATTGTAAACAATGATGCGATGAATATGGGTGTGCATATATCTTTTCATAGAATTTTGGAGGGGTTAATGTTTATCAAGTCCTTATGGGCTGAAATAAGTCAGGTAGAGAAAGACAAATGCCATATGATCTCATATTTGGAGGGAATAAAAAAAACAAGCTTATAGATAGAGAGAACAAATTGGTGGTTGCTAGATAGGGTAAGGAATGGACAAAATGGGTGAAGGGTGTTAAAAAGTATAAACCATGATTTTTTATAAGATAAATGTCTTGGGGATGTAATGCATACCATGATGACTATAGTTAATGATACTGTATTGCATGTTTGAAAGTTGCTAAGTGAGTAAATCTTAAAAATTCTCATTACAGGAAAAAAAAATTCTGTAACTGTGTATGGTGATGAATGTTGACTAAACTTATTGTGATGATCATTTCTCAATACATACAAATACTGAATCATTATGGAAGTAGTTGGCTGTTTCAAATATTAAAACATATAGTTTCTGTAATTACAACAGTGTGGCGTTAGAGCATGAATAAGCTGGTAGACCCATGGAATCAAACTGAAAAACACAGAATAGAATTAATCTCATATAAAAGTTTAGCACGTGATAAAGGCTGATCTTAAATCATGGAGGAAAATATGGACATTTTAATAAATGGTACTGAAATAACTTGACAGTAAATAATAGGATATAAAACTGAATCTACTCCCATATACAATGATAAATTTAAATAGATTGAATATTTAAATGCAAAAAAATGAAATTGTATAAGTACTACAAGAAAATATGGCTAAATTCTTCCATAACTTGAGGCTCAGAAAACCTTTTCTAACTATACTCAAAATCAAGATACAATAAGAGAATGATTCATAAACTGGACTAAATAAAATGTTAAAGTTAAATAAATTTCAAAATTTATACTCTTGTGTATGGAAACATTTTATATTATCATGATCAAGATGTAAAAAGTGGAAAACCAGAAAAATTATTTTTAACTTTTTCTTTCAACTTAAATACCTTATCATTGTTAAAGTATTCACAATCCTAATATTTAAGTAGCTTTTTAAAACAGAAGGGAAAAACAACAATCAGATAGAAAAATGGGCATGATATGTGAACAGACAATTTGTGGAAAGAGAAGCACAAATGGTCCTTAAAAATACAATAAGATGTGTAATTGATCTTGAGCACTGATAATGAAAAATGAAATTTTAAAACTCGTTTGAGATACCATTTCTCCTCTATCAGTCTGGGAATAATTTGAGAGTTGTACAACAGATTCTTATTAAAAGGTGCTCACAATAGCACTGCAGGTAATGACAAAAACTTGGAGGCAAAACAAATGTCCTTCAGTCAAGTTCTAGTTAAATTATGATTCATTTATTCAGCTGAATAGTATGTAACCATTCAAAGAGCAAAATAAAAATAAAAATCACTGGATTTCAACTTTTAACAGATACCATTTTAACCAGAATATTCTGTTTAATTACATACTCACTGACCCAGGAAAAGGCAAAAACTTTTAAAGAATATTTTAAATAAAATCAATAATCACCATTAAAAAGCCAATATATGTTTTGTTTTTAGGATTTTGAAAAGTGACCTATCAGTCACTCTAAAATCTTCTAAAGAACTACTGCACTTAACTTTCAGTAAGGTGTATAAAACCATGTGTGGAGCCTCCAAACAAAGTTAACCAAACACAGTGAAAGTGCAAAATGCCAGTTATTCATGATGTGGAAATTTAAATCAGATGAAAAATAACCTTGATTTGGCTAGAGACCTGAATCTATAATTTACATTCAACATGATGAAAATCACCATTGCCAGGAGTATTGTGATCAGTAACCCCGGGATTCAGTAACTAGCTCAAGAGTGCGGGGAAGAAAAGAGAAGTCATCAAGTCATCAACATTTGTCTTATTAATGTCAATCTTACTAGCACATTCTCTTGAAAGGAAACACTAAATAAGGAACATTTATATTTCTATCACGAAGTCACGCATTTTTATTTCAGCTCAAAAGTGTGTATTAGAAGTATGACAAGGAATATGAGAGTCTGATACAAGAAAATCAAGTGTTATTATTCATTAACAAACCGTCTGCTTGGTTTATATGTAACTATCATACTAAGGGTCAATCTTTGTGCTAGAGACTGGATATTTGAAGTTCATCGTTGTTGACAAGCAAATGATTATAATTCAATGTGATAAGTTCTATGTGAAATTCCATGTAAGAGACTAAAAGGAAACATTTAGGCTGTTAAGGATGACTTCATACTGCAAATTGTGTGTGAGCTGTGCTTCCTCCTTAATCTATCCCATAACCAGATGGAATAGAGGAAGAATGCCATGCAAACGGATTAGCAAATACAAGGATATGGATCATAATGTCACGTGATCTATCCAGGAAATGCAGAATAGTTCTGTGCCAGTAGTATTAACTGCAATGAAAGTGGGTACAAATGAGGCTGAAGTGTACCACAAAGCCACCGGGGGAAGGCTGTGTCCTCTATCAGGCTAAAAAATTCGTAAACTACCTGACGGAGGATGAGAGACCACCAACGTTTCTAATAGAATTATGACTTATTTGGGTTTTACAAACAGAACTCAAAAGGTAATATAATTGGATTGGAGAAGTGAAAGACTAAATATATTTCCCTAATTACCTAGAGTTGAAATTAGTCACTAGGTCTTGGTAACTAATTGAGCATTTAAGGTAATAAGGAGGAAAAAGTCAAAGATGACTCAAGTTTCTATCTTGTATGACAAGATTAATTCATTTTGGTACTAAGTGGAGTGGGAGGAAAACAAATTTGGGGAAAGAAAAATGAAATTAGTGTTAGATGCCAGGAACTTCCAGGAGATGCTCAGAAGACAGTTTAATATACACATTTTAAGCTTAAGATGGAAGACTAAAGACACAGATCTTAGAGTAAACAACTTGCTGATGACATAAAAACCATGGTGGAATGGGCTCAACTGCTGTACCGAGATGAGTGGTAACGAAACTTTGATGGTGATCATTTTGAAGTGTATACAGGTGTCAAATCATAACTCAGTACACTTGAAACTTACATAATAAAAGAAAAATTTTAACTATGAAGGGGATGGATAATATTAAGAAAAACTATGACAAATAAAAATGTAAAGAGTCCCAACAATAGAATTAAAACCTGGGGTCACAGGTGTTTAAAGGACAAAGAGAGGGAGGGACCCTAGTGAGAGACACGGGAGAGCCTGCATCATGGATATCAAGGGAGGAGAAAATTTTATGCAGGGCATGCTATTGTCAACTGCTCTACACCAGTCATGAAAATCAAGACTAAAATGTGTCCATTGCAAACTCAGGGACCTTATAAGAAGAGTCAATGACTGATAAGGGAGTAAAAATGTATTGCAGTCAGTTAAAAGAAAATGGAAGTGAAGATAGCGTGTGATACATTTCTCAATAAATTGCATGCTGATGAAATGAGAGGGCTTCATCTATGTTAAGATTGAGTTCTCCTCTAGTTTTACAACAAAGTACTGTCAAACTAAAATACAGGTGAAATATTTAACTTGTTTGCCTTAGGCAAATAGGTTTACAAAGTGGGAAAATAGAAACAAAGTGATCTTCAATTACTCGCTTTTTCAAAGTGAGATGAAAATCAAAGTCAATTATTCATTTAACATGAACCCAAAGAAGTTTGCCAGAAAAATCAACTTACTACACGGTAACGTCCACAAATCTTCTGAGACCTTTGAGAAGCCCTTTAGTTTCTTCTCAAGGGCTTTCACTATCCTGAAAGAACAATACAAGAGGCGTTAATTCTTCGACTAATGTGCTCTTTGTAAGCTTTGGTGGGAACTTTAGGGAAAATCCTACTATGATCACAAAAACTTCATCCCTCTATCTCTCCCTCCACGTCTCCTTCCTTCTTCTCTTCCTTCCCTCCTTTTTCTCTTCTTTCAGACTTTAGGTTGAACCATATTTATTTTAAACACCCATCTTTTACTCTTTCTCAAAGTTCTCAACCCTTGAAATTCCCATACTTGCACCTTTTCTGTTTTGGTTTTCGAGAATGTGGCTTATCCCTGGACTGTTCCCTAAGTTCCTGCATCTCACCTGGGTTTATCTCTGTTTCCCATGTCATTGGCAAAGCAGAGATAATTCATATTCCCTGAGACCAAGCACAGTTAAGCCTTTCTTGTTTTATGTCCCAGTTTCTCCTGATTCCTCCAAAGCTTCAAGAGCCATTCTGAGGAAAATAGCCCTTGGGAATTCTAATTATTAAAATTTTAGCACATGTTCTACTTTATTTTGACAAGATCAGTGCAAAGGATTTTTCTCACTAGATTTCAAGTGGAAATTACCAAAAATATAACTTATCTTGTTCTTTCTTAGATCATATGGTTTATGGTTAGTATGTTGCAACTTTCCTCCTTTCCAAGTAAGTTCTCTCCATTTGAACGGTGACTTAGCAGGGATAAGCTGGAACATCTAGGTCCTAGAATTGTAGAATCCAGCACATGTGTTTTAAAGAATGCACAACCTCGAGCCTTTAAACTGTTTAAGTGACAAGAGTTTGTAGACGAAAATAATACATGAAACTGGATCAGTTAACTATTGCTGCATAGCAAACCACCAAACATCACTTAAAACATGAATGGTTTTATTTGCTCATGAGCAGTTTTGCTTGAGTGCAGGTGGATGGCTCCCCTGCCAGTTTCTCCTGAGATTATTTATGGGGCTGCAGTCATCCGATGGTTCAGCTGGGGCTGGGTGATCCAAGATGGCCTTGGCCACGTATCTGGTGGTTTGCGCTGGACGTTGCCTGGGGTGCCTTGGTTGTCTTCCGCGTGGTTTCTCACCTCCAGGAAGCTAGGCAGCGATTCTCCATATAATGGCAGATGTGTTTCAAGAGAGCAAGAGTGGAGCAGCAAGAATTCCTAAGGTCTAGTCTTGGGAGTCACCCAATATCACTTTCACCAAAGCAAATCTCAAGGCCAGTCCAGATTCAAGGAATATAGAGATAGTTTCCACCTATTATGGGAGAAGTGGTGGTGTTACATTGCAGGGAGTCATAGAAACAGGGCAGTATGATTCACTGGAGTTTGGATTTACACCTTCACAAAGTAGGAGTACAAATAATAATGATATAATATAATAATATGACTATAATCACTATTATTATGTAGTATAATAGCACTTTTATTTGTTTTGGGGGGCAATTAGGTTTATTTATTTAATTTTTTAATGGACATACTGGGAATTGAACCTGGGACTTTGTGCATGCTAGGCATGCACTCTACCACTAAGCTGTACCCTCCCCCCAATAGCTAATGTTTCTTGAGTTCACTATGTTCTAAAATCTTTGCATGAATTATCTCAGTTAAAACTTACAACACCACTACTGGGAAAGTTTGTTATTACCCTCAACTGAAACATGAGGAAACTGAGCCTAAGCAGGAACAAATCATGTAGCCAAGATTGTAGGGATGGGTGGAGTGAAATTATAAACCAGCTCTGCCTGACCCCTGAGCCATCACCTTGGCCACCAAGCCTTAGATAATGACGCCCATGAGGAATGTGACATGAATGGTTTTATCTAACTCCAGGCAAGAATGTTCACTTGCCAAAGTATAATTTAGTCTTTTTACCTAGTAATTCATACATTTTCACCTTAGTTATTAGTTTAGACTTTGCAAGCCCCGAAGGTATCCAGAAGTGATTTGTTTTCATCTCAATTCCAGCATATTTTGAGCCATTTTATCAGCCCATGGGGAAAACAGATTGTTATTTTTGTTTTGATTTGGTTTGTTTAAAAAAAACACAAAAAGTTGGCTTCCTGGGTAAGAATATTGTAAACATTCACCTGGGGACATCTCCTTTTGGCAGACAACTTGTTTGTAGGGTCCAATTCCCATCAGCTCAGTAGCTGAGATTAATGATATGGGAAAGGTTTGAACACTATAGGTGGCAGAATGGGTGACTCAACAGCAAAGCTGTGCAAGTCAATCTCACCGTCATCTTGTCAGTTTACAGAAAAAGAAAAAAAAAGAGAGAGAAGGAAGAAGGAAGGGGCTAGAGAGAAGAAAAAATTTAATATTTCCTACTTTCAACCTATGGGGTTATATGTGATTTCTGAGTACTTTTTATATTTATCTTTGTTTTCACTGTTATAACAACGTGCATGTGTTATTGAAAAACTGTTGTAACATGTCTCCCCTTGATGGGAATTTGTACATAATTTGTACATAATAATACCGTCCTCCTCTGAGTCCCAGTTCTAAATGAAAGATGGGCTAGAGTTTTACCTGTTGGGGAGGGGGCATGTGGAAAGACAAGGATGCTGGACAGGGAACTGCAGGAGAGGACAAGGGTGGATTCCTGGGTTTCCAGATTCTACCAGCCCGATCTTCCCAAATGGGATCAACAAAGCGGTGTCATTTGACCTGACTTTTCCTTCAGTTGTCTCAGACACCCTGGCAAGCCTACCCAGGTGCAGAGCACAGAACAGTCCCCAATAGCACCAAGTTGAATTCAGATCATATGGCCTGACCCTAGAATTCCATCAGGCTGTAACATAGTCTCACCTTGGTCATTTCATTAACTGCACAACGTTGTGATTCTGCATTTTATTAGATAGAACTTTCGGGTACACTACTTCACAAGGTATAACTGAGTTTAACTCCGTTTACATAATCATAAGAAAAAGTATGTGAAAAAATACGTATGCAGAAGAATATGTGTTTATTATAGCAACAAACACTAAAAAGTATTTACTATGGTGGAGTCCACTAGTTGTCCACTAATGTTCATTTTTCCTTTTTTCATACAATATAATGCTGGACTTTTTTCTGACTCATGGTGTTGCAGAATTAAGGAAGTATTTATCAGGCTCTCCTGCCACCAAGAGGTGGCCATGAGACATCTAACTCTGGCCAGTGGGATATGGCAGGACATAAATGGAATTACTCTGTGTCCATTTCCAGAGGCCTTGCTTGCAAGATATCCTGACGTTCTCCTTGTCTCCTTCTTGTGTGCCCTTTCCTCAGTCTTCCTGGAGCCCAGATATGCTGGTTGCCATTTTTGTCATGATCTTGAATAACGAGGGCCAGAACTGACCAGGCAACACAGAAAAAAACCTGAACCCCTAGGCTGTGGGGCAGAGCTGCCCGGTCAGCACTTTGTGAGACACTTTCATGGGAGAGACAAATAAACCTCTTTCATGGTTAAGCCACTGCTACTTTGAGCCTCCTTGACTCTCTGCCAAATCTAGTCCTAGATGGTATACCCAGGAACAAAATTAATAAGAAATGTAAAAGACGTATGTAAAACACACTTTATTTAATGAAGGATATAAGTGAATACTTGAATCAGTAGAGAATTATGTTAATTTTAAGGTTGAGAATACTCAGTATTATAAAGATATAAATTATCCCCAAATCGACCTATAAATTCAATGCAAACATAATCAAAATTTCAATTGAATTTTTAAATGGATCTTAAGATGATGCTGAAATTAATCTGGAAAATTAATGTACAGCAATACGCCCTAAAATATGAGAAAAAGGATGATGAATAAGTAACTTGCCTTTTAATATACCAAAATATGTTATAGAATACATGAATTAAAATAATGTTATTAGCACAGAAATTATAACAAATATGCATTAATAAAATAAAAATATCCCAATATATAAGTGTATATATAAATATACTATATATGAATCTCAGCAAGTAGCATGTGTATATACACACACGAGACTATACATTTATATGTATATGAGACTATGTATGTGTGTATATGTATATATGCAACCTGCTTGCATTCTTATGTAGTATGTGTATAAATATACAGTACATGTAAAGATATGTAAACATATGAAAATATATGTTAATATTTTGCAAAGCAGGAATGTTAAATGAGTAATGTTGAAAAAATTAGTTGTACTTTTGGGGAAAAGTTGATTTATACTTTATTTCATATAATTTTCAAAAATAAATTCCAGATAGATTTAAACATCTAAATTTTTTTTAAATCTGAAAAAAAATTAGAAGGCCATATAAGATACTATTTTTTAATATAATTCTAGATTGGGAATTTTAAACAATTCTCAGCAGTCATAAGAGAAAATTAAATGATTTCTCTTGTATATAAATTTACAATGAAATTGTCTATAAATTTAAAACTTTTTTCGATAAATGCTGTAGTAAAATTAAAGTACAAGCAACAAATTTGGAGAAAATATTTTCAACATATAAATAGTTTATGTAACAGATAAATGGTAAATTTTCATAATTTATGAAGAGCTCTTACAAATCCAATAAAAATGGGCAAGGTTTCCAAAGAATTATAAAAAAAAAGAAATGCAAATAACCTGCAAATATCAAAATATACAAATATAACATTTTAATAATCAAAGAAATTCAAAACAAAAATAAGATACCAAATTTTGGGATATTCAATTGCAACATTTAAAAGATACATAAAATTGTGTTTCGAAATGGGTGTAGTATTCAGGACCTGTTATTGCACACTATGGATGGAATTAAAAGAACACAACCTGCAATATCTTTCAGTATTCAGAATATGCATAACCCTTGGCCCAACAGTTCCACTTCTAGGAAGCTGTCTTACAAGAGGTGTAACCCGTGCACACTACTACATGCGTGGGGATGTCTATTGCAATATTCTTCATAACAATGTGAATAAAGAATGAAATCTGTCCATTTCAGAGATTTATAATGCAAGATAACAAAAAAAGTTTGATAAAATGTTTCCATACACGTGGGAAAAAAAACCAACGTCCACAACAGCACATGCCTTGAAAAGACTTAGCATAATACATACCAAGCGTAGGGGTGGGACAAAGAGAAATGAGTTTAACGGAACACAAGCAGGTTTTTCCCATGTGCTTTTGTCTTATTTGAATTGTTCTGATACTAATTTCCCATATAATTACATATATAAACATTAAAATTGTTCAAATTCGAAAAACAAAAGTCCATTAACTCACGAGGATAAAAGGAAAGTTTACCATATTAGGAAAGATAGTGTACCTCAAAGACGGATCACAAAACTACAAGCCGAAGTTTGGCGTTTACTCCTGGAGACACACTGGCGTGTCAGCAGTCCCAGGGGCCTGCGGCAGAAGGATCGCCGGGCCCCACCCTGGCTCTTCCTTGAAGGTCCAAAACCATTTTCTTCAAAATCCAAAGTTTCTTTATTTATATCCTCCTAGAGAATGTCATCTCAACAAGAGAAACATTCCCAGCCCAAACAATGGTTTGATTTTAAAGGAGAAGCTTGGTTAACATTATGAAATGTCTCAGTAGTCAAATAAATCTAAATGATAGCTAAATCACAGTTTTATTTGTATCAAATATTGCCAGGGTGTTTATCAGTGGGTTTAGAGATTAGAAAAACTGTGAATTCTACTACAAATGTCCTAGTAATGTATACTAATAATGTACATTTGGAGAAGTGGTTTAATTTATTTATATGTAACAAAATACCATTTATTTGATATATCAGAAAATTCTAGAACAGAAAAGTCCAGGTACTCGTAAAATTTCAAAATACTTTATCTGAAAAAGAAACAAAAATATTTAATTATTTTTACTGCCGCAATAAAATATTGGTCTTTCTGAAGACTGCTTAATTGAATTGCCCTGTAATTATTGATCATTGAAATATTTATCATCTGTTATTTGAGTCTTAACAAATATTTTATCCTATTTAATCATTGAGCACCAATGACGCAAAAAGGTGTTCACCTTCTTGCTATGTAAACATGGAAACAAATGCTTGAAAAAGAAAGTGTTTATCCAATTAATTATTACCCTTCTATGAATCCAAAACAATGACTTCAGAGAAATAGCCTGATACCATGGATAGGATCAGTCCTGACTCTGTCTACCAGCTCTGTGAACGTATGTTTACCTAACCTCTTTGACAACTAGTTAAATTTTTTTGAATGCAAATGAATTGTTGTGCATGCAGTTGACCTTTGTTGAATACTGTGCTTTCTTTCCACTAAGTGTGCCAAAGGGCTTTAGGAAGATTGGGCTTAAGTCATGGTTTATGGAACCCTTTTTGGATCATTTATAGAAGCAATTATTTAGAAATTCCATTTGATTTAATGAACATAAAATAATCTAGACTGAAATTTCTGCAACTTGACCCAAAGTTACTGAACTAGAATTATAAGGGATAATTTTCAAAACTCTATACAAACATCTTTCCAGGTAATTCTGATCATCAGTCATTGAGGAGCAATACTCTCTTAGACCTGTTAGGAAATGCAAAGAAGCCAGTTTAAAGTAACTGGCAATAAAATTCAGTAGAATTCAAATGACAAGAACAAACTATGGGAAATGGTACACCTTTATTTGTATCTTCTTAAGTCTAAAGTCTCTTCATTTTAGCCATATGTCGATGTTCTAATTTTTTACAGTGTATACTGATATCCATATGGTAGGAGTAAATTAATGATTCTTGGCAAGTGTTGACAGCTTTTATTTATTATTCAAACAGACAATCTTGGCAGTCTAGTATCATCATTACAAACCCATAAAGAGCTATCACCATTTCTATCTGGTCAAAAGTATTACCTTGCTGAATAAATCTACATTTTGCATTACAAATTGATTTGCTGTTTGCTTCAACTTGCTTAGAATTCCCTGTATCATTTGTGACATATGACATAGTGATGGAAAGACACGCGTGTGCGCGCACACACACACACACAGAGCCATACACTGTGCTCCATTAATTTTATTTATTTACTTAGTGAAAACTCCAGCCACTGCCTCCAAATAGCTTCTCTTTTTTCTGGGTCAAGAACATGAAATGACAAGTGGAGTTTGATGCTCCAGAAATTACTCCAAGAGTTACCTCTTCTCCCTGTGTCAAATTGTTAGATAACCTAAGAATCAGAGTTCTGGAAAGGTTCTCCTGAGGTATCTTCGTTAATGTTCCTGCCTCCAGGCTAGGTCTTGTATCCAGCCACGTAATAAAGTGCAAAGTTCAAGGCTAATTTTTGGGATTGTCTATATGTTGAGAAACAGATTTGTGCATGTGTGAATGTGAATGTGTAAACTGGAATATAATGGAAAAGTACTAATGTTTTGAAACCAATGGTAACACATTAAAGAGACTGTTAATAGTATAGAGGAGTTACTCCTAGACTTACTGATTTGGTAACTGTTTAGCACATTTGATGCAGTGGCTTGGAATCATCAGGTTGGTTGACCCACTCTGTTTCCCAACTTACCAACACCAGGACTTTGATCGCCCAGGGGAAGAGCAGACAGTAGCCTAAATGATATAATTTTAAGGGTACCAAAATCTGTGCCTTATAACATCCCCTCATCTACACAGGTGTAGGTTTATCTCCTCCCCTTACTAATGAGTTAAATTCAATGAAGGTTCTGAAGCCTAACTTCTTGCGTTCAAATCCTGTCTCCACCACTTCCCAGCAGGGTCACCAGAAACAAATCCCCTAACCTCCCCTTGTCTCTCAACTACCTGTTAAACTATCTGTTCAATTATCTGTTGAAAAATAAAAAGTAAAACAACCTTCAGGATTGTTCAGATAAAATATAATCACATATGTACATAAAGCACGTAGGACAATGCCTTGTCCATTATAAATGCTCTGTGTTGACCATAATTAATGTCATTAGAAACCACGGTGAAGAAGTGTGGCCAAGATGGCAGAGTAGGAAGACCCTGAGCTCACCTCATTCCACAGGCAAAATTCCAAATATTCTAAAATTACAACTACTTGCAGAGCAACTATAGATGTGCAAGACATGAGACCAGCAGAAAAGACCTACTATAACTAAAGATATGAAGATGGAACCACAAGGTGACCAGAAGGAGGGTTGGTGATGTGGTTTAGCCAACACCCATGACCCCAATTAGGTGGCCCACAAAGGGGAGGAGAGTCACAGTGGCAGAGATTCTCCCCAAGGAGTGAGGGATCTACACACCACATCAGGCTCCCCAGCCAAGGGATCCTGCACTGGAAGATGTGCTCTGAGAAGGAAGGCCAGTCATGTTTGAGTAAGGGAAAGCTAGAGGGGTGTGAGAAACAAAGACTGTTCTTAAAGGCTGCACACAGAATCTCACATGCTCTAAGACCCAGCACAGAGGCAGTAATTTAAAAGATATTGGGTCAGACCCACTTGGTGATCTTGGAGAGCTTCCGCGGGAAGCAGGAGGAAACTGGGACATGCTGACAGCAGTTATTTTGGGGAGCTCGTTCTACCACAAAGATACTGGTGTTGGCAAGTACCATTTTGGAGTCTTCCCTTCATCCCATCAGTGCAGGGGCTTACCCACCAACCAGGTGGTTGACACCAGCCCCAGGACCTCCAGGTCAAGCAGCCAACCATGCAGGGACCCAGCCCCACCCACTAGCAGGCCAGCCCCAGCCCAGACCCACACACAGCCATGCAGGGACATGGCTCCATGCACAAGTGGGATGTCACCAGCCCCAGGACCCTTCAGGCTACCTAGCCAGCCAGGACCTGGCTCCTCCCACCAGCAGGATGAAACCAGCCCTGGGGCCCCCTGGGATGTGCAACTACAGCACAAGGCACAGCAAGGAAGCGAGAGGCCAGCCCTGCCACCAGCATAGGGATAGATTGGCCCTGCCTCAACAGAGAAGTGCCCAGAGCCCACGTAAGAGGCAACTCTATGGTGACTAAAGGGGAATGTGCTGCTGGGTCATAGGAAGTGTCCTACATAAGGCCACTTCTCCAAGTTCAAGAAATGCTTAGCCACAGTGATTCTCGAACACTTGCCCACCATTCCATATTGATAGCAGGTGCTAATAGCTTTTACCTGGAACGATTTATTATACTGGCTGAGACACAGAAGAGACAAAATTCACTGCAACAACATGGTAACAAACACCATACCGTTTTCACACATTTTAGTTTTTCACACATACTGTTCTACAGTCTTGATTTTGTGGGGGAGAGGGGAAAAAGTTCCTCTACCGTTTTGTGTCCTGCTTGCTGGTCTAAGAGTTAAACTGACATGTGACAGAGTAACAGGAAAAAGTCAAACTTACTTAGGCAAATATTGGGATTCCATAAAAATAGGGGACCCAAGGACAAGTTAGGCAATTGAAGCGTACTTGCTATCTGAGAGGACGAGAAGGGAGGGAAGTTTTGGATCTTTAAAGGAAAGAAAGTCATTTTACAGGAAAATGAAAAGAGCAAATGTTTGACAAATAAATGTTTGCTGGGCTGTGCAGAGACGATGGGACACAGAGAGGACTTGATCAAACAAGCTTTTCTCCACATTTAATTTATACTATACTGTAGCTGTCTATGGTGATAGTTTTTCTTCCCAGAAGAGGTCTTTAATCTAAATTATTTTAGGCAGTTAAGGGAGAAGGCTAAAGACTCTTCCTGAGCCCTTTGCTTCTTCTTTCTTTTTCCTTCTTCCTTCTTTCCTTCCTTCACTTCCCTTCCTTCCTTCACTTCCCTCCCTCCCTCCCTCCCTCCCTTTCTTTCTTTCTTTCTTTCTTTCTTTCTTTCTTTCTTTCTTTCTTTCTTTCTTTCTTTCTTTCTTTCTTTCTTTCTTTCTTTCTTTCTTTCTTTCTTTCTTTCTTTCTTTCTTTCTTTTCTTTCTCTCTTTCTCCCTCTCTCTCTCTTTCTCTCTCTCTTTCTCTCTTTCATCTTTCTTTTTATTGAAGTACAGCCGATTTACAATGTTGTGTTAATTTCTGGTGTGCAGCATAGTGATTCATTTAGACATATATCTATACCTATATCTATATCTACATATTCCTTTTCATCTGAGCCCTTTGTTTCTTAAAAACAATCGCTCCAAAATAATCCTCAAGTGAAAGATTCACATTTTGGGGTGACAAGTTTTGTTCCCCTGAAATGTAAGAAGTTCCTTCTATTCAAATCTAAACCTTTTGTGCAAACCCAGTTCAAGTGATTCCCTTGTCTTAGCCACATCCCTGAGCACTCTAATGCGTTGTCCTTCCTTCTGGAAGCAACAATGCTAGCTAACACATCATTCTGTCAGGAACTGTTCTATACATTTTAAGTGTGTTAATTTATTTACTCCTTCAACATCCTATTATTTCCCTTTTTCATGGACCTGAAGCCTGGGGTCACATAGACAGCAAGTCAGGGAACCAGGAAGGAAACCGAGGTCTGCATCTCCAGGTGCTTATTCTTGACCTCTGCTCTCTTGTTATGCTTCTAAGACTCATTGGCCTTGTGACACTTGATCTTGTGATACTACCTGAATTGTCCCACAGGGTATCTTCTATGACAACGAGAGAGCCCTGAACTGTCCTGCCCTCCAGCTGGTTGGTGGAGGAGGAGGCCCATTGTCACCCTGGCCCCAGGGCCTCTCACAGTATTTTGGCTCTTGCCTCTCATTCTGGAAAAGCCCCCATGTCACTGGCTGCTACCATTCCCACCTTCCCTTGACACTGTGGGGCTCGGCCAGTAAGGTGGTATTGGCAGTGGTGCTTCTGCCCTGTGGAGGAGGAAAAATATTTCTTCTACCCTTCTAGGTTCCTGGCCAAGACCTCCATGTAATAAAAGATAGATTAACAGGAGAAAGACAAACAGAAGTTTAATAACATGTATCCCTCTTGTTTACATGAGAGACCTAAGAAAAATGAGTAACTCCCTGAAATGGCCCAAACCATCAAGCCATCACCTTAAATAATATCTCCAGCTAAAGACAAAAGATGTGGGAGGGTGTGTAGTTATGACAGGTGACCAAGAAAAGCCAAGTAAACAAAGGTAAGGTTGTTATACAGATTTAAGTATTTGCCTTCTGCATTGATAAGAGGTTTGGTCTTCTTCCTGGTACAAAGAGGGAGGCATCCTTACAAATGGAGTTTTTTTTCTTATGAATGCAAATGTTTCTAGATATTAAGGAGGATAACATTCCCATGAAAAAGTGGACAATTTGTTTCACCCTCAAACACAGTAACAATTACCTCCCCTGCTCCAGTCCCCATCTCAGAACGTCCCACTGTACAAGTCCAGTGATCTGCAGCCACTTTGAACCATTACCAGACAGATGGTAACCTTCAAAAGAAAGTCTATTTTTAGGAATTAGAGTCAAGATTTTATAGTACAATAAAGTCCAAGATCATATCTTTTTCCTCTATAAAACTTGCAGAAAGGAGCCAGAATTTAATTAATTCCTACCATTACTCCTGAATTACATATTCTGTTTTCTAATTTTGTCCAAAGTCATCCATTATTTTTTAGTTTTCAATTAGAAACAAAGGAGGTTGAGGAGGAGGAAGAAGAGGAGGAAGGTGGGGAGATGGAAAGAAGAACTCCCAGAAGAAAAGGCCACTGTTCAAGAAAACATCTGTAATTGTTTCAACTATTTCCCATCATGAGGGAGGGAAAATAATTATTCCCTCTACCATTTTAGGTTCTTGGCTGAGATGTCCTTGTAATAAAAAGACAGATCAACAGGAGAAAAACAAACAGAAGTTTAATGACTCGGATGCCTCCTGTGAATATTTCCTGGGAGACACCCAGGAAAACTGAGTAATTCTCCAAAGGCCCAAGTCACCACCTTAAAAACCATCTGTAGTGAAAGATAATAGGAGAAGTTCGAAGAAGCTGGGGCACTTATGGGAGTTTTTCAGGCAAAGCACAATAATCAAGGGTATGGTCATTATGCACATTTAAGTTCTTGATAAGTTTCTAGAGATTTAAAGTCATCCTCCTCTTCCTGGTACAGAGAGGGAAACACCCTACAAATAAAGATTTCTCTTATAAATATAAATATCTGTCACAAAATAGTAACTGCTACTCATTCTGAGAGATTTTCCTGTGTCTGCTGTTTCTTCTTCATTCATTCTTAAAAATGAATCAGCCTACAATTATCCTTATGCCAATGAGACATATTTTAGGGTGGCAAATTCTGTTCGCCTCACCACCCTAATGCAAGGGAATATCACAACCATAGGGTATCTTGTGAGAGGACAGGAATTTAAAGTATTGTATTCAAAATCAAGCAGACCTGGGTCACTTGGCCTGATTTTACTATTTACCATCTCTGCAAATGAAGTTAAATAATTTAACAATTTTTCAGTTTTCTCATCTGTTAAACAGAGACACTAACACTTACATATCTCAGTAAATTAACTAAATTAATGCATATAAATGCTCAGTACAGGGTCTGGCATATTAGAATTCAGACACTAATAATAGCTGTTTCCACCAACAGGGCTCCCAAGTCTGATCTGCTATTTAAAAAAAGAATAATAATAACTGAGTAAGTTTAAAGACCTAACTGTCTTTATTCAATGCATCAGTCAGCATTCCATCTGGTACAAAATGGAAGACTCTTATAGGCAGTACCAAGAGGGGCAAGGACGTTATTCTAGCAGAGTGGATTGCTTCAGGAAAGGTCACCTTTCTTTGGGGGAAGGTGTGATCTTTCTGGTAGATTACCTCACTAGTGCTGAGCAGGTAATTTCAGACTAACTGGGTAAAGGTCAAGTTTCTGGGAGAGGCTGAAACTGCAGCTGGTTAGGTACAAAGTCATAATTTGCTGACGTGGGGCTGAGCACAAGTGACTCCATTCTGGGACCTGTTGTTTCCTTCCTAACACTGTCTGCCAATGGCACAGGAGAAGGTACAAGCTCGAAAGCTGAGACAGACATTCTGCCTTAGAGTGGGCTGCTCTAAAGCAAAAAGTCTTACACATCATTCATTATTGTGACAGAATTAAACAATATCCTTTTTTAAAACAACTTGAGATATAATTTATATACCATGAAATTCACCCATTGAAAGCATATAATTCATTGTTTTTAGTTATATTCACAGAGTAGTAAAATTGTCACAATTAATATTTTTAACACTTTCATCACCTTAAATAGAAATCCTAAGCAATATATTTTTTATTAACAATACTTTCATGCTTTTAGAATAATGCCATAGAAACAATCTCCTCTCTATTACAAGTAATTACCAGATAGATAATATAAAAATAGTAAACAAAGTAGAGTAAGCCATATTTATGGATTATCAGCTTATTCACACATATTATGATGTTTAATACTATAATAATGTTATAAATGAGTTCACGGAAACACTAGTCTTATTAAAACTAAGAATAATGCTAGTAGAATTGATACGACAACAGCCATAAATTGGTTCATGCATACCTATCTGTATTTTCTTTTAATTCTTTACATTTCTAAATGGTCAAATATACATTAAAAAATTCTAAACCTTAGGAAATATATTATTATCTTACAGAAATAGTGATCAGGTTCTCAAAAATTTCAAGGAACATCAAGAATAAATTATAATTTATTATTATTCAGAAAGAAGTAGGATGATTTTTAAAAGATAATTAAAATAACTAAAAATTAAAATAGAATAATTAAAAAAGAAAATAGAGTAACTTCTATTCTTATTCTTAATGGTATTGGATAGGGAACCATAAATCTATGTTCTTTTTATAATTGATTTTCCAGGTTATCTTTTATTAATCAGGCTCAATGGGGAGCTATAGTATTAGTTCTAGAGCAGGCAGATAGCTAGATATGAACAGAGAAAGTGAGACACAGGCCACATGGCAGGAATTGGGCAGAAAGGAGGGGCACAGGCCAAATGCAGGAAACCATATATCATGTAAGCATCAGGAGTCCCTGGGCAGAGAAAGAAAAGCAGGAACCTCTGGGCTGATAAGCAGTCACACATTTTGGGATGATGAGGGGCCTGGAAGCTGATAAAGAAAGGTGGGAAAAGGCAGGAATCTCATGTCTGAATGTAACCTTTTGCTCATTATGCCCTCATTTCAATAAAATTAGCCTTGAAGATTAGAAGTACCCATCATGTGCCAACACCATGACACTTCTGATCCAGACTAAATAAGGACAAAAATCCCTCCTCCCTTCAGGAAGGTGGAGTTGAGATGAAAATCAGGAAATACAATCCCCAAACCCCTTCTCTCCCAGTGAATATTGTGCCCATTCATTTTTACATTCTATGTAACCAACTTGCCGAAGAAACTCAGGGCAGCTGCTCACCTGAGCTTGATAACAGCACAGGTATCCCATAGGATTTTACTGACAGTTCAGTATATAATATGCATAAAACAGTGTCCAAATATTTCCAAATATGCATAGATATACATAGCTAACCCCTTCCAGGAAGTGGATCTTCATTCCCCTTGCCTTGAATGTGGGCTGGACTTAGAGACCTACCTACTATGTGTATGCAAAGGGGAAAGGGTACATTTGGAGTGGAGAAACCAGGAAATCAATCTCCCTTCTTTAACACGATCTCCCCCCAAAAAGAGTAATTTTTTAAACTATTATCTGGACATCACACTGTTGTTTAAAATCTTCCAACACTTCTCTTTGTACTTAGAATGAAATTTTGATTCCTTGCCATGGCTTTCTAGGCCTCACTTGTATCTACTTCATAATGGACCTTTCTTCCCCCTCTCACTATGGTCCAACCTCACAGGTCTTCTCAGTACAACCCAACTGACCCAAGATGTTCCTGCCTGCATGCTTTACCCGTGGTGTCTCTGATCTTGCCCCCATGCCTCTGCTCAGCAGTTGCTTCTGCTCACAGGTGACTTCCCTGACCACCCTACCTTAAGTCCCTCCACCTGGCCACTCTCTCTGACTTACCTAGTTCATTTCCTTCACTGAGCCCCTCTCATCATACAATTTTCCTGATATCTCACTTACTTGATTTCTCACTTACTTGATTTCTGTCTCTATCTCATCATTAGAAAGGCTGCTCAGTGATGAAAAACCTATTTTGTTAAACCCCAAATCCCAGTTCCTAGAAACTTGTGGGAACCAAATAATCATGTGTTGAATGAATAAATGACAGAGCCAAGAGTAGGGATGTCTAGCAAAGCCAGGGGTTTTGTGTATTTCATGAGGACAAATAAGGCCAACTTTTTAATGAGAACTAGATAAACCAGGAAAGCTATATTTTAGACATCTATCCTTATTCTTTGTTAGTCTCCAGGCTTTTTCAGCTGTATGTATTTATATCTTCAACTTTCATGCTTAGCACCATTTGTTCTAGAGCCAATGCTGACCATACTCCTACATGCAGGCAATTGAACTGTAGAAATAACCATCCCACCAAGGCTGGTGCCACCTAAGGGAGTGTGTCTGAATCACTCCCTTCTTCCCTCTGGCCACAACATTCCTTCAACCCTTACGATATTTTCTAAGCTCTAGTAAAAATTATGAGTGGATTTTCATGTCCCTCACTGGGACTATCGGCCTTTCTGACCTCAGTGTAACTGATCAGGACTTTATTACTATATCTCAGTAATCCTTCATGTAACAGACAGATTCCTGTACTTCTGTGGTTCTTTTTATCTTGTTTATCACACCTTAATTATTCCACCCATCTCACGTTAGATGTGACCCACCCTAATCTTTTGCAGCACCCAAAACACCAGTTTAGAACTCCTTTGTCCATGCAGAACTGAGTTCCTCTGCCTCCTTGGACACAGAACATTGACTTTTAGCTATTAAACCTAGACTTTCTTCTTTTTCCATCAGACCCTGTAGCTGAGATCAGATTATTCCTCAGGGAAAAGCCCACTTACATCATAAACCTCACTTAATGCATGTTGCAAAAGTATTTTAAATATCCAGCCATAGCAGAACTCATTCCAATTTTTGGGATATTTAAAAGTAATAACTAAATCATCATTATATGCAAAGTATAGAATGTGGTAATAGAAATTGGTAGACTGTACAATATTCAGCTCAAAGTTAAGCATTGACAGGGTTTGATAATTTCAGTTAACCATAACATTGCCACAAAATAACTTGGACTCTTTAATCATTTTAAAGGTAGTCTTATGTTAAGGAGCCACATACCTAAAAAATAATTTATAAAGTTTTTAGTTTTTAAAAAAAGATTTACTAACACCTTTCACAGAATCCAAAATCCTTATATATTAAGTAACAGAATCTATAGAGTATTGACTTGTTTTTATTTCTTCAGATTCGACTCTCAGTAAAACCTAAAAAAACTAAACACAAATAATTTGGTTCCCACTGTACAAGACATAAAAATAGCAATGTGACGTCATAGTGGTCAAGTGATCCATGGAAATATTGTGACTATCAGAATGTAATAGTAATAATCAAGTTTTAAAAATACTAAGCCAATGTATTTTTCCTTCATATTAGTCCAATTCTTTCCCTTATAACTCTGACCCTTAAGGGTACATCATGGAATTTAATACCTAGTGTAAGTATGAGTGGAGAGACCTCCCTAGTTTCATGTATAGCGTAAAAGGCATCCCAAATGTTGTAGGAGGAACTCTAGGAGAAAGCAGATGTTACATGGCTGGCAAGCTTGCTAATGGGTAGTACTAGTGGTGGTCACTGTGGCAGAGGTAAAATATTCTTGTACCATAAATGACTGGGTGGACCACCACGCCCAGGACTGAATGAAAGTCACAGCTGGAACTAGAGGGCTCTTTAGTGCCAACCAGAATGAAAATGGGATCTTCCTCCATGGAGGGCAAGATTCGAACTTCCCAGGACTTTTGTCAGTTTAAGAAGGACGGGTCATGATTTTCAAGAGTGATGTGTGTCTACAGCAGATTCCAATAGCATTCCCAGTGACCAAGATGGACTAGGGACATTTCTATGAGGTCAGTGAGAAGTATGCAAAGGCCAGAGTGCAGACGAGACTTTCCAGCATTCCCTAATCCATCACCATGAGCTTTCTCCCACATCTGAGTACCACTTCCCGAGGAAGAGGTGGGGAACCGGAAAAATTTTGGAGAGAAGCAAAACTGGTTGTTGAATTTTCAGTTTTATTAAATTATTATCCAAAACAAACTAAGATAACATTTTAAAATTCTTATTTAAAAAAGTTAGTGGGGTGGTGGCTCTTTAACAAGAATTGGACCTTTATAACAAAAACAAAAAAGAAAACTAAAATTTCACACATCTCAGTATTGTGTGTAAATATTTTATTCTATGTATCAATATTCTTAGAAAGATCTAAAGAAAGATACTCAACAGAGATTAGGAGAAATTAAACCAAGTATAAATGACTGCTAATTGGTAACAGAATAACCCAGCTGTAGTTACCATGAAACTCACTTGTATTAGTTCTTCAGAAAAATAGAACCAATAAGGTGTGTGTGTATGTGTGTGTGCATGTGTGCATATGTATGAATGTATTTATGTATGTGTGTATATATGTATTTTAAGGAACTGGCTCAGACTGGCAAGTCTAAAATTTGCAGGGCAGATTGACAGGCTGGAGACCCAGGAGAGCCAATGTCCCAATTTGAGTCTGAAGTCTGCCTGCTGAAGAACCAGGAAGAGCTGATGTGTCAGGAGAAGGCAGTCTGCCGGCAAATTCTCTCTTGCTGGGGAGGCCAGTCTCTCTATCCTATTCAAGCTTTGAACTGAGTGGATAAGGCCTACCTACATTATAGATGGCATCTGCTTTACGGAAAGTTCATTGATTTAAATATTAATCTCATCCAAAAACATCCTCACGGAAATATTCAGAATAATGTTTGATCAAATATCTGGGCATCTCATGACCAACCAAGTTGACACAAGAAATTAACCATTGTACCATTAGGTGATGTAGCTATTACATTGGAAGGAGAAAGTTGACTAGGAATAAGAGAGGGGAAATGGGCAAGGATCTGTTATGCATCTGCCTGAAAACAAAATACAGCTGAGTAAATTCAAAGATATAATTGGCTTTATTCAAGGATTCCTGAATCAGGGAGCAACCCATCCTGCAAATAGAAAGGAGCTCTAAAGAGCTGCAGGAAAGGAAAGGTTTTTAAAGGCAGAAAAAGGGTGAGACAGAAAAGTCATAAACAAAAGGATTATTTCAGGCAGAATCACCTTCCTTTGGGAGAAGGCAGCGGGTATCAATAGGATTACCTCACTAGTGCTGGCCAGGTAATCCCAGACAGACTGGTTAAGATTACACTTCTAGGACAGGATGAAACTATAATCAGGTTAGGTATTAAGTCTTGGTTTGATGATGTAGGGTTTAGCACAAGGGACTCCATGCCTGTTTCTCTTTTTTAACGTGTATTTTGGACGTCCATACTTATGGGTTAGCCCTGCAAGGAAGCAAAGTAGATGGGATTGAGTGAACAGACTACATCCTGGTACAGAATGCAAGTGCTTTATGTGAAGAAGTAACAGGTATTTTCCCCAGGGAGCTCTCTGCAGATGTTCAACCAAGAATAACCCTTTAATCAAACATTCCCTTAAGTCTTCACTATTCTTTTCAATCCAATGGAAGTTTTAAATAAGGTAAAGATAGTGTTAATAAACTAATAAAAGTTCAGAAGAAGTATTTTTATCTCATTTTGATAGTTGACACAGGCAGGCTTTCCTTTCTTCACCTTTTCATTATTACAGCGCTTAAATTGGGTGTCTCACACCACAGGCCTTTGTTAATATCCAGTGGTCAATCAGGTAGCTCATTTGGTAAAGGTTTTTAGAAAAAGAAAATTTCCCCTGCTTGCTGCAGCCAATTCTCCAACACCAAGAGACACACTAATTAAAATTTGCTTATTTGGGGAGTCAGATCACAGAAGGTTTTAGTTAGTAAAGTTCTGATTATTATCTAAAGTTGCACCATTAATAAAAAAGTTTAGACAAAAATAGTTTGCTCAAAATCTAAAGGGAATGGAAAAGCAAGAGAAGAAAAGAAAAATGACTCATCTATGGTGAACAAAGGAGGTAATAATTAGGGGGAGAGAGAAGGCTAGAAGGAAGAGTCAGTCCCCAAAATGTCAGCATTTTTAGCCCCTCATGAGTATACTCTTTAATTTTGAACATTCTATCTGAGAAATTCACAGGCAAAGCTGCTTTAATCTAAAAATGGTGCATTTCTCACACTAAATGAATTGATGATACATTAAATTAATGGCCCAGAATAGGAGAAAAGGTCCAATGTTCACAGGGTGAGATTGACAAGGTCAGTCTGAAAGTACAGTGTGCGCCACTCATGAACACATCTTCACTGACCGTGGAGGGTCCACGGTCACATATTTAGGATAACATCTGATTGTGCTATGATAACACAGACCTACTAAGGTATTACAGACCTATGGGCGTGTCTCCTTATTCTTGTATGTTAGGTCAAATTTACGACTTAAAGAAAGTGAATGGCTCTTGAGAGATTTATAGGCAAGAGGACAATTGGAAATCAACTTACTGCTTCTGCATATTTCATTATTTATCATAAAATTAAAATATGACAGGCACAACCAAACTGAATGGTTAAACAAAAATCAGTCATTCTCATAAACTGTTTTTAGTTCATATAATTGAAAAGCATAATACTTTTGGGATTGACCTGGCTGGTTATTTCTGTTTCAGAGGAAAATGCAATCTGCTTAGAGGTCTGAACTTAAGAGTTCAGAGCATCATGGCCATTTTTTTTTATACTGAGTTCACCTCTTCCACCTACCCCTATTCTATCTAAATATGAATAAAACAAAGTCACACTAAATATATGTATATAATGTATATATCAAACCTCCAAAAGTCTGGTCAAAGCAAAAGGGAAAGAGGTAGGTTTGGAAACTTTATAGTAAGCCTGAGATGACAGGAGGAAAGAAGTACTGTGTGGGAGGCTCCAAGAAGGTGAAGACTTGGGAAGGGAGAGGGGCTGCTTGTAAAAGTTACTCTTTGTCCCAGATGTCATTCATATACCCTGGTAACACTGAAATGGTGGCCACTGAATAAGCTACAGCTCATCTAACCCACAAATCACCATCTGGAGAAGTCACTCATCAGTCTTTGCACCTAGAAAATAGCAACATTTCACTCATTTGAATACAAAATCCAATACTCCTAGTTTGAGCTCACTTTTAGCTTCCTCAAGTAAGGCCTCTTGCTGTTTAAAAAGGTGTGGCAAAGAAATAACAAGGAATCTCACCCACCACGCCAAAAAAAAAAAAAAAAAAAAAAAGAAAGAAAGAAAAGAGGAAGAATCAATCCTTTTCATGCCTGTGTGGGCAGGAAAGAGAACTGACCTTAGGATCAGGCACTCAGAGGTTCCAGGAGAGGATGAGCAGTGCCAGTGCTTCACGGATTCCATGCTTTTCTTTACTGTCGGATTTCCCTCCATCACTCTTTGGCTACTGCTGCCACAGGAGGTCTGACTATTCCCAGTGAGGCCAGAGGGTCACCAAGGACCTCAACTGTGGGACTGAGCTCTCTGTCCAAGGATGCAGGGTGAGGGAACACCTCCCGGGAAGACTGTCTGTGGGAGTTAATACAGCTGGAAAGTTGTTCTGCATCCTCAATTGGCCCTACACAGGAGAGGGCAGAGGCAGCAGAGCAGGCCTTCCAGAACGTGCTGAGCCCACCACAGTGACTGACAGAGGGTGCTTGTCTTTGGAAAGGATGAAGTAAAGTTTGGTTGCCAACATGTGGATCCTGATTCATTTTAAAAAATATAAGTTGTGGTGCATTAAAAGTAGGCAGAAATGCTGATCATTGTATCAAAGAATGGGGTCCATGTCCCCTCCTCTGAGTCTGATTGGGCTCTGTGACTTCTTGATCAATAAAATACAGGAGATAGGATGCTGTGACAAATTTCTAAGCCCAGGCATTAAGTGATCAGTAGCTTTCATTCTTGTCTTGTGGAACACTCCCTCTTATAACCCAGCATTCAAACTGTGAAGAATCCCAAGCAGCCTGTGGTGAGACCCACGTGGACAGTAAACCGGGCCCCTGGCTGACAGTCCAGCACAGCTCCCAGCCACCAGCCAACACCGCCCTTGGCAGCCATGTGAGTCATTGTGGAAGCAGAACCACCAACCCAGCCAAGCTACCCTGTGGACACCACCACATCTCGGCAGAGCAGAGATGCAGTAATAAGTAGGCAAATCAAAGATACACTGAGTTGGCTGTTTTGGAAAGAGGAGTGGGGTAAGCACAGCTAAGAAAAGAGGTTTGACAATCTATATACGCAATGAACACAGTCCAAATTTAGAATAAACAAAAATGTGACATTTATCTTGTGGAGATGGGACTAGAAATGACTTGATAACAAAAACTATTCTTATCGTTGAAATGCCTGGAAACTACTATTTTGTCAGAGAAATATGTTTTAACTTTTACAGCTTATCAAATACAATATACACATATATTTGTAACATACCACACACTATTATTATCATCTTCAAATACAACAAATGTTTGCAAACTAAACTCTAAGAGAGAACAGTGATGCTGAGTTTTCCCTCAGCCCTTTCGAGCAGGAGAACTGCAGAATGCCTGAGAGGCCTCACTGAAAGTCTCCGGGACCAAGACTACATAGGGTTTTAAAGATCAAAGTAACATATGCAGACTTCACCGACTTCAGATGTTAAATCACATCATGAAAGCCTTTTTATTCTTGGAAAACTCTATTGGATTTTGTCAGAGAATTTGTGTACAACTTTCCCATTTCTATGTTGTAATTATTGGAGGTATTTGCATGAAAACAGGATCTTTATTTTTAAGGGTTCATCTGTTCCCGCTGTTTTACCCTCACTTGAAGTCATAATCCAGCATAAGACAAATAGCAAGAGAAGATAAACTTCAAAGACAAAGATCTTGTTTTCATGCAAATGATTCCAGCAGTGTTTTTGAAGTCAAACAGAAGATTGATGGTATGCAAATAACATTGTAATACTTTTTTTCCTGTATATTCTAGGATATTTTTCCCAAAGTGCTTGCTGTACCAAGAAAATTTAGTGTTCAGAGGAAATGGTAAACATTTCACTTATCAAATGCCAAGAAATATTAGCAGGAAATTCAGCTGTAACTGAAATGTATTAAGGTAGATCAAATGCCACTTTGAATAAGGTTCACATTGTGTTTAACCAACACTTTCAAAAACCAAATAATTCTATCATGGTTTTGGAAATTTCTCAAAACTGGGCACAGGATTCCTTATAGTAATGTGCCTTTTCTCATGCATTTATTTTTCCAGATTTAAATTTGATTGCTCCTCAATAATATTCTCTCAAATTTATAAGGTATCATTAATATTAATTAATAAATTCACATATGTGCTCTTGTTTGGTTCTTCAAAAATCTTTTGAAGAATACAAAGATATTACTAAGCCCATATTTTAAATTAAAAACTAATCAGAGAAATTAAATTGCTTGCTTCTAAATCATGTGACTAAGCAATGTTACATCTAGTCTAGAATTCAGGAATTCTGGCTTTCAGATTCTGTATTTATCCACAATATTATGCATATAAAAAAGATCCTTGGAATACTTATAAGAAATTAATTTACAAAGTAATAAAATTATAATAAAATATATACTTTACTGTGAAAGTTACCATAAAATTGAATCAAGGGGAGAGACATTCATTAGGAGTGAGTTCATTTGTTTTGCAAATGATGAGAATAGTTTATTTCTGGAAAGAGGATTTTGAAATTATGGAACAAATGCTTATATTTTGTTTCCATATGTCCTAAAGATACTTCAAGCTATAACATTTACATAACATTAGTCTAGAAAAGAGATTACCATGATAGGAAAACAAATGTGAACTCAATTCCACCTGGTTTGCAAATATCTACTGGAAATATCTACTGTAAAAGTCAATTCTCACAGGATCCAGAAAGTTTAACCCCAAAGTTTGTCCAAGAAAGTGAAGATCTTTAATGTCAAAGGAGGTAGCAAAGGTGCAGTGACAACAGTGTCTCTGGTTTCCCACAAGAATGTGAGACACCTCCAATCACACCTGTGACACTGGGCAAACACAGCTGGAATGGGACATTTCCAGCAGTAACAAGATGATGAAGGTTGAGATGACAATGGCCCTTTATGTACCAGGACCACTCATGACAAACTACTCTGAGCGGTCACATGGTAGGACAGAGAATGCTGCTCCTCAGATCCACTGCCTATGCCACCAGAGGCATGCTGTCACATGCATCCTTCAACTGGCAGAACCAGACAGAATATTCTCACTGGTCACAAAGCCAAGCTCTGAAGACACAGAACAAGATGAAAGGAAAACTTCCTTACATCTGTGATTCCCCTCCTTATGACAAATGACACAAAAGACAGAGACAAAAGAAAACGATGACCATCTCTGTGAGAAAAGGGGTCAATAGAAAACAAGAACACTCAAAAAAAATGTTTACCAAAGTTACTACACCCAAGGAACTAATTCACACAAATATTGTGCCCTGATAGTTTCAATTTGAGAAGGAAGGAACAAGAAATGTTTACCTTCCTCTCTTGACTGGGCACTGCAGAATGACATCCAGGAGAGTTGACTTGGATAAGAATTCTTATCCTTTGCTGGCTTCTGCCAGTTTTCTAGTATCCTGGCTGCAATCTCCAGAAAGAATATGGTGTCTTAGAAAGTCCCATCCTAGGTTCCCAAACTGTGGGAGAGGAAAAATAATTTTTTCTCTACCCTTCTAGGTTCTTGGCTGAGATGGCCATGTAATAAAAAGGCAGATTAACAGTTAAAAAACAAACAAACAAATTTCATAACATGTATACCTCCTGTAAACATAGGAAAGACCCACGAAAAATAACTTCCTGAAATTGCCCAAGTCATCACCTTAAATGTCATCTATAAGTAAAGACAAAAGATGTTGGGGGCCAGGAGAAAATGAGTTATAAATGGTTAGTAAACAAGGGTAATTTTGTTATCCAGATTTAAGCTATTGCCTTCTCCATTGATCAAATTTTCTAGAAACATCCTTCTCTCCCTGGTTCAGAAAGGGATCCACCCTTGCAAAATTGAATTTTCCCTTATAAATGTGAATGTCTCTTACAAAACTGTATCTTCTACTCAGTTTTCAGAGCTTCACCTGTGTGCTGATTCTTAAAAACCAGGCTAAAATAAATAATCAATATACCAGAGAAGCATATTATATGGTGACAAGTTCTGCTTCCCTTCAACTCAAAGGGGACTCTTAGAAAAAAGGAAACAGCCTGGTGAGTTTATGATTGATTCCTCAGTTCTCTGATTCTTAAAAATATAACCAGAATGACAATCTCAGTCTCTTTCTCTCTCTCCCTCTCATCTTGGAATTTAGCTTCCACTAAAGTTTTTGAAATTTAAATATAAAATGCTTAAAATTTATTATAATACATTTTTCTATAATTTAAAGTGTGTTATTATGTGGATAGGCTTCTAATGTAACTAACCAAAGCATCAGTCACTGGTCAAAGCTTGTGCAGTGCACAAATTTAATAGTTAATTGTTTCCTCTAATTTCTTGCTGTCAAACACATAAAACACAGAATAAGTCTTTTTGCTAAGTTTGTATCAAAATATAAGGAGAAATGTAAAGCTTAGCTAAGTTACCTTTTTTATTCTATCTCTTCCTATAAAAAATATATACATACACATCATACACATAAAAGAAGTTTGTGCATGTTAATGTGTCTGTCATCTTTGGCTGAGTAACAAATCAACCCAAAACTTACTAGTGTCAAACAATAATGATTTATTATTTTTCTTATGACTCTAGGTCTCCTGATGATCCCACATAGACTCACATAAACAGCTGTCTTCAGCTGGAGGGTTGTTGTGGGATAGCTGGTATAGCTGGGCCCTTCTCTCCATCTGATCTCTTATCCTTTAGGAAGCTAGTCCAAGCCTCCTCAAGAGAGAACAGCAACATCCCCAAAGAACAAGCTCCAGTGCATGCATACATATAATCTGTTTACCATGTGTTTGCTGATGTCCCATTGGCCAAAAGAAATCACCTGGCCACGTCCAGTATCAAAATGGGAGGGGACAATCAACACATGCTGGTATGGCTACCAGGAGGCATGGCTCATTGAGGTAAACCAGTGTAACCATGTACCATTGTGGGAAAAAAATTGCTACTTTGAAATAAACAACTTGTGTGTTTAGACAAAATCATTCTAGAGGAGTGTAACCAGATTATCTGAGTGCTTTTATAGTGGGGAAGCTTGCAGGTCAGGAAGAGTCCCTATTTCACTACAATGATGTTTATAATAAAAATAAATACCAAGAGCTTTATAAAGGAAACACAGTACCTTTATTTAGAAGCACGAGCGTATGATTGTTACTGAGACTCACTATGTACTTGGTGCTTAATCAGATGAACTATATATGTCCTCATTTAAATTAATGTAATAGATAATGCAAGAATTTTTTGTTAAATAAAGTCAATGCCAAATATAATCCTGAATGCTCACTTATTAAGCATTGTGCTTAACTATTTCATCACTTTGACTAATATTTTGAAGACATAAGTTCTAAATAAAACTAACAGTTTATGAACAGTCATTGGGATATTCATGCTTGTTGCCCTATAAATCAGTTAGGATTGATTCACTCTTGAGTAACAAAGTTCCAAAATAACAGAGGCTTAAAGGGGAGAGGAGTTAGTTTGTTTCTCACAGAGAAGGCTGGAGGTAGGCAGTGTAGGGCTACACTCCCCTGCTTTGAAGCTTCTGGTACCCAGAGTGTTTCCAGGTTGTCACTCTCATTCCTACATCATCACTTTGGATACATGACTGCACATTGCTGCAAGGGAAGCTGGGAAATGCTGTCCTAGGCTTTTTCCCTTTGCATTTATTCACTCTTACTAAAGTGAATGGAGAATGGATATCAGGAGATGAAGGCAAACTTGGCTTCAACTTATATGCATGGCATCCTCAATCCCCGGGGTCAGAGATAGAGTCCCTGCCCTTAGAAAAGACGGTGTCTCTGAGTGATACTAGTTAACCGACAAGAATATAAGCACACGTGGCCTTATTAACACCATATTCTAACCATCACTTTCCAGGATACGGAGAAAGCTGATGCATTTGCAGCTACAGAACTAGCTGCATGCGGAGCTGTTGAAATAGTCACAGCCACTGCGACTCATTAAAATTCACACGAAGAGGCAAGGAGGCTTCCAGTGGAAAGTCAGTCAGTCAAGCGGTGTCTCAGGGGATGGGAACGCATTAAGAAAGTGGGAGAGGCTGAGTAATCAGCAGGGGGAGTTGGCTGGGAAAGAAAAGAGCTGCCTTAGACTCAGGCATTATAAAACGAAATTAAAAAAAAAAAAAAAGAAACGAAATTTTCTAGTAAATTAAAACTAAGGGCAAATGTTACTGCTCTATACTCTGCTTTTCACGTAAAGGTGGTTCATTGGTTTTTAGATACTCATTTTATAGTGATTGAAACACCACATGGTTTAATGACTTTTCTTACCACATTTCTTATGCATGTCTTCAGAAACTCATACAAACTTACACACATTTGTTTCCCATCCAGGTCCAGCTCAGCTCCAGCAATCTTTCTAGGCATCCAGGATACACCCGTGTCACCAAAGGAGAGCAACTAGAGCTGACCCCAGCCTCTTCAAGGGTCTACTTCAGGGAAGGAAGCCAGAGATTCTGAGAGATTCTTGAGGTAGACCAGCTCTTCAAGAAGTACTGCCACAAATGACACTTGTAGCATTTCCTCCACTCACAGCTATTTCCAAATCTTCTCAGGTCAACTTGATTTACTCAGTGTGTTTTATTGGATCGAAATGGTTTTACCATGGGAACTATTTTACTAACTCAAACTTTATCCATAGCCTTATGAATACTGGTCTCTGCCTAAATAGGCAAACATATTTACAAAACAGAGACAGACTCACAGACACAGAAAACAAACTTATGGTTACCAGGGGCAAAAATAGGTGGACGGATAAAGTGAGAGTTCCAAATTTGCAGATATGAACTATTACATATGAAATAGATAAACAAAAGGTTTCTATTGTATAGCACAGGGAACTATATTCAATATCTTGTAGCAATCTATAATGAAAATGAATATATGTGTGTATATGTATGACAGAACTATTATGCTGTACACTAGAAATTGACACATTGTAATCTGACTATACTTTAATTTTAGAAAAAAGAAAAATAAATATGTAAATAACATCAGTGAGTGACAAAACCAGGTCCTGAATAAAGGAAATTTATGTGTTGACTCCAGATCTACAGAAGGACTGATTCTAAAGGAAATGCTTAGTTTCTACACTAAATCTCAGTTGTTCTGTCAGCTCCAATGCCTGAAACTCATGTCTGTTTCTTCAAAGCAGCCCTGCCACCCGCCCTGCGATGCTGATTGTTACAAATTAGACTGCCGCTGCTCCCCTGTGGGCAGCCTGCTGGAACCTATAGATTTCCTATTGAGCTGCTAGGGCTGCACTTCAGGTTTGCGTAGGAGCCAATTTAAGCAGATTGGAGCAGTAAAAGCAATCCTGCCGCATAGTCAGCCTTGGAACTCTCATCAGGATGGATCTGAAGAGGAGGAAGGAATCGCCAGCACACAGAGTGAACAGTGCCACCTGCCAGAAGGCGTGCAGGCTGGGAGCTGGCCCCCTTACCTGCCCGCTCTCCCTCTCGCTTTTCTCACCTACAAGACTGGGGGGATAACACCTAATTCCCATGGAAACATGAATTAGAGATAATACATAGGAAATACCTACCATAGTCTGAGATACAATACTGCTTGGTTTTTATTATTATTATAAAAAGTGAAAGAACTTTGGTTTCGACAACGTAGAAAATCAAATATTTTTCTTTATCACAAATATTCAAAACCGAGTCCTTTTAAGGCATTTAATGATTTTAAGATTATTGTACCCCCTTGTATAACTAAAAGGGAAATCAGTAATAAACATCAAGATGAGTTTTAGGAAGCTTAACAAATTTCCAATTTTTTCCACTAGGATTACTTTTTTTTTTTCAAGAAATGGTAATAGTCAAAATCACCTGCTTGAAACACATTTTTAGTTTGCCTTAGGATACTCTAGTACTACTTAAAATATACTTTAATCACTTTCACTTAACAATGTCCATTCTTCCTTGATCTTTTTACTAAGGATTTCAAAAGGAGTCTATGGAACATTTTACTAAGAAAAACTGAGATATTGCCTAAATAGAAAACAGAATGTAAATGTCTATATTGAATATATTGGGTGATCCTCTTGGAGTCCTGAGGGAAACACTGAATTTTTATGACTTGAAAATTAAATCAAAATGTGTGTCTAAAAGCAGAATGGCATCTTGTGAAGAGCCCAGACTTGGACCTGGAGGACCCATTAGAATTTATTCATTCAA
This sequence comes from Camelus bactrianus, assembly GCF_048773025.1. NCBI lineage: Eukaryota > Metazoa > Chordata > Mammalia > Artiodactyla > Camelidae > Camelus > Camelus bactrianus. The sequence continues at coordinate 23,947,644 of NC_133540.1, forward strand.
TCAAAGAACATTTATGGAGTGCTTGCATTATGCCAAACAATGTAAATAATGTGGTGAGCATGACTGTATTGCCTGCCTTCCTGCCGTCCCTGTCTTGTGGGGAAGAAAGTCAGTGTACACAAAATTGTGAGGGGTGAAAATAGAAAAGTAAAATGTACTGTGGACTCAGGAGAGAGAGACCAAAACACTTCTAAGGAATCAAGGAAGTCCTTCTGAAGAAGTGCCTTCTTTTTTTACTTTTTAATTTATTGAAGTATAGTCAGTTACAATGTGTCAATTTCTGCTGTACAGAACAATGTCCCAGTCATGCATACACATACATATATTTGTTTTCACATTCTTTTTTATTATAGGTTACTGTAAGATATTAAATATGTTCCCTGTGCTATACAATAAAAATGTTTTTATCTATTTTTATACATAGTAGCTAATATTTGCAAATCTCAAACCTCTAATTTATCCCTTCCTACCCCCTTTCCCCCAGGTTACCATAAGATTGTTTACTATATCCGTGAGTCTGTTTCTGATTTGTAGATACATTCATTAGTGTCTATGCCTTTAAAGTAAGATCTGATTGTTCAAAAATGCTAAAGTACGGGGTGGGTAGGGGAGGAGGCAATAGGGGAGGAGGCAGTAGATGAGGCAGAATGGGAAAGTAAATGTTTATTCTACAGAAGGGAGTTTCATAGGGAAGTGACATGACTATGTTGGCTTTTTAAACTGTGTTTCCAGCTAAGGAGTAGAGCATTGGTCAGAGGGCAACAAAGGGTGGGTGTAAGGAGATCCACAAAGAGCCCCTTGCAATGGGACATGTAGGGTGTAAACCAAGTGACAGGCATGGAGATGAAGAAGGATAGGATGGTTTCCAAGGCTAGAACTAACAGCTCTGTAAACAAGGGCTTGATGTTCAACAATCAAGATGGAGAGAAAGAACAAGAGCCAAATATGATGTCCAGATACAAGGTGGAGGAGCTGAGTAGGTAGGGATGCACTTCACCAACCCAGAAAACACAGAAGAATAGAAAGTTTGGGGCTGAAAATGATAAGCGGGCTTAAAAATCCCCAAAGGAAGGTGTCCAGTAGGCAAATACACACATTTGGGTTTCTGTTCTGGAGTCTGGGCTGAGAAAAGGTCTTAAAAAGTGCTTGGCAAAATACAAAGCACATGAACATTCAGTAAGAGTGAATTCTATTTATTAGTAATAGTATTATGAGTAATATTACATCAGCACATAAAAGTGTAATTATTACCAATGCAGAAAAGACTTCCAGAGAACTAAAGCCAATCAAACATTTCAAAAGTTATTTTATTTATTTTGAAATGGTGGTGAGGGGAGGATATAGCTCAGTGGTAGAGCACATGCTTAGCAAGCACCAGGTCTGGGTTCAATCCCCAGGACCTCCATAAATAAATAAACACCTTCTTCCCCATCCGCCAAAATTAATGAAATGGTAAACTTGTACCCAATGAAAAGATAAAGGAAAAATTCTGTACTCTTATGCCTCAGAAGGAAGCATCCTAGTCCACTAATTGCTTAACCTCCAGTGAAGTTATCTCCCCTCTAGTTAATCAATTGCTTTTCAAAGTTCTCCTGGCCTTAGCTTAAATCTCTTTTGGCAATGGAGAGTGACGTCATCAACATGGCAAGATAAGAGTTTCCTACCACCTTCCCCTTGAAGAACACTGGTTTAGACAATCATTCAAGGACAAGGGAGCCTTTATGAAAGTCCAGAAATCCAAAACAGGAATTCCAGCACACTGTCAGAGAAAAAAAATCCAAAATTGGATGCATGGGAGAGGGTAAGAGGAACAGTTTCACTTTACCTGTGTCAGCCCTCCTCCAAGGCAGTGTCAGCCCTCCTCCAAGGCAGTGTTACCCCAATACCAAAGCCAGATAATGACACTACAAGAAGGGGAACCTAGAGGCAAATATCTCCAGCAAATATAGATGCACTAATTTCAACAAAACTCTAGCAAACTGAACTCAATGGCACATTCAAAGGATGGTATACCAGGATCAAGTGAGATTTACCCCTGGGATGCAAGGATAGTTCCACATCTGCAAGTTAATCAACATAATGCACCACATTAATAAAAGAAAGATGCAAACCATATGATCATCACCACATATGCAAAAAAAGCATCTGACAAAATTCAGCATCCTTTCATGATAAAAACACAACAAACGGGATATAGAAGGAACATACCTCAACATGACAATGGCCATAGATGATAATCTCACAGCTAATAACATTCTCAGTGGTGAAAAGTTGAAATCTTTTCCTCCTCCATGCGGAACAAGACAGGGAAGCCCACTCTCACCACCCCTATTCAATATAGTACTGGAAGTTCTGGACAGAGCAACTGGTCAAGAAAAAAAAAAAGTCATCCAATCAGAATAGAAGAATTAAAATTGTCTCTGTTTGTAGATGATATCATCTTAAATATATAAAATTCTAAAGATTCCACCAAAAAACTGCTACAGGCCTACCTCAGAGATATTGCAGCTTCAGCTCCAGACAACAGCAATAAACTGAATACCCAATGAAGTGAGTCACACATTTTTTAGGCTCCCAGTGCATACAGAAGATATGTTTAAAATTTTTGCAAAAGATGAAACTGACAAAAGCTTGATCTCTAGAATATATAAGCAGCTCACATGACATAATAAGAAAAAAACAAACAACCCAATCCAAAAATGGGCAGAAGACCTAAACAAGCAATTCTCCAATGAAAACATACAAATGACCAATAGGCACATGAAAAAAATGGTCAGTATCACTAATTATCAGAGAAATACAAATCAAAACTACAATGAGGTATCACCTCACACCAATCAGAATGGCCATCATTCAAAAGTCCACAAATGACAAATGCTAGAGAGGCTGTGGAGAAAGGGGAACCCTCCTACACTGCTGGTGGGAATGCAATTTGGTGCAGCCACTGTGGAAAACAGTATGGAGATTCCTCAAAAGACTAGGAATAGACTTACCATATGACCCAGGAATCCCGCTCCTGGGCATAAATCCAGAAGGAACCCTACTTCAAAATGACACCTGCACCCCAATGTTCATAGCAGCACTATTTACAATAGCCAAGACATGGAAACAGCCTAAATGTCCATGAACAGATAACTGGATAAAGAAAATGTGGTATATTTATACAATGGAATACTACTCAGCCATAAAAATGACAACATAACGCCTTTTGCAGCAACATGATGTCCCTGGAGAATGTCATTCTAAGTGAAGTAAGCCAGAAAGAGAAAGAAAAATACCATGAGATCACTCATATGTGGAATTTGAAAAGAAAAGAAAAAGAAAAGAAAACAAAAGAAAAGTAAAGAAAAGAAAAGAAAAGAAAAAAAAAAGAAAAGAAAAGAAAAGAAAAGAAAAGAAAAAGAAAAATGAACATAAATACTAAACAGAAACAGACTCATAGACATAGAATACAAACTTGTGGTTGCCAGGAGAGGGTGGATGGGAAGGGACAGACTGGGAGTTTGAAATTTGTAGATATTGACAGGTATATATAGAATACATAAACAAGATTATACTGTATAGCACAAGGAAATATATACAAGGTCTTGTGGTAGCTCACGGTGAAAAAGAATGTGACAATGAGTATATGTATGCTCATGTATAACTGAAAAGTTGTGCTCTACACTGGAAATTGACACATTGTAAACTGACTATAACTCAATAAAATAAAATTTAAAGAAAGATATGTTTACACTACACTGAAGTCCATTAAGTGTGTGATAGCATTATGTCTAAAAATCAATGAAACAAAAACAGCACAGATATGTAATGCACAGTGTGGGGAAAATCGTCAATAATGCCTTTGTATGGTGACATATTATAACTAGACTGATCATAATGATCAGTTTGAAATAAATAGAAATGTGGAACCACTACGTTGTGTAATAGGAACTAACATAGTGTTGTGGGTCAATTATATTTCCAGCTCAAACAAACAACTCATAGAAAATGAGATCAGATTTCTGATAGGCAGAGGTGGGGACAGGGTGAATAATTGAATAAAGGCAGACAAAAGGTACAATCTTCTAGTTATAAGATAAATAAGTACTAGAGGTGTAATGTACAATATGATCAATATAATTAACATTATTGCATGTTATGCCTGAAAGTTGTTAAGAGAGTAAATCCTAAGCGTTCTCATCACAAGAAAAAAATCTTTTGTTTCTTCACTTTTGAACCTATATGAGATGATGAATTTCCACTGAACTTGTGATAATCACTCCATGATGTATATAAATCAAATTATTATGCTATATATCTTAAACTTATGTAGTACTGTTATGTCAATTATTATCTTGATAAAACTGGAAGAAAAAACATTAAAAACAGCATTAATTTAAAAAACAATGCTGATTGAAAAATGGCCCCAATAGAGTTGCTTGATGCAAGTGTTGCCAAGAATGTGGAGAAAAGGGAACCCTTAAGCACTGTTGGTGGGAAGGTAAATGGGTGCAGCCACAGTGGAAAACAGTATGGAAGTTCCTCAAAAAATTAAAAATAGAACTACAATGTGATATAGCTATCCTTCCTGATATATATTTGAAAGAAATGAAATCAGTAATTTGAAAGATATCTGCACCCATCATGTTCACAACAGCACTATTCACAATAGCCAAGACACAGAAGCAAACTAAGTGTCCATCAATAGATTAACGGTTAAATAAAATGTGACATATATATATACTATAGCATTATACATATATAATATAGATACACACACAATGGAATATTATTCACCCATAAAAAGAATTAAATACTTCTATCTTTGACAACATAAATGGATCTAGTGGCTATTTTTACTAAGTGAAATAAGTCAGACAGAAAAAGACAAGAACTGTATGATCTCATATGTGGAATCTAAAAACATTGAATTCATCGAAACAGAGAGCAGAATGGTGATTTCCAGGGGGTTGGGGTAGGGATACAGAAATCAGGACATGGCCCCAAAGCACAAATTTCCAGTTATAGGATGAATATATTCTGGGGACCTAGTGCACAACAATGGTGACTTTAGTTAACAATACTGTATGACAGGAAAATCTCATTTTATTTTGCTTCACTTAGCCTCACAGATATATATTGTGTGGGAAACCTGCATTGTCAAATACTGGTTAATATTTTGGTTTTTTAGACATAATGGTATTGCACATTTAATAGACTACAGTACAATATAAATATAACCTTTATGTGTACTATAAACACCCCAGATTCATCTGACCAGCTTTATTGACATATTTGCTTTATTGTAAGAATCTAGATCTGAACCTGCAATAGCTCTGAAATGTACCTACCATACTTGAAAGTTGCTTTGAGAGTAGATCTTAAACGTTCACCATGCACAGAAAATAGTAATTATGTGAAATGATGGCTGTTTTAACTAACTTATTGTGATAGTCTTTTCACAATAAATACACTTATCAAATCATCATGTTGTACACCTTAAATTCACACAATGTTGTATGTCAGTTATACCTCAATAAAGCTGAAAAATAAAAATTTTAAAATCTCTTCCATTCATAACAGCCATAAAATGACCAAAAACATAGCAAAACAAAACAAAACAACAACAACAAAAAAACCTTAATCACCTGAAAAGGAAAGAATCAAACCAACACTTGGAAAGGTTGGGTTAAATTGTACCTACTTTCTAATGTCAGTAGCATCCTCTTTGCCTCTTCAGACATGGAAGGTGAGCATGCACGGAAACCACTGGCATGAGGTGACATGAGGATTTCAGTTTCTTTAAGTTTTCCACTATTGAAATTTGTTTTATTTTCCTACTAACTGGACTCTGTTTCCAATAATCTCGTGTTGAGTATTGGTAAGAGGATTGATAGAATATACCAGTCCCATATCTCAGACATCACCCCAAGTTCCAGGAGAAGTGATACAGCCCAGCAAAGACAATAATCCTGAAACTAATGACTCAGGCAACTTGTGAGGTGTGTTGACACGGGAGTTATACTGTTATGAGATCATTTAGAAAAAGATGATGCTCTGGGTATCTACCATTTGTTTTCTCCACAAAGACCTGCCACAGAAAATTCTGGATTGGATGACAGACCAGATTCCTAGTTCAGTGTAGAACATCTTACCCTCCTATAAAGCAAGATTGTGTCCATTGACAGATACTGGATAAAGAAGTTGTGTATACACACATACTCACACACACACACACACACACTCACACAATGGAATATTACTCGGCCATAAAAAATAAAGTAATGCCATTTGCAGCAACATGGATGGACCTGGAGATCATCATTCTAAGTGAAGTAAGCCAGAAAGAAAAGGAAAAATACCATAGGATATCATTTATATGTGGAATCTAAAAAAAAAAAACAAAACAGAAATGAACTTATTTACAAAACAGCCACAGACTTACAGACATAGAAAACAAACTTATGGTTACCAGTAGGGGAAGTGGGTGGAAAGGGATAAATTGGGAGTTCGAGATTTGCAGACACTAACTACTGTATATAAAATAGATAAACAAGTTTCTTCTGTACAGCACAGGGAACTATATTTAATATCTTGTAGTAACGTACAATGAAAATAATATGAAAACAAGTATATGTATGTGTATATGTATATGTATATGTGTATGTATATGTATGACTGAAACATGATGCTGTACACCAGAAATTGATACAACAATTGTAAACTGACTATTTCAATTTAAAGAAAGAGAGTATAAGAGGAAGAAAAACTTTTAAGAAAGCAAGATCATGCATCTATTTTTAGTCAGCAATTATAAGAGATGATTTTTTTCATTATCCATCATTTATATAGCTAACTCCCCAAAATCATACTCTAGTATTCAATTAAAAAGTCAGCATTTTCAAATTCTTTATCATAAAATTCAGTATTTGATATGCATTTTTAAAATTGGTTCTGCCTTAATACCACAACTTTCTTATGAAAGGATTCCATATCTCTTGTGAAACATTTTAACTATGAGGAGCACTGTGGTATAACTGGAGCTTTTTGTTTTTTGTTTTCTGCCAAATACAATCCATCTCTCCTTTTTCTGATAATTTGTTGAATTTCATTTGAAGACCTAATGTCCATAATTAGTCCACATGGGTTGCCCAGGACTGCCCACCCCCTCAACCCCACTTACAGGAGTAAATATATGACCCAGACAGACTTGGACAAGTAAGGTGTAACATATCCCTAGGACAATGGTTAGCTTAAAAATGGTCACAAGACAAAATCAGATTCAGTAGGATTAGTACTGTATTCTGGGATGTGAGGGGATCTGCTAGGGAAAAAAGCCAACATGTTTTCTTTTATGTTTGTCCGCAGAGCAAAAAAACCTGAGACCGATGGCAGCAAGGTTACCACTGGGTCCTGATAACATCACTAGAGCTTCTGGATCAAGCTGTCCTTTGTGCTACTCTGGACTTTTTAGTTATGTAAGTCAGTATTTTACAACTGTTCTTTCTACTCAAGCTAATTTAAGTGCTTTCATCTCTTGTAACTAAAAGAGCCCTAACTGATACTATGTAATTTAATCTTAAGAAAGACATGAAGAAACTTTACAGAGCTAAACAAATTCAATAATATGTTCCTTTGTGGAAAAAAAACTCATGCACACACCATCTATTCACAGTAAGTATACTCATAATTTTTGTGCATATTTCTTTGAGAATCAATGACAGATATATGATCAAGAGAGATGATAGAAATAGATGATAAGTAGATAGATAGGTAGATAGATAGATGATAGATAATAGATAAATTGATAGAGAGCTATATTAATTATTCATTGGCTATCTGCCTATATTGCCAGAAATGTGCCAATCCTAATTTCTTCCGGGTTTTGAAAAGTCTAATTTCAAACCTTAGCCCTACACTGCTAAATCTCAGTTTTCTCATACATGAAATAAATGTGACAAAATCAGAACCTATCTTTTAAGGTGTCATGAGTTTAAATAAGATAGTGCTTATAAAACTCTGTCTAAAGTGGGTTTTCAGTAAATGTTAGCTGTTAGGTATTACTCATAGACAGCACTAAAGTAAGGACATATTAATTTTCAGTGGAGCTAAAGAAAAATAGTTATAAGTAGGCAAATTACAGTTAGTCTTCTGATCTTATATCATTCTGATTGGACAAAGCTAATCAGACTAGATAAATAGAAGGGTTTTTAATGAAATATAATCTAGTTCCAACCCACCTATATATCTGGCCTTAAATATTTGAATTTGTTGTTACCTCTACAAGATGACTTACTTTTAGCATTCGGTCAAATGAAGAAGTGTTTTGAGAATTCTGGGAAGTTTCCACATTCTCTTTTATTTAATTTGCCAGTTGCACTACATAGCCAACTGTATCTGCAGCAAGACAGTTTTTATTGCTACAGACAAATGCAATGACAAAGCATTAGCCATTTTAACTGGAGCCGGTATTTTGGGACAGGCAGAGGAGAGATGGTTTAGAACGTGGGCCTTCTCACGTTGTCCTGATAAGTTTCACCACCACACCTACCAGCACCTATAAAAAAGGAAGCCGCTCCATATGTCCGATTTACCTAATATAAGACTAAATATTCATCATAGCTCATCCCACATGAAACTCACCTAGATCCAGGAGAAAGCTAATTGATTGATAAAGCTAATTTTAAAAGTATTGATACTTTTAAAAAGATATATACAAAATAAAATCAAGATTATATTCTGTCTTTTTAAACATAAAATAATTCATTATTAAAATTCTGAGATTTTAAATAAATTTGATATATTTTTTCTTTAGTGCAAAAGTGCTCTCAACTCTCATCAGGTTGACTTCCACTTTCAGACAATTCATAACTGAGGGAACATTTAAATCCTGATGTTACCAAAGAAAAAGATTCCCATTTACTCATTAGCACGGATGGAGACTTGATGGTTTGATCTTTGCAGTCCCAACTAAGAAGTACAGGAACTTTAATACAAATAAAATGAAACTAGGAACTAAGAAACGCAGTGATTTCACTAAAATGAAAGAAAAATGAGAGCTTTGTGGGATTGACTTTCATTCTTACTGCGACTATAATTTGCATCTCTCCATGTTTCCAATTCTTTCCAGGAGCAAGTTGAAAGTCTTAGATACGCAGCCTCATGAAGAAATCTGATCAATCAGATGAGAATGTTCTACAAGCTTTTTTCCCCACAGTCCAACTCATTTTTAGTCCTTATTTCCCCAGGAGAATGAAAATTAGGAGTTTCTTCCTTTCATCCTCAGCTAGACTCTCACGGCTGGTGCTGCCAATATTTTTGCCATGAAGATTCTTAACAAAGATGAGTTAACTCCAGCCCTGCTCTCCTTGATTTTTCCTCTCATTATCTGCGGCTTCTTTGTTAAGCCCGGAATCTTTCTGACCATCGATCTGAGAGAAAGAGCTGCACATTTGCCTCTAAGTATACATAATGAGACCTGGTTTCTGGAGCTTCTCCTGACGGGGCATCAGGAGGAAAGCTCCCTCGTTCATCAGGTCGGATCAACACACTCACTGAAGCATGGACTTAAGTCCTGTGCATCAGACGTGGCAGGCATGGTTGAGCCTCCATTCTGTTACCAGGCAAAGTGGGCGGGGGAGCCTAAAGTGTCACCTGAAATGTAAATGGGGAAAAAGCAAAACACGGATTCTTTCAGTGCCAATAGTCTGCGGGCAGACAACCTCAGAAAGGAAAGATGTCCCCTTGTAGTCTTTGAATTAAACTTTCATCATTACAAATGTTGTAATAATGAATGTCAGTAAATATTGTAAATTTTATCTGAACTGAACATATATAAATAGCACCTTTATATAAAATAAAAAGCAATGATTTTCATTGTTGAGGTATTATTGACATGTATAATATCACATTAGTGTACAACATAATGATTTGATATTTGCATATATTGCAAAATGGTCACCACAATGTCTAGTTAACATCTGTCACCACACATATTTACATAATTTTTTTCTTTTGATGAAAACTTAAGATCTACTATTAGTAACATTCAAATATGCAATACAGTACTATTAGCTGCACTCACCATGCTGTACGTTACATCCCCAGGACTTATTTATCTTTTAACTAGAAATTTCTTTGTACCTTTAATCTCCTTCACCCATCTCATCCATCCCCGACCCCTCACCTCTGGCAATCACCAATCTGTTTAAGAGTTTTCTGGGGTTTTCATTTTTGTTTTAAAAACAGGCAAAAACCAAACTATGGTGACAGAAATCAGGATTGGTATTGTCTCAGGGGAGGAAGCGATAGTAGTGACTGAGAAAGGACCCAAAGGGGAGCTTATGGGGTGCGGACCATATTCCATTTCTTTATTTGGGTTCCATGAATGAGTTTCCTTTGTGATAAGTCATCAAGCTAGGCATGTTTCATTTGACACTTTTCTGTAGTTATATCATACTTCAATAAAGATTAACTTTAAATAAAATATTAATAAAATAAATGCCAATTAGGACTTAATTTTTTAGAATTAACTCCGTGAAGCCCTTCCTTCCCGAGGAAGCGTTTCCAGGAGCTCACTGAGACTGTGCCAACAAAGAGTACAGACTGGAAATCAGGGTACCTGGGTTCTGGTTCCACTCTGCCATAACTAGCTCTCTTACTAGAACAAGTCATGTCGCATGCCTGGTCTTCATGTCTTCTTTGGTGAAAGAAGATATTTAAGCTAGTCTTTAATATTCCTCCCAACTCTAAAAGTTTTTTGGTTCCAAACACTCCCCTAATTAGATGTGCACCAATTACTGAGACATGTGAGGTATACACTCTTCCCTTCTAACCTGGTTACAGTAAAATCCAGATCATGGAGGGGGAAAGATGAGCATTAGGAAGAGCGTATTATAAGGTATGTTAGCAAAGCACTCATTGACAAAAGCACATGATATGTCTGAGACATATGAAGTACCAAGATGGATTTCTTTCTTCCTTCTCATGTGACCTTTTAAAATCAGAAATATTATTTATAGAACCTCCCCCACTTCCCCACAATGCCATTTATGTTCAAAACATTTCTGACCTTTGCAAATGCAAGGCGTGGAACTCTGAATGTGACTTTAAAAATCAATTAGTAAAGACTACAAAGATATTTACTCATGTAGTTAAAAAAGAAAAGTTTCTGAAAACAACTTTTTAGCAAGCAGATAAACAGCCTAATAAATGATAAAGGTCATGTTGACTTTAGAACAGACTCCCTCTCTAACTCTCCTAAGTAATCATTGCAGTCTGGCTGTTGTCTGATAAAACAGTTAATTATCCCATATTTCATTTTTAAAAGCAACCTAAGATCTCAATTAAATGCTCCAGATAGGGATAAAAAAAGTGCCTTTTTTCTGATGTTTTCATCCATTTTCTTTGTGACATGAACGTGACAATTCGATGAGAGAAAAGTACAACCTTTCCTTGTTCCTCTTGGAAGCCTGTGCCCCCTGCTGAGCGCTCTTCTGAGTTCTGACTCTCCCTGCACCTCACACAATTGGAGGAAACAGCTCATTAATTTCACTCCTGTACTCAATTTTCACAATGAGATTACTGTCTGCCAGGGCCATGTCTTCAAGACCAGGTCATTGCTCCTTATACATACAGTGACTTGCCTTTTCAAATCTTTGAGTCAGTTTCTTAAGACCCAGTAATGGGTGTGACATGAATTTTACACTTTGCCAGCTTACCTTACACATTTTCTTTTCAGCCTAATTATTAAAAAAAATGATAATACAGAAGAGCTATTCAAAGAAGATCAGACTTTCAGCAACTGGCTTACCTGTCTCTCATACTGCAGGACATGTTGTATATTCCTATGGCCCTAAATTTGGGGGAACTACAGCTTTATTCTTCCTTGCTCTTCATGCAGATTTCTCATTAATTTTCTTGTCTTTCCTTTTCTTCCTAATCGCAGTTTTCTTTGCCTTCTTAGCATGTCCTGCTATGAATGTCTTCAGTCCAAATAGTGCAAAGATGTTGCCAGAAAAGACTTCAGCCACAGTTACTCCCAGTTTCCTTACTAGGGTCTTTCCAACATTTAGAGGACAATTGTGGCAATTTCAGCCAATGGGGCGGGGGGATCCCAATATTTAATATTGCAGTTTTCAAGTGCACTTTTTTTGGAACCTGAGTAAGATTTGAAAATTGGAATGAATAGTATTTAGCCAACAACAGGCAATTGAAATATCCAAATATTGACTTAGAGTTTTCATGGTTTCTTTCTTTCCTGTTTCTATGGGAACAAAGACTCACTTGGAGACACTGACTTTATAAGAAACACTTCACATATAGGTGTTTCAAAAATTTTATTAAAGTTCATTTTATTAAACAATACAAGAGCACTCTGGCCAAGAATTTTTTATTGCTGCTTCTAAACAATAGCTTAGTTACACACAATTCAGCTGACTATATCTCACTCTTAATTCTCATGCTCATAAGTTCAAGCCGACTTACTTGAAATCCACCAACATCCATAGTTCCACAACCAAACCTGTGTTAACAAAATATAACACTGAGATAACTATACATGGTGTACCTGATTGTAATAAACTGAATTTTGATGATTTGGAAAATAAGTCAGTTTTTTGTCAAGGTTTTATTTTTGGCAAGGCTATATCATTCATAGAAAAACAAACTATCAGGAAAAAAAAATGGAAAAGTTTTGGTGGCCAAACCTTATGCAGAAGTGATCATTCAAGAATGTAAACCAATCATACCTTCATTCCAGCTCCCAAAGTGAATGAAGTCAATGCTTCCTATGTCCTGGAAGTCACTCGCTACGTTGGTTCCCAGGATATCCGTGTGTCTGACAGGTTCCCACTTAATTTGAAGTCATCGTGAGATGTAAAGCCCTAACAGGCAGATGTGGAATGAGACTGAGTTGAGTGGATACCATACAGACCAGGATGAGGCTGGAAGCTCTGTGAAGACACCTGCCCACCAGTCAAAGACCACGACTCTCACTCAGCTTTCCTGATGGCCTGGGTGCCGGATGGATATCACTGTAGTAGTAAATACTGATAAACCATTTTAAGAATTGTGAGAAAATTGAGTTTAAGTAGCCAACCTGCGGATAACAGTCTGAAATCAAATAGTGAGCATCGTAAAGTCGTTAAGATCCCCACAGACAGCACAGTGGGTCTCCTTTCATCCCTGGAGATCCGTTTTGCATTGCATAGGTACTGCCTGAGTTTGAGTTTCATCTTCTTTTACTTTCATTTCCCAGCCTCTGACCGAGACACTAATGAGCTGTCAAAAGAGCCAAGAGGCAGACAACATAAGGGCAGAGGAAATAAAGGACAAGGAAAACGAAACTACAAACTAAAGAATTACTCCCACAAAAATCAAGAGTTGGCTGGTGATGCCATGAAATAATGAAATTATCTCCAAAATACTGTCTTTGTTGTTTTTAACATACTGGAGAATATAAAGAATTCCTTAGGGATTTTGCCACAGAAAACTCTCATGTTTCAGGAAACTCTGATTTCAGCTTCTCTTACAAAGGAAAACTGTCTGTAGAAGAATGGCTGCGTCTAGCCTGGCTACAGGTTCTTGCAGTGGTGGGCTGTATTTTCTGAAGGACCTAAATACCATAAGGATTAAGATGTGAAAGAAATTGTGCAGTAGGCTGCAGACAAAAACATTGCAAAGACTTAGCTAAATGTCAACTGGAATATGAGAAACCTGGGCAGGAAGAGTACAAATTAGATTGGAAAAGGAGTTGTATTTTCAAGACTATATTGTACACTTAGCCAACATTAGACACTGTCATGTGCTATAATCTAATCTTCCAAACAATCCAGTGAGCTCACTATTACTGTTATCCTTATGCAGATTACAAGTAAGACTGCAAAAGCCACCAACTTGCCCAGGATGAGAGAGAATTTCTGACAGCAGAGTCCTTACTCCTTTTTACTTCAAATGAATCTCAGATTTAAGAACAATTAAAGAAAGGAGAGTAGTTGGGGAGGAAGCATCCAACAAGGGAACAGTCAGTTTTTCTGTATATTTCAGTTATCTGATCAAGTAAAATAAGTTGGAAAAATCCTTTGCACAGTAAATTAGGTTTCATTAAAAAGCAATTTACAAAGACCATAACTGGATTTAAAAACAGGCTAAGGACTTGAATAGATATTTCTCCATTATTTATTTTTATTGCTTAATTGATCTGACTGTGTGTAGTATAGCACATTATCTGGCTTGCATAGGTTGAACCTGTATTTCCTCCCTGGGATAAACCCAACTTTGTCTTGATTTATAATCCTTTTAATGTGCTGTTGAAATTTGTTTGCTAGTGTTTAATCGAGGATTTCTACACCTATGTTCATTGGGGTATTGGTCTGTAGTTTTGCTTTCTTGCAGTATCTTTGTTTGGCCATAATATCAGAGTGATAATGGTCTCATAAATGTGTTTGGAAGAGTATCTTACTCAATTTTTTGAAGGCATTTGAATAAGATTGACATTAATTCTTCTTGAAATATATGGAAGATTTCACCCTTTGACGCCATATGGTCCTGTGCTTTTCTTTGCTAGGGGTTTTTGATTACTGATTACTCTTTATTGGTTTGTATAAATCTTCTATTTCTTCATGATTTCATCATAGTAGAAATAATTATTGTATTTCTAGGAATTTAACCATTTCATCTAGATTATCTGATATGTTGGTGGATAGCTCTTCTCAATATTGTACTCACAATTCCCCTAGCTTATTTTGTATATGGAACTCTATGAAGGAACATTCCATAAAATACAATTTGGATTACAAGCTGTCTGAAATAGTAGTGAATACATATTATTAATGGTTTCAGAGTTGTGATAAAACTGATTTCATAATGCTAATGTATAAAATTATTATGGTCAAATCTCGTAAAAATTCTATTGTTTTGTGTTACATAATCAGTGCAGTTAGTGGCATAGTGGAGTTACTATTTGCAGAAGAATTGATTGAAAATAAAAGAAAAATTATTTAACATTGCATTTTAAATATTTACAAATTAATTTGGTGACAATGGTGAGCTTGATTTTGAATACTGCTGGGTATCCAGGGAGACAAAGGTCAATAAAAGAAGATATGATGTCAAAGTTTGTTATTATGTCTGTTGTCATCAACAATAGAATGAAAAAGAGGCATATAAGAGATGTGTCCAAGATGGTGGAGTAGGAAGACCCTGAGATTATCTCTTCACACAGGCACACCAAAATTACAACTACATGCAGAATGACTATCTATGTAAACAACCTGAAGACTAGCAGAAAAGAGTTTCCACTATTAAAGATATAGAGAAGGAATCACAAAAGTGATGGGTATGAGGGGTAAAGACATGGTATATAACAAAATGCTAGGAAAGATGACCCCAAAACAGGAAGATAATCATGATTTCAGAGGCTCTTTACAAGGAGTGAGAGGCCCAAGCCCCATATCAGAATTCTTGTTGCAGGAAGACAAGCCCTCAGAACACCTGGCTTTGAACACAAGGGAACTTGCATATGGGGGAGTCAGGCGGCTGTAGGAAAAAGAGGCCCCACTCTTGAAAATGCTGTACAAAATCTCACAATGTCCAAATCCCAGGGCAGAAGCAGTTATTTGAAAAAAGCCTGGGTCAGACCCACTTGCTAACCTTGGAAACTCATCTGGAGAGGCAAGTGGCAACTGAGACTGCTCCTGGTGATATGAACACTTATGGCATGCATTTGGGGAGCTTGTCTATAACAAGGACATCAGTGATATAAAGTGACATGTTAGAGGCCTTCGTCTATCCTATTAGTGCATGGGGTTTACCCACCCACAACCATATCAGCACTAGACCTGGGCCCTCCAAGCTCCATAGCCAGCTGCCTGTGGTACTGTCCCTAGGCAACAGTGGGTCAGCACCAGACCCAGTCCATGACCCTGGACCATGAAGCAGTTGCCCACACCAGCAGGCTGGTTCCAGCCTTGGGATCCCCTGGGCCCTGCAGCCACTTCATGAGGCATGGCCTGCAACCAGCTAGGCTGAGGACCAGCCACACATACTAGCACACTCACAGTAATTGGCCCCACCACAATAGAAGGGCCTACATAGCCATAGAGAGGGCACCCCCAGAGCATAAACCTCTAGCGAAAAGAAGGGAGTGAGCTGTTGGGCTCCATACGATGTTTACCTCATAAGACCACTTCTCCAAGATCAGTAAACATAACTAATCTACCTAATACATAGAAATAAACACAGATAATTAGGCATAATTAAGAGACAGGAATGTGCTCCAAAAGAAGAAACAAGACAAAATTTTGTAAAAAGGACTAAATGAAGATAAGCTATCTATACAATAAAAAGTCCAAGGTAAGGGTTATTGAGAGATTCAACGAACTTGGGAAAAGAATGGATTAACACAATGAGAACTTTAACAAAGGGATATAAAATATAAAGAAATACATTGATTGAAAAAAAGAAAGTATAGAGAGGAACCAAATGGAGCTGAAGAATGCAACAACTAAATTAAAATAAACTAGAAGAAGTTGATAGTAGATTAAATGATACAAAGGAATGGATCAGCAAATTGGAGAGGAAATCACACAAGCAGAGCAGAGAAAAGAAAAAAAAAACTGAAAAAATGAGGATAGTTTAAGAGAAATCTAGGACATTAGCATACTAACAGAAGAAGAAGAGATAGGCACAAAGAACTTATATGAACAAATAATACCTGAAAACTTTCCTAATCTGGAAAAGGAAACAGACATTTAGTCCTAGGAATCACAGAGAATCCCAAACAAGAGGAACTAAAAAGAGATTTACATCAAGACATGTGATAATTAAAATAACACAAGCTAAACATAAAGAGAGAATCTTAAAAGCAGCAAGAGAAAGGCAATTAAATATAAGGGAAAACCCATAACACTGTCAGTAGACTTTCCAGCAGAACCTTTGCAGTCCACACGGGATTGGAAGGACATATGCAAAGTGATTAAAACAAACAAACAAACAAAAAAACAAACAAACAAAAAACTACAACCAAAATTACTCTACCTAGTAACGCTTTCATTCAGATTTGATGAAGAGATAAAAAGTTTTAGAGACAAATAAAATCTTAAAGAAGAGTTCAGCACCACTAAACTGGCTTTGCAAGAAATGTTAAAGGGACTTCTCTAAGTGGAAAAGAAAAGAGCACAACTAGAAGTATGAAAATTATGAAAAGAAACACCTCATTGGTAAAGGCAAATATACAGTGAAGGTAATAAATCAACCACATATAAAATTAGCACAAAGGTTAAGAGACAAAAGTAATAAAATCATATGTACCCACAATATGTAGTTAAAGAATGTAAAAAACAAAAAATGTACAAAATGTGATGTCAAAAAACATTCAATATGGGGAGGGAGTAATAAAGGCAGGGTTGTTAGAATATGAAAAAACTTAAAAGCTTACCAAGTTAAAATAATCATATATATGTAGGTTTTTATATAAACCTCATGATAATGACAAACAAAAAACATGTAAAATACAAACACAAAGGAGAAAGGAATCCAAACATAACATTAAAGATAGTCATCAACTCACAAAGGAAGAGAGAAAAAGAGCTACAAAACCAAATAGAAAACAATGAATAAAATGGCAGTAGGTACATCAATATGAATAATTACTTTAAATGTAAATGGATTAAATGCTCCAATCAAAAGACACAGAGTGGCTAAATAATTTTTTTTTAAAGACCCATATATATGCTGACATGCGCTGCCTACAACAAACTCACTTATCTAAAGATGCAGATTGAAAGTGAGGGAAGAAAAAAAGATATCTAATGTAAATGGAAAGAAAAGAAAGCTGCGGTAACAATACTTAGACAGAAAAAAAAAAGATTTTAAAATGAAGACTGTTACAAGAGACAAAGAAGGGCAATATATAATGATCAAGGGATCAAGAAGAAGATAAAACAATTGTAAATGTATATGCAACCAACATAGGAGCACCTAAATACATAATGCAAGTACTAATAGACAGAAAGGGAGAACTTCACATAACACAATAATTGTTCAAGACTTTAACACCCTACTTACATCAGTGGACAAATAATCCAGACAGAAAATCAAAAAGGAAATACTGGCTTTAAATAAATAACACTTTATATCAAATGGATATAGAACATTTCTTCTGAAAGTAGCAGAATACACATTATTTTCAAGTGTACATGGAATATTTTCCAGTGTAGGTAACATGCTAGGCCACAAAACAAATATCAGGAAACTTAAGATTGAAATTATATCAAGCATCTTTTCTGATCGGAATGGCATGAAATGCAAAACAACTACAGGGGAAAAAAAAAACCCCTGCAAAAAAAAAAAAAAAAATATATATATATATATGGAGACTAAACAAATATATTGCAAACAAATAAATAAATCAGAGAAAAAATTTTAAATACCTTGAAACAAATGAAAATGGAAAGACAATAATTTAAAATTTACAGGATGCAGAAAAAGCAGTTCTAAGAGGGAAATTTATAGCAACAAAGCCTACCTCAGAAAGTAATAAAGATCTTAAATAAACAATCTAAAGCTAAAAGAAATAAGGGGGAAAAAGCAAACCCCCAAATTAGTAAAGCAAATAAATAAGAATTACAGAAGAAATAAATGAAATGGAAATAAAAATGACAGAAAAGATCAATAAAACTAAGAGGTCATTTTTAAAAAAGATAAACAAATTGATGAACCTTTGGTCAGACTCATCAAGAAAAAAAGAGATGTCCCAAATAAACAAAATCAGAAATGAAAGAGAAGTTACAACTGACACCACAGAAATACAGTTGCATCACAATGAAAGGTGCAATCATTTTGAAAATAGTTCAGTAACAAAACATAACACAACTTCATCTTCTTCTGAGCCTCCTTTCTTATTAGATTCCACAAAGGACTTGGGTATGCTTTCCAAGAAAATAATGTCATTGTGATTATAATTGTAATGATGAATATTTGCTTAATTAATATCAAAAGTAGGTCTCACTATTCTGTTTCTTTTTTTCCATAGCTTTTTAAAAATACCAAATCATAAGTTAATACATCTTAGACATCTAAGATGACAAACACAAAATGTGCAGTGTCAGCAAAGTGTATAACCCTAGTGCAGGCAGGACAGTGTTCATAGCTCTGACTAAGTTCATGTACACAAAGATAATGACAGCCTCTCTCTGGTTCCTGGCTGACAGCAGCTACCAGACTATGGATTATAAAATGCATCCCAATTTCAGAGATATTGAAGTGTGAAAAAGTACTAAAATAAACAAATAAAGCCATAGAGAAACTAATGTGATAGCTACTATAGTCCTACTCAGCATGGGGGAAAAGAGTTCTATATGGAAGACAGAGAATAAACTAAGTCTTCATTTAAACATCATCTAGGCATGACTTTAATTTTTTACCTGCTTATTTAAATTTACATATCTTCTTTCTGATGGCTATAAATTCTCATTTTGTAGTTCCTAATAAAACATTGCGGAGAAGGAAAAATAATTTTCTCTCTACCCTTCTAAGTTCTTGGCTGAGATTACTCTGTAATAAAAAGACAGATTAACAAGAGAAAAAAATGAAATTTAAAAACATGTATACCTCTTTATAAATGGGGGAGACCCAGGAAAATTAATAGCTCCCTGAAATAGTCCAAGTCACCACCTTAAATACCATCTGTAACTAAAAACAATAAAGGATATTGCATGGGAGGAAACCAGTTATGGGGTGTGACCAGGAGAAACACCGTAATCAAACATAAGGTCTTTATGTAGATTTAAGTCCTTGTCTTCTCCATTGATAAGTTTCTAGAAATTTGAAGTCATCCTCCTCTTCTTTATACAGAGGCACCCTACAAATGAAGTTGCCCTTATGATTGTAAATATCCCTACACAAAGGAACTTCTACTCAATTTTAAAAGCTTCTCCTTTATCTGCTGTTTCTTAAAAATAATCAGCCAAAAATAATCCTTTTGCCTGAGAGGCATATTTTGGGGCGGGATTTTTCTGCTTCTTTTCAACTTTGAAGACACTTCATAGGCTATGCTTCAACTTAATACAAAGTAGATTAAAAAATTATTATAGAAAAAAGTAGTTAAGGGAATATCACTGAGAAAGTAAAAGAAAGGAAGGAAAGAAGGAAGGAAGGAAAGAAGAGAAAAGGGGGTTGAAGAGGGGGGAGAAGAAAGAGCACTGTTCAAGAGCTCTAAAATAGTAAACAACACTGGGAGAAGGTACATTATCATCTCTATTTTCTAAGTGAGAAACTGAGATCATCAGATTTGTGCAGCCTTCCCAGAAAGTAATGACTAGGGTGGTACAGAGCTGCATTTTGGGTCCAGACAGCCTGGCCCCAGAGTTCACTCTCTTGGACCTCTATGTTAAACTGCCTTTTACTGGGGGAGGGATGGAGAGGAGGGAGACGGCTGTGCTTTGATTTTTAACAAAAGGGTCTTGTGAAAATTCTGTCTGTTAGATAGTTAGATAAGTGAGGGCACCAGGCAAACAGGTGGAGGAGAGGGAGATGGTCCAGAAGATGGCATTATGCCTGCCTGCATTTTAAAGGGGCTTTACTTCCTCTAAACTAGTGCCAGCAAGAATCCAGTAAGACCTTGATAGCCATACCTACACCATAGCAACAGGGACCTAACCAGACATGACCCAATGCTCATTGTAATAAAATTAACATTACAGTTTAAACAACCCATGGGTTTTTCTGTGTGCATCATGGGTAAGGACATGTGCAAAAGGGGACAAGCATGACTAAGCACTCCAGGGGCAAGAGCTATCAATCAATCAAGAGACTACTTCTAAGTGAGCATGCAAGAGAAAGGGGCAAACAAAGACCATTGCTATCCGCCCTTGGATCAGCCCACCTCCCATTCTTGGAGGTGTACCTTCCCTTTGCTAATAAATCCTTTAAAATATCACTACACAATGTTTCTGTCTCCTGTCTGAATTCTTATCTTTTGGGTAAGAAAAGGACTGAGGTCTTTTCCTGCCCTTTTTGGGGTAACATATCTATATTTATCCAAACAATAACAGGTACTCCTATACCATTCTTCACCAATAATTATTATTCTAATGTGAGCAGTAAAAAGAAATCTCAGTCATTACTAAAATAATTCAAATTAGGCCTTCCTGCTCTGTTTCTTTGCTTTTCTCCATAACTTTTTATTTTAATGCCAAATCATAATTAGGCATTATGATTATAATGATTATTATTCCTTGACTATGATTAGTCAAGATTATGATTAATGTTAAATCACAATCACAATGCTTATAATTATTAAAATGGTCATTTTAATTTTTGAAAGACTGGACAACTAGACAGATATTAAAGGCCTTGATTTCCTTCATCTAAAAATGAATTAATGGTACTTTTTGCCATTTTTATTATGTAACAAACCTTTTTCATTTTGCTTATTTATTCATTTATTCATTCAACCAATGTATATGGAAACTGTTAGGTTCAGGGCAGATTGCCCCCCAAAATGACATGTTGGCATATTGATTCTTATGAGTTAAATTACTTGAGAAGCAGTCGATGTGAGAAAGACACTCTGACTCTCCTTTCTGTCCCCCTCAAATCTCTACATAAATCTCCCATGTGAAAGGAACCTTCCCTGCATCAGGAAGTAGAGAGACATCCTTATTGCCAGAAACAGGGAATTCAGGGCCCAGAGGCTATTTAACCAAACTCTGTGTGATTCCTTCACTAATCAGTACCCAAGTCTAAGTCTCTTTGTCTTGTCAATGCTTCATAAATGTATTGTTCCTTTGTCTAAAAAGTAGAAAAGCTACCTGCTTTAATCAATTCTTTGACTCTGATATTTCTATAAACTCCCCTATGTATGAAATTAAAATTTGATTTTCTCCTGTTAAATTGTCTCATGTCGATTTAATTCTTAGACCAGCTGGACGAACTTAGAAGGGCAGAGGAAAGTTTTTCCTCCACAACAAAACTCTACTATATGCCAAGACATTGTGCCAAGGGATGAACAAAAATGGGGGGAAAAATCTCATAATTCTTGCCCTTCAAGAATTTACAACCTTATGTAGGACTGAAGCCAGATTTACATTCTACAGGTACTTAGGTACTTGCAGAGGAAATGATTTTAAACATTGACCTTAGCTGAGAATTGGACTCACAAAAATAATCCTAAAAACACTAGAAGAATGAGATTTCTCAACAAAGCATTAAACAGATGGCTGTAACAAGTGCCGTCTTAGTTTTGATCTAGTGGCGATTGCAAAGATACTCAGTAACATCTGCAAGTGATTTCAAAGTAATAAAAACTGTTCTTGTTTAAAGATCTTCCATAAATAGCCACCCTGCCTCCTTAAATTGGCAGTGCAAAAAGCTCTCTGTAGGATTACAGTCTTTGGTTACTGAATTTTGTAAAGCAATAAGATCTCCAAAAAAGGGAGTTTATTCATTAGAGCCAAATCACTTGTGTAATGCCTGTCACCAGGACCCTCAGACTCTAACCAATCAAATATTAAGAATCTGAATATTTTAAGGAAGGAAGCACTCCTCATTCTTCAGAGGAATTTTGGTGGATTGCCCGTGGACGAGAGGAAGTAGACCAGAAAAGGTGCCAAAGACAGAGCTGAATAGATAGGAAACATCTTAGAATGAAGATTTCAACTTGAGGGAAAGAAAAAAAAAAATGACAAGAACTGTGAGTTTCAGTTTTATTGAGGGACTTACTGAGGACAGTAGCCCTGACACAGACTTTCAGATAGTGCTGAAAAACTGCTCCAAAGAGGTAAGGGGAGCTATATGTGACTTTGGGGAGGATTACCCACAGTCAAGCATATATCTCGGTAGAAGGTTACTGTTAGTCAAGAGGAACAGATAATCTCAATTAATGATGCTACTGCTTTTCTCAGTGTGAGAAGATGCAAAAATTTGGGTTCATAAAATTTTCTCCTAAAAATATCTATCTGAGGGTCTGTTCTGTCAGTTTTCCCAGAGGATAAAGTGCCTCATTCCTGATCTCCACCCTGAATTCTTTCCACGATGCACTGTTGGTCAGCAACTGCAGTGACTAATGACTGAATCCTTGTAGAATCAGGTGGAAAGTGACATTCTTTAACTGGCAAAGAAGAGCAGAATCTGCCACCCCCAAGTAAGTTGATTTTTTTTAAGAAGTAGACATATGAAAATTGAGTAGAAGTTACCCTTTTGTAGGAGACATTTATATACATAAGGCAAATCTCCACTTGTCTCCCTCTCTGTGCCAGGACCAGGGAGTTGATTCTAAATCTCTAGATATTCTTATCAATGGGGAAGGCAGCTATTTAAAATTTCATAACAATGTTATCCTTTTTTTACTGTACTTTTCCTGGTAACTCCCATAACTAATTCTCCCCTTACTCCTCAATTTTTTCTTTTGTCTTTAGTTAGAGATAATATTTAAGGTGATGGCTTGGGTCATTTAGGGGCATTCCACAGGTTTCCTGGGTCTCTCTCATGTATGCTGGAGGTATATATGTTATTAAACTTCTGGATTTTTTCCCCTATTAATCTGTCCTTTTATTAAAGAGGAGTCTCAGACAAGAACATAGAAGACTATAAAGGGAAAATTATTTTTCCTCTCCCACAAGAGCAAACATGTCAGATATTCAGTTCATGTTTTCATATGTGGGAAAGTAAAGCACTTTTAGCTTCTCAAACTTTTATTGATGTTGCTACCTATTCAGAGGCTTGGTGTGTGTGTGTGTATGTAATCAGAAAGGGGCTGAATTTCATGATTAACTGACTCCAGGAGAAATAAAGAAAATTTTCATAGCCCACAAAGTGGAAAGCAAGACTACAGAGGAGATAAGATACCAGAGTTTGAGATGCCAGAGAAATACAACCACATCACACACCCCTCTCTCACTCTCTCTCCCTCTGTCACTCCACTCCCCAAAATATACAGAAATTAAATACTGAGATTTTTCAAAGAAATGGATTCAAATCCAACTTATCTGGATCTATCTTAGCTCTTAAGGATTTAAGTCACACTAGGAATGGGTGAAGAGAATAAAAATAGTAGCTAACATCTGTTGAGAGCCTGCATTGTGAGTTAATCCTCAGAGAAGATGTATACAGTGAGTTGCTTTGTAGCTATTTTACAGACAAGAACACTAAGAGATAAGGAGCGAATTTTCTCTCAACTGGGCTCCCAAACATGTGCATGTCACTTTGCTTAGTCTGAGTGAGGAAAGATTGGGGAAAAAAATGGTAGCTTTCCTAAAGCTATTTTAATTTAACAAAAGGAACAAATCTTCTCTCTCATTCAGAAGCAGAACCAGGAAAAAATAGTGGGCATTCTGGCCCATTCTTTTCATCTCCCTGTAAGTGATTCCAGCAACTAGATGTGTCCAAGAGTGGAGCTGCTGTGTTGAGAATGAAATATTCCTCCACCTTGCTAAGGTCTTTTGGCTGGTCTAAGATTTAAATTGACATGAGCCAGATTAACAGGAGAAAATCAAACAAAAGTTTAATAACACATATACATGGGAGAGGCCCATGAAAACTTGCGTCACTTACCAAAATGACTGAAGCCCTCACCTTAAACACTATCTCCAGCTAAAGAAAAAAAGAGGACATTGGGATAGTGGTTTGGGACCTCAAAGAAGAGAAAGGCAATTCACATGGATATGGAAAAACAAATGTTTGATAAATAGATGTTTGCTGGGCCAGGCAGGGGCAATGGAACACAGAGTAGACTCTAATCTCTAGGCTCTGTTCATCCGCCACACCTAGCTCACGTTCACTGCAATATCTCTGGTGCAGATAACTCTCTTCTGGGAACAGACTCTATCTAAGTCTAAGAGACTTCTGTTTCTTAAAAGTAATTAGCCTAAATTAATCCTTATGCCAAAGAGACACATTTGTGGGAGGTGAGCTGTGCTCCCCTACATTGGGATATTAAGGCAGACATTTGAATGACCACGTGATAAAAGCACCATGACAAATATAGGAAATTGTGTTTTAATGTGACAGGGTAGGAGGTTGGTGTCCAGGCTCCATTAAAGCCTAAAATTCTATCAACTGAAAAATCTCCATGCAAAGTAAATTTTTTCTTATCTTTTTATCCCAAGTTCTGTTGATACAAGACTAGAGTTCTTAGACTATTAAACATTAGGTGGTAACTCAAATTTTGACTTCTGATTTTTCTTTAATTTGCAAGTGGTGCTATCAAAATCCAATCTGATTCTTTTAACTCCAGCAGGAAACAATTTCTAATGAATAGTATACTCAAATATTTTTTACATAAACTATGGCTAAGCAAGATCATCCCAATTGTGTATGTGTTCAGTTTTGTATCTGTTCCCAGAATTTCAGCAAGCATTCCCTATGATTTTTGGGAAAGAATCAAACGCCTAAATATCCAAAAGAAATTTGATCTGTCCTTATGATAAAAGAATTATTCTTAAGTAACTATGATCTGTGCAGTTGAAGGTGGCCTTAAAATCAATGAAGCATGGGACAGCTCCTGGAAGAAATCCTAGTCTCTCTTGGATTATTGTAGTGAAACATAAAATTTTACTCAACCATAAAATAATTATGCAGAGATCCAACCAACTCAAACTTTCTTCTTAACCAGAAAATATTAAAGGACATTTTCAGGATCATTAGAAGTATCAAGAAGGGGTATAAGGCCACACTTTACTTTAAAGTATATTTTTTCATCATTTCTGGATCAAGAAAAGTCATACACTGAAAGCTTTTCTGTACCTCTTTCTGGCAAAACAGCAGCCAAATTTCATCCATGTATGTGCCTATGTGCGTGTGTGCATGCATAAGCATATTCCTTGTAAGGTTTTTTATTGTGAATTTTATTGGCATTTAATGCCCTTTTTTGCATTTTGCCTTTTATAGTCAGATTACAAATCTCATTGACAGATACGGAATTGAGGTTGCTCTCGCTGCCCTTTATAGCAAAGTCAGCCATACCCCAAGGGTCAGCTAATGCTCTTCTTCATGGCTTGGTCAGGAGAACCTTGAAATAAGACATCCGTCTCTCTGGAATATGAGCATTTTAGGCATAAAGACTTACTATTTCATTCCTAGCAAGGATACAGTACGAGGAGTGTTTTGTTTTGTTTTGTTTTGTTTTGTTTTTGCCAAATACAGTAAAATCTTAATTGTCTACTGCATTTTTATGTGGAATCTTATCATAGTGATATTTTCTATAGGTTACCAATTCACTGACTTCTGTAAATATTCAGAAAATAATTGTCAGTAATCAGGTGAGTCAATGTAAGTTTCTAATTAATGGAGAAAGTTGAGTCATCCATGACTGGTCTATTCATTATAGTGCTAAGAGAAGAAAAAAAAGCTTCATTATTATTGGATTTCTTTTGCTAGAATTATTGCAGTGTCTTTTGGTTGATATTTTAGTTTGTGGACCTCAAATCTTCTGATGTTGATTTAACCATATATCTAACATGTAAAATATGTTAAACTATTCAAATAAGCATTTGTTAATAATATCCTTAATTAATAAATAGATACATATGTCATTTATTTAGCCCATACCTTGGGAATAGTTTAAGGGATTACAATGATTTATGAGGTCACCCCTCAATACACTCAAGGAAAAAGGTAGATGTATTATTTGGACCCACTTTATAATTAAGAAAAATAAGATATAGTTAAGCTTTGAACTTACTTAGAGTCAGACAGCTAGAAAGTAAAAGAACACTTGTAGCCAAATATGAATATTTTCATACTACTTTTCCAGTGGATTTTTGAATTTTAAAACCAACTTTTCAGTCATAAATAAGGAAAGAACATCAGCTATCAGTAGGAATAAATAATGATATACACACTTGCAATTTTGACAAGTCTGATTATTAGGACTGAATAGTCACAAGGAAAATATTCACATCAATGTCAATTTTGAAGCATGGGATTCAAAAGTGTGTGTGTAATACAATTATACCTACACAAGGTGGATACTTATATGGAAACAAACTGGAAGAGAATATTAATAAGCAAAACTATATGGGTAACATTATTTTGGTGATTTTAGCTTTTTGAATTTCTCTTAATGTTGTTATTGCATTACTTATATGATAAAAATTACCCAAGTTAAAATTAATCAAATGACCCCTCAAGACAAAATGTTGGGTAAGAAGATAACAAAATATGTATAAGATCTATACAAATAAAATTACAAAACTGTGATGAAAAAAATTTTTTTAAAAACTAAATAAATGGAAAGATATTCCATGTTCATTCATAGGAAAACTGAATATTGTCAAGGTGTCAGTTCTTCCAAACTATTGATTTATAGATTTAATGCAATCTTAATCAAATCCCAGCATGTTATTTTGTGGATATCAACAAACTGACTCTAAAGTTTATAAACTTTGGAGAGGTAAAAGACTCAGAACAGCCAGCTCAATACTGAAAGACAAGAACAAAGTTGGAGGACTGACAATACGTAACTTCAAGACTTACTGTAAAACTGCAGTAATCCACAGAGTGTGGTATTGGTGAAACAATACAACAGAACAGAATGGAATGCAAAGAAACAGACCTACATAAAGATAGCAAACTGATCTTTGACAAAAACAAAAGCAATGCAATGGTTAAAACATAGTCTCTTCAACAAATAAGGCAGGAACTGGACATGCACACACAGGAAAAAAAAAAAGGAATGCAGATACAAACCTTATATGCTTCACAAAAGTTAATTTACAATGGATTATAGACCAAAATGCAAAGTACAAAGCTATAAAATTCCTAAAAGATAATAGGAGAGAAAAACTGAAATAACCTTGGGTATGGCAATGACTTTTTAGTTACAACACCAAAGACATGATTCATAGAAAAAGAATTGATAAACTGGACTTTATTCAAATTAAAAGTTTATGTTCTGTGAGAGACATTATCAAGAGAATAACAAGACATACAACATGCTGGTAGAAAATATTTGCAAAAAAACTTATCTGGTAAAGAGCTGCTATCCAAAATATAAAAAGAACACTTAAAACTCAACAGTAGGAATGCAAGCAACCCAATTAAAAAAATGGGCAAAATATCCAAAAAGACACTGCAACAAAGAAGATATACAAGTGGCAAATAAGCACATGAAAAGAAGCTCCATGTCAAATGTCATTAGGGAAATTCAAACTGAACCAATGAGTTACCTCTACACACTTATTAGAATGTCCAAAATCAAGAACACTGACAATATCAAATGCTGGTGAGGAGGTGGAGCAACAGCAACTGCCGTTCATTTTTGGTGGAGATGTAAAAGGCACCAGTCACTCTGGAAGACAATTTGGTGGTTTCTTACAAAACTAAACCCACTACTACCATATAATCCAGACATTTTACTCTTTTGTATTTACCTAAAGGAATTGAAAACATATGTTGACACAAAATCCTGCACATGAATGTTTATAGTAGATTTATTTACAATTGCCATAACTTGGAACCTACGAAGATTTCTTCCGTAGGTGAATGGATTAATTGCAGTGCATCTAGACAATGGAGTATTATTCAGTGCTAAAAAGAAATGAGATATCAAGACATGAAAAGACATGAAGAAACCTCAAATGCAGATTACTAAGTGAAAGAAGCCAATCTGAGAAGGCGACATAGTGTCTGATTCCAACTATACAAAATTTTGGAAAAGCAAAAGTATGGAGACAGTTAAAAGATTAGTGGATGTCAGGT
Source organism: Camelus bactrianus (assembly GCF_048773025.1). Classification (NCBI taxonomy): domain Eukaryota; kingdom Metazoa; phylum Chordata; class Mammalia; order Artiodactyla; family Camelidae; genus Camelus; species Camelus bactrianus. Next base: position 23,976,324 of record NC_133540.1, read on the forward strand.
GTTAGGGAAGAGGGAGGAAAGAACAAACAAAGCACAGAGGGTTTTCAGAGCATCTGAACTACTATTTATGATACTATAATGATGAATGCAAGTGATCATACATTTTTCCAAACCCATAGAATGTACAAGACCAATAGTGAACCCCATTTAAACTATAGACTCTGGGTGATAGTGATGCGTCAATGTAAGCTTATCAACTGTAATAAATGTACCACTCTAGTAGGGGATGTTGATAATGGAGGAGGCTATGTATGGTGGGGGGCAGGGGATGTATGGGAAATCTCTTTACCTCCCACTCACTTTTGCTGTGAACCTAAAACTGCTCTGAAAATAAAATCTATTTAAGAAATTACTCCAGTGGAAAACTTTATAATTGTTATATGATTCAAATTGTTTTATAAACATGCACAAATATATCTACATATATACACGTGTGTGTGTGTGTATACAGATACATACACTATGGACTGAACTGTGTCCCCCCCAAATCGAAATGTTAAATCCTAACCCGCAATGGGATGGGACTTTTAGAAGGTAGTTAAGGCAAAATGAAACCATCAGAGTGGGACCTTATGAAGAGATTGGTGGCTTTATAAGAAGAGGAAGAGAGAGATTGCTTTCTCTCGACCATTTCAAGACATAGTGAGAGGCAGCCATCTTCCTGAAGCCAGGAAGAGAGCCTTCACCAGGAAACAAAATGGCTTTGCATCTTATAATTCCCAGCCTCTAGAACTGGGAAAAATCAATGTCTTAAATTTCCATTATTTAATGTACTGAGTCTATGGTATTTCATTACAGCAGTCTGACCAGGCCAGTATTACACCCACACACACCCACAAACACACACACCTATGCACACACACACACACACACACTGAAAGTATACACAATAAACTGTTAAGAGTGGCTATTTTCAAGGAGTGTTAATGGAAATTTTTGAGGGAGGAAAGAGGACGGGAAGATTGCATTTTATGTTAATCTTGTGTAATGTATGAAATTTTAATAAAGTGCCAGAGAGGAAGAAATTTTCTTCTGCCCTTCTGGGTTCTTCTGGCTGGTCTAAGGTTTAAACTGAGATGAGACAGATTAAGAGGAGAAAGTCAAATAAAAGTTTAATAACGTGCATACATGAGAGAGACCCAGGAAAACCCAAATGGCTGAAACTCTCACCTTATATACAACCTTCAGCTAAAGACAACAGAGGATGTTAGGGGTAGTGGTTGGGACTTCAAAGGGAAGGAAGGTAATTCATATGGAGATGGAAAATCAAATATTAGGTAAACAAATGTTTGCTGGGCCGTGAAGAGACGGTGGGACACAGAGTAGACTCTTAATCTCTAGGCTCTGTGGAGATTCCCAGCTTCTCCCACCATATCCAGCCCATACTCTTTACAGATAGCTCTGGAGAGAGCTCTATTCTGGGAATAAGTCCTTTGTCTAAATTCTTCAGGCAGTTAAAGGGAAGGTAACAAGAAAACCTTTCTGAGTCTCCTGTTTCTTAAGAATAATCAGCCCAAATTAATCCTCATGCCAGAGAAACACATTTTGGGATGGCAAATTGTGCTCCTTTAGAGAAGTGAGTGTATTAATTTTTGTCTTAAAACCTAAAGAAAATTTGTTGAGGGGCTAGTGGCTATTTTGTTTGCCTTTGTTCAGTAGCTATGAGGGAAAACAATTTAAAACTTTATAGCACATAGTAGATATTTAAAAATATTTGTTAACTGAACAGAAATTTGTGGTTTTGAATTGAACTATATTTTGACGTAGGGACTTTAACCTATATATAGTGTTTCTGACACACACAAAACACACACATATTTGTATATATATGACCCTATGCATTGAATACCATGTTCCTGTTGTCAAAGACACATCTCAGAAAACATTTTGTCACTCACTCCCTTTCTTAATAAAGTCTGACTCCCTTTGTGGGAGAATGATACAGTCAGACAAATGAGCTCCAGGATGCAGAGGGATGGTTATGAGGAAAGGCGACCCTACTGAAAGAGAACAATGTTGGTTCGAGCAAAGCCATAAAAAGGGTTCCTCACTATGTAATTTTACACATATAGCCACACATGACTCAATACTAGTAGTATTTCTTAACCAAAAGTAAAATGAAAAAGGAAGAGAAAGGGAGAAGGAAGACTAGAATCTGCATATATAAAAATATGTGAGCAAGAGTACATTATATAAAAACCCCAAAATTCTTAACAAATACATTCAAATAAATATATTTCAAGTTCAGAGATACACAGTCACATAGCAAATGAATATGGCACTGAGACTAGTGTCTGGTTGCAAACTCTATGACAGACAGAATAGAAATGTGTAGAAACTGGTAGATTTGAGTCACAGTCACTTTGCACCTTTACAAGCTGTTCAAGTTGTTTCTGGTTGAAGTAATAGCGATGTCTTGATAGTAATATCAAATTTGTCTCATCTTCCTTACAAATACCTAATAACCTTTCTCAAAATAAGTCAGATCTGTTTTCTAGATTTGATAATATAGAAAAAATATTTGAAACCAGCATAAATCTTGTTAAGCTTACAAAGTATCTTCATGTACATCTTCCCATTTGGTGATCACAACAATCTTCTGAAGAAGTCTTTTATAGACCAAAAACCCCAAATCTGAGATAAGAAGAAAGGGGAGCAGGGCACAACCATTAAAGGAATGACAGCGATGAGCACCAAGATGGTGGAAAATTCAACTCCCACTAGATGTTGAGGTCCAGATGGTAGGAGATTTGACTTCCAGGAGAACTTGAGCTTCATTATATACTCATTATAATATAATAGCGTGGTGAATGGTACTCCCACAGGCTCCATGACAGTTCTGGCCATAAAAGATCAAAAAGGGAATGGTGTCTCAGTTTTTGGGAATCCCAGCCCCTTCCCCAAAGTAGTTAGAATAATCCTCCCACTTGTTAGCATGTGAAATAACTGAGCCCATTAAAACTAGCAACACCGTGCCTCGCAGCCTCTTGCTCTGTCACCTTCAGGGACACCCTGCACTGTCTATGGAGTGTACATCTCTCTGAATAAATTTACTTTTACTCAACTATGGCTCACTCTTGAATTCTTTCCTGCATGAAACCCAGGACCCTCACTTGATGGGGTGTGTCCCAGGATCTCAGTTGAAACCCTGGGACACAGCCATCCTTTCATGCCCCATTTTCCTGTATCATATCTAAGGGAAGTTAAATGATACCATTTTCACACAGCAGGTGAGTAGTAGGGCTATGATATAAGTGTAGATATGCTGATTTTAGATCTAGCCTTTTAAAAGTATTATGGTGGAAATTCCATAATTGTTTTAGAAAACTACAGAATAAAAATATTCCAGGAAGCAGAATATTTCCTGGGTCTTTTGCTGTTTTATTCTTTAATATCTCAACAGTTAGCCAACTGAAACTGTAAATAGCTTTATCTTTTTCTACAAAAGCAGAATTTTATCTTTTTTCCCTTTATGCTGCATGCACTTGGTAATTATAAACTTCATATTTGAGCCAAATAACTTAATAAAAAACATTTCAGCCCTAGTTTAAAATTTAGAAGCCTTAAGATAGGATACTAGCATCATTTTGCAATGTTTAAAGGTTCACAGAATTGACTTTAAATGACCCAAATGAATCTCTTAGCACATAGAAGCTAGAAGAGTTTATTAGAGCAGGCGTGTATAGCAGTTACTGAAGCAACGTATTTTAACAGCTGAAGCTTATATGATTACAAGTCACCCTCCTTTATTAAAATGACCAGTTAGAAGGCAGTCGTCTACTTTTAAAGCTGGAAACGTAGGCTGGATTTTTCTTTTTAATGAAAAGGACAAGACAGTGCTTAAATTTGAGTTTAATGGTCTGCAAATCTCCACCCTCATTTTGCAGCACTGAAATTTAGTCCAAGAAAGCATAGGTATAGTTATAAAGGCTGGTTGTACTCCCTCCCACAACCAGAAGGCCAAGGAGGAGCAATAATAGCAGTTCTCCGAATTATACTACATTTTCTCTTTCCTCTCTACATTTCTAGTGAGAAATTGGAGATCAAAATGAAAAATAGAGGTGGAAGGTGAACTTTAAACTCTATGGTAGTTGGGTTCTGACTTCAAGAAGCAGATGTTGGGACAGAATTAGGAATACAGGAAGCTGGTTAGGCAGCAACATCTGAAAGCAAAAAGAGCAGAAGCAGGTTCAGACAGCAGGAGCCGTGATACAGCACTACAGATCCAACAGAGTCTCTTCTTGCCCAGGGGGAAGCAGAAGCAGAGGTTATCCCAGTCAAGGTCACATTGGGGTGGAATTGGCTAGGCCTTGGTTCCACTGTCTTGGTTGGTCATTGATAGGCTCACCTCAAGAATGGTATGACCTTGACTCAAAAGCTGCGGTATCTCTGAAGGGGTTGCAGGAGGTTCTCAGTTGGCTTCTCTCCTTCCCTGGAAGGGCTCTGTGGGGCACATTCCCATGTTTACACACGTGTATACATCTATTGGTTACACATATGGGTATGAATATTTGTGCTTGATATCAGTTATATATTTATTATGTATAATACAAGAACAAAAGTCCCCATGAGTTAAGACGAGTGTTCATTCAATTCATAATAAAAAAAAATCACTTACTTAGTTTTCTTATAATCTGTATATTTTAAAGATTATGAACATACATTAACATGTACCTTACCCTGAATCATCCAGTTGCTTTGGAATGAAAACATCAGAGAGAAAAAAGACTAGAATGTATATATTCAGTATTGTTTATAAATATATTCAATAAGTTATAGACAAAGTCAGGCTAAAGCCTATGTAAAGAATTCCACAGCTAACAGCCTTGTAGGGCAAGAAGGCTGGTCCTTCTGAAATACCACTTTGGTGGTGGCATTTAACCTGTTCACACACTGTGTGGATGGCCATGCTCCATGTACAGAACAGGACAAAACAAATTCCTCAAACTAGCCTCTGACACAAAGATTATTCTAGTGTGGGTCATTGTCAGTTGCAAAGCCACTTCTCAGCTACTTCAGTATAGTTTATTTACATAATACTCAAATTTTTAGACGTGTAAAATAACCTAATATTAGCACTTGGTGGCTATTAATGAACTGACTTGAAAAGAAATCTTAGTCTAAATCAACAAAGAATTAAAGATGATAGCAAAAAAGTAAGACTATCCAGGAAATTCAGTGGCAAAAGAAATATTATTCGGGTTTAGAATATGTGGAAGTATCTAGGGGAGTTAAAGATGTGGCTTATAGCATGGGCCCCCTGGAATTCAGCTGAGAACAGAATTTAAGTGTGGTGACATATTGAAACAAGAATTACCCATGATTTCCTTTTTTGTCCTTCATCTTCATCCCTTCTTCTAACCATCCCACCATGGCAGACACTTAGTGTCTCCAAGCTACATACTACAATGCCCTATGCACTCAAATCTGAACCACCTGCCTCTCCCCGACCACACCCTCCATTGCCTCCATGACGTGCCTCACTAACTGCACACTAGCTCCTTCTTTAAAGGAACAAAATACCATAGCAATATGAAAACAGTTCTGATCCAGCCATCTACTTCCTAGCTGTGGAGACTAAGGCAGGTTGTAAGATGGAAGTATAAATGTGTTCATGCATTAAGTTGCTGTGAAGATTAGGTGGGTTAATACGTGTAAAGCACTTAGAGCAGTGGATAATTATTCACTCAGGAAAATAAGCAAACTACGCAATCTAGATACAGGAAATAGCTCATTTGTTAATATATATTGATTTTTCAAAAATAGTTATTCGTGGTTTATAAGAGACTAAACATTATTTGTTCAATATTACCCATCCTCTTCTGGTACATAATTTGTGCACTCTAAGACACATGGAAGGGATTTTTCCATAATCATAGGAGGAGGTAGTAGCTTGGTTAGGTCAGGTTTCCCCAAGGAAAAGGGAAAAAGGATACACAAAAGAATTTATTATATCTATTATCCTTCAGGCTCTTCCAGACCAATTTGAATCACATTGGTTAGAAAAATAAAGGCTAGACACTGATGGAACTATTTTCATAAAACATTTGATAAGATTCCATGCGAAGAATAAATGCTGGAAATTGACCTATTTTAAGAGAGACTTTGGGAGGAACTCTAAGCACAGTCTCCCTGCCTCTGCACTTAAACCAATGGGGTTCTATCACTCCAGCAATTGTGAGATAATGCCCACGGAGACAACTGTGATATTTCCCCCATGAGTGCCATCAGCCATGTCAGCCAGCTTTGTGGAGTGAGTTTATACACAGCAGATGTCAAAAACTGCAAGTGATTCATTGGCATAAAACTGGTTTGGAGGCATATATGAGGTATGCCTTTGGGGCCTCCCAGAAATAACTGAGAAATGCTTTGAGACACTGCTTGAACATGAAGGGTATTATTGCGAATCATCAGAACTGGGGTATAAAAATAAATGTGATTTCACTTGTGCCCCAAAACTAGTACTCCTGGGGAAATTCAGGATTACATACATTTGATTCAGGCCTCTTGTTTAAAGAATATAACTATATACTGTCAACTAAATAATAAATTAATTATTTTTGTAGTTTAGAATGTAAAAAAAAAGAAAAAGATTAACACCTAAAGGAAAAGTTACTAATAGAAAAAATACAATTTAATTAAAATATTTTTAACTTCTGGAATTTTAAAAATATAGAATTAAAAAATACGAACAGAAAAAAATAATACATTGTCTTCAATTCTTCAATTAATAACAAATGCTGTAAGAAAATGCTAAACAGAAAATTAGAGTTACTTAATGAGGCAAATAATTGCCAATTATAATCTTAATAACAGTTCCTACAGGATATGAGAGGGAAGAATCAATGTATCTGAAAAACATTAAAATTGATCTTACTTTTAAAGTAAATTACATTATTGTACACTCTTACCTCATATCCTAGATATAAAATCATATCACAGGAAAGATCATCTCCCATCTGCCAGTAAAACCTCTGACCCAGAATTTCTACTTTCATCCTTTAGGGAATACCAGGAACTAGATTTGCTCTGTCCCACCTAAAATACTAAAAGGCTAGACAAAATAAATAAAGCAACAGCTTTCCAACATTGTACAGCAAGCAGTGTTGAAAGAAAAGGAAGAAACAACATATGACCTAAAAATGCTCAGGTTACTGCCTAGAGAGGTTCTCAAGATGAAGTGCAGGGGGGTGGGGTACCCAAATTGAGCCCAGTAGTTTCCTTGGGCTGGGAAGACAGAGTTCAGGGTTCAGGAAGGCTAAGCTGTCAGAACTGTTAAGGCAGATAACTGAAGAGGACAGGGCTGCCCAAAGAGCTGTGGAGATATGCATAGGGTATTCCTTGAGGCTTCACCTGATCAGTGCATACCATAAAAATAATAATAATAAAAAAAAAAAAACCCACAAAGCCTGGGAAAAGAAACACTTGGAAGGAGCAGAAACACTCAGAGCTTAAGAAGAACAAGGAATAGTTCATGTTCTAACTGGCCAGAGTGTGTACACTTTCTAACACATAAAGCATCAAGTAGAGTCTTCAGGAGAATGTTGCGCCACAGTAGTGTTATCAAATTAGCCCAAGATTAAAGGCTGCCCTGGGTCATCTAACAGATCTTATAATTAAGCCTTGAAAGGATCAAACTGCTTCAAATTAACTTTATTTCACCCCAGAACAGAGCCAAAAATATTTAAGAAATACAAAATAAAAACTCTGGCACCCAACAAGGTAAAATTTGCAACATCTAGTTTAGCATCCAAATAGAAAATAACATATATACAAATAGCAGGAATATACAATATGCCATGAATACATAAACACACAGAAATGCTACAGATGATAGAAATAGTTGACAAGGATGCTGAAAAAGCTATTATAAATATATTCCACATGTTCAAGAATGTAGAGAAATGTATGAGCATAATAAGAGACATGGAAGACAGTTGAAGAACCCAGATCAAATTTCCAAAAATGAAAAAAAAAGAAAAGAAAAATATACTAGATGAGATTAAGAGTGGATTAAATACTGTATAAGAAACATTTAATGATTATGAGGACATTGCCATAGAAACTATCCAAAATTAAACAGGGAGAGAAATAACACTAAGAAAAAATGGACTATGGCATGAACTATGGAATGAGAAAAAAGAATGAGTTGTGGAAGTTGAGAGAGGGAAACAGAAAAAAAAAATGAAGAAACAGTGGCTGAACTCTTCCCAAATTTGATGAAAATTGTAAGCCTTCAGATCCAAGAAGCTAAACAAACCCCAAGCACAAGGCATACAAAAAATGTTACATCAAGACATGTCATAAACAATCCTCTTAAAACCAGAGATGAAGAAAAATAACCCTAAAATTACCCTCTCTGCCCTGCAAAAGCCACATGACATTGAGAGGAATCAAGATAAGCATGGCAGCTGATTTTTTGTCAGAAACAGTGACAGTCAAAACAGAATGTAGTGCCATCTTTAAAGCATGGAAAGAAAAAAAATCAACCTAGAATTCCATGCACAAGTAATATGCCATTGAAGAGAACAAGAAATAAAAACTTCACATGTATAAAAGCTGAGAGAATTCATCACCAGTGGATTAATACTATATCTAAGACAAGGAGAGAATAAAGACATTTTTAGACATACAAGGTTAGATAATTTATACTTCATCTTTACCTCTTCCAAGATGACACTGGAGGCTATATCTTCCCCAAAAGAGGGATTAAACCAAGAAAGAGAAATACAGGTGGTCCAGATGCAGGAGAGTCAATCCAAGAAAAGAAATAAGGGCAAGTGGAAAGAACAACTATATCTGAATAAATGGATAATCTAAAAGAAATGGATAAACATACAACCTACCTACTACATCATGAAGTAATAGAAAATTTGAACAGACCAATAATTAGTAAGAAAATTAAATCAGTAATCAAACCAAACATTTAAAGAAGAATTAATGCCAACTGTCTTCATATAGATGCAAAAATCCTCAACAAAATACTAATAATGTTAGGTCACAAAACAAGTCTCAACAAATTTAAGCAGACTGAAATTATATCAAGCATATTTTCTGACCATAACTGTATAAAACTAGAAATCAACAAGAAAAAAATGAAAAAAAAAATGAACATGTAGAGAATAACCTATAGGCTACTGAACAACCAATGGGTCAACAAAGAAATCAAAGAGGAAATAAAAAAAATACTCTGAGACAAATGACAATGGAAATACAATGATCCAAAATCTATGGGACAGACTAAGGACAGTTCTAAGAGGGAAGTTTAGAGCAATACAAGCCTACTTCAAGAAACAAGAAAAATTTCTAATAAACAACCTAATCTTATACCTAAAGGAATTATAAAATGGAGAACAAACAAGATCTAACTTATAGTAGAAGGAAAGAAATCATTAAGATCAGGGCAGAAATAGATGAAATTGAGGCTTAAAAAAATAGAAAATATCAATGAAACTAAGAGCTGATTCTTTAAAGGATTAAAAAAATAGGTAAACCTTTTGTCAGACTCCTCAAGATAAAAAGAAAAAGGATGAAAATAAATACAATCAGAAATGAAAGAGAAGTTACAACTGACACCACAGAAATGCAAGAGACCATAAGAGACTACTACAAACAATTATATGCCAACAAATTGAACAGTCTAGAAGAAATGGATACATTCCTAGAATGTTTCAAAACTGAATCAGAAACAGAAAATCTGAACAGACTGATCACTAGTAATGAAATTGAATCAGAAATAAAAAAAAACTCCCAATAAACAAAAGTCCAAGAGCAGCCACATTCACAGGTAAATAATAACATTTAAAGAAGAATTAATATCTATCCTTCTCAAACTATACCAAAAATTGAAGAGGAAGAAAGTCTTCCAAACTCAGCATTACCCTGATACCAAAACCAGATAAAGACACTACAAAAACAGAAAATTACACGCCAATATCCCTGATGAACACAGATGCAAAAGACTTCAACAAAATATCAGTAAACTTAATTCAACAATACATTTAAAAGATTATACAGATTGACCAAGTCATCCCAGGAATGCAAGGATGTTTCAATATTTGCAAATGAATCAATGTGATACACAATATGAACAACACAAGGATAAAAGTCATATGATCATCTCAACAGATGTGGAGAAGACATTTAACAAAACTTAACAGTTTTTCAGGATAAAAAAAATCTCAACAAACTGGATATAGAAGGAACATACCTCAACATAATATTTGACAAGCCCCAAACTAGCATGATACTCAACAGTGAAAAGTTGAATGTTTTTCCTCTAAGATCAGGAACAAGAAAGCCCACATTTATCACTTCTATTCAAGGGAGCACAGGAATTCCTAGCCAGAGCAATATGTCAAGGAAAAAAAAAAAAAGGAATGGCATCCAAATCAGAAAAGAAGTAGTAAAATCATCTCTGTTTGCAGGTGACATAATCTTATGTATAGAAAATCAAAAAAACTCTACCAAAACAGTGTAAGAACTAATAAATGAATTTAGTAAAGTTACAGGAAGAAAAATCAAAATACAAAGATGAGTTGTATTTCTAAAGACTAAAAATGAACATTCCAAAAAAGAAATTAAGAAAACAACTCAATTGATTATCAGACCAAATCAAATCAAATCAAATACAGTACTTAGGAACAGATTTTACCAAAGAGATGAAAGATCTGTACACTGAAAAATATAAAACATTCATGAAAGTAACTGAATTAGACACAAATATATACAAACATACCCAGTGTTAATAGATTGGAAGACTTAATATTGTCAAAATGTCCATACTAAGCCCCAAGCAATCTGCAGATTCAATGCAATCACATTAAAATTCCAATACCTAACAAAATTTTACTGGATTAAAAAAAAATCCTGAAATTCATATGGAACCACAGAAGACTATGAATAGTCAAAGCAATTCAGAACAAAAAGAACAAAGCTGGAAGCATCACATTATCTGTTTTCAAACTATACTACAAAGCTTTAGTAACTTAACAGCAAGGTGCCAGCATAAAAATAGAGAATATAGATCAATGGAATAGAATTGAAGGCCCAGAAATGAATGCACACCTTTATGATCAATTGATATTCAAGGAACATATATAACAATTTTATTTAAATTGTCAAGCGTATTGGTCCTTTTATTATCATCATACCCTGCCACTCCATTCTTAATCTTAACACCTCCCAGCCTTGATCGGTCTACTTGTTGTGTAAGTTACAAAAACACAAATAGAGTGTAGCTAGAAACAATACTCTCATAGATCTGTTCCCTAAACAAGCACTAAAAATCAAACAAAATAATCATAAAATCAGCATGTAGAATATCTCAACCTTTTCCTACATTTGATTTTAGGGTTTTTTTGTTTGTTTGTTTGTGTGTTTGTTTTTGGTTTTTTGTTCTTTGTCTTTTTGTTTTTCAGGCTGACTGGTTTTCTTCAACCAGCTTTGTTGGCCAATGTTTATTTACCCAGTAGTAGTATAAATTCTTAAGAGTAAATTCAGATGACACAGTATATCTAAAAAATAGGAGTTACTATTTTTTGTTCAAGATCTAAGAGGTCAATTCTAATGGTAACTTATCCTTTTATTGACCAAGATTCAAATGAGAGTATCGATTACTAGGGAAGTTCTCACAACCCTAGCCAATTCTTAAACTAATGGGCTGGATAATTCATTCTATTTAGTTGACTTCCAAACTGTAATGATCTAAATTGATCACTTCTAGCTTTTGGCATTGATAAATAAGTTACACTTATTTTATAATTTCTGCAAGAGATACTCCTTAGACTCCCTTATAATTTATTAAATGAAGAGAATAATAGATTTTTTTTTTACTTCCCACCAACTAATCTTAATATATCTTCACATATCCTATGATTTGAAACACATTTACAAATAACTGTTTTTGCAAAACTCAGTCTACGGAATCCTCCTCCCAGGAATTTAGCAAACACAGTTTTAAGGCTTAGGGAATTTAGCAAATTTTACTGGATTTGCTCACTCCAGATACTTTAATCTAGACTTTGGCTAACTATGGCTCTTGGGCCAAATCCAGCCCACTACTTGATTTTGTAAATAGAGTTAAACTGGAGTACAGCCGTGCTCATTGATTTACCTACTGTCTGTGGCTACTTTTACATTATAAGAGCAGAGCTGAATAGTTGTGACAAAGATCCCAAGGTCTGCAAAGGCTAAAATATTTACTATCTAGCCCTTTATGAAAAAAGTTTACCAATCTCTACACATTACAAAAGTAAATGGGCAGAATTGCTATTCACCTGAGTGAAGAGATAGGTACCTAATTTCAAGATCCGGGTGTATTCTTATTGTATGGAACCATGTGACAACATCAAGGTGACAGAATTGAGAGTAAAATGGTCCACTAAAGGGTATTAAAAAAAAAAAATCTAGATTGAAAAACCTCAAAAATATTGCATCATAGAAATGATTGGAATGTGACAGGAAAAAAAAAAGTTTTAATTGACATTTGAGCAGAGTACTTGGAGCTTTGAAGATTTCCAAACCACTGACTTTGGCAAGTCAACTTCCTTGATAATATATGACTTCAGCCATCATGCACCTGACCGCACTCAGAATCATGTTAAACAGTAAGTATGGATTCAAGGTTACCAGGCATGCAAGCACTAAAAATGGCAAGTTTTAGTCAGACAGCAGCTGAGATTTGCAGCACAACTTGAGGATGCCAAGGCCAAACTCTGGTTCCCAATAAGTGGTTCCTATAAAACCTGCTCTTCATTGAGAACACGAAGTATAACTTAGACTCTTCTGTGGCATCTAGTGGTTCCACCCAGTATCACTTCCTGCTAATGATTTCCATGAGCTACATTTACCACAGTCTATCTGACAAGGCAAATTTGAACTCAAGTTCTATCAAATAAAACATTTGTGATCCCAGACAAAATACAGGGTAGAACCCTTGCTGTTAGCATTTACCCACTAAGTTTCAAGAGACAATGTTTTATAACATAACTGTTGTACATTTGCAAGTGCTTTTAAGTACATTTAAAATTCACATCATTATGTGTAAATAAAAAAGAAAACTTGTGAGGTGAAAACAAACATACAACCTACTGACACCAGCACTTAAATTAAAACAATTCACTGAAAAGGCCAAAATTCTACCCAATGCATTACTTGTTTCATTCGAAATATACTAACCTTAATTATAAATGTTTAAATCACTCTTTAATTTTCTTGTTGTCTCTGTATTGAGCATTTAGAAGAAAGACTATAAATTAGTGACCAGTTACATCCAAGTGGAGACAGAGCTACATCCAAGATGGCCCTAGTCCATCTCATCACTTCCCTAATAAGACGTTCTAAACCACTTCTGTGTTTTTTTTTTAAACGGAGATACTGACAGCTTGTGTATTGTTGTTTGACACTTAAAATGGAAGCAATGAAAATTTATAAAGAATAAAAAATGTTTTCATGTATCTGAAAGCAGAAGGTGCTCACTTAAGCTTCCAAAATCATTTGGAAAACAAGTCTCATGGAAGTCCACAAAGAATTCTGAAAACCACACTGTAATATTTTTATGTTTACTCCACACAATCAAAAGAAATTCTGATGCCTCAGTACTGCTGTGAATGCCTTGGGCTAAGAACCAGGAAATCTTCACTTTGGTCTCAGCTCCCATACTATCTGTCTTTGTGACTTTAGGCATATCACTTGAACCTCTCTGGCTCTCAGATCTATCATTTGTTGATTGCTCAGGTCCCTCCCAACTATAAAATATTGTATCTGCATTTGTATTTATGCACGGTAAGTGTGGGATTTGAAAACTACAACTCTGGTGTCATCGCTGCCCATTTTCCACAGAGCAAAACAAGGTGGAGTCAATGAATCTGTAATTACACCACTCCACTGCTTAGTGTCAAGTCACAGAAAATTATCCAGCTGATAAGAAAGATTAGGAGATCCTCTAATCACATATTTGAAACCTCCACCATTTCAACTGTCAATTTCTATTGAAAATATTTTCAGGACAACTTCACAGGCAGCAGAGTACATGGAGAAGGTTGGGAAAGGACATGACATTTAGAATTGACTGGCTAAGAACCTTGATTGCTGAATCTTATTTCCAAGTCCTATAATCAGTGACCATGCAGACCAAATCCATGGCTGGATATCTGATCCAAGGTGATTAAATGACTTCAATTTCCAACAGTTTTTTAAAAGAAGAAAAACATTTGTGTGCAGTCTGGAATAAGGCTTAATTTGATGTTGAAAGATATGTTTTTCTCAAACTCAGCAATTTTTTCTTGAGTTGTTTTCTAGAAATATATTTAATCTTTAATTCTCTTTTCCTGTTTATGAAATGACCTCCCCCCTGGGTGTTAGGTAGGCTGTGAATCAATCTGAAATAGCAAATAGATGGGCTATCTATAAATACATTTGGTTGGTGAATTTGCCACTGTCAACCACTCTACTCTGTTTTATTGAGGCAGAACAGGCTAAGTGTTTGCAGTTATTCTTACTTTTCTTGCTTAATTCATTTACCTTCTTGATGCTTTTTATCTCCCAGCAACTTGGAAATCTGAGACATAGAATATAGTTAGCTTTTCTTTTTTTCTTTTTTTTTTTTTTTTTTTGAGTAGCCTGTGAAGTTCACTTTTGAAGAAGAGCTTAGAAACAGCTGTCTTACTGGTAGGCAGCCCTGTCAACTGACTGGATTCCATTTTTTTTTTCTTCTACTACCTAATACCAACAGTATATCTAGTGCTACTAGCAATATATTGTGCTGCCCTATATATTACAGTATAGAACATATATTTTATATATTATAAGTATATATTTATATTTTATTTTATTTATGAGTATGTATTATACATATTATATATTATAATTGTTTAGCATTGTCACTCCTAGCCTCTAACCAAAATGTTTGATTCTTCAATTATTAGTATAATAATATTGAAAATTAGGGAATACCATGGCGTATTTGCTTTTTGAAAACTTTCTCCTTATAGTCTCTAGAAAAAATATTCCGTATAATTTCCAGTAATTCACACATCTGGCCTCATGTAATGTTTCCTCTGTGGGCAGATGCAGAGTTCAAAATGGTTGCTTGTCCCCTCTCAAAAGTTATAAACTTAAACCCTATTGATAATTAGAAAACTAGTTCATGTAGTTCTTTCTTAGTATGATACAAATGACTACAGCAAAATAATGATCCAAACCACTGATTTAAAAGTTACAGTTAACTCTGATGTTGAACTAAAGAATGAATTTTTGATTCCACACTTATTCCTATTGTTTTTTGATTCTTAGTGTAAACTATGGTTGCAATGATTTGAGAAGTTTTCCAAGAGAGAACTTAACAGCTTGAATTAATGAATAAAATAATGTCCAGGCCTGGACTCACAGAGCAAAGATATATATGAAAAGGACGTCTGAGACAAACAGAAGGAATAAAACAATGGTTCCGCTATCAGTTAACTGTGTACATTTCAGTTGCAGCTAACCCTTCTCCATGCTCTGCTTGCCTGGCAGATGCATTTTTGGATGGTTTGTCTCCTGAGTCCACACCCCCCTCCCCAGCCCCTTGAGGATGTGGTCCTTTTGAAAGACTAGGTGAGGGCAACCTTCAATAGCACACAGCACCTCACTCATCTAGGGACAGAAGACATAAAATCCACTTGGGGATATTTTTCCCATAATAATCAACAGCAGAAGAACCACTCGTGTAAATACACACAAGGCCAATCCAAATATCTCCATTTCTCAGATGTCTTTTCTCTTCATTTTTGACTTTAAGGGAGGCTAAGCAGGCGCATGTTGCCAGATACACACCATTGTTACAGGACAGTATTTCCGTAGGTCAGAATGCTCTAGTTACTAGCTCCTCCTTGCCCCATCCTGCCTCTCCTCCACACTTTACAAGTAAATTATCCCCAGGAAACCACTAACTAGTAGCTCTGTTGGGTCGAGACTGGTGGACGGGGCCCCCACCTGCCCCAAAGGCAATGCCTTGGATCTAAGGTCTGCGAGGGCAGGGCTTAGCTCAAATTCCTGACACCAGAAAATAAAACAAGAATGTAATAGTTTACTAGTAATACGAGGAGTGTGATGATGTACTGTGAGTGATTACTTAAACAATGGTCAGAGACTCTTTTTGACTTAGTGCCCAGGCTTAGAATGGACGTGGTAGATGGATTGACGGGGTGGTGTACAGAGCCCCTGAGCTTTTTCGCCAGGCCACTCTGGAATGGGTTTTTGCTGGTTTTCCCAGGATCCCTTCAGCTTCCCTTGTTTTGCCCAGACCCGAAGATTCTGCGGACTTCAAAGGAAGTTTCACATGCAAACAAGACAAAAATAGTATGAGAAAAAAGGGGTGAACTTTGAATTGAACCCCTGAGAATAAAGTATTTTCCGTAAGACCCAAGATAATGGATCTTTTTTAATTGACTGGAATAATTTTTTCTTTGTTTATTCCCACCAACATAAAACACAATCTCTGTTCCTGCAGTGAAGACTCTTGAATGTGTCTCTTTTCTAAATAAGCACAGGGAAAGGTTGTGGTTTCCTTAGCAACAGATGGCTTCTATTTTTCTTTTAGGGGAAAAAATGTACTTTAGCTTTGTAAAGAACCTTTCATCATGGGTATCAAAGCATTCTGTGACCAAATTGTCACCCTGCCCCAGCAAAGAAGATAAATAATATTCTCCCCACTTAACTGGGGGAGGAAAACGGCAGTGGGACCAGCAGCTGCAGCCAGAACTTCGTCCCTTGGGTTCTGGGCCGTGCTTTGCTAACCTTCACTGGCAGCTCTGGGAGAACTGTGGCAAGGGAGTCTGGCAGAAACCCCTCATGTGACCCCCCCAGTAATCCACTCCTGGTAGGAGCCCCTCCCCTTGAATGTGGGCGGGACTTGTGACTTGCTTCTAACCAACAGAACGTGGCAAAGGTGTTGGGCTGTCACGCCTTTGATTAGGTTACGTTTATAAGGCTCCATTAGAGCTCACTGGAGGCAGAGAGCCCTCCTGCTGCCCTTGGGACAGAAAAGGGGAGGCCTTTAGGATGTGAAGGTGAGCCCCAGACAACAGCGGTAAGAAGCCAGGGCTCTCAGCCATGCAGCTGCAAGGAAATGAGTTTTGCTAACCGTTGAAAGAGAATACAAAGCTCCAGAAAGAAAGGAGACCCAGCTAACACTTTGACAGCAGGCTTTAAGTCCTTGAGCCAAGGAGCCAGCTAATCATGGCCAGACCCATGACCCATGGAAACTGTAGGATAACAGACATGTGTTGCTTTCAATCACTAAGAGCTTCTTATGCAGCAATAGATACCTAATACAATGGGCTCTGCAAATGGATAGTTGCTGGGCTCAGGTGAGTAGCTGGAGGACAACAAAAAGGGAGATAATAGCACATGGGCTTGGAACTCAGACACAGGCGGGTTTATTTCCAGGTTTGTCACTTAATGTCTGACCTCAACCTCTCTAAACCACGACTTCATTCATCCCACAGTGGAAGGATGGAGATAATACCTACCCTGCACACAGCAATGAGGATTAAAAATGATGACTCTGAAAGCCTCTGGCACAGTTTATGGCACTTAGTGGGTGTGCAATAAAGAATATGAGAAGGAATATATATGTGTGTATATATATGTGTGTGTGTATATATATATATATATATATATATATATATATATATATATATATATACATGTATAACTGAATCACTATGCTGTACACCAAAAATTAATACAACATTCAATACTGAATATACTTCAATTAAAAAAAAAGATAATTAGCAGTAGATGTAGTCATAATAGAAAAAGAGTGTGGACCCTGTTCCCAGAACTCTAGTAATTGCAACATGGATGGGGAGTTTTGTAAGCTGGCATTCCCCTAGGGAGAAACCCTGGTTGACAAGATGAGGTCAATGGAAAGTTTCAAGAAATCAGCTCACCTTTCTCTCAACTGGGATCTCACAGTACTCGGAGCAAAGGTGGTAGAATTTAAGGGTTTAACCCACTTTCCATTTGGTGGCTTACTTTGTGTTCTGTTTGTTTATTCTATCATAAGGAATCCATTGAGGGCATTTTCTAAGACATTATGAGGCAGTGCAATGCCTGAGGAGTGAGCCAGGGCTGGTGCACTTATCCTGGAAGACAGCCAAGTGGATTATCCATCTGCAGGAACTCCTGTGAGGAGGCAGGGAAGAGGGGTAAGTAAAGGAGGAGCAGGGAATCAACCAAGTGAATCCAGATAACAAGGTCAAATGAGAAGATCCAGGGATGAACCAGAGACAGGGTGTAAAACCATTCCATCAGGGCAGAGTCATAAAGATGCAGAATGAGAACAAGGAAGATATCCATCTTATGATAGGGTGTGCCTTGCATAGGTGAATCTAGCTGCCTTAAGTGTGAGATGTGAGCAAAGAGAGACATGGCTCTGGGCTGGAATAGCTGAAGGGATATGGGCCATCTAATACGAGGATCATCTAAATTTGAACAGTGCTGTGGTCAACCAGAAGTCTGCTGCCACTGAGGATAAACTCTTTGACTTTCTCTGTTGTTGACATAGGTTTCCAGACAGGATGCCTAGAAAAAACAAGCCCACAGTTCTGACTAGGTTCTGGAAGTGGTCTGACCTCAGATACACAGAAAATTGTAGAGACTTTCGCATTTTTCTGGACCAGAATTTGCTCCTCAAGTGGCCAAGTGCAAAATCCCGACAGTAGGTATCACCACCCAGCAAGTCACTGATGCACTGTTTTTGCAAGACTCATTTGTAGTTGTGAGCATTGCACATGGTTAAATGTGTGAATTGCACAATTTGTGTATGTTTTTGCTTTCGTGAATCCACAGAGGCAGGCAGTTTTGAATGAATGGAAAACAAATAGAAGCGTGCAAGAAATGCCCTTTCCTGCTATGAATGCTTGATTAAGACATGCAGGCTAACTAGGCAGTCAGGAGGTGAGGTGCCCTGCTTGGTGTGATTTGAAAGAAAAACAATACAGAACTCTAAAACAGAAGACAACATTCTGATTTTCTACATGGTGCGTGCTGCAATGTTATTTTCTAAAATTTGAAATATCAAATTCTTTCTCCAAAAAAAAGGTTTCTCGTCTCTTTCAGGTGCCATGCTTTGCAGGTTCCCTAATCATATGCTCAGTCATGTCCCCTAAAAGCAGAGCCTAAGGGTGTGATCTTGTGCACGTGATGCTGAGGCAGTGCTCTCAGGACAACTCCCTGAGGAGGAGGTGAAGGAAACAGCAGAGGGTTAGGTAGACACTCAGCCAAGATGTAGGTTCAGCTGAAAGTAGCTTCAGGCTGAGCCCATGAGGAGTTTGGGAGCCTGAATGGTTACCCACAGTAGTTCCAGTTTTACATAAGTGGCTGGGATTTTGTATTGGGTATCAGCCAACCATTGGCCATGGCTGTGGGCTGTCCAGAGCCCACAGAGGAGGGAATAACTGCCCAGAAATTTTCAGGCTAGGAGCCTTCAATTGCTGGATGGGAATTCTCTTGAGAAGAGTACAGCTGTGGAGCTTAGCAGCTAACACTGTAAGCAACTGGGGGGGGGGGGTGACTACACCAGCACAGCACGGGGATCGAAGTGGGAAATTGGGCGCCTCCTTTACATTCAGTATTCAGTACGCTTATCAGGACTCCAGGATGATCTATTTCATAGTGAGACCTTCTTTAAAGACCTTCAGACAAATAGAGTCTGTCATTGCCTACATAATATGGTTGAAAGGACACGTATCCATCCCAGGAGCCTGAATACTCAAGTCCTAATTCTTTGGGTTGAATATTGCTGTCTTAGTACCGCCTTCATATATGATGGAAATGAAGAGGTAATGTGAGGTCCTTAACTCCTAAATGAACATTAGCTTCTCAGAGATAGAAGAATCCTGAGGCAGAGGAAGAGAAGGGGCTGGGGAATGGAAAAGGGAGGAGCCAGCTTCAAGAGCTGGAGGGGTGGGCACCCAAGAGGAGGGCCAAAGGCACCCCAAGCACCTCGGCCTCATTTTCTCAATTTGCCAAATTGAGCAGCTACCCAGCTGCCCTACCCTCCACTCCATCGGGCTGCGTTACACCAGCCCCGCCTTAGGACCATTACTGCTGCAGTGTGAGCAGAGCCCTTTATGAGATTAGCTGTTAATAAAGCTGAAAGACAAAGAACAGAGGACAGAAGAGAAGCCACAGAGCAATGATTTCTCATACCAGAAGCAGCAAAGCTGTCTGCCCGTGGAATGAACTCCCGTGTGCCGCGAGGGGGAAATAAGCAGTTCAAAGACTGAGGGGAAAAAACTCATAAAAGCCAAGGGTGTTCAAAATAAAAGATAGTCATTTCAAATCATCTTGCACTACATGGGAAGTTAGAAAAGTGGTTTGAGAAAAGCCATAATTTATTAAGGGATCTGAGTAGAGAGTTCCTCACACACGGTGATTTAAAAAAACAAACAAACAAACTAGAAAAGCTTTAACAGAAGTCACAAGCAAAGAAGAAAGGGAGACCATCATCACTGTCAGAGCAGGAAACTGCTGATCTCTGAACTGTGGGCTTGCGTTGTTGGATCTGCAAGCCAGGCAGTAAAAACCCTACAATGCAATAGGAGCAGAGAAGGAAGGCGAGTCCCTAACCTTGCACACTCATGAATCATTGCTTTCGTGGGAGGCCAAATCCTCCTGCGAGCCGCATATCTTTCATAACTTCTCTGCTTGTAATGAACTTCTGTATTTGGACTAAGTGTGAATAATGTAATTGCACTTCTGCCTAAGATTTTATGAGATGGACCTTTATTTTATACAGATTTCCCACCAGTAGCAAAAGAAGGAAAAAAAGCAAACTCTAACTTTAAAAGGAAGTAAGCCACTTGTCCTGATCAGATTTGAGGACTGGAGACTTTTCTACCACTGGAAAGGAAAGGGTTGTATCTCTAAAAGTGCCAAGAAAAAAAGCATAAAAGACATTTCCCCCCAGCGTATTTGCCTTGGGATAGATACACAAATGTATTTCTCTTTGCAAAGGTTCAATGTGAATGAGAACATCCGACAGTTTACTAGGAAGTTCTTATCTACGTCATGTTTGCTGTTTTCCATGATCACTTAAAATGTCTCTTATCATTCAAACAATAGAAGCATTTCTCATACAAGCTATAAAACAGTAGTCATTTTTAATACCATTCTAGCAAAGTAACTGCATATTAATAACAACAACAATAAGAGTTAACATTTGAAGAATGTTATGTGTCAGACAATGTCCTAAGTGCTTTACCTGTTTTAAATCATTTAATACTCAGAATATTCTTTTGAGATGGTGTGATGGTTAATTTTATGTGCTGTGGTGCTCAGATATTTGGTCAAACATTATTCTGTATGTTTCTGTGAAGTTTTTTTTTTTTTTTTTTTATGAGAGTAACATTTAAATCAGTGAACTTTGAGGAAAGCAGATTGTTTTCCACACGGTGGGTGGGCCTCATTCAATCAGTTGAAGGCCTTAATAGAACAAAGATTGGCCTCTCTTTGACAGACGGAGTCTGCCAGCTGACTGCCTTTGGACTAAAACTACAACTCTTCCAGCAACATATTCTGTTGGCTTTAACTTACTGGAGGACACTGACTAATATAGATGGGTACTATAATTATTTATTCTTAGATAAAAAAATTGAACATTTTTAGCCAAATCTGTCTTGAATCAACTTGCAACATCTGATTCAGTTTTCACAATTTCTTAAGCTCATCTTTTACTCTACTATTCAAAGCAACTGAACCCAAGGCACTTAAAAAAGAAGACACACCATATGGTTGAGAACACCCGTAGAACATATATTTAGTCCATAGACATGAAATTTACAGAGCAATTGTAAACTAAAGCATTTATCGATTTGATTCTGTGTCATCATGAAAACCTAGATGCTGCAATTTTTTGTACTTCTTTCACCAAAGTTGTATTCCCTAAAATGGTCCCCTCTCAAGTCTGCCAAAATTAAAATAAACCATTAAATATTTCAATTATACAATTCAAAATTAAATACTTTTGTAGAAAACGGTTTTGTTTTTTTCTTGACCAAAGCTTCCATTTGTTAGGCAGTTAGAAATGAGCACCAGGCAAGGGGAGAAGAAGAGGGTGGGAGCAACCCAGGATAAAGGGCTCCAAAAAACTTTTACTTTCTCTAAATGAGGGCCAGCAAAGAAGTCAGCTAAAATCAAATGCTGCAGCTGTGCAGTAGAGAGAAGGACCTGGCTTAACTTGACACCATGCTCACTATAATATAATTAATGTTACAATTTGAGCCCCCTGTGTAGGTGTGCATCATGGGGAAGAACATGCGTAAAGAGATGGGCATGCCGGAGCACGAGGAACGGGAGCTGTCAGTCAGCCTGAGCACTCAGAGAACCTGAGCTGTGAATCAGTCAGTCAATCAAGAAAACGCCTCTAAACCAGGACATAAAAACAGGGAAAACAAAGGAGCGGCACCATTTTTCCTCTCCCGGATTGGTTCGCCCCCAATTCTCAGAGGACGTACTATGTTTTACTACATTTTTACTTCACTAATAAAATCTTCTGTTTATATCATGCTTTCCATCTCCTGTTAGAAACTCTTTTTTGAGGGGATGACTAAGAACCAAGGTAACTTTTATTCCCCTCCTCCTGGTAACATATTGACAAAATTTACTTTAGTTAAGTAAAATATTTCTACAAGAAATCTGAGTGATATTTTCTTATTTATAGATTAGTCTCCGTGTAAAACATAGGAAAACTCAATAATCTTCATCTTATTTTTTCTTAGAAAATAGATATATTAAATAGTATGTTTATTTTGATATATATGAAAAATTTTAAATGATTCCAGGTACTAACCAAGCCCTTGATTTTACTAAACTTTCTATTAACTTTTTTCTACCTCCATAATTTTTACAGAACACTTTCATCCTTTAGCATCCTGGGGGTGTTGGTTCCAGGACCTGCCATGGATACCAGAATCCTCAGTTGCTCAAGTCCCTCACATAAACTGGCAGTGGTATGTTTGTTGTACAGTTGGCCCTCTGTATCACTGGTCCTGCATCCTCGAGTTCCACCAAACCCATCCACAGCTAGTTGAATGCAAGGACGTGGAATATACAGATAAAGAGCCTGCCTGTATTTCCCACCATTCTACTATTCTATAAGTAAAACAGGAAAGGAAGGAAGAAGAGGAAGGAAGGAAGGAAGGAAGGAAGGAAGGAAAGAAGGGAAGAAGGAAGTTAGCTTGAGCAAATTACTTATGATCAACGATACTGTTAATTTTTTTTAATATATATTTTTATTGAAGTATAGTCAGTTTGAAATGTCTCAATTTCTGGTGTACAGCACAATGCTTCAGTCATATATGAACATACATATATTCATTTTAATATTTTTTTTCACCATAGGTTACTACAAGCTATTGAATATAGTTCCCTATGCTATACAAAAGAAATTTATTTTTTATCCATGGTATTTTTCTGCTTTGATAATTTTCTTTTGTATTAGCTTGGTTTCTTTTTGGTTTTTGTGACTCTATTGTATGCTTTTGATTAACTTGTTTTTTAAGTATGTTAACCCCTTACTATATCTGACTATATCTGTTTGCTTCAGACTGGTAGTCATGTAGGTGCAAACACATCCTAAAGAGAATGAAGGGAAAAAAAGAAAGAAAAAAGAGAAGAGAGAGAAAAAAATCTATATTTTCTTGCTCCCCATCCCACCTTTTATGATTTTGATGTCCTTTTTTTTTTTTCAACAACTTCATATTTATTCTGTTGCAAATCATTATAGTTATTACATTTCCACTTCTGGTTTTCCTGTTTCTATAGCTTCCTGCTTCTTTTCTATTTAGAGTAGACCTTTCAATATTTGTTCCTCTATTACATTGTGATCCCTTGCAGCCAATGGTTGTGTTTTACTTCTCTTTATTTTTAAGTTCCCATTGCCTATGACAGTGAGTTTTCAACAAATGTTTGTTGTTTGGAAGAACCCACATAAAATGCCTAACACAGTGCTCAGAGACAGGAAGCACTGGTTTTCATTATTATCCTATGAAAATGAGGGTAGAATGAAACAGTAAAAAGTTCACCCCAAGGAGAGATAAGAACATCTGAGCACTAAGTCCTGAGCTATTGGTTTGTCCTTGAGTTTCTCCCTTTACTGCTCTGTGTCTTTCTTTAGCTGTAGCACAAAGAGAGTAGACCACCTCCTTAAGGCCCTGTACTTAACTCCTTGACTAGACTCAGTTGGTTTGTGGCTGTTTGGAGGCTTCTACACAATGCCAAATACATGAATGAAAAAGAAAAGCTCAGTCACCTGGATGCAGTAATGTATGGTGCCTGGCAATTCCAATGGGGAAATGATACTGTGTGAAAATATGTAAAATGTCTTACTTTTGCATAGTTTATAAAATTTATAGTTTTTAACACTCTGTCAGGTGCACTGTTTCATCTTAATTATCACAACAGTCTTGAATTATTATTTTCTTCTTGTATATGAGGCTTAGAGATATTAAGTGATTTGCTCAAAATCACACCGGTAGCAGGAAACGGCTGGAATGAAAATGCCAGTTTTCTATAAAGATGATGATTCTGCTTTCAGAGATGTTAACTATAATCAAGATATTTAATTAAAAGATCAAAATTTTCCCTTTTTATAAGTATTATGGAATCAAAATTGGAAGAACTATTGTCTTCATTATAGTCATATTTCTCAGAATTTTTGAAGTGAAGAAAGGAAGAAAGAAGAGATAGAGGGAAAGAGAGTGAGAGATACAGGATATTTTAAATTATTAAGTAAAACATAGTTGACTATATATTTTAGAAAAACATTTTTTAGGATATTAAAAATGTTCTTTTTTTTCCAAACTCCACTTCCAGTCAGTCTGTTCTAAACTGAAATGCCAAAAATTGCATTTCTTATTCATACATAGACAGTGCATGCCAAACTTCTTCTCATTATTATTTGGTCCATTGGCAATTGCTCCTCTTCCAGGTTGTCAAGTTCATTTATTTCTGGTTATTACAATCTGTTTATATTTTTCCAATTCATCCTTTTATTAAGTGAGAAAAGCTATCAAATAAATCTATTTGGGAAATGAGCAACTAGTCCAAAAGAAGCATCTGTAATGCTTCATAATACTATTCAGAAATGTTTTGATGTCCTGCTGTTCATTCAAAGTGCTACATCAATTTACTAATTTGAACATAAGACAATTCATCATTTTTTAAATCAATTTTTAAATGTGTACTTTCAAAACTCAAACATTCTTCTATTCATTCTGGAGAAGAAAATACCACCTTATGGAAAAAATGTAGAGTGAAGAGAAACCCAAAGGACTATCAATGAGTAATTCTCTGCAAACTTTCTAAAATCTTCCCTGCAGTTCCCTCTTAACTTTTGGCACACATTTACTTTTCTTTTCCTTCCCTGATTTCTGTTCTTGAATTTATTTTTGCAAGTGCTTTTTGTAGATATTTTAGAGACCAACATTATATGAATAGAACCTTCTAAGGAAGTCAGTAAAATCTTTCTATCCTTAGAAACCTAGATTATGAATAATTCCTTGAAGACATTGCTTTTACAGTAAAAATGAACATTTACATAGGTCATCTGACTCATTTGATCCTTATAACAACAACAAAAATGAGTATTTATTGCCCTCATTTTAGAGATAAGAGAACAGATTCAGAGAAGGTAAGCAAGACAGAGAGAAGAGGTTGAGGACTGAGTAAGAGAGGAAAAGTGCCTGAGAGATGCCTAAGTATGCAGCAGCAAGCTCATAAAAGGAGGGCCTGTCATCCTCTGGGCCTCGAGGGGGAAGGCAGGGATAGCTGCAGATGCAGGTGTGTGAGATACACCCACCCAGTGTCCACTCAGGGAAAGGTCATTGGACAAGAACGGGAAAGAGGCGGGGCTGAGAGAAATCAGGGAAAAAGTGATGAAGATAATAGAACAGCCATTATTGGATACAGGAGAGAGGATGGCCAAGTGGACTCTGTGCCAATAAAAGCATTTAGACGGGCCTGTTGACTTATAGCAGGACTCCAGCTGGATTTTTAAAATATAACGAGCACTTTTTCATTAGTGAGGCAGGCTGGAAAAAGATTGCCCACTGAAAAAAAATCAAAGAAGAAGATTAAACATTTTTAGAGTGGACAGCAAATATTTTCACTTATCCCCTGAAGTTTCCTATTTATATGCCTCAATCATTTGCATGTATTGTATAAATAACTTTAGTTTTTATTTTTATTGGAGAATAGTTGATGTACAATATTATATAACTTTCAGGTGCGTAACATAGTGACTCACAATTTTTAAAGGTTATACTCCATATATACTTATTGTAAAACATTGGCTATATTCCCTGTGCTGTATGGTATATCCTCACGGCTTATTTATTTTATACATAATAGTTTGTACCTCTCAATCCCCTATCCCTACATCGCCTCTCCACCTTCCCTCTCCCTTCTGGTAACCACTGGGTTCTATTCAGGTCTTCTGACTATTTTTTAATTGGGATTTTTCTCTTTTTGTAGTTTTGTGGAAAACATCAGTGTTTTGTAGTTTTCAGAGTATAGATCTTTCATCTCCATTTTTAGGTATTTTATTCTCTTTGAAGTAATTTTAAATGGGACTGTTTTCTTAATTTCTCTTTCTGATAGTTCATTATTAGTATACCCCAAATCAACAAATTTCTGCGTATTAAACTTGTGTCCTTCAACTTTATTGGATTCATTTATTAATTCTAGTAATTTTTCGGTGGAGATTTTAGGGTTTTCTATAGGTGGTATTACATCATCTGCAAAGAGTGGCAGTTTTACTTCTTTCCTTCCAATCTGGGTGCCTTTTACTGCTTTTTCTTGTCTAGTTACTGTGGCTAGGACTTCCAATACTATGTTAAATAGAAATAGTGCAAGTAAGCATCCTTTTATTGTTCCTCATTTTACAGGAGAAGCTTTCAACCTTTCACCATTAAGTATGATGTTAGCAGGGAGGACATAGATCAAGGGCTAGAGCACATGCTTAGCATTCAAGAGGTCCTGGGTTCAATCCCCAGTACCTCTTCTATAAACAAACAAACAGACCTAATTACCTCCCCCCTCAAAACAAGCAAATTAAAAAAAATGTTCATGAGGGTTTGTCATAAATGGCTTTTATTCTCTTGAAATATGTTCTCTCTATACGAACTTTGATGACAATTTTTATCATGAATGGATGTTGAATTTTGTCAGAGGTTTTTCTGTATCTATTGAGATGATCATGTGATTTTTATCCTTCCTTTTGTTAACGTGGTGAATCATACTGATTGATTTGTGAATATGAAATCATTTTTGGGTCCCTGGTATAAATCTCACTTGATTATGATGTATGATCTTTTTCATATCATACACCATGTGTATGTTGAGTTTAATTTACTAATATTTTGTTAAGGAGTTTTGCATCTTTATTCTTTAAAGATATTGACATATACTTTTCTTTTTTGTAGTGTTTTTGTCTGGTTTTGGCATCAGGGTGATGATTGTCTTGTAGAATGACTCTGGGAGTGTTCTGTCCCTTTCAATTTTGGAGCAGAGATTGAGGTATTAGCTCTTCTTTATTTGTTCGGTAGAATTCCCCCATAAAGCCATCTGGTCCTGGACTTCCATTTTCCAGGATTTTTTCATCACAAATCCAATTTCACTACCAGTGATTGGTCTGTTCAGATTGTCTATTTCTTCTCAATTCAGGATTGGCAGGTTTTATGTTTCTAGAAACTTGTCCATTTCTTCTAGGTTGTCCAGTTTGTTGGCATACAGTTGATTGTGGTATTTTAGTTAAGATTTTTTGGTGTCTCTGTAATATTGGTTGTTATTTCTCCTCTTTGATTTCTTATTTTGTTTATTGGGATCCTCCCTCTTATTTTCTTGATGAGCTTGTCTAAAGATTTACCAATTTTATTTACCTTTTCAAAGAACCAGCTCTTGGTTTCGTTGATCTTTGCTATGGTTGTTTTGGTCTCTATTTTACTTGCTTTCTTTCTGATCTTTATTATTTCCTTCCTTCTGCTGATGTTGGGCTCTTCTTGTTCTTTTTTAATTATCCCTTTAGGTGGAAAGTTAGATTGTTTATTTGCGTTTTTCTTGTATCTTGAAGTAGGCCTGTATTATTATAAACTTCCCTCTTAGAACTGCTTTTGCTGCAACCTATAGATATTGGAAAATTGTGTTTCTGTTTTCATTTGTTTCCAGGTGTTTTTTGATTTCCTCTTTGATTTCTTCATTGACTCATGGCTTTTTTAGTAGCATGTAGTTTCATCTCCATGTGTTTGTGCTTTTCCCATTTCTCTTCCTGTATTTGATTTATAGTTTTATACTGTCTTATCATAAAAAATGCTTGATGTAATTTTGATCCTCTTAAATTTGATGAGACTTGTTTTGTGACCTAGCATGTGATCTGTCCTGGAGAATGTTCTGTGTGCCCTTGAAAATAATGTGTATTCTGAAGTTTTTGAATGGAAGGTCCCGTAGATATCTATTAAGTCCAATTGATCTATTGTATCTTTTAAGACCACTGTTGCCTAATCGATTTTCTGTCTGAATGATCTGTCCATTGATGTTAGTGGAAGACTAAAGTCCCCTACTATTGTTGTACTGTTGTCAATCTCTCCCTAAAGTCTGTTAGCATTTGCTTTATATATTTAGGTGCTCCTGTATTGGGTGAATATGTTAATGAGTGTAATATCTTCTTCTTGTATTGATCCCTTTGTGATCATATGATGTCCTTTTATCTTTTGTTATAGACTTCGTTTTAAAGTCCGTTTTGTCTTTGCTACCTCCACTTTCTTCTCATTTCTGTTTGCATGAAATATCTTTTCCCCCTCTTTCAGTTTCAGTCTGTGTGTCTTTAGTTCTGAAGTAAGTCTTGTGAGCAGCATGTCGGGAGATCTTGTTTGTTTGTTTGTTTTAATCCAATCAGCCACGCTGTCTTTTGATTGGAGTATTTAGTCCATTCACATTAAAGTAAATATTGATTGGTGGGTACTTACTGCCATTTTAATACTTGCTTTTGGTTGTTTTGTAGATCTTCCTTATTCTTTTCTTCTTATTGTAGTTTCTTGCCTTGTATTTTGATGATTTTCTTTAGTGATATGCTTGTGTCCTTTCTCTCTTGTTTTTGTGTAACTATTTTAGCTTTCTGATTTGTGATTACTAGGTTGTTTATATTTTGACCTATAGCTATATCTATATGTTTTAAATTGCTAGTCCTTTAAGTTCAGACACATCCTAAAAGATCTACATGTTTTACTCCCTTCCTCCACATGTTTTCTTTCTAATACGTCTCCATGCTTATCCCTCTACTGATTATTGTAGTTATGCTTGATTTTACAATGTTTTTGTCTTTTAATCTTTGTACTAGCTTATTTAAGTGATTGATCCTCAGCTTTTACAATATATTTGCCTTTACTACTGGGATTCTTCCTTTTCTATTGATTGTTACTTATCATTATAGCCTTTTTTTTTCCATTTAGAAAGGATTCTTTAACATTTCTTTTAGGATAGGTTTAGTATTGATGAACTCTTTTAGTTTTTGCTTGTCTAGAAGTTCTTTATCTCTCCTTCAATTCTAAATGATAATCTTATTGAATAAAGTATCCTAGGTTGCAGGTTTTTCCTCTTTCAACACTTTAATTGTATCTTGTCACTCCCTTCTCACCTGCAAATTTTCTGCAGAGAAATTAGCTGAAAGCCTTTATGGTGATTCCCTTGTATATGATTTTTTTTCTTTTTCTTTTGCTGCCTTTAGGATTCTCTACCTTTAACTTTTGCTATTTTCATTATAAATTGTCTTGGTGTGAGTCTGTTTGGGACCCTCTATGCTTCCTGTATTTGTATATCTGTTTGCTCCTTCAGACTTAGGAAGTTTTCAGCCATAATTTTATTAAATACATTTCCAACTCCCTTCTCTCTCTTTTCTCCTTCTAAGACCCTATAATGTGAATGTTTCTATGCTTGATAGTATTCTAAAGATCCTATAAACTGTTTTCATTTCTTTGAAATTATTTTTCTTTTTGGTGCTCTGATTAGAAGATTTCTATTATTCTATCTTCCAGACCATTTATTTATTCTTCTGTATCACCTGGTCTGCTGTTAATTCCTTCTAGTGTGTTTTTCATTTCAGTTATGGTCTGGTTCCTTTTTATATTTTCTAGTTCCTTGTTAAATTTCTTACTGTGTTCCTCTATTCTTTTCCCTAATTCAGTTAGTATTCTTATTACTAATGCTTTGAATCCTTTATTTAGTAAATTGTTTATTTCTATTTCAATAGTTGTTTTTAAAGGGCTTTTCTCTTTCCCTTTCAATTGAGACAAATTCCTCTGTCTTCAGTTTTGGTTATCCTTCTCTGTCTCTATGAAATTAGGTGAAGCAGTTATCCATGGTGGTTTTGAAAAGGTGTCGTTATGTGGGAGCACTTCTAGACTGTCTGCATGTGCTGCTGACTTTGGTGAGTCAGCTGGATTTGACATGAACACAAGTCCGGTCTTTCTTCAGGATATGCTGGAGGCTATTAACTTGATGAGAGGTGGGGCTGGAGAAGGAGCACCTAGGATCATAGCCAGGTGTGAGGCAGGGCTTCCCTTTTGCTCAGTGGCTATCACCACCCTACCTGGGGGGAGGATCGGGTCCCAAGTTGCTAGAACAGAAACCCTGAGATTCAAGTCCAGGCTGGCTCAGTTACCTTTAATTGTGTGCTCTACCCACTCCACGCACCCTGACCCTGATTCCCAGAGAAGGGTAGTAATGGAGCAAGAAGGGCTGGTGTGGGTATTCAGCAAGGATCAGGGCATTGGGTGTTGTGGTCTGACCAGGTTCAGAGACCTTGTCTGCCTCTGACTTACTACCTATGCAATCACCTGTAATGGCTACCCTCTCCCTGCTTAGATGCCCCTTAGAGTTTGAGCCTCCACAGTGTCTCATAGCCAAGCCTTTTTCTTGGTCACGGCCACCTTTGCTCTCCTGGGGAGCTGTGACACGAGGCAGCCAGTGCTGGAGCATTTGCTTGGCTCAGGCTGGGACAATAAAAATAAAAATTCATTTAGAGCTAAGTTACATTCTATTCATTTAAATTTTGCAAACTTAAACATTCTTTTACTCAAGTATTTTAATATATGTTTCCATAGAGTTTTATAGTTTTTCTCTATAAAAGTCTAAAGTCTCATTTGTTAGATTGTACCTGTAGGTGCTTACATTTCCTCTTTCAAAACCTACATTTTCAATTTTTAAAAAAATTGCTGATGTATGAAATTGCAATTATATTTTGTATATTTTCTGTGCAACAGTAATTGTGCTGTCCTCTCTTAGATATTTTTAATAATTTGCCTGTAGATTCTTTCAGATTTTCCTTGTCAGACTAATTTTCTATCTGTAAAGAGACAGAGCTGTATTTATTTTTCATAATATTCTTACATCTTTTATTGCTTATTCCCAACCTCCTGAACTGAGTAAAGTCTCCAGTATAATTTGATTAGTAGTAGAGATAGTGGGCATCCTTTTGTTGTTCTTGATATGAACTAGAATGCTACTAATGATAAATATAAAGTTCATTTCTGATATTTGGTAGATACAGTTGAAATTTAGTCTTGCTATCTGGTAGAAATGTAAGTCATCCTTATTTTTTTTAAACTTTTCTTATTGAGTTATACAATAAGATATTTTATTGAGTTTACAATGTTGTGTCCATCCTTATTTTTAAATATCTGATTTTCTGTGACTTTTTCTCTTGAATGTGGGACTTTTTATCCAATGTCCCTATTTGATACAGCTATATATTATTTCTTTGTATCTTTTGGTTAATTACATTAACACATTTTCTAACGTTAAAAAAATCCTTACATTCCTAGTATAAATTCAAGTTGCTCAAGATGTTGTTTTTAAGTATGTTAATATAAATAATACAAAATAAATTGCTTGGCATGGTTTCCTAATATCTGTGGGAAAAAATTAACCTCATTTTCTCATAAATATTTTTTGATATTTTTATTGAATTATATTCCCTTATAAAAAGAGCCAGTAAATTATTATCTCACTTTTTGTTCCTAAGAAGAGTTTACTTGATTAAGATTATTTGTTCTTTGTCACTACTAAAATATCTAGATCTGTGCTATAGACTAAATGTTTGCGTGTCCCCAAAATTCGTATGTTGAAACCTGATCCCCAGTATGATGTTATTTGAAGTTGAGACCTTAGGGAGCTTGGTTAGTGTGTGGAACCCTCATGAATTATATTCATGTCCTTATGAAAGAGATCCCATAGAAATCCCTTGTTCCTTCCACCATGTGAGGACAAAGGGGGAAGACAGTTGTATATGAACCAGGAAGCAGGGCTTCATCAGACACCAAATCTGTGGGTACCCTGATCTGGGGCTTCTCAGTCTGCAGAATGTTGAGAAATAAACTTCTACTGTTATAACCAGTACGGTATAACAGTCTATGGTGTTCTGTTCTAGCTGCCTGAACAGACTAAGACAGTTTGACTTCTGGTTAAAGAAAATTTGAAGATACATATTTGCGTCCACTTCTTCACCAAATGGATGGATTTATAAAACTGAAAAATAGATGGATAAGTGATAACTGTCATAGAAAATGGAGTAAACCTAACCCTAAACTGGCTGCAAAGAAAGCCAAGAACAAACACAATTGCCACCACAGATGGCAAAACTCTTGAACTAGTGGTAACAGGTTCATCTAGAAGAGGGTATATAGAACTGAAGTGGGTGTAAACATGATACTGAAAATAGATGAGAAGTTTAAAAGCTGATTAATAAGATTTCAATTGCCAAATGATCTTCTCCACCCCAGCAGAAGATTGGAACTTTATTCCTTGGTAGTAGTAAAACAGATGGTGGAAAACTATACATCAAAACAGGCATTTAATTGAAAACTTATACAGGAAATGTGGAAACCCCCATCTCCTGTTTAAGCCTAGCTCCAAGAATTCTGGCAGCAAGGATTCTACATCGCAGGCAGGAAATTATAAGAGGCTTGGCTCTATAAATATGGGGTGCTCAATTAAATTTGAATTTCAGAGAAAGAATAAATAATTTTTCAATATCACTATATCCCCTTAATAATCAGGTCACAATTATTCTAAAAAGTTACCCTTTGTTTACATAGAATAATATTTAATTGGGAATCTTACATTTTTATTTGCTAAATCTGGCAACCTACTTGTTTGAAGGATCTGACCAGCCCATGAGAAAAGACCTAAAGATACTGACATTCAGTGCCCCGCTAACACTTTATATTTAAAAAGCCCTGTGCGTGCACAAAGCACTTCCAATCAGCTTTTTTGTATCTCACTTTTTAAAAATGAATTCAATAAGTATAGGATCCCTTTATTTATTAATAGTAACTGTTAATACTTTGAGTTGATATGACCCAGGCTTCATTTTCTGGTTAGTATACACTAGATAGACCACATCTCTAAATACCAGTGCTCTGTGCTCTTGTTTCTTTACCATGCAAACCCAGTAGTTTCCACCATCGCATTTGATCCTAGAAACCTAAGAAAACAGAGACTGCTATGGAAGAATGTGGAGTGAAGTCATGCTGCTCTGTTGACTTTGCTACTATGTTCTTCAGAGGTTACTGCTAATCCTGTTGCTAAGTATCTCTTTTTTATTTTTTTGAGGTGAAATTCACATAAACATTAAATTAACCACTTTAGAGCGAACAATTCAGTGGCATTTAGTGCATTCATAATGTTGTATGCAATCTTTATCTCTGTCTAATTCTAACTATGGATTATAACCAAATACTGCTTTGGTTACCGGGTGCTCTTTGAGATGGCTTCTGTGCCCCATTTGA
Organism: Camelus bactrianus; assembly: GCF_048773025.1. Taxonomy (NCBI): domain Eukaryota; kingdom Metazoa; phylum Chordata; class Mammalia; order Artiodactyla; family Camelidae; genus Camelus; species Camelus bactrianus. The sequence goes on from NC_133540.1 coordinate 24,010,154, forward strand.
CATACCCCCATTAATGTCTGTATTTTTTTTTCCAATTCTACTTTTTATTAAGATTTGAGTTGTTCTTAATTATTGCTATGATTACTAGTGCTGCTAGAGACATTTTTGTACTTCTCCTGTGTAAGAGTTTGTCTAGAAATTGATTTAAAATGGGAGTTTCTCTATCATGGGGTATATGATAAAGCCAAATGTTGTTCTAACTTGGTAGCATTAATTTATACTCCCACCAACAATGTATAAGATGTCCCACTGAGTCACATTCTCTATAACACTTGATATTAACAGACTTCAAGTTTTGCAAATCTAGTAGCTATAAATAATATTACACTTCATGTCTCTATATATTAATAAGGATGAATACATTTTCAAATGCTCACTTATAATTTATGTTTTCTTTCTGTGAAAGACTTGTTCACATATTCTGTTATTTTGACTGTGGGTGTTTTCTTACTGATACACAGGAATTCTTTGGCAGTTGTGTGTATCACAAATATCTTTTATATTTTTGTCTTGTCACATTTTATTGTGTCTTTAACAAGGAAATAAATTCTTAATGTCAACCTAGTAGCATAGTAATTTTATCTTTTGTTGTTCTGATTAGTAAAATTATGAAGATTTTCCCCTCAGTATTGTTCCTTAAAGTTTTGAGATCTTGATTTTATATTTAAACCTTACTCTTTCAAAAACTTAAATTAATTCTATAAAGTGAAATAGAAATACATTTTGTTGTTGTTGTTATTTAGTGGTGCTGCTATGAACTCTTTGTGCAGGAGTTTATCTTAAAAAAATACATCTGGGAAGGAACTTCTGTAGCACAAGTATAGGTGATAATGCCAAATATTTTACTGTATAGGCCTTTCTTTCTTCCAATAATCTGCAAACGCGATCCCTGCTACAAGTAACGTGTAGGTTTAAGTTCCTATTTTGTTTTATTTTTATTTATCGATCTTTATGCCAGCACTGCACTGTCTTATTAAGTAGACCATTCTATTTTTTCTCAATTTGGTTGTCTTTTACCACTGACTCTGTGCTCTTTACATACATTGTAAAATCTGCTTGTCAAGTTCCCCAAAAACCATGCTGAAATAATGTTTTGAATTGAATTGAACCTATAGATCAGTAATGAAGAGAACTCATATCTGTATGATATTGAGCTTTCCTATTCATGGATGTTTATCTTTCCATCTACTTAGGTCTCTATAATTTATCAATGGAGTTTTAATTTTCTATATTTATTTTTTATTGAAATATAGTTGATGTGCAATGTTATGATAGTTTCAGATGCAATATATAGTAATTTGACATTTGCATATACTATGAAATGATCAACAAATCTAGTAACAATCTGTCCCCATACAAAACTATTACAATATTATTGATCATATTTTTATGCTGTATATTACATCACCATGGCCTATTTATTTTATAGCTGGATGTTTGTACCTCAGCCATTCATCTATTTCCTTGCCTCCCACCCTTCTCCTCTGTGGCAAGAACCTATTTGTTCTCTGTATCTATGAGTCTATTTTCATTTTGTTTTGTTTGTTTTGTTTTGAAGACTTCATGTATAAATGAGACCATACAGCATTTCTCTTTCTCTGTCTGACTTGTTTTTGTCTTCCTGATCTTGGAGGAAATGCTTTCAGCTTTTCAGCTGAGTATGATGTTGACTGTGGGTTTATCATATATGGCCTTTGTTATGTTGAGGTATGTTCCCTCTATAAACATTTTGTTGAGAGTCTTTATCATAAATGGATGTTGTCTAGTCACATTTGGTTACAATTTGCTTTTAACTGTGAAGAAGTGACTTTATTTTCATGGACCATTTTCCCCTCACTTGTAAATAAGGCTCTATGAGTGGTTTGCAAGTCAGCATCTGAAGACCATGCTCCTATTTTGGATACCCTAATAGAAACCACACATTCACTTATGACACAATGAATGCATTGATCAAATTATCCAGTTTCTTAGTCTTGGAATAAAATGAATTACTACAGCATGCTACCATGTGCTCATTTCAGCTCATTAGAAGCTCAGGCATTGTATGTTAATATGCAGCTGTATTTAATAAAAAATTTAAATTAGTAATTATTAATAAATGTAGATTAGTAAACAAACAAAAATTAATAAATAAATGGATGTTGAATTTTGTCAGAAGCTTTTTCTGCAGCTTTTGAGGTTATCATATAATTTCTACTCTTCAGTATGTTAACGTGGTGTATTACATTGACTGATTTGTGGATATTGAACCATTCTTGTGCCCCAGGAGTAAATGCCATGGTGTACGATCATGGTCATGGTGATTGATCTTTTAATATATTGTTGACTTTGGTGGGCTAAGATTTTGTTGAGTCATTTTGCATCTAGGATATTGGCCTGTAGTTTTTTTGTGTGTGACACCTGTCTGGTTTTGGTATCAAGGTAATGCTGTCCTGGTAGAATGAGTTTGGAAGCATTTCTTCTGCTTCCATTTTTTAGGACAGTTTAAGAATAGGTGCGAACTCTTCTTTAAATGTTTGGTAGTATTTACCTCTGAAGCTGTCTGGTCCTGGCTTTTCTTTGTTGGAGGTCTTTTTTTTTTTTTTATTACTGATTCAATTTGATTACTGATAATCAATCTGTTCACATTTTAGATTTCTTCCTGATTCAGTTTTGAGAGATTGTATGTGTCTAGAAATATCCATTTCTCCTTGGTTGTCCATTTTATTGGTATGTAATTGTTTGTAATAATCTCCTATGATGATCTGTATTTCTGTGGTGTCAGCAGTAACTTTTGCTCTTTCATTTCTTAATTTATATATTTGAGCTATCTTTTTCTTGTTTATCTATTTTGTTTACCTTTTCAAAGAACCAGCTCTTAGTTTTATTGACCTTTTCTATTGTTTTTCAAGTCTCTGTTTCATTAATTTCTGCTCTATATTATTCCCTGTCTTCTTCTATCCTTGGGTTTTGTTTGTTCTTTTTTTAGTTCTTTTAGGTGTAAAGTTAGGTTGTATATTTGAGATTTTTCTTGTTTTCTGATGTAAGCATGTATCACTATAAAATTCCCCTTTAGGACTGCTTTTTCTGCATCCCATAGATTTTAGATTGCTGTGCTTCATTTTCATTTGTCTCTAGGTATTTTTTTTACTTCCTCTTTGATTTATTTCATGACCGGTTTGTTTAGCTTCCACATGTTGTATTTTTTGCAGTATTTTGTGTCTTGTAGTGAAGTCTCATAGCGTTGTGGTCAGAAAAGTGCTTGGGAGGGAGGGTAGTAGCTCAGTGATAGAGTGTGGGCTTAGCACGCACCAGGTCCTGGTGTACCTCAGTTTACTCACAGCTGCAAGTGTACCCACTCTCTGACCAAAAGAGCAGCCCAGAACACAGTGTCACTATTAAATTATTCTTTCTTGTCCTTGGAAGCCAGAGGGATTTTCTCTCTACAGTTCTGCCAAAAGTATTTTAGTTGTACCATCAAGCATTTGCTATAGAAAATGTTCCTTGCAGAAACCAAGCCCAAATCCAAAAGTCCTGCATGTGTCTCCCTAATTTGCTCATTTCTCCCTGAGTTTGGCATTCCCAGGCTGTCTTTTACACACAATAATCCTCATGTCTTAAATAAACAATAATAAAGATATATTATTTCTCCATAAGTGTATTGAGTAAAATATGAAGCAGAAAGACAAAATATTTGTTACTAAGCTTGATTCTTGACTTTCATATATCTGGACCCTTTCATTTCATTGTCAAGTTTTTAAAACAACTACCAAAACATGAAACAATGTAGATTTTACTCTTGCCTATTCTCTGTCCTCATAATTGACACTTTCCAACCTCTCTACTTCCCACTATTAAAATCCCTCTCCAACTGAACATCCTTTCCATTAACACTGCCAACAGTCTAGCTCAGACCTCAACCAGAGATTTCAACTTTTTGAACATGAGGAAATTTTTTAATATTAATAAAATGGTTTATCCCTTTTTACAAAAAGGAACTTATATTTTTAGAATCTAATACTTGAGAAAATCTACAAAGACAAAAGCTACTATTGATTTATTAACTCATTTAAATGATTTATATTTTATTAGTCAAAATAATATCTCTAAATACCTCCCAGATATTGAGTGTATGTGTGTGTGTGTGTTGTGGTTTTCACGTGCCTAGCACTTCTGTCTTATTTGGGAAACAGGCTACCCTTTCTGCTCTGGTTGTGTTTCCCTTGTCGTGATAGTTGGCTTTGGGTCTTGAGGAAGTCACGTCACACGTGTCTGCAAACGCCACTCCTTGTGTTAGGCGCTGAGTCTTGACAAATCATACAACTGTGATAATTAGAGTTCCTCCATGTGACTGGGGAGAAAAGTCCTCTAGGGACCAATGGAAAGGCCATGAGGACGTGAGCTTGGCTGCTGGCAGCAGCCCTCCGCTTCACAACATTGTGAACTTGGGATGAGGCCAACTTACAGGGAACATCAGAGATGAAAAATGAAAACATTTTCTGCTTTTTGAATAAGCTGATTTAAGTTGAATTTTCTGTTAGTTTAAACCTCCCACCCTACAGCGCACCATTGAGAAAGCAGGGTCGGGGAAAACCAACTCATCTTTAAAATGATCCGATTCACTTTTTAAATTATAAAAGTAAAACAGCAATAGGAACAAACAAAAAAATCAAGCATTACTTAAGAATATAAAAGTAAAGTTTTCCCCCTCAAATCCACAGCCCAGCTTTTCGCTGGAAACTTCTAGATTTCTAGATTTCCTTCCAAGATCAAAGACATACAAAGGGGAATCTTTGAAATTTTGTTTAAATGGTTAGTATTATCCAATACATATTAGTCTACCATTTGCTTCCATTCTAGAAATATGGATCTACTTCATTATTTTTAATGAGCTCGTTGGCGAGGGAGAAGTTCCAAAGCAGGCAGCTTTCATATTTTTTAGACAAAGAAACAAATTTGTGAGGAATTGACAGGATAAAGAAACCTGGCTTTGAGTGCTTAATTAATAAAGAATCTAAGCAGTTTGGGCTTGATTTCCCCACTGCTGTTAGTCCTGTGTGACTTCTGTCCTGTTCCTGCTGTGCACAATTGGGTAAATACAGGTTCTTGATACTTGGACCGACTATAAACCAGTCACTTTGAAAAATTCATATATATATGTATATATATGGTATCTGAATTACTTTTGCAATCTGATCATGTTGGCCTCAATAAGATGCATCTTAACTTATTTCCCTGATCTGAAATATACTATTTTTGGTAAAAACAATTCAGTGATGTGCATTACAGAAGCTTGGATGTATGACCTCTGAGAAAGCAGTCATTGAAGATGGAATATCAAATCAACAATAGATAACCAAGTTTAATTTTCTGTGATTTTCCACAAGATACTTCCACAGTATGGCAGATAGAGACCTAGGTTTAATAAAATAAATATTTAGGAGGCAGAGAGGTTAATGTGACTCTTGCACACACACAAAAAAGTAATTTGGTAAATTAGATTCAACACCACCAATCGTTTGAAATTTCTTAAAGATGGTCAATGTGAACTTCTTAGTAGATAACAGACATTCTCTGAAGCCTAACAGCAACCAGAGAAAAATGTTTAAATGTTCCCATGATAATGAATAGTTTGCATTTACTCTGTGCCTTCCTGGAAAAACTCTGAAGACTTTATGAATGAGTATTTTTGTAAGTAAGTGAGTTTCAGTGCAGAGTAAAGCAAGGTGCTCAACATGACTGGGATCTATCTAAAGACTCATTTCCTTTATGAGCCACTTAAAAATATAGGTAATGAGACAATACTCTCTGAAAAAACAACTATGTCTTCAAAAACGTAGATTAATGTAGAAAATGGCTTAGGATTTAGTAAAAGTTTCCTTTCACTGGAAAAACCAGTTCCAAATTTCTTCATGAGTAGCTACTGCCCTTGACTGTTGATGCCTTCTATGGCCTGTAAGACATATTTAAATAATTAATAAGTATTGCTTGTTAATCAGTTTAGTTCTTGCTTCCTCCTACAGAAAAGAACAAAATAATCCACAAGCGAGGGCAATATGTTGTCCTCGGTTCATTGTAGATACTTCAGATCACGTAGACTGTTCTGATATTGGACAGCAATGATCATAGCACGTTTAGGAATATTAACAAGTAATAGTTCTGGAGAAAAGCCAGTTGGCAAAAACTGCCGCTGCACCAAACAGGAGATTAGCCAGTTCTTTTACTCCCTCCTGCTTTGAAAGTAGAAAAATCTCCACATTACATACAATTACATTATTGTTAATGTTTATATGCACAAAGTATATGCACTTAACAAAATATTTAATTTTTAATTAAAACTCAGAAAGTGCCTTGAAACCCTAGTGGGCTGATATGTTATGTGCCATATGGTATCCACATGTAGAATTAGGGAAGTTTTTCAGAAATCAATGATCTCGCCAAAAATGTAATGCAGACTAAGTTGTCCCCGTATTGAGCTACTGGGGCTCCTAATATTCTTATGAAGAAGATCCTACTCTCAGGACAATTGTTTTTAATTTAATCAGTACGCTTGAAAGTTTGACGTAAAGACGTGGAATTAAAATTTTCAAAATTGGTTCTTCCTCTGATATCAGTAATTCTATTTTTTTAAAAAAGAAAAATTCCCAGTTGGCATACAGCTTATCAAATATTCTCACCTTTCTGAAACTTTTCCATTCTTATAAAACACCACCTCATCATACTCTACAAATTTAGTTTCCTCAGCCGTTCACTTGGGAGAAGATGTGTTACCTGGCCTGTTTGTATTGATCAACTTAACCCAGGGTTAATTAGAATGTAGATGTTAATCAACATGGCTTAGTGAGTGCTTACTGTACAGGAGGAACTGTGCTTGGCACTTGACAAGGCTCTATGTGATGGGCATTATCAGAGATAATATTCACATGCTGACGGCAATCACAGCACAGGCATTGATTTATCAGTACATACCAGTACAGACACAGATCATAACTACAATATGTCCTGGAGGTGACCTACCAGCCAGATATTAGCCCTGATCTCTTGGTTTTCTAGGGCCACCATCACAGTCTACCTGCCTTAAACAACAGACATTTATTATTTTTTTGTAGTTCTGGAGGCGAGACGTCTGAGACCAAGATGTCAGCAGAGTTGGTTCCTGCTGAGGGCTGCAAGGAAGAGATCTATTCCAGGGTCTGCTTACCGATCACCTCTTCTCCCTGTCTTTTCGTATCTTCCCTCTATCCACATCTGCATTCAAATTTTCTTCTAAGGACACCAGACATATCAGATCAGGGCCACTAATAACCACTGTTTAACTAAGCCTCCTTAAACACCTGATTTCCAAAGATGGTCATATCCTGAGGTGCTGGGGGTTAGGACTTCAAGAGATGAATTTTTGAGGGGACACAATTCTGCCCATAACACCTGGTTACCTTAACTCCATTTTAAGATAAAGAAATAAACTGTAGTTTAAGTACTTAGCTTATGGTCATATAACTAACAGACTAAAACTAGAGTTCAAATCGAAGTTTGTGAGAGTCTAATTTTCATAATCACTAAAAACTTCAAGCAATTGATTTTTGAATTATTTGATTTACTTTTTCTTTATATCATTTTATCTTTAAAAAGTTTACGTTAATTATAGACACGTTCAAGTTAAAGGACATTTTCATCAAGTTAGCATTATAAACTTCTGATTACATGGTATTTGATGTACTACGTGTATTTTTATTTGCTAATTTTTTCTATAACCAGTGGTCGTTCCCAACAGATATAAGAAAGCTTATGTGAAAAGTCATACTTACAACAAAAACATAAATAAAGAAAACAAACAAACAAACACAGTTTAAGGTAAACTATGAGAAGTGTTCCTAAGTGTGAACTCTATTTCTGAGCTCCTACGTGTGGAGACCAGTTCAGCCTGAAGAAGGAATTGGAATCCTGTCATGGTATTAGGAAAACATGGTGCATCCATTATGTCCAAAACTCGAAACTAGGGCAAGTTTATTCCAGCAGGCTCTTCCAAATTCTAACAAGTTCTCCTGAGGAGAATCCAACTCCCTGAGGGTTGTTTGACTCCCTAGGAGATATGACTTTATTTGATTTTACTTCTTTTACTTGTGAATTATTATTTTCTAGCTATTAGGGCTCAGATTCTGAAAAATTAGATATTGTCTTGTAGAAAATGGATAAATTGCAAATTATTTGTGTCCAGGCATTTGAAAATGATCTCTGTCTATTAGAAGATATAAGATAGCCCAAAGATGACCTGTATTGTCCTGTAGGACATTAGCCACTTTTGACTCAAAATTACTTAGCTTTCTTATTCCATCCATCATTTGCCACAAGTAATCAGCTTCAACATTCTGTATCATTAATAAGTTAAATAGGTCCCTGAATCTTTAACATGTACCTACTAAGAGACTTACCTATTTAACTTTTTGAAAATGTTATCTTAACATCTGATAAACTGATGGGTAAGTGACCCCAAGACATCTATTTCATGAGTTTGTGTGTCTGTGGCAAATATTACTTGTGACATTTTGTGTATAGACATTTTGTGTTTAGACCAAACTTTAGAGGGAGAAGAGAATGGAGAGAATTGATGGTTCATCCTTGGCCCCAATCCAGGGACTAGACGTGATCTTTTATGACCAAGGTGTGCAAGCGGCAGGAGGGTCTTGATGAAGCTCAAAACACAATCAGTGTTACATCTGAGCCCAGCCCTGAGAGGTGAAGGGGCAAATCCGCAATCCAGTTTTTCTTTCAGCTAATATGCTTATAACAGATAAATCATGGCAGACAGTGATTGCTTTATCATTAAAAGATTTTGTAAACACATGGCCCATATTTCTCTAAAAATAATTTTTTTCTATAAACTAAATTAATGTAAGATTGTTAGTAGAGGGTCAATGAGAAGCAGAAGAGCATCAGGAAAACAAAATAATTTACAACCAACCGGGATACTTTCAAGAGTAAAAGGCAAAGCTATTAATCACCCTAGAAATACAAGAGTAAACCATGACTGAGTTGAGCAAATTGGGATTTAAGGTCACTCTACGAAGGGACAAGAGTAGCAGAATAAATCTTAATTAATGTTTTCTAGGTACTTTTAGAAAATATGAGTGTCCTTGCAATGGACATAGAGATGCACTATCCAGATCAGACCCCTCCAAGAAAGTCCCCCATCTCCTAGGAGCAGTGTCAATAGGCAGCCTCACGACCAGCTCCTTCATGAAGGCTCAGCCACAGAGGGCTGCCCTGCCCAAGATCTCACCCTTCCTGGGGGCAGCTCAGGCCATTTCATTCCAGCACAGGACAACTGTCTCAGGCCATTTTAGCTGTAGAGCTCCCGAGGGTTTGACTTCTTCCTCTGCCTAATCCCACTTCCCTTCCCGCAGGTGTTGATCTCAAGGGCACTTCCTAATAAAAACATTGCCTACTAAACTCCATCTCAGAATCTGCTTCCCAGAAATCCCAACCTGGGGCAGTGTTTGACCTTGGTACCTTAAGTAGACTGTAATCGCACGATGCCAACGTGACGATGACCATAGGTTGCCTGGTTACATTCCCCATGTACCAGTTATATGACTGTGGGCAAGTTACTCAGCCTTGACTTCTTTTCCTGTAAAATGTAGATAAAAATAGAACCTTCCTTACAGGGCTGCTGTGAGATTTGAATGAGTTAATACATTTGAAGAGCTTAGATGGTGCTTAGAATATAGAAAGTCCTCAGTAATTCTTAGCTGCTATTAGTAACAGTGAAACTAGTTTCAGTCCTTTTCTAGTCAAAGTTGGAAACAATCCAGCATCTTCTTTAGAGCATAGGAAGCCCACAGCAATTTGGGATTGACTGAATTCACCGTAATGGGGCTCTTCTCCAAATTCAGTACTCTATGAGCTTCCTGACTGGCACCCAGGTCCTTGGTGATTTAACTCATGCATTATCCAGGTTCTGGCACTAAGCACAGCCCCTCCAGTGATGAAATTCCCTGTCTGAGGTCCGTGTCTACTCGAAGTCTAGATTCCTGGAATATCCCAATATTCCCACATCCGGGTCCCTAATAGTCATCCCAGGATATTCCCAACCTCCCCAAATTTGCTTACCCAGACCTCCAACTATGTCTAGTTGAGCAGATATCTGGGTCTCTTCTTACTCTGAATTTTTCCAACAGCATGCTCATGCTGCCCCCCCTCCCCTTTTTTTTAACCCCTTTAGACCAAATTTCCCAGGTTTAAGTACCCATTTCTTTTCTTAGGTCTTTTTTTTTTTTTTTGCAAGGAGTGGGAAGGTAATTAGATTTATTTATTGATTCATTTATAATTGGCAATACTGATGATTGAACCCAGGACCTCATGCATGCTAAGCATGCACTGTACCACTGAGCTATACCCTTCACCCAAACATAGCTTCGATTCACTCCCAAAACAAGAATCTTATTTTTTTCTCTGTTTTCATACTCAACCCTGTCAGGCTGCAGAGACCCCAGTTCTTTCGTTTGATCATCTTTGCTGATGCCTCCAAAATCTCAGTCCCAATCAGTGTGACCGAAAGAAAATCTCTCAGGGCAACAAGTCACAAACGACGCAGGGATGTAATAAATGTGGTCTATCATTCCAACCACAATGACTCTCAGGAGCCTGGTGAGGTTTTGAAGTACAACTCCCCAATTACCTCACAGAACGACACTCGGGTACTGCGTACATCTTGCATTATTTAAGATAGTCTAAGTTATGATAATAGTAACTGCTTCTGAAGCCAAAAATGAACATTATTTTTGAGATTATTCATTCTAAACATAGAAACCAGTTGTGAAAGAAGAAGGCAGAATATTTTGTCTTGATTTTTTTCAGTCTTTAAATAAATTAAGACAGGAATAGTGACAACTAAATTGCATAATCCCTTACTTCAATATACTGCTCAATTAATTTTTATGAATAAAAAGTATATTTCATACTTGTACAATATTTTAAAGTTTTAATCAAAATTTGTCTTCATAGAACAAACATTTTTATTACTGAGGAAAAATACTTAGAATTAAACATTTTCATTTGAGTGTATTAGTTTTAGTGATAGTGGCTGTTTTCCCTGATGTTTCAAAAATCCATCATAGATACTACAAAGTACCTTGATAGCCAAAGCAATCCTGAGGAAGGAGAGAAAAGCTGGAGGCATCACATTTCCTGATTTCAAGCTATATTATAAAGCTATAGTAATCAAAACAGAATGGTATTGGCATAAAAACAAATATATAGACCAATGAAATAGAATCGAGAGCCCAGAAATAAACCCATGCATATACAGTAGTTAATATTTGACTAAGGAGCCAAGGATACTCAATGGAGAAAACACAGTCTCTTCAATAAATGGTGTTGGGAAAATTGGATATTTATATGTAAAAGAATAAAACTAGACTGTATCTTACACCAATCACAAAATAAATAAATTCAGACAGATTAAAGACTTAAATGTGAAACCAGAAATCAGAAAATTCTTGGAAGAAAACATAAGGAAAAAGATCCTTGAAATTGTCTTGGCAAAAGGTTTTTTTTTTGTTTTGTTTTTGTTTTTGTTTTTGTTTTTTTGGTTATAACATCTAAAGCACATGCAACAATCAAAAATAAACAAGTACTCTAAGTACTCCAGCTTGGGTTATGCCATTATTCCTGTGACCAAAAGAACTAAATTAAAAAAAATTAACTGAAGTGGAAGGAAATGAAGCTCCCTAACGGAATGGAGAAAACTGCTCCTGGAAGGGAAGGGACAAAACAGTAGTTGTCCCTGTTATCAAAAAAGCACCGCTGTTTCCAACCCTCAACTTTCAACCAGTTACTGCAACAGGGCAATGCCTGGAAGACATCACTTCTGACTGCTATTTCAAGCATCAATAAGGCTGATACTGTTTATTCCTGGCCATGCAGGGTTTAGATGTTTCTGGTCTTGATCCTAGAAATTCTGACATGCTTCTCCACTACCAACCCAGACCAATGTCCCCAGTGATCTTCAGAATCTGAACTAAATAGAGCCAGGGACACCCTTGGCTTGCTCTCTAACAGAGAACTCAACACTCAATAAGTAATATCTTCGATGTTGAAATAATCTCGAGAAACACAATAATTTTCTTAAGACCTTCAGGATTCCTTCTTTATTGCAAGTCAACTCTATGCCTTGTCTATAACTTTGGTGTGGTTCTCCTACTCTTTATTGTGGTTCCAAGAGTTGGGAGTGGACTGCTGACAGACACAAAGAAGACCACAAAGAGATGAGGTGTTCATTTAGAAAGACTACTGCAGGTATCGGGTCATGTGTATTATGAAACAAGGAGAAAGGTGCAAAGCAGAGATGGATTTGGATCCTTTCCTCTTTAAAAGCAATAAGTCATTGGTCATTACTCCACGGTGGCCTAATGCCTAGAGGGATTTATAAGAAAAATGAAAAAGCAATCCTGGATGAGCAGCAGAGGCACCATTCATTTGGCGTATCCTGCTAATTGTTCATTATACAGACCTCCCAGGGAATAACCATTCTGGCAACAGCAGAAAAGAATCCTGAGATTATAGACCATCTCATTTCTAAAATACTCAAATTCCTATTAAGATGATAAATCACAGTGTTTCTAAAGAAGTGTGACTCATTCTCTGTCTGGCAGGTGAATAATCACTGGATTAAGAGTCCCTAATGATATCATAGGTGTAATAATGGATTATAGCTCCTTTTAATAATAGGTCAAGAATTCTGAACCCTCCCTGTTAATCCATATTGCTTTAAAAAGCTGTTACAGTCCAAGTATATGAAAATTAAGCTGACTTTTCTGGGAGATTAGTGAAGAGAATTTATTATTGAATTTAGTGCCAGAAATGTGCCCAAAAGTGGTAACTCAAAACAAAACAAGCCCATGAGGACCAACAGCCACTCAAAAAAATTTTTTTTAAGTTTGAATTATAATATTACCAAACCAAAGGCCTTCATCAGTTTAAACTGATTTGATTAATATTCTAGAAAATCAGTTACTAGTGCCTGGAACACAGGAATAGACTATGTGAAAGACTAGATTAAAATCTACACCATTTGCCTTTGATGTCATATACAAAATATAATTAAATAAAATAAATGCAAATAAATAATAAATCTGTTCTTCTAAAGTTCAATAGATGACAAGATGATAGAGTGGATTCAACTGTAAAATTACGATGACTCCATAAACAATTGAGCTTTTTTCTCAATAATGAATTGGTGGATTCAGCTCTGGGTTGTTGAATTTGATGGCCGTCAACCAAGCCAACCTTGAACTGCTAATCTGCCCAAGAGCTGCTCACCAGTGGCTCTTTCCATCCTGGTGGATTATGTTTCCTAGCAGCCAGTGAATTTATGTGCCAAAATGAAGTCAATAAGTGCACCAGCTCACCATATTTCCCTTTAAATAGCTTAGGCTTTTAATAGAGCAAAAAAAAAAAAAAAAAAAAAAAAAATAGAGGCTCCTATGAGATTAAATCAAACCAAGAGTCAAGGTTCATGGTCAAGAGAAACTGAGATTTCAGGGCTTACGAGGGGGAGCTGATAAAGATGGAGAGGCTTTTCTCCATCTCAGGGGGACAGCTGAGAGACTGTTTTACTGCAAGTGAGATGTCGGCTTGTTACTGACTCATCACACCTGCCAACCTTAAGAGGGTCTCTTTGTCATTACTTATAACTGCCAATTTATAAAATGGCCCAGTAGGGAGTGAAAGAACCAACTGGAACAAATAGAGGTGTTACCACAGTTGCAATCTGTCTACTCCAGTCAGCACAAGTGGTGAATCTCAAATAGGAAGGAGCAGCCCAAGGCTGCTCCTTTCTGGTCACCAAACATGGTGGGCCTGAGAGGTGGGCCCCAGCCCTGGAGTCAGCCTCTGTGGAGTGCTGTGGACCGGGCATTCTGGGTGATAGCTGGGCAGAAAGGCTTGATTTGATCACATAAAGTTTTTCAGTATTAACTGGTTCAGGATATATAAGGTTTTTCCTAGTAACTTTACCTTGGGTTCAAATTCTGGGGAAAGAGAAGACAATTAAGCAGAAGCATCAGTGAAAAGACAGTGCGACGACACGGGAAGCACACAGGGAGAACCCTGACAACCCGACTCAACTGAAATAAGAGAAAATGAGATTGAGAAAAGGCTTCTGTCTGCCTAGAACATTTCTGCTGTGCCATTTCTCTCCCTCTGGTCATGTCTGTGTGTTTAGGCCTTTCAAGCTAGAGGCTGTTCTGGGCACAATACAAGGCTCAGCTGTTCACCCTGGTCTTACTTTGATTTGACCTTTCAGTCAAATTGGCATTTTGTAGTTGTTTGGAAGCTGTGCCTTGGGGAGGGAGTTTGCTGTGCTGGGCAGGGAGGGTACTGAAGGAAGAGAACACAATTTATAACCATTTTGGTAGCCCACTGACAGTGGAAGGTCATGCTATGATGTTTTGAATGCATTTCTGGGGACTATGTCAGCCCCCTAATGTGACTGCAAGTTAAACCTTAGCTTGGATATGGCTTTAAAGCACAACAGAATGACCCACAGAGCTTTTCAAAAGTACCCGTGTCTGGATCTCATCCCTGGATATTCTGACTTAATTAGACTAGGATGGGACCCAATCCTTAGACTTTTAAAAAAGCTCCCCCAGATACTTATAATGTGCACATATTTCTAATGTGCAGCCAGGACATAGAATCCCCCCAAATCAGAAAAAAATCCAAATACAGAGAATGCTCTGGTCTATAAGGGCATGTCTGCTGTTCTTTGGATTGGATCCGTTGAATCCTTAGTGGCACTGGCTCCGACGTTTGATAAGATGCCTCCACCCCAGAGATGCTTGCCTCTGTGCTTCTATCAGAAATCCTTGCATAACTTGAAAAAATGCTCAATAGCACTACTTATCAGAGAAATGCAAATCAACACTACAATAAGGTATCACTTCACACCAGTCAATAACAATCATTCAGAAGTCCATGATAAATGCTGGAGAGGCTGTGGAGAAAAGGGACCCCTCCTGCACTGCTGGTGGGAATGTAGTTTGGTGCAGCCATTATGGAAAACAGTATGGAGATTCCTCAAAAAACTAAAAATAGACTTACCATATGACCCAGCAATCCCACTCCTGGGCATATATCTGGAGAGAACTCTAATTTGAAAAGATATATGCACCTCAATATTGACAGCAGCATTATTTACAATAGCCAAGACATGGAATCTACCTAAATGTCTGGATGACTGGATAAAGAAGCTGTGGTATATTTATACAATGGAATACTACTCAACCATAAAAGAATAAAATAATACCATTTGCAGCAACATGGATGGACCTGGAGATTATCATTCTAAGTGAAATAAGGCAGAAAGAGGAAGAAAAATACCATATGATATTACTCATATGTGGAGTCTTTAAAAAAAAAAGACACAAAAGAACTTATTTACAACAGAGAAACACATTAACAGACATAGAGAACAAACTTATGGTTACCAAGGAGGGAAGGGAGTTGGAAGGGATAAATTGGAAGTATGAGGTTTCTAGATACTAACTACTATACATAAAATAGATAAACAGCAAGTTTATACCATATAGTACAGGGAATTACATTCAATATCTTGTAGTAACCTATAATGAAAAAGAATATAAAAAGGAATATATCTGTCTGAAATGCTATGCTGTACACCAGAAATTTACACAACATTGTAAACTGACTATACTTCAATTAATAAAAAGAAGACCTTGCATTAAGTTATGCAGATTGGGATCATATATTTATGTGTGTGTGTGTGTGTGTGTGTGTGTGTGTGTGTGTGTGTGTGTGTGTGTGTAGCTTGACATACATGTGACATGCATACCTGTTAATGGCTTAAGACAATAGTAGTGTCCAGGAAAATTTCAAACTTAAGGAAATCCTTCTGAAGGAATTCCACGGGGCTCATTAAAAGAGTAATGGTCTTTCAAAAGTAGAAATCTTCACTAATTTGGGCTCAAATTCTCTTTTAAGTGTGGCATTGAAGAGATACTTCTATATCTAAAATTTGATATTCAACCAGATAAGGAAGGCTACAGTTTTTAAATTGACACAATTTCCTTGATAAAGTGAAGGCTGTCAAAATGATAGGTCGAAGCCCTGAGGCAGGAGGAAAGATACTTTCCATCTCCGTGGTAAATAAAGTTCTTGACAGAGTCTGAGTGAAATAGGAGAGCGTTCCAGCTGGCAATCTCCTGATAGTCATTCTTGGCATGATGGAAGAAGGATTACGGAAGGGGGGACATAATTAGCTTTCATCACAGTGTCATGACAGAATCCTCCCCTCTGTGGGACTAGCCTTATGAAAAAGATTATTATACCCACTGCCATTCATAACTGGACTGCATTATGCAACCTGTGATTAAAAAAAAAGTTTGACATTCCGTGAAGCCTAAATCAAGAATGCATAGCATATGAATTACGATTTAAGTGGAAAAGCAACCTCGCGGGAAGGGAGAAGTCTAGTCCATGACAAGCCATGCAGGCTTTATGATTCCTCTGTGTTCCAAGTTTCAGTGAGCTGATAAATAGGAAGTGGTGAATGATTAACTCTGTTGAAGAGTATACAACACCCTCTGAGAATTAGAATCCATCCTGGATATTTACTCAATATCCCTCCAAA
Organism: Camelus bactrianus; assembly: GCF_048773025.1. NCBI lineage: Eukaryota > Metazoa > Chordata > Mammalia > Artiodactyla > Camelidae > Camelus > Camelus bactrianus. The sequence goes on from NC_133540.1 coordinate 24,026,781, forward strand.
GAGATTTTGCCTTTCAATGTAGTGGAGCGAGCCCAAAACTTGGTACCAGGGTTTCTGTGTTCTGACCCCAGATATTCAAATAAGTGCTGTAAGCAATTCAGTATTTCTGGAGCTTATTTTTTTTTTTTTATCATCTGTAAACAGTGGGATTATATTCACTCATTTGTTCATTCAAGAAATAGTCATTGTTGCCTATTACGTTCTAAGTATATTCCAGGGACTGAGGATGCAGAGATGAACAATTTTTGGAGCTTGCGCTCAAGCAGTGCAGAGCCTAGACAGCTAAGTAAGTAAGTATGGACCATTCAGAAGAGCAAAAACATACACAAAATACAAAAGGAAATGACTAACTTGGTTGGGGAGGGGAGGGGGAATCAGTGCAGACTTCACAGAGCAGGAAATGCTCGAGCAAGGCTCAGGAACCTATAGGCCCATGTTAGTTTGAGTCTGTGATCTTAAAAACTGAAAATAATGTAGTCCGATAATAAATGGAGTTATACGGGTGAATTAGTGTCTTTGTATAAATTGCAAGAGTTTTTTCCATAAGTCCAATAGATCTGTGAGTCCTGGTGAGCATCAGAGAATAATACTTAGGAAGCGCCTTCTCATCCTTTCCCAGTGCTGTATCAGGCCCCACCCTGGAAAGCATCTCAGTGCCACAATCCCTCCATTCAGTTATGCTGCCTGCCGACCATCTGCTTGGCTTTGTACGACTCCCCGGGCAGATGAGAAGGAATAAGACTCAGCTCTGCCTTTAATGAGTTTAATAGGCAGCTGGGGGAAAAGATTTATAAACATATTTAAGGGAAAAATAAGGAGGTCACAGAGTAATGAGCCCTATAATAGGGATTGACCAAAGGTGCAATGGGAACCCAGAAAAAGGGGGGCACTTAGTGTTGACTAGAGGTAGGGGTTTTAGAAGAGTGATAACACCTCAGTTCATATTTATTGAGCTCTTACATTGTGCAGTCATTTTTCACGATTGTCTCGTTTGATTCTTTATTACAGTCCTATAAGGTAAATATTATTACCCTTTTTTTTAATTGAAGGATAGTTGATTTTACGTTAATTTCTGGTGTACAATAAAGTGATTCAGTTATACATATATATATTCTTTTTCATATTCTTTGTAGGTTATTACAAGGCATTGAATATAGTTCCCTGTTCTCAACAATAGTACCTTGTTGTTTATCTATTTTGTATATAGTAGTATCTACAAACCCCAAACTCCTAATTTACCCCCTGCCCATTCCCCACTGGTAACCACAAATTTGTCATCTATGTCTGTGAGTTTGTTTCTGTTTTGTAAATAAGTTCACTTGTGTTCTTTTTTTTTTAAGTTTCCACAAATAAGTGTTATCATGTGATATTTGTCTTTCTCTGACTTATTTTACTTAGTATGACAATCTCCAGGTCCATCTATGTTGCTGCAAATGGCATTATTTCATTCTTTTTTATGGCTGAATAGTATTAGATTTATTATCCCATTTTACAGATGAAAAAAATCTTGGGCTCAGAGAGATAAGTAATCTAGACCCAAATCACAGTCATTCTTAAAAAGGCAAGCTTCCAACTCGAGTCTGCCTGAGCCCAAAGTCTACATGTGCAGCTATGTTTAGATACTGCTTCCCAAATAGAAATTTCCTACGAAACTGCTTGCCTTCATTTCTTAGGGTTGCTATAACAAATTACCATAAACTGGATGGACTAAAGCAAGAGAGCTTATTTTCCCATAGTTTTGGACACCCCAAGATCAAAATCAGTGTGTCAGTGGGACTGCACTCCCTCAAGAAGCTCAGGGGCATAATCCTTACTTCCCTCCCTCCCCATTTGGTGACATCAACTATCCTTTGGCTGTGGAAGGACAGTCCCATCTCTGCCTCCTCCTCCACACAGCTCCTCCTGTGTGCCCCTGTGTCTTCTCTTCTGTTTCTCATAAGGACATTGGTCATCAGATTTAGGACCTAATTCAGAACTATCTCATCTTGAGATCTTTACCTTAAATTACATCTGCAACAACCCTTTTTCCAAACAAGTTCACACTCATAGGTACCAGGATTTGGGGCTTAGATATATCTTTTGGAACGCCACAATTCAACCCACTAGAATAATGCTTCAGTGGAGTTTACAGGACAAGCTGGAGTCAGAGAACAGGAGAGAGTATCACAAGAAGAAATAGCAGACCAGACAGATAAGAGAAAGCCACATGGGAAACCACATATACTCTATTACACTGGGAACACCAATATACAAATAAACAAACAAAAGCATAAGCTGAGAAAAGAGGTTCAAAAACTAGAGAGAGTTCAAATAATCAAGAAACTGGCCCACCAATCTAAGTTATTAGGGTTACATTCAAGACATTTTATGTAAGGGAAAAAATAATTAATTATGCATTTGATGAAAGACACTTTAGTGCCAATATCTAGGCAACATTACAGGATGGGAATTTGTGGTGAGGAAGATCCAATAGGTAGCCTTTGTCATAACCCAGGTGGAAGAGAATAGAACAAAGACCATTAAAAAGGAGAAGGGGTTATGAAATCAAATGATAGCAAAGGATAGATTTGACTAGACTTGACAGCTTTGCTGTGCAGAAGCTTTTTCGTTTGATAGGTCCCATTTGCTTACTTTTGCTTTTGTTTCCCTTGCCTAAGGAGACATATCCAAATATATGTATATATAGCTAAGACCAATGTCAAAGAAAGTACTGCTTATGTTTTCTTCTAGGAGTTTTATGGTTTCAGGTCTTGCACTGAAGTCTTTAATCCATTTGGAGTTTAGTTTTGTATATGATGTGAGAAAGTGGTCCACTTTCACTTTTCCATATAGCTGTCCAGTTTCCATAGCACCACTTATTGACGAAGTTGTCTTTTCCCCATTGTATATTCTTATCTCCTTTGGCATAGATTAACTGACCATATGTGTGTGGGTTCGTTTCTGGGCTCTCGGTTCTGTTCCATTTATTTATGTGTCTCTTTATGTGCCAGGCCATACTAATGTGATTATTGTAGCTTTGTAGTATAGTTTTGAAATCAGGAAGCGATACCTACAGCTTTGTTCTTTAAGATTATTTTGGCTATTCATCATCTTTTGTGTTCTATACAAATTTTAGGACTATTGCTTCCAGTTCTGAGAAAAAATACATTGATATTTTGATGCAGATTGCACTGAATCTGAAAATTGCCTTGGGGAGTATGGTCATCTTAATAATATTAATTCTTCCAAGACATGAGCACACTATATCTTTACACTTATCTATACATCTTTCATTTCTTTTGTCAGAATCTTATACGGTAGTTTTCTGAGTACAGGTCATTTACCTCCTTGGTTAGATTTATTCCTAGTTATTTTCCTTTTCATGCAATTGTAAATGAGCTTGTTTACCTAAAGTCTTTGTTATTATTGTATAGAAACACAACAGATTTCTGTATATTAATTTCATAGGCTGCCACTGAATTGAATTCATTTATCAGTTCTAATAGCTTTTTAATGGTGTCTTTAGGAGTTTTTATATAGTATCATGTCATGTGCAAACAGTGACAGTTTTACTACTTTTATCCATTTTAGATGTCTATCATCTCTTTTTTCTTGCCTGATTGCTATGGCTAGGACTTCCAGTACTATGTTGAATAAAAGTGGTGAGAGTAGGCACCCTTGTACTGACCTCGATCTTAGAGGAAGTGTTTTCAGCTTTTCACTATTGAATATAATGCTGGCTATGGATTTTTCATATATGGTCTTTATGATGTTGAGGTATATTTCCTCTGTACCCATTGTGTTGAGAATTTTATCTTAAACTGATGTTGAATATTGTCAAAAGACTCTTTTTGCATCCATTGAGATGATCATATGGTTTTTATTCTTCAATTTGTTAATGTGGTCTATCACATTGACTGATTTGCAGATATTGAAAAATCCTTGCATCCTTGGGTTAAGTCTTACTTGATCATGTTGTTTTATCCTTTTAATGTATTGTTGAATTCAGTTTGCTAACATTTTGTTAAAGATGTTTGCATCTGTGTTCATCAGGGACACTGGCCTGTAACTTTCTTTTTCTGCTATGTCCTTGTCTGGTTTTGGTATCAGGGTGATGGTGCCCTTATAGAATGAGTGTGGAATACTTCCTCAATTTTTTTTGGAGCAGTTTGAGAATAGGTGTTAACTATTCTCTAAATATTTGGTTGAATTCACCTTTGAAGCCATCTATTGATAGACTTTTGCTTTGGGAAGTTTAAAAATTACTGATTAAATTTCATTACTGGTACTTGTTCTGTTCATATTTTATATTTCTTCCTGATTCAGTCTTGGGAAATTGTATGTTTCTAGGAATTTGTTAATTTCTTATAGGTTGTCCATTTTATTAACATATAGTTGTAGTAAACTCTTATGATTCTTTGTATTTCTGTGGTGTCAGTTGTAACTTCTCTTTCATTTCTGATTTTATTTATTTGGGTCCTCTCATTTTTCTCTTGATTAGGCTGGCTGAAGATTCATCAATCTTGTTTATCTTTTCCAAGAACCAGCTCTTAGTTTCATTGATCTTTTCTGTTTTTTCTTTTAGTCTCAATTTCATTTATATCCACTTTATTATTCCTTCCTTCTATTAATTTTGGGCTTAGTTTGTTCTTCTTTTTGTAGTTCCTTTAGTGTAGATTATTTGTTTATTTGAAGAGCTTTTTGTTTGTTTGTTTCCTGAGGTAGGACTGTATTGCTATACACTTTCCTCTTTAAATTGCATTTCTGTGGTCCATCAATTTTGGATCATTGTTTCTGTTTTCATTTGTCTCCAGATATTCTTTGAATTCTTCTTTATTTCTTCAGTGACTCACTGGTTGCTTAGTAGCATATTATCTAATCTCCATGTGTTTGTGTTTTTTGTAATTTTGTCTTTATAGCTGATTTCTTATATTTCTATAACATCGTGGTTGGAAATGATGCTTGACATGATTTCTTCTTAATTTTATTGAGACTTGTTTTGTGGCCTAGCATGTGATTTATCCTGGAGAGCGTTCCATGTGCACTTGAAAAAAAAAGTCTATTCTCCTGCTTTTGGATGGAAGAGTCCACATATATATCAATTAATTTCATCTTATATAATGTGTCATTTAAGGCCAGTGTTTCTTTATTGTTTCTCTGTCTGGAGAATCTGTCTATTGATGTAAGTGGTATGTTAAATTTTCTTACTATTATTGTTTACTATCAATTTCTCCCTTTTATGTTTGTTAATATTTGCTTTATGGATTTAGGTGCTCCTATGTTGGATGCATAGCTATTTACAAATGTTTATCTTCTTGTTAGATTGATCAATTTATCATAATGTAATGGTCTTCTTTGTCTCTTGTTACAACCTTTGTTTTAATGTCAATTTTGTCTGATATAAGCAGTGCTACCCTGGCTTTTTATCTCAACTTCAGTTCTGAATGATAAACTCACTGGATAAAGTATTCTTAGTTGTAATTTTTTCTTTCAGCATTTTGACTATATTATGCCAGTCTCTTCTGGCCTCTAAAGTTTCTGCTGAAAAATCAGCCTATAGCCTTATGGGGCTTCCCTTGTATGTAACTAGTTGTTTTTCTCTTGCTGCTTTTAAAATTCAGTCTTTAACTTTTGACACTTTAATTGCTGTGAGTCTTGGTGTGGATCTTTGTGGATTCATCTTATTAGACACTCTTTATGCTTCTTAGACTTTGATATCTGTTTCCTTTGCCAGGTTAAGAAGTTTTCAGCCATTACTTCTTCAAATAGGGTTTCTGTCTCTTTCTCTTCTTCTTCTAGGATCCCTATAATGCAAATGCTAGTACGTTTGATGTTATCCAAAAGGTCCCTTAAACTGTCCATCTTTTCATACTCCTTTTTTTTCTGTTCTCATTTACACTACCCTGTCTTTTGGACCACTGATCTGTTCTGCAACCTGTAGTCTGCTGTTGAGTCCATTTAATGTGTTTTTCATTTCAGTTATTGTATTATTCAGTTTTGATTGGTTCTTTTTTATATTTTCTTTCTCTTTGTTGAAGTTCTCACTGAGTTCATCTATTTGTCTTTCAAATTCAGTGAGAGTTTTTATGACTATACTTTGAACTCTTTACCTGGTAAATTGCTGATCTGTTTTGGATAATTCCTTTTCTGAGATTTTGTCTTGTTCTTTTGTTTGAAAGGTATTCCTGTGTCTCCTCATTCTGACTAACTTTCTTTGTTTCTATATATTAGATATATCAGCTATATCTCCCACTCTTGAAAGAGTGGCCTTATGTAGAAGGTTTCCTGTGGGACCCAGCAGCACAATCCCCCCTGGTGACCAGAGCCAGGTGTCCAAGGGTATCCCCTGTGGGGTCTGGGCATGCTCTTCTATTGTGGTTGGGTGATGATTGCTGCAGGTGTGCTGGTGTGTGGGGCTGGCCCTTGGCCCATCTGGCTGAGAAGTCTGGCCACAACTGCTGCAGGCATGCTGATGTGCCATGCTGGCCTCTGTCATGACTGGCTATGAGGTCTGGACACAAATGTTGCAGGCCCACTATTGTGCAAGACTGGCCCCCCTGGAGCAGGAGCTGCTTTGGAGGGGTGTCAGTGCCAGCCAAGGCTGCCTATCAGGCAGGGAGGGGTACGAGACCCTTTGGAGAGGCTGGCTGGGGTGGGCATTTTGAATAGGGCAGGTTCTTGGGGGAATTCTGGGGCAGGGTATAATGCTGATGGAGAGTGACAGATATGGCACCTGCCAGTGCTGAACCAGCTGGGTGGAAGGAATGTTAAAAAAAAAAAAAAAAAAAAAAAGGCACCCACCAGACATCCATTCCCAGAGGAAGTTCCACCAGATCTCTGCCCCTCCAGCACATGCCATAAATTAGTCCCTGAATCTCTTCATATGACAAAGGTGCTTTTCAAGTGCTGCCTCAGCACTGGGACTCAAAGTGAGTGAGTTTGTGTGTGAGCCCTTCAGGAACAGAATCTCAGTTTTTCGTAGCCCTTTATCTCTCCCAGTTGTTTACACTCAAAGCCATATGTTAAGGGGGCTTGTCTTCCCAGTGCAGGTCCCCTGGGCTAGGGGGCCCAATGTGGATCTTGGACCCTCGCTCCTCAGGGAGAACCTCCATGGTTGTAATACCCTTCTGCTAGTGGGTTGCCACACCAGGGTGGGCATTCTGACTGGACCACATCTCTGCCCCTCCTACCCAGCTCAGTGTGGCCTTTTTTATATGCTTAGTTGTAGAAAAATCTGTTCTGCTAGTCTTTGGGTCATTCTCTGGAGTAGTTAGCCTGCATATAGCTATTGTTTTGGTATGTCCATGGGAGAAGGTGAGCTCTGGGCCTTCCTACTCCACCATCTTGATCTGGATCTCTCAAGAGCTCCACTTTAAATGGAACCATTTTCATTTGACCTAATTGAAAATATTATTTGAATAACTAAATTAATATTTATACTCACTATAAAATATACCAAACTTATGGACAAACCAATACATTTAATTTAAAAAATCATTTATACTTTACCAGAAAAAAACATTATTTTTGATGACTATCTTTCTAATCCTTGTGCTTTACAAACATATATACTGTTTTTTTCTTTACAAAAAAAAATTGTCATACCACAAGTCTATCCTATGAATGTTACGACGAAATGTAGTTCCATGTCATAAGATAAACTTCAACATTATTTTTATGACTTAATGTTACTTCTCTGTATTGATAAATCACAGTTTACTTAATCAATTTCTTGCTTTAAGGCATTTAGATTACTTCCAAATTTATATTGTATTATTATAAACACTGTTTTGAAGAACATTCTTATAGCTTAGTTATTGTGCATATTTATGCCATTTTCTTATGATACATTCTTAAAATTGGGACTTTTCAGGTTTTGAGATATTTTGCCAAATTTCCTACCAACTCATGTGAATGAACAAGTTCATAATCATTATTTAAAAGATTTGAGAATATAATAGGTGTGCTGGCATTTCTGTTCACCCTTCCAGATCCACACTGTACTCCAATTGCCACCACGTTCCATGCCCCAGGAGGCTGTTCCTTAAGAATCCTATCAACCAGTTCCCTTGTCTTTGACTTCTGGTTGGGTTTGGCCAGCAAAGGATAACAGCAGAAAATTGGAATGCTGTTGGAAAGAGAATGGACTTCCTAGCCTTGCTCCCTCTATGCCAATACAGTTGACAGTTGCTGAACACCTCTTTTGTTGGATATCCCTTTCCTGCAGCCTCAGTCCTCCCAGAGTCTCAGTAAAAATTTGCTTTGTTGCCTCATCAAGCCAAAGAGGGTAACAATTTCCCATAGTTGCAATTAGTAGAATGTTTCAGTTTCTTATTGGTTACCTTGAGAGACTCACAACTATAAAACAATCCCTTCGGCAAAACTCTCTCCAATTATCCCACAGAGAGTTTCATCTATTTCATGCCAGGGCTTTGGCCAAAAGATGGATAAGTACAAATTCTTTAACATAGAACTAATCCAGGGCAATCCATATGAAGTGCCACCATTCACACTGTGATATGCTCGTCTCCGCATCATTCACTTTTTTCTCATTAATGGTTTTGTTTGGATCAACAGAAAAATCAAGTTACTTTTAATATGCTTAAAGAAAAATTTGTTTTTTCATAAGAAAAGAAAAAATTAGGTGGGTAGGGACGTGAGAAAAATTGTACGAGGTCTTCTTCCATGCTTTCTTGTTGGGAGTGCTGTTTCCTTTTGCCAAGATTCAAGGCTGAGGCCAGTCATTCCCTTCTCTGCCCCCAGCCCCACTGAAGAGGTCGGCACCTCTTCCACCGCTGCCATCATCCCTGCCTTCTCCTTTCTTTGAATAGGGGCAACTGCTTGCTGAAGTGTGATGTATGAAGAGGTGGGAGGAAATGAGCCTGATACCTCAGAAGCTTCAACTCAGGAGGAGGCCAAGATGGCGGAGTAGAAGGATGCTTTTAGCTCACCCTCTCCCACAAATACACCAAGACTCACATCTACAGACCCACTTAGCCAACCAGAGCACCCGCGGAACTTGGACAGAATATCGTCCTCTTCAAAAGACAGAGATGCCAAAAACCTGTTTATTCCTACATAGGCATTAGATAGATAAATAAATAAGCTCCTTAAGGACCACAATAGATAACTGATACTCCGTAAACCACAGTGCCAGAGAGGTATGAGCAAGATGAAGAAGCAGAGAAATCATTCCCAATTAAAGAGCAAGAGAAATCCCCTGAAAGAACGATCAATGAAACAGACATCGATAGCCTACTAGATCAAGATTTCAAAAAAGGAGAGATCAAAGTACTGAAGGAACTAAAAGAGATAGTGTTTAGAGATATAAAATATGTCAAAAATGAAATGGAAGCTATAAAAAAGAGCCAAGTAGAATTGGTAAACTCATTGGCTGAGATGAGAAATGATCTAAAGGCTGTGCAAAGTAAACTAGGTAATGTAGAGGAACGAATAAGTGACCTAGAAGACAAGACAACAGAAAGCAACCAATCAGAACAGCTACAAGATAAACAAATAAAAACAAATGAAAATAGCACAAGGGACCTATGGGATAATATAAAGTGTGCCAATCTTCACATAATAGGGGTCCCAGAAGGGGAAGAAAGATCAAAGGGGATTGAAAAGGTATTGGAAGAAATCATGACTGAAAACTTCCCAAACTTAAAGAAGGAATCAGATATCCAAGTACAGGAAGCTCAGAGGGTCCCAAACAGGAAGAACCCAAACATACCCACACCAAGACATATCATAATCAAGATGGCCAGAGTCAAGGAGAAAGAAATGATCCTAAAGGCAGCAAGAGAAAAGCAAAGAGTGAGTTATAAGGGAACCCCCATAAGGCTCTCAGCTGATTTCTCTACACAAACACTACAGGCCAGAAGGGAGTGGCAAGATATATTCAAAGTCCTGAATGAAAAAAAGATGCAGCCTAGGATACTTTATCCAGCAAGGCTATCCTTTAGGATAGAAGGAGACATAAAGAATTTCACAGACAAGAAAAAGCTACAAGAGTTTAGCAATACTAAACCCATGGTAAAAGAAATATTGAAAGGTCTACTCTAGAAAAGCAGCAGGATGCTACAGAAATGAGAAACTCACAACTAGAAAGGTGATAACTCATGAATTACAAATAAAATAAACATGAAATTGTAAAAGAAGACATCTAAATCATTGAGAGTGGGAGAGGGAGGCAGGAAAGTATAGAATTTTTTTTCTTTCTTTTTTAAATTTTTTGTTCTTAGTAGGATGGGTTTGAGATCATGTTACTATCAGTTAAATAAAAATAGTTGTAGTAATGGGCTAATAGACTTACAAAAAAGGGTAACCACAAGCCAAAAACTTACAAGGGAGTCACAAAAACTAAATAAAGTCCATGATAATACAAAGGAAAATTACCAAACCACAAAAGGAAAAAGAAAGGAACAAAGAGGAAATACCAAATCAACTGCAAAGATAAGTTCCAAATTGCAATTAAAAAATGGCAATAAACACACATCTGTCATTAATTACTGTAAATATTAATGGACTAAATGCTCCAGTCAAGAGACAAAGAGTGGCAGACTGGAAAATAAAGCAAGAACTTTCAATATGCTGCATACAAGAGACCCACTTTAGGGAGAAGGACACATACAGATTGAGAGTGAAAGGATGGAAAAGGATATTCCATGCAAATGAAAAAGCCAAAAAAGCAGGTGTTGCAGTACTCATTTCAGACAAAATAGACTTTAAAACAAAGTCCATAAAGAAAGATAAAGAAGGACATCTTATAATGATTAAAGGAGTAATAAAAGATGAAGATATTACACTTGTTAATATATATGCACCCAATATAGGAGCACCTAAATACATAAAACAATTACTAACAGAGATAAAGGGGGATATTGATAGGAATACAATCACAGTTGAATATTTTAACACCACATTAACATCACTAGACAGATCTTCCAGACAGAAAATAAATAAGGCAACAGAGAAATTAAATAATACAATAGAAAAATTAGATTTGGTGGATATTTTCAGAGCATTACACCCTCAAAAAATAGGATATACATTCTTTTCAAGTGCACATGAAACATTTTCTAGGATTGATCATGTACTTGGGCACAAAAGAAACCTCAACAATTTTAGAAAGATAGAAATTATCTCAAGCATCTTTACTGACCACAATGCTGTGAAACTAGAAATCAACAACAGAGAAATGAAGGAGAAAAAAAGGAAAGCATGGAGATTAAACAATATGCTATTAAAAAACCAATGGGCCAATGAGGAAATCAAAGCTGAAATTAAAAAATACCTTGAGACAAATGAAAATGAAACCACAACCACACAAAATTTATGGGACATAGCAAAGGCAGTGGTAAGAGGGAAGTTTATAGCGATACAGGAATTCCTCAAAAAAGAAAACAATTTCAAATAAACAATTCAACCCACCAGCTGAAAGAATTAGAAGAAGAAGAACAAAAAACCCCAAAAGGCAGCAGAAGGAAGAAAATTATAAAGATCAGGGAGGAAATAAATAAAATAGAGATTTACAAAAACATGGGAAAAATCAATCAAACCAAAAGCTGGTTTTTTGAAAAAGTAAATAAAATTGACAAACCTCTGGCAAAACTCACAAAGAAGAAAAAAAGAGAGAGCACAAATTAGCAAAATAAGAAAGGAAAGTGGAAAATTACAACAAATAAAATAGAAATACAGAATATCATATGAGAATATTATGAAAAACTATATGGAACCAAACTGGATAACCTAGAGGAGATGGACAAGTTTCTGGAAACATACAGTCCACCAAGACTGAATCAAGAAGAAACTGATCACTTGAACAAACTGATCACTAGAAATGAAATCGAAATAGCAATAAAAAACCTCCCTACAAATAAAAGTCCAGGACCGGACAGCTTCACCGGAGAATTCTACCAAACATACAAAGAAGAACTCATACCAGTCCTTCTCAAACTCTTCCAGAAGATTGAAAAGGAGGGAATACTCCCAAATTCATTCTATGAAGCCACCATCACCCTGATACCAAAACCAGGCAAAGACACTACCAAAAAAGAGAATTATAGGCCAATATCACTAATGAACATAGATGCCAAAATCCTCACCAAAATATTAGCAAATAGAATCCAACAGCACATAAAAAAGATTGTACATCATGACCAAGTGGGGTTCATCCCAGGGACACAAGGGTGGTTCAACATATGCAAATCAATCAATGTAATACATCACATCAACAAGAGAAAGGACAAAAACCACGTGATCATCTGAATCGATGCAGAAAAAGCATTTGATAAAATTCAACACCCATTTATGATAAAAACTCTCACTAAAGTGGGTATAGAGGGAACATATCTCAACATAATAAAAGCTATATATGACAAACCTACAGCCAGCATAGTACTCAACAGTGAAAAAACTCAAAAGCCTCCCACTAAAATCTGGGACAAGACAAGGATGCCCACTATCACCACTCCTATTCAACATAGTCTTGGAAGTCCTAGCCACAGCAATCAGGCAAGAGAGAGAAATAAAAGGGATCCAAATTGGAAAAGAAGAGGTAAAAGTGTCACTATATGCCGACGACATGTTACTATATATAGAAAACCCTAAAAGGTCCACACAAAAACTACTAGAGCTGATTGAAGAATTCAGCAAGGTGGTAGGTTACAAGATTAACGTTCAAAAATCAGTTGCATTTGTTTACACTAACGATGCATCAACAGAAAAAGAAAGTAAAGAAACAACTCCCTTTAAAATAGCACCCAAAGTAATAAAATATCTGGGAATAAATCTAACCAAGGAGGTGAAAGAATTATACACAGAAAACTATAAACCATTGATGAGGGAAATTAAAGAAGACTTTAAAAAATGGAAAAATATCCCATGCTCTTGGAGTGGAAGAATCAATATTGTTAAAATGGTCACACTGCCTAAGGCAATCTACAGATTTAATGCAATCCCTATCAAATTATCCAGGACATATTTCACAGAACTAGAACAAATCATAATAAAATTTATTAGGAACCATCAAAGACCTAGAATTGCCAAAGCATTACTGAAGAGAAAGAAAGAGGCTGGAGGAATAACTCTCCCAGACTTCAGACAATACTATAGAGCTACAGTCATCAAGACAGCATGGTATTGGTACCAAAACAGACATATAGACCAATGGAACAGAATGGATAGCCCAGAAATGAACCCACAAACTTTTGGTCAACTAATCTTCGACAAAGGAGGCAAGAATATACAATGGAATAAAGACAGTCTCTTCAGCAAATGGTGTTGGGGAAAGTGGACAGCAGCATGTAAAGCAATGAAGCTAGAACACTCCCTTACACCATATACAAAAATAAACTCAAAATGGATCAAAGACTTAAACATAAGACAGGATACAATAAACCTCCTAGAATAAAATATAGGCAAAGCATTATCTGACATGCATCTCAAAAATGTTCTCCTAGAACAGTCTACTGAAGCAATAGAAATAAAAGCAAGAATAAACAAATGGGACCTAATGAAACTTACAAGCTTCTGCACAGCAAAGGAAATCATAAGTAAAACACAAAGACAACCTATAGAATGGAGAAAATTTTTGCAAATGAAACCGACAAAGGCTTGATCTCCAGAAAACATAAGCAGCTCATATGACTTAATGAGAAACAACCAAACAACCCAATCCAAAAATGGGCAGAAGACCTAAACAAGCAATTCTCCAAGGAAGACATACAAATGAGCAATAGGCACATGAAAAATGCTCAGTATCACTAATTATAGAGAAATGCAAATCAAAACTACAATGAGGTCACCATGTCAGAATGGCCATTATTCAAAAATCCACAAATGACAAGTGCTGGAGAGGCTGTGGAGAAAAGGGAACCCTCCTTTACTGCTGGTGGGAATGCAGTTTGGTGCAGCCACTGTGGAAAACAGTATGGAGATTCCTCAAAAGACTAGGAATAGACTTACTGTATGACCCAGGAATCCCGCTCCTGGGGATATATCCAGAAGGAACCCTACTTCAAAATGACACCTGCACCCCAATGTTCATAGCAGCACTATTTACAATAGCCAAGACATGGAAACAGCCTAAATGTCCATTAACAGATGACTGGATAAAGAAGTGGTATATTTATATGAAGGAATACTACTCAGCCATAAAAACCAACAACATAATGCCATTTGCACCAACATGGATACTCCTGGGGAATGTCATTCTAAGTGAAGTAAGCCAGAAAGAGAAAGAAAAATACCATATGAGGTCGCCCATATATGGAATCTAAACAACAAGAAAAAAAACAAAAACAAACAAAAACAAAGAAAACATAAATACAAAACAGAAATAGACTCATAGACATAGAATACAAACTTGTGGTTGCCAAGGGGGTGGGGGGAGGTTGGAAGGGACAGACTGTGATTTCAAAATGTAGAATAGATAAGCAAGATTATACTGTATAGCACAGAGAAATATACACAAGATCTCATGGTAGGTCACAGAGGAAAAAAAAGTGACAATGAATATATATATGTTCATGTATAACTGAAAAATGTACTGTACACTGGAATTTGACACAACATTGTAAAATGATTATAAATCAATAAAAAATGTTAAAAAAAGAAAAAATTAAGAGATATTTTTCAGTATGTTGAAGCATTGTCAGTTATGCATTTTTACCAGTTTATAAAATTGAGATAAACAGCTGATTGTAAACAAATATTCAAACGATATTTATCCAACAGGCACATGAACAGATGCTCACATTACTAATCATCAGGGAAGTGCAAAATCAAAACAATGATGTATCACCTCTCACCTATTATCAAAAAGGCAAGAAATAACAAGTGTTGGCAAGGATGTGGAGAAAAGGGAAACTTGATGCACTGTTAGTGGGAATGTAAATTAGTGCAGCTACTATGGAAAACAGTATGGCAATTCCTAAAAAAAAGTAAAAATAGAATTACCATATTATCCAGCAATTTCTGTGTATTTATCCAAAGAAAATGAAAATGCTAATTTGAAAAGACTTATACCCACCATGTTCATTTCAGCATTATTTATAATAGCCAAGATGTAGAAACAACCTAAATGTTCATCAATGGATGAATTGATAAAGAAAAAGTGACATCTTTATAAGACATCTAAACACACACAGTGGAATGTTATTCAGCCATGAAAAAATAATGAAATCTTGCCATTTACCAAGACCATGGATGGACCTTGTGGGCATTGTGCTAAGTAAAATAAGGCAGAGAGAGACAAATACCTCACTTATATGTGGAATCTAAAAATCAACCAACAAACAAAAAACCAAGTGCATAGATACAGAGAACAGACTGGTATTTGCCAGAGGCGGGGGGCAGAAGGGAGGGCGAAATTGGCAAAGGGGGTCAAAAGGTATATTAAACTTCCATTTATAAAATAAATAAAGCAGGGATATGATGTTCAGCATGTAGACTGTAATTAATAATATTATATTGTATATTTGAAGTTTCTAAAAGAGTAGATCTTAAAAGCCCTCGTTACAAGAAAAAAAATTTGTAGCTATGTATGGTGATGAGTGTTAACTAGACTTATGATGGTGATCAGTTTGCAATATATACAAATATCGAATCATGTTGTAACCTTAAACTAATATAATGTATTGCATTTATACCTCAATAAAAAATTTTATTTTTAAATTGTGAGAACGCACATTGCATTAGTATCAAGAATTCACTTACAATTATCAGACTACTCTATTTTATTTCATACAAAGTCAGTATGTTCAGGAACATTCCAAATGTGGCATTCTCTTTAATTCTGTGGCCCCGTCAGTCACATATTTTTCTGCTAAGATCTTACTAAGATGAAGCCCATCGCCAGCTGTCAGTGATCGGTTGCTTTTCTCAAACGTAGTCTCCTATGGAAATCTCCACTCGCTGCTTCTTCATTGAAGAGCCTCCTTCTGATATTTACAATCATGAAACAATGTCCCTGAGCTAATCCCAAACCTTCTGCACGTTACCGCGTGATGTGGTATGGGGTAACTGATGCCGCCTCAGAGTACCTGGCATCCTGTGGGGGTGACTATTCTTACTAGTTAAGGTTGGTCTCCAGACACTGTCCCTGAGGAAAGGCTTAACATTTCTAGAGCAGCTAGAAACTATTCCAAAATTAGCGCATGTTTATTTTAAAGGTCATTTATTATGCTGCTACATTCTATTAAGGGTGAAGTAATAAGAGAAATTGAGAGTTTGTAAAAAGCCCATCACGACAAAACCTCAAAGCTGCCCTGGGCTGGCAAATACATCATCTATTTTAAGTCATCAGGAATAGATATGATCATTTTTTCCTTGATGGTAACTACAGACATATATAAAGAGACTCACTGTCAAAAGCTGTAGTTCAGAGAGCTTGCTTAGTCCTAAAAAAATGCATCTAGTCTATGCCTAAAAATGAAGAGGATTTTTTTCTCTTGTTTTGTCTTGAAATTAGTTAATTGTTCTAGACAGCCTTAAAAAAACACTGAATGTCAAAAGTGGCAAAGTAAGATATCATCACAGAGAAGTTAAGGAAGTTAGTAATTTGGAATGATTATTAGTTTTTGTTGAGTTTCTACAGGTACAAGACAACAGACCACATTAGATGTGTCTACATGCAAAGCTTGAATTATGGCTTTTAAGCTGCCAGAATAATTTTGAACAGTAGGCTTGAACTTAGGGCCTATTCCAATTTATGTTTCTGCTTGAAACTTCATTGTGGTTCTGAGATATTTTTTAAACTTCAGGCACGTGAACCTGAGAGAACTAGATGTCACTGAAGAGCCCATTGAACATGTAGCCAAGTTCTTGTCCTGTGCATCCTACTGACGCATGATTGCATCTAAGATTAATTCTTATTTCAATTCAGTTGAAACGCTACAATTCTCCAATCAAGTCTCAGCATAGCTACAAACCGTTGTAATTCACAGGTGTCAGTTTCTCCTTGAAATGCCAGAGGAGATTGCTGAGAATTAAAACAGCAATGATAACAACATAATTACATGTAGAAAGGCTACTGGATACAGCCTCATTTCCTAGTTCTTCCCAGAGTGAATGTATGTAAAATTACATGAAAATGAGCTTTACTTATCATTTTCAACAGGACACAGTGTTTAACTAATTTTGTGGAATGCCAAGTGGTTTGGAATGTTGTAAGTAATTAAACACTGCAGAGAGTGAATTCCCTTGATGATAAAGTGAATTAAAAGTCGGGGGGAAATTCAGGCACAACGGTAACATTTTCCCATGAGCTTTAACCTATTTCCTTTTAACATTAGGAAAGGATCACATTCAATAGATATCAGTATTTAAAATATTATTTAAAAAAAAAAACTTACAAGTGCTAGATTGTCACCAATGACACTCGCTATTCTCCAAATGGAAATGAAGCCAGTGGAGGCTTAAAAGAAAAATTAAATCAGTCCTATTAGCAAAAGTTCAATTCAATAAGTGTTAACTGAGATCCCATTATATGCAAAATGAAAATAATATATCACCCCTAACCTCATGTTACTTACAACCTGATTAGAGGATAATACAAATTTAAGAATAATAATAAAATAGAACAAAAAATTTAAAAATAAAGATAATTAGCATAAGAGATACTAAGTACACAGATTCAAAGGGAAGAAAATAAACCTTTTTTAGAACATCAGAAATTTCATGGAAAATGTAGCCTTAGAGATGGAGGGAATGCCCACAAGATGGGGAAGACAGGAATTTCAAGAGTAAAAGCACAGACAAAAATAAGGGAGAAAAATATATGTTGCACACAGAGAAAACATCTAGATTTCACTGCAGAATGGTTAAATGTGTGAGGCATATAATTGGGAGGTGCTGTTAAGATTTTTCAATTTCATTCTGTAGGCATTAGGGAAGCATAAAAATTTTATGTGGAGAAAAAGTGTCATGGGCAAAGTTATTCGTATCTCAGCAATGAATAGGATAACTGGTGTGGGGAGTGACGAGTTGGGAAAGCCAGTTACACTTCAGTTGCAATAGATCAGGTGAGAGGGATATGATTAAACTGAATACTTCAGCCAAGATGGTGGTGACAACTGTTGGAGAACTGTGTTGCCCCCCAATACAGTCAACAGCTCGAAAGCTGTGAAAACTAGTCTTGTTAAAACATCAGAGTGTGTAGTTGGTGTGCTGTAATACACAGAAGCTAAATCAGGCAAGGTGTGTCATCACAGCTCACTATCATTTGAAACAGTAAGTTTCAAGGATTCCCAGGAGACTGGCCACGAATAACTCAACATTGCTATACGTAGATGTCTTAACATCGCTCCCTGTAGTAGGGAAGAAAAATCTGACTCCGCAGTAGATCTGTTTCTTTGCCTCTAACCCTGTGCTCTGTTTCCTGGGCTCAGTCCTGTTGGTTCTGCACCTTTTGTAAAAGAATGTTGCCTAGAGCCTGAAATAGACAGGAGAGCCCATTCACAAGGCTCTGACCTTAAGGGTGTTACTTTCCCATTCATATAAAGATTAAAAAGTTGCAGAATAGAAAATAACATTTGTCTTGTTGGAGGTTTACAGGGACACCATGACCTGACCTAGGTGGACAGCTGCAAGAACAAAGGATTCTGACAGCAAGAAGTTTGCAACAACCAACTACACTCCCTCCCCTTTTTAGGATAAAAGGAGTCAAAATTCTGACTTGGAGAAGATGATACTCTAGGGCACTAGTCCCTCATCTTCTCAGTCTGCGGGCTTTCCAAATAAAGTCACTATTCCTTGCCCCAATAAACATCTTGTCTCCTGATGTATAGGCCTGTCATATGGCGAGCAGAGTGAGTTTGGACTCAGTAACATCCTCCTTACTCTGGACTCTGGGTAGAAGCACCGTACATTCTGAGTGCCTCGGAACGGGACCAAGGCACTCTGCTCCTTACTTGCAACTGAGACCAAAACTACTGGTCTTAATTTTTAACTCTATTTTTATGATTTCAACATTTTTAAAAATTGTGCTTCTTTTTTGTTTATCTAGATGGTAATACAGTGTTTGAATCCTCCTTCTTTTCCAAAGCTAGCTCCTTTTGCTGACACAAATGCCTCTCTCCAGCAAATAGTCTAAATCTAAATGAGATAAATAGGTGTCCTCCGGGGCTTATCTCAGAGGAGCCTCTGGGCATTGCTGAATACATTCAATTAGGAGGTGTCATTCCCAGGTGTGGCAGTGGCAGGACTTAAGTCCTAAGAAATGGCAATCTGAGCACTTGAATTCTGGGTGACTAATTTGGTTGACTCCACTTGCAAGATTTGACCGGCCACTGCAGGTGAAAGGACTTGATTGAGCATAGATCAAAAATCTCCCCAGAGCTGAGTGACCTTGTTAAGCAACTCTGCTACACATTTTATGCGGGGAGTTATGCTCAGCAAAGCACAGATATTTTCCATTAACCTCTGAGGCAACAACAAATTTATCCATTTCCTTTCCTGGCTTACTCGCCTCACTCAAATCCCTCAGCAAAATGTCCCTCTCTTCTCTCCTTTGTCAACTTGTCAGGCGGGTTGTGTGAGCGTGGTCCCCAAGGAAGACTGCCATCTATGCCAAATCTGCAATATTCTTGAGTTTTAATGGGTTCCTGGAATTCTGACCTCTCAAAAAGAATTCCAAATATAATTTAAAGTGCCTAGAGAAACAGAGAGAAAGCTCTCCCCTTCTACAGTGTTACAGCCTAACTGAGTATCTGTGTCAAGCTAGATCAAGTCAGTCCAAACATAGTTACTCTATGCCTAGAGCCTCAGGGCACTAAGTCATACAATGGCAGGTCACAGTCCCTCCCTGGAGAAAGAGGGACAGTGGATTACAGAACAGGTTTCGGCGTCTGATAGACCCAGGCCCAATTCCACCTCTGTAGTTTTGATAACATAACTTTTCTGAACCTCAATTTCTGCACCTGCAAAATGGGAATAACACCTCATAGGGATCCTGATGATACTAGTGAAATGCTTAGTTCTGTTTGTGACGATCAGAAGGATGCCCATGTGTTAGCTGTTTGTTGTTGCTGCAGGGTTTTATTTTTGTCTTGTTTCAGTTGGATTTGGTTTGGGTTTGTTTTGTTTGAGAAAATCACTATCAAAGGGAGGGGAGCAAATTAAACCAGTAATTATTAAGTAATGTCCAGGCACTCACACCAGTGGACCTCTCTCCTTTTTCAGTAAACATTTCTGTAACTATCATCTTAAGTGAACTATAAGAGGATACCTTTTATCTTAATATCTTAAGGTATGTGTCATGTGTGTGGACATAAATAATAGCAGATCCTTAAACACAAGTTTATTAAGAAGAGGGGAATGCTTTGAAGCAAATTAAGTTATGTCCAGGTTATTAGCACTTCTCACAGTATAATCGGTCAAGGCCAGGCCTTAGTCAGACTCTGGGTCAGCCAAATCTACTCCAGAGGAAAGCACTAAGCATGCCGAAGGTGCTAAGGGACAGTCACGCCTGGGATGGTTGCTGTGCTACGGAAAAGACCTCAAGCTCACAACATTCCCACAGCAAACTGTGTAATGTGCACAAAAATCTCTTGAGGGGCTCTATTAGAACTCCTAATAGCCAAATGGCCATTTGGAAAATGTATGGTTCTTTCTATAACCTAGACCTTGGAACACATGAGCCATCAATGGCAAACATAATCAGAGATTGCAGGAAAATGTTTCCATGTTAAAGATCTTGTCAGTTTCAGCCCCTCGCGTTACTCTCACTGGCATTGGTCCCCTGTGCCACATCACATCACCAAAGGCTTAGACCAAGAAAAGAGCTGAGTAATAAGATGGACCAAGGCCATTATAGACTCAAAAGAGGACAGTGACCCAGGAATCTATAGGTAGTTAGATAAGTGGGGACACTGGGCAGATAAGGTAGAAGAGAAAGAGGATGGTCCAGAAGATGGTGGGATGCTTGCCTTCAGCATAAAGGGGCTTTACTTCGTCTAAGTAAGTGCCAGCAAGAAACTGATTAGAACCCGATGGCCACGACTGCTCGGTAGCAACAAGGACCTAACTGGACGTGACCTAATGTTCACTGTAATATAATTAGCATTGTGGTTTTGCCCCCCGCCCATGGGTTTTTCTGTGTGCATCAAAAGGGGACGAGCAGGACTGAGCACTCCAGGGGCAAGAGCTGTCAATCAATCAAGAGATCACTTCTAAGCGAGGGTATAAGAGAAGGGACCAAACAAAGACCATTGCTATCCGCCCTTGGATCAGCCCACCTCCCATTCCTGGAGGTGTACTTTCCCTTTGCTAATAAATCCTTTAAAATCTTTTGCTACACAATGCTTCTGTCTCCTGTCTGAATTCTAATCTTTCAGGTAAGACAAGAACTGGGGTCTTTTTTCCTTCCCCTTTTGGGGTAACACTATAGACCCAATGTACACAAAGTGCTGGGTAACTCTCCTGGCTTCACCCACAGGGGCACTCTGCTCGTGAGATCAAGGCCATGAAGGTGCTCGTACTCCGTCACCCTCGCACTCCCAGACCAAGCCCCCATGTCCAACCATGAAAGGCTTCCGAGGAGGTCTGTCCCATAACATGCCACAGATCACAAAAATCTCATTTAACATAAACAAAAAAGCAAAAAGCAAAGGGATTTGACTCTGTGGGATGTCTGGGTCCTTAGAATATACTGATTGCAGAGTTGGGGGTTAGCAATGAGGGATTTCTCTTTTAACTCAGATTCAACTTTTTATTCTCTCCCCCTTGATCTGATAGACTATCCTGAAGGCATGATGTCTCCTGGGTTCCTTCCCAAGGAGCTTTTAGATCTTAGCTTCTGTGCTTTCTATGAAGTTATTTTCCTCTTACTGTGAATTTTCTGTTGACATTAATTAAGCTCCCTTTAGTGTTATGAGCGATTCGATAGCTGATCTAAAGCCTTTCACACATAAAAAATAACAAGTTGGAAAGAAAGCGAGTCAGTCATAAAAGAGATGTGGGATCTGTTTGAGTCGCTACATTATAAAAAGGTCAGCCCTTTAAACAGTCAACTTAAACAGGATGAAATTTGGGTTAAACCATCCCCCTGTGAGAGTTCACGAGCCCCTTGGCAGGCCCCCTCACGCCTGGGCGGGCTCCTAAGGCGTCCTTTTCATCTGGTGGATGTTACACTTCAGCAGTGGAACTGCTTTGCAAGTGGAGATCACGGGGGTCTCGGTGTCCCCCCAAATCAGATATGACCCAAACAAAGCTTCATCTTAGAAATTAAAGAGCAGACAGACCATAGTGACAGTCCAAGAGTACATCCCAAGGGCAAGCCTTTAAAGAAGACTTTTAATACTGAGCACCTTGATTTATTGTCTTTATAACAGCTTGGATCTTGTTTTATCTTGTTGTGTTTTTTAATGTGACAAGTCAGGTCGGAAAGTTAGGGTTTCCTGGGTAGTGACACACTCAGGGCATTAGAGGACCGTCACTCCCTGCTGGTTGCAAACACTCATTTCCCCTCTCTCTGCAGCATTCCTGGCTCCTCGTGTCTCCCACGGCATGAGAGTAGACATCTACCTCCACCAGTTCTGTCACCTCTGTCCCAGGATGTAGCCACTGGGCAAGTTCCCCCGGGAGTACTTACAACAAAGATGATGACCTCCAGGCATGTGAATATTCTGTTCCTAGCCAGAGCCGCACTCCCTGAGCCCCAGGAAAGCTCTTTCCTGCTTTTCCCCACTCTATCTCAAGACCTGCCCTCAGTAAAAGCCCACCTCAGTGCAACTCCCTGTCCCCTTTCTCCTGAGCCCTGCCTTTATCCTCACAAGCTGGAGAAGACTTAACACCCCAATCCCACAGGAGAAGCTACAAAAGACACAAAATCTGCAAGAGCAATATTCTTACTGAAAGATAAAAAGTTTTATGTCTTCACAACCTGTGTCAAAAAACCTCACTGTCTGAACACCTGACCCAACAGCTACCCTGAGGACTTCCCCCATCTTCCTATAAGGACCAAACTGGTGCTGAAGGCAAGTCCACGTGCCCCACACACCATGAGGCCAAACAAACTGAAGTGTGGGAGTTTGGAGCAGAGAAAGGTTTATTATATTTGCCTCTTAAAAACAAATAGCTAAAAACCACCTAGGCCCTTCGAGTCAGCCCTAGAAGAGTTTGTAACCAAAATATCAAAGATGCTTTTAAAAATAACTTAAAACATAGCCAGCCTGTATTGTAACAGTGAGAAGTAGCCCAAAAAGTATATATAAAAAACACCACCCTCATCAAGGAGCTAGTAAGGAATTTTTAGTGAGGCCTATGTAGTAAATAATTCAATAAAGAAGTAAAAATCAACTATAAATATTGTATGTATCCTTTAATATATTAAATACCAATCATTATCAGCAGAGTTTCAAAATGGCTGTTCTGTTAGCATAAGCATTGTGTGCCAAGTCCGCCAAGCTCAGCAGAGTAGTGTCCGTTGAATTCATAGAAGAGTATGTTTCCAGGGACAGGTTTTGGAGTCCCACAGCTCTGCCACTAAGTAGCCATATGATCGCAGCCTCTATAAACCTCAGAGTTCACATCTATAAAATGGGAATTATGTCTAACTCAGAGATTTGCTGTGAAGATTAAATGTGTGCTAATGTGGGTCGAGTCTTCACCACGGAGACCGACACAGAGTTAACCAAC
Organism: Camelus bactrianus; assembly: GCF_048773025.1. Taxonomy (NCBI): domain Eukaryota; kingdom Metazoa; phylum Chordata; class Mammalia; order Artiodactyla; family Camelidae; genus Camelus; species Camelus bactrianus. The sequence goes on from NC_133540.1 coordinate 24,050,400, forward strand.
AAATGGTAGTAATTTTTATTACTTGTGAAATGAGTGATTGGGTTACAAACATATATAAATTGTGAATGTTGCTTTAACCTACTTGTGTCTGATCTGTAAACCTGCCAGAAACAGAGACTGAAAGAGAGCAAAGTGTGTTTACCCAGATAGTCAGCTAATGCTAATTTAGAATTGATTATTCTAAAATAATGCCGTTTGCAGCAACATGGATGGAACTGAAGACTGTCATACTAGGTGAAGTAAGTCAGACACACAAAGACAAATATCATAAGATAGCACTTATATGTGGAATCTTTAAAAAATAACACAAATTAACTTATTTACAAAACAGAATCAGACTCACAGACATAGAAAACAAACGGATGATTACCAAAGGGGAAAGGGGAGGGAGGAATAAATTAGGAGTTTGGAATTAGCAGGTACTAACTACTATATATAAAATAGGTAAACAACAAGGTCCAACTGTATAGCACAGGGGAATATATTCAATACATTGTAACTTCCTATAATGAAAAAGAATATGAAAAGGAATATATATACATATATGCAAAACTGAATCACTATGCTGTACACCAGAAACTAACACAACACTGTAAATCAATTACACTTCAATTAAAAAAAATTGTTAAAAAAATTGACGACTCTTCTTTCTTAATTACTTCTCATTTGACTTACTTTTTTCATCCTCTTAGTTTAACTTTTCATTTCAAAGCATAATGAAAATGTTTCATCTTTATTCAGACCAAATTACATCTCTGTTTAAAAAAACAACCAGATAAACTATATATTGTCATAATTCCACTGAGGATTTTCCTTCCAGGAAAGTAAGGATTCCTCCTTGATAGGACAACAATGAGAAAACACAAAAATAAAAAGGAGTTGTTGAGGGGGGAGGGTATAGTGCAAATTGTAGAGGGCAAGCTTTGCATGCTTGAGGCCCTGGGTTCAATCCCCAGTACCTCCTCAAAAAATAAAATATAACCTACTTACCTCCCCCTGCCAATTTAAAATAAAATAAAATTATACAATAATTTAAAAAAATTTTTAAAAAGGAGTTGTTGATATACAATTAACATTCAATGGTGCTAACGAAGGAAAAAATAACTAAGATGGACTGATATATTCCCCAAAGTTATTACACACATTTCTGTAACAGGAAAGTAAGCTTCTAAAACATAGCAGCAATGGAGAGAGGACAAAGGATACTTCGTGCAGAAGAAAAAAAGCATCCCAGAGCCCAAAGGCAGTGTACACAAGTCAAAAGGCAGACAGTTCATACATAAGAACTGGGAAAGTATTGAATTTCCAGCCACTGACATTAATATGCTTTTTCTGCATATTACTGATAACTTTATGTATCAATTAAAAATATAAAGAGACCTAAAAGTTAAGGAAAAAATTCACATCAACTTATTCAATCATTCCATCATGGGTCTGAGTAATTTAGATGAGTAACTGCAAGATACAGAAAACATTGTGTTTCCTGCTCAAAAGTGCTTCTATATTAGAACAGTTGAGCGCCACACAGCACGGCAGCTAGAGGAGCTTAGACTGGAAAGCATCCTTATCTGCCTTTGAAGCAAGAATTTTTTTTTTTAAACTGAGGTATAGTCGGCTTACAATGTTGTCAATATCTGGTGCACAGCAGAATGTTTCAGTCATACATACACATACATATATTCCTCTGCAGATTCTTTTTCATTATACGTTACTAGAAGATATTGAATATATTTCCCTGTGCTCTGCAGAAGAAACTTGCTGTTTATCTATTTTATATATAGTAGTTAGCATCTGCAAATCTCAAACTCCCAACTGATTTCTTTCCGCCCTCTCCCCGCAAGTAACCATAAGTTTGATCTCTATGTCTGTGAGTCTGTTTCTGTTTTGTAAATAAATTTATTTGTGTCTTTTTTTATTAATTGATTTTTATTGTTCACAGAATGCAATGAATCTGTTTCCTCACATTATTGGATTCACACAGATCATGCTCTGTTGAAGGATCTTGCCTAGTCCAAGCATTTCCTTAGGAAGGGCCACTGTCACTGAACAGTTTGTGCAATGTAACATACATTTTTTTTTTGTTCTTGGTAAATTAAAAAAAAAAAACCTGACCAGTGATCTCCATCATCCCCATTATTTAGCCATGTAACTAATATGTTGTTGCCTATTTCATTACAGTATTTATGAATTAAATCTACCATTAAGATGATTTTTCTGCTAAGAATTTGTTATGCAAGAGCCAAAGGACCAAGATTACATCCCCTTATGGGACAATTTAGATCAGAAGACCTCTGACGCCACAGTCAATGGGCTTGTTGCAATTTGTTTCCTTGTTTTATCAAGGACTCTGCTGTGCCAGACATGTGTACCTGCAGAGATTGTACAGTGATGCGTTTCAGATAGTGACAAATGCCAAACCCACAAGACAATCTTTGAGAGATGAAACTTCACTTTATAGTTTATTATTTTTGAAATTTTCAAAAACGTCAGGAAGTAAGTCAGGAGAAAGAACTGCTGTGCACATTTCTGCTAAATCGCCATTTCTGCTAACCCTGAGTATGGTGCATGTGCCCAGCTTTTGTTTTACAGAGATGCACTCCAGTTCCCTCTAATAAATCTTGTGCTCTGCAACCAGATTTAACTGGATAGAGTTATTCTCTCAGACCTTAATAAATGGGATTATGACTGAACATCTAGGCATCTTCTAAGTTATGACCTCATGCCTCATAAAAGAGGAATGAAGTTGTGTTGGAGTGTTTTAAAAAGCTAACCCTTGTGCCTCAATCACATCATAACTAGAGGGAGATTTGGAGGTTATTAGGGCAGAGACAAAGAAAATGAAAAGCGTCTATGAAATGCACAGCTTGGGTTTATGACAAATAGAGGCGTGTGCACTATTTTTTTTTTTGCTTCAAGTATATACATTTTTATTATATATATATTTATTGAAGTATAGTCAGTTTACAAAGTTGTGTTAATTTCTGGTGTACGGCATAATGCTTCAGTCATACAAGAATATACATATATTTGTTTTCACATTCTTCTTCACCATAAGTTACTACAAGATATTGAATATAGTTCCCTGTGCTATACATAAAAACTTGTTCTTTATCTATTTTATATATAATAGTTAGTACCTGCACATCACAAACTCCCGATTTATCCCTTTAAAATAAGCTCCTTCCCACCTCCTACTGGTGACTTCTCAAAGGAAATACATTAATTACAAACCAGAAAGATGCTCTTCCAGAGCACTGGGGGAAGACTTTGGTGCTCGGTAATCAATCATGGGGAACAATTGAAGGTGCTGCTCACGTGTGACACCATATGTGTGAATTGGAGGGGAAAAGCCAATTGCCCCGAATGAACTTGCATATATGCATATAAATAGTCACACTGGGTCTCTCTGCTCCTCACCTCCAAGTCAGATGGAAGATTTAAAAGCACGACAGCAGCCGCCTGGTTGAGGATACTAAGTAGCGTTGAGAGGAACATGTCAAGGCCCTTTGGCTGAAGTCTGTTGTTATCCATTTGGATGTGTTCTTCATACCATATGTCAGACTAAAGCCAGCTTCCTCCACCAGAAATGCCAAAAACCACCAAGAAGGCATCCCTGAGCCTGAAATAATCACTTTTAAAGTGTTAGGTGAGATGGTTAGAAGAGATACTTTTTAAACTAGCAAAATGGTTGTTCCAACCTGGACGAGCACAGTGAGACCATGCCAGAGAGGTGCTGCTGTCTCAGCGAAGGGAGGAGCCGACGAGGCGGCTATCCCTAGCCTTACCTTCTATGCGTTATTTAAACATAAAGTCTGAGCTACAGAAGAATGCAAGAAGAATGCAAATGCCACGTTACCACCAATGTCTGCGTGAGGACTCATTCCCTGCCAATGAATTATGCCCAGATGATAATGATACACTTTATGAGAAAATTGGATTCTCCTCCATAAAAAGAAGATTTGGATTCTTGTTGGAATCACTTAAAGGAAGGTTAATAACCATTTTATCTATTGGATTTCACATCACTTTTCTGTACGACTATTCACAGTGATTCTTTCCCTATTGTGAAAGAATAATGTGTCTTTGTTCAAAATGTATAACTCTTCCAACTTCAAATAAGCCTGTGAAGCCCATGTTCCTCAGAGGGTGTAACAGGTGGCCTGATCGTAATCAGCCCCTGCTACCCAGATGGAACCATCAGGTAAGTGTGCCTCTTCCAGCTATTTCTCAATAATGTGGTCTTAGGGTTTATTATGAAATACAGTGGAAAGACTAATAGAGAATGGATAAAAAAGTTCATTCTTTAAGATAATAGCAATTTGTAGTTTAGAATGCATTAAACTCCAGCATGCACATGTGCACACACACACACACACACCCCATGTGGGATTCCAGTTCCTTAGACTGTAAGCTCTTTGATGACATAGCCTATGTCTCAATTCACCACTGACTCTCCAGCAAGTGTCTGGTATCCATCAGGTGCTTAACAATATCATGGAGCATGTTAACTATCTGATCTCCAGCAAATGGTGAAAATCTTTGATTAGGTATGGCCAAATGAGTGATTTTCTTCTAGCTTAATCCGAGATCTCCTTTTTTTATTTTGATAAATCTATTTTGGGTGGCCTACATTTTTCCATAAAAATTTGCATGATCAGACTGCCTATAATTGCCAAGTGTTAATACCACAAACACTTAAATCCTCATTGACCGATTTCTAAGGGATTTTGGCCTTTATTCAATGTTTCTTGAACTGTCAGGTAGACATAAACTCCGGAATAACTTCCTGTTGAGTTTTGTTGTCCATGGATTTCTCTCCACTTGCTGTGTTTAATAGTGGTTTGCTTCTTTACTAGCAATAGGAAAAGAGTTTTGTCTTATTTGTTTTGTTTCAGAAGGGATTTCTGGGTAAGGGTTTAACCTAAAAATCAATTCTAGCATTGGGCAGAAACAGAGACATTACGAAACTTCTAGAGTAGCACTGTTAAATCTATTCCCTAGATGGCATTACTTAAAAACAAAAAAACAGATTCAATAAAATCCCTATGAAAAGTCCAAAGGCATTTTTCACAGAAATGGAAACCCAATGTTAAAATTTGTATGGAACCACAAAAGACCAAAACAGCCAAAGCAATCCAGCTGAAGAACAAACCTGGATGTGATCCCCCAGGACATTTAACTTTGAGGGCCAGTGGGGCTCACTTTCAGGAGGCCCAGAGGGCTGTAGGAAATAGAGGCTCCACTCTTAAAGAGTGCACACAAATCTCACATGCTCCAGGCCTCAGGGAAGAGGCAGTCATTTGAAAGGAGCCTGGGTCAGACTCACTTGCTCATCTTGGAGAGCCACCAGACAATGAGGGGGGAACTGGAGCTCACCCTGGGGACCTGGAGGCTGGCAGCTGCCATTTTGGGGAGTTCATTCTACCACGAGGACACTGGTGCTGGCAGGCACCATTTTGGAGTCTTCCCTCTAGCTTATTAGTACCAGAACCCAGCCCCACCTACCAGCCTGAACTCATACCAAGCATCTTTTTTGAGCACAATGCTATGAGATTAGATATCAACTACAAGAAAAAAAAAACTGCAAAAAACACAAAACACATGGAGGCTAAACAATATGCTGTTAAACAACCAATGGGTGACTGAAAAAAATAAAAGAAGGAATAAAAAAATACTTGGAGACAAATGAAAATGAACACTCAATGATCCTTAATCTAGGGATGCACCAAAAGCAGCTCTAAGAGGGAAGTTTATAGTGACACAAGCCTATCTCAGGGAAAGGAAAATCTTAAAAAAAAAAAATCTAACCTTACACCTAAAGGAACCAGAAAAAGAAAACCAAATGAAATCCAGTTAGTAGAAGGAAAGAAATCATAAAGATGAGAGCAGAAAGTAATGAAATAGAGACAAAAAACAATAGAAAAGTTCAATGAGATTAAGCTACAGTCATCAAAACAGCATGGTACTGGCACAAAATCAGACACATAAATCGATGGAACAGAATAGAGAGCCTAGAAATTAGCCAACACTTATGTGGGCAATTAATCTTAAAAGACACAAGAACATACATTCGAGAAAAGACAGCCTCTTCAATAAATGGTGCTGGGAAAATAGGATAGCTATATGCTAAAGAATCAAACTGGACCACTCTCTCACACATGCACACACACACACACACAAAATCCAAAATAGATTAAAAACTTAAACATAAGACCTAAAACCATAAAACTTCTGGAAGAAAACATAGACAATATGTTCTTTGACATGAGTGGTTTTTTTTTTTTTACATTAGTCTTAGTAATTTTTTTTGTATGTGTCTCCTCAGGCAAGGGAAACAAAAGCAAAGATAAACAAATGTGACTATATCAAACTAAAAAGCTTTTGCACAGTGAAGAAAACTATCAACAAATGAAAAGGTCATACTGAATGGGAGAAGATATTTGCAAATCACATATCTGATAACAGGTTAATATCCAAAATATACAATGAACTCATACAACTCAACATCAAAAAATAAGCAACCCAATTTTAAAAAGGGCAAAGGACCTGAATAGGTAATTTTCCATAGAAAATATACAGTTGGCCAACAGGCACATAGAAAAGATGCTCAATATCACTAATCATCAGTGAAATGCAAATCAAAACCACAATGAGATCACCTCACACCTGTTAGAATGGTTATTATCTAAAAGACAACAAATAGCAAGCTTTGGCAAGGGTGTGGACAAAAGGGAACTCCCATGCACTGTTAATGGAAATGTAAATTGGTGTAGCCACTATGGAAACAATATCAAAATAATTAAAAATAGGACTACCAAATGATCCAGAAATTCCACTCCTGGATATTTATCTGAACAAAAACACTACTTAGAAAATATATATGCACCACTTTGTTCAGTGCAGCATTATTTACAATATATAAGATATAGGAGCAACCTAAGTGTCCATCATACAGGAATGGATAAAGAAGATGTGATATATATATAATGGAATATTACTGAGCTATAAAAATAATGAAATCTTGCCATTTGTGACAACATGGATGGACCACGGGAAATAAGAGGGTATAAGCAAAGTGGAATATGTCAGACAGAGAAATATAAATACTGTATTATTTCACTTATATGTGGACACTAAAGAACAAAGCAAATTAACAAATATAATGAAATAGAAGAGAGTTATAGATACAGAGATGAATAGGTGGTTGCCAGAGGGAGGGGAGAGGGAGGCAGGGAAGAAATGAGAAAGAGAGATTAAGAGGTGCAAATTTCCCATTGCAAAATACACGAGTTGCTGGTATGAATGTACAGTGTAGGGAATATAGTTGATAACTATGTAATAATATCTTTGTATGGTGGCATCATAACGACATTTCATGGTAATCATTTTGAAATGTATAGAAATATAGAATTGCTGTTGACTAACAGGAACATAGTGTTGTAGGTCAATTATAATTCAAAACAAAAAGATTAATAGAAAAAGAGATACAACTTGTAGTTATCAGAGGCAGAAGGTGGAGAGAGGGGCTATTGGATGAAGGTTGTCAAAAGGTACAAATCTATGTGTTAAGATAGATAAGTATTAGGGATGTAATGTGCAGCACGATAAATATAATTAACACTGCTGTTGTTAGATGCATAGGTTGTAAAGAGAGTATATCCTAAGAGTTCTCATTACAAGGAAATTTTTTTTCTATTTATTTTGTATCTATATGAGATGATGGATGTTCACTAAACTTATTGTGTCAATCATTTCATGATATATAAGTCAAATCATTATGCTGTACACCTTAAACTTATACAGTGTTATATGTCAATTATATCTCAATAAAATTGGAGAAAAAAGAAGTAAGGTCCTTAATATCAGTCTTGGCAATAACTTTTTGGATTTGACATCAAAAGCTAAAAGAAAAAGGGAAAAATAAACAAGTGGGATTACATCAAACTGAAAAGTTCTGCACAGCAAAAGAAACAATGAACAAAATGACAAGGCAATCTATGGAAATATTTACAAATCATATATCTGAGATGGTATTAATATCCAAAGTATATAAAGAATGCTTATAACTTAATAAGAGAAAAACAAAAAACCTAATTAAAATATGGACAGAAGAATTGAACAGATGTTTCTCAAAGAAGACATAAGATGGCAAAAAGGTATACAAAAGTATTCGAATCACTCATCATCAGGAAAATTCAAATCAAAATGATAATGAGATATGACCTCACATCAAAAAGACAAGAGATAACAAATGCTGGGGAGAATATGGAGAAAAAGAACCCCTGTGCACTGTGGGTGAGAATGTAAACTGGTGCAGCCGCTATAGAAAACAGCATGGAGTTTTCTCAAAAAATTAAAAATAAAACTACTATATGATTCAGCAATCCAACTTCTCTGTATATATCCAAAGGAAATGAAAGCAGCATCTCAAAGAGACATCTGCATTGCCATGTTCATTGCAATGTTATTCAGAATAGTTAAGCTACAGAAACAACCCAAGTGTCTGTCAACAGATGAATGGATAAAGATAAGGTATGTATGTGCAATAGAATATTATGCAGGAGTGAGTAAGAAGGAAATTCTGCCATCACAGATGGACCATGAGGGCATCATGCTGAGTGAAAGAAGTCAGACAGAGAAAGACAAATGCTATATGATCTCACTTATATGTAACATCTGGAAAAGCCAAATTCATAGAAACAGAGTAGAGTGGTAGTTACCAGGGACTGGAGGCTTGGAGGAGACGGGGATGTGGTGGTCAAAGCATGCAAACTTCCAGTTATAAGAGGAATAACTTGTGGAGATCTAACATACAGCATGATGATTATAGTTAAATTATACTGTATTGTATATTTGAACTGAGTTCATAAATGTTCTCAGTACAAAAAAAGAAATGGTAATTATGTGACATGAAGGAGGTGTTCACTAAGGCTGGGTGATCATCATTTTGCAACTTATGAATGTGTATGTGCGTGTGTATATATATATATATATATACACACGCACATACACATAATTACACAACTTACATGTCAATTATATTTCTTTTTTGGATATACTTTTATTGAAGTAGAGTCAGTTTACAGTATTGTGTCAATTTCTGGTGCACAGCACAATGCTTCAGTCATATAGGAACATACATATTTTTGTCTTCATATTCTTTTTCACCATAAATTACTATAGGATATTGAATGTGGTTCCCTGTGCTATACAGTATAAACTTGTTGTTTATTGGATTTTGAGAGAATCCTCCTGTATTTGAAAACCAGAGACACTCTGCCAGAGTTCAGTAGGTGTTCTGTGTGATACAGTGGGTTTGTAGATGTAATTCTTGGTGTACTTGTGGGAGAGGGTGAGCTGTGAGTCTCTCTACTCCAACATCTTGGCTCCGCCTTACATGTCAATTATATTTCTAAAAAGCTGGGGATAAAAATCACATCAACTTATCTATAAGGAAGTCTTACTTTCTTTGCTAATTGCCTGAGGCCAATAATCTAACTGCTACCAGAATATTCTCTTTCTAGTGGTTCAACACTGGAGTTAACAACCATTCAATAAACTGCAAATAATTACCCTGATTGTCTAGGAAGGCACTGTCTCCCCCTTGCCACACTCTCCCCTCGATTAAAAAAAAAAGAGGTATAGAATTATTAAAATTGTAACAATCGTCCAAATGTCCAAATACTCATTTTTTAAATATGAGAAGAAAAAGGACTAAATCTGCTCCATCTTTAAGAAAATCCTTTGCTTGTGTTATATTTCAATCATAACGTGCAATCTGTCTTCATTGGGACCTAATGCCTGGAACTGTAATTTCCTCCTAGAGCCAAACACAAGAGTGTTCCAATTTGCTACCAGGACACTGAACATTTACAAATCTTACCTTCCGTTTCTCTCCTTCTCCCTTCAGGTCTTGTCACGCTTCTCTGAGGTTTAATCACACACACAACAAAAACTTGACGTTCATCTCCTATTTCCTTAGAGCTATAATTTTAGTTTCTTTGTTATCTGCAGCATTTCTCTTTTCTAACCCATCAAATTTAGTCAAAATGATTTCTTGCGGCTCCCCAGGATGTGACACATTTCCTTGGTAATCACATCCCAGTGCGAAGCAGCAGGAAGTGAGCATTATTCGACCACGTTTGTGCCACAAGTTTTCTTTTCTTTCTCTCAGGCCATGAAGTTCTTATGGAATCATATTTGTGCTCCATGCACATGGTATTGATGATGACTGGATTGGATTAGGGGACCTGCTCACAAAATAGGTTCTTCAGATGTGTCATTTTTGTGCTTCTCGGCAATTTTCTGGGATCTAGAGTTGCAGAACTGAAGCATGGTAAAATCTCCTTTCACAGGGGTCAGCGGTCACAGTGGCGACTGATCAGGCACCCTGGATGAGTCAGGCTCTTTACCTGGTTCATGACCATGATCCTCTTACAGAAGTACTTTCATGTGCATTTCATGGAAAACAGAGGATTAGGAAAATTAAAGGACTTGCCCAAGGCATCATGCAGTCAAATCCTGGTCTGTCTTACTATGAAGCCCATTTCTTTTTTTTTTTTTTTTTTTTTTTAGCTATTTGGTATAATTTTAGTGTAGATTTCCAGAATGCATTTTCTTTAAGAATTTGCACATTGCTACACCAAACCAAGTCAAGAGGCTGATCAAAGACACAGGAAGAGTCTGCATTTACAAGGTGATAGATGTTATGGATTGATTTGTTCAATTCTTTTTCCAATCTCCTGCTGTTATTGTTCAGTCCTGTGTGCAGAATATGGAAAGTTAAAAACCTTATTTCCCAATTGCCTTTGCACCTGGGGTACCAGATGTATGAAGCCCATTTCACTTCCACACAAGCCCACCTATCTAGTTGCCAACAAAAGCTCCCTCGTCATTTTTTCCTACCCCAGAGTATCAATCGCATGCATCAACTCTCATGCCACAGTCGTATCTGTGTTCTAGGGCAGTGGTTTCTAACTTGAGTACATCTGAACTATTGGGGTGCTGATTACAAACATACATTCTTAAGCCTTCTCTCCAGAAATTCTGATCTCTACTTTATAGTGGCTTCTCAGCACCTAAAACTGCTGACACATTTGGGCTCTAAAATTATGCAGTTGCTCAAAGGAGAGCCCTTTGGAACATTCATGGCAGATTTGTACTTAATTTATAGACTTGCTTTATATATTCATTTTGATTATGGATACAGAAAATCTATCCAAAAATTAGAGGTGGAGAAGGATATTGCTTAGAGGCGAGTCCATTCTCAAAATACCTAAAACCAGGAGCCTGGTGGCAAGGTAATCTAAAACAGAAAGTCTGAAATTGGAGCTGGCTCTGGCCATCAGGGGCACGCAACTCCTCCACACTCCAACCTCAAAGCCCCATAAAAGGGATGAGTCATTCAGTGAGATGAGTATGTCAGTTGATCTTATAATGCTCGTTTTGAATCAGCAAAATGTCAAATTTGTATTCAGCATTTTCTCTTTAAGAAAGCAATTTAATGTATAATATATTTCAGAAAGATAAAGCAGTGTTTATGCTCAAAGAGGTAAGCCCTCAACTGTTTGGAAAACAGTTCCCTAAAATGATTCTAAACAGTGGGGGTGACACGCACATAAACCAGGAAAAGGTACCGTTCAGGACTACCACCGATGAATCAATGAATACGTAGAAATAGAAAATGTTAATCACATCCTTGTCCTTGTGCCCTCCTCATTATCGTTTTTATTTGAATGTGAATTTTTCCTTCAGATGAAAACATAATTTTTAAAAGTTGTTCAAAACAATTGCTTTTCTCTATTTGCTCTTTGTTAGCCAAGTCCATCTTTTCTCTGTTAAACTTTTGTATGGACTTCGAGGCTGGTGGTTTAGGATGGCCACTGCCAGCCAGGTTAGCAAACCACTCATCTAAAAGCACACATGCACTTTCTGACGTCCTAACAAGCGGGGGCTGCATCCTTGATCAGGATGTTGGATCTGTCCCGTGCCGGCAGTAGTGGGCTGAGAAACTGACGTGACAGGAACGGACCAAGGCTAGTCTGAGCAGGCTCCAGGAGGGACAGAAAGATGATATGGATGGGACAAAGACCACGTCATTCAATTGGGGATCCTGTGTGCCAAGTGGGAGACAGGCGTGCCCAGGTGGGAGCACCAGCAAGGGTTTCACAAAAAGACAGAGCGCATAAGACGACAAGAGAATTATAAAGCACGTCAGAGGTCTGTAATCTAGAGTTTTCATTTAATTCACGTTACAATTGTCAGCCATTATAAACAAAAGGTCATAATTTAATGAAGTCTCCTGTTAAAAAGACTCTCTTAAACCCTTAAATCGTACAGGACCTGCCTCTCCAGGGTTTTGATAAGAGGCTATTCAGACTCCTCTTAACATGTCTTAGATAATGAATTTCCTTCCTTACTAAGAAGGAAGTTCCTATTTGAAAACTCTTAATTATTAGAAGAGTCTGTCTTTTGGTAACAGCCGCTCACCACTGACAGCAGTAGCATGTGGAACGCAGAGCAGAAAACCTCCTACCCCCATGCATTGGCCCAAGGAGTATTTAAAAGAAAAATCCTAATGAACCTTTTTCCAGATAGCAAATATTCTTACCTTTCATCACCTTGGCTGTGCTGTGATTTGAAAATGCCTACCCTCTATTTTGTATTTTCTTCCCCCCCTCCTTTTTTTTGGGGGGGGGGGTGGGGCAAAATGATGAGGTTTATTTATTTACTTATTTATTTAAATGGAGATACTGGGAATTGAACCCCCGACCTTGTGCATGCTAAAGGCACACTCTACCACTGAGCCATTCCCTCTCCCTATTTTGTATATTCCCCAGTCTCCGTGTATCCCTCAACCCAGTCACATCTGATTGATTTTTCTCACCCATCTATTTCCCCACACCTAACTTTGGAGTTGTACTAAAAGGCATTAAGGACATGCTAATTCTCAGACTGGTGGACAAGACTTAACCCCAACATCACCTGCTTTTCACATTTTTCACCTTTTCCTCTAATCTGACCCCTTCACTGGCTTCTCCTAGTTCTCTGCTACCTCATGAGTCTTTTACATGGTGATATTTCTTTTTCCTCTACCGGACCCTTAAGTACCAGTATTTTTCAGGTTTCCATGTTTCATTCTCTTCTTTTTTCACTATTACTTCTTCCTAGCAACCTCATTTGGCCTCATGATTTTGATTACCATTCTTAGACTAATAAATTACAATTCTTTATTACTCCCCCAGACCTCTTTCCTAATCTCTGTAAATTTTCTTATTGTGTCTCTCCACCTAGACGTTCCAGAGGCTCTTCCAAACTGACGTATCTAAAACTGATCTTTTACTCTCCCTGCAGACTGGCTTCTCACCTAGTACTCAGAATCATCAATGGAGATCGACCAAGATGGTGCAGAAAAACCGTGAGCTCCCCTCCTCTCACGAGCTCACCAAAATCACAGCTAACTGCAGAACAACCATCAGTGAAAAAGACTGGAACCTACTGGAAAAGACCTTCTACAGCTAAAGACATAAGGTGTTAAGCAGTTAAAGAGACAGAGGCACTGGGCAAAGGGATGGAAAAGGGAGGGAAAAATCCAGAAGACAATGGTACCCCTGTGCTCAGAATAAGGGGCTTCAGAGAGCTTTACTTTCTCTAAATGAGTGTCAACAAAGAAACCAGGTAGAACCAGACAGCTGCAACTGTGCCGTAGACAGGAGGACCCCACCTGACATGAGCCAGTGCTCATTATGATGTAATTAGCCTTGTGGCTTGGCCCCTCCTCCAGGGGCTTTCCTATGCGCATTGTGGGAAAGGAAAGAGTTACATAGCCCACACGTGCCACTCAAATGATGTCAACTATCAAATTAGCTTACGACAGCCCCTAGGCAACCTCACAAAAGAAGCAGGGTCTGGGAGAGTCACTTCTAACCTCCCTTGGACCAGTCCGTCTTCAGCTCTTGGAGGTGTCCTTTCCCTTTGCTAATAAGTCTTTTGTTTCCACAGTGCCTTGGGTCTCCCGTTTGAATTCTTACCTTTCGGGTGAGACAAGAATCGAGGCTATTCCCTTCCCCTTTCTGCAATAACAGAGGAACCACAATGAGATGGGTAGGCGCGACACACGTAATATAATCAAATCCCACGTACCCCGGGGTGAGTGACCCACAAACCGGAGAGTAATTACAGTGTAGGGGTCCCCCCTTGGGAGTGAGAGCTCTGAGCCTCCCGTCAGGCTCCCCAGCCTGGGGGTCTCGCACCAGGGAGATGAGCCTTCAGGCCAGTTGGCTTTAAAGGCCAGTGTTCCCAGCCCCACAGCCCAGTTCCAGACCTCTTTATCTCTTGTCTAAACTCATAACTGACCCCCTTCTTCAGAGTTTCAGTCCTGCTGGGCCGGCTTGCACACCGCCACCAGAGCAGCTCTGCTAAGCAACAGCTCACGCGGTCATTGCAACTGCTTAGCGCGCTTCCCTCGTCGTCCACTGCCCGCAGGTAAGCCCAGACACTCAGCGTGGATCAGAGGGCTTTCACAGTCTGGCTCCTGCCTACACCTCCTTCTTTTTCTCAAGTCAGGCTTCCCACACTGTCCAGGCCTCAGCTGTGCGCCCAGATCCATCTGCTTAGCAGCTGCTATTCCCCCTCACTTGGCCCCATCTTACTTCCTGGTGAACAGCTCGCCAGTCAAATTCTGTTTCAAATTTCACTCTCACCAAAAGGCATTCCATGACTAACCCGCACTCTTTTTTAATTCTTTTCTCTTGCACACGTATATTGTGGCTTGACCTCACACACATTTTGTGTGTGTTCACCTGTGTACCTTCTCTGAGGGACTCTGAACTCCTTATAAAGATTGTTTCTTAATACTCTGACTTCCCTCATCCCCTCTTCTGCATATTAATTCACAGGCACATAGTATTTCAATAAATATTTATTAAAGAAAACAAATTGTGCTTAATAGAACCCAGAAATTGTCATAAAAACTCGCCATCTAGTAATGAGATATTTACATGAAGAAACCATTCAAATAAGACACATTCTGCAGAATCTACGCCAGGTCCACGTGGGCGTCACAGTAACACAGGCCGCACAGGCGGCCCGGCTGAGGGTCGTAACAGATGTCACGTCCTCACCTGCAGGCTTGTCATATCCTTCTGTCCATGAATGAAAGCTGTGAGAGTCCAGGAAAATATTGATAACTCCTACTTCCCATCCTGAGATAGAGACACAAAGAGGAAAAAGAATAAAAAGGAAACAGGAGAAGGCTAGTGTGAGGGACAAAGAGGTGGGAAGGAACAGGCAATCTTTGTGGGGTTTTTTTTTGGTTTTTTTTTTCAGTAAAAGTAGATTTACTTAGAGAGAAGGTAAGAGAATGAACAAGAGGTATCGGGTGTGGGGTTGCGTGTTTAGTTTAGAGTAAAAGCAGATACACACTCCACAGACAGTGCGGGCTGTCTCAGAAGGCAAGAGAGAGACACCGCAACCATGAGGCTGGTGTTGCTAGTTTTTATATGTTAACAAGTGAGAGGCTTGTTCTAACTTTGGGGAAGGGGTAGGGATCCCCAGGAGCTGGGCCATCACCTTCTCGTTGACCTTTCCTGGTCAGCCTCAGAACTGTCAAGGCGCCTGCGGGTGTGTCACTCGCCATGCTGGTACATTACAATGTGTACAATGAAGTTCAGGGTCCACTGAAGGTCGAATCTCCCACCCTCTTGGGCCTCCTGGTCCACTGGGAGTTGAATTCTCCTCCATCTTGGCGCTCACTGCTGTGTCGTCCTTGAATGGCTATGCCCTGGTTCCTTCCTTCTGGTCTCATTCCTTGCTCCGAGATTTCACTCCCATATCCCTGTGGGGGTGCAGAGGGGCAGAGGTCCATCTTCTGCAGCTGCTTCAGGGCTGAGTTGGGGGCATAGACCCTGCCTGTCAGGGAAGAATAGGCAATCCTTGAAGTAGTGGAGAGTCCGGCACATGTGGGCACTAAACAAATATTTCTGAATCAATAAGTGAATAAGTGAGATGCACTGTAGTTGCAGGAGAGTAGGGAAGGTGAGCTCTAATAGCACAAAAAGTTGTGATGCTAGCTGCCAGCTCTCTCGGGTGTGATTAACCTGCCACCGAGTGCATCTTCTTGGTGTGCTGACATTCATTCCCTGCTGCCTTAAAACCACTAATAAAGTCCAAGCCTCATGCTCAAGACTATAGACTGTGATGGAAGGAAAGCAGCCCATTTTTAAGGAGTCCAGGGAAACTGCCAGGAGAGGCAACAATAAATATCTGATTGTTGATCGATTCACTAGGAATTCAGAATCAGCACCTCACGCAAGCCCGCAGTCTTGCCCGGCAGCCTCACTAATTCCACTGACTGCTCACCCTCCCACACCCACAATGGCGTTTTCAACGCCCCCTCCACCCTCCTCAAACTCCTGGTCTCTCAGCCTCTTCCCTCGTGGTCGGAAGATGACTCCCCTCTGCTTCACAGAGCAAGTGGAGGCTTGCAGATGGGAAATTCTCTCATCTGTCACAAGTGAAATATGCACACCCACCTGGGACTGTATCCATCCACCCTCTCTCTTGTTACTGTCTAGGGTCTCTCTTCCACCTTGTGCGGGAGCACAGTTCACTTGTTTCAGGTCTCCTTTGGGTTTTTAACTTCTCCCTCATAACTCAACCATTCAGGTTTGGTGAGGATTCCATAAACCTTCCTTGACCACAATTATCCCCCACCTACCAAACTGCCTTTTCTCTTTTCTTGTTATTCTATCCCCATTTCCTCATCTGGGCACCCCCATCGACGCCAATATGGTTTGTACCCCCCTCATTCCACCAAAATGGCACTTACGAAGGTCACTGATGGACTTCACATCCACAAACGTAAGAGACACTTTTCAGTCTCCATCTCCCTGAACGTCACACTGCGGGGTTTGACGTTGTTCAGCTCTCCCTCCTTTTTGAAATGCTGTAGTTTCCATGAGACAAAATCCTCATGTTTTTCTCCTATCTAGAATGAGTTTGTACAGGAGACAGAAGGAACAGCTGGAAAGGTCTCCTGTACAAACTCATCCTCAGCTATTCAGCCATTAAATGTGAGAAACTCCTCAAGTTTGGGCTGAAACTGAATTTGCTTCTCACACCATCATCTTTTCTTAATCACACCTGTCGCTAGGGCACCAAAAAGCAATGGGATGACAAATGGAGAAACAAACAAATGTGGTACATGAAACATGATTCAGACATAACAAGAAGGAAATACAACATGGATGAATCATGAAAACGTGACCCTAAAGGAAAGAAGCCAGGCACCAAAGGCCACGTGTTGTATAGTTCCATTCCTATGACGTGTCCAGAATAGGGAAACCTACGGGAAAAGAAAGTGGGTTAGTGGTTGCCTAGGACTCGGGGTGAGGGAAGGCTGGGGTGATAATTAAAGCGTACAAATTTTCTTTTAGGGAAGTTGCAAGTGTTTTAAAATAGACTGTGATGATGGTTGCATATGTCTTTAATACATTAAAAACCACTGAATTATATACTTAAAATGGGTGAATTGTATGGTATGTGGACTATATTTCAGTAAATCTATTTTTTAAGTTAACAAGAACAACAACAAAGCTACCGTATGGGAATGATTCTAAATTATATACCCAACTTAGACCTCTTCTCTGAACTCTGGGCTCATGTAGCCAATCTCCACAAGTATTTCTCAAATGCATCTCTAGATCAACATATTAAAACAGACATCATGGCCTCCCTCCCCAGACGACTGTGTCCAGTAGGTCTTCATCTCACGAACGTGACACATTCCCTGGTCCTCTTATGCAAGCCTCAAGGCCGTCAGTCAGCCCTGAGACCTCCCCTCCTCTCTTTCCCTATCAAACCCAGGTCAGCTCTCACCTGTATCCACTTCCGTCCACACTGGACCACTGCAAGAGCTTTCCAGTGACTTGTCCCTATCCACTTGCCCGCCCCCATCCACCAATTCATTCCTTACTTCTATTCAGAGCTATTCCAAATATAAATGTGGTGTGTCACATCCTTTCTCCCCATGCCCCGTCCCAGTTTAAAAGCCTTCAAAAGGACTTAAAGACCCAAATCCTTAACTTGGCCTGCAAGGACCAGCCAAGACCAGCTCCTTCCTCTCTCTGGCTCATCTCACACCATGCTCCCCCTCACTTTCCATGCCGCAGCCTCACTCACCTCCTTTTGGTTCATTAAATGCTCATACTACTTGGCCCATACTGTTCCCACTGTCCGGAACAACTCACCAGCCACCCCTTCCTTTGCTTACTGAAATCATACTCTCCCCTCGGGTCTCAGCCTCTCAGAGAAGAGTCCCCTGCCACCCCTGGCCAGGATAATTGTATCACCTGTGTTATCATCTCCATCCTCATTCCTGTCCCCATTGTGATTGTACATTCATCTCTGTCATCTTTTGGTTAATGACTATCTTTCCTGCCCAGCAGTGACCTCTATGGGGGCATCAGCCTTGTTTCTGGTTGTGTGTTATTTGCCATCCTCAAATGCCTAATATACTGTCTGTTCCACAAAAGTGTGTTCTTAATAAATACTTTTTTAATTGTTCATAAGTTACAGGAGCTCTTTTATTTGAGTTGGAGGAATTTCTGTGTTCCCTCCTGAGCCCCCCAAAGGCAGGATTTCCCAAGTGACAGTAGGGGCAGTGTTCTCCAGTCATGGACCTACTGTCCAAAGACAACGTCGGGACAGCTGGGGTTTTGTTTGGCTAAACAGGACAGGCCGGGATGACCTGGTTGCCTCTACAGAGATGGTTTGGAAAATTCAGCTTTAATCTGGGGATACAGAGGAGTTGGGGCGGGGGGAGGAAACAGATGAAGCAGCTCAGAGCAAGAGGGAAGTGTGGAGGGGAGGACATCCAATGGCAACTTCTGTGAAGTTCACCCTGTGGTGCCCAGTGTTAACACCCTTCCTGTTCCTCATTAAACCTTAAGTAAAATTTAATTAACTTGCTATGAGCAGTGCAATTGTGTCTGGTTTGGGCAGGCGCACGCTGGGAAAGGATGAGTCAGGTTGCTGAGTTCTACCTCAAGGCGGAGACAGGATAAGAAGAAAGCACTTCCCTGTGATTCAAACACATCCCAGACCTCCAACAGGAGTCTGAACGATGCCGTTTCTCACCTGGTCCTTTTGGAGATTTAGAAAGTAGTTCTGTGCATCTTTTTGGCTTTCCAGTTTCCTCCTGTGATTGCAGATTGGTACTCCATGTGAGTAGCAGATTTCAGATAAAATCGCTTGACCATGTAAGATTTTGTTTTCTCCCCATGATCAGAGGGCATTTCCAAGAATGTCCTCTAAACACCTTTTAGCTTGTGTTTCTATTTTTGTTCCTATAGAAGTGAATCTGTAGGGACGACAAGTTTGTGAATGCTCTAGGTTTGTGAAAATGTTAAGCAATGGAGTTACACATGTACAATAAATGATGTACACTCTTATCAATTCTTGGAAACCTGAATGAACTATTTCAGGAAATAGGAGCATTTTGATGGCATGAAGGGGCAGGAAAATTACATTTGCTTACTCTGTTCTAAAGCCAGCGTGTTATTGGTATTCATGAATGCATTAATCCCAGAGGCTATGATGGGAGGGCAGAATTATAACACTGCTGGGTAGCATTTACGATGTCTTTCGTGATTTTTCTAAAGAGAGAAATTCTTTTTTATTGGTTATGCATCACAGGAGTACTGTAAGATGAGACAATCTCCTTATCTTGACAGTATATTCAAATCCACTGACACATCACATGGGCTTCACAAGGTCACAGAAGAGCTATCATGTGACAACGTGCAAAGTTAGAAACAAACTCAATTCCTGCATTGGGAAAGAGCCACACACAGCAAAGCATTTGTCATTGATTAACTCGGCAAATTAAGACCAGTATGGCTTCCGGTTTCACCAGTGAGGAAAATGCAACCCAGATAAGTGAAATGATGTTAGGCTATGCCGCTGAAGAAGCTGTGGCTGGAATCTCACTAACTGCACAAGGTTGCAATTTATGAATATATGCATTCTTTACACTAAAGACCATACTTTCTCAAGACAGAACACCAGCTCCACAGCATGGCTTTTGAAGAGACAGAATTGTTCTTTTTTGTGTCAGTGCACATTGAAAATGGATTAAACCAGGTTCCCTGGTTCCAGTAATGAAGAGAATTTTTTCCCATATAGGCATAGTATCAATTTTTTTTATAATACATCAGTGTAGAAATGAAACAAAAGAACACAAAATAATTTACAAAGTGTATCCATTTTTGTAATACCCAATGTATAACGGAAACAAAAGAAAACAAAAACTATTTACAAAGTTTTTTAATACTGTGCACCAAAGAAAAGAATTAAATATCCCATTTTTACATTCCATTATCTCTAAATATGTATTCAGTGAGCTAACTGAATGTGTTTTGGATTTTCTAAAGTGTAGCCAACAATAGAAAAGACAGGGAGAAAGGAAATGAATCCACTTATAAAACCATAAAAACATATATCCTCAAGCACAGGAACTGTCAGCTCAATAAAGACATTTACTAAAAGAAAAGGAATTTCAGGAAGGAATCACACAGCCTAGAACAGAGGATGTTTTCCAAGAAAGCAAAATACACGTTTCAACAAATATTTAGCAAAACAACAACAAACTTAAATACTCCAGAAGTTTGCATGTTTAATTCAGGGGGAAATCCTATATCCAATGAGAAACATGAAGTTCCAAAACACTGAAGTTATTTTTTCTTCTTTCACTCTCGGTTAAAGAGCTGGTTGTGCACATGATTATGTATTTGCAGAGACAAAACGGTTGCCTTTTCCTTTAACTGTATAATGTAACCTTTAACTGTATAATGTAACAGTGGATTCAGGGCCGGTTGAAGATTTCCATCAGGACTGTTCCCAAAGCTTCCAACTCCATTAAAATGAAAAATAGCATTAAAATGTATAGTTCTTGACACAGAGAATGTTTTACAGTTATCGCCCATCCATATTGCTGCCAGGCAGCAATGTTCAAAGTAGCCGCAGAGTTACTTCTCGGGTAAAGCAAAGTGGCAGCTGATATAAATAGCTCCGTTATTTACATGTCTCCCCTGCATTGCTGGAGAAATGAGCAAGTAAGACATTTGTGTTGTTTTGTTTGCTTTTTTTTTCTCCCCATTAGAGGCTTTTCACCAGGCATGTTTAAGTCGTTCACCTGAAGAATGAATTCATATCCCAAATCAATTAGTAGGTAAATCCTCAGCCGTGTAATTGAAACTACAATCCAGACTTTAGATCAAGAACGCAGTCGGCACATCCAATAACAGCAACGCGGAATCCGGTGGCAGTTCCTGAGAGAGTTTTAAAGGACAAAGAAAAACTAACTCCACATAAATCAAAAGAGTACTTAGAAGGATAGAGGTAGAGAAAATGGTAACCAAATAGGTAGGAACAGGCAAAAAAGTTTATTGGAATGGAGAGGAGAGAGAAAAGGTAGTGGGGTAGGATTGTGAAGAAAGCAATAAATTAAGTGGAAGACACTAGAATATATTATCGTCCTTCTCATTATATACTAGTGCCACCAAAAAAAATTGTTTTCCTGACTGAGTTTGTTTCTATCAGCAGTTTCAATGGGTGAATTGTCTGTGATGGTGATGCCTTGAAAGATTTACACGTGCACACACACACACACACACACACACACACACACACACACACAGAAACAGGTCTCGTGCTGGGAGCATTCCATAAAGGAAGTGGTTTGTCTGTTACCTTATTCTGGACATCAGAAACATCACAAATATCCTCGCCTTGGCCAGCAAATTCAGTTTCTCTCCTTGATAAAAGCTGAATGAGAAGTTTCTAACCAGGGCTTGTAAAGACTCACAAAGGATGAGGCAGCACGTGGAGTTCCGTGGAAGATGACATCACCACCTCATCCCCGTCCAGCCTGGAAGGTGAAGTGGAAGGCAATGTTCCCCTTGCATTTCTTTTTCACTTTGCTGACACACCCGGAGGGTGAATGCTCCAAGTGTGGATGGTTTCCAGTTGTTCAGTCTTCCCTGTCTATGCCGACCTGGGAAGGCTTTCTTTTTTCTGCTCTGCCACCTCCCTGGTCTTTGAAAGAAAGAACGCAACTGCAAGGTAACTGTAATCAGAAAGCCAACCACTGTTTTCGAACAGCCTTGATTTGACATGCAGTAGAAACTAGAGATAAAGCACTAAGAGAAGATTATAAATAGCAATTCACCAGCCCACCCACTCCCCTGTATTAACAGTCACGTCCAGTGTCTGAGTGCTTAAGAGCAGTCTGACTCGACTAGCCACTTCAGAATAATATTTTCCAGCACAAAAGTTAAGGGATTTGGTCTTCTGTGTCTTATTTGAGCTGTTATCTATATATCAGTGAAACAGGAAAAGTACGCTGGACTACTTCCAAATTGAAAATCCTCTCTCCTGGCTCAGCAGAGAGGAGCTCTCTAGCCCATCGTGACTCTGTTCACAGAGTAAACCCCGTCCTGTCTACTCAACTCGGCTTCTCCTCCAGAGGATGTGGGAGCAGATGCATAAGCCAGTGAAACTCATCCTTCCCGGCCAGACTTAATTCCTTCGTTTACTCCTAGCTAGTCTAGCCCATGGTCAAGGCTACTCTAGACTTTACAGATGATCTGAAATCTCCCAAAGTGTTAACTTGTTTGATGTAGATTTCTGGTTCACATACAATTATTTTCTGTATCAAATTATTCAATGTGGTCTCTCTCCCACTCTGAACAAATGCCACTCACACCAATGCTCTGGGTAAAAATTCCAACCTACTTACTTGTCTCCTGTTTTGATATTTAATTCCCACTACTTTAGGCAATATATGAAAATAAATCCTCATCTTCCAAGTCACCATCTCCTTCATGAAGCATTCCATGATTTTTACATTGAGTTGTTTCTGCTACTAACTTCTGCACCTGAAAGAAGGGAAATCAGTTTCGGAACTCGATGCTATATACCGGGCATTCCAAAATCTCTGTTTCTAAAATATGTGTCTACTGCCACACCACCCTGAATGCGCCCGGTCTCATCTAAAATATGTGTCTAGCATGTTTCTTATATCTTGAAAAACACAATAATTATTTGTAAATAATGTTTGAGTTCACTCAATATAAAGAAATAAAAATTAAAACAAGCTATCAATGTTGGCTTATAAAACTAGCAAATTATTAAAATTAATTAATAATAAATTAATAAGTTCAATTAAAAAAAACTAGTGATTAAATGGTAAAATGTGCATTCTCGTGGTCCTCATTGGCCCAAAATAGTGAATCTACTCAAAAAACACAGACTTCCTTTCTTTTAAAGCCTGTTTATCTTAAGTAAACCCAAGTCCTGCTAACTCATTCTGTCTTACTCCCTCTAACAATATGAATTGATTATCTTCAAAAAAGTAGTCAAAAACAAAAGTAAAGAACCCAACTTTATTATCCTTTTAATAAAGCAGAGATATAGTAAATTTACCACCATCAAAATAAAAAGCTATTAATTAGAACTCTTTGTGTATGTTGATGACAGACAATTTATTATCCCAATTCTCCAGGACCTTCGTAAAGAATTTTTTAAAATTCTTATCAACACACTGTTGCCTATGATAGTAAAATACAGAGAAGTTCCTAGTATTCTAACTTAATGACACACAAAGGAGATGTCACTTTGTCATGCAAAGGTGCTCCTGCCCCTCGTTCACTGACCCTCTTACAGGTGAGATAATACCCCTTCTAATCTGAGCAAGCAAAGAAATTCAATGAATGTCACTGTAGCCAGAAGTACGGAAACATCCAAGTTGGACAAGAGCTGGGACTGAGAGTTGCTAAAAACGTAGCAGCAAGGGAATTAACGAAATGAAACACGGTATAAAAGTATTTGTAGTCTCTTACTGTCTAAACTTCATCATATGCAGATTTGAAAACATCCATCAAGAAGAAGCATCTGGCAAAGAGACTGTATATCAAACAAGGATGAGGAGATTCCAAATAAGGAGTTTGTGCCTCTATCTTTGCAAAGAAAACCTCTTTCTTATCTGCAAAGCTGGGTTTCTTTATCTATGAGAGAAAGAGAGAGGGGAATGCTGTTAGCAATCACTGAACGGATGAGATATGGAGAACAGGGTGAGTATATCTGACCTGTCAGATTGAATTGGCGCTTCATAAGGAGAAGAGATAGAAGAGAGCAGAGAAAATATTTGGAGAGATAACAATTGAAAAATATCGAGAACCGATTCAACACTCCAAGACACAGATTCGAAAAACCACGTGAACATTTAGCAGAATTTCTTTTTTTAACATCATTTCATAGTATAGCTAAGAAACATGACAAAGAACGTAGAAAAAGAGAAACAAAGAGACAAAAAGGATCTTAAAGTCAACTCAAGAAAAAAGAAAAATTACTTACAAAGAAAGAAGTATCAGACTGACATCTGATTTCTCAATAAAAACAATACAATCTAGAAAACAGTGGAATTGTATTTTCAAAATGTTGATAGTAACAACTCACCATCTAGAAGTCTGTAAACAGCAAAGCTACCTTTCAAAAAAAGAATAAATCATGTCTTTTCAGACCAAACAAATGAGAGCTTATAATTTAAAAATCTCCACTAAGCTTTTAAGGAATGTTTTAGGATTTTTAAAAAACCCCAGAAGGAATAAGTAAAATGTACCCCCCCCAAAAAAAGACAAATGAACAAAGAAAATGGTAAACATAGTGAAGTCTAAATAAATGATGACTGTATGAAGTATCAGTTGATGTTAGAGCATTTAGAAAGTCCTTGTTTGGTTTGGGAAGAGAATAAAGTTATTAGACATAAACTTAGTTGTATGTAATATGCACATTTAATTTTTTAGCGTAACAGAGTTTCCAAAACAATATAATTTTCAAACCGGGAGAAAATGGAACAAACCCAAAATCTAAAAAAATAAAATTTTATCCAAGAAAAGGCAAGAAAGAAAAACAAACACAGAAAATGTAGGATAAATAGAAATAGACAGCAATAACTTCAAACTGATCAAATGTATATATTTTTTATGCACACCAATAACATAGTTTCAAAATACATAAAGCAAAAAAATAAAGAGACTGAATCTCAAGAAGAAACCGACAAATATAATACCAGGGCAGATTTTAATACAGCCTTCTCAGTAATTGATATTGATTCCTTGAAGTAACTACTCCATTTCTAAATTTTGAAACTTAAAAAACATGCTTCTATATAATTCATGGTTTCACAGCTAAAAATTAATTAGCCAATTTTCTCACTTAATAACTAGAAAGAAAGAGAAAGAAAAAGAAGAAAGAAAGAAAGAAAGAAAGAAAGAAAGAAAGAAAGAAAGAAAGAAAGAAAGAAAGAAAGAAGAAAGGAAGGAAGGAAGGAAGGAAGGAGAATGAAGAAAGAAAGACAGACCAAAACAAGCCATTTACTCCAAAATCTCCAAAACTGCCTGTGCTTGGAGGTGGAAAATATATCATGTTAACTGTAAGATTACAGTTCAAGGAATGACAATTCAATTCCTTGTCCCCTTAAATCCATGAATTTACCACTCTGGAGCCACTTCTATGTCATTTGTAACTACCATCATGATATCTCTCAACTGACTCGACAGCACAGACAGAGAACCCAAAATTTATGGAGCTTCTACTGCCCTACATGTTTACACATAATATTTCATTTACTTTTCCTGTAACTGCCTTTCTGCAGATGAAGAAAATTATAATTAAAGAGATTAAACCAGCCACCCGTGGCCATCCATTTCCTGGGTGTCCATCTACATGGTTTGCACAGAGGATTTCTCTCCATTTAACTCTAACAGCCCGGTTATCTGGGAATTGGAATCACTACATCACCCTGGAGGGCAAAAGAGACAAGTCACTATAGATAGACTTTCATATTTTTTAAATAAAATAATATGTGGAAACTAAGATATGTAGTTGTATTTGGAAGAAATATATTTATAATTATTAATTGTGAGATATTTTCACATTGATTGGAAGGGTCAAAAATGATGTAACAATGGTATAAATTATCAAAAGTTGTGCATCTCCTAAAAAGACGTCAATCAGAATAACAAAACTTTTTACTTCTTTAAGTTGGAAAGGTCATATTTCTCGTTTATTATTCCCCTCATAGAATAAATTGACTTAATTTCTTCATTTTTAATTAAATTTTGGCTCACTAATAGTCCATTACTGACAAAAGTGGCATAATTTATTGTTTTATAGGGAAGAATAAAATATGCAAGTTTGTCTTCAGTGACAATATATTCTATTTAGTATTTGGGTGTGATCTCATTTTTCAGTAATAATTTCTCACGGACATTTAGAGCCTAATTCACCAGGAAACTCAGCTGTGAGGGAAAATGTCATATTCTCTTTCCCTAAGGCCTTCCTAACTTCCGCAGTGAATATATTATCCTACTTTTAGCCATTTCATGATAGTCCAGTAACATTTCAGCTTGTTCTAAAAATAAAGAACTTTTAATGAGAATCACCAAGATATTTCAAAGCTGGTCTAAAGGTGGTGCTATCTCACTGGTCTCCTGGGAGTCCCTGCCTGGTTCACACCTGTCCCTTTACCTTTGACCCCAACTGTCTCTTGGCCATAACTGAATATTTATAACTTGTTAAAAATTGTTTCTTTTCACTTTTATTTCCTTTTTTCTGAACTGTCTGATTTTGCTCATCTCTGGGGTGCTTCAATTTGTAATTCTGTGGAAACCAGCTGGACTGCTCATTTTTGACATTATCCAAAACTTCTTAATAAAACTTGAAAAAGTCTCAGCTTTCATACATGCAAGTTTAAGTCGTGGTACCGTAAATTAGAACCTATCAGGCTAAGATACTTACCACCACTTTTCAACCCTAGGAAACAGACCGAGGTCTGATAAGGCATTTATGAGATGTAAAGAATGA
Organism: Camelus bactrianus; assembly: GCF_048773025.1. NCBI lineage: Eukaryota > Metazoa > Chordata > Mammalia > Artiodactyla > Camelidae > Camelus > Camelus bactrianus. The sequence continues at coordinate 24,077,325 of NC_133540.1, forward strand.
GCTGGGGGAAAGAGGTGGAAAGGAATACATTTGGGAGTTTGAGATTTGCAAATGTTAACCACTATATATAAAAATAGATTAAAAAATAAACTTCTTCTGTACAGCACAGGGAGCTATAGTCAATATCTTGTAATAACCTTTAATGAGAAAGAATATGGAAATGAATATATGTATGTATATGCATGACTGGGACATTGTGCTGTACATCAGAAATTGACACATTGAAACTGACTATACTTCAATTAAAAAAAAATGAAAGGAGCAGAACAGAACAGGTTCAGATTTCAGTATCACCACAACTTTGACAGCAGGACAGAATATTTTACGAACTTAAACTAAAGATCCCCTTGGAGGAAAAAAAATCCTTCAATCATGGCATCATAGAAGGCATAATATCACACCACAGAGCAGCAAGTGTGGTGCTCACTTTGCCTTAAAAATACAAAACATAGTCTGTGGACTGATTTTATGAGTCATCCCTGTGTCTGCAGACAAGACTGTAAGGTGATCATCGCGACCCGGTTAGCACCATCAACCTTCTCCCCGCCCCCACAGGAGCAATGATCTTTTTAAAATATCAGTTCTGTATTCAAGCCTTACAGTGTTTTTCCGTCTTGGTATAATAAAATCCAAAATGCTGACCAGAACCTGCAAAAACTAGTCGTGACCCGGCCCCTGAGGTCCTCTCTGATGTCATCTACTTCCACTGCCTCCAGCTTCTTTAGGTCCAGCCACGGAGGTCCCCTTGCTGTCCCTCACACATGCCTCAAGGCCATCGTAAAACTCTCACCTCAGCCCCGGACGTGGGGGTGGCTATCCCAGACCCACACAGCTCCCGGCTGTTTGTCTCAGCCTACCCGCTCTGTTTCTTTTTTCTGCATTTTAGACCTAGAATATAGCTATTGATTTTTTTTTTTTTTTTTTTTTGGTCTGCCTTCCTCTGCTGGGATGTAAACTGATAAAAATGAGGCCGTTGTTTTGTTCAATGGTGCACTTCCCGCACCTGGAAGAGTATCCGGCAAAAAAGTAGGCTCTCAGTAAATCTCACCTGAGAATGAAGAAAAGCAAAAGTGAGCATAGTCCTCTACTCGGCTCCCATTAGGTATTCAGACAGTATTTCTGAGTCCTCTGTAATGAGGGCAAGGTTGTCAATGTGATCATCAGAGAAATTAAGCAGTACTGAGCAGAAATGAATGCTGTTCACACGCTGGTACTCTCTGATTGTAAGTTGCACGCAGCCACTCGGGAGGGTATTGGGATAATACAGAGTGAGCAGATTAGGGTAAACACACAAAAACAGAGCAGAGAAAATGGCTCAGAGAGCATGTAAGAACTGAACAGTACGACATCAGATATGTGCTCCTTGAAGCTTGCTATGTTTTAAAAACTGCTGGTCTCAGTCCACCTCCCATCCCTACTCAGACCAAAAACCTGATTCTACCTGTTGCGGTATGTTCAATCAAATCCAACAAATTTCCCCTCACTTACGATTGAAAACTTTATCTCCGAAAGATAATCAAGTGCAGATACCCCTACCACAATGCAGTAACTGTCGCTTTGCCACAGCTCTCTTCACCTTCTCGCTGGTGACCTTCCTTTTACAGAGCTCATGTGTGGGAGAGAGGGAATGGCACAATGGGGGACAAGGGATGGACCTGGCCACCCCTCCTTTGAATACACAGCTGTCCCAGGACTGCTGCAGGGACCTTCTAAGGCTAAGGAACTCAACTGCTAAGAAACTCAGCTCCATCTCAGAGGAGTCTGGTGTCAGTCCTTCTGTGAGGCGTACTGCAGGGTCTAAGGTGCCCAGCCGAACCCATCCTGAAGTCCACTTTTGACCATCTTAAAGGGACCCTCTCATTCCACCTCCTTGTTCTCAGACCCAGAGCATCGGTTCACTCCATAACCTTGGGTGGGATTGTCATTTAGAAAACTCAGGAGAAGTAGTTACCATGACTGGAGGCAAGAAGTGAGGAAAGAGGGGGAAAAGGAAGGAAAAAAAAAAACAATAAGAATGTGCCTTTAATTTAGTAGCTTCAGGATGTAGTTCTCAGCTGTGAGCAATCTCTGTTGGACGTTTGCACTTAGCCGTGGACAAGGGACCAGTCAATACCCTTGGGGCTGAAAGAGGAAAGGGAATGCATCTCTCCATCACATTTCCTGTCACCAGGTGCAAATATTAACACTAGAGAAGCCCCATCTTCTTCAGAATGCTCCCGGTAATTTCCACCATATATTATTTATTTAATGCGTACTACATACCAAGCATTGAATAAAGTTTTGCAAGTATTATCTCATTTAAACCTTGAGACGATCTCCTGAAAGAGGTATTGACATCCATTTCGCACATGAAACAGAGGCTCAGAGGAGCGTGGTAGGGTATTCAAGGTCATGTTGTAGTAGGTCCTTTTGCATTCTCTTTCTCCCCACTCCACACTTACTCTTGCTCTTCCCAGTGTAGCCCAACGTGTCTGTCTTGCAGCATATTGTGTTCTGATGTGCACACAATGTTTTACTGTAGGGTCACTAAAGCAGTGTCGCCCTGATGTCATAAACCACTGAGGCAGTGGCTGCAAATCGACCAGTGTGAGACTTTAAGTCAAGGGCATGGAAAAATGGCGGCATCTGAATTTATTCTGAAGACCTGTTTTGTTTTGACAACATGGTGCTTTGTTTTGATTTTTTTTAATGTTTTTAGGCAGGTGGTAGGCTTGTCAGTTTGAAGTTTCTACCACCCCCATCTGATTCACACCCCTGTTGCCTCCACACACTCTCTTCCCCACACAGATTTTGAAAGAACTTGAGGTCGAACCCTCTGATGAAAGTCAATCATAAATCCATGGAAACTAGTAGTCCTCTGAGTTGTCTGATTTAAAATCGTTGTCTATTCCTATTGAGAAAACACTTCATTTGGAAGAGAATGGAAGGGAAAAAAAAAAGACCCACAGAAGCTGTTCAAATAGTGGCATGGGTGGGGAAAATTTAGACCTAAGGCCAAAAAGAACTTCTAAAATAGGAAAAATTAAGTAAAAGTGAACACCACACCAGCTGTCCAACGTTAGGTCTTGATCCAAGTCACAAATGTCAAAAGAAACCAGCACAACTAAAATAAAACTACAAATCTTCCTCCACTTACCAGGGGTAACACCCCCAGCCTCCCATTGACAGTGGAATATAGGTAAGTCAAATATGCCTTGAAAACGTCTCACATACTGAACATCCTAGTTTAGCCTCGCTGACCTTACATATGCTCAGAACACTTACGTTAGCCTACAGTTGGGCACAATCATCCAACACGAGGCCTATTTTATAATGGAGTGTTGAATATCTCATGTAATTTATTGAATATTGCCCTGAGAGTGAAAAACAGAGTGGCTCTCTACCCTCATGATGGCAGGGTTGCCTGGGCGCTGCGCTCACTGCCGCTCGCTGGCCAGCATCATGGGAGAGGACCTACCCAGATCACTAGCCCAGGAAACGACTAAAGTCCAAAACTCAAAATTCAAAGTACCATTCCTACTGAAGGCCTCTCACTTTCGCAACATCATAAAGTTGAAAAATCGTAAGTCAAACTGTAAACGGAAGACTGCACTTATTTGATTTTATCTTCTTTTGGTGTAAGATCTGAGGTATCCCCAAGTTTGTAGCTCTCTTTCCACAAGAGCTCAGTTTCATGTGCAAGAATGACTCAGATCTCCTGCTCAGATTAAAGCAGATGGAAGAAGTGTCCCCCGCCTAGAACTGGAGTGCAACAGCCCTGCTTGCCAGAGATGCTCTGGTTAAACCTCTGACCCCCTAGACTGAGGCAGCTCTCCAGATGCTGACTATCTCAACAGGCAGAGACACAGACGATCTGCAGCAGGATCATTGGCTAAATAGTAGATTCCTAGCCACTCCTCTCCCCCCACCCTCCCTATGCATGATTTCTCAATTGGAATCTCCAATGAGATCTCGGAATCTGCTTTTTAACAAACATCATCATATGCTTTTATGATCACTCACCGTGGGAATCACTGCCTTAGACTCAAGCCACAGCTTGCTCTGCCTCACTTCATTTGATCTTGACCTTCCTGAACCTTTAGTTCTTACCAGATTCCTCTTCCTGAAATGAACACTAGACACAATGCCTTCAGGTGCCCTCTGTTCTCTTTCTGCCTAATCTCCAGCATAACAAGGTGATTATATTTTATAATTGCTCCTACTGTCCATCCTCCAGCCTGGTACTGAAATAACTGTCCTGTTAAGTCATCATGAGCAGCGCCTATGAGTCTAGAAACTACAAAGTGGGGTGCTTTTACCAGCTAGCTCTTCCCTATAAAATGGTGGAAGGAAACACTTCCCAAAGTAAGTGAAGGACAGTCACTTGACAGATACGATAGATCAGGTACAGACACACAATAAATAGTTTTCCTACCCGGAGGGAAAACAAAACAACAACAACAACTTTGGTGGATTTGGTGCCTGCCAACCTTTAAATCTTTATGAGGAGTAATTTATTTTATGGTTCCTTCCGTTGTATCCTTGCAATCAATGAGCAAACTATTGCATTACATTTGCCCAGTTTTTCTATCAAGACCACAGAATAAATGAGCCATTGAATGACTAGGTATATATTGTTTTTAAATAGATTGAAAATGTATGTAAATAATTCTGTCTCCTGAGCTTAGGTGGTGTACAAAGATGTTTAAGGGTGATCACCATAATGCAAAATTCATGACAACTCATTTGCTGTAATAGCAACTCTGAGTCACAATGAAGAATTGAAGACACATAGAGGAAACAGCTTCAGTAGGAGAGTGACCTATGAGTACAAAAATTTTTTAAGTCACCAAGTTCTCTGTTAACCTCAGTAGCACAAGGGTTGCACTGTCATTTCGTCCCAGGTGGCCAATTGTAATGCAGGCCTCACCAGAGAACTGAAATGCACTGGTTTGCAGCACATGGCATTCTGTACAAGTCTCAGAATTGTGGAGAATCTCCGATGGTGGTGGAAAGGTTAATTTTCCCAGTGTCACATCCCATTAGAACACACACCATTCCACATCAGCTGAACAAACACTGATTCTGCAAACAAAACAAGTAATAATGATAAAGGACAGCAGTAGGTAGAGAAGCTAAAGAGCTAATTTGAAGAATAGCACGCAACCTTTCTAGCAGGTAACTTGGAAAGAACTATCAAAATTCTAAGCTGCACGTATCTTTTGACTGTCAGAAACGTATTTGCACTAACAAATAAGATGCATATATAAAGCTGTTCATTGTAGCCTTATTTGCAATTAAAATCCTTAGAATACTTTAAACTTTAATCTGTACAAACTAGGCTAAAAATCCAGGGTATCTATTCTACTGAGTGGCCATTAAAAAATATGTATAATGTGATCCAGCGACCCCACTCGTGGGCATATATCTAGAGGAAAATAGAATTCGAAAAGACACATGCACCCCAGTGTTCACAGTAGCACTATTTACAATAGCCAAGACATGTAAACAACCTAACTGTCCATTGACAGATGACTGGATAAAGAAGTCGTGGTATATTTATGCATAATGGAATACTACTCAGCCATAAAAAAGAATAAAATAATGCCATTTGCAGCAATATGGATGGACCTGGAGATTGTCATTTTAAGTGAAGTTAAGTCAGAAAGAGAAAGAAAAAATACCATATGATATCACTTATATTTGGAGTCTAAAAAAATAGGACACAGATAAAGTTCTCTACAAAAAAGAAATGGACTCACAGACATAGAGAACAAACTATGGTTACCACTGGGTAAATGGGGTGGGAAGGGATAAATTAGGAATTTGAGATTTGTACCTCTTGGAGAGTGACGGAAATGTTAGCTATCTTGATTGTGGTGGTGGTTTCATTGGTCTATAAATCTATCAAAATTCATCAAATTATACATCTGAATTATGTGTAGTTTACTGTACAGGAATCATACCACAATAAAGGTGTTAAAAATATGTATAATAAAGCAGTATCACATTTATTGACTGGACCATTATCTATGCTGTATTATCAAGTGAAAAAGTAAGTTGTAAAGTATTATTATGTTTACACTTGTGTATGAACATGTATATATATATAATGCTTCTATCTGTACTGGAAGCTTCTGAAAATATATGCATGATGCTGGTAAACACAACTACCTTTGGAAGTTGCAAATGAGGGATCCAAAAGACTTGGGTGCTTTCAATCACCACTCTATTCTTCTGTACTATTTCAGCATTTTTATTTTTTACTCTTAGCCTGTATTGATTTGAAATAAAATTTATTAAAGATCAAAATCTCTGATAATATTGATAACATGTGAATAGTAGCATAAAAATCCTCATATATTGCTGGAGAAAGTGTTCATTGATAACATTTTCATGGAGGAAAATTTGGCTATTGTACATAGTTCTGCTACAAACATTGGGGGTGCATGTATCTTTTTGAACTAGAGTTTTTGTCTTTTCTGGATATATGTCCAGGAGTGGGATTGCTGGATCATATGGTAAGTCCATTTTTAGTTTTTTTAAGGAACCACCATACTGTTCTCTAGAATGGCGGCACCAATTTAAATTCCCACTAACAGTGTTGGAGGGTTCCCTTTTCTCCACATCCTCTCCAGCAATTATTATTTGTTAACTTGTTGCTGATGGCCATTCTGACTGGTGTGAGGTGATACCTCAAGGTAGTTCTGATTTGTATTTATCTAGTAATCAGTGATGTTGAACATCTTTTCATGTACCTGTTGGTCATCTGTATGTCTTCTGTGGAGAAATTTCTATTTAAGTCTTCTGCTTATTTTTTGATTGGGTTGTTTGGTTTTTTTAATATTGAGCTGTATGTGCTGTTTGTATATTTTGGAAATTAATTGCTTACTGGTCACATGGTTTGCAAATATTTTCTCCCATTCCATAGGGTGTGTTTTCCTTTTGTCAATGGTTTCCTTTGCTATGAAAAAGCTTTTAAGTTGAATTAGGTCTTACTTGTTTTTTTTTTTTTTTCCATTACTCTAGGAGGTGGATCCAAAAAATATTGCTGCAATTTATGTCAAAGAGTGTTCTGCCTGTGTTTTCCTCTGTAAGTTTTAGAGTATCCAGTCTTACATTTAGGTCTTTAATCCATTTTGAGTTTATATTTGTATATGGTGTGAGGAAATGTTCTAATTTCATTCTCTTACATGTAGCTGTCCAATTTTCCCAGCACCAGTTATTGAAGAGACTGTCTTTTCTTCATAGTATATTCTTGCCTCCTTTGTCATTAATTAACTGACCATAAGTGCATAGGTTTGCTTCTGAACTTTCTATCCTGTTTTATTGATCTAGGTGTCTGTTTTTGTAGCCATACTGTTTTGATTACTAGGCTTTGTAGTATAGTCTGAAGCCAGGGAGAATGATTCTTCCAGCTCCGTTTTCCTTTCATCGAGAATGTTTTGGCTATTCATGGTCTTTTGTGTTTCCATACAAAGTTTAACATTTTTTGTTCCAGTTCTGTGGAAAATGTCATTGGTAATTTGATAGGGACTGCATTGAATTTGTGTATTGCTAGGCTCTTTTTAAGTTATTGTTTCTGCCCTGGGTCTCCGAGCATATGAGATTTTGTGTGAAAAAACAAAACAAAACAAAACAAAACAGAGTGGAGTTTGTTTCTACCGTCTTCTGGCTTTCCTGAGAGCAATCCCATTGGCCTTTGAAACCAAGCATTCTTGGGGCTCACACTCCTGGGGCAGCATCTCCAGGCTGTGGAGCCCCGTGTGGGACTTGAACCCCTCCCTCCTTGCGGGGAACCACTGTAATTGTGACTACCCTCCATTTGTGGGTTGCCTCCCGGGATGTGGGTCTTGACTACACTGCATGTCCCCCCTCCTACCTGACTTATTGTGGTCCCTTCTTTGTATCGTTTGTCTTTATATATTTAGATGTTTTCTGTGAGTCCTTGGGTTGCTCACTGATAGTTGCTTTGTAAGTAGTTATAATTTCGCTGTGTCTCTGAAAGGAGGCACACGGCCTACTCCACTATCTTCTAAAAGAAAGTTTTTGAGAAAAAGATTGCTAGTTTCTATCAGATAAAATGCTAGTATCTAAGCGTATCTGAGACAACATTATGAGACATCTTTGGGATCTTTAACCCTAAAATTATAGGGTCAATTGAATCAAAAACTCAGACTCCACGTGAGACTCTCTCTTCCCCCTACAGCACATTGGCTCTAGCTTTTAGGTTTTCTTCCCTCCTCTCTTCTACATCATCTCCTAGGCTGCCATTTCCATCATCCTGTGCTTCCACAACTCTGGCTGTTCAGATTTCATAATTAGTTCAAAGATGATAAGTGAAATAATGGTGAATGTGCAAAGTGAAAGAAAAGTAAGCTCTGGAGGCCACTACAAGACAGACAAAAGTCCTTAGAAAAGAGTATATAGTAGTAGTTATCAAGGTAGGAAGAAAACAGGATTAAGTGATGTTATGGAAACCAAAAGCCAAGTTTGAGAGAGTGGGAATGGGAAATGTACCCAAGGGACCAACTAAGACAGAAAAATGTATTGGATTTAGATTTTAATAAGATGAAGAGGTTGATTGAGGGGCAAAAGTGAGGTGAAAAGTGGACATAGCACTTATCTCATTGCATTACAACTGTCTGGTGACACATCTGTCTCCTTTAAAAAACTGTGAATTCCCCCGGGGCATTGTCTGTTGTCTAACTCACATCTGTTTCCTTTGAGGTCTGCACTTGTTCCTTTTTAGCAGAAACAAAATGACTAAATTGTAAGTATAAAGACCTGGAAAGTGAAGAAGAAACTTGAATTAATACCCTTATTACTACTGTAGATGTCAGTAAGAATAATACAGATTAGTATTTTGTATTCATGTTAAAATCAACACCACTGGAAAACACCATTATCCACTCTCTGATGGGAAACCAACTCAATTAATGACTGCCCTTTCCCGAAAGAGAAGGCCATTATTGAGATTTCACATACATTATTACATTATAGCATGGATATAAGAGTCTTCTGTTTGCTGATAATAACGCTTTTACATTAGCACTCTGGATAAATGCACTATTCATTTGATTACATAAAATGAATATCATATTGAACTGTATTCATATTGACTACACTGTGTGTGCTTTATAAAAGCCACAGGGAGAAGGTTTTCCATACAGATTTTCTGTGCAGCTGAACAGTTGCCATTCTTGGGTGGTCAAGCATGAAATATTTTAATGCTTCAGATATGACAGACTTTCAGATAACCCAAGTTAGAATAAATAAAGGCATTCTTCTTTTTCCAGAGAGGGTTGCTTTCCTGCATCTGATCTAAGTTACCATCACAGAGGAGAATCAAGCCACAAAAAGAGAAAAAGCATACTTTGTTCAGCCAACCAGATGAGAACTTTCAGCCCCTAGTGGAAATATGAATTAAAGATAAGCAATAATAGACTTTGGGAGCTCCCATGATTCAGTAGGTCAAAACAGATCTGCTGCTTCCTCTCAGCTTGTATTTTAATGTGCAGAATAGGATAAAAAAAACATAAATCTTCCAATTTTATCATTTAATTCTTATAATTTATGATCTGCATGAAACACCTTTAATTAGGTCAGTGGATCCTTCTGATTTCATAAACTACAAGTAAAGTTTGGAAGTTGAGGAGAGGGTATAGCTCAAGTGGTAGAGCACAAGCTTAGCATGCACAAGGTCCTGCGTTCAATCCCCAGTGCCTCCTCTAAAATAATTAACAAACCAAATTACCTACCCCCCCAAATAAAATAATTAAATAATACAGTAATAAAGTTTGAAAATCATTTTTAAGTATTGACCCTGGATTCCTTCAAGTTTGTTTATATTAGTTGTTATCATGTGGTTTTGAGAGTGGGTGAATGGAGAGATGCTGTCTAGAGATAAGACCTCACTTTAGTTTGATTTTTAGTTTTTGGTTTTACCTGATAGTAGCAAAAGATTATTTACTGTTTTGTCTCATCTTGTGCATATTACAGTGGCTGAGCCACAAATCAAGTTACGAGGAGCTATAAAAATAGACACGTGTGAAAATCCTGGGTCTTCCTTTTAGAAACGGTGACCTTGGGAAAATTACTGAACCATACCAAGCCTCAGTTTCCTCATCTGTAAGAGAATAAAGTGCAGATGATGATACCTACCTCATAGACTAGTGTGAGGACCTCCACCCGCACCATGGAAGGGTCTATATCAACATAGACTCATTCATTCCCTAAACGGAAACAGTCGTATTAACTCAAGAGTTGTGTGAAAAGGAACAGAGAATGTTCCCTCTTCAAGCACAGTTCCAGCCTCACTGGAAGACAGTCCTTGCTGTGGTCTCTACACAGAGAGTACATGGAATGACGTTCTTTCTTTGGTCCCTGCAAAATCGCGTTGAGTATGGACACAATGGCCCTAGATCTTTCTCGGTCTGGGGAGTGGAGAAGAATAGTAGAAATAGAATCCAAGAGTTTGAGTTTGGATCTCGCTTTTCTGCTTACAGAGGGCTGGGCTTTACTTAGCCCACATTCATTTCAACTTTAAATTTTCAGAAATCTCAGCTTTCTTATTTTAAATTTAAATTTTCAAAATTATTTAAAACTAAAAGTAGAATAATTTCTACCACATTGAAAAAAAGAAATCAGATGAGGTAACACTATCTAACTCTTGCTACTCAGTGAGGTGTCAAGGTGGAAAAAATTTCCCTTCTCCACATCCAGCTTCTTTGGCTGGTCTAATAACTAAACCGACATAAGACAGATTAACAGGAGAAAAACAAATTTAATTTTGTGCATACGGGGGCTCCAAAGACATGATGCCCAAGGGGAAGTGGGGCAGTTGAGGCTTATATGCTACCCTGAGGCTTAGAGAGGCTAAGTGACATGGCCCTGCTCTCCTGACATCAAGCCCAGTCTTTTTTCATTGGTTCTGAGTTGTCAGAACCCATCCTAATGATCCATGAAAAATAATCCAAAATAAGACTGAAGGGAAAAAGTATTTCTGAGAAGTCATATTAAATTAAATGGATTTGCTTTTCAAAATAATTTAAGATACGAACAGTGCTATATATAAAATGTATATATAAAAATTCAAGAGAGGGCTAAAAATAGCTGTGGCAGAAAAGGGCTTTTAAAGGTGACCTCCTGCCAAGAAACTCTTTTAGACCGGAGGCAGAGGAATGCCTTAAGAAGGAGGGGAAAATGTGAGGAAAATGCAATTCTCTCTGCCAGAATGGACCTATTTTGAATGAAATCATGTTGGTTTCACTGAAATTATGTCGTTTCACCAAATTTCATGGCATTACCTTCAGTCATATTAACTGCCCCAGTAGACAAAAATATGTGTTGAAAGTAAGAAACCTTAAAATTATGAGGTAACTGTGCTTATTAAGGTTATTTAAAAATTTGAAGATAATAACTAAAACTTAGTGAAGTCTGAAGGCCCTGTGATCAGAATAATCAGGTGAACGGGATTTAGAGAAGAAAGCAGAGGAAGTTCAGAATCTCAGAACTACAGCAGTGTTCTCCCAGATACACAATAGTAATGGCCTCATTTTCCTCAACACTCATCCTTAACCCTGTCCTAACCCGACACTGGACACTCATTACACAGGCTCCCTTCCTGATGACAACTGCATTGCCCACCTGACTTTAGACCCACCACAGCACCAGTTAGACAGGGAGGGCACCAGGAGTTAGCTGGAGAGGAAAGATGCCTTCACTCCAAGTGCCACGGCTGATCTAGAGAAGACATCGTGCTGGTAATACACAAAGTCACAGGGACAGTATGTTGGAGACCCACCCCTTACCAGCTACGTGATTGGGCCACACTGCTCATGAGAACAGTCAGTTTCTAACAAAATTTAACAACGACCTTCTCTAGGAGTCCGTCTCACAGAAACGTCCTTTCTGGTGTTTAAGATAGATGAACAACGATATTTGAGGCAGCAGTGTTTATAATTGCAAAATACTATGCAGTCTTTAAAATCTACGTATACTGACAGGGAATAATGCTCAAAATGTATTAAATAGGAAAAAAAGAGCTCTCAAACAGTATGTTCAGCGTAATACTAGTTTTTTTTTTACTAGTATAAATCACAGAATATTACCTAGCAGTTCACATATCAAACCGTGAACAGCTATTGATCCTAGGTGGTGGTATGTAAAGACTTCACTGCCTATTTATAAACTTATGTATTACTTGAACTTTTGGAAACAAGTTAGAAGTAATGATATTAAACTGTAGGATATCACTTATATGTGGAACCTAAAAAGTACAACAAACCAGTGAAAAAAACAAAAGTGGGTACTATGAAACTATATAAAATTGTGTGTGAAACTTGAAAATTGTAAAGCATTATAGAATTTCAAGAATCTTCCATTCAATTAAAAAAAATGACAAAAATTTTTAAAAATAAAATCTCATGCAAAAAAAAAAAACCCAGAACAAAACAAACAAAACAGTATCGTACTAACACACATGAAAAAAGTAACGGTATTAAAAATAAAACCAAATGAAGCTTTAAACAGTATCATAATAATACTATTGCTACCACTAATACGAATAATAATCAGTTCTCAAGGTTATTATTAACATTCAAAGCATCACACATGCCGGGAATTCATTTGTATCTCTGTTCTGGAGAGCATTCAATACCATTTTATTCTTCAAAGTGAATGTATCATTTTCTAAGTCCTTGAGTCTTTATCTGTTAAAAATGAGATAATAATAAAAACTCCCTCCCTTTAGTCAACAGTGTTGACCAGACAGCAGATGTGACACATGAGAGGTTCTCCTGAAGCTGCAAAGAGACGACTCGTGACTCAGGACATCAACGTCAACATTCATTATTTTGGGTTTCCTGAATTTGGAACATTGATGTTCACTGTGTAGAAATAAAAAGTTCCATTGAATACATTTGGAACTGAAGACTTGACAGTTAGGTGTTGTAATAAGACAAAGCACTTACACACGTGTGCACACATGCACCTTCTCCAATACTTATATATCTAGATCGATGTCCCTTTCTGCAGTTGATTGTGCCAAGGAGGAAGCTGAGACAAAATGGTCCAGAGAGCAGACCTCACCGAGGTACCAGGAGATGCTGCAGCCAGGCGAGGCACTGTCTTGGCCAATTGGACATCAGCCCCTATGAGCTGTTTTATGACTATTCCTCATCTGTTGGAGAAAATTGCTCTCTGATCTAAAATATCTATATTGCTCACACACCAATTTAAAGACCTCTCAAATCTTATGGGTTACATAACTATTCCTTGGATTCTGCCAAAATGTTTGAACCTCCTTTCCTGAAATAACCATCATGAATAGTTTTCAAGACACATACACACACGGAACTCACTTTACTTACTATATAGTTGCACTTTCTAAGTTAAAAATTGTACTACCTAGCTTCATCGCTGACTTCACTCGTCATTCTCTTGAGTGACTCTCACTGCTTCTGAAACTATGAATAAAAAATTTGCCACCAACAAGTTTATGAAAGGTATTTTACTAGCTTTTATAGACATCCCAAAATAACAGTTCCAAAGCAAGGTTTAATAATGACTATACTACTGTAATACTCTATAGCCTATTAGAAAACAACTTTGGGAAAAATGCGCTCAATGAGACTGCTAATGGAAATAGTAATTATTAAAACAAGTCACAAGGCATCTTGTAAATAATTTGATTCACATGCTAAGACAGTACAGTTAGTTTCTGTAGCTTGCCTTTTGCAGGTGACTCTCTGTCACGTCTTCTAAGTCACCAACAAGTTGCCTATAGACCCAGAAGGCATGACCGAGTCTAAAATAAAGCAGTTATTCCTGAAATGTTTTCACAAATGCTAGTTTCTTGAGATTCTCCAGTGCTCACCCAGGGGACATAAAAGGTGGTGGCAGATATTCTGGGAGTGTTCATCTACATGAGCTTTCCTGGAGGCTGACATCTTGATTGGATCATTAGCACCAAACCCAGCCCCACCCAAAAGCCTGTAGGGAAGCCTCAGGCCAGACAACATACAGGGTGGGAACGCAGCCACGCAGACTTCCTAAGTCACAAAGGCCTCTAGATACAGCTCTACCCACCAGGGGTCCAGGACCAAGCTTCACCCAGCAGTGGGCAGGCACCTACTCCCCCTCCCAGGAAACTTGCATAAGCCTCTAGACCAGCTTCATCCACCAGGGGCAGATACTGGAAATAAGAACATTACAATCCCAAAGCCTGTGGAAGGAATCTGCAAACACAGAAAGATAGATGATATGAAGAGGCAGAAGAATATCTCCTAGGCCAAGGCACAAGATAAAATCCGAGAAAAGATATAAGTGATGAGGAGGCTTGTGCAGGTTTCCTGGTAGGAGGAGCCAGTGCCTGCCCACTGCCTTGGACTGGGAGATATTCCTTTGCCGCCTCATATCATCTATCTTTCTATTTCTAGTTTTTGAAGTGAAAAAAAAAAAAGTGAATGAAGGGCTGCAAATGGCAAAATATCCTTCTTTTTTATGAGTGAGTTGTATTCCATTCCACATCTATATGCTGCATCTCTATTATCTATTCAACTATTGATGTGCACTCAGGATGCTCCCATATCTTGGCAAGTATAAATAATGTTGCTGTTAATAGCAGGGTGTATGTACCTTTTTGAGTTAATTCTTATTTTGTGGTTGGCTTTATTGCTTCGATAGCTATGTAAGTTTAAAAAGCTAAAGCTCTAAACGTTCTTAGAAACAATGAACAGTACATATATGTAAATTAAAAAATATATGTGCAGTAAAAAAAAAAAGATCTATCAAGCTATGAAAGACATGGAAGAAAAACTTACAAGACATATTAGTAAATGAAAGAAGCCAGTCTGACAAGGCTACAAACTGTATGATTCCAACCAAATGACATTCTGGAGAAGGCAAAGCTACAGAAACAATAAAAAGATGTTGGTTTCCAGGGGGTTGGGGAGAGGGAGGAAGGGAGGAATGAATAAATGGAGCACAAAGGATTTTCAGGTCAATGAAATTATTCTGCATGATACTAGTGGTGGCTACATGTCATTATGCATTTGTCAAAACCCACAGAATGTACAACATCAAGAGTAAACCCTAAATAATGTGCCCATGTTGGTTCATTGATTGTATCAAATATGCCACACTGATAGGGATGTTGAGGGTAGGAGAGTATAAATGTGTGGGTGGGGAGGGCTATGTGCAAACTCTGAATTTTCTGCTCAATTCTGCTGTGAACCTGAAACTGCTCTAAAAGAATAAAATCTATTTAAAAAATAGTAATAATCGCATCTATAGCTTCTGAGTGTGTAAATCAGATTGTATAAGGCAAGAGTATGGGTCTGTGTCAAGACTGCCCAACTTCATGGGGGGACGGTAGAGCTCAGTGACAGAGTACTTGCTTAGCATGCACGAGGTCCTCAGTTCAATCCCCAGAACCTCCATTAAGAAGTAAATAATAAACCTAATTACCCCCCCAAAATTAAAATAATAAAGTAAAAAAATGAGAAGATAGGAAAACATCACTCCTTTTGTATAAAAGAATCAAAAAATTTTTAAAAAGACTGTCTAACTTCGCATCTCACTCAGTTCTGCCACCTACTAACTCGAGGACCCTGTGCAATGTCTACATTTACTCATCTTTAAAAATGGAAGAATATTTTTCCTAATTCCTAAGGTTACTGAAGGATTGAAATTGTTCATCATGCAGAGTGTTTAAAGCAGTTCTTGTCAGCTATTAAGCACCCTATTAGCTACAGCTGTTATGGTTATTACTCATTAACATGAGTTTAACAAACCTTAAGAGCTCTAGTTGACAGTGAACAGAATATAACTAAATGATATATTGACAAAATAAACCAACTAATTTAAATTCTACTACTTTAATAATAATAATAAAGTGAATCAAAGGTGGAAAATAAAACCTCTGATTAATTAATCAGACTTTATTAAGGCTTTATTATACATGGTTCTAGGTGTTTAAATCAGATATTAGCCAACAAACAGGTTTCTTCAGACAAACACAACCAGAATGTTAAAAATTGTGCTTATAAAGAGAGGCAGGCGGAAAACTTGGGAATGTTTAAACCTGGAAAATGGAAAATTCAGGGGCAATAGGATGCCTGCTTTAAAATGTGAAACGTTCTCACATTAAGGCTATTCAATATTTATGTAACAACTGTAAAACCAGACTTGGAAGGAAATTAAATAACTTATCTATACAAGACAATGGCTCATATTTAGCAAAGAGGGGAAACAGTTGATGCCACACACAGGGAACTTAAAAATATGAACAGAATTGCCCTCTCAAAAACACAATATTATAATAAATTCACACTTCAAATGTGTCTGTAATTAGCATCTCTTACATCTTTTTATTTATGTCATTCATTAATTAAGGTGTCTTGCAGGAGACCATATACAAAATGTGTTTAAGTGGTGACTTGCTAAAAATTGAATTTCTTAAGCTTTGCCTTTACTTAAAACAGAGCAATAAATATGTTACATGCATTAAAACCATAAGGTAGATTTTAAAGTAGGCAAGATTATATAAGGAAAAGAAATGTGAAAATGCTTCCACAATTTTTCTTCCACATTATAACCTTATAAGATATTTTTTCTTGATGCTACACTCAGCACGGTGCATTAGTCCATGAGATGTTAAATGAATATGTTCCATGAAGATTTGAAACAGTGGACATCTTCTGTAGCACATTGGATGCAAATATCTTAAATTCCCCTCTAGAAATTGGAATATATACATCATATAATGATGGTACAGGAAAGAGTAAACCTAGAATTCATCTGTATTTATTACACGTCGTTAAACCAGGAGGGGTTATTGACTATTATTATTGTGATGGTACAGGAAAGAGTAAACCTAGAATTCATCTGTATTTATTACATGTCGTTAAACCAGGAGGGGTTATTGACTATTATCATCCTGCCTCCTTGAAAGTCAGTTCATGTTGATAGTAGGGCCCTGCTTACCTTATTTAGTTCCGCATTGCTTCCTCCTTTAAACCAGAATCATTTCCATGAATTTAAGTCCATTCATTAGTGGTAGAAACCTCTTAGTTTTAGAAATAATACCTACCAACTCTCCATCAAAACAGAGTTCAAAGCTGCCAGGTCCTCTATACTGTGCAAAGGGAAGGAAGTAGACTTTTAACATGTTGAGTGAAATGTAGCAACTAAAATAACAGAGCACTCATGGAGAACAGGCAATGGTTATCATTGGAAAAAGGAGAGAAAGAAGAGAGGAAACAAAGGAGGGAGGGAGGGAGAGAAGGAGGAGCTACATTACTGGAAAAGATGAAGAGAGAGAGAATGGCTTGCTTTCTGTCATTGAGAGAACCAAATTCTTCTAGCTCTTCCTCTGAAATATCTGAAATTTAATCACTTATCCAAGCAAGGGATTAAGAGTCAAATAAAAGTGGGAGGTTAGGTTAAGAAAATAGAAGCAATCTGAATTTTACAAAGACTACAGACTCTCAAAGGAGGAAATGAAAGTCATCTTGACATTACACTCAGCACGGTTCCCATAGAATCTCAAGGTGGGGTCCCGACCTTCTCCAAACCATACTGCTGCTTCAAATCCCCTTGTCCTTCATTCTGCCTCTCTCCTCATTCTTTTGTTTGTTTGAGACCTGGCCATTGTTCCTTTTCCTTTTCACCACTTTTCCTTGTTATATATTTCCTTACTAGGGTGGGTCCCTTCCCAAGCTCAGATCTCATCCTTGCCTACCTTCTTAGGGATCTCAGGCCACTGCAGATTTCCTTTCTGCCCTCTGTCTTTGACCTCAGTCTTTAGACTGGATTTGCACTATCAACATTCAGCATTCAGATACTATATATAGGAAATCCTAGAAGTTCCACACAAAAACTACTAGAGCTAACAAAAGAATTCAGCAAGGTAGCAGGATACAAGATTAATGTACAAAAATCAGTTGCATTTCTTTACACTAACAATAAATCAACAGGAAAAGGAAATAAAGAAACAATCCTTTTTAAAATTGCACCCAAAGTAATAAAATACCTAGGAATAAATCTGACCAAGGAAGTGAAAGACTTATACATGGAGAACCACAAAACATTGATTAAGAAAATTAAAGAAGATCTAAAGAAATGGAAAGATATCCCATGCTCTTGGATTGGAAGAGTCAATATTGTTAAAATGGTCACACTGCCCAAGGCAATCTACAGATTTAATGCAATCCCTATCAAATTACCCAGGACATATTTCACAGAACTAGAACAAATCATATTAAAATTTCTATGGAATCACAAAAGACCCAGAATTGCCAAAGCATTACTGAAGAAAAAAAAGAGGCTGGAAGAATAACCCTCCTAGACAATACTACAGAGCTACAGTCATCAATACAGCATGGTATTGGTACAAAAACAGACATATAGACCAATGAAACAAAATAGAGAGCCCAGAAATAAATCCACAGACCTATAGTTAATTAATCTTTGACAATGGAGAAAAGACAGTCTCTTCAGCAAGTGGTGTTGGGAAAACTGGATAGCAGCATGTAAACCAATGAAATTAGAACACTCCCTCACTCCACACATAAAAATAACTCAGAATGGCTTAAAGACATAAACACAAGACAAGCCACAATAAATCTCCCAGAAGAAAACATAGGCAAAACATTTCACATACATCTCAGCAATGTTCTCCTAGGGCAGTTTACCCAAGCTATAGAAATAAAGCCAAAAATAAACAAATGGGACCTAATTAAATTTACAAGCTTTTGCACAGCAAAAGAAGCCATATGCAAAACAAAATGACAACCTACAGAATGGGAGAAAATATTTGCAAAAGATGAGACTGACAAGGGGTTGATTTCCAGAATATATAAACAGCTCACACAACTTAATAACAAAAAAAACAAACAATCCAATCCAAAAGTGGGCAGAAAACCTAAACAAGCAATTCTCCAATGAAGACATATGAATGGCCAATAGGCACATGAAAAAATGCTCAACAGTGCTAATTACTGGAGGAATGCAAATCAAAGTACAATGAGGTATCACCTCACACCAGTCAGAATGGCCATCATTCAAAAGTCCACAAATGATAAATACTGTAGAGGCTGTGGAGAAAAGATAAGCCTCCTACACTGTTGGTGGGAACATAGTTTGGTACAGCCATTATGGAAAACAGTATGGAGATTCCTCAAAAACTAAAACTAAACTTATCATATAATCTAACAATCCCATTCCTCGGCATATATCCAGAGGGAACCTTAATTCAAAAAGACACATGCACTCCAATGTTGATAGCAGCACTATTTACAATAGCCAAGACATGGTAACAACCTAAATGTCCATTGACAGATGACTGGATAAAGAAGCTGTGGTATACTTACACAATGGAATGATACTTGGTCATAAAAAAAGAATAAAATAATGCCATTTGCAGCAACATGGATGAACCTGGAGAACGTCATTCTAAGTGAAGTAAGCCAGCAAGAGAAAGAAAAATACCACATGGCATCACTTTTATGTGGAATCTAAAAAAAAAAAAAAAGACAAATGAACTTACATATAAAACAGAAACAGACTCAACAGACATAGAAAACAAATATGGTTACCGGGGGGAAGGGGGTGGGAAGAGATAAATTGGGAGTTTAAGATTTGCAGATACTGACAGGTATACATAAAATTGATAAACAAGTTATACTGTATAGCACAGGGAACTATATTTAATATCTGGTAGTAGCTTACAGTGAAAAAGTATATGAAAATGAATATATGTATATTCATGTATGACTGAAGCAATGTGCCATGCCCCAGAAATTGATACAACATAGATAGTAAACTATACTTCAATTAAAATAATAATAACAACAACAACAACAACAACAACAATAATAATAATAAAAGACAATACCATTAGTAAAAAAAAAGCCTTCAGCATTCAGGCAAGCTCTTCTCTACCTGATTATTTTACAAAAATCTTCCTTGGCTATGCTATTCTCACTCAATTCATTCATTCAATAGATATTTATTAAGCAACAAAGACACACCAAACCCTAATGACCCAAATGGATGAAAATCCTATCTTCGTGGAGCTTATAACCCAGTAATAGAGTTACTGCCATTTTTTAATTTATAGAGAATTGGTTTATATAACTTAAAGGCATGGACTCATATCCTTGTAAATATAATTAGTGAGTGATTCATCTATGTTGGTACCAACAGGTTTTACTACTTGGTTCTCTTTTGGTGCTTTTTTTCTTACCCACTTTTCTTTTCCCCTGGAAAGGGTCAGTCATTGATGTTGGTAGGTCATAGAGAATTTTGCCTTTCATAAGTGGAAGGCTGTCAAAAAAGTCCTTGAACCAAAACAACGACTCTATCCCTTCAAACCTCCAAAATTATCACACTTGTATTACAGTTATGGTCCCATACACATCATTTAACTCCTCAACAAGATTATACCCCTGTAGGGCTCGGACCCGACATGAATTACGCCGATTGGCACCCCTGTGACACTGACACCCTTTAATCAGACTCTGGGAGATAGGAAAATGACTTCCTTTGAGACTAGCTTTTGGGTGGGACATTGCGGGAATTACAACATCACTCTAGTCTTTTAAGTACGCTACACATTTGAGCTGATTCTCTCAAAATGAGAGTGGTATTGCAATTAACTATGAATTTCATAAGTAGTCTTCTAATACAAGAATTTAATACAGATTTTTTAATGACCAAGGCCCAGGGCTAAGGTCACAGGGAAGGTGAGGGCCTGACAGGTTCTGACCCCGTCACAGGCGGACTAGCCCCCAAGGCCGCGCTGCTTTTCATCAAACTCAGGCGGACGCCAATGCTGATTGCCAGGAGTTCTTCTGTTTGTAGGAATTGACTTAAGTCACTCAAGATCTTTATTGTAATGATGACTGACACCTAAAGTGTCTCTCTAGGAAGAATTTTCCTGCTCTGATGTTCAAAAATCTATGTCACAAGCTCCAAGAAAACGTGCCAGATGGTAAGGACCAGCAGAGAATTGAAGGCAGCTAAGGACTGCTCTGCCCCTTATTAAGTGAGATTTTGAAACGGGATAGGGCAGTTGGGGGAACACCTGCAAAAGATCGAGTCTATTTGCCACATAGGAATATGAAATAACAATTTGACTTTCTACGATACAAAAGTTATGTTTGATAAAGGTATTTATCCTGAGTAACTGGGTAGGACCAAAGCTAGGTAATTGCCTCACTGTAACAGAAGACAGTGAAAAACAAGGGAAGAATAGAAAATATCATCTTTTATGTTGATATTTCATTTCACTTCAGCGTATGGGCTTACATTCTCCCAGCGATTAAGGTGTATTTACTTGTATCTATATGAGATGGAGGAGGAGTGACAGGAAAGATAGAGCTTTGTGTGGAAAAAGTAATTCTTTTTGTACAAAATGAATTCTGTGTTTCCAGATGCATTTTATTCTCCTGCTGCAAATACCTGGCTTTTTTGTTTGCTTGTTTATTCTACTTCCATGAGAGCTATTATAATTGCCATTGAAGAAAATTCAATTAATTGCAACAAATATCTGTTAAGCGCTGTATGAAGCTCCACAGGGGACACAAAGATGGGTAAGGGAGGTTCGTTTGCCAAAGAGTTTGTCATCCAGAGGGAGAAAATGTTTAAGAGCAATCATATCACAAAGTAGAAGGAAGCATCATTGGAGCCTGGCTGCCCAGGTCCTGATTCCTGGCCTGTGATTCCCAGAAGCTCTCAGTGCGGGCTGTTTCCATGACCTGGTGGTGTCTCCCTGCCTTCACCTGGAAAATGGAAGAAACAAGAGAATGTGTATCACAAGATTTGTTTGAGGATTAAAAGAGTGAATACATGCAAGTTCTTAATACTGGCACATTAGAGCAATCCCTGTTGGCTACCACTATTATTAGCAATATTTAACTGCTATGATATTTCAAAGGAAAGAGATACTGAATTCCATTTAAAGGATCATAAACTATTTGGGGAAAGAAAGTGCAGCATTTGGAATGGATCTTAAAAAGATGGGCATACTTTTGAGAGGGGAGGAGGGTATAGTGGAAACTTGGATTTGAATAACTGGAGAGTGAGATGTCAGTAAGACACCCACGCAGGCATTTGGAAATGTTTCAGGCTGACCCGTTTAGAAGTCGAAATACCAAATTGTGATCAGAAACAATTTGCACACATGGAGTTTTGGCTTCTAAAACTTTTCGAAGGCTGAAATGCTAGGTTGTTAAACAGCTTTCCTGTAATCACATAATTCATCATTTGTAAGGGTGAAACCTAATTCATGATTTCTGATACATTTTTTTAATCAGGCTTCAGAGAGTCCCTTCATAAAAGTAAAGTAAAAAATATTCACCAGTCCTGCCAAAAAGTGTGATTTCCACCTAGAGTGTCACCATGGATGGACTTCCTAGACACTTGAGTCTCTCTCACTCCTAAGTGATGCTCCATAGCTCTTTTTATTTTGGTGGGTGGAGGGCCCCACCTGAAAGGAAGATGAGTGTAACTGACCTGCTTGAGTTCTAATCCAGACTTGTGACCCCATGATGACTATCCAGCAACCGTAAGTATAGCCCCCTCTGCCTTTTTTTTAAAAAAAATGAGTTAGATGAAAACAAATTGCTACATTAATTAGACCAAGGGGCTTTGTGCCAAATACCAAAACAGAAGGCACCATCATTTCCTTATTTGGAAAATGGAGATAGTACTTGCGTCCCCTTCACAGGGTGCTTGTGAAGATTAAATGAGATAATCCGTGTAAAAGCTGAATACAGTGTCTGGAAATAAACATGCTATTTTGGTTTGATGCCAGCTGACCAGGGTATATGTGGCATATAAAATTGTCCCCAGAAACAACCACAAGCTAACTGATTACACACTAAAAGGAGACAAAAATGTGTAAAACTGCCACTGAAATGTAGGGAAATGTATTCATTAGTTCAGATTGGGGTGTTTCTACACTGCATGTGTGATATTGTAAGCCATCAAATCAAGTGTTGTTGTTTGCTTTTCAGAAAAATAAAAGTATTTTATGCATGCAAACACTCTCTTCCTGATCTAAGAGTTTTGTGATGTTAGATGATTTTATGTTGAGGGCATGTTTGTGTACTGTATTGTGACTAAAGTTGAAATAGGTTATTTTCCACCTGAAAAATGCATTTCAAATATAAGTTGTCCCCGAGCCAGCTGCAGGTTTTGAAGCCATTTTATATTGCCAGATCCCCCATCAAAAAAATTGTAAGCCACCAGCAAGAGCATTTTACAATTCATTAACCTTCTTCATTCAAATCACTCTACATCACTTTGATTTTTGAATAAATACAACACTAGAATTCTATTTTCCATCAAATTTATAGCAACATCTGAGAAATAACCCTCAGTTTTGCATCATTTAGATTTGAGTTTTAGCACTATTATAAATAGACCTTGAACTAAGATTGTTCTCTTATACAAAGGGACTACTAGTGTTTTTGATCTACATGAAGAGAAATGACAGAGAATTAAGCAATTGAAAATACCCCTAATTTAAGAATAACACAAATAATTGTGCTATTTAATCACACTAGCATTCTGTCTTACTTCTGCTACAGTAATTAGTATTATCAGTGTTTCCCATTCTATATTCTCTCACACAAGTTGTTTTCTCTTGTGTGAAACACCACTCAACTTAACTTCTCCATTTTTTGTTGTTTTTTTTTTAGGGGGGGCAGATAATTAGGATTATTCATTTATTTATTTTTTCAATGGAGGTACCAGGGATTGAACCCAGGACCTCCTGTATGCTAAGCTTGTGCACTACCATTTGAGCTATACCCTTTCCCCCCATCTTCCTCCTCTATTTACAGCTAAGAAGTAGAGGACAATCTCTAAGCAACTCATTCTACTTGATGGCATTTTCTTCTTCTCAGTCTCCTATTATTATTCATTTTTATAATGAAATTTTTAATTTCAAAATAATTTAGATTCATGGAAATTATAACACAGAGTGGAGAGATCCCATGTAACCTTGACCCAGGTTTCCCCAATAGCAACATTGTGAAAAATTGTAGCACAGTAATGGCAACCAGAATGTTGACATGGAGAGAGTCAAGACACAGAATGTTCTGTCTCCGCAACACCTTCCTTTCCACCCCCATCCTTTCCTTAACTCCTGGTGATTTGTTCTCCAGTTCTATAATTTTGTCATTTCAAAATGTCATATAAATGGAATCACATAGTATGTGACTTTGGTGATTGCTTTTTTTTTTTTTTTCACTCAACATAATTCCTGGAGATTGACCCAAGTTGTGCATATCAGTAGTCTGTTCCTTTTTCTTGCTGAGTAGTATTCCATGGTGTGGATATATGACATTTGCTTAATGATTCACCTGCTGAAAAATGTCTTGGTTGTTTCCATTAATTGATTTTAAATTCTACTTAACACTTGTAAAGCTTCTATATTATACTTATCCTCTACTGTTTCTACAGCCTCCTGGGGCTTTAGACCATCACGTGCCATAAATGCAGTGTCCTTTATACTTTTCAAACATGGTTTTTCTTATTTAGTAGCATCTCCCTTGACTTAGATCCTATTGGACTACCTTTTTACATCTATCCAGGGGTTATTTTTATGCATCCAAATCAAAAGAAAGGACTGCCCATGTTCTCTGTTGAAGAGCAGGGGAGAAACCATGACCACAGACACCACAGAGAGAATAGCTCCGCTGGTCCCTAACTCACACATGCTCCTCTTTGCCAAAAAGGACCTGGATATTGGTCATGGTCCACCAACAGAAAAAAAAGAAGGAAATTGTCCATGCTTATCCCAGAGACAAAAGGAGTAAATGAAACAAGCAGTGGTTTCCTGTGCTGGACCAACGATTTCCCAAATGTTTCCACTCAACCAATATTGATGGGGTGGCCCATCACCCTGCTAAATATTGTGGGCGTGGGCTCTATGACACCAAGACCACACAGTTCTCTGTCTTCACCAGGAACTCAAATGGAAAGAGCAGATGAGAATAATGATCTCTTACTGGTCAGTGATTGAATGTTAACAAATGCATTGTCTGATGGCCTGGGGACGTCCCACTTCAAAAAGAGCTCCTCAGCCAATGTCACCTCTGGTGGGAGGGGACCTACATAAAACCATCACTTTTCATAAAGGCTCTCAGACAAGTTATATGCTCATTGGGGAGAATATCCCTTAGTTAGGATATGTATTAAGGATCTAATAGGTGATATTTGCAAGGCATTATGAAAATACTCCCTTTAACCTTCCTTAACCAGAGTTCAAAACCATTGAATGTGAATGTCATATAGGTCCTAAAAGGGACTTACTTCACTTAGAAAATATTGAAATGGCCACGTGATCTTTCTTACTTTCAGTCTTTACATTATTCATCACTGTCCAGTTGATTTAAATACAAACTGACCACGCTGACAATTGCAGTGCCTGAGTCATCCTGATTCAAGCAGTTTTGCTTATCTGTATGGATTTAATGATTGCAAAACCCAGTCAGGAAGCTGCAGAATTTTAACCTTAGTGCTGGGGTGGGGGCGGGGCACGGTCTCTGCACGGGTTCTTTTGAATGCTGCGGAGAAACTCACTCTGGGGAAGAACAAAGAAAAATCACTAATGGGAAAATTTTCCCACTAGACTTTTTAATTTAATTTAATTTAATTTTATTTTATTTTATTATTTTTTTTTTTGGATATAAATTAAACAAGAATATACCATGGCTGTTAAAACTGTTTCTTAGAGATTTTAAAGATGCTCTTCCCTCATAGATTTTAAGTGACCCATTAGTTGGGGAGGAAAGTGAGGAAAGAATAATATTCTTCTAACTCCATTTGTCTGGTGAAGAAATCCGTCCTCTGCATGATTACGTACTGATGGAACATTATCAAGCCCAATCTTTAATGAGCCATAACAAAATGAAATACTCGGAGGACTGATGAGCAGAAGACCCAGAAGAAAAAAAAAAAATCGCAACTACCTGCTCTGATCACCATTAAAGCAAATGAGAATATAGCCCATTTTCAGAGGAATTAATTTGTGTGATGGACAGCCAACCAGAATTCTTTTGGCAGGGTTATCCTTTCTTTAAACATCTAGTTATTGCTTTGGGCACAGAAAACATATTTGCACTCAGCAGTCATTTAGCAAAAGAGCTGAAAAACAAAGAGTCAGGCTGAGAGATACTGTCTACTTTCACCTACAGAGTCTGTGACTAAACACCGTTCAGGTACAAATATAGAATTTTTCAAACCAAATTAGGGAGGACCATCATCGTTCTTGCCAAACTCGCAGCTTGCAGGAACTGTGTCACTTGGCTCTGATGGGCAAGCTGGTTTTTTTCTTTCCTGTTATAGATCAGGATATTCTTACCAGCTGCCAGGTTTTTAACTGCATTTTTTAAAACTCCGTGTGTGTCCAAAGCACCTTGTTGTTATTGTCTCATTTGCTTATAATAATAATGATAATAATCTGATGTTGAGTAGAAAGAAATCAATCAAGCAGAGGAGGCTCAGGCAGCCCACAGTTCAACATCAAGCATGTGGTAGAGAACGTTTTCTAGAAAGCAAGCGCTGAGTGAAAGCTTCACAGGGCAGGTGGGGACTTGAGTGTGGCCTTGAGGTTCGGGTAGAACAAACCCTGTGAGACAGACGGAAGGCTTTCCAGCACGAGGAAAGATGCAGAGGCGAGAATGGGCTCGTCTGTGCGCTCACGGACTTACCCCCATAGCTGACACACACCTGCCGCTCGGTAAACATCCGAGGACTGTGAGGCAGTTAATATTAATAACAAATGCAGATAATACGGACATAGGGATGGTCCTGGATCCTCCGGTCTGCCGAAGCCACACAGAGAGCTTTAACACAAGGCAGTAGACAAGGACGTGCACCACCGGTACCGTCCACCGCTCTGCAGTTAAATAGGACCGTCACCCCCAAGAGTGAGTGACATTGCTGGACCATGACACATGACACAGCAAGCATCTTAATTCTTACTGCGAGAATTTTCCACCAAACAATTCACCCATCCTGAGCAACCATCCAATGATGTAGCGTTGCTGTATCAGAATCAAGGTATCCAAGAGAGCTCTGCCCTGAGCCTTGGCCAATGGGGCTTTCTCTCCAAACCAGCCCCTCCATTTAAGAATAATGTGAATTAAAGAGCCATGAGCAAAGTTCGATGAGAAAGGCATAATTTTCATCTGCGTGGGGACTAGGTAACGCTCGAATCCCACACCCCACCAGCTGGCATGAGAGCATTGCTCACTATGGACCACAGAGCCATTTCTGGGGTTCTTTCTCGACTTTAAATGGTCCCCACAGAGGATCGAACTGGGCTTTTTAGCATTTATTGGGTAGATTGGCCAAAGGTTTATGTTTCTGTGCCTTGATTTTAGAGCAGATGGTTAATGAATGTGCTGGTGTGTGTATGCGTGTGTTCCAACGACTTTCTCTAAAAAGTGAGCCAGAAATTAAATTGAATGATTTTACTTACCTGCGGCTCTCAGGTATGTCACTACCTATGAGCATCATAGCTCGCAAAGAGGGCAGTGATCTCTCAGGTGGTGTCTAATTTTTCTATTATGTTAAAAAATCCCAGAGGGGGAAGGGTACAGCTCAGTTTTAGAGCACATGCTTAGCATGCACGAGGTCCTGGACTCAATCCCCAGTACCTCCATTGACTTAATTACCTCCCTCCCAAAAAAGCTTTTAAAAAGGATTTTAAAAATCCCACTTTAATATATGGTAAATATTGCGTATGTTGAAATATTAACAATTCTGCTTGGCTTCCGCAAAACGCACCCACCAGAAGAATGACGTCACACACACTCTGCCATTGTCCTGGTTTCCTCTCCCCTCTCCTGTCACTCCTCATGATCTGCTTCTCTGTAGGTTTATTAGGCAAAAAGTAGGTGGGACACTGCATGTCCTTTATACCTTGTTTTCCCCCTGAACTCATTGACCTGAGCCAAATTTGCTGTTTTAATAATTCTAGTACCGGGAACAGGATAAGCAACAGCGTGGACCTCCCCTAGGACCTAATCTCGTCTGCGATGTTTCTGAACTCAGGAGCTCACAAACTGTTCTGTGAAGTACTGGCAGGAGTGAGGGATGAAGAGGCCTTCAAAACCCCACTGGAAAAACCAAAAGCATCCCTGGTGACAAATATAGGAGAAAGAGTTATAATTCTTTATTCCACATTTAAATGTTTCGGTGTAGCATTATAGAATGATACATCCTCCCAAATGTCAATATGACTCTGAGGCATGGCTTAAGTTGTAGAATATGTTCTGTTGCACTTCAGAAATGTTTAGGATGGTCACTGAGATGGGCGGATAGACACAGAGACAGAAACAGAGAGAGAGCAGATATGCAGTCTCTCATCAGGTACG
Source organism: Camelus bactrianus (assembly GCF_048773025.1). NCBI lineage: Eukaryota > Metazoa > Chordata > Mammalia > Artiodactyla > Camelidae > Camelus > Camelus bactrianus. The sequence goes on from NC_133540.1 coordinate 24,105,704, forward strand.
ATATGTCAACCTGACAAGAAGGGTATGCCTGAAAACCAGCCTAAGAGGCACGTTTGTGGGAAAGACTTCTTTGCATCATGCCCTTGACCCAATCACCTCACTTCCTACCTCCAAGTCTCATCTTCCTAATATGTTTTCTTCCCTGTGTTCCTGCCTACTTGGGGAGGCCCAGCCTGTGAGGGCTATGTTCTTTTTGTGTTGCTTTTCCATAATTCTTTTTTTTTTTTTGTCTTGGTAAACATCATCTGCAGTTTTTATAAACCGAAATGAATACTCAGTGGTGGGAAGCTACCCAGAAGCAGAACACAGCAGGCACCAGCAAGATTTCCCAAGACCCAGGAACCCCCTCCTCCAAACTGAGTACGTTCAGCCACTGGAGGTCGCCATTGCTCCAATTAAGTGGGACAGCATTTTTAAAGTGCCGTTATGTGTAAGAAATGGGCAACACCAGGTCAGCTGGCTTAAGCAAAAGAAACAAATTCACAAACCGAGTCCTCCACCTCCACAGTTTACCAAGGTCTTGTTATGTCTCCAGATCAGTTATATCAGTCTTACCAGGTACACTCAAAAACCAGTATTCCCTACATAGTGAGCACTTCAAGCTAGCCCTCTCAGATTTGTAGGGGATAAAGTGGGTGGAACCCACCGGAGGCTCCCTGTCTACTGCAATACGCATTTTCTTAACCACTTGAAATAGCCTTATGCCTGCTCATTACGTACAAGATATTGTATATATTTAAATGCAGATTATTTAGAAATGGCCTTCTGTTTTACTTTTAATTATTCCTAGTCTTTCTAAACAAGAAATGAGTTGGTAATTTAATATAAGAATGACAGGGACTGGGTCTTTTCCAGCCTGCCCCATGCCTGGCATTCAGTACAGTTTATTGAACACAAACATAAATGAATGAGTGCATGACTGGATGAGTGAATGAAAGCAAATGAAGCAAATCACCTGCAAGTTGGTACAAAAAGTTACATGAGATATGCCCTAGAGTATGGCCTATAAATGAGGATCCTTGCTGAAAAATAATTTTACTTATATAATTCCATAAAGGTTTCTCCCCTCCCCCCCAAAAAAAACAGTGGCAGAAACAACACACAATGGGGAAGTTGTGTGCTGCAACATTCTATAGTCTATTAAGATACTTATCCAAGACAAAAACATATAATCATCAGGGCAAGGAGAAATGGTCACATTTACGGAATTGGTGAGGATGAGCTAAGCAAGTGCAGAAGTGTAAGATTATGCTACGTAACAAACAACCCCCAAATCTCAGTGCCTTAAAACAACAAAAGGGAGAAATAATTTCTGCCCTATGTGACAGGTCTGTAAGTCACAGAGGGGCTGAGTTTTCCACTTAAGGTCTTCCCACACTAAGGCTGGCTGGGAGAGCAGCCACCGTGAAAATTGTCCAGTCATCATGACCAAGAGAAGGAGCAGTCTTTAAATGGCAATTAAATGCTCTGGTGCAGAAATGCCGGTCACTTGATCACAGGCAATGCACTCTTACCTTGTGTCCAGGAGAGAAAGGAAGCTGAAATACCTTACGAACAATGACCACCAAGTTCAGAAAGTAAGTCCTGGCTGATTTCCATTAGAACAATAGAATTCTATATTCTTCTTAAAAGAATAATGAGCTTAAGATGTACTTAAACCTTAGCAACTTCATTTTCTTGGATTGTAAGTAAGAAAAAGCTGCCTGAAAGCTCAGCATGGAGTCTCTCATGCTTTCTGTGATGCTTCCAACACAGGCAGGATCTCAGTGCCCGCAAGGGATGCAGAACTGCAGAGACGGGCACTTCAGGTACACAGTTGTGTACAAGAGCAGAGGCACTAGGGGACAAAGAGTTTAAAGGCTCCTACAGATGTTCAAGGATTTCTAGAAGGGAAAATGGGGTGTGTGTGTGCTCGTGTGCACACGCACGCTCACAATTCACCTGGCTGCTCTTTCGAGGAACCAAGAGAAATGACGTACAGCCCAGTAAAGAGAAAGAAGAGGGTGGCCTAGGTTGTAAATTCAAGGAACTTCAGGAAGGATATTTAAACACTGAATATTGAATATCTCTTTGCAGGAGTCAACCAAGATTGATGAGAAGACAGTGTGAAGAGGGCAGAATTTATAACCCATGAATGTTCCCAGCCTCCACCCTCTGCAGCGAGGAGAAAGAGGGGCCACCTGCTTCCGTCCCTCCCTCCCCTCCCCCTTCTGACAAACTAGTTCAAGGACTCTTGAAAAGGACTGAAGCTAAGAAGACAAAAGAAGAGGGGGAGCCTATGTAGAGAAGGAAATGCAAGTAAGAAAGTGAAAAAGAACAAAGGTGAAGGAGAAAGAGAAAGAGGTGTCAAAAGAGGGCCAGCGTGGGGTTTGGAGGAAAAAAAGATTGATCCTGTGACCTTCCGCTGTGCACTGGGGGTGGAAGGTCACAGATGAGAGGCTCCATGTAAAATGGTACGAAAGAATGGAATGTTACTCAGCCATGAAAAAGAATAAAATAATGTCATGTGCTACACCACAGATGGACCTGGAGATCGTCATTCTGAGTGAAGCAACTCAGACAGGAAGAAAAACACCATGCGATACTACTTTATGTGGAATCTTAAAAAAAGACAAATGAACTTATTTATGAAACAGGAACAGACTCACAGACATAGAAAGCAAATTTATGGTTACCAAGGAGGGAAGAAGGTTGGAAGGGATAAACTGGGAGTTCAAGATTTTCAGACACTAGCCACTATATATAAAATAGATAAACAAGTTTTTCCTGTATAGCACAGGGAACTATATTCAATATCTCGTAATAACTTACAATGAAAAAGAATCTGAAAAGGAATATATGTATGTATATATGTGACTGAAACATGCTGTGCACCAGAAATTGACACATTGTAACTGACTCTATGTCAATAAAAAATAAATTATAAAAAATGGTATGAAAGAGAATTGTGAAGAAGAGGAGCTGAAGGGGAGGGTATAGCTCAGTGGTAGAGCATGTGCTTAGCCTGCATGAGGTCCTAGGTTCAATCCCCAGTACCTCTATTAAAAATAAATGAATAAACCTAACTACCTCCCCCACAAAACAAACAAACAAAAAAGCTTAAAAAACTAAAAAAAAAAAAAAAAAAGAGGTGCCAAGAACATGAGAAGCATTCCCTGGGTTTGTGAATTCTATTCCTTTCCTTGTTTTCCAGAGGCTGAATGTTCTTATTACTTTTGGTTATTCGGACATGCTTATTGGAATATCACTTTCCAAGGTTTGCATTTATTAAAAAAAAAATACACATGAGACATTGCTCAACTTTACTTAGAAATTCATAAAATAATACACCAGAATACAATGAAGAAATATCAAAGTTTTTGAGTCTTTTGTCAACAGGAAAAAAGCGCTGTGTTTACCAGCATCCTCTTAGGGTCCTCCTTTCACAGACTGAAAAGAACCACTGCTTCTGGACCTTGTGACAGTTGTCAATTTATTGCCTCACAAGTCCAAACACATCCTTGAAGACAATGCTTTATGACCACAGGTTCCTTTAAGCATGTCTCCTCTGCACTGAGTATGATGTTAAGCAAGAGGAAGAGCCTTTGGGTAGGGGAGGCAGGCAGTGTAGCCCTCTGGGGAAGCCTGCCCAAGCTGCAGGACTGGACCACAGTCCCTCTGCAACCTGCACTCTGAAGGCCCCAGCCCCCCTGGCATCCACACCCTCACTGCACGCCCACACCACCTGTCGCTGATCACCTGCCTGGTGTTTGCCCACAACTCCACTCCAGCCAACCTCTCCACGGCTGGGTGGCCAAGGTACACTTTATTCGAGAAGTCTGCACTCCTTCCAGATGCAGCCTTCCTTGGGTTTTCTCCCTCAACCCTTAGGGACCAGGTAGAGTTTCCTTCTATCTTATAGTTATTCTCTAATTAGAGTTAAAATTCTTATAATGAACGTCTCCTGTTTAACCCAAACTAACTATGTAGTTTCTGTCTCCCAGTTAGATTCAGTCTTCTCAGACACTTCGAGATGGTTTGAGGGGCCAGCTTCACTCCTAAAACCATGTTCCTCATGGGAACACGTGACTGGCTCACTGCTTGGAAACACCCATTTTATGAATGATGAAAAATGGGCACATAGAACAACTTGTGTAACACAACAGGGTCTACAGTAGATTCAAAGCGAGCCCTTCGATGGCTGAATAATTCTCTTCCATCCACTTTGACTATGGAATAAGTCATAGATGCACAGCAAACCAGGTGCTAGAGAAGGCAGAACACAGAGATGAAACGACACATCCAGACGGTTACTGTGCCCTGAGTCCAAGCCTTGTGACTTTCACTATATCCTAAGTCTAAAGGACACAGCCTGGTGGTGTCTGCATGTCTGTCAGCCTGTCCGTCCATCCTAGGGACGTCCAGCACCTGGGCTGTGTCTCTTTCTTCTCTTGGCATCCTGCCACCGTTGCTTCAGAGATTGGATGTTTCACTCTGAAACGTTAACAACTGAGAAGTTAAAACGACCTTTCTCACCCACATCAGCATCCTACATACACACACACAAAAACAGTTTTGGTACCTCTGGGGTCTGAGTTGCATTTATTCCTACATCCCTATCATTTCTCTTGCTTTTTCACCTTCTCTCAATTGCAAATACAATCATTGCTCTTGAAAATCAGGCTATAATTCACTAAATTCAAAAATGTCTTAATTATAGGCCTGGCAGTCTCCCTCATCTATGTCCCCTGGGCAATTATCTGAGGGGTTTCCCCGTATTTGGCATGCTCATGCCTGAGATGAGAATTTACATCCGCAGTTCCCAAGCCTACGACTCCCAGACTGAGAAGAGAGAGTCCACAGCTACCGTAGCTTTTGACAGATTAAAAAACATCCTGTTGCAGACAACTTTGAATCGCATTAGTCACACTCCAGAAGGCCCATTTCCCTCAAAAGTGAGAAAGGCCATGCAATGGAGGGAAAGTGTGATCTCAAGTGTGAAGCATCTGACTGCAATGACTGTATTAAATATTAATCTATTTCAAAGCAGATGAAATTCCCCTAATAATAACTGATGGTCACAAACTAATACATATCTTATTAGTTGCTTATTAGGAACAGGACCAAACATAGATGTGGACTTCACTAGTTCAGGCACTGCGTGATCTGCTTTTCTTAAACTCGTTAAAGAACATATCAAAATGAAAATCAGTTTACGAGTAAAAATGGTAAGAGTTTGTTAGGAAACAGGCTGAGTCAAACCCTGGAGGATACTATCAATTGAAAAATATTTGAATGCATTTTCAGCAAGACTTATGAGGCTCCAAACTGAAATCAAGTTACCTGAAAGGCACCAGATGTAGAAATTGAAACACTTATTGCTGGCAATGTCAGAAACTGAAAAATAATATTAAACAAAGTGGAGGCAGGCATAATTCTTTTGTTAACACATTTGTCAGTCGCCAGTTTGATATCAGCCGCAAATCTCCTGTTCTTTCAGTGTTCTCTACAATTCTGGTTTTTTTAAACTGAAGTGTATAGTTGATTTACAGTGTTGTGTTAGTTTCAGGTGTACAGCATAGTGGTTCAGTTATACGTGTATATAACATTCTTTTTCAGATTCTTTTCCATTATAGGTCATTACAAGATGTTGAATATAGTTCCCTGTGCTGTACAGTAGGTCCTTGTTGTTTGACAATTCTGATTCTTTTTTTTTGAAACTTTACCGTTGTAAATGTTTCCACATAGCCTGTGGGCAGCCTGTTTTGAAGAAGTTTCCATCGATTCACTATTTTCTCCTCAGCATATTCATGTAACCTTTCTCCCCCAAAGCCTGTTTCCTTAGGTCAGTCACTTCAAGGCAACGGCTCCACAATCTTCCCTGCTGTCTGCAAAACTGCTCGTAAACCAGCCCCTACACTGCTGTTCCCAGATCCTAATTACAGTCAATGATACACTCATCTTTCTGCTTCCCACCCCATCCGTCCTTCCAGATTACCTCCAGAGTCATCCTGAACATATCTGATTGAGTCAGCTCCCTGTCAAAACATATAAATTCAACACGTAAGAAAGAAATGTGGTAATACTTCCACATACCAGCAACAATCAATCTGTGTGTGTGAGCAGAACGTCCCAGGCTCATTCAAGATTTGTGTGGGAATGGAAAAGACCAGGAAGAGCTCAGACTTGCTCGTAGATGAACTCGGTGTGAAGACACCTTCTACCAGGTATCAAGACGTGGTGGAGGTGGGTACAGCTCAAATGGTAGAGCATGCACGAGGTCCGGGGTTCAATTCCCAGTACCTCCTCCAAGAATAAAGAAAGAAAGAAACCTAATTACCTTCCCCCCCAAATTTTTTTTAAATTAAAAAGACATCATAAAGCTGTGATAATTAGGAGACTGTGGCATTAGTGCAAGGAGAGACAAGGCGCCCAGGGGTGCAGAACAAGAAGGCCAGAAATGGATGCGCAGGTATCTGAACACTTGATTTACAACTGAGCTGGCGTGGCAGGGCAGAGGAGAAATCGTGTCCTCTCAAGCAGTGGTTCTGGAACGAGCATGTGCTCATACGGAAAATAATGAAACTATAGCTTTGTTTCATACACATACAAGAATCAACACTTGATGGGTTACACATTTCACGTGCAAGACAAATGTGTAAAGCTTTTAGGACCTGATATAGGAAACTATATTTGTGACTTCAGGGTAGGAAAAGTTTTCTTAAATAAGCCATAACAAGCCATCAGGAAAAAAGATTTATATTTATAAAGAGAAAAAAAAAAACAAAAAACAACCAAGAACAAGAAAAGCTATTGCAACACACAAAACCAGATAAACATTCATATTCAAACCATGTTTTTTTTAAAAAGTCTATAAAGTGTAAAAGAAAAAAAGACACACACAAAAGGAAAAAAAAAAGACAGAAGACTTGAACAGAAAGTTCATAAAAAAGAAATCCAAAAACTATGTAAGTTTAAAAAGCTAAAGCTCTAAACATTCTTAAAAACAATGAACAGTATATATATGTAAATTTTTAAAATATGTGCAGTATATTGTGTACATGTATTTACATGCAATATATTGTATATGTGCTGTCAAATTGTAATAATTCTACCTAATAAAACTGAAAAATGAAAAAAAAGAGCTGATTGGAAAAAACTTAACTTAAAAAAAAAAGAAATCCAATGGCTAAAAAATGCATTAAGTGTTCAGCTTCAGTAATATACAGAAAATGCAGATTGAAATCATAAAGAGATTCTACCTCGTATCTACCAAATTGGCAAAAATTAAAAGTCTGACAACATCAAGTGCAGACAAGGACGTGGAGTGTTGGGACACTCCTACTGCTCATGGCAGGCTAAATGGTGATGCCACTTCAGTAAAGAGTTTGGTCTCTTTGACTAAATTTGAAGATGTGCTTGTCTTATGATCCAAAAAGGGCACTCCCTCTAGAAATAAGTGTGCATGTGCACAAGGAGACACGGGTAAGGATAGTCGCAGCAGAACTGCTTGTAAGATCCGAAAGTTGGAAATTACTAATCTGTCTCTTTTTTTTTTAATTGAAGTACAGTCAGTTACAATGTGTCAGATTCTGGTGTACAGCACAATGTCCCAGTCATACATACACATACATATATTCGTTTTTATTTTCTTTGATGTGTCTTTCAACAGCAAATTGTCCAGTGTATTCATACAATGGAATATCTGCCTATGAAAATGAATAGACTACAGCTACACAAAGCTGGAAAAATAGCGTGAAGAAATAGAAGCAAGCAAAAAAAGAATATACAGACAATGACTTCAATGATACAAAATTCAAAGCAGGTAAGACTAAACTAGGATTTAGGGATACACACGTAAGGTGGTTAAACTCCGCAGGTAAACTATGAAGTTACGTGAGGACCTGATCTTCGTACAGGGTGGTATGGAGTTTAATGTTGGGCGGGAGTAGGGAGGGTGAACAGAAGGGGACTTCTGGTGTGCGGGCAAGGCTCCCCCTTGGACCCGAGTGTGGTCACAGAGGTGTGTGCTTCATACATTCTCTGTAAATAAGACCTCTAGGTTTTGTGCACTTTTGTCTATACGACCTACAGTATTACCAGATTATAAAAAAATATATATTTTTTCACTAGACAAATGTGAATCCAAAGGCACAAATCCATCACATAGAGACCCACTTGGGTCAATTACATTTTTAGCTGAGGAGGTACTCACCCCTGTTTTGAGGAATTCTCGTTTACTGACATTGCATTCCTAGCATCGCTACAGATTGGACATCTTTTTCCATATCTCCAAGTTAAACTCTCAAAAATGTTTCACTATGGACTCCGTGACTCTCCCCTTGGGAATGATATTCAGAAAGAATCCAGATATGCTGAGTATTAAAAAAAGAAAAATAAAAGTCAAATGACCGGGAAAAGCTTAATGTCAGAGGAAAAGATGGTGGTGGGTGATGTCCTTCCGACCACGGTGAGAAACTCAGACAAGCACAGGCTGCTGGTCAGACCTGGACCAGAGCTGCAGGGAGTCCATGGTCCTGCACATGGTCACACCACCAATCACTATCCCTGCCTCGCCCTGCACGTCTCACGCCGGCCTTTGGAGCTGCTCCATCACAGCACAGCTGCTTCATTCTTTGGGAGAGGCAAGGCATATGTTGTTACTGATCATTTATGTTTTTGAGTGGATTTTGTATCCGTTTTTCTATGAACAACCCACCCCAAAACTTAACAGCTTAAAGAAGCAACTACGTATGTGGATCTAATTCTGTGAATTAGCTGGGCAGGCTCCTCTGGTTAGGGCAGCTCAGCTGATTTTAGCTAGACTTGCTGGTGAGTCAGCTAGCATCCGGCTGACCAGGATGGCCTTATTCGTATGTCTGGCCCAGATGACAGGACACACAGGCCACTCATATGCCATCACCCTGCAGGCTAACCTGGGCTTCTTCTTGAGGCAGTCAGAGTTCTGAGGGCAGCAAAGGCAAGTAAACCAGATGTGCAGTCATGTTGTATGTCTGCAGGTGCCACCTTTGCTCAAGTCTGTCACTCAAAGCTAACATGAGATGATTGGATAAAGAAGCTGCGGTATATTCATACAGTGGAATACTATTCAGCCATAAAAAAAGAATAACATAATGTCATTTGCAGCAACATGGATGGACTTAGAAATTATCATACTAAATGAAATAAGCCAGAAAGAAAAAGAAAAACACCATATGATATCACTTAGATACAGTACCTTAAAAAGAATGACACAAATTAACTTATTTACAAACCAGAAACAGACTCACAGACATAGAAAACAAACCTACAGTTACCGGGGGTGGCAGTGGGGCAGGGAGGGATAAATGGGAAGTTCAAAATTTGCAGATACTAATTACTATACATAAAATAGATGAACAAGTTTCTACTGTAGAGCACAGAGAACTACATTCACTACCTTGTAGTAACCTATAATGAAAAAGAATATGAAAAGGAATGTATGTATGTATGACTGAAACATTATACCGTATACCAGAAATTGACACAACATTGGAAACCAATTATGCTTAAATTTAAAAAAAAGAAAAGAAAAAAGAAAAGAAAAACTAGGTAAGTGGTCCAGCCCAGAACCAGCGTGGGAGGGCATGGCCAAAGGGTGTGAATGCACAAGACAATGACTCTGCAGCCATCTCTGTAACCATGCAGCACCAGCATGTCTCTCCTAAGGTCTCACAGTTAGTGTGTGGCTTTGGAAACCCATCTCAGGGCTCCCCACTTCCAGGGCAGTGTTCTTTCCACCAGAGCAACTAAACAGGGAGGTGAGGTTGGGGAGGGTGTGCAGAGGAAAGTGCCTCGGGCATCACACATTGTATTCAGTTAAAGTGGTTTTGGCAGTGAAATTCATTGAACAGTTGCTACATGCCTGCTTTGTTTTATGCATTGCGAGTCTATTGTTAGAGTATTCAAATCATCAGCAACATCTATGTGAAGGTAGACATTCATCTCATCCTCTTACATCCGTTCGCCCTTTTCCCATCTCCCCAGGGTTGTCATCCCAATACAACTTTTCAGAGGTCAAACAGGGATCCCTTATATTCCTTGCAAGTGCACACAGTTGCATAAACTGGACTTCACAAAGTGGATACCCTCTAAGTTTGGTGGGTTAAGTAATTGCTCCACATTAAAATATCACACTGCTGCCCCTGGAATATTTATTTTCTTAGTCGTACTGTGAATGCTGAAGTGTTCGGCCCCGGCAGCCCAGGAGGGTTCCTCGTATATAACCTTGGTTTTTCATTAGCCCCACTGCACACTCAGAGCGCTGCAGCTCAGTCCACGGTTTGGAGAAGCCAACCAGCGTAAGCACAGGAGGGGACCATCTCTAACTGGTTTGGCTCGCACCCCTGCACCCACAGCTCTTCATCCTTGAGCAGATGGTTAATGCTGGGGCTCGGCATCCTCGTCTGGTGCCTGCCCCACCAGCGGTGTGAGGGATTGAATGGAATCGGTCCATGTGCAGCACGCTTAGCACAGAGCCTGGCTCCTGTGGATGCTCGGGAGGTAAACGATAGTCTGTACCATCGCTGATCCTATTGTCATTGCAAGACAAACCATTTAAAGAGGGATTGGTTCACAGGCGGAGATTACAGGGGAAACTGGATCCATCTCTAGGTAATCCCTGGATTCTCTTTTTTCGTTTGTTTCCTAAAGTTTATTAAATTGCATTTACAGCAAACCAGTGATGCTATCTCCTGCCGTCCTCCCCTGAGCTGATTAGTTTGCCCAGACCCCTGTTTACACTACCTGCAGCTCCCTTTCCCTGCTCAGGGCAGGGATGCTGTTGGCTTCCCCTCACTCCCAACAGGAAGCTGCACTGCCCTCCTCAGAATCACTGATCATCTTTCTGCATGTGCTTACAAGCACCACAGGGATGAAAAAGTCTTGCTGATAAAGATGAAGCCTGGTTCTTTATTAAAAAAAAAAAAAAAGTCCTCTTTCTGAATAAAAGTTACAGATTTCAGTGCTAATACTTTTCTTGAAAAAAAAACCATGGTTTCATGCAGACAAGGAAGAGAAGGCAAACTCCTTGCCAGGGGCAAGTCTTATTCCTCCTCTGATCCCATTGTTTGTAAACAGTAATATACACACAACAGGAAGAGAAGATCTTATTGAAACAACAGATGGCCCCTCCAGACCTCCAAGTGCTTTGAGGACATTACTGTCAGGTTCCCCAATCAACCCTTTAGCAATGAAAATCTCAGAATCACAGAATTAAAGTGAGAACTCAAGAGTTAGGTAGTCATTGCCTAGTTATGAGGTTTACGTTCCAAAAATACTTTGGTCATTTTCATGAAATATTTTTTTGAAAATGAATACCAACAGTTCAAAAACTTTGTAAGCTATTCTGAAGAAAAGTTTTCAAAGAAACTAAACCGATCTGAATTTCCCTTCAGGGTTATTTGAAAAATTGACTGGAATGGATCAGAGAAAAAAAATGGGAAAAAAAATAAAGCAGAATATGCCAAGAAAAAAAAATCTGTGAGAGCTGTGTCTTCCTAACACCTAAGCAATAGGTGTGACTTCACTCAAAGGCATGGATTCAGACCTTCTATGTAAAATTGGGGTGCATCAGAAGGTCTATTCCAATTAAAATTATTTTATCCAATGATTTCTACCATGATTCTCATTCTTTTAGATTACTTCACCAACTCCTAAAGTAATGACTTTGGGAGGGGTAACATAGTAAGTCACTGGGAGTGTGAATATTTTTAATATAAATTAATTGATCCAAAGAAAAAGAAACAGAATAGACTTTTTATGTGGAAGAGTAAATACAGGGGTTCAGAGTAGACCTGCCGGGACATCACAGTGGTGAGTCCTGAACAAGGAACAGACATGGGACAGAACACTCGGTCTGTGGTTGGGCAACTTTCCCTAAGCCTCAGCTGTCCCCTTGTGAAATAGGAATAATTCTATCTCGCTGAGCTCACAGAAGCACTGTGAAAATTGAATTCAGTAATATTCTCGAAACCCTCTGATGTTTCATTCAAATACATGAAATGAAGGAACAGGTCCTAGAGGTGAACGCGGAGGGTCACAAGGACAAAAACTTGCATCATGATGGGAAAAGATTGATGACATAAATAAATGAACACATAGATAAATAATACAAGAAATGTCTGGGAAATTACTCTGGGAAAACAGTGTAGATATGTTACTCAAGGACATAAAATAAGAAGAAAAATAAGACGAGTTGCTACACTAAATGAAGATTTTTCTAGCATTCCTAAAGAACCCTGGAAGCGTGAAAGTCAGCCTCTTCCCCTGATCTCTCCTTGAAGAAAAGGCAATTGCTAAGAAGAATGCGGGAGATTCTCAAGCCCTGACAAGCACAGATGCCCATGAGATACGAAATGCAAAAAAGCGAGCTGCTGAACCTTTTTCTTGGATTCCATTATTTATATGTATGTTTGTAAATGCAGATAAAAAGGTCTAGAAAACACACTGAACTATTAACAGTGCTACCTTGAGGAAGGAGAGCGAGGCTGGGGAAAGGTGGGAAGGAAGACTTTCTCTATGCTTTCATAACATTTGGAAAATTTCCAATCATTCACTTTATGATTTTAAAATTTTACTGTAGAAAATAGCATGATAGATATTCTGATAGACATATCACAATTTCTTACCATGAGGGCTGGGGTCAGCTGAGTCTTAAAGACTAAGTAAGAGTCAGTCATATGAAACAGCAGAGGAAAGGCATGTGTGGCCAACAACAAGCATGTGCAAAGGCCCAGGGGCTGAGGAGGAGGGAGGTTTTCCAACATGTGTGGTAGTTCAGTAAAAGTGGCTCTCATGTCGATGTGGGAGAAGAGTGGAAGGTGAGGGTGGAAGACTGATCCATGTGGCTTGGGTAAGATGTTAAGGAATTTGAGCTTTATTCTAAGCCACGAGGAAGCCATTGATGGACTCGGGGCATGGGAGTAACGTACTCTTATTTGTTTCAGGGAGATGTCCCCGGAAATGGTGTGGAGAGTGAACAGAGCAGAAGAAGGAAAGGCAATTAGGAAGCCCCTGCCAGGATCAAAGAAAGAATTGTTGAAGGCCTGAACCAAATAAAATAAACAGAATTAAGGGGGATCTATTAGACTATTGGTTTTTTTGAAATTTAACTTTAAGAGGGAGATCTATTCAGGAAATATGGCTTTAGGAGTCATCAGAGCGATTAGCATAAACCAGAATTTCCCAATTCCATTATTCATGTTCCCCATCACAATCCAAGAAATACCCATAGTATTATTTACTCAGTAATTTTTGATTGACTCACCTTAAGCCGCATCTTAAATTAGTAAAATCAGGGGTTTGATGGACCATATTTTTCTAGTTCACCTTAATATAAGTACATAACAAAATTTACATAGTGTATCCTTTTCATATAGCATCTAAATCCTTCTCCAATACCACCAGTGAAAACCACATAATGCTTTTAGGAAACACAGGACCTGTTGTTTCCAATTCTAAAATGTTACGAGTCTATTATCCTTAGTCAAAACCCTCCTTTTTGAAAATTAAGCCCCAAAGAATTTATAAGGAATTAGTTCAAGACCTGGCTTAGACCAAATGTGGTCTCTGGCTCTAGTAACTCAGAAATGCAAATTCTCAGGCCCTATTGAATCAGAAACTCTGGAGGCGTAGGGCTCAATCTATGCTTTAGAAAGTCTTCCGTGTGAATCTGGTGTCCCTACCTTAAAGTTTGAGAACCGCTGCTTTGGACCATCCACACGAAGATGGAGAGACTGGGGCAACTGGGATAATCCGAGAGAGATCATCTTCAAGTCAGAGCTCTGACATTTAACAACACTCTGTCACTCTTTTTTATTTTCAGCATTCGTACCCTGCATTTCGGAACTCACAGTCAACTCACTGAGAGCCAGTAAATAAGCCAGCTGAGGATTAAGATACACGAGTGGTTTCCAGGGCCCTGAGTGCAGTGTACAACCTCCACCACTCGCACAGCACAGCCACTACTGTCATGACCTGCCTGCGACGTACACTGTTACTCACTTAGAGTTTTCCTATAAGTTTTCTTTTTTCACTTGAATACACTAACTTAGGAGAAGAGTTAATATTACTACCATCACCAGAAAGTCAGTGTCACCTGCCATAAATAAAAGCTAACTAGAAAAATAAATACAGTGTTATTAGATTCTGTCTCTGCTTGTCAGAAGGCCTGCTCTTGGGGGCTGCATTCTGTATCACCATGTATGGTTAGCCTGTCGTAGGGAGCCGCTCAAATTTCGTGTAATCTGCAAAGAAAAAGCATTAAAATGGACACGACGTTCTCATCATGGGATTCGATTTTGGTTCATTGTATGAGTGTGAACCCCCTAAAATCATCTCCCATTCCAGAAATCATTCATATTTCATGCTCTGGGAAATGCTGGTTTAAACCATATGTATAGGATAGAGAAACACTGAGAAGGCACAGATTTAGACCAGGAAAGTCCTAAAATAGACCTCTCATATTTAAGAGGTAAACAGAGAAAGAGTGAACAGGGAAGACCAGAACACCACACCTGGACGGAGCTGAGAAGGCCTGCCAGAGGCAGGAGGGAGGCTGGACACAAGCATCACCCCTGAACCCAAGGAAGAAGAAAGTCTAAGAAAAGAAGGTACCAGCAAGAACACAGGACCAAGCACAAGGACCTGGAATTTTAAGGACCAGGAATTTTAAGAAATCCCTGGAAGACATCATTTACACCATTATAAAAGCTGCATTATAAAAAGGAGTGTTTTGTGATACTGAACAATATTTTTTAACTAAACGAGCACATTCATTATTTACCACTAAGTATCAAAATACCCAAAAACACTGCATGTTAAAACCACCATGATTTCTGCGGGCTGGGAACCTGGACGCAGCTTAGCTGGTCCTCTGCCTCTGGGTGTCTCACAAGGCCAGCGTTAGGGTGATGGGCCAGGGTTTGCAGACTCATGTGGAGGCTCGACTGGGGAGGGGTCTGCTTCCAGGGTCGCCCGGTGTTGCCAGCAGACTTCAGTTCCTTGTGGGCTGTTGGTCGGCGGGCCTGGAGGTGGCCCTCAGTGACATGCCTGCGGCCTCTCCAACACAGCATCTCACTTCACAGAAGTACACAAACCAAGATGGCAAAGGAGAGGGTCTGCTAGCCAGAGAAAGGTCCCTCTGCGTCATAATCTGATCACCAAAGTGACACTCCGTCGATGTTGCCATGAGTAGCAGGAGGCCATTCATTGCACAGGCTGCCTTATCCCAAGGACACTTACTCACTCGAAGTATCACCCTCTGATCTAGACAGACACTAGAACTATTTCCACGTTTTTTATCTTGCATATGAGGAAACTGAGACACAGGGTGAGCCTGTGATTCATTCAAGCCTGGCCTAGAGGGAGAGTCAAGGACTCTGAGCCCCAGCAGGGTATCTCCCAGCCCTCACTGCAGCTGCTTCCGGGGCCCCACACAAGTCCCCTCCCAGCAGCCCCAGCCCACCGAAGGTGCGGCAGCAACGTGACAGCTCTGTGTTACTCACGTGGTGCTTAATCACATAGCGCCTGACTGACTGTTCACTGTTCTCCAGTGGCTGCCTTCCCTCTGCCGACAAAACCTCATCTCATCAAGACCCATGTTTCATGCATCCTGATTTCCCTTGTGAAGGAAATCCTACCCACTGAAGGAGCTTAGAGAACAGTCTGCTGACGGATAAAACTCAGGAATCGTAAGGAAGTGGCAGTCTTAGAGGAGGTTAATGGCATCGTTTGATTTTGAGAGTCGTATAACGCCCTCAGAGTGCCAAATAAAAATTTCTTGAAGTAATTTTTATGGGACGATGTGGCGTCAATGAATTAATAGGCACCGCCCCACTAGGAGCGCGGACTACGATGAGCTCCTCCCACTCCCTACCTGGGGCCCGGGTCTGGCGGCATCTCCACTCCTTCCTTTCTGCATTTGCAGGAGGAGAGCCTCAGCCTCCTTTACTTGAGTGTAAAAGACATAAATGACAGGGAAACCTGCGGAATGTGCTGACCAGTGAAAACCCATAGTAAACATTCAACACTTGAGAGGAGGAAAATTGTTTTCTCATTCCTGTTCTGTGCCCTGATCCACTCTCCCCTCCTCTACACAGAATAAAGCAGGTCCCTAACTAACCTAGAGGATAAAACAGGACTCTCAAATCCTACACATTTTGTCTGAGGACACATGAATTCCCCCACATCATAAATTTGCTTCTAAGAGGAAATAAGAAACTGGGTTTTAGGGAGATAACTTCTTTCATTTTTGAGACATTCTGGAGTAAAATAAAATATAACTTACAGCTTCCTCAAAATTCGAAGGAAATATTCTAACTGGCTTAGGAGACTGGTTATACTGAGCACCGCTCTAGCCGACAATTCTGAAATAATTACTTGCTCCTGTCAAGAAAGGTGATTGTTTTCATGTGGGACATGCTGAGGGGACAGCAGTGTAGCAGGAGTTAAGCAATTAGTTCTCGCCACACCATTGACAGAAGACTCCAGAAATACATCAGTGATGCGCCCAAAGCCTTCACAATGTTTCTACTTTTATAAAAATGTCACATGTTTTTCCCACAGTGCTCTCAAAGGAAGTCTGGGATTTTACTCCAAGCTGTGAACTAACTTTTACGTGCTCTGTAAGATCTGAACAGGTCAAGTTCTTATTTCCTACATCAGCACATTCGATAGCACGGCTTCGATTAGCTATCGGCAGCTCTGAGACCAGACATGCCCTTGCTCAGTTGGGATTGATACCATGTTTTAAAACGTCCCTAAAGTTTGAATTCTTTATTTCAGGAAGAATTTGAGCCAAAGACTAGGAAAATATCAGCAGTGCCAGGCCCTTCTCTTCCCCCAGAGGGCTTGTCTCCTCCCACCCTAATACAAGAAAGAAGATTCTCATTTCTGTCTCCAGTATCCCTTTACGTGAGTGAGGCAGGGCAGATGGAGGTGGGAAAGGGGGCATGTTAACTCTCTGGGGATTCCTTCTCAAGAAGGAAAAAATTGTTGTATCAAGATTTAAATACTCATGCCTCAACAAACACAGACAACCAAGCAAAATTTAGTTCACAAAAATTCAAATTGATGCCCTAGGGAGAAAGAGCTCAGACTAACAGCCATTTTAGTGATCTTTCAGATTATTGGAATTTAACAGCAGTTTATTATCTTCACCAATAACAGCAGCAAAAATGATGGGGACCGTTAGGTCTAGGCATTAAAACAAAATTATCACTACTACATTATCCATGATCTGACAAGTGTGAAGAACTCATGAAGATGACATAAGAAATGTTCTCCAATGAATGGAGCTATTGTGGTTAAATGAGACTAACATGAGCTTTGAATTTTAGAGCTGCTGAATTAAGCAGCAGGTAATGACATGTGCTTATTCTAATTAAGCAGAAAGGGAAAACAGAAGTATACACAATGGTTTTCTCCTTCACCTCGAGATGCCCCAGTGTGTAAGCATCAAACCCCCTCCTCCACGAATTCTATGCAACCCTCCAGAAAGCAAGAACATTGCTTAATTCCGGTGTGATGTCAAATAATGCCTTATCCTCTCTTAGCCGCCTCAATTCTGCAAACCAAAGAAAGACATAAATGAGGATAAAATTCCCTAATGATAATGCTGTTACCCAAAAGAGAAATGGAAAAGACTCCAGTTCTTGTCTTACCTGAAAGATTTACAGACAGCAGACAGAAAGCATTGTGGAGCAGAAAGATTTTAAAAGATTTATTTAGGAAAAGAAGAGTCAGAGGTGAACTGATTCAAGGGAGAATCGTGGTGGTCTTTGTCTCCTCTTTCTCTTACACCCTCACTTAAAGGTGGTCTCTTGATTGATTGACAGCTCTTGCCCCTGGAATACTTAGTCATGCTTGTCCCCTTTTGCGCATGTCCTTACCCATGATGCACACAGAGAAACCCATGGGGCAGGGGTGCCTAAACCTCAATGCTAATTATATTACAATGAGCATTGGATCCTGTCCAGTTAAGTCCTTCTCGCTACTGCGCAGTTGTGGCTGTTGAGTTTGAACAAGTTTCTCACTGGCACTCATTTAGAAGCAGCCCCTTTATGCTGGAGGTGGGCGTAATGCCATCTTCAGGATCATTACCTTTCTTCTCCATCTGTCTGCCTGGTGCCCCCACTTACCGAACTACCTAACAATGCCATGGATTCTTAAGAAGAAAGATTGTATAAAGGCGCATCAATATTAAAGGGATCAAATGCATGAGTTTGAGGTCTCTAACTCAAATTACAACCTCCTCAAAGACGGGCATTGGGTTGTATGCTGGCTGGGGCTCTGGCCATCCTGGGGACAGAGCTCGGGGCATGACTGGGGCTGGCGGGAGGCACAAGATCTGGCTTTCCTAGAACAAGGTCCAGGGAGGATCATGCAAACAGGCTGCCTCGCCTCCTATTTCACTCCCCTCTGTGAAGTCACTGAAACCCCTACTCAGGACCTCAGCAGGATCAGCATGCAAGAAAGATGCATTTGGGTAAACATCCAAAGCAGATAAGGAGGTATGGTTACTAAACAGAAATGATATACACTTCTTTCTGGAACTGACCTTTCTATGTGGTTGATACATGAAAATAGTCCTAGGAACTTTTTCTCTGTTTTTTCTGAGAAGGTAACTCAAGTTTTCTAGGTCTTGTGTGTGTCAGACACTGTGCTAAGTAATTTGACATTTGACATGTTACCTAATTTAATCCTCATAACCCTGTACAGTAGGTGTTTCCTTTTAATTTTACAAGTGAAAAAACAAAACAAAACAAAACAAAAAAAAAACAAAAAGTGGAGCTTCAGAGAATAGCACAGGAGAGAAGGTCGGTGATGATTTCTTGAGTTAGAGTTGGAATAAAGCATGAGCTTATTATCATCGACATCTATTAAAACAGCCATTCCAAATACTTAAGAAATAAATATTTTTTAAAAATTTTTTCACAAGATCATGACTAGTGGAAAGTGCCCCTTCTAAGCACCTGGTCGTTGGGTCCAGAGGTCAGCCTGTCA
Source organism: Camelus bactrianus (assembly GCF_048773025.1). Taxonomy (NCBI): domain Eukaryota; kingdom Metazoa; phylum Chordata; class Mammalia; order Artiodactyla; family Camelidae; genus Camelus; species Camelus bactrianus. The sequence goes on from NC_133540.1 coordinate 24,124,727, forward strand.
CAGATGCAGTGTTCACTCATGCCAGTTTTCATGATTCTGTTTCTTGGCTCTCTGTATATTCCAGTGGTTAAAGGCTCCGTTCCTCGGATTGGACTGCGTTTGAATCCTAACTGTATATTTGGGATAAATCTTAGAAAGAGCTTTACTGACTTTATGCCTTAGGCAAATTGCTCAACTTTGGAATTTCTAATGGGCTATTTAAGGGAGTGGAGGTAGGCTGATACCCACGTGGAACAGGTTAGATACAGCCTGACATCACTGTGCAAAATGACAAGTGAGCCCTATGTCGGCAGCCAATACTGAAAGGACCCTCGTGGACGGGGTGGACACTGTCTCCTCGCCTTAACCTGGGCGGCAGGCGGACTGCTTCCGCGGACGGTCAGCAGCCTTTGGCGGCGTCGGACTGGTTTCCAGCATTGACCAAGCCTCTATTTAAAGTCCCTGAAACTGAGCCTGGGCGGCTCTTCTAGCTCGAACCAGCCCGGGAGGAGGCGATCCCACTATAGCATCCACCCCATTCGTGGCATCCACCATAGCATTCATTGCATCCATGGCATGCCTAGCTTCCACAGCATCCGTAGCATCTGTGGTATTATGGCATTCACGGATCCTCAGCATCCGTCATTCATAGCAGCCACTGTCTACTCTGCATGCACTCTTCTTCCACGGTGTCAGCTGCTGGTTCCCCACACGCCCCAGCTCTTCCCTTGATTCCCAATGCCCTATGCTGAAGTCAAGAACACTGAAGACTCCCTCTTTCTTGTTTGCTCTTTTTTTTTTTTTTTTTTTTACTCCTTTTATAATATCCTTCCTTCTTCTTGGAGCCACGTGGACTCTCTGGTTGGCTATAGTGGGGAATATGTTGGGAGAAAGAAGAGCTCAACAGATAATATCTCAAGGTATACGCCCAATTCAGAAGTACATAGAAGAGGCTGAAGTTAGAATTATTTCCAACATTATTTATACGGGCAAGAAAACAGAAGTACCAAATTCACCCAATAATGATGGCGAATCCGTTGCAGTTCCCTTCTTTTCCTCTCTCCAGTGATTTTGCAGATTAGAGTCCTCCAAAGATTCTACTCTGAAATGAGGCTCCTGTGGCAGTAAAATTCTAGTGATTGAATGATACCTATTCTCAGGAGCAGCCTCCCTCTCCTGGACCTTCTCCCTCCGCCCTTACCACACACACCACCACCACTCCGCCTTCTCCATTTCTTGCATTTTGCCAATGTCTCTCACACCTGTATCAAATGATATGGGAAATCCCTTTTACAAACCGAATGCGAGTAAGATCTAAATTCCAAAGCAAGAAATTGCCTCAAGTGATGACAATAAAAGCAGTCGTGTATGTAATGGAGTGCTGGGAGTATGTCGTAATGCATCAAATGTTATTCTGTTATGGCTGTTGGGAATTACTCCACTGCTTGCAAAGCACCTTCCCGTGCACTATTTGGTTAAATGTAATAGCTCAATATCTCATTCAAAAGAAGCACTCCACTAACAGGAAACGTTAGAGGCTTGCCCGTGTTAAGGAAAGCTGGCCTTCTCTCTTGCGCTGAATATTCACAAGAGGAAGCACAGCTGGCCTTTCAAGTAAGTGAGACACACGCCCAGTTCGGAGAAGGTGGGCTGCGGGAGGTTTATCGAATGAGATGACTAATCCTTTCAATGCAATTATGTCTCCGGGCATCATTTTTAGCTGGTCTAAATGTCCCCATTATTTCTGTGGTGTAACCAAATAGGGGCCTTGATTTTTTTTCAACAATTTTTTCTTCTGAGTTTTCATCACTGGAGTTGCCAAAATCAGTGTGTCCCGGCTACTAACGGCCTGTGGCACTGCCTGCCCCTTCCCGCTCGCCGGCTGTGGCAGGACGTGTCCATGGTGCTTCCAAAGGTCAAGTAACGGTCAAGTAATTAGCGAAGGCCAGCGGTCACTTCAGGCAGCTGAATCCCCTACAGTAGGCTTCCATAGAGCAGGAATTGTAAAGACTTTCTTGGTGTCTTAAAAGTCAGAATGATTTAAGTAATAATACCAAAGCTACTCCTGGGCATATATCCAGAAGGAACCCTACTTCAAAAAGACACCTGTACCCCAATGTTCATAGCAGCACTGTTTACAATATCCAAGACATGGAAAAAGCCTAAATGTCCATCAACAGATGACTGGATAAAGAAGCTGTGGTATATTTATACAATGGAATACTATTCAGCCACAAAAACCGACAACATAACGCCATTTGCAGCAACATGGTTGTTCCTGGAGAATGTCATTCTAAGTGAAGTAAGCCAGAAAGAGAAAGAAAAGTATCATAGGAGATTGCTCATATGTGGAATTAAAAAAAAAAAAAAAAAAAAAGAACATAAATACTAAACAGAAACAGACTCATAGACATAGAATACAAACTTGTGGTTGCCAAAGGGGCAGGGAGTGGGAAGGGACAGACTGGGATTTCAAAATGTAGAATAGATAAACAAGATTATGCTGTATAGGACAGGGAAATATAAACAAGATCTTGTGGTAGCTCACAGAGAAAAAAATGCGACAATGAATACATGTATGTTCATGTATAACTGAAAAAATGTGCTCTACACTGGAATTTGATACAACATTGTAAAATGACTATAACTCAATTAAAAGAAAAAGTTGTGGGATGAAAAAAAATAAATAAAAGACAGAGCAAAAACCCATGAGTCTTTTTGCCACCAGAGTACAATGTCAACATGGCATTAAAGTTCAGGTCAAGTTAATGCTTTGTAAAACAACACTTTCCATCAGAATGATCATGTGGTTGATATACTATGGCTTGCTAGAGTATAAAACACCTCTGTCACTTTTCCTTTGTTGTTTACACTCCATCCTCAGTATCAAAGAAGAAAATCGCATCACTGGTGAGGTGCTGGAGTACAATCCCTCTACATGTACATCCTACCGAGCCCTGGAAGCTCGTCACACTAGGAGGCTGAGTCAAGATCACCAGACAGCACAGTCCATGCGCAGCTCTTTGATAACGAGATGGTGATAGGAAGTGATTTGATGATGGTGATCTTAAGTAGGATGACAGCAAAAGAAAACAGCATTTCTGGTCCACGTCCCTGAGCCATGACCGGCACTTCCTTTAAAATTCAGTTCAGACGAGATCCCTAAACCAGCCAGCTTAGGTTGGTTCTAACTGTCCATTGCTTCAGCATTCACGTATTCTATTTCTAGCCCACTGTTCACACCAGGTATTTCACTCCGTGATGTTTCTGAAATTATTTCAGTTCTGCATATGTTGGTTCCCTATCTCCTAGCAAACAGAAACCGTGACCAATATTTTTTAATCCTGCCAATTGAACCTGGTTCTGAGCTCCATACATCACAGGTGCTGCTGCATAATTAAGTACAAGTTTGCAAATATATGCACACTGGGCACCTATCTGATGTGAATAACAGCAGGCTGTGGAAAATGCAAAGATGCAGAAGACAGAGTTGTACCTGGCACTCACAACACCTAACAAGAGGCTTGTGAACAATTAATAGTACTGCCAAGGGGAATCATGAGTGCTCACGGAAGAGGTTTTCTATCGTAATTACAGAAAAAGACATTTCCTTTACACTTAAAGGACCAGGGGAAACTGGTAAATGGATGAAGTGAAGTGTCTCCAGAGAATAAATATGAGAGGAGTTTATTTCAAACGGAGCCTAAGCAAGTGCCTGGGAGCCAAGAGTGCAAATTATGCTCAGAAATATCGAGAAGTATCATATGACTACATACTACACAAGTAAGGAAAAATGTGAGAAAAGGTAGGATTTTAGTTGAAATCATCATGAAGATGTTGGAAGTCACACTAAATACTTGGATTTTACTCTGTAGACCTCTATTCCCCCAAAACTGTCATCCAAGGAATATTAGTCCCAAGATATTTTCTGTTACTAAACAGTTGTGTGGTCAGAAATGTTGGGAAAATACACGTGATATGCTCCCTTCTTGAATATTCTTTATGTATGTTAATAGATAAAAAATTTTGAGAAGTCTGATGGTAAAGTTTTTTTTAGTATTTTAACTCAGTTTCTCAAGCTCTATAATTCCTTCTTTTTTGTTTGTTTGCTTTTTTAATTGAAGGGCATGTAGATTTACAATGTTATTTTCAGGTGTACAGGAAAGTGATTCAGTTAAACATATACATACATATATTTTTTTGAGATTTTTTCCATGATATGTTATTACTAGAAATTCAATATAGTTCCCTGTGCTATACAGTAGGTCCTTGATATTTATCTATTTTATATATAGTAATGTGTACCTATAAATCCTAAACTCCTAATTTATCCCTCCCTGCCCTTTCCTCTTTGGTAACCATAGTTTGTTTTTTATGTCTGTGAGTCTATTTGGAGTTTGTAAATAAAATTTGTATCATGTTTTTGGATTCCACATATAACTGATATCATTTGATATTTGTCCTTATCTGTCTGACTTATTTCACTTAATATAATAATCTCTAGGCTCATCCATGTTGCTGCAAAGGGCATTATTTTATTCTTTTTATGGCTGAATAATATTCCATTGTATTTATATACCACATCTTTATCCATTCATCTGTCAATGGACATTTAGGTTGTTTTCATGTCTTGAGTATTATAAATAGTGCTGCTGTGAACACTGGGGTGCATGTGTCTTTTAGAATTAGAGTTTTCTCAAAATATATGCCCAGGAGTGAGATTGCTGGATCATATAATAAGTATATTTTTAGTTTTTTTAAGGAACCTCCACACTGTCCTCCATAGTGGTTGCACCAATTTACATGTGTTCTTGTATTGGAAGAATAAATAGTATTAAAATGGCCATATTACCCAAGGCAATCTACAGATTCACTGCAATCCCATCAAATTCTCAATGACATTTTTCACAGAACTGGAACAGAAATTTTTAAATTTGTAAGGAAACACAAAAGATCCTGAACAGCCAAAACAATCTTAAGAAAGAAGAATGGAGCTGGAGGAATCATGCTTCCTGACTTCAGGCTATACTACAAAATTACAGTCATCAAAACAGTATGGTATTGGCTCAAAAGCAGGCACATAGATCAATAGAACAGAATAGAAAGTCCAGAAATAAACCAACAAAACTATGGTCAATTAATCTAAGCTAAGGAGGCAAGAACATACAATGGAGAAAAGACAGTCACTTCAGCAGCATGCAAATCAATGAAGTTGGAACACCCCCTTACATCATACACAATAATAAACTCAAAATGGCTTAAAGACTTAAATATAAGTCAAAACACTATAAAACTCCTATAACAAATAAACAAAACATTCTCTGACATAAATCATAGTAATATTCTCCTAGGGAAGTCTACCCAGGAAACAGAAATAAAAGCAAAAGTAAACAAATGGAATCTAATTAAACTCAAAAACTTTTCCACAGCCAAAGAAACCATAAGCAAAACCAAAAGACAATCTACAGAAAGGGAGAAAATATTTGTAAATGATGTAACTGACAAAGGTTTAATTTCCAGAATATAGAAACAGCTCATATGGCTTAATAAGAACAACAACAAAGAAACCAACACAATCCAAAAATGGGCACAAGACCTAAACAAGCAATTCTCCAATGAAAGCATACAAATGGCCAATAGGCACATGAAAAAATGCTCAATATTGCTAATTATCAGAGAAATGCAAATCAAAACTACAATGAGATACCACCTCACACCAGTCAGAATGGCCATCATTCAAAAGTCCACAAATGATAAATGCTGGAGAGGGTGTGGAGAAAACGGAGCCCTCCTACACTGCTGGTGGGAGTGCAGTTTGGTGCAGACATTATAAAAAACAGTATGGAGACTCCTAAAAACACTAAAAATACACTTACTATATGATCCAGCAATCCCACTCCTGGGCATATATCTGGAGGGAACTCTAATTAGAAAAGATACATGCACCCCAATGTTCATAGCAGCACTATTTACAATAGCCAAGACATGGAAACAACTTAAATGTCCATTGACAGATGACAGGATAAAGAAGATGTGGTATATTTATACAACAGAATACTACTCAGCCATAAAAAAGAATAAAATAATGCCATTTGTAGCAACATGGATGGACCTGGAGATCATCATTCTAAGTGAAGTAAGCCAGAAAGAGAAAGAAAAATGCCATATGATCTTATGACTCTTATGCAGAATCTAAAAAAAGAAGACACTAATGAACTCATCTACAAGACAGAAACAGACTTACAGACATAGTAAACAATCTTATGGTTACCAGGGAAAAGGGGTGGGAAAGGATAACTTTGGGAGTTCAAGATTTGCAAATATTAACAACTATACATAAAAATTAATTAAAAAAACAAATTTCTTCTGTATAGCACAGGGAACTATAATAAACTTGTAATAACCTTTAATGAAAAAGAATATGAAAATGAATATATATATATATATATATATATATATATATATATATATATATATATGCATGACTGGGACATTATGCTGTACACGAGAAACTGACACATTGTAACTGACTATATTTCAATTAAAAAAAAGAAAAGAAAAAAAAAAGAAAAGACAGCCTCTTCAATAAGCAGTGCTGGGAAAATTGGACAGCTACATGTAAAAGAATGAAATTAGAACATTCTTTAACACCATATACAAAAATAAATTCAAAATGGATTAAAGACCTAAATATAAGACCAAATATTCTAAAACTCCTAGAGGAAAACATAGAACATTCTTTGACATAAATTGCAGCAATATTTTTTTCGAACCAGCTCCTAGAGTCATGTAAGGAAAAGCAAAAATAAGCAAATGGGACCTAATTCAACTTAAAAGCTTTTGCACAGCAAAAGAAACCATCAACAAAACGAAAAGACAACCTACTGAACGGGAAAAAGTATTTGCTACCATCAAGCGCTAAAATTCTTTCCTTTTCTCCTTTCAGTTTTATTATGTAGAATTATTACAGTTCAATTGCACGTACACATTATATTGCATGTGAACACATATACAGTATACTGCACTTTTTTTTAGTTTAAATATAAAGCTCTGTAATTCTTTTAATTATTATTTTCCATGACATTTTTTTACACCTTGTGGACCTAATTTTCAGGAGAATAAGGTTTATGAAAAGGTACTAGGCAAAGAGGACCAATTATATACCTGGATGGAAGGGAGTGGTGGAGCCTGATCAGTGTTTAATAGATACTTATAACTGCCCATGTTACAAAAGGAATTTCAACAATATAGAATTATTAGTGAGATCCCTGAAACCAAGCCAGCGACAGATCAGTCCTACAAGGGGTGGGGGCGTGGGGGATTCGGGTAAGTTAGTATGATTCTTTTTTTATTATGATAAAATATATGTAGCGTGCAGTGTGCCACTTCATTGTAAGTGTACAGCAGAGTGGCATTCAGTGCAGTACGTTGCAGTGTGACCACCATTCCAATCTGAAACTCTCTACCCACTAAACAATAATCTCCACCTCCCCTCACCCACCCCAGGCCCTGGTAACCATTATTCTGTTTTCATCTTTATGATTTTGACCCTCTGGGTATCTTGTGTCAGTGGAGTCACATAATATTTGTCCTTTCAGGTCTGACTTACTGAGATAATGTTTCAGGATAACTCATTTTGAAAAGAGGTGGCCTGAGATCCATGAAAAAACAAAACAAAAGCCTGCAAATGACAACAGGCCCCAGTTAAGAATTACCAGCAAAAAATCAAACTGTACAAATTGAAATGTAAAGCACCGAAAGATGTAAAGGCATTAAGACTTCCCTCAGGAGGGCAGTCCTCTAAGAGAAAGGGCAGAGATGGAAAGGGCTTCGGAGGCACCTTTGCCTGTGACGTAGTTCTTTGGGCGATGGGGTCAGACCTTGTCATTTTCTGGAGATGAGTCGACACCGTCCAGGCCTTCAAAAGCCTCTGCTGGTGTTTAAATACCCAGAGTACGTCAAACATCACAGAAGCCACTGCCAGTGCTGAGCGAGGTCTGCCGTCGGAGAGACAGAGAAGGAAGGTCGGGCTTTCATTCGTCCCACGCGGTTACTTTTCAAGCCATGAACAGCGGAACTGAGCCCGATGAGCCTCAGATATCAAAGGAAAACATGCCTGTTTTGCTGGGAAATTCTCAGAGGGAAAGAACACAGAAAAATTAAGTGTGCCTGTGGTAAGGAAGGAAAGCTGTGGGATACGGAAGGTATTATCTATTTTATCTTCCTCTTATCCCCTGAAATCATATTGTTTCCAGCCCAAATCACTGCATACCTAGACAGTTGCAAGACTGGTCCGAAGACCTCTCACCTGGGTCCTAACTCCCTCACTCCCACGCCTGGTTGTCCCCACTAAACCTACCTCCCACCGCAGGCCACACCAAATACTCTGCTCATCTAAAGCATCACCGAGGTAGCTTTCCCTCTTTGCTGCAAGACCTCTAATCCTCTGGTGGGTCCCTGTTGTTTAACTGTGCAATTCAGCATTCCCAGTCCTCACCGATTCAGCCTTCTTGGAGGCCGGGTCAAATGCCTGGAAATCAACCATGCCTTCCCTCCTTGTGGAAAACCCTCTCGGTGTGTACCATAAACTGGGCACTTAATCGCAGCCTTTGGAGAGACAACTGAGTTAAGGAGAAGGGTCTACACACTGAGGCTCACATCCCACTTCCTGCCTGTGTGGCCCAAGGCTGATGGTTGAATTTCTCTGTGGTTGAGTTTCCTCCACCGAAAAACAGGAAAAGAACAGTGCCCATGTCACCGGCTGTGTGTACAGATGACATGATCTGTAGATCAGGCCCTCAGAGCAGCCCGGGACACCCTGAGCAGTGCCCAGTCGGTCCTGACTCGCGCTCAGTTGCACACACAACACAATACAAATTGCTCAACAATGCCTGAACATTGGACGAAAGAACCAGCGGAAATGAAATGGTAATACGGCCAAAGGAAAGATTCTTGTGTTCAACACAGGATATCCTATTAAAATGGAAAATTCCCAAACTATTTAGAGGTGTCTATCATGTTTATGAATGATGAGATGATATAAAATTCTACTCTGCTCACTTTTTGGCTTCTAGTAATAACATTGAGCCAAACAGAAAAAGAAAGAAAGAGACTGATGGGATAGAAGAGTCAACTGTCGGGGGGCAGGGTATAGCTCAGTGGTAGAGCCACAAAATCCTGGGTTCAATCCCCAGCATCTCCACTAAAATAAAGCAATCAATCTAATTATCTCCCCCCAAAACAAACAAACAAACAAAAAACTTAACTTTTTTTTTAAAAAGGTCAAAGGTTTATGGACAGACGTCTCTGGTTTACTTGCAGTCTGTGCAAACCCCTCTCACGGCCTCTCTGCAGATCCTTAGGTCACAGAATCATAAACAACATTCCTCTGAAGACGGGGGGGCGGGGTCTAGCTCTGTGGTAGAGCGCATGGTTAGCGTGTACAAGGTCCTGGGTTCAATCTCCAGTGCCTCCAATTTAAAAAAAAGTTCCTCTGAAGATCAGTCACTGTGCTTCCCTCACCACGATTGGAGCCTGGTTTTCCCTGGGGACACAACATCCCTCTTAAACTCTTCCAGTGGAAGTGGACAGACCCCTGGTGCATTGAACAGTAGAAAGGGATTCACACACATTTCAGTGCCCAAGTTCCGCCAACAATCACCTTTCCCTTATCCATCTCTGCCTTTTGTGATTGTTCTCGTTTTGTTTTAGGATTATTAAGGTTCTTTTGTGAATTTATGCCAACCTCTTCCCTTGACCTCCAGAATCCTCGCTCACCCGTCCTTGTACTCTATTCTTGGGCTTCATCATATATTTGAAACTACCACGTGGGCTGGGAAATTGAGAAAAGTGATCTGCAAAAGCAAAAGAGGAATAAAGCAGATGCTCAAAGGGGGTTCCACTCCAGTCCACGCCACCCTCCAAAGGCCATGCAGAATCCCTGCATCCTTTGCCTTTAACTCAAGTTTGTTGCAATTGAGTTTCTATTCTAATAGAATGACACTTTTCCGGAATTATTTATTTGCCTAAATGTAATGTGACCTTTATTTACGGCATGAAATCAATGTCTTACAATGTCTCTGTCTCATTTTTCATTTCAGCAAAATGATAGGTTGTGTTTAACTGCTTCCTGGAGTGCTCGGAAAGCACAAGCAATCAATCAGGATGTTGTGTCTCGGAGAAGAAATGTGGGGGACCTTCCCCTGGCCGTCTGGTCCCGTGTTCTTTCACAAGCACTAATGACTAACTGGAATGTTTCTCGACAGCTTTTTAACTCAGGGCCGGGAAATCCCACTAGCACTGGATTCAAGTTGGACTCCCTTTGCTAACTGTGAAGCAAGTACCCTAGAGGGTTCAGGGATGATCTGAGCAACTCAGGCTCAAGGCTTGGATGACTGAATCTAGACTGGCATGTTGAGTGTCAGAGAACCCAGTAACTGCATATCCAGAGGCTCGTCAAACTTGGCAATTAGGGTCCCAGCTAGAGCAAACATCTTATTTTAAGTACCTTCTCCAGTTACTTTATACCCCCTGTTATCTTTGACACATCTGATTTCTTTCTAATTTTTAACCTTCAACCTTCATTCTCTAATATGTATCTATTTATTTTACACTATTCAAATAAACTCTTTATAGGTAGCCTAAACCCTGAATCCCTTTTCTTAGTTTTCTTTATAGTAAGATTTCGTAATAGTTCCACCTTTACAATGTAACTGTAGTATATGACATCTAATCTTCTTTGCAGAGTCTCTCTCCAGATTTGATCCAGTGATAATCCAACTCATAAAATCCAACACATGCAGCCGAGCTCTGGAAAAGACCCACAGCTTTTAAGAAGTGCCTGCAAGAAATCTACTTCAAGCGGGTCTCCAGCCAAGAGCCCTGACCTGGGCTGTCCAGCTCTCCCCTTGTGTCATCGTCTTATTTTTTCCCTTAGATGGCCTGTCCTTTCCTTGATTTCGGTATAGAACTCTGCATCTTATCTGTGGTGTCATTTTTGTTTCGTTTCTGTTAAAATGCAAAGCAACACCAGAAGAAAATTCTGCTTGGTTTTATAACCAACCAATCAAACTAAAGCCTCTATGTTCCCTTTCTCTGATTTATCTTCCAAGGAGGATTTTTGTCTCACTTTTTTAGTAATGTTGAAAATGAAAGTATGAATGAGTCTTGTGGGTTTTATTTTGTTTTTTTGAAATATAGTCCTCTGCTGTCAATAATGAAGATGCTCTTCCAATTTGCAATATGGTTTCGAGTCCCCAGAGGGTGTTGTTGGACCAACTGGGTGAATAAAAGATTATACCCACAAGAGCCACCTGGTAGGGCAACCTCAGAGCATCACTGTGACAGAGCTGTTGGCAATGACTCAGTCTCCCCTAGAACATGCCTCAAACTTCCTCCAGCTCCATAAACTGCACACAAATGCCATGCCTCCCCTGTACGCTATCTTAGATTTTCTCTGATGTAAAAGTCTCCATGTAGTTCCTCAATGACAAAGACATATGACCTCCAGATAGTCGTTCTAAAAGAAAAAAAAAGTACAATATAAAAGAATGTTGATTGAGCTTGAGGTGAAATCATGCTGCTGCTGGCTGGTGGAGGAGGTACTCCATCACTACCATCCCCGACCCCTTCTCTGATTGATTTATGGCTCCTAAAGTCCTGCCCTCTCCAAGTCTCCTCCTGTTTTGTGTCCCCTGTGAGCGGCCATGTTTGCTGAGACTGAAATGTCATAATGATGGATCACAACCAGACCCTCCATTTGGGGCTAGATGCCTGGGATCTGTCATTACGCGCAAGTCTGCTGCTCATTGGATAGGGAAGAGATAAATAAGGAAGATGAAATTGCATATTGTTTTATATTCTGCTGTGAGTAAACGAGCACGTAGCCCTGTTAGAATTGGGGTCAGCTATACGGACGCCATGCAGCCTGTGAATGATGGAAGGGAGCCAGCTAAGGCCCCTCGAAGCCCTGCTCCCGCCTTTCTCTCGATTTTCAAATGCACAGCGGTACCTAAAAAAACCCGTAAGGCCATCTGACTTAAATTCTATTTCATTTTGCTCACTTCAAGCTCGAACCCTTGACCTGCTCCCCACATCCTCCCACTCACCCAGATCCTGATTCAAAGATGGTGCCCTGGATTCATCTCAGGCGATACCATCTCCATCTCCAGCAGGAGCCCCAGGAGGACGCTCACTAGGTCTACTTTATCTCTGGTGAATGTCAAATCACATTTCAACGCGTCACAGTGAGGAAGCCTTTATCCGTTTTACTGAAGCTGTAAATTTTGTTTTTAAAACCTGCTGAAGCCCGTGCTCCTAGAACCCTCTGAGAGCAAATGAACAGGTTTCTGCTCCTTTCTCTGCTGTGTCCTGCCGCCGGCCGGACCACCAGCACGCTCCGCGCCGAGAGCGCGCGGGAATTGTTAGTGGCTTCTGCGGGGAGGGATATTTCTGTTTGTTCCATCTGGATCCATACTTAGCGCGATGCTGTAGCTCGGGAAGGACAGCTGCACATCTAAGGCTGCAGCTGGGGTTGGGGGAACGGGAGGGGCCTTGGTCTCGCAGCTGCGCGATGGTGACTTTGAATTTCTTGGAGCTGTCTACCTGGGAACTCAGAGCGTGCCTCTGCCCCACTCCTTGTCAGCACCTCCTTCCTCACCCTCTGTGCGGTGAGCTGACCTCAGCCCGGCTGGATCCTGCTGCCTGTCCCCGTCCACACCCTCACCCCGCTATAAGGAACCGCACAGACGATGCTGCCCCCACCCCGTCCCCGCCCAGAACGCAAGATGTACCCTCACACGCCAGATCTCCCTGAATATTCCACCGACTGGAACAATCTGTTTCCTTTCCTGCCCTGTGAAACCCGACACAGTTTTAAGGACCAGGTCTGTTCAACCGCATCTCCGCCTTTCCTCCTTTCTCCGCACTTCTGGGTCACGTTCCTTGTCTGCATCCCTCTCCACGTCGATGCTCAGGATTACCCCGCCTCTCCTAGCACCGGGCACGGTCTTTCCGACACCAGGCATACAGAAAAACGTGCTCAAGAAGCTCGCTTACGATGCAGAGAAAGGGGTGATGGGGTACAGGGGAGGCACGGAGTTTGTGTGCAGTTTATGGAGCTGGAAGAAGTTTGAGGCATGTTCTAGGGGAGACTGAGTGACAGGTGCTCTGTCACAGCGAAGCTCTGAGACTGCCCTACCAGGTGGCTCTCGCGGATATAAACTTCCATTTACCTAATCAGTCCAACACCACCCTTTGGGGACTTGAGGCCATATTGCAAATCGGAACAGTATGAATATATTATTAACAGTAGGACACTACATTTCAAAAGCTGAAATAAAACCCACAAGACTCACTCATACTCACATTTTCAACATTACTTTAAAAAAGAGAAGAAAAATGAGATGACCGGACCACTGATGGTGGAAATGTTGGTCATGGAAAGATCTCCTTTTTCTGTCCCAATTTTTATTATAAATGATAGCATTGAGACAGAGACCACAGGAACCTTTGTTCCCTCAGCACCTAGAAAACCACCTGGGACACGACAGGTCTCAGGTGTTAAGTGGAAAAACTGACAGTAAATCCGTTGATAGGTGCACATGTGTCAAAAGCAACGCTTTGAGTCACACCCAGAAAGTAGTGCCAACAGCGGAGATGTTGGCCTGGTGTCAAGTGAATGATTGAATGGGGGCCAAATCATGGAGGTGTTATAAACCACGTTAAACTTGGGACTCCGTCCTTATATCAACCGGATGTCACTAAAAGTTTTCCAGCTCAGGATTTACATGATCAGATTTCAGTTTAAAAGATGGTACTGGTGACAGAGGAGGAAGGGCAGGTGGAGAATGACAGGGACCTTCCACACACGCCCAGGTGGAGATGCACAGGCTACTGGGGAAGAATGAATAATGTGGTTATGGACCAAGCTAGACAGGTCCAGAGTTATTGCCAATTTGGAGCTAGAGCAGCTGAGCAGTCAAGGGTGTGTGGTCAGATGCTCTACCAGCAGAAGGGAGGGTTTGCCAGAGAAGACTGGTCTGGCTTTACGTTCTTGTGGAACGTGAGGACTGTGAACATCGCAGTAGAGAAGTCTGGTAGATGATTGATTACTCTGGACAGGACCTTAGGTCAGAGATCTCTCCCAGAAATCAAGGCACAGCTAAGTGGCTGTAAACCAGTGGCCCACAGGCCAAATTCTGTCCACAGACTAAATTCTGTCCACAGACTTTAGTTGGCACTTTTAAAAAATTTTTGTGTTAGTTCAAACCTAAAAAATGAGAAGACTGCACCTAAAAACGGTAAGATTGAATCCACATCCCCTCAAGCTGGCAAAGAGTGAAGGCTGAGAAGAGGCTCACCCTTAGGTGGGAGCGTTTCGTCCAGATCGCTGTCACCCTCATTTCCACGATGTCTCCCGTGCCCAGAGCTCCAGGCACCGCTGTGCTGTTTGCCTTTATGTTCTTCTTAGAACAGGGCTAAGAGAAAAGTGAATCTTTCTTACACTACGATCTCTATTGAAAGCTGGAAAATAAAAGCTATTAAGAGGACTGAGTACTTTATGGGGAAAAAAAAAAATTCTTACTCTTGTCCCACATCATGATCTAGCACCTAGAGGCATTTGACGCTGCGACCTCTGACATGGTTTCTAAAGATAATTTGAGTTACTGTCATGATATTCAGCTTAGAGGTTCACTGCCCAGAATTTCTGCAGCAGATGGTTCTTTCATAACCCACAGTGGTCCAGGGAGCAAATTCTGTTCTTCGTGCATCTTTATTTTTGATGCCATAGCAAGCTATTTTCACACCCTTGTTAATTGGTGGTAAGTAATTTATTTATACTAGAATTGTATGTATTGATATTCTTTTCTGATGAGATCAATAATGAATGCAGATTAGACTGTTACTTAGTGAGGAAGCACTAATCACGAGCTCACATTAAGTCATATTTATTTTAACAATTATAGGACTTGTGAACTTTCAAGAAATACAGCATAGGCTCATTTGCAGAATTCTGAAACCTCCTTAGGTTGAGCAATGAAGCATATGGTATATGAGGGTGGAGCACAGAATAGCTTTATATATATATAAAATAATTTAAAAAACCCAAGAACTTATTCTGCTTGGACTCAGGTCCTGAATCTGCCACCCATTTGCTGTTCGTCTTTGGACAAGTTCATTAACTTTTCTATAAAATAGGGTTAAAAAATAGCTGAATAATTTACTTCTTAGAACTGTGGAAACTAATATGCAAAATGTTTTATAAAGCCATATATAACATTTTACAGATTTTAGTTGTGGTTATGTTTTCCGGAGATAATATAAAATAGCATATGTTAAATCTGCCTCATGCTCAAGCCAACCGTCATCAGCTTTCTTCTGGTTTATTTATACGACAACGGTAGTTGAATGCACTGGTAAAAACGGAGGCTTTTCATTTGATAAATACATATTTATATATACATGGAATATATATATAGGAAAGAAAAGTGTCCTTCTGAACTGTCCTTTCCGAGGCGTCACTTTTTGGCTTCCTTTAGGTAGTCCTTAACTCTGACTTTACATCTAATAATTTGATACATTTTTCTTAAAAGCCTACCTCTCAGAAAGTTTGTGCAACTTACTAAAAGATGAAAAACAGTACCAGCGTTGCAAATCAAGTGTGCGCTGTCACCCGGGTGAGAGCAGAGCAAGGGTGCCCCCTAGCGAGGATGCTCTGCCAGTGCACCTCACGGATGGATGACGTAATGTGCTTACAGGAAGGGGATATTCTCAGCACTAATTTGAGGCGGATGAATTCTGCTGCTCTTTATTTCATATGTTTAAGAAACCTTCATATGTGGTCATGGACTGTGATCCTCTTAGCCAGCGACGCAATCAGAGGCTGACTTTTTACTGTAGTATTTCTGGAGTTTCCTTTGTATTCTCCACTGTATCTGAAGTTTGCTATTAGAAAACAGAGGTGTTTGAAATTGTATTTTGATTTTAGTTTCGTTTAAGTTTCATAAATACATAAATATGAATCATCACTTGTTACTTTGAAGCGAGGATGTTATGAACTAATAGTTATTGCATACCCACTACATACAAGGCAATGGGCTTTATATAAGTTTCCTCTTATTTAATTTTTATACCAATCAGATAATTAACTTCCCCATTTTACTTAAGAGGAAAATGAGAGCCAGAAAGATTATTAGTCGAATTCATGTAAATAGTAAATAAAAGACTGGAAATCAATAAACCTTTGAGTCCTATTAATTTTTAAGCATTATAAATATATCAATATGTGTACATATGTATATATACTATCTCTGTACTCAAAAAAATTCATTGTCTATGAGGAGTGATAATCAGTAAACCAAGAATCTCAGCACATCATGTTGATTGATGTGTATGTTACCTCGGAAACTGAGGTAAGCAGGAACAGCTTCCTGGTGGAGGTGACACCTGAGCTTAGATAGGAAGGATGAGTAGAAGTTCACCGGGTGAAGAAGGAAAAAGGTAGGCTGTTCCTCCCTCAGATTAAAGCCCAGATTCTATACTGTGATAATAGATTGGGTACAGGCACCTCTAATAAACCGAAATACCAGTCTGAGATCAAGGTATCAGCTAGACGGAGTTCTCGTGTGGAGGCTCTGGGCAAAATTCACTTCATTCTTGCTCTTGGCAGAACTCAACTGCAACGTACGATTTCCGCCCCCATTTCCTTGCTGGCTGTCAGCCCGGGTCCGCTTGAAATTCTGTGCCACGTGGTTTCCCTCCATCTTTAAGCCAGCGATGATGTGTCAAGTCCATCTCACACTTGGAGCTTCTTTTTTTCTGTGACCAGCTGGAGAAAACAGCTTTTATTAGACTCAAGTGATTAGGTCAGACAACCTCTCTATTTTAAAGTCAAGAGAGCCCTATATGATCATCTAATTATGGGAATAAGTATGCAGATTGTGCAGATGTGTACACCAGTGGGGTGGGAAATCTTGGAATTCTGCCTACCATCCATTCTGAACTTGATTTCAGGGAAGAGTGGCAGGCAGAAAATGGCAAAAAAAATCTCTTAGGAACATAATTCTAAAAGGAATAATAAATTGTTTAAGGCTTACTTTCCTAAATAATCCGCTACTGAAATGTCTACTTCCCATGTTAGGCTTTTTTACTTTTACTGACTTCTTTACTTTTCCTGACTCCTTTGATTTAATTGAAGTTCAAAATACCATAGAAGAACTGAAAGAGATTTACTTGAAATTTGTTGTCACCTGGGGTTTTGTCTAATAAAGCTGGAGATTGAGCTGTTAATTACACATTTCCAAACAGTACCTCAAAGAGCAGTTAAATATCTGATTATTGGATAAATGTCACCCCTCAGAGTCCGCACATCACACCACTTGATAAGCCTGCAAAGCAGGTGAAGGAAGTACTTCTGCTTTACTTTTCTTAAGAACTGCCGGGGCGCTGACACTAAGTTCGCGCACAGTGAGGCCACTCCCTCCGGGAGCCTCTGTGTCTGTGCCTTTGTTATTTTTATTCACCGTTCATATTTCCAAACATACCCATCTATAAAGTACTAAACCTAATGAAAGCATAATAGGTCCCTTTTCTAAAAAGCTATCCATTACATTTCCAAAGACAAGGATTAACTTCAAATATAATGGTAAAATAGCAATAAAATATTGATTCAGTTACAAAGAAGGACTGAGTGAAAATGACAGTGAACAGACCGTCTCCAAGTTAAGGTATTTCGTATTTGATTATAATTTCTATTATTCTGGCCTATTCGTCTCTTCAATCTGTTGTATTTTTAATGCAAAACAGCCTCAATATTATATTATAACAGTTCGCTCAGTTTTCCCAAGGACTGAAATAAGTGTTGCATTTTCCAATAGCACATTTTTTTTCTGTTAAAAGACGTGCTTATTTTTTACACTTTACAGCAGTTACTATATAGAGATTATTTTAATCATTTGTAAACAAAAAATCTTTTAAAATGTGCTGTTTAAATTAGTTCAAACTTTTAAAAGTGGAAATACAATTTAGAAAGGAAACATTTTCAGTCTTATTTGGTGATAAACAAAATTTAAAAATACTTAAGAATGTGGTATGGCAGGAAGATATAGCTCAGTGGTAGAGTGCATGCCTCACACGCATGAGGTCATGGGTTCAGTCTCCAGCACCTCCATTAAAAAATAAACAAATAAACCTAATTCTTTCCTCTCCCCAAATAAAAGGCGGTACCACTTTTTTTATAAACCACTTTTTTTATAAACCACTTTGTTGGGATATAATTCACATACCATACAATACATCCTAGTGCATACCACAAATAAATAAATATATATATATTTAAAGTGCACAATTCAAAGACTTTTGATACATTCACAAAACTCTACAACAATCTACACAGTCATTTTTTGAATATTTTCAGCACCCCAAAAAGAAGCCACGTATTTCTCACCAAACCACCCTGCCCTAGGCAACCACCAATCTACTTTCTATCTCTATGGGTTTGCCCATTACGGACATTTCATGTAAACGGAATCATATAATATATGGGTTTCTGTGATTAGCTTCTTTATCAATATTTTCAAGCTTATCCATGTGTTAGCAAGGGTCATTCGTGCAGGTGGTACCACTTTTAGCTTTTAATTATCTTTTAAAGTTTACCAATGTGATATTTGTGACATGGCCCTCTCTTTATTACTAGTATCTTAGTTTTATAAAGGAATTTGATAATATGTGCCAAGAATCTGAAGGAATCCCTTCTTAACCAAACTTTAATTGGGATCCTCTGAGCGATATTTTTTTTTCATAGAAAGATTTTAATTTTTCTCATGAATTCATTTAAATGTATTTCTTTATTGACCTACAGCACTGTGTTATTTCCAGGAACACAACACAACACAGTGTTTTGATCTTACTATGTGT
The DNA here is from genome assembly GCF_048773025.1 of Camelus bactrianus. Classification (NCBI taxonomy): domain Eukaryota; kingdom Metazoa; phylum Chordata; class Mammalia; order Artiodactyla; family Camelidae; genus Camelus; species Camelus bactrianus. The sequence goes on from NC_133540.1 coordinate 24,143,621, forward strand.
TGCAAAATGGTCACACTAATGTCTAGGTACCATCTCTCACCATACAAGGATAGTACAATGTTCTTGACTATATTTCTCACACTGAACATTTCATCCCTGTGAACTCATCTACTCTGTGACTGGAATTTTGTACCTCTTAATGTCCCTCACGTATTTTGCATCAAAGTGTGCACAGAAAGCCGGTTAAATAATTTTTCATCTTTTAACTTGCCTACAATGTTATATTAATTCTATAACTTAATAAAAAATTATATAATTTTAAAGAAATTTTCTCTTAATCCCTTCCCAAGAGTCAGAATAGTCAGGATGTTCTAAAATTCTAAAATTAAGCCATAACAAGCATTACCATTGAATGCCACAGCCATTTCTTTCTTTCTTTTACATCTTTTTCTTTTTAAGAATGTTAGATGGGAGCAGGAAGGGCAAGACTTACATCCCAGCTTGGATAATTATCGGGTTTTATTTAAACCAGGCATGAAGGGACACTGGGTGAGTTAATTAATATGTAAATCATCTATAAAATGATGTGCAAAATTTAGATATACGTCAATACATCTCATAGGGGAGAGGAACTATACGTTTATCAAATTCTAGGATAAAAAGTTTAAGGACCACTGTTGTTCTTGTTGTTGTTGCTGAACAAGTGTCACATTTTTCTCTAGCTCTGTGTATTCACTGAAAATATATAGACCACATTTCTACCTCTCTGATCAGTTCTATTGCTTTCATTACCCTCTACTTTATTCACATCCACCTGCATAAACTGCAGTCTCCAAGTTCTCCCCAAAGCCATAAGATAAGAGATAAGCATAAAGCTCTGGCCATCTTTTTAATAATACCCAAGGAATATTTACAGGTCTGTGGATCTATATCTTTAAATTTGAATATTTGAGAAAAAATATTCCTGGTTACTATAAGCCTCTATCCAATGATATATTATTCTACATTTTGTTAACAGTTGGTGTTACTCAAAAAAGAAATCACCAAATTGGCATTTTCACCAGCTTCTCTATTTTTTTTCCCAAGAGAATTTGAATCATAAATTGAATCAGTTTTTTTTTTTAGGTTTGTGATACTCTGTTCAAATTATTGGCTCTATATCTTACTAGGTTTTCTAGATTTGGCAGCATTTATGTTGTTTTGCAAGAGAGAACTTCAGCAATTGATTTTAGTTTTTAGTTTTCTCTTATTTGAGAGGGGATAAAAAACAATCTCAAGAGTAATGAAAAAATGAAAGCAATGAGAAAAAATGCATACGTGTGGTTTCTAAGAATGAGTGTTCCAAGACATCCAGCCAGATGTTTCCCAGTCACTTTGTGTACCATTCTGGGCAAGTCTGTTTACTTCTGCACCCCAGCTAATGATTCCTACGTGGAGGTTCCAAGGAAGAGGTTATTATGCATAACACACACAAAGAGTTCAGACACAAAGAAGTTCGCACACAAAGAAAGTACGCTGCTCCACAGTCTTTTATTTGCAATTTCAAAATCCAACAACTCTGAAAAAGGAAATTTTTTTCTATAATTAATTTGGCACTGAAACATGACCTGACTTGGATTCATCTGGTAATAAAACGTGACCCCTGTGGATGCAAGACTACTTTTAGTCATTTTTCATTCCTCTTAGTGTAAATATTCATAAGTTTTACTGTAGAACTGTCAATATATTGGATAACTGGGCGCTCGCCTGACTTTCCTCTGAGAGTGTTAAATAACACAGGGTATATGAATCCTCTTAAGTTGTCTGAAACAGAAGATTCTGAATATAAAACATCTAAATCCGTGGGCTTTCTGTAAAGAATAGTAGAGCTAAGCTAACATTACTTGATATATTTCATCCAAACTATTTCAAACATTAAAGCACTGCAAAGACTTTTTAACAATATAATAAAGATAGAAAAACATATCAATTAACTTCATCAAGGGGATGTTTTAACAAAATAACACTTTCTAATGAGATTAAATGTCTTTACAAAGATCTAAAAGAATCAAAAAGAAGAAGAATCATCATAGCTAACATTCACTGAGCTCTGATAAATTGGTTGGTGCTCCATTAAGCAATTTACATAAATTATTTCATTAATTCCTCTATACAACTAAATAAAATGCATGTTTTTTTATTATACTTGCTTTTTAAGGAAACTGAGGCACATAATAACTAACATTCTAGGATACATTTACAAGAGGTTGAGCTGGGATCTGAATCTAGTTAATCTGACTCTGGGGCATGTACCCCAGACCCATGTGGTACGTGGGTTCCGTAATGATAGGAAACTGGCCCTGAGACGTATTCTACTACCACAGTGTTGAACAGTTTGGTACCGGCTCAGAAATAAACAGGCATGCCAAAACTAATGAGCGCAAATGCAATGAGTGTTTCAGTTAACCGCACCACAAACGACCATGAAAATTAGTGGTTTAAAAAAAAAATTATTATCTCTAAAAATTTTGCGACTTGACTGGGCTCAACTTGGTAGTTCTTGTTTGGTATTTTTCATATGGTTACAGCTCAAGGGTGGCTGGAGCTAGAATCATCAGAAGGTTTTTCTGGGATTCGTGTGCAAGGTGGTCCACTCACAGGTGCCAGTTGATACTGGCTATTAACTGGGGCTGTAACTGGAACATTGATTACATCTCTCCATGTGGCTCAGATTTTTCACAGCATGGTTACTAGGTACTGAAAGGGAGTGTTCCAAGAATGAGAACCCAGGAAGAAACTGTAAGACATCTTACAACACAGCTTCAGCAGTCCCAGAACATCTCTTTTGCCACATTCTGTTGGTCAGACGGGTCGCTGAGTCCAACCCAGATTCAAGGAGACAGTAATTTGATCCCATGTCTTGACATGAGGGGCAGCATATGCACAGAGAGGGCAGTAACTGATGGAGGCCATCTCTGGGTACTCTTCACCATGGCCCACCTTCTGGTTGCAGTCAGATGGCGTCTGGTGTTGGAGTTATCACAGGGACTGAGCCTCTAAAATAGTCATGTAAAAGGGCTGGCAGTTGGTGCTGTCACCTGGGAGCTCAGCCAGCACTGTCACCCAAGCACCTGCGTGTGACCCCTCCACGTAGCCTGGGTTTCTCTCAGCTGGTCGCTGAGTGCTGAGACACAGCATCCAAAGAGCAAACTTTTCAAGAGATTCATGTGGAAGCTGTCAAGCTACTTAGGATTTAGCCTCAGAAGCACCAGAACATCCTTTTCACCTCATACTGTGGGCCAAACCGTTCACCAAGGCCAGCTCCATCTCAAGGGAGGACTGGATTCTACCCCCTGACGGGAGGGCAGCATGCAGGGTGGTTGCAGAAGGAGCTGACAGTGGCTGTCTTCAGACTCTCTACCATAATAAAAAATGAGATCTTTCCATAGTCTCAAAATCTCCTTCTAGTGGAAAAACCTGTCGGCCACTACTGTAACCCAATGAGCGATGTTAACACGACCATGAAGTGCTCAACGTGACTCCTGTGTTCCAATACAAAGAGCATAAATTGTATCTAATGTTGAAGAAATGTCAAACAAACCTCACTGAGAAAATGTACTCTTCAAAGTGCCACATCTTAAAATACAAAAAAAAAATAAAGGCTAAGGGTCTGCTCCGGGTTATAGACTAAGGGGGCACAATGGATGGATTGACATTTCTGGGCGGGTCCTGGGCAAAGGACTTCCTTTTCCTTTTTGCTTTTGCTGTAAATCAAATTATTAGGAAAACTGGCAAAATTTGAAAAAGGTCTTTACTTAAGATGAACACAATGAATCAACGCTAATTTCCTGCTCTAAATTATCATGCTGAGGCTATTTATGATTTGGGAAATGCACAGGGAAATATTTAGGAATGAAGGATCTTTCTGTCTACAATTTACTCTCAAATGGCTTGGAAAGTATTAGTAATAATAATAGAAAGATAAAGCAAATGTGGTAAAATATAAACATTTGGGGAATTTTTGTACAATTCTTGTAAACTTCATGTAAGTCTGAGTTTATTGCAAAAAACAAAGCTATAAACAAAAGAAAAAAACAAAACTACAAGCAGGTCAAACATACTGGAGAATTCAGAAATGGAATCAAAGAATGAGCACAATTGCTATTTAGGAAAAGATTTGACAAAATAAAATGTCACAAACCAGCAAACATAGAGTCACACAAAATCCAAAACCGAACAACTTTCTGAGGAAAATCTTTGGAGCATAAATGACAGAGAGCTCATAGTCTTGATTTACAAAACGAATCACCGTTAAACAGCAAAAGAGGAGCAACACTAAGGAAAATGCACTTCATACAACGGTAAATACGAGTAGCCAAAATATGTAGAGAAATGCTTCAGGACTTCTGCTTAAATTTCATGAGGAGAACGCACATGATTTTCTCCATCTTTTCCCAAACCCCTACTAAGATTACAATAGAGGATTTTTTTTTATGAAGGCATAATTTTGTAAAGACAAAGACAGCATGAAATGAGACAACAGAAGACCGAACGGAGCACAAAAGTTTAGAATCTAGAAAGCAGACGTGGAAGTGGTACTGAGTTAGAACGGAGACATCTGGAAATTAAGTGCATATAGGGCTGGGCAATGAAGGAGAATCAAGCCTATTTGTTTTGCCCTGGAAAGACCCAAGAGTTGAGGCACCAGATACTTCTAAAAGTGGAAGTGCAGGACAGAAATGAAATGCAAATCATTCTATTTGCCAAGCACACCTGTTTATTGGGGAAATCGGGTGAAATAAGGAAGCCAAAATGCCTGTCTTCATGAACCTAATCTAATCCTTCTAATAGGGAGCTTATGTTCTATTAAATATACATATATATAAATATATACATATAGTCATAAGGGCTGTGAAAAAAATCAGAACACAGGTAGGTAGCATGGGCGGAAGTACATTTTAAAGTCTGCTGACCTGGAAAGCCCTCGCAGAAAAAGTGCCATTTGAGCAAAGACTGAAGGAATTGAGGGGCCACGCACGTGAAGACCTGGTGGAAGGCGGCACCGCAAATACAAGCGTCCTGAACTGGGATTGCACTTGACATGCTGGGAATGAGTCTGCAGAGGGGGCATTAAGGACAGGTGTTAGGAGACAGGAAATAACCAGGACATCTTTACAAGGTTTTGAGAATAAGACCATGAGACTCTGTAATATTTGAAATTGAAATCTGGAGAATTAACTGAAAAGTCATTACAAAAGAGGAATTGGACTGGACTCCCAGAAACGGTTCCTCTTCCAACCCAACTAGGGAAAGATCTCTCTCCAGCAAACAGTAAAAGACAAGGTCTTTGCAGTCTTGAAAAGTTTGAGCCACAAAGCATCTAGTCCCAGAGACACAACTGATAGAGCGAAGTCCACACTTGAGAACAGAGGAGTCATGGAAGCCTGCTTTCCAGACCTTTCTGCCTACCAGACCTTTCTGATTACCAAACACTGTTGCTAACCAGCCCTTCCTGCTTACCAGACTTACCAGACATTGCCACCCCGTCCTCTGCTCCGCCCCCTGCTCCCACGGAAGGGTGGCCGCCCAGCAGCACATGGAGAATTTCTGTTTGGGAAAACTGGCCTACCAGATGAAAAGTACTCTAGGCTGACATTTGACCATCTGACAGTGACATGCTGGGTCCCTCCCCAATCCCTCTGCAGTAACACGCAGTGGCTGACAGACCCTGCCGCCCTCCCAAAGCTTCCAGTCAATACTCGCAAATATGTTCAGCCAGTTATAAGATATTTGTGCAATGTCTCCAACTCAAAGGACAGACTAAAATAAATAAACCAAAGGAGCCCAAAGAAGTAGAGACAACACTTAATACAGTGAAAAACAAAGTCCTTTTAAAAACTATGGTTAACATTTTTAGAGGGAGAAAAAAAAAAAGACAATTGCAACTAAGGAAAAAGAAAAGGATGCCACCAAAAGAGGGTATCCAGATGTAGGGAGACCAACCATCCTGGCTTGTCCGGGACCACCTTCATTTTAGCACAGAATGTCTTCCATACCAGGACACCCACAGTCCCAGGCAAGCCAGGAGAGTTGGTGGCCCCACTGAAAATGGAAAATGCGTTATTAGATTAAAACAACTGGGGTGACCTACCACATGTGGTCTCATAATGACTAAAGCATTATCTGAACCTTATTTCAGTGCTGCACTTTGATTCACCTCGTTTTCATTCACAATGTCATTTATAATATGATATATATAATATAATATAATATAATATAATACAATATAATATAATATATAATATAATATGAATAAATTTTGAGAAAAACAAATGACAGCAGATATAAAGAGTCTGAGGATCAGAAAATAAAACTGAGGACACAAAGCAGGAGAACAAAGAGATACAGATGAAAAATAGAAGTGAAAGGTATTTTTAAAAAATGGATGGGGGGAGGAGGGTACAACTCAAGTGGGAGAGCACATGCTCAGCCTACACAAGGTCCTGGGTTCAATCCCCAGTACCTTTTCTGGAAGAAAGGAAGGAAGGAGGAAGGAAGGAAGGAAGGAAGGAAGGAAGGAAGGAAGGAAGGAAGGGAGGAAGGAAGGAAGGGAGGAAGAAGGAAAGAAGAAAGTGTCTAACAGGATTATTCATCTGAATAATAGGAATTCTTGAAAGAGAAAATAGAGGGGGAGGAAATTATCAAAGAACTAAACAAGAATTTTTGCAGAATAGAAGGGCATAAGTTTCCAGACTGAAAGGGCTCACTAAGGGCCCAAAATATTAACGCACAGGGAAGGGTTCCGCACTGCTGTTTGCACAAGCAAGAATGCAGAAGCAACCTAAATAGCTGTTATTAGCAGTGAAATCAATTATAACAAATAAGAATAACATTAAATAATTATGACACAAATAAAATATAATTGGAACATGTTATAATTTTCTGAGCATTTAAAACAGTTTACTCAACAACTTTTATTGAAGAATAAAACTAATGATATTTGCTGACATGGAAAGAACTCTATTACATACTGTTAGCTTAAAAAAGTAAGTTTCAGGGGGAGGGTGTAGCTCAGTGGTAGAGGCACATGCCTAGCATGCACGAGGTCTGGGGTTCAATCCCCAGTACCTCCTCTAAAAATAAATAAACCTAATTACCTCTCTGCCCCTCCCTGCCAAAAATAAAATTATTAAGTAATACAGTAATAAATAAATAAAATATATTTTTAAAAGTAAGTTTCAAAATAACAATGTATGGATGAGATAAGTTTTTTATTAAAGAATATATTAATAATCGAAAAATTAATATAGAGGTATACTAATATGGGTAAAATAACTGGGAAAAGAGAAAATCTCCATGTTATCAGCGACTACCTTTGTAGAATAGTAGAATTAGAAGTTTAGCCCACATTTTTTACTTTGTACGGTTTTTTAGTAGTTGGGTTTTTTCCTTACCATATGCAAATTATTTTTAAAATACTATGCATTTCATTTCTTTGTGATGACAGCACCACCTAGTGGTCTATTATAACTTTTTAAATAATTTGACTTTAATGTGGTATTTAATAGTATTTTAATGTGAAAATAAAAAAATACAGGACAGGAAAAAATTATTTTGATATAGTATTATAAAATATCAAACCTACTGTTATGCTAAGTGAACTAAATCAGACAGAGAAAGATGAAAACCCCATGATTTCACTTCTAGGTGGAATCTAAAAACAAAGTAAGAAAACCAGAAACAGATTCATAGATACAGAGAATAAACTGGTGGTTGCCAGAGGGGCGGGTGGGGACAGACGAAACAGATGAAGGGGATCAAGAGGTGAAAATTTCCAGTTATGTAATAAATAAATCACGGGGAGGTAATGTACACAAAGAGAATAGTCCATAATACTGGGACAGCTTTGAGTGGTGACAGATGGTAGCTGGACTTTTTGTGGTGATCATTTCATAACGTATAAAAATACTGAATCACTATGTTGTACATATTAATATAATACCATATTTTTTAAAAATTCATATGTAAAAATTCAAATTTAAAAAAATCATAGAGAATGGAGTTGATAATTGCTATGAGTTGATAACTCACCTAGAGTTGATCATTACTGAAGCTGAACAGCGGGTATATTGGTATGTGTTTGTGTATATGTTTTAATTTCTCAATTATCAAGAATTAAAAATAATTAAAAAAATAAAAATAAAAGAACAAACCCTCATAACTTTATTTTAAAAATATATTTATCTTAGAATAATCTCCAAGATATATTAAATGGAAAAATCAAAATACAGTAAAATGTATGTAGTAATCTACTTACTTGTGCTAAAAATAAAGCAGAGTATTTCTGCATATTTGATTGTATGAGTTGAAGTTTGTGGTCTTTAGTGAGATAAGTAAATGCCTAAAAAACAAGAATGAGAGCAAGAATTTTGTATTCCCTTTTGAACCTTTTGGATTTTAAACCTTAATATAAAATGTACATTAAAAACAAAATCCATATCTAAAGCAAATTTGCTTTGTGTTCCTTTCGGGTCTTAATGTTACAGGACTAATCTTTATACACATCTTATCTACACCGTATATGCTAAAGTAGAATTTGCCTTGAAATAAAACTGAGATGTTCACAGAACCAAATAATCTCATTAGGTTCCAAATCTAGAACCCCACTTAAACACCTTGGGAAAACCCAAACTACCAAACGTTCTCTACTCTGAAAAAGGTCATGGTTTGCTCCACAGCCTACATCCTCACCTCATCAGAGGCCAGAAGTACCACATCTCGAGGGAGAGTTTGAAGGAGGATTAATAAAGTGGCTGCACTTAGGCTAACAGATGGCTTATTCCTATGCTCGCCCTTAAAACGGTCAACTGGCCTGACTGACCGGTTGCTACTCACAGCTCCAGGCCCACTGTTAAGACTAAAGCTATTGGTCTTGCTGTTTCTACTTTATTCCAATAATCAGAAGCTGTAATCATGCTTGGTCTTTGAGTCAATCTCCAGGGAGATCTCAAGGGAGAAGTTCACAGGACTTTAACCTTATGAAATAGCCTGAATTACCAAGAAGACCACACCTTGAGTGCTTACAAGATAAAGAGATCTAACCGCTGGCCTCTATAGAACTGTTCGCCTGGAGGCATCATGTTGCCATTCTAAGTCTTCTGATGAGAAAATGATTCTGCTGCTTGTTATCAATGCTGTATTGTTTGAGCTATGGCTAGATAACTACCCACCCCATCTCGAAGGTGGGGTTGCAGTTCTGAAGGCACCAGCCTGCTGTGAGTCCCCTTTGCCAGGCAAGGCAATGAAATTGCCTCTTTTCTTCTAAGCTCCAAGACCTTGTCTCTGGGTTATTTGGCTCGTCAGGTATGGGGGTGATCTTTCGGCAACAGGTTCACTATTAAAGGGAACAACTATCAACCCCTAGAAGAGAAAACTCTGGTCAGACCACAATGCAATGGTCCTGGACCAACCTTCTTTCCCTGAGTTAGTTCAGAGCAATTAGCAAAAGAGTGTAACTGGCAGCCAGCAAGTCCTCCACAGTGTCCTCATAATGATCTCCAATTAAACAGAGAAGCATGAGTGGATGCAATATCTCTTCGAGGATCAGTAGCTGGTTGAACAACATAACCACAGAATACTGATTAATAGATTTGAATCATTTCGCAGATTTCAAGTGCTGGCTTCAGCCCATGATTTTCAAGAGTTCTACCAACAACTAGACACAGAAAAGGATATGCTTATCAAAACTGAAAGACACAAAGCCGTGAGAGATGATATACGTTATGTGACAGAATTAGATGGCCCTGACATTGTGTGAAAGCTAGGAAAATGAAATTTGAGAGAAAGAGACATAAAGACTCATACCTATTTTCAAAGAAACGGTCTTCACTAGTGCAGGGCCTGGAAGGTCTAGTTTATCTGCAGCAGGTGTAAGAGCGGCTCGGGGATGTCAGCTCGCAGTGAGGATGCTGCTTCTGTGTATGGAGAGGTCGTCACCCAGAATGCAGAGGCAACACCCCTGTTCTGCTGTGTGCAGGGTAGGACTTCTGTAGATGCCGACCCCCTGGACTCCACACTTCCTAGAAGGACACTGACAGACCATGACATTTCATGTAAGACAGAAATGACTTACCTGAACACAGCCAGGATTCACGGGACTTCAGCTCATGACAGAGGGCAAAGCAGAGAAAAGAACTAGCAAATTGAAGTCTCAGATGGAATGGAAGCTGTCCTCAAATAGCCCAAGTGCTCCAGGTGGAAGAGGAAGTAGGAACCTTCCATGTGCCTAAAATGATAAAAATAAGCACTGTTGGAAGAAATTTCAGGGAAACTAAATTTGATTTAATGTAAATTGATCTTTTCTAATGGAATTCTACAAAAATGGAACAGACTACTTCCAGAAGTTGTGTGTCCCTTGATTCTGGAAAGCTTCAGCAAAAAAAGGAAATTTTTTCCTTTTTTTAAATTGAACTGCAGTCAGTTTACAATGTGTCAATTTCTGGTGCACAGCATAATGTTTTAGTCATACATATACATACATATATTCCTTTTCAGATTCTTTTTCATTATAGGTTACTCCAAGACACTGAACATAGTTCCCTGTGCTATACAGTAGAAATTTGTTTATCTATTTTATATATAGTATTTCGTATCCGCAAATCTCGAACTTACAATTTATCCCTTCCCACCTCATTTCTCCCTGGTAACCGTAAGTTTGTTTTCTATGTCTGTGAGTCTGTTTCTGTTTTGTAAAAGTTCATTTGTCTTTTTATTTGATTCCATATTTAAGTGATATCATATGGTATTTTTCTTTCTCTTTCTGGCTTACTTCACTTAGAATGACCTTCTCCAGGTCCATCCATGTTGCTGCAAATGGCATTATTTTATCCTTTTTATGGCTGAGTAGTATTCTGTTGTATAAATGTACCACATCTTCTTTATCCAGTCACCTGTCAATGGACATCTAGGTTGTTTACATGTCTTGGCTATTGTAAATAGTGCTGCTGTGAACATTGGGGTGCATGTATCTTTTTGAATTAAGGTTCCCTCTGGATATATGCCCAGGAGTGAGATTGCTGGATCATATGGTAAGTCTATTTTCAGTCCTTTGAGGGAACCTCCATACTGTTTTCCATAATGTCTGCACCATACTGCATTCCCACCAGCAGTGTAGGAGGGTTCCCTTTTCCCCACACCCTCTCCAGGGTTTTTCATTCATGGACTTTTGAATGATGGCCATTCTGACTGGTATGGGGTGATATCTCATTGTAGTTTTGATCTGCATTTCTCTGATAATTAGCGATACCAAGCATTTTTTCATGTGCCTGTTGGCCATTTATATGTCTGAAAGAAGGAAATTTCTACGTGGAAGTGCTATGAAAGGCACACTCTGCCCTGGCTAGAACCTCCAGTGTAATGTCAAAAGTGGCTAGACTGCCTTAGGAGAAAAGCATTCAGTGTTTCACCTTTAAGGATAAGGATTACTCTAGGTTTTTACAAATACCTGTTATCAGGTTGAGGACGATTCCTTCCACTCCTAACTTGCTGGGGAGTCTTGTCATGGAAGTGCTGTTGAGGAGTGGGGAGGCTGAATTAGAACCCCGTGGAACGTGGCCTGTGACAGGGCTTGGAGCTTCCCTGTCTCAATTTCCCCTGTTCTTTCAGACATCAGTGTGGTATTTCTTGCATTTTGGGAGAGATCACAGACTTTCATACAGCAGACATGTAAATTTAGCAGCCCCTTGTAATAACTCCCTCCATTCAAAGGCCTCAGAAGGGGAACATTTAATTAGTGCTAAAGTCTTCCCAGAAGTATTGCTCTTACTGCATTAATTTATTAATTAATGCTTGTAGGGTAAAAAATAATAATAATGAATAAGAGAAAGTAAAGGAATGAGATAATCTAGGGAAGTAAACATCAAAAAAAAAAAAAAAAAAAGAGGGGGCTACTTAAAATGCAAGGAAAAAAAACAAGACAAGCTAGGGGGTGGGGAATAGCTCCGTGGTAGAGCCCATGCTTAGCAGACATGAGGTCCTGGGTTCAATCTCCAGTACCTCCATTAAAAAAAAATTTTAAAAAACCCCAAAAAACCCAAGACAAGCTGACAACTAATTGTAAAGTCTCAAGATAAACAGTGGTTGAAAAGTGGTTAATTTTTCACCAAACTCATATTTGTTCAGCCCGGCTAATCCTTAAAGAAGACTATAGAAATTGACCTGTGTTCAGCCACGTCACTCCCATAAACCACCTGTTGAACCTCCATGTGTGTCAGTTGAGGACCCGCTCTGCTGGCTCAGAACTATGAATGTTGGTAGTATTTGCAGGAGGGTGTGACACTGATGGTAAATAAATAACTGAATTTTATTCACACTGTTTCCTTTTTGATACTTCAGAAGTTGTTTTTTTTTTTTCCCTTTCTTTTAGAGGTACAGCTTCTCCTTGGACAAATCCTACTCCAGCTAGGAGATTACTAAACTTTGCTTAATGAAGTGGCCTCAGGAAGCACCTACGTTTTCACTGCCTGGTAGAGTTCAGTGAAATGTTTATTAACGGCTGCAGCCTGTCCCGTCCTGACCCCAAGACACTGAAGCCTCTGTGTGAATCAGCCTCATGGGTTTCTGCCTAGCCTCTCTCAGGGACAGGAATACTGCTGGTAAGTTTTTTACAAAATCCTTATGCTTTTTAATCTCTAAACGAAACTATCTTTTTATTAGTCCATATGGACCAGTAATATATTCTACCACCAGAGCTATGAAATTCACTTACTGTTCTTCCTGAAGATTTTTTTTTTAAACTAAGAGAAATATAGTTAAAAGGTGGAGGAAAAATCTCTACTTTGTCGAACAGCCCTTCTGAATACCTTTCTCCTCCTTTGCTATGATTGGTTTCTTTGTGCTAGTTTCCCACCCCCCAAGTTAGAAGATAACGTCTTTTCATTTAATTCTAGGGTTGAATACAGCAAATTAAATGAAATCACAAGACCACACTCGGACTTTCTTGCTGTTAAAATATGATGAAAACAAGAAATAATTTCAAGAGAAATAATTCTGAGGAATATAGTTAAATAATGATGTATTTATTTTTAGTGTAGCTTGAAAGCAGATAAATGACAACATTTCTTCCTGAATATTTCTAAAGCCCTGTAACATAACTCTGGGGATATAAATCTGTGACCAACATAATTTTTTTCTAAATATTCAACTAGCAATCTGACATAAAATATTGTGGGGAATGTCTCAAAAATCAGGTTTGATCAAACTGATGTTGTGTTGTGTGATGAGGTACAGAAGAGCTCCCCAGGCTCACAAGACAACTCTCTGTTGAGACAGAGCAGCAATGACATTATCAACAATTAAAAACAAAATGTCTCTGGGATGCAGTATTTATAATCAGTCCGCACAAACACACACAAAATGCTGCTTTTCACATCTAAAAGCCCCACCTTGAGTTATTTTATCTGGGACTGAGCAGCAAAAACGTTTTGTTCCCAACTTTTTATTATGAAAAATTCCAAGCGAACAGAAAAATGGAAATAATTATACCGTGAACGCACCAATAACTACCACATAGGGTCTACAGTGAACATTTAGCTGTATTAGCTTCTTCAGGTACTGTCCGATATCCACTCATCTATCCATCAATTCTTCTTCATTACTTTCATGATGCATTTTAAAGCTGCAAATCTCAATATGCTTTACCTAAGCACTTAGGGTTACATATCACTGACTAGAGTTTGACACTTGTTTAACTTTTTCCTTGTGATAAAATTCATGGACAGTGAAATGCGCCACTTTTTTTTATACCATTTGATGAGATGTTTTTAAATTATATTTTATTTATTTATTTATTTTGGGAGGGTAATTAGGTTTATTTATTTTTTAACTTATTTTTAGTGGAGATACTGGGGAGTGAACCCAGGACCTTGTGCATGCTAAGCATGCATCCTACCACTGATGAATTTTGGTGAACATATACCTTTGTGTAATCCAAGCCCCTGTCAAGATATAGAACAACACCATCGTTTCAGATCTTCAAAGGCTTTTGACTCCCCCGCCCAGTCAGTCCCTTTTCCCATCCCTAGAGGCAAACTCTCTTCTTCTCCTTGATACAGAATGCACATGCGATTCTTTTTAGATTCATTCATGTTTTTGAGTGTGTCAATTAAACTATTCCTTTTTTACTGATAAGTAGTATTCCAATAATATTCCATTGTACCAGTGTAGCAAGGTATGTTGATCCATTCCTTTGTAGATGGACACCTGAGCTTTATCCACTTTGGGGCCATTATGAACAAGCATGCTTCTCACATGTAACTTTCACTGGACATACGCTTTCAGCCTCTTGTGTAAATACTTAGGAGTAGATTTGCTGGCTCATAATGTACTAATAATTTTAGTTTTATAAGACACTATCAGAACCTTTTCCAAAGTGATTGCATCATTTTATCTCCCTCACTTCTGTTTTTCCACACCTGCTAATTTTGAGGTGGTCAGCCCTTTAAATTTTTGTTTTGCTGGTTGTGAGGTAATGCTGTCTCATTGTGGTTTTGTTTGCATTTACCTCATGACTAAGGTTGCTAAGCATTTTCCCATGGGCTTATGGGTCATTTGTATAGTTTCCTTTGTTGAATGTCTGTTCAAATATTTGGCTTGATTTTTAAAACTTGGGTGGTTTGCTTTTTTATTATTGAGTTGGAGGAGTTTTTGCCAGTACATATTGCAGCGCAAGTCTTGGGTCAGCTATCTTTTATGCAGATATGTTCTCCCAGTCTGTGAGTTGCCCATTCATTTGCTTAAATGTGTAGTTTGATGAGAACTAGTTTTAAATTTGATGGAGTCTAATTACCTGTATTTTGTATAGTTATTAATTTTTGTGTGCTACCTAAAATCCTTTTTTAATTTCCAAGTTGCAAAGATACTCTTCAATGTTTTTTTTTCTCCTAGAAACCTTATCATTTTATTGTTTTGGGATTTATTTGTATTGAGGTGACATTGGTTTATAACATTGTATGTTTCATGTGTACAATATTATATTTCTATTTCTGTAGGTGGTTCAGTGTGCCTACCACTGTATATTTAGTTTCTATTTGTCACCACACAGCAGACCCCCTTGACCCCTTCACCCATTTAACCCTCCCCTCTGGTAACCACTACTCTGTTTTCTGTATCTTTGTGATTGTTTTTGTTTGATTTAGTTTGTTCATTTATTTTGGTTTGTTTGTTTTTTTAAATTCCATGTATGAGTGAAGTCTTACAGTATTTATCTTCCTCCATCAGAGGAAGGTCCATCCATGTTGCAGCAAATGGCAAGATTTCATTCATTATGGCTGAGTAATATTCCACTGTGTGTGTGTCTATCACATCCTCTTTATTCATTCATCTGTTGATGGACACTTAGCTTGCTTCCATAGTCTATTGTAAATAATGTTGTGATGAACACGGGAGTGCAGATATCTTTTTGAATTAGTGCATTTATATTCTTTGCATAAATACCCAGAAGTGGGATAGCTGGATCAAATGGTAGTTCTATTCTTAATTTTTTGAGGAATCTCCATACTGTTTTCCATAGTGGCTGCACCAATTTACGTTCCCACCAACAGGGCACGAGGGTTCCCTTTTCTCCACATCCTCACCAAGCACTTGTTATTCCATGTCTTTTTGATGACAGCCATTCTGACAGGTGTGAGGTGCTATCTCATTATGGTTTTGACTTGCATTTCTCTGATGATTAATGATGCAGAAAATCTTTTCATGTGTCTGTCGGCCATCTGTATGTCTTCTTTGGAAAAATGTCTATTCAGTGTCTCTGACCATTTTTTAACTGGGTTGCATTTTTTATTGCTGTTGAGTTGTATAAGTTTTTATGTATTTTGTCAGGTACACTGCTTGCAAATATCTTCTCCCATTTGGTAAATCATCTTTTGTTGGTGGTGGTGGTGGTTTTCTTTGCTGTGCAAAAGCTTTTTAGTTTGATGTAGTACCATTTATCTATTTTTGCTTTTGTTTCTCTAGCCTGACGAGATATATCTATAAAGATATTGCTAAGACTGATGTCAAAGAGCATGCTGCCAAAGTTTTCTTCTAGAAGTTTTATGGTTTCAGGTTTTAAATTCAAGTCTTTAATCCATTTTGAGTTGATTTTTAAGTATAATGTGAGATAATGGTCTAGTTTCATTTTTTTGCATGTGGCTGTCCAGTTTTCCCAATACTCTTTATTGAAGGACTGTCTTTTCTCCAATGAATGTTTTTTGCTCCTTTGTCATGAATTAATTGTCCATATATGTGCGGGTTTATTTCTGGGCTCTCAATTCTCTTCTGTCGGTCTATGTACCTGGTTTTTCTGCCAATATCATGCTGTTTTGATTACTACAGCTTTGTGATATAGTTTGAAATCAGGGACTGTGATACCCCCAGCTTTATTCTTTTTTTCTCAGGATTACTTTGGCTATTCAGGGCCTTTTGTGGTTTCATAAAAATTTTAGAATTTTTTTGTTCTATTTCTGTGAAAAATGTCCTTGGGATTTTGATAATGATTGCATTGAATCTATAGATTGCTTTAGGTAAAATGGTTATTTTGACAATGTTAATTCTTCCAGTCCATGAGCGTAGAATATCTTTGCATTTATTTGTGTCTTCAGTTTCTTTCAAGAGTGTCATAGTTTTCAACGTTCAGGTCTTTCACTTCCTTGGTTAAATTTATTCCTAGGTATTTTATCTTTTCGTTATGATTGTAAATGGGATTGTTTTCTTAATTTCTCTTGCGGCTAACTTGTCAGCACATAGAAATGCAAGAGATTTTTGTATATTGATTTTGTATCCTGAAACTTTACTATATTTGTATATTATTTCTAATAGTTTTTGGTGCAGTCTTTAGGGTCTTCTATATATAAAATCATTTCATCTGCAAATAATGACACTCTTGCTTCTTCCTCTCCAATTTGGATCTCTTCTATTTCTTTTTCTTATTAATTGCTCTGGCTAGGACTTCCAACACTATGTTGAATAAGAGTAATGAAAGTTGACATCCCTGTTTTGTTCCTAATTTTAGAGAGATAACTTCCAGTTTTTCACCATTGAGTATGATGTTAGGTGTGAGTTTGTCGTGTATAGCCTTTATTGAAGTATATTCCTTCTATACCTACTTTATTAAGAAATTTTATTATAAATGGGTGTTGAATCTTGTCAAATGCTTTTTCTGCATCTGTTGAGATAATTATGTGGTTTTTAGCCTTCATTTTATTAAGGTAAAGTATCATGATGATTGATTTGTGGTTGTTGAACCATTTCTGCAACCTTGGAATAAATCCCACTGATCATGATGTATTATCCTTGCAATGTATTGTTGCATTCATTTTGCTAATATTTTGTTGAGGATTTTTGTGTCTATGTTCATCAGAGATATGGCCTTTAATTTTCTTTTTTTTGTGTTGCCTTTGTCTGTTTATGATATCAGGGCCTCAAAATGAGTTAGGAGGTGTTTCCAGCCCTTCAATTTTTTGAAACAGTTTGAGAAGGATAGGTTTTAAATCTTCTTTGAATGTTTGGTAGAATTCATCTGTGAAGCCTCTGGTCCTGGACTTCTGTTTGTTGGGAACTTTTTGATTACTGTTTCATCTCTGTACTGGTGATCCGTCTGTTCAGATTTTCGATTGCTTCATGATTCAGTCTTGGAAGGTTGTAAGATTCTAAGAACTTGTCCATTTCCTCTAGGTTGTCCAATTTGTTGGCAGATAGCTGTTCATAATAGTCTCTTATAATCCTTTGTGTTTCTGTGTATCTATTCTTATTTCTCCTCTTTCGTTTCTGATTTTTCAAAGCCTTCTCTTTTTTTCTTGATGAGTCTAACTAAAGATTTGTCAATTTTGTTTATCTTTTCAAAGAATCTGCTCATAGTTTCATTGATCTTTTCTACTATCTTTTTGGTTTCTATTTCATTTATGTCCACTCTGATCTCTATTATTCCCTTCCTTCTACAGACTTTGGACTTCACTTGCTCTTATTTTTCCTAGTTCCTTTAGGTATTTATTTGAATTTTTTCTTTTTTCCTGATATAGGCTTATATTTCTATAAACATCCTTCTTAGTACCACTTTTGCTATATCCCATAGATTTTGGTATGTTGTATATGCATTTTCATTTGTCTTAGGTAATTTTTGATTTCTCCTGTAATTTCTTCATTAACTCAATAGTTGTTCAGCATCATGTTATTTAATTTTACACATTTGTGATTTTTCCAGTTTTCTTCTTGTAGTTGAATTCTAGTTTTATACCTCTGTGATCAGAAAAGATACTTGAAACAAGTTCAGTCTTCTTAAATGTATTAAGATTTATTTTATGTCCCCATATATGATCTATCCTTAAGAGAGTTCCATGTGCACTGGAGAAGAATGTGTATTCTGCAGCATTTGGATGGAATGTTCTGCACAGTTCTACCAAATCCATCTGGTCTAATATTTTATTTAAGGCTGCTGTTTCCTTGATTTTCTGTCTGCATGATTTATCCATAGATGTAGGTGGGATGTAGCTAGAATGGAGTAAGTGAGGGAAGGAGAAGTAGGAAAGTCGCAGACACAAAGGGAACCAGATCATGTAAAGTCTTCAGAGAGGCCCTTATGAGGATGTTAGTTTTTAATCTGAGTGGAAGGGGAAGTTATAATAGAATTTTGAGCAGATAAGTGTAGTATGATGAATTTTTTAATGCTTGTTTTCAGAATAGACTTAAGAAAAGCAAGGGAAGAATGTGAGAGATCAGTTAGGAGCCTATTTCATTAAACCTAATAAGAGCTAAGAGTGCCTCAAATCAGGGTGGTTGCAATAGAAATGATGGGATTCAAAACATACTTCAAGATAAACTATGGAAAAGAATATGGAAAGTGAAGGAAAGAGAAGACTCAAGGATAACATCAGGAATTTTGTCTGGAGCAGCCAGAAGGATGGAGTTATTGTCAAATGACAAGGGAAGTACTATGAATGGGAAAGTTAGGGAGTGAGATGAATCAGGAATTCAGTTCTGAACATGTTAAGATTGAGAAATGGGATATGAAATTCCAAGGATGTGTGTGATCATTGTCTAGTGAAATTTCTTAAGTTCCTTGCAGCTTAGAAACATTGTTATTACATATTTTCCCTGAACACAATTGCTCAGCTATGATCAATTTTTATTGCTCTCCTAAGCCAACAGTTTAAAGTGCCTTGGTTAATTTTTTGCCCATTTAGAGACCTACCATATTTTCATTTACAGTATCTCTTGCCAACTCTTTGTTAAAAAAAAAAAAAAAGTCCCAGGATTTACTAGTAATTGAGCTTCATGTCATAGTATAACTTTATCTGAGAAACATTCCTGTGACAATTACTGATACAAAAAAATAAACTTAAAATGTCATCTTAAGAGTTCTGTGACAAATTGAATAGTTTTCTTGAATTGACTTCTATTCTTTACATAATTATCTTATCGTTTTTATAAGTCATCATCGTTATCACAGGTAAATTATTCATAAACTACTTTGAACCTTTGCATGGCTTACTTTGTAGTCTTACGAAGGTAATTACAAAGTTAGACATGATGTCTGCCCTTTGGAATCTAGCACTGTAGAAATCACAGCACTGACTCACAAAGCTTAAGAAGCCACGGTCATGTGGATAATGGAGTTTGTGGTTGCAGACGGTGAAGTCAGTAAGATTCTGCTGTGGCCCGGGACCCACCACCATGGTTATGCCTGAGATGTGCAGGTAACAGACTCAATTTAATGAAGTTATCTGGTGCTTTGTGTTGGCTCCCACTTCCAGGGATACAGGAAGGGTTAATAGAGTGAGAGCCACCCCCACCCCACCCAGAGTCCGCCATCCCCAACTCTCACAGAGCACTCACTCTGTAGGGCCTGGTACTCACAAAATGGGAAACCATCTTTGAGTTTAAACAGAAACTTTGCAATGTGAAGCTTATGCTTGGGAGGTGACTATAAGTATGTCTGTCTTAAAATGGCAAGAGGCATGGCCAAACA
The DNA here is from genome assembly GCF_048773025.1 of Camelus bactrianus. NCBI lineage: Eukaryota > Metazoa > Chordata > Mammalia > Artiodactyla > Camelidae > Camelus > Camelus bactrianus. The sequence continues at coordinate 24,163,539 of NC_133540.1, forward strand.
GGACAGCCTCTGTGAAGTTCTAGGGGGCCCAAAGACTGGAGATACACCACACATCCACCTGGGCTGCAACACATTGGAAGAATAAGTGTGATGTTCTAAATAAAACCTTCTTCTGTTTTACCAAAATGATTGAATAAATGTCTGATTCAACCAAAATGACTGGAAATATTCAACAGCACCTAATCAGAGCCCACAATACTGCCATAAAACAAGATATAAACACTTGTTTATATGCAGTGCACGATTCATCTAAACCCTATCAGGTTGAAGAGCCCTGGAGCCACTTCATTGTGGGTGAATTGATGTGATTCCGCACCATCTAGAAGAATGAAATGCTTTGAAGAATAAGCAAAGAGGAACATCTAAGGAAATCTGCGTTCATTCTCCCCTTAGGCAGAAATAAAGCTCAACTGGCCCTGAGTTGAAAAGACTTGGAGATCTATTATTTTTCAATCCCGAAGGGATTCTGATTGTTTTGGCTTACAGGATGAATATCTAGCTAGACACAAAAGGACTAAAGAAAAAAATGAAAGTTAATATTCTTAGCATGAGCAGAAGTTAAATATAGTATATATACCCTTAAAGAAGAAAAAAAAAACCTTATAAAATATGCACCTCAGAGAAATGCAAATTTGGCAATGCTGCTTACTGACTATACAATTCACTGAGAGTATTAAAATAAAAATGCTAACCCTTCCAGGATTTTTCTTTTTCTTATTTTTCTTTATTTTCCAAAATTCTCCAACAAGTATAAATTTTACAACCACAAAAAAAATAAATGTTATTTTTTAAACCATCCTTTAGAAACCCAGAAAGTGATATTAAATAAATTTAAAACCAATAAATACAACAGGATACGGTGAGAATAATCTCTTTTAAAATATGTATGTACCTGAAACCTGAGAATTTATATTTTTTTTTATTGAAGTATAGCCAGTTTACAATATTATGTCAATTTCTGGTGTACAGCACATTGCTTCAGTTATAAATGAATATACATTTATTAGTTTTCATATTCTTTTTCACTGTAAGCTACTACAAGATATTGAATATAGTTCCCTGTGCTTTATAGCATGAATTTGTTGTATATCTATTTTATATATATTAGCTAGTATCTGCAAATCTTGAACTCCCAATTTATCCGTTTCCACCCCATCTAGTAATCGTAAGTTTATTTTCTATGTCTGTGAGTCTGTTTCTGTTTTGTAAATAAATTCATTTGTCTTTTTTTCTAATTCCACATATAAGTGATATCATATGATATTTTTCTTTCTCTTTCTGGCTTACTTCACTTAGAATGACATTCTCCAGTCCATCCATGTTGCTGCAAATGGCATTATTGTATTCTTTTTTATGGCTGAGTAGTATTCCATTGTATAAATATACCACATCTTCTTTATCCAGTCATCTGTTGATGGACATTTAGATTGTTTCCACGTCTTGGCTATTATAAATAGTGCTGCTGTGAACACTGGGATGTCTTTTTGAATTAAGGTTCCTTCCAGATGTATGTCCAGGAGCGGGATTTCTGGATCATATGTTAAGTCTATTTTTAGTCTTTTGAGGACTCTCCGTGCTGTTTTCCATAATGGCCATACCAAACTACATTCCTACCAGCAATGTAGGAGGGTTCTCTTTCCTCTACATCCTCTCCAGGGTTTATCAGTCATGGACTTTTGAATGATGGCCATTCTGACTGGTGTGAGTTGATATCTCATAGTAGTTTCGATCTGCATTTCTCTGATAGTTAGTGATATTGATATTGAGCATTTTTTCACATGCCATTTGTATGTCTTCATTAGAGAATTGCTTGTTTAGGTCTTCTGCCCATTTTTGGATTGGGTTGTTTGTTTTTTTATTATTAAGTTGTATGAGTTGTTCATATATTCTGGAAATTAAGCCCTTATCAGTCTCATCTTTTGCAAATATTTTCTCCCATTCCATAGGTTGTGTTTTGGTTTCCTTTGTTGTGCAAAAGCTTATAAGTTTAATTAGGCCCCATTTGTTTATTTTTGCTCTTATTTCTATTGCCTGGATAGACTGCCCTAGGGGAACATTGCTAAGATTTATGTCAGATAATGTTTTGCCTATGTTGTCTTCTAAGAGGTGAAACTTGAGAATTTTTAATGATGGATCAAATACAGACACAGATTAAAATTAATGAAATTTTTTTTTTTAATAAATAACAGATCTGCAAAGGCAAATTAGACTTAAGAATTTCAGGAAGGGGGATAAATCTCAATGATCAAATGTAAGGAACTATTCAAAGTGCTTCATCTCATACGATCCTCCCTAAAACTCCAAAAAATGGACTCCTAAACTTGCAGATTAAATGAATCCAAATAATCACAGTATATTTAGCCTGTTCTCATGGAATAGAAAACTTTGTTCCAAGCAGTGTTTTCAGCAAAGATTTAAATGCAACCATAGAAGACCCCCTCATTGAACTTATGGGTGACATAAAGCTGAAAGAATTCACATCTCTGTGTGATGGTAAGAGAAGGGTCTGAACCAGGTCATTGGCCAGTGAGAGGAGCTTGGATGCAGTTGGTGCTGCCACCGCCCTGGGGACCCTCGGCCACCTCACCCAGATCACTGCCTTCCCTCAGCACCCCACTCTACTTCAGGAGGACTTGGAAGCAAAGGAGAGAAACCTCAGGAAAAGGATTACCAGCACTACATCAAGAAGGAGTGTTTGTTTAGACAGAAGGGGCGTGGAAGTGACATGGTGTGCATTCATTGTCTTCAAATATTTGAAGAGCCCTCCCATGAGAGAGGAACTTGCCAGTTTTGCTTTCAGGAACTGAGTGGTAATGGCCATGGCAGGAAGGAATTCACTGTATCTGAAGAAAGAGTTTTCTAATGAGCAGGGCTGTCCAGAGATTAAATAGGTTGCTTCCAAAGGTAGTGAGTCTCCTGTCACTAGAGGCATTCAAGCTTAAGCTAGGCCTCTATTCCACCAAAACAGTTTAGGGGGAATCAGTCACTGCATAATGTATAGACGCAGTGATCTTTAGTTTCTTTCCAAACGTGGAATTTTATTTAGCGGAAAGTTCTCAGGGAGAAGACGGGTTTTTAGTCAAACTTAAAAGAGAAGGTGCCTTGAAATATAGAGTTGTCCAAGAAACAGAAGAATCAATATCACAGACGATACAAAATATAGATTGAGAAAATCAATCAAAGAGGCATTTGGCAGGTGAAAATATTGAGTAGGCACTGGGGACGTGTCACCTGTCATTCAGCAAGTATAACAAAGTGTAACCAAGAAAATGACTTGCCACCTATATGAGCGTCTCAGTCCGTCTGGGCTGCTATAACAAATAATACCGCAGACTAGGGGGCTTAAATGACATTTATGGCTCACAGTTCTAAAGGCTGAAGAGTCCAAGATGAAGACACTGGCAGATTCGGTGTCCAGTGAGGGCCTGCTTCCTGGTTCTTAGATGTCGGTCTCCTCATCCTGTACCACACGGTGGGAGGGGTGAGGGTGCTCTCTGAGTGTCTAGAAGGGCACTAATCTTATTCCTGAGGGCTCCACCCTCATGACCTAACCACCTCCCTAAGGGCCCACCTCCCAACACCGTCACATGAGGGTTTCTGCAGGTGAATTCTGGAGGGACACAGACATCTGGTCCTTGACAATGAGCCTACAAGGTGAATAGAGAATTCGGAACATATATATGAGCCTAAAGTGGAGGGGCTGTTGTCTCAGAGATGGAAGGGATTACAGTTCAAGGCCTTGTTTTGTAGATGGCATTTACAACACGGCAGAAGCACATGTGTAACCATCTACCTGCCCACAAACACAAGAGAAACCAGGGCTACCGGTTTCAGACCATTTCAGTGAGGTAATCATTCCACCCAGCAGGTAAGTCTTGTTCAGAATTTTTAAAGGACTCAGAGATACTTTGCCTTGGAAAAAAGGGGGGCAGACAAACCCAGCAGGTGAGAGAAACACCAGGCATGTAGGGTTAGTGGCCAGAGTCTGTGCTTTAACGTGAGATCATGGGAATATCTATACATAATGCAGCTTTTAGACTTTTCTCCAAGCCCCTGAGAACAAGAGGAGGAACTGCAGTGTCTCATAGAATTATTTTCAGCATAGCTTTCTGATGAGGTGGCTTTAAGAATTCAAAATACTAGTGAATTTCTTGGTACCCCAAGAGTTTACTGACTGTGAATGAGCCATTTGTATTGACTCTGGCAAGTCTTTCTCCGGATTAAGGCAATCATTTTGCCCAGTCCCATCAGCCCTCAGGGCACACACACAGCATCCCCATTAGGAAGCAGATGCAACAAAAAGATGGTGGTCCCCAGGCAACCACAGCAGCACTCGAGGGTTTATTCCAAAGCCCACAGGGTAAGTGGATAAGGTACAAAAAGAATGGCTCAGGGCAAGGAACCACCAGAGAGGAAAATAAAGCAACAAAGGAACTGAAACACATCTTCCCTGGTGGGCAAAACAGAGGAAGAAAAACCTTCATCCCAATCTACCTGCCTATTTTATTGAAGCCCTAAGACTATTTTCAAAGCATACTTAGTGCCCTCCGGGTAGGATGTACTCAAGGAAGGGAGTGCTTGCTATCACTAAGATTTCTGAATCTACCTTCAACCCTCATTCTCGCCCACCGCTATGAAATTTGGATCTGCACCAACTTGCTTGTCTGTGTGCTGCTTTTTTTCACACAATTGGCCATACATTCATTCCGTGAACAGTAATGGAAATATTTACTGCAAACCAGTCATTTTCGGAACTCTCCGGATGCAGAGGCAAACAATAGAAGGGCCAGCTTTCATGGAGAGAGACACAGAAACAAATTCTGCAGGAGGAGGAGAGCTATGAGGACGAGAAGACAGGACAATGAAGAGCGCTCGGAGCCTGGTGTAGCCTGGAGTCAGGAAAGGCCTCTGTGGGGAGTAGTGTTAGGACAGAAGAGGGAGTGATGCTCAGAAACCAGGCACAGGGGGACGTGGGGGAGGGTCCCAGGCCCTGGGGCAGGCGGGAAGAGGTGCGCGGGGCTCAGCTCCCCACCGCCAGGGACATAGGCCAGGTCAGCAGGCTGGAGCCCGGGACGTGTCACGAGCGTGACCAGCACGAGAGAATGCAGGGCAGGTGATGCAGGGCAGGTGATGCAGGGCAGGTGATGCAGGGCCTTGTGGAGCAGGGCTGGGAAACAGGATTTTATCCCAAGGTAAGCCACTTGACAATTAAGCAGAGGAGTGATGTTACCCCAAAAGGTAAAGACCCCAGGTCTCATCATATGCAAAGATAAGTTTACAGTCAGGAGACAGTGCATTGTGTAGCGAAAGATTTTTAAAGATTTATTTTTAAAAAGTACACCTCCAAGAGCAGGAGTTGAGCTGATCCAAGGGAGGAAGGGTGGCAGTTTTTGTCCCCCCCTCTTCTCTTATATCCTCACTTAGAGGTGATCTTTTGACTGATTGACAGCTCTTGGCCCTGGAGCGCTCAGTCATGCTCGTCCACTTCTGCGCATGTCCTTACCCGTGACGCACACAGAAAAACCCGTGGGAGGGAGGGCTAAGCTGCAGTGTTATTTATAATGAAAGAAGCATTGAGTCTTGTCGGGTTAAGTCCTTTCCGCTACTGCACAGTCATGGCTGTCGGACCCCAACCAGTTTCCTGCTGGCACTGGTTTAGAGGAAGTAAATCCCCTCTACACTGGAGGTGGGCACAGCGCCGTCTTCTGGACCGTGCCCTCTCTCCTCCATCCAACTGCCCGGTGCCCCCACATGTCTAACTACCTAACAGCACGAGCGAATTTACATTTGCAGTCATTCTAGTTGGGAGGAAAGCAGGACTGTGAGATGGTGGGGTTGAGATTTGTCTAATGACCCATTTCCCTCCCCAAATGGAGAAGATAATGTCTAAGTTTAATTGGTTTCTGGGGATTATCTAAGTAATTGTGACAAATCTAGGTAGCCATGCCTTACATATTAGTAAGTGACCGCAACTTAAATAAGCTTAGATGTGATAGACGTGATATACAATATGGTAGAAGGAGTAAAATTTATTTTTTATTCTGTAAAAATGGATGTGCTGTACCCACTAATGTCTGCTACTAATTAGTAATTGCAGTTCATCTTACCCTGTGAGGGGACAAGTGATTCATTCATACACCAAGAACCCTGGACACTTTCGTGATGGACCCAGGAAGAAATGCAGGTGTGCGTCCAACTGTCTGTCAGACGCTCCCACAAGAATATTCTAGAGTGGGGAGAGGGCAGGTAGCTGTGTCGCCTGTCGATGTAGCTGGTGTCCAGGTTCTTGTCCGTCCCGGAAAGAATTCAGAGACAAGACACAGAAGTTAAGAAAGTAAAGTGAGGACTTATTAAGGGATGGATAGGACACTCTCAAGGGGAGAGTGGGCAGGCTCAGGTGAGCAGCTGCCCTGAGTTTCTTTGGCAAGTTGGTTCCATAGGGTGTAAAATGAATGGGCAGAATATTCATTGGGGAGGTAAGGGTTTGGGGTCATATCCCCTGATTTTTGTCCCCACCTTCCCAAAGGGAGGAAGGATTTTGTCCTTATTTAGTCTGAATTGGAAGTGTCATGGTGGTGGTGCGTGATGGGTACTTCTAATCTGCAAGGCTAATTTTATTGAAATGAGGGCATAATCAACAGAAAGTTACATTCAGACACTGGAAATTCCTGCCTTTTCCCATATTTCTTGGTCAGCTTCCAGGCCCCTCATCACCCCCCGAAAATGTGACCACTTATCAGCCCATGGGTTCGTGTTTTTCTTTCTCTGCCCAGGGACCCCTGGTGCTTACATGATGTACAGTTCCCTGTATTTGGCCTGTGTCTCTCCTTTCTGCCCAATTCTGGCCACGTGGCCTGTGTCCCCATTTCTCTGTTCGTATCTAGCTATCTGCCTGCTCTAACAGCTTCATCTTCTGAAGGCATCATCTTTGCCTTTAGATAATAAACTTTTAACTTTGAGACCCAGAAGAGTCACGGGCCACCTTTTCTGGAGTTGGGGACACGGCACGGTGGCGGAGGGCTCCTGGTTAAGGGCTCTCTGTCCCAGTAGTCGACACAGAGGTAATTAGGTTCCATGCTCAAAAGCCACGTTCAGGGTCCATGTTACCAAACCCGTGTTGCCATGGGGTTGGTTGCAAGCAAGGGTTTACTGAAGGGCGCCAAGGGAGTGGGAGACGAGCCTCAGATCCACTCCCACTTGCTCTTGGAGTTGGGGTTTTTAAAGAGGAAGAACTTGGAGCCTGAGACTGGTAGATACAGCTCCGTGGCAGAGTGCATGCTTAGTATGCACAAGGTCCAGGGTTCCCCACTAGCTTCACTGAAAGAAAACAGAGGCTGGAATTAATCATCATCTTGTGACTTATTTATAAGTTTTGGTTTTTATTTCTAGCACTTTAAAGATGTTACCCATTGTCTTCTGGCCTTCACTTCTTTTTTGCGTGGGAGGAGGTTGGGAGGTAAATAATTAGGTTTTTATTTATTTAGTGGAGGTACTGGGGATTGAACCCAGTACCTTGTGCATGCAAAGCATGTGCTCTATCACTGAGCTACACCCTCCTCCTCCTCATCTTCTTGAGACATTTCTTAATCGTATTTTCAGGGGGTTAGAGCATCTCTGGTTTACGAGTCTCTGGCCAGATGGTCCATGGCAGGATGGTCTGTGAACTCATCCTGCCCTGGAGAAACAACCTGAGTCTGCACACGATTAATGAGGTCTACACCAGCAATTTTAGGACATTAACAATGCTGTCAATGAAAGCAACTGTAGTCATCTGACTAGAGTTCAATAGCCCAGGATTGAGGTCAGAGGGGACAGGAGAGGGAACAAAGATTTGGACAGAGACATTCATTATAAACTCAGTAGGGAAACTAGGTTTTGGGGTGACTTAAATACCTAACTATAGATTTCTTTTCATAGATATTTAACAACATATATTATCCCACATCATTGTAACTTTCAATTTCTATTAAAAATCCAAAGGTCATTACTTGGTGTTTTTTAATGCCTAGAATAACAGCCTCCAAAAATGAGGGGCTAGAAATAAGCCATGGCAGATGATCTATACGTACAGAAAACACGAATACCTGCCTCCTTCTAGAAACAGCTATCTTAAAATCAGTGAGTGTCCTGGGCAGGAGACAAAGCTGAAGACTGTGGGAACCTGTTTGGCATAGGTGTGTGTTAAGTACCACACACATACAACCAAACGTTGAAGAGCTTGGGTGATCCAGCCTCATTTCTTGCACTTAGTCACCGCTAGAGGGCACCGTTTCTTCTTTTCTTTTCTGTTTTTATTTTGCTTTTTTTTTTTTCATGAGGAAGCCGTCTTCATATTGGCAATAAGAATGATTTTCTGTTCTCTGAGCTGCTGTAACAGCTTTAATAGTCTTCATATTCTCTGCAGAAGCACAAGCATGCTAAATTTCTAAATATTGAAGGACTGTGGAACGTGGGAGCGTTTCCATGTCTACTAACCTTGAGAGAAAGCTTGAGAAACCTCTACTGCTGAATTCACATGATTCTGCGGATGTTTTTTTTTTTTTTTTCCTGGTGACCTTCATCTTCCCCCTTCCTCTTTATACTGCATCTCAACTAGTATCAGGCACCCTCTGTACCCCAGGTAGGCAGCGAACGGCCAAGACACTCCTGCCCTTCCTTCCACGTGGCTTTAGCTTCCCACCTTCCTCTCTGTTCCAACTGCTAGAACCTAATACAGAGCTAAAGCTCTCCAAGTTTTTTTTTTTTTTTTTTCCAGATAGGATTCTTTTCTTTCAATCTAGTCTTTACACTGAGACGCAGTGACTATTCTCAAAACGCTGTTTCATCATGTCATCGTCCTGCTAAAGACCCGTCATCACCTTCTAATAGCATTTGAGTCAAGTCTCCGGTCTCACCTTGGCATTAAGTTCTTTCAGGTTCTTTGCCTCTTTAATACCATCTTCTTCCTCTACCTGACGTAAAAACTCCTTTCCAATTAATCCCCGTAATGCTTTACAAGCAGGATTCTAACCCTCAGGGTGGGTTTCGGTTTGCTTGCTTGAGTGCCAGGAAAGTACATCGCTTAAGAGTGAGGACTCTGGAACCAGACTCTGCCGGCCTGGAGAGTCTAACTCTGTCCAGTTTAATGGTTTAAGATAAGTTGTCCTACTTGTCTCGGTGCTTCAGTGCCCTCCCTTATGAAATGGAGACAAGAACAGGATCTACCTTCTAGAGTTACTATGAAGATTCAAGGAGTTAAAAGCTGCGACGCTCTTGAAACAGAGCGTCGCCCCTTTGAAGTGCTAATCACGTGTCGCCTGTGTCCTACTCTCTTCCATCTCCTCCTCCCATCACCTCACTTCACCACACAAGTCAGCATAATGCCAAGCCCAAAAGACGTGTGTTGAATGGATTACTCCTTTCCCTCTGGGTCAGCTTTGCCTCTCGTCTGTACTGAAAACTGGGGTCTTTAGTGCCAAACCTACGGTCCAAATTTCTCCCCAAACCCCTCTTTCCTTCCTGCACTAACTGGCATCACTGTTCTCTCATATTTCTTATGCATATAATTGTGTGTGTGTGTAATTTTTTTTAATGGGTGCTTTCTATCAGCCTTTTAGTTGTAACTTTCCAGCTCTAGACTTTAACCTTCTCTGGGCAGAAGTCACAGTGGATGCCGTGGAGGGGGCAAAAGAAGCAAGAGCCTCCGTCCTCCAGAGCTTTATCCGCTCACAGAGGGAAATGAGACAAGAGAGAGGTGTGGTCAGTGTTCGCTAACCTGTGTCGCTCGTGGAAAGTGAGATAGAAAATAGAAAACCACCTAAGAAGGAGCACCTCGCTGAAGTAGCCAGAACAGCCCTGAATGAGGAGGTGCCGGTGCAGGACTCAGGAGGTGAAGGGTGAAGAGAATTAGGCTAGAGGGGTCTTGCTAAGGTGCCATGGAACTCAATTATTTTTACCCCCACTTCTCTTTGCCATCTGAATTTCTTTTTAACAAAGAGCAAGTTTGGCTCAGTAATGAATTCTGGTGTTGTTTTTACACATCGTGACAGAGGACACGCACAGAGACTCTCCAGGGCGAGGACTGATAACACAGGATTAAGAGCAGGCCTTAGTTTGTCGAGATACTTCACCTCTGATCTTAAAATAATTAACATGAAGGAAGTTTTGAGGACAACAAGGACAGTGCTCAAAGTGTCATAAAACAATCTCCACAAATGAGTTTCTAACTCATCTTTAACAAAGGAACAGAGGAAATACAATAGAGAAAGAAGAGCCTTTTCAACAAATCATACTTGAACAATGGGATATCCATATGTGAGGAAAAAGAAAAATGGGAGGAGGAGGAGGCAAGAACCTAGACACGTACCTTATACAAAAATTAATTCAAAATGAATCTTAGACTTAAATATAAAAGGGAAAACTATAAAACTTCTAGAAGGTAACACAGAAGAAAATCTACATGATCTTGGGTTTGCCTACGAGTTTTTGGACTCACTAAATGCTAAAAGCAATATCCATAAAAGAAAAAAAAATGTATATGGTTATGGGGGGTAGGGAGTGGGAAAGGATAAACTGGGAGTTCCGAGATTTGCAGATACTAACTACTATATAGAAAATAGATAAACAAGTTTATACTGTATAGCACAGGGAATTATATTCAATATCTTGTAGTAACTTATGGTGAAAAAGAACATGAAAACAAATATATGAATGTTCATGTATGACTGAAGCATTATGTTGCACACCAGAAATTGACACAACATTGTAAACTGACTATACCTCAACAAAAATATATTAAAAAGAAAGAAATAAAAATGTAGTAAGTTGGGCTTTATTAGAATTAAAAACTGCTCTGCAAAAGACACTGTTCAGAGAGTGAAGAGACAAGCCACAGAATAGGAGAAACTGGAAAACATTTCTCTGATACAGGACTTGGATCCGAAATATACAAAAAACTCTTCCAATTCAGCAATAAGAAAGCAAACAACCCAATTTAAAAAAGAGCAAAGATCTGAACAAAGATATGTAGATTCAAATAAGTGTATGAAAAGATGTTCAACATCATTAAGGAAATTCACATTAAAAAGCAATTACATACTACTACACATCCATTTGAATGACAAAAATCCCCAAAACTGACAACACCAAGTTAATGCAAAGATGCAGAGCAAAAAGAGGGCTCATTCATTGCTGTGGAAATGCAAAACAGTACAGCTTCTTTGAAAGACAGTTGGCAGTTTTCTAGAAAACCAAACATCCTCTTACCACGTGACCCATTAAACGTGCACACAGCACCACGAGGGGGTTGGGTGGACCACCCCAGCCTCCCTCCTCTCCAGTCCAGCCCTGGTCAGTGAGAGCATGAGAAAAGCCTTTAAACCTTGACACAGTTAGGCAGTTACAAACACCATTACAGATATCAGATGCTCACATGAAGACAATAGGGTCCTGCTCAGGTACATTTATGCCAAGGTGATTTACTGTCAGTCAGTTCCTATAATACCACCCAGACTCTTAATGTCAACATGCTTTAACGTCAACTTGATTTAACGTCAACATGATTTGACAGATTCTGTCTCTACTAACCTTAGGTTTTGGAAACACAACAGCGATGAAAAAAGTCAATACATTCTTAGAGAAAAAACAGAAATCCATCCCCTGTTATAAATGCTGGGCATACCACAAAACAGCACAATCACTTTTTCTTACACTGATTTCCCTAAACCATCTGGAACACCCAGTTTCATTGTCTTCATTACCGTGTTGGACACCTCCTCCCCATGTCATCTCAATCTGAGTGTCCAGCTGGGAATCTGATTTTCATGTGATGAGATGGATGACAAGGAGCAGTGGTGAGGCAGTATGTGCTGGCATCATCAATTTTGTTAACAATGCAATGTCATAAGTAATAGCCTCAAATCACTACCCCAGACATGGCAAGACCACAGGAAGAACTAGGAATGGGGCCAGAGAGGTACAAGGACTTTTTCACTCAAGGCGGATTCAACTTTGTTAAAAATAAATTTTTGAATTAGGAGTTTGGATTAAAAGACACACTACTATATATAAAATATATAAACAAGGACCTATTGTATAGCACAGGGAACTATATTCAATTTCTTGTAATAAGCTACAATGGGAGAGAATCTGGAAATACGTACATATGTATTATATGTATGCATCTGTGTAACTGAATCACTTTGCTGCACACCCAAAACTAACACTGTAGGTCAACTCCACCTCAGTAAAAATCTAAATTTTTAAAAAAGAATTAAAACCTTTAAAAAAATAAATGTTTGAAAATCTGAATAATAAAAAAGATCATAAAGACAAGAGACAGATTGAAAGGTAATACAATTTCTTTATCCAAAGTATATAGTGAGTGTCTACAAATCAGTGAGAAAATTACAAATGCCCAGTTTAACACCGGGCAAAGGCTATGGACAAGTTATTCACAGAACAAACAATGTAAACAAATTAATCAACACATGACAAATATGTTCAACCTCATTAGAAATCAAGAGAAAGCCAAGAACGTATTTTCCCCTCTCCCACCTCTGTTCTGTGGCAACTCTGGATGTCAGCAATTAAGAAAAAGAGCAAACCCAGCTCCCACCTCAAATCTTTTCTCTCAGCTACAATGAAGTCATTTTAAAAATACATTCAAAGGAACTTGAAACCCTTAGGTAAAGACCCCAAGAACTTATTTCCCTAAAAAGACAGCAGATAAAGAATTTGGGATGAGTTGCAGTGGAAGGATGTGAAATCTCTTTCTCTGGGTGTTCTTAAATCATAACATTCCCTGTGCTGCAGTGGTTTAAATATTTTCCATTTAGGTAGTAAACACTGAAAGACAGAAAAAACGGGGTTACTTGCAACTAGATAATGTTACCATTTCTCTACTATTTCCTTTCTAAATACATGATCTCTACTTTTTGGGATCTGAACTCATGCTTGAATTGTTAACACTTTTATCTTTATTTGGGTGATGTTGGATCCAGCTACACTGAGGTCTATGGTTTCTTCACTAATAATTGCTTCCATTGTGTATTTATCACCTGGTTAGCAAGTGCCGGGTGATTTCAGGCACTTGAACAAAAAAGGTTTCACTCTGAACCTGGGTGTGGTCAGTGAGATACATATCAACATTACTCTTTTTTTCTGTCATGAAATGAAATGCACCCTAGCTTTACTCCCAGAGTTTTGTCCGAAAGGTAACAAATGTCATAAACATGAACTGACTTTGCCATTTCGACTTCCCCATCCTCCCCCAACCTACACGGTAAAGTGTAAGCCCACTTACACCAATAGTGATGCCAAATCTCCAAAAACGAGAGCACGCTCCATTTTTCCTGGTGCCAGAGGCATTGCTCCAGGTGCACAGAAGTGATTTAACAGGTCCTACTAAGTCTCGTTCTAAAATTACTGCTCGACAAGCTGTGTCTGGACTGGAGTGCACTAAGGCAACGTCAGGTTTCTGTTGCAGGTGAAGAAGTTGGTGGTGCTTCATGGAGCTTCCATTCACCAACCTGGAGATGGCCTTCATTCTACTGGCTTTTGTCATCTTTTCCTTGTTTACTCTGGCTTCCATCTACACTGACCCAGAGGAGAGGAACGAAGGTAAAAAGAGCGCCTCGAGAAAGCCTCTGTTTCCTGTCCCCACCCAATCATCGTTCCTGATGGTTTGATTTGGTTTAGTTTCTGTTCTGTGTGTGAGAATGAGTTTGCTTTGCAGTATGGGGTGTGTGTGTGCGTGTGTGTGTGTGCAAGAGAGTTGGCTTGTTAAATAACCTAAAATATTTACCATGGCAACTTTACCATTATTCATTAAGAAAGGTTTGGAAATAGAAAAGATCATTCACTTGACTTTTAACTCCAGAATTTGGCAGATCTTATGTCTTGAATTTTGTATATACATATACACACATAATTTGTCTTTCTCCAGCCTCCCATCCCTGCCCCTCATCCCCATCCCCCACCAGAAACTTTCAAAGTCTTTAAAGGTAATTTTTCACAGCCCAAATGCAAATTCACAAGAAACAAATTCCATCATAGTGCCTGCATATGGTGTGTGTGTGCAGGTGTGTATTCATTCAACTACACATGGGAAGTTACAGGATTAAAGGTTTGTTCTAATGCCCAAGATGTCAAAGCCCAAACTTTTGAAAACTACGTAGAAGTATTTTAAAAACTCAACACTACATGTTTGCTCCTTGCCAGTGATAACAGTTGTTGGCTACAGTATGTTATTTAAATGTGCTTGGTATTTCATTGTAGTTCAAGACCCACTAAGTTTCATGCAAAATTAATGGTAACTACCATTTTGGGGGACAAAAATTATACATAGATATATATCTATATAATATATATAGTGTATACCAAGGAAATAATACATATTTGTAAAGAATAAGATAAAATCATAAAAATAATTATGTTTCCTAAAATCATGATACTTCTCCATCAATCACTGGCTACAAAAGAAGTGCTGTCTGTGAAATACAGTATTGTTCTCTGTCATATAGACATATGACACTTGCAGAAGTAGTAAACAGAAAGCCACAGTAAACAGACATTCCAATTCATGCTGACACGCAGATTGAGAGTCCAAAAGTCTTTTTCGTGCTCCACATTGTGTTAGTTTGAAATGGGTCTGGCTGAAAGAAACATAAAACCAAAATAACAGTGTCTTTAGCTAGATAACGATGTGTTCCTCTCACACAGAAGGGAAGCCGGGGTCTAGAAAGTTCCTGGCTGACATACACTGCGTGTGGTATCGGGTCTGGGTTCTCTCCCATCTCCCGCTGCAGCTCCCGGGTCAGGCACTGACCCGGCTGGTCCATCTCCCACTATCTGAGATGCATCTGGTCAGCAAGAAGATGGAAGAGAGCACACCTCTGTCTTTGAAGGGCACTCCCAGAATCTGCACATCCCACTCCCCTTTGGCCAGAACGTAGTCCATGGCGGTACCCAAAGGAAAGCTGGGAGATGTAATTGTTATTCTGGAAGGCGTGTGCCGAGCTGAAACTTTGGGTTTGTGTTCCTGCAGGAAGAAGGGCACAGCCAGCGGTGTCTGCCAGACACGCAGACTCGTAAGGACGCAGCCTCTATGAGGCTGGTAGTCATTAAAGTGGGGAACCTTCGAGCTCGAAGGAATATTAAGAGAGCATCTCATTTACTGATACTGGACCAGAAATAAATATCAGAAAGACACATTGTGCTTGGGGCCCATCATAAACCAACAAATTTGCATTTCTGGGCGTCACACCCGACCAGGTGTCTTTAAATAAACCCTCCCGCCCACATTATTCTGGCTTTCATCTCTGGTGAAGAAGCACTCAGCAACTATTCATGCTTCAGACGTGACAACAGAGACCCAAAAATGTTTTTAGTGAGTTTCTCAGCTGCTCAGTTAATGAGCAGAAGAGCCCAAACTAGAGCCCAGGCCCCCAATTCTGAGTCCCTGCACCCTCTCTGCACCCTCCTTGACTCCCCAGTTATGATCCTTGGGTTCCAGGAGCCAAAGGCTGGGGCCAGGCCAAGACATTTACCTTTTGTTTGCATTTTTGAATCCCATGCTTCTTTTTCTTCAACTCTGTTCCACCTGATTTGATGTGTACTTTCCAAGCTCAAGCAATTCCTCCATCTGAATGCTATGACACTCACAGAGCAGGAACTAACTGCTCAGGGATTCCCATCAAAGAACACCACTGGCCGGGCCCTTGCCTCCCCCTCGTGACCACCAGCTCAGTCACAGGCACAATTTTGCCTGAGAGTATGAAAGATATACCCTTTCCTAAATGTAATAAGACTTATGAGTAAAATCTACCTTCACTGAATGGCAGAGCGGGAGGGAGGGTATAGCTCAAGTGGTAGAGCGTGTGCTGAGCATGCACAAGGTCCTGGGTTCAATCCCCAAGACCCCCTCTGAAAAAATAAATAAGTAAACCTAATCATCTCCCTCCACAAAAAAAAATTTAATTTAAAAAAATAAATAAATAGCAGAGCTGTTTGAATTTCCTTTCTGGCACAAGCAGAGAATTGCAGGAGCCACTGAAAAGAAACTTCGAGGACTGAGATTTAATTCACATAAGTTTATTAAAATCTCGTAGGCTCGGCTATGAGTTATGGAGGCTCTAAAGCCAAATGGGACTCAGTTTCCACCTCAGGGAGCTGGTGGTCTCGTGGGGGATTCAGTTGTACGACCAGAGCAGAAGTCGCCAAGTGGTCTACCAGAGGTTTGGATTAAGGATGATGAGGTCACAATGGAAGGTCTTCCTCAGGGGGCATCGAGACAGGCTTCAGAGAAGAGATGGCCACCTTAGTGAGACTGACAGAGTAGGGTGGGTGGGGTGCATTCTAAATAAGAAAGCAGCGTAAGGAAAAGTGACCTGACCGAAAAACTTAAATATATTATCTATAAAGTGAAAACTCAGCTGTAATTTGAAATGTACCTTAAGTCCAACCAGGAATTGAACAGAACTGATCATTGGCCAGGATCTTCTCAGTCCCTTCAGAAGTCAAGAGGGGAACCAAGCATTTTAATAGGGCCTCTCTTACACCTAAGAGACGGGGCCCCTGTCCCCAGCCTCCCACGAAGAGCGGAAGCTCTTGAATTCTAACCTGCCTACAAATCGGCGAGAGGTTTTATGAAAAAGTCAATTACCATTCAGTAGGTCTGGATGGGGCCTGGAATTCTGTATTTGTAACAAGCTTCCAGGTGACGACAGTGGTCGAGAAGATGAGCCAAACCTCTGATGTGAACACTCCCAGGTCCCAGGGAGCCAAGCTCATCTGTGTGCGTTGGGGGAGGAGGCAGCTTGACTACGGGGCTGGGCGCCCACATGCCAGCAAGCAAGGCCCTCCATGGCGCAGGGCAGACACAGAGCCGGAGGAGAGGGCCCCCACCTCCACTTCAGTCTTGCCTCAGGTCCTAACACGTCACGAGTGCTTGGGCTTACGTTCGAGAAAATACTTGATGTGTTTGGAACAGTTGAGAGTCAGTCTTTAAAAATCAGACTATTTTAGTAGCGTAAGATTTCTGCAGCTCTTAATAGTTTATAAGCCCACTTATCTCACTGGTAAGTAACATTCTCAATTTGCTTTTCCTTTCTATGTGGAACGCTTGAGAAAACTTTCTTTGTTATGAAAGGGTATAAGGTATGGCAAAGCCCTGAGATACTCCAGGAAATTTTCTTTATTGAGAAACTGACCGAGAACCAACATTTTTGTGCCTGTTACTGTAAGGAGTCTCCAGAGAAAGCTTTTCCAAGACGTGTCACTTCAGCTCTTCTCACTGGAAGAGGTCTGGCTGTTTTGACCCCTAACTGAGTTTACATAGATCATCTACCCCTGACTTTTCAGAGGTGCTTAAGTATGTTGCTCTAGTCCTAGACCATAAAATATATTCTAAAACTTAAAGTCAAAACTTAAAATATATGTTTCTTTGCAAATTTGAGTCCAAATGAGAAGAGAATTCAGTCACAGTAGAGAATCATGTAGCCATATAGAAATTTTATTGACCGGCCAAGGAAGCCTCTCTACCACAGCCGTGACCAAAAGCATTGTCCCCTGGGACTTTCTAATCACACTAAGATACCCCAGTATGACACAAGCACCCGAAATGAGTCATCCCAAGATAGGTATTGCTTTCCTGTGAGATTCGTAGGTGCTGACTTCAGTGCTATTTTGTCTCTCGTCAAAATAATAAAATAAAATATTTGTAACCTGATCATTACAGAATTAACTTAGAGGGTGCCTTTCCAAAGCTTTAAAAATCCATTCAATCTGGGGGAAAAAAAAAAAAAGGTTGTCTTATATTGATGACTTAAAAATTGAGAAAAATAAAAGTTACATAATGGAATAGAGTGGAACTTAGAATGAAGCAAGGCTGTGCTCTCCCAGCCCAGGACACTGTTACTGGACTGCCTGTCTCGCTGTCAGCACAAAAACAATTGATGATGGAGGGAGAGGGTATAGCTCGGTGGTAGAGCACATGCTTAGCATGCATGAGGTCCTGGGTTCAAACCCCAGTGCCTCCAATAAAAATAAATAAATCTAATAATCCCCCCCAAAAAAACAAATTAAAAATAATTAAAAATAATAAAAAAACATTAAAAAAATGATGATAGAAATATTTATTAGCTGCCTTCCATGTAAAATGCAAGATACTACCAAGCACTTCAGATATACTATTGTGTTTAATCTTAAAATAACCTTATGAGATAGGTAATGGTAACCTCACTGCTTTACAAATGAGGACATTGCGGCTTTGACCTTAACCTCAGATCGCTCAACTGAGAGTCCAGGTGGGTCTCTAGTTCACAGGAACCAGAACTTGGTGTGTCACAGCACATCATCTCCAGATTCCCTTGAAAAAAATACTTGCTTTTTTAAAAATGCGTATTCCTCTCTTTTTTCCTACCAAGAATTTAAATTGGCTAACAATATATAACAAGATACAACTGAACTTCCAGTGAGTAAACACAGAAATTCAGGCAAAGGGAAGGATAAAGTTAGGAAAAACAGAAGTGGGTGTTCTTGGTGAGGAGAAGGCTGGCATCCCATTTCAGCAAAAAGTAGAAACTGTTACTAAGACTCCTGCGCTCATGTCCCCGCTCTGCCATTGGTCACTCTGACTTAGGGTAAATTACACAATTCTCAAAGCCTTTGTTTTTCATGTATGGGGGGCAATAGTGGCACCTGCCTCATAGAGTCAAAGTGAGAATTACATGAATAAACCATAAAAATGCAGAGGGGTGGCTGCTACTGGAGTTTCCTTTTTGGAAGTCTTCATAATTAGGAATTTAATAGAGCAATGAGGATCATCATAGAGCAAAGGAAAATATTTATTAGAGAACCAAGGAAGTTTGTACTCACTTAAACAACCCACACACTGGTCAACACATTTGTTCTAAATGTCCAGCCATACAACATATTCAATCCACATCAGCTGCGAGGTGGCATCACATACAGAAGATAAAAACCTGATGTCCTGGAAGGGTGAGGATGCTGGAGTGGCTCACGCAAAGCCATTGACGAAGGAACACTTAATAAAGTTAGAAAATGAAGAAGGGAAGGATACACAGACACCTCAAAAAAGAGTAAAGTGAATATCAAAAGATTGAAAGACATCTCAGGAAATTGATGAAGCCTTGAATATCCTTTGCAAGTGGTATCCTCTAAGAAATTATGCCATGAAAAATCACACATAAAGAGAAGAGTGTTGTAGGAAGCTGTGATACAAGCGTGTCAAAAAAGTGATGCTCCCCAAATCAACACCTCGTCCATTGTTTGTGCTAAAATTACCTTAGAGTTGCAACTACAAACTGCCTTCTGTAAAATAAGTGATACAGTAAATTTATTTTCCTTTTATAAGTTTCATTTTTCAAGATAAAGGCCCATTCAAAATTTTTTTTGCTGACTTCTGTTAAATTTTGCCCTGAAAGTAGATTCACTCTAAATCACCATTTCCAGTATTAGTTATTCTCAGACTAAAAAGAAGTTTCCTGTTACGGAATTATCTGCTCAGCGGTGTTACCCACCATCCATTATCATCCGAGAAATTAGCTGGATGCATGCTATTAAATCTACCCACTTGTAGGAAGTGGATCAGAAATTTGGTCCTGGGGCGGTGGATATAGCTCAGTGGTAGAGCCTACGCTTAGCACGCACAAAGTCCTGGGTTCAATCCCCGGTACTTCCATAATAAATAAATAAATAAACAAGCAAACAAATAAATTTTTTTTTTTAATTTTAAACTTTCAGTATTTAAAAAGAAAAAAAACCAAAACTGTGTGGGGACCCTGAATGCAATAAAGTGGATAAATTTCCCAGCACAGTGAAAATTATTTAAAAAACAAAAATTTGATCCTATGCTTTCTTTAAGCCAATCCGAAAGGGAAAACTGACAATGCAGAAGTTTGCCTGAGCTCTGTGCTTCCGGAAAACAGCTATAGTTAGGAAATTCCCCAAACCTTTCGCTTTCCAAAACTCCCTCACTCTGGGAAATGGCTTACCTCTCCCCATTCGATGTGGGGAAACCTCCCTGTCCACACCTCATGACCCTCGGAGTCTTTTGAGGACTCATTTGTTTACCTCTGGCAGGAACAAACACAGACCTTTCTCCTTTCACCTGAACCTGCCAGCAAGGACAGACGATGCCTTGTTCTTTGTCTCACGGATGGCTTAGCTGAGATTAGAACTGTTTGTCCCCCTGAAATTAGCTAGGCACAGAGAGACACTTCTCCTGCACAGCTGACTGCCTGAGACTTCCCTTGATTACAGAGCAATTCAGACAGTACAGCACCCCACCGGAGCGGCTCCCCTCCTCCCCGGGGAGTCTAAGGTGAAACAGCTTCTGAGACACCTTGATCTCAGATCTGGGGCGTTTTCCCTACTGCAATAGCCTGAATAAAATCATGATCACTGCTCTTTTGGTTTCTGTCTTTGACAAAACAATCTGGTTCCTGTATATGTATAGGATTCTAAAAAATACCGTTTCTGGTTGGAATACAGCTCTTTCTGCTATGGAGGAATGAAAGACATGTTCACTAGTAAAAAAAAAATACATATATATATATATCTCATTAGCAACCCTAGCTCCATGGTTTTGAACTTTTTTGAAACTCACTGAAATCCACTTCCCAGTTCTACACACACACACTTAGCCACATGTGCGCTACTGAAAGTTTCATAAAACAATTCTTACCCTCACTACAGGCAATATGCTTTAATACAGTAATCTGTTCTAATTTTCTTTCTTTTTTTTTTTTTAATGTTGATGACAATCCACCTCATAGACTTCATGACCCATTAAATTCCAATGAAGTTTTATTATGTTCCATAAAATTCTAATCATTTGTAAATTCTAAATTCAGGCAGCAGCACCAAGTATTTTGGGGAAGACCCTTTTCAAAAGCTACCTACATGTCAGTCTCCCCCACAGAAACATTCACTAAATACCACCGTCCAGAGAATAAAAGTTTCCAAGGCTCTTCCATGTGGGAAGTTTCCACTTACCTACCAGTAATGCCCTCTTTCTTCTCCTCTACTTGAATCTAATTCTTCATGGCTAAATCCAATTCCTCTCTTCCGTAATCACTCTAACCAAAATGAGCTCTCCCTCTGGAGCTTTTGTATATTATTAATGTTACTTATCTTTATCACCTTGCATCACCCTAGCCTGGCCCAGAGAACTGTTCCTCAATCTTTGAGTCACTTGGCCAAGCAAGATGAATACTTCCTCTTTCTCATGTATGTGAGGCAGGCATCGCCCTGGGTAATTTCATGTGTCCATTCTTTCCCCTTCCTTGGCATCCAGCATAACTAGACTAAGAGGTAGTTTTTTTGTTTGGTTGTTTTTTTTATTTAATTGAACTATAGTCAGTTTACACTGTGTCAATTTCTGGTGTACAGCACAATGTCTCAGTCATACATATACATACATATATTCCTTTTCATGTTCTTTTTCATGATAGGTTACTACAAGATATTGAATATAGTTCCCTGTGCTCTACAGAAGAAACTTGTTATCTATTTTATATATAGTAGTTAGTATCTGCAAATCTCCAACTCCCAATTTATCCTTTCCCGCCCGCTTCCCCCCTTCCCCCCAACTTCATAACCATAAGATTGTTTACTATGTCTGTGAGTCTTTTTCTGTTTTGTAGATGAGTTCATTAATGTCTTCTTTTTTCTCTTTTTAGATTCCCCATATGAGTGATATCGTATGGTATTTTTCTTTCTCTTTCTGGCTTACTTCACTTAATATGATGATCTCCAGGTTCATCCATGTTGCTGCAAATGGCATTATTTTATTCTTTTCTATGGCAGAGTAGTATTCCATTGTATAAATATACCACATCTTCTTTATGTTGTCATGTGTTGATAGACAGTTAGGTTGCTTCCATGTCTTGGCTATTGTAAATAGTGCTGCTATGAACATTGAGGTATATGTGTCTTTTCTGTAGTTTTGATTCTCTGTGGAGAGATTCCAGTGTCTAAAAGGTGAGACCCATAAACCAAGCCTGTGATGCCTAGGAAAAGAATATTAATTACCTTTGTGTGTATAGGAAATGCAACTGCAAAATAATGAGACAGACTTCTATCATTTGTTACTGAAATGGGATGGCCATTCAGAAAATATATTTTTATTGCATGCTATTTACAAGAAGACACTTTTAGGCATGGAGTGAGAATGAAAAATTAACAAATCTCCAGCCTTGTCCTTAAACTTTAGAGAATTAGAGGAGAAATGAAGTAGGTACTTAAAAGTACAAAATAAGAATTCTTGCTCAAATCAAAATAAAATTCTTCACCCCCATATGAATTTTTCCTAGGGGAAAAAAAAAAAGTTAGTGAGCCACCAAAAGCATTGTTTTAAAGAGAATAAGAAAAGCCACTTTGCATGTCCCCTGGAAGATCAGCTCCATCACTGATGGAGGTTGGGTCCGTCTTCATCACTGCTTCATTCCAGCAATTATAACACTGCCTGGGACATAGGCGGTTCTCAATACTTCATTGCTGAGTGAATTAATAAATACCTACAACCTAAGTCCCAAGTATTATCAGCATAGTACATCGTCTTTCTCACTCATTCTCTGCTCCTCCTACCACTACTGCTAGTAGCTCATATTGTTTTATGTCTGTTTCATTCATGTGTACGTTTATGTATGTTTCATTTAATCCTCATCTTAAATGTATGAGGTAGCTATTTCTACTATACTGTATCTAAAATCCCAAAAGAATACCATTTAGAATCTTGTTTGTAAACAGGATCCTGCCCCACACACTTGTGAATGAACAGACCTGCTGTGATGAAGCTGGCTTGTGCACAGAGACAGCATCTGGGCTACTTATAAACCTCCTTCTGGAAAACTCAGTAATGCACAGTGCAAACAGCCTCAGAATAACACAACTCAACTGAGCGAGGCTCTTTGTGCTCTCAGTTGGCTCAGCCATCTATAACGCTCAGGTGTGATATATCCGTGAACGGAAAATATATTTTAATTTCGGTCAAATAAAACCTGATTAGGGTGGGTCTGCCTGCTGCACAGAAGAAACTACTACTGCATGCCAAAGTCAGATACAACTGGGTTTTGTGCTGTTCCATATTTTGTATCATCCAGACCACGGCTTCCTCCTTTTTCCTTGAATTACAAAGAACCATTTTCCATCCATTTTATCATTCTTTAGTTTTCTAACTGAATGCTGTGAAGCTGCAGCAGGAGCTTAGAAGAGCTTAGAGTGATGCCTCCTTACGCTTTTAGAGATGAGCACATTGTGATGTAGCTATTTCCTGCCCAGATTATATTGTCCACCTGCACACCAAACCCGTCTTTGAAAGCTGTCTGCTCTAATGGCCAATAGGAAGTGATAAAATGTAAGTGACCCATCAGGGAATTTTACGAATGTCCTAGGTAGGTAATGATCCTTCATCAAAGGTGTGTCCAGCCTCCTGACAAACAGTGGCTTCCTGCCCTCCACCCCTCCTCTCCGTGCTAGACCCTGTGGGAGCTGCCAGGTGAGAAGCTAGGTGACTCCATCCATGATACATGGAGCTTTAGAGAGAACAACGAAGCCCAAGGCTGGAGACCCCCTTCCTCATTAAGATAAACTTTAAACTATCTTGAAATCCTTTAGTAAGATTCCAAAACTTTGTTGAGAATTTCTTTAGATGTTTCGGTTGCTGTTATCCAGCTGTGTCAACGTGAGCAAAAGGCCATACGATCTTTGATCTTCGCACCCTTCCTACCTGCAGAGACTGATACAGCGTCAGTAGAACACAATGTTTCCAGCGTGCATCACAGTCAGATAGGAATGAACTGACTCCCGCCCCACCACCTACTACTTACTCTAAGGTGACTTGCGCAAACCACGTAAATGCTCCAAGGCTCACTTCATCTATATGATAATAACTACCTGCACAAGGCTGTTGTAAAAATTAAAGTATGACAAAATATTTAAAACAAACACCACCTAGCTATTTTAAGCATTAAATCATAGCTGCTGCTTTCCTTATTTTATTGTTTGTTATCTTTGTTGTTGTTCAGACAGTTCTTCACTGTGTGTAGGGTGGGGTTGCTCGTGGCTCTGTAAGTAGCACCCACTGCAGTTAGAGACCCCTGTCTCCTAGCCTGATCATTCGCGGGTGTCAGTAGAATACTCTAGTGACATTTTTCTCCTATATATATATCTTCTGTTTATTTGCTCCATAGAAACAGAATTATGCTGAAGTCAGTCTCACTTCTATAGTGGCTTATAAGCGAGTTCTAATTTTGTTTTTCTTGTGGTTTTTTGTTTTCATTGTGATTTTTGGTTTCGGTTGGTTTTCTGGGGGACACCAGGTGCCAGTGGATATTAAGAAGTCTTTGTTGAGTACTTACTTCTCAACTCTGTAGCCGACATTACAGTTCTCCCAAAGAAGAAAAGATGCCTCCTTTGATCTGGAAAGACTGGCTGACTGGCCAAAAACAAAATTTGTTCCAGGCACATTTTTGAATTTGAATTTAGGTGGCTGTGTCCTTAGAGGAACAAATATGGAACAGCATCAACAAATAGCAATCGTTACAGCCCAGTCACCTCTGACAAGGCCTATAAAGGCCTCCACAGTCGTTTCACCGAACAGCTGGTCCCCGGGCACTGGTCAATGACTGGTCAATGACCAGACAGCTCACGCCCTGACCACACTCTTTCAAATGTTTATAAGGCAAAGTTTTTGCACAATCCAGTGAACACCTAATCTTTCAGGGCTGGTTGGTGCTGAGGAACAACTCTTTTCCCGCTTGAGCCGCATCCTGCCAGGTGACAGACAGCACCGGCTGCACCCAGCGGTAGCAAAGGCCGATTCTTACGTGCTGATCGGGAGGAATTTGACAGGTCGGCTGAAGGGTAGGTGGTGGCATGTTTGTTATCCATCGTCAACTTAGCTGTGGCAGTTTACAGACGAGGAATAGCTAAAGAGATCTTACCGGGCACTTATATCCACATACATCTCTGGGTTAGTGAGATGGACACCAATAACAACTCAATAAATGCTTGGACATCAAAAACTGTAATGGGGGGTGGGTACAGCTCAGTGGTAGAGTGCGTGTTTAGCATGCAGGAGGTCCTGGGTTCAATCCCCAGTACCTCCACTGATAAATAAATAATCTAATTTCTTATCCCCCCCAAAACTTAATTAATTAAATTTCCTATCCCCCCCAAAAAACTTAATTAATTAAAAATTTTAAAAAATTGTAATAGAGTTAGCCTATACAGACCTTGATGAAGGGGTGGATTTGGGGTCGTGTCTTGAGAACAGAAAAAATATGGAAAATTATAAAGAGGGAGCTAACATGTTTAAGCATGGAATTTAAGTGGTAAAGCCAAAAAGATAGAATTAGAAAGTCACAAGCAGGGTTGGGGGCAAAAACAGAAAAAAAGAAAGTCACAAGCAGTAAACAGACTGACTTTGGCAGAGCAGGTGGGTCTCACTAGAGACAATTCTGGAACTGCACCAAAGCCAGAGGTAATATTAGGAAGACGACTTCGGTTCTACAGCTATACCACCGGCACCAGGCTTCTGCCACATGGCCTAAGAAGTCAGTGCCGAGTGTACAAAGAGGAAACTACTGAACGATTTTAGGCAGAGAAGACAAGAAGTCAAGCTGGACGAGGATGTTCCCTGAAGCCCTGTTTACAGTGGTGAAGAATGGAAAGAAGCCAGCTGGGCATCGCTGTGGAAGGGACAGGCGGTGGCAGAGGCACTCGGTGGGACGCCACGCAGTAGCTGGGAGAACTCCACATGTACTGTCGCCGAGATGCCCGCGGCACAGTCAGGGCAGCAGGACACTGCTGAGCAGGATGAGGTCTGCTCTGTGTCTTTGGGTTTACACAGGTATTTGTGTGTGTGCTCATAAACATGTGTACACATATATGGATGTGTTTATATGTAGGCATACATAGATACATCAGCCTACTGATCATACAAGGACAGAAACACACAGAAACTGGCAAGAGTGAGTATCTCTGGTGAGGGGAATTGGCCGAAGGTGCTCTACACTCTTCTGAACTGATTGACTGCTCATTTTCCTCCTAACACGATATAACTGCTCTCACAGCTCAATCATCTGTAGCTGTTGAGAGTTCATGATGTATTTTCATGTTTCACCCGACTCGTGTAAGCCTGTGACACTGGTTGGGGAGGCAGGAAGGTCCCTGTGTCCTTCCTTATCAAGGAGATGGAGAGACATGTGACTTTCAGAAGTTACACAGCCAGCAAGTGACAGACCATATACCCTGACACAAGTGCGCTGACCTCTACACTCTCAAATAAGCAAAACTCCAGGAAGTCTCCACCCAGAAACTCTGAGAACGGATGGTCAGGCAGGTAGAACCTCTGATTCTCAGCGCAGAGGCTCCCCTGGCCGAAATCCCCTGCAGCTCGCTCCACACTGCTGTACCGCCCCTGTTCTTTCTGGACGGGCAAAATTTTCCTTTAGTCATTGCACAAATATTTATTGAGCATCTGCCCTATGTCAGACATTGACAACATGGACATGACTATGCCATCCAAGTATGCATCTGACAAATATAGATTGAAAGTTTCACGTGCATTCACTAAACTAATACTTAATTTGGGCGGATGTTGACTGTTTCAATCAATAAAATTGCTCCATAAAACTTATATACCTAATGTTGGGGATATTGAATATCTAACCACATGACTGTGTTATTACTGTTATGATAAATGCTAGGAAGAATTACAAAGTGGCAAAGTATGTATAATATGGGAATTTGACCACATGGAAGAGACTAAGAAAAACATCTCTGAACAAATGACATTTAAGCTGAAGATTGGTGGAAATGAGTGTAAGGCAACGGGGGGAGGAAGAGGAAAGAGAATCACATTCCATCTCTTGGAGGGGAAAGGGGCACAAAGAACTAACAGGATGTCTAGTGTGCTTTGATGGCAGAGGGTCAGGCAGAGCGGCTGGGACCGGGGAGGTAAGGGAGCTGGAGGTCAAGTTCAGGATCTCTGCTTTTATCCCATGAGCAAAGGGACAACAATTAATGATTTTAAGCAAAGGGAGTGGGGGAGAAATGATCAGATGTGTATTTTTAAAAGATCATAAATGAATGAAAGATCATGAAACATAATACAAACACACACTGAAAAGTAAGGCAACACATACTTGAGTTCCCTCCCCCTGCCCAGTGCAAATCTGGCCAAAAGTGTAAATACGTTTGTAGATAAAATAGTCAATAGCATACCAAACACGCCCAACGAAAAGTGGAATCCCAGTATCTGAGGTTCTAATCTATCCTATCATTTTGGAAAGAAGAAAACAAACATTTTCGGCTTAATGTTGACGTTTTGCTCCATTTCTTCCCTAAAGCAGAGCACTCAACACTACTCACTTATAAGGATAATCTCATATAAGGACACGTACCATCCCATGCAGCTGCCTTCCTTTCCCTTTAAGAGAGCTGCAAGGCTTTGTAGATCATCAATGATCTTTTAAAAATATATAGTAGGAAGACAGTGTAGCCTTGGTAAGGGAGGGACAGTGGATATGTTTCCACTTAGCACTACTGGAATTTCGAGAAAAAAAAATTCATTGAAAAATAGAAATAAAAAAGAATAATTTCAAAAACCATGAAATCAGATGAGCATAAAGTGAACAAATTTCTGATCTTAGAACAAATTTCTCTGCTTTGCAATTTTTTTAAATTAATTTATTTACTTCTTTCTTTTTTTTTTTTTTTTTTTTAATGGGAGATATGGGGGATTAAACCTGGGACCTCATGCATGCTATGCATGTGTTACACCACTGAGCTAAACCCTCCTCTGCTGCCTTACAAGTTTTATGGGCCTGCCAATCAAGGCAGTTTGATTTAAAGACAACTGTTCGTAAAGGAAAATCACCCCACAATTATTTCACGCTAATCAAACAGCCCCAAGCACACTGATCATTTAAGAAAATGCATACATTTTTTTTCTAGACCTGGCTTACAAATTGGAATCAACAAGTAGCCAGAAGACATGAACTTTACAGGAGTCAGGAGCAGAGAGGCAAAACCAGAGTATGGAGGATGCAGATTTTACCCACATAAATGGGGGGGAAATTTTTTTTTGCAACACAGCTACATTCTTTCCCCAAAACAACAAAGAAACCCAAAGCAATAACAAATAATGTCAAATTTATTTGAACGTACCAACACGCTCAGGGAATTATACTTGATGATTGATACAAGATTATTCCCTTTTGTAGACGACTTGAGTTGTCTGTTAAATAATGCATTTGCAAGAATTGATGGTATCTATAGAATAAATAACCACACTATTTTGGGTGCTTACTACATGCCAAACACTTAACACGTTTCATCTTCGTTCGATCCTCATGACCACATTGTAAAGTAGAGATGGGTTATTATCTCTTCTTGAGAGATGAGGAAATGAAGCTCCCAGGAAAAATGTGCCCAAAGTTCCAGAGGGGGAGAGGCTGGGTCTTGGTCTGGGTGCGTGATTGTGGGTTCATGTCCTCAGTCAGCTCAGGGGAGTCAGATGTGAGTATTGAAAATGGGATTGATTCAGAACTGGCTGTGTGACTGAGGGTGAGTTGCCAGATTAACCCTCACACCTAAATTCAGGTGCAAAAACCACGCACCATTGTCTACTGTAGCAGTGAACTTTTCATGAATAAAAAGTAATGTCCCACCCTGAGAAAGTGTAAAATAATATTGACAGTGGAGGTACAAATGGAAATTCAGAGTATCGACCACATGGTTTTCAGCCAAGGGCTTCCTTAACTCCCTTAAAGTCTTACTGGCAATTACCTAAGCTTGAAAATAAATCACCTAAATTGGAATGCAAACTAAATGTCTTTGGGTCCCAGAGAAGCTCAGCACTGGGGTAACAGTGTGGTCTTAAAGACCGTGTGAGGACTGCGTGTGTTCATTTCTGATTCTGTAGGAATTAGAGTTGGGTTTGCGTTTGGGTCGCCCCAGGCTGTTTCCGTGCTGTGTGGGTGAATTACTGGACACGCTGAACTAATATTGACCACGTGGTGCTGCGGGTCCCCGAAGGCCACAGGCACCGAGGTTTGTAGTTAAATTGGTGGGAGTAAAGTGCCAAAGTGTCCACACCCCAAATTGGACCCCTCTGCCTTCGCTTCATAAAAGTGGGGGAAACCCTATTGGCAGACAACCAACTGAGATTGGTGGCCAGTCTGAGATTCACTGTCGTCACACTTGGTTTCAAGACTCATTTTCTGCAATTTTCCTGTTCCCATTGGACACCATGAGCCTTGTGCTCTTATGAATCAAGTTTGACTCCCCCGTGCGTGGCCACCGCAGGGACCGGGGTCACCCTCTCTGTTCCTCTCACCCGGGAGCCAGGAGCCTGGCTGGGAAGATACAGGGCTAACATCTGGTTACTGCTGATGGCAAATTTCAAGTTCACTGTCAATGAAATCATAGCATCCTCTCTGCATCAATATTCCTGACACATCTAATTTAGGGAAATGAGGGATCAATAAAGTAATATTTAAAAAGAAGGAAAAGATGCAAGGAAGTATTTAAGGATGGGTTGCAAGAGGTGAGAATAGCAGCGAATTTTGAGAGCAGGTAGCAAATGGGTTCCTCTAGATGATTTCTTAGACGTACTTTCAGCAGCCAGCCAGTAGAGGGAAATGTTTTACAAACACTTGCATCCAATAAAAACAGTTTTGTTGTGTTGCGCTTAGGTACAGCTTCCGTGGAATTCACTGCCTCCCAGACTCTGTATGAGACAGTTAGGGAACATCAGGGCTTTGTCCTTTTTCCCAGTGAACTCTGAGGAAGGTGTCCACTCATCCATGGACAAATCTGTCCAGATAATCCCTTAGTCACGTGTAAAAAGGGGATAGTTCTTTCAAAAGGAGAACCTTTGCACAAGTCCTGGGCCAAGCATGTCCTGAAGGCCTGTAGATCAGTGCATCCTCACACTGTGAAACTGGTTCTGTTACTGAGTCCAAACTCGTTCTGCTCACCACACAACAGGCCAATAAATTGAGAGACAAAGTGTTGTGGCAAGGAATAGTGACTTTATTCAGAAAGCTGGCAGACCGAGAAGATGGCAGACTAATGTCTTGGAGAACCAACTTCCCTAAGACAGAATTCAGGCTCCTTTTATACTAAAAGGGGAGGAGCGTGTAGTTGCTTGTTGCAAACTTCTTGGTGTCGGAATGCTTTGTTCTTGCAGCTGTCCAGGTAGGTCAGGTCATGATGTTCCTGTAAACCTCCAACAAGACAAATGTTATTCTCTGTTCTGTAACTTTTTATCTCTCTATGAATGGAAAAGTGTTAGACCTTCAAAGGTCAAATCCTTGAGAATGGGCTCTCCTGTCTATTTCAGGCTCTAGGCAACATTCTTTTACAAAAGGTGCAGAACCAGCATGACTGAGCCCAGGAAACAGAGCACAGGGTAAGAGCTAAAGGACAGATCTAATATGGAGTCAAATTTGTTCTTCCATGCATACTACAGTTCCTCTTAAAATAAAAGTTGTAAAAGGTTCAGTAGTTCTACAGTGAGGAAGAACAGAGTGATGGTCCACAGGCATTAATAACTTTGTGCTAGTTATTCAATACTTCATGCATATAATACTGTTTTTGAAATCTCAAAAAAAAGTGCATTAAATAAGAAAATTCTAAAAATTAACCAAAACAGACAAACCTAAAACCTCAATGAGATTCCACTAAACATCTATTAAAATGACTAAATGAAAGCAGACAGACAAAAATGCCAAGGGCTGCCAAAGATGCAGAACAACTGGCAGGCTCACACGTTGCTGGTGGGGATGAGAAATGAACTGGTACAGCCACTCTGGAGAACAATTTGGAATTTCTTATAAAGTTAAACATCCACTTACTATATGACCAAGCAATCTTTCTTCTAGTACTTACGTTGAATTGCCAAAAGCTGGGAACAACCAAAGTGTCCATTAGCAGGTAGATGGATAAAGACTCTAACACATTCATACAATGGAATACTACTCAGCAATGAAAAAGAATAAACTATTGATATATGCAACCATATGAGTGAATCTCAAACGCATTAAGCTAAGTTACTGTTTCTCAGCCTTAGCACCACTGACATTTTAGACCAGAGCATTCCTTGTAGTGGGTGCTGTCCCATATGTTGTAGGATGTTTCACAGCATCCCTGGCTTCGTCCCACTACATCCATGTAGCAGTCCCTCACTTTTCCCAGTTTTTGCAACCAAATATGTCTTCAGATATGCCAAATATCCTCTGGCAGGGGATAAGATTGTTCTCAGTTGAGAACAACTGTGCTAAGTGAAAGAAGTTAAATTCAAAGAAGCTAAAATGTTGCACGATGTAAGATTCCATTTACATGACATTCTGGAAAGCAAAACCATAGGGGCAGAAAGCTATAGGACAGTGGTCGCCAACCATTAAGGGTGGGAGGAAGGTTTGTCTACAAGGAACAGCACAGGGAGATTTTGGAGTGAAGGTCTTGTTCTGTATCCTAGAGATGCTTCTATTTTTTCATTTGTCAAAACTCATGGAACAATCCACTAAAGAAAGTGAATTTTACTCTATGTAAATTAGAAAATAAAATTTAAAAAGCATACCAAACACTACTTTATCTCTAAAGCATACGAAATAAATACCCTAGTTGAAATATGTAAACTTTAAAAGAATGCTATTTAACTTAGCTTTGAATGGCAAAGTTCTGAATTTTCATGTCAAATATCAAAGAACTGTATGTGAAAATGCCAATATAGCATATAAACAGTCCTGCAAAGTTTAACTAAAGTTCTTTGTCTATGAATAAATGTGCCTATAGGATAACTTTAAAAGACATTATAATATTTTCCATAAAGTAATAATATTGATAAAATGAATTTATTGGCTATTCTGAATTAATTTCTGAATGGAAACTGTCTACCAATATAGAAAAGTGTATTCTTCACATTTTTATAGAAAAAGGTGTACTATATCTTACTGAAAGTAATTAATTTTTCACCTCTACAGGCATTTTCACTTCACTTAAATGCACTTCTCTATAGCTACTTATACAGAAAAAATCTTAGAAAATGTAAAATAGAGAAGCAGTTTTAAGATGTACATTTTTATTAAGGTATAATTGACATATAACATTATATTCATTTCAGGTGTACAACACAATGACTCACTATTTGTACACATTGCGAGATGATCCCCATAAAAAAAAATCTAGCAACATCTGTCACTCTGCATAGTTAGAAAAAAAATTTTTTTCTTGTGATGAGAACTTTTAAGATCTACCCTCTTTGCAACAAGAAAGTTTTAAAATTAACTATCAAAATATTGCTTTAGGAAATTGGAAATTGCAAGGATTCCAGGCATGAGTTCCCCTGACATGGGCAAAATACATTCTCCCGCTCACACATCATTTGCTGAAAAGCAAAGTAAGAATGGTGGCCCTAAAAATAAAAATTAGAAGTGGAGCAAACTATGAAGAAAGTTGGGGAAAGCAGCCCAGCCGGGAGATGAGACAAATAGTGTGGGAGCTGGAAGGAAACATCAGGACTTTCTCACCACTCCCCAGGGAGATGTAAAATATATGAGTAGAGGACAAAGACATTCCAGGCCGGACTCCCAAGACTGCCTTTGAGTTACAGACTGATGACTGCAGCTTGGTTACCTCTCTGCTTGAACCCTGAGACAAACAACGGCTTAATTTGCAGTTGGTAAATCTAACTGCTAGATGCCATTGATTCTTTTTTTTTTAATTAATTAAAAAAAATTTTTTTGAAGTATAGTCAGTTACATGTCAATTTCTGGTGTACAGCATAATATTTCAGTCAAACATACACATACATAAATTCGTCTTCATATTCTCTTTCATTAAACGTTACTAGAAGATACTACAATTCCCTGTGCTACACAGAAGAAATTTGTTTTTTTTATCTATTTTTATATATAGTAGTTAATATTTGTTCTTGGTATTAGAAAATGTCACAAATCCAGATAAAGTATTTTTCTAATGCAGAAAAGGACAGCAGGTAGGTATGAGAAAACTGTTGAAAGATAGCAAAATAACCAGAAACAAGCGGAATTGGCAACTACATAAGGAATTTCCTAAGCATGGAAATCCAGCACTAAGCCAGTAAATTGAAGAATATGGTTTGTTGACTCCTATTGGAGAGAGGACAAAGGACGTTGGGAGAAGGAAGACCCACAGTTTACTTTCTCGGGTGTTGAGATGCAAATAGGAGGAGCTTGTTTTGGGACTCCGACATTCCACTTATGCACCTGGGAATCACAGCAAGAATCGGTGTGGGACCATTTCAAAGGGATGTGGCCCAGCTGGGCTCACTAAGCTGACTGGACAAAACGTCGTGGGTATCTTGGGACAAAAAGGTCTTTGCTATTATCAGCTGCTTCTGCAAGTTTGGGGATTTTTTTGGGGTGGGG
Organism: Camelus bactrianus; assembly: GCF_048773025.1. Classification (NCBI taxonomy): domain Eukaryota; kingdom Metazoa; phylum Chordata; class Mammalia; order Artiodactyla; family Camelidae; genus Camelus; species Camelus bactrianus. Next base: position 24,196,961 of record NC_133540.1, read on the forward strand.
GGAGACAAAGGAGGGCCTTTTATTTTCTTAATTCTCTGAATTATACTAATAGTCTTAGAACATTTAATAAAAGAAGAAAAGATTTCTTTAGGACAGACACATATAAAAATCACTCCAAAATGGATTTCATTAGCTATTTTTGTTGGTTTATACTGCTTTATTCCTGAAAAACTTCATTAACTGAAATTCAAGGTCCGTCATCAAACATCTGTTAAGCCTCAATCTCCTGCTTTGAGAAATGGAGGCAACTTACCTACCTGATGAAGATCCAATGAGATGATGCATTGAACCCTGAAAACTATAAAGTACAAATCACATTCAAGGAATCATTTACATAGGCACTGAATAACATTTTCCTCATTAATGAGATAAATTCTTGAACAACAGACCTATATATTTTATAAGCTTGTTATATATATTCCTTTAGCAAATGGAAACTTATGTTCCAAGAATTGCAAAAATTGGGGGGATTGTATAGCTCAGTATTAGAATGTGTGCTTAGCATGCACAAGGTCCTGGGTTCAAATCCCCAGTACCTCCATTAAAAAAAATTATAAAAATCAAACATTTGCTTACAGTGGGAGGAGCAGAATATAATTTGAGATAGATTATTAAATGTCATGGCTACAGATAGCCCAAATCCTCTCAGCTCCCTAAGTCCCATCCTAAACTGTAATTTGCAAACAGTAAAAACAATGTAGTGTGAAGGAATGTGGTTGTCCCTAAAGGCCACGTAAACTATGGTTTTCCATCTGAGATGGTCAAGAGACCAAGCATTTTTTTTTAAGTACAGATGTACAATAAACCAATATCAAATTTACATCTAAAAATTGTAACCATAAGGAAAAATCAACATTGCAGATTCTAAGAAGGTGTAGAATTTATTTTTATGACAATTTCCCAGGAACTTAATCTTAGTAGAATGTTTGGATGTTTGCCCAGTAAACCAACCCCAACCACCAGCAGTTATAGCTTCTATGGCTCCAGTTTCAAGTAGTGGGTTATATTTGGACTGTCCCTGGAGATACTGAAAATTCAGTCCAGCAGCTACCTGGAAACTACTCCCAGGACCCAGCTTATGTTATGGGTGAGATGGTACAGCAGAGACATCTTCCTGGAAGTCTTGATTACTACACTTCCTTATGGGTAGTTAAACTTCTGCCAGTTAGAGGTTAGAATTGTCACTAGAAACTGTAAGGTTTAAGAATATGAAAACAGCAGCAAAACAGAGAGATTCATATTTGCTCATTTTTGAAAATATATTTTAGTTTATATTATCTTCTAGAATTCTAGGACTTTCTTCTGGCATTCCTGGCTCAAAAACTGGTTATCTAGAAAACATTCTCACACATTCGCTATTGAAGCTCTTTTGTGTCTACATGCCAGTGGCAAGGTTTTCTAGGTGGAGAATCCAACGTAATCCAAGTCAACAGTTGATTGACTTTTGCCCAAAGATCTTATCACTGCCTTGTTTGAATACTCTGACCTCCTAGGTTAGGTTAAGAGGCTTGGAGTCTGCTTGGCTTCACCCATGTCCCTTTTAAAATATAAGTGGGTGTGTACAGGATGCAAAGAGACATAAGAAAAAATTGTTGGACCTTAGATTAGCACACATGAACCAACAGGAATCATCGCTCACATAATTTGTGCTTAGAATCCCTTGGGAAACCATGAGGTTACAACTGACACCAATAATTCTTTGCATAAACTGAAGAACATTTTCCAGAAATTTCTGAGGACAGAAAATGAGAGAAGTGATATTAAATCCTACCCTCAGGGACAAGTGGTTATGTATTAATAATTTTCCATTTTCTTTGTTTACATCTCAGAGTTTTCATTAAATGATTCCTAGAACTGCTTTTTTTCTCTTTCTTTTTCTTTTTTTCTTTTTGTAATGGAGGTTCTGGGGGTTGAACCCAGGACCTCATGCATGCTAAGCACACACTTTACCACTGAGCTATGCCCTCCCACCCTAATTTTATACTTCTAATGTTTTCTTGACTTGTGTTTTCTTATTCTCAATAAATTTACTCCATTTAAGTAAATTGATGTTTGTCATTAAAATTGTCATTGAAATATTTAATTCTGTTAAATACACAAATTTATTTGCCTACTATGAAAAAAGGTATGACATTGTCATCACTGAATTTTAAAAATTATATTTTGGTAGTTTAGTCATTCTTAATAAACTAGTCTACACCAATTGTCTATGATAGTGGTTCTCAAATATTTTGGTCTTAATATTGGCATTTGTTCAAGATTTTCTGGGTGAGGTGGAGTCATGTTGATGCTTTAGGTCCTTAACTACACAAAGTGCCATTGAATCAGATCTGCATTGATCAGCACTTCTTAAAACGTTCGTATGTGTTTGATTCATTTAAGGATCTTGTTAAACTGCAAATTCGAATTTAGAAGATCTGGGTGGGTCTGAGATTCTGCATTTTCAGTAAGTTCCTAAGTAACGTAATGATGTTGGGCCACAGACTACATTTTGAGTAACCAAGTTTTGGATTATCATTAATCTATTCCAAAGGAGTTTGTTGAAAGTTGTCTAAAAAGAGGAAGATAATTGAAAATCTTGTTTTCTTTAAAAATGTATACAACGCATTAATTAAAAAGACAAAGGGGTATTTTGACATAGCATAACATGTAGGTAGCATTTTGCCAAATTTCTCCACCCTTTAGGAAGCTAACTTGGTTTAGCTTTATGTAAATTTAACCAATGAATTATTTTCAACAATTACTTTTTAATAGTTAATTTTTTAAAATTTTTATTGAAGTATAGTGGATTTACAATGTTGGTTTCAGGTGTACAACATATTAATTCAACATTTTTATAGATTATACTCTTTGTCATAGTTAATTTAATTAGAATTTTGTACATGAATTTTAAGAAAAGGAGCAATATGAAGACAAAGGCAGAGAAATTTGCCAAAATTTGCCTAAGTTTTATGGTATTTCAAAATACTGAATTTTTTTAATTTAGCATTTTTAATTGGTGAATTCATCATCTGAATTGTGATGAATACTAAGGAAGAACACTTGGATTTATACAAAAATCTCCCCAAAGACAACCCAAAGCCATCTACAGATTCAACACATCCCTATAAAAACCCCATGGCTTTTTTTTTTTTCTGCAGAAACAGAAGATTTTATCCTAAAATTCATGGGTAATCTCAGGGACCCCAAATAACCAAAACAATTTTGAAAAAAAACAAAGTTCTGTGGCCGTTTCACTTGGCTTGTAAGTAGGCATTGTCTTGCTATGTGCTCGCATAGCGACTTCTCTGTGTGTGTTCAGAGAAAGAGGATGAGCTCTCTAGCGTCCCTTTTTAGAGAACACTAATCCTATTGGATTGGGCCCCACCTTTATAACTTTTTTTTAACCTTAACTGCTTCCTTAGGGGCTTCATCTCCAAATACACATACTGAGGGTGAGGATTTCAACATACGAATTTGAGGGGACGCAAATATTCAGTCCATAACATGCCATTATAAAAAATTAAAACAGGTCAAAGACTTAAATGTAAGGCCCAAAAATATAAAACTCCAAGAAGAAAACTTAAAGGAAATGTATCATGACATTGGACTTGGCAATGATTTCTTGACTGTGACACCAAATACACAGGCAATAAAAACAAAAATAGACAAATAAGTCTACATCAAATGTTAAAACTTTTATGTATCAAAAGACACAATCAGAGTGAAAATGCAATCTATGAAATGGGAAGAAATATTTGCAAATCATGTATTTGATAAGGGGTTAATATCCAGAATATATAAAGAACTCCTACAACTCAGTGACAAAAAGTCAAATAATCCAATTTAAAAATTGGCAAAGGTGGGGAGGGTATAGCTCAGTGGTAGAGTGCATGCTTAGCATGCACAGGGTCCTGGGTTCAATCTCCAGTACCTCCATTAAAAAAATAAAACAACAATTAAAAATTTAAACACACACACACACACAAATGGGCAAACGACTTGAATAGACATTTTGCCAAAGATATACAAATGACCATAGCCATGTGAAAATATGTTCACCATCACTAACCTTCAGAGAAATGAAATCAAAACCATAATGAGATGTTATCTCACACTCATTAAAATGGTTAGTATTAAAGAAAAGAAGAAGGAAAAAACCAGAAAATAGTAAGTGTTAATGAGGACATGGAGAAATTGAAATCCTTGTACACTGTTGATGGGAATGTAAAATGGTACAGTTACTATGGAAAACAATATGGAGATTGCCTGACCAATTAAAACTAGAACTTCCACGTGATCTAGCAATCCTATTTCTGGAATATATATATCAAAAGAATTGAAAGCAGGGTCCCAAGAGATATTTGCACGCTCATATTCATAGTAGCATTACTCACAGTAGGCAAGAGGTAGAAGCAACCCAAGTGTCCATCAATGCATCCGTTGATGAATAGATAAACAAAATGTGGTATCTACCTACAATGGAATATTATTCGGCCTTAAAAAAGAAGGAAATCTTATCACATGCTACAGAATAGATGAACTTTGAGGACATCATGTTAAGCAAAATAAGCCAGTCACAAAAAGACAAATACTGTATGATTCCACTTTTAGGAGATATCTAAAGTAATAAAATTCAAAGAAAGAGAAAGTAGAATAGTAGTTACTAGGGGCTCAGGTGAGGGGAAAAGGGGGAGTTATTTTTTAAGTGGTATAGAGTTTCAGTTTTTCAAGGTGAAAATTTCCTGAGATCTGTTTCACAAGAATGTGAATATACTTAACATTACTGAACTGTACACTTAAAATGGTTAAAATGGTATTTTTTATGTTATGTGTGGGCTTTTATCACAATTTTAAAATATCTTCCAAAGATCTTAAGTGCTTCTGTATGCCTCATCTCACACATCTGCACAATGATCAGAGTAAAAAGTGCTTAGAGGTGGAAAACTAAAGGAAGGAGAATTTATATTCCCCAAGTCACTTCAATCAGTAGCATAGTTTGGGCTCCGACTTCACTAAATCTTTAATGAAGTACTGCAAAGGGTTAGCTTCACCTCTACCAGAAGGAACGTACTTAATGGACATTGGGGAAAAAAAAGAAAAAGAGGAAGGAAAGAAGGGAGGAAGGAAGGATCTAAGAATACAAATAAAATAGTTAAACAGTAGTATCACTATTCAATGTAACACCATGCAACCATTAAAAGAAATAAAGTAGATGTGTGTGGAAATACTTCCACACTCTTTAGTGTGAAAAAGCAAGCTATGGAACAATGTATTTAGCACAATCGTATTTGTGTTAAAAACAAACAATAAAAACTAAAATAAACAGATAAATACATACAAAGAGGAAAAGGAAGTACATAATTTTTTTTAAGTCTGGAAATACACACAATGAACTATGACTTCTTAACAGCATAAACTCTAAGGAGCGAAATTGGATTTTGCAAATTGTGTATTTTGCAATGAGAAAACAAAACAGTACCATTACTCAGTATTAATATGTCTACAAGTCCTAAATTCAATTACCTGATTGTGCAAAATGTAACTGTTAATGGAGGCAACATGGTATCATGCCTTCAAATCAGAGGGATCTAGGTTCAAATCACAAATCTGAATTTGCTTTCTGACTCCTTGGGAAAAAATGCCTACTCTCACTAAGCCTCAGATTTTTCCATCTATGAAAAGGGGTTACTAATATCTACCTCATCAGATTGTTGAAAAGAGCAAATGCTGAATAAACAAATTAAGATTATATTTCAATCCTCTTTATATACTTATGCCTTGGCATATTATAAGCAACAATAATTAATTATTAAGGGGGAAGGGTATAGCTCAGTGGTTGAGTGCGTGCTCAGCTGCCCGATGTCCTGGGATCAATCCCCAGTGCCTCCACTAAAAATAATAAATAAACCTAATCACCTCCCCTCAAATAAATGAATAAATAATAATTAATTATTAATTGTAAGTAGTTAATAATGCATCTAGTAGGTATTTCCTGATTGACTGAGCTTGCTAGGGCTGCAGGAGGTACGAGTGACTGAAGCACCCTGTCTGTCCTCACGGATGGCACAGACTAGGCTGGGGCAGCACCACGCTCCTCTCTGTCCGGCTGCTGCTCCCACAGGACTCAGACACACAGCAGAGAAATCCCGGCCTGAACTCCTTGTGCATCACTGCCATTCGCTCTCAGAGGGTGCTATGCTTTCAGAAATGTGTAGAAATACCCAGCTTGTGGGCCAGTTTGCTACAGGCTCAGAACTGACTGCTACAATTTCTGAACCAGCAGGCTCGAAATGTAAATGAACTTGCATCACTCCCTCTGGATAATCCCCGAAAAGTCCTCTAGCAGGCACACGATTTCCATAGTCACTGCTGCTCTCAGCCCACTCTGTGGGAATTATATCCTGGGACATCACTCAGTCTATTCTTTTTCTTCGATTTGTGAAATTCCTGGTTCATTCACAGCTGCCAAAGGTGTTACTGTAGTGATGATTATAAACCTGAATTCCTTCAATAGTGAGGAATCTATAAACACACATCTCTTGCTTCCTCTTTCCTCCCGCATCATTCCTCCTGCCTCCTTTGTAAGTTGATGTTGGGGAAGCCGGCTCTCCATCCTTGGACCTCTTCACTTCTCTGTCTGTGCACACTCCCTTGGTGACCCCTTACATCCAGTCTCTTCGGTTTTCAATACCATCTGTAAGCTGGTGAGTCTCAGATTTGCACTCCCAGCGTAGACCTCTTGTATGCTCAGCACCTCTGCTTCAAAGCCTAATTTCTGATAATGCTCCCCAAACCACATCCATCTGTAATTTTTCCCTCCAAGTTGTTGGCAACTCCATCTTTCCAGTAGTTCAAGACAAATATCTCTGTCTCTCATACCCCATATCCACACACACTGTCAGTAAATCCTGTTGGCTCTGGCTTTAAAATATAATGAGGATTTAATTACATCTTACTAAGCTTCCACTGCCACCACCCTGGCCCAAGCCACCATCATCTCTCACCAGGTGTCCTGCAGTAATCGATCATGTACTTCCCTGGCTCAAAACCTTGTCGTGGATTCCTAGTTCATTCAGAGTAAAAGCCAAAATCCCTACGATGGCCCGCAGAGCCAAGGGTCTCCCCCAGCCTTTGATCTCCTGTCCTGCCTCTCCCCGAGAGCCCTCTGACTGCACTGCCATCCTGGCTGTTTCTGGTCCAGTTTCACTCCTTAGGGTTTATTATGTTAAGAGGTCACAGTTCATTGTGAGTATTTCTAGACTTAAAAAAAAAACAACTATATACTTTCTCTTCTTCTCTGTGTGTATTTATCTGTTTATTTATTTATTTCAGTTTTTATTGTTTGTTTTTAACAAAAGTATGATTTTGCCACCACTGATCCTTTTAGCCAAGTTCTACGCTTTTTTATGTAGCCCTCACTAATGTACTGTACATATTCTTATATATTAGCTTTGATTGTTATTTTGTCTCTCTCTCTCTTCAAGAACTCTGTGATTTTAGGGGGTCTGGGGAGAAGGAGGCAGGGATCTGTGTTAATTTCATCAGTATCATTCACTGATGTATCTCAAGTATGAGAACAGATCCTGAGGCTGGAGGGGGCGGGGGAGCATGCTCCATAGTAACTGCTGAATGAAGGAATGAATGCATGAAAATTAATGATGCTAAATCACATTTGCATGGTGGTAGAGTGCTTGCTTAGCATGCATGAGGTCCTGGATTCAATCCCCAGTACTTCTATTAAAAATAAATAAATAAATAAACCTAATTTTTTTTTAAAAAAAGGACAGTCTGAACGATCAAGTCTGACAGAAGCAGAACTTCAAAGCCATAAGCTGCTTTGAAGCTTACCCAATACAACTCATGTAAGAAATTTAGAAAACAGAACCAGAGAAGTAAAAAGATTTATCAGAAACCCTGCTGCTAGTTCATGGCGAAGAGTAAAGAAAATCTGGGTCTTTTGGTTTAGTGGGCTTTCCCCAGCTCTTCACTGATTCTCTTGCCTATTCCCTAAGTTTAGCCTAGACTTCTTGAGTTGCTGGAGGACCGTCATAATTATACCTAAAGAATGTTTAACTGACTCCTCCCAGGAAACGTTGCCCAGTGCCTAAAGAAGTGATTTCGTTTGTACACTAGCTCCAAGGACCCCCCAACAATCAGAGATTGGCCACCAGACCTAATGGCAGTGGATTCAGAGTACAGACTTTCAGGTCAGAGCACAGTGGACTCCTAGGATCTGTCACCAACCATCTTAAGTGCCCAGCTCTCTGTAGCCTCCTCTGCCGTCACAGATAATTTGTTTCTCACATGCAGTTAATTTTGACATCGATCTAAATGCTCACAGAGTTGAGAGGCAGTTCACATCTTACAAAGGACAGCATTAGCCTTCGTGGTATCGAACAGAAATGTCACCTGGGGAGAAACAAATGCTCGGTAGTCTCCTCTCAGTGGTCAGAGTTCTGCTTTCTCTTTGCCTTGTCCTCTTCCCTTAGGTGCAGTTCTTCTCCTGAACCCACAGGAAAATGATGCTAGTGAGGACCCACGTCCTTTAATAACCAAAGTTCATTTCTACCCTTCCAAATTGTTCATTCCCAACCCTTTTTTCTAAATTCTTTTTATTGTAGAGGAGGAACATCAAATAAAGGAAAAGAAAAAGAAAAGAAAAAAGTCTGGAAGGAAGAAAAATTGCTCAGAGGAAGAGCGTGAGATTGAAGCCATTTAGGTCCAGAGATGACACCTATGATGCCACAGCCACAGATGCTTCCCACTGAGGATGTGGAGGAAGTGGTCCACGGAGAGCTACTTACCCACAGGAAATAAGAAAGGATGCTCAAGGGAATTAAAAGATGCACTTACTGTCAGACTGATGGCTGTAACCGTTAATGAACTGAATACTGGGGTAAGACTTTTGTAACATTTTTGTGACTCAACTTTATTAAAAAATATTTCTTATACTTATTAAGAGCAATAAGTACATCATGCTAGGTGTAATGAATTATACAAAGGAATATGTCCAAAGTGATAACAATAATATGATAGCTCAAAGGGCCAGGAGAGCCCAAACAATGTGTGTTAAAATTTACTGAGAGGAAAAAAAAATTTTTCATCACATTAGAAAAAAAAAACCTTGAGATCATACAGTAATGTATAAGTCTAAATTTTTCTAACACATTATGGTGAAAAACTACAATTAACTTTATTACTGCTTCTGTATCTGAAATAAACATGAAAGAGAAGAGGGGGACGGTATAGCTCAAGTGGTAGAGCACCTGCTTAACATACATGAGGTCCTGGGTTCAATTCCCAGTACCTCTTCCAATAGAAATAAACCAATAAACCTCCCCGTCAAAAAAAAAAAGTTTAAAAAGAAAAAAAATGGAAAAAGAAAACCATGAAAGAGAAGGAACACTATATACTTTTACAGACTTAAGGCAGAAAATTTTGAAGTGTTTACACTAAATGGAAATACTACCATTGCTTTAGTGAGTTTTAAAATGCCAATGTCTAAGTTCTCCAAAGCAATACGGTTTAAATGACATGAGTCTTTGTAAACCTCTGATCCTAATACCATCCGAGTTTGTGATGTGTAAGCACCCAGGAAAAAGTGTTGTTCCGTGTCTATTTTTTCCCCTAGAGTTAAATTTTCTGTAATTGTCATATAGGTAGATACTAAGTTATCGCAATCAGCACTGATAGTTTTGCAGTAACAGGAAGGAACACGATTCTACCAAAGACACCTAACCTGTATCTGGTAAGGATCATGGCTTAGGTCTATATGGCTTCTGGCTACTGAGTTCTGATTGCATGGAAGACCCAGTTCATTCATACGTGTCCCTGCCCTGTGCATTTCGCTCTCAAGCAAGAGCTAATACAGTGGTTCCCTGCCATAGGTACATATGCAGATTACTGTCAGTACTGTTCAGCAAAGTTAGCCAAGCAGACACCCAGGACGTAAGTCAGAATACTAAAAATGCTAAAGGGCACATTAAGTTAGAGAAGGATAGAGCGTGTGCTTTAAAAGCAAACGGAGCCCCCAAAACAAACAAGCAAAACAGAAGTGGGTTTGAACCTGCTCTGGCTTTTCCTTATTATATGTCCTTGGGAAATTATTTCATTTCTTTGAGCCTGGGTGCTTTCCCTGGAAAATGAAGACAAAAAAAGACCTTATTTGCTGAATTGATGGATGGATAAGAGACACTGTGTATAAAATGTGTAATCGGTGCCTGGGATAGTTACTCAACGAGGCTAGCTGTTATTATTAGAAAGCATTGGTATTCCCTGAGATCTTTAAATTTCCTTAATATGGTTTTTCAGAAAAGCAGAAAAAATATGCAACATGGTTCAAAATACTTGGATGTTGCCCAGTTCAGTCCCTTATGCATCTCATACAGTATTGCACTGGCTGGAAGTGGGAAGCATTTGACAACCAATTAGTAATATTTCAGGCCAGACGACAAAGCAAAGATACGAAATAAAATCTCCCAACATATTTATAGAGTAATCACCACACACCTCAGCCTATCATTTTGTTACCTGGAGTGTAACCAATCCACCAAATCAATTCAAGTTTCTTCAGAAGCAAAAGCATCTCTCATTGCCTTCATCGTATGACAGACACATTGCACTACAGTGGGAAGCATGCCATTTCATGTCTGCGTGAGGCTGCAAACAGTCTTAGAGAAATAGCGTATTCTTAAACTTTATCCCCCTATCCAGCACAATTTTTTTTTCAAAAATTTTAATGAATTTTCCACCTTTTACTTTTTTTTTAGTGTTCTATTATTTTCTTTCTGATTTACAGCCAGAGTCATAGTAAATTGAATGAGAGACTTCTGAGTATCCGAGAGACTTCTGAGTCTCCCAGAGACTGGAAGTTTTTGGTATTCTCTCAAGAAATCCTGTTCTCATAGTTTCTTATCCTGGAATCTTGATGAGAGAGTTTGGATAAGTATATGAAATTTAGAATGTTTATTGTAACCTTAAGACCTTTTGAAATATACCCATCACATACGCCTCCTGTTGTGAAGTGCAATTAATACAGGTTTAAATGTACATTGTCCTCTGAGTTACTAGAAATACAGAGATACAGACACTTTATATTTTCTCCCTAATAAGGATGTTAGAAACGGACTTTCAAACTCTAATCACCCTTAACAAGAAAGTTGTCTCAATGTAACAGCAACTTCCAAATCGCCACAGACTGAAGGAAAAAACTCCACTTCCCCTCGGAGCTTTTCCTTGTGCATTTCCCCCTAGATCAGCTGCTTTTATTCAAATAGATTTTCCATTTTGTGAAGTGATTAAAAGGCAGTAGAGGAGAGCTAATCATTGGAGAAGTATGTTGGATAAGAGTTGTGATTAAACTCCCAGTCCTGAAACAGTCAGAGCCCACACTGCAGTTAATGGCTCACTCTCCTGTCCACTCAGAGAGCAGAAGCCAAACAGAGAAAGATGTTTGCTCAGGAAAGAGACGGAGTCCATCAAGAAAATAAGAAGAAAAGATAGGAGAGAAAGAGACTTAAGGAAGATACAGTGTTCCCTATGGGTAAACATTTTATTTTGTTTTACAATGGGCAGGAAAACAACCTATTGTTTGTCATTTTCCCAACTATCAGTATTTTAACGGATCAAAGACTAGAGTATTTTATTTTTCTTTGGTTTGACCTGGGAAGCAAGACCAAGGACAGGAATTCTGGGTCACTCTATTCCTAAGAAAATCTTTGTATTTCAGACACTCAGGACAGTACCACATTATACAGATGGGTTCAAAATGCCACTTCTGCATTTATCCACCCAAATAAAATACTGATTATCTGATGACCTGAAAACCGAAGTAGCTCTTCCTGAGAATAAAACCAACAATGTGTTATTTGTGCTACCTGGAAACAAAGAATAACCAAAGTTTACAAATCATACAAAAGTCAACGTTACTCAATGGTTAGAGCGTCTCTCAAACTTAAATCTATTATTTGAAGAGCTAACCAGAAACTAGACCAACCAGCTTAAGTTTTAACTTCTTCCTCTTTCAACCCTGAGCCCTTCTGGAAAAGATATAAAACTACAAAGAAAAGACTAGAAGGCTTGCAGAAAGTAAAACTGGAGAGGAAAATGTGAAAAGACAAGCGAGCTGTGTTTTTTCCCAGTCTCAGACTGGACTCAGCCCGTGTAATCCAGAAGTGACTCTCCCCTGCCCAGCCTCCGTGCCCACCTGGACCCCACATGCCTTGCTGCTGTGGCTTTAGGTCATTAGGCTTCTGGTCACTGACTTTCTCCTAGAAATTACTTGTGGCCCCCGCTTCCCCCAAAGTGAGAATTATCTTCCGTGCTCCATCCATTAGTTTTCCACTCACTGCACAAAACTAACACAAACTACTAGAAGGGCTAGGGGTTCATTTAAAAATACTATTGTCATTCAAACCAGCTTTACAGCAAATGTTAAAGGACCTCCTCTAGTCATCAAACCCTAAGAAAAGAGAACAAAAAGAAGAAAGAGAAAAAACAAAACAAAACCTACCAAAGATGGCCTTGGCAATTCAGGGTCTTTTATGGTTCCATATAAATTTTGGAATTGTTTATTCTAGATCTGTGAAGAATGTCATGAGTGTTTTGACAAGGGCTGGGTTGGATCTGTGGATTGCTTTGGGCAGTACAGCCATTTTGATGGTGTTGATTCTTCCAATCCAAGAGCACAAGCTATCTTTCCATTTCTTTGTATCACCTTCAATTTCCTTCATCAATGTTTTACAGGTTAAGTTTATGTCTAGGTATTTAGTTGTTTTTGATGCAGTGGAAATGTTTATACTAGTTATAAAATTCTGGGTTTTGAAGTGAAAAAAAAAAGTGAATGAAGGGCTGCAAATGGCAAAATAATCCTTTTTTATGGGTGAGTTATATTCCATTATGCATATATGCTACATCTTCTTTATCCATTCATCTATTGATGTGCACTTAGGATGCTTCCAGATCTTGGCAATTATAAATAATGTTGCTGTTCAAAAAAAAAAAAACTGTTGGCATCAACTGAGTTATGAAACCATCAAGCCACGTGTGTGCTAGGGAATTAGAAAGAGAACATGGATGCAGCAGCATGTGTTTCCAGCCAGACTTCAGGGCTGGGCAAGGAGAAGTTACAGGAGCCACAGATCAAAGAGGCGAAGTAATGATGAAGAGGACCTCTGCTTGCCATTGCCAGAGCCACAGCCTTCAGGTTTCACGGGGACCAGTAGACTTCAATTACAAGACAGTTTTCTAGATCCCACAGCTCTTCTCACCTGTGATTTGCAAAAACTGTAGCCATAGAGAACATGATTTGAGTGACTATTTTCTCAATTCATCTGATTGCATGGAACAGTCATATTGATTCATTATGTTAATCGATGCCTTAGGAGAGGTGGTGACATACTACTGCCACACAGGCAAAGTCCAGCTGCCTGACTTGTTTTTGTTAATAAAGCTTTACTGTGACCCAGTCACACTCATTCATTGGTCTACGGCTGCTTTTGAGCACCCATGGCAGAGTTGAATAGTGACACCAGAAACCATGTGGTCTTCAAAGTTTGTTGACCTCTGCCATAGGTAATTAGAGCTTAATTCTCTCACAGAATGCCAGTTGAGAAAAGCTTCTGGTATATGACTGAGGCAAAAAAAAAATCCAAGAAAGAAGTTGACTCAGATTTACAGGGGGTTAAGGGATGACGGAATATCTAGACCTGAAAAAAAACTTTTATCACTCTGAATGAGGTGGGGGCACTAAGCAAAAATGTTTTAAATCTTTGCCCATTCTTTCTGCCCTTTTTTGCATGAGGTCTATGTAAATGTTTTTTTCCAATAATTTCTCTCCTATTAATTTTTCATTTAATTATCATCTACCTCAGGTTTTTGTTTTTTTTTTTTTCAATCTGATGTGTCATGCCATATTTGTCCTTGTTCTAATCATTTCACCTTCTTAGGAAGCTGATTACAAAAATGCTATTCTCTAGCTTGGAAACAATATGGATAATGTGACCCCATTTTTTTTAAGACATGAATATACATATAAATTATATATATACAAATTCCTGCTGTACACCAAATTATTTGAAGTGGTTATGTGTGAATGATTTTATTTCCTTTTTATTATGTATATTGAAATTTTAAATTATATTTCAAATACCCTGGAAAGTATGGAGAAAAAAATACAATAAATGCCTACAAATTATCAAATGTTAACATTTTACCACATTGGGTTTATAATTTCTTAAAGAAATAAAACACAAATGCATTCTAAAAAGAAAATGGTGTTCTTTGTATGTTCCTCAGAATTCATTCAACTTTTGAGAGTATGACAATCTTAGGAAAGAAGTCATATTACATAGATGTGGACTACTTAACACCTCATGTTGCTGAAGATGTAGAGAAACAAATACTCATGCATGACTGGTGAAATTATATGTTGATACAATCTCCGTGGAAGGCAGTTTACCAAATCTCTAATAAAATCACAAAGGCCTGTCCCTTTGACCTAGCACTTCTACTTTTAGGAAATTATCCCAGAGATCTACATTACCCAGATATTTTTAAATGATGTATGTATGGTGTTTCCAGGTTGGTGAACATGTGGAGATTTGGGGAGAGTGATGTGCTCAGCGACAGCGCTGAAGCTCTGTGCCCTTTCCCCATACCTTGCCTTATGAGTTTCTTCCAAACAACTATTCTTGAGTTACTCTTTTATAATAAACAGGTAATCCAGTTTTTAAAATGCTTAATCCCATCCTATCAGAACCCAAAAGAATGTATTTAATTCCTGAAAGTAGATTTTTAAAAAAATTTTTAATTAACACTATAGCTGCCACCAAATTTAAAAACTATATTTTCACTGTTACATGGCCTTTCCCAATAGTATATGACATCTATATTACTTTGCTTGCTGCCATAACAAAATATCACAGACTGGGTGGTTTTAACCAACGGAGATTTATTTTCTCTTCGTTCTGGAGGCCAGAAGTCCAATGTAAAGCGGTTGGCAGGGTTGGCTTCTCCTGAGGACTACGAGGGAAGCATCTGTTCCCGGCGTCTCTTCGTGGCTGCCCCTCTGTGTCCTGGTGCCCAATGTCTCTTCCCCTCCTTGTAAAGGACACCAGTTGTATAGAATTTGGGCAGCCCTCTAACAACTTCACTTTAACTGAATCACTTCCCTAAAGACCTTCTCTCCAAATATGGTTGCACTCTGAGGGACTGGAGGTTGGAACTTCAACACGTGAATTTCAGAGCATGGGGTGGGGTGACGGCAGGGACACTATTCAACCCATAACAACATCCTAAAATGATTTGCACTTCCAAAGATACAGGACTTCTAAGTAAATTAATTCTGACCCACCCTCCCATCCCCAAAGGCTCCCAAAGGCACTCTGTAAATAAGTGGATGGTTACATCAGAATCGTTTGGGAAGCATTTTAAAAGTGCAAACATTCAAGCCTCACCCCCTACCCCCACCCCTGGAAGTTTGATTTAATAGGTCTAAGTGAAACCTGGGAATTTGCACTTTTGAGAAGTCCAGGAGACTCTGTCATGCTGTCACACTTAGGAAGTCCCATTTTATGGAATTTCTCCCACCTTGAAGCATCAATACAAGGAAACATTTGTAGGACATTGTCACTGCTTCATACGAGACTTCAAAAAGGACAAGCAAATTAGAGGCCAGACTGCATAAGATTTTAAAAATTAAATTCAGACACTAAAAAATTTTAAATGAGCTTTTATTAGTAAAGTAATCAAGTTATTAATGAAATAAGAAGGGACTTCCTACCCACACTGAAGATTTCAAATTACCTTTCAGTGAGGAAAAAGGCATTCTCCAAAGGAGAGGTAGAAACTGGCGCAGAAAATCATAAATAAAATAATTTGTAGGTATGGATGGAAATCTGTACACCTTGGACCACAAATTTATGTCTACAGGAGGAGTGATAAAATTTCAACCCCAGAGGTTTAACCCTTTGGTCGAACCTCACCCAGTTCCCTGGAAATGGTCCATGTAGGATGTTAGGATCTTAGGCAGTCGTGTGTGCTCTGGGCTGGGGAGGGGTGCTTGAATGAGTATCTCATAATATACCTAGATTCTTTGAAAGAACTAATAACTCTCTTAATACCTGGCAGAGGAGATTCAGTTACTCCTTGAGGGTCACTGGAAAGCAGGGGACCCTGGCTGCAGAGGCCCCTAAGGTGGGAGTTGTGGAGTATCAACCAACATCTTTCCGACCAAGGACTCAAGATTGACCCTACTTTTGTTTAGGTCCTGTGACTAGAAGCAGGGCTGTTGGGGAAGGGAGCAGAGGAGGAAATTATGTACATTTCAAAACAACAACAACAAAAAGAAAATAGCACAAAAGGTTACATTTTCAACAGATACATTTGTTTTTTTAAATTTATTCAAGTGTAGTTGATTTACAGTGACAGATTCAGGTGTACAGCAAAGCAATTCAGTTATACAGATAACATACATATAGAAAACATATATTTTCAGATTATTTTCCATTATATGTTATTACAAGAAATTGAATATAGTTCCCTGTGCTATACAGTAGGTCCTTGTTTGTTTTATATATAGTAGTGTGTCTCAAAACATATTTTTAAAAAAATTTTTTTGATAGCAACACACAATACAAAGTTTATTTTCACTGCAACCTAGTCACAGGTAAGTACATACATTCATAATATATTAGTGAAGGAAACTATTCACAAAGCCATTATTATATTAGCTTCTTTTTTTTATTGAAGTCTAGTCAGTTTACAATGTGTCAATTTCTAGTGTACAGCATGTTTCAGTCATACATGTACATACACATATGTCTTCAAATTCTTTTTCAACATAAATTACTGTAAGATACTGAATATAGCTCCCTGTGCTATACAGTATAAACTTGTTGTTTATCTATTTTATGTATAGTAGTTAGTATCTGCTAATCTCAAACTCCCAATTTATCCCTTCCCACCCTCTTCCCGCCCTGGTAACCATAAGTTTGTTTTCTATGTCTGTGAATCTCAACAGATACATTCTAAATAAAAGTCTGGAAAAGACAGGATGACCTCAGAGTCTTCTAGAAAGAAACAGAACATGCTTCATTGTCCCCCTCGACAGTCTAAGCCCTGGAATCAGTTCTATGTAGGAAACTCAAGCTGCTTCTTACAGGCGCAGTGCAGGAACTGAGTCATGACTGAGAACTGATGAAGGCTTGTCAGCCACAGCAAACCCTTTTTATTACGAAAAAATTCCTTTGCACTCAGGAAAGCATGAGCACTTTGCTGTCACTGCTATTTTTACTGTGGTTTAATTAACAAAACTTAACAACTGAGACCACATGGAGAACACATGTGAGTCCCCTGTAGACCAATTTATACTGGCTTCTCAGCCAGGAATTTTCATGGGTCAAACAAGAGTAATTTCACTAATTATATCCTGGCATCATGTTGTACAAAAGAATTCAGAAAAAAAAGAAAGATCTGTAATTTTGATTAAATATTCCAATTAAATTATTGCAATAAATACAAAAATATCTTCCTTGGCCTAATCATGTAAGAAATTTAAAGTTAACTATCTAAAAAAAAGCCTCCATTAATCTTAATTTCTCAGTATATGTTATCGGATATATACTCATTTGAGTTAGAGTTTTTCCAGGATTCCTAAAATGAATTATAACATTTTGCATCTTGTATGTTAGAGATTAGAAACCATAATAAAAACTAGGCTTTGTGCCATGTACAAAACAAAGCATAATCTTTCTCATTTTATCTTCAGTATGTCTTCCATTACTCATAAAATTACTTTCCTATGTCTTTCCTTATACTTTTGAGACTCCAAGGACCTTAGAGGTCTAATCCAGCCACTTTGCCTCTCTCTGGCGTCACCACCCACACCCACTTCTCATCAGACACAGGGACCCCCAGGAGCACTGGCTCCCTTCCCTTGTTCTCCACCAGGTCCAACAACAGGGTGATCTCAAAAATGTGTTCACTTCAGCCATCCCCCAACATCCTCCATCCCACAACACACACACCTTAAAACTCTTCAATGTCTTTCCACCCTGTTCATGATAAAGCTAAACTTAGCCAGCAAAGCCCTCCAAAATCTGTGTCTTCCTCTCAGACCATGTTCACCTTCACTCCCGGTCTTGGCCCTGTTGACCGTCTTTAAGTCCCGACACTCCCTAGGCTGTGTCTACCTCCTGCTCCCATGTCCTCCTGCCCCCAGTGCTCTTTCCTCCCTCTCGGCCTGTCTCATCACTCAAGGTAATTTTCAGAGATGCTGATGTCTTATGACTGGAATAAATCCCCAGTCAATTCTATTTGAATTTCCTGCTAATAGGCTTGTCTTAATGAAACCCTAACTCCAGCTCCACTGACTAAAATGATACTTTCACAAAGTTGGTATAAAATATGATTCTATTCAAAATTTTTTTTGTTCTTGTTATTTGTTTCTGTTTTTAAAAGCATGAGACTCCCCCTCCACTTGGATAAAAGTAAAGCAAATGTTCACATGTGGCAGGTTTTTCATTTGTAAGATGCCTGACTTGCCATCCTATGAAGGGGCAACGGCATGATGGCAAACGTCTGCCGGATGTCGTTTCCAGGTGGGAAGGAAGATCCAGTGTGCCAAGGCTTCCCCGAGCCTGGTGTGAAATCTGTCTGTGGTTACCCTGCACCACAGTCAGGAAAGAGACCGCACATCCTTTGATCTTTTGAGTCAGAAGTGCATCTAAAGAAACCGAGCCCCTGTCCACCTGAGAAACAGGTGTCCTGGTGGATATTAAGGGTGGGGGCGGAGAAGGGAGAGGGAGGAGGAAAGAAGTGGGAGGAGGTAGAGGGCAGGAAGAGTTTCTTTCTCTTTTACTGGATCTGAAACATGAGCTTTTCCAAGAACTAAGACATTTGTAAAAGGCCCTCTGATGTCTTATCAATGTTTACTTATCTTTCTTAGTTAATGACGGTGGCCAGGGACAGTAGTTAAATAAACCTCATATCATTGTTTCAATGGCCCCTAAATGAGTGGCAAAAGGTCTGGGAATGCAGGTTGATAGACTCCACATTTTTCCACAGTAATTTAATGAAGACTGTTTAAAGCATCTGTAGAGACTGGCACTAAATTGACTTGTAAATTTATTGAGTGCTTTTGAATATTGCCTTGGGGGTCCTGTCTTAAAGAAATATATCAAATATTTCTGGTGGTGAAGTAGTCACATTCATTTATTTGACTTTGATGGAAGAACTGTAATGATTTATTTGTTCTTTGAAAGCATGAAGGTAAGTATAATCTGAATAAAACATCATTAAAAACTGAGTTTATCTGACTAAGCTGTATACCAGAAACTAACACAGCACTGTAAACCAACTATACTTCAGTTAAAAACAAAAACAAAAAACCTGGGTTTAGCTGAATCTAGGAACACATTCTATCTTAACTTCAGTATCAGATGAGTCTCTGTCAGGATCAGGGACTCACAGTAAATGTTACTGGATTATATTCATATCACAAAGCTTATGATGGAAATCTAAATTTTTTTTAATAAATATCTTTCATTTCTTCTTAATTTCCAAGTTTTGATAATTTATCAAATAGACCACTGTGCTTTTTTCCGGTCTCTAAAATGATTGTTTCAAACTAGATTTTTGTGGACTCATGAGCAAAAATAAAAGGATTCAGAGTCAAATTTGATAACTGATAACCTGATAACTAAAATCAACAATTCCTAGAATAAAAATGTCAAATAGCTAATGCAGATAAGAACACTGGGTTGTAACACATGAAACCACACATGCACTGAGGCCTTTGACCTTAGCTGCCGCTCATTGTGCAAAAACTTGTCATTTTCAAAAGCATCCATATGTGTAACATAAAACTGAAAATTAAAAGAGTTTTTCATAATATAAAGAAAAGATCCATTCAAATGTGGTTATTACCATCACATATGGTAATGACATAGTAATTCCAAAGGCATGTTTGTGATGACTTTGAGGTATAAAGCAGTTAAAATTTTTCTCATAGCAACGAATGGATCATTTTTAATAAGACCAAGACTAGTTATTTTACCTGCCATTTCAGGCTACTCTGTGCTAAGCCACACTGTCATTTTACTACTTAATCTTGCAAGGCCTCAATGTGAGGGACAAGAAATCTCATATGTGATGTGGAATTTTGTCTTACGGCTCACTGAAGGGGAAAGACTTCAGATTATTCATACAAAATGCATTTGGAGAGGATAAAAAAATCAAGACGTTAGGGTCTACCTTGTATTTGGCTGTTCAGTAGTTTTTTTTAAAAATAATAATGTATGTGAGAGGGTAGAGCTCAGAGGAAGAGTGCATGCTCAGCATGCATGAGGTTCTGGGTTTAATCCCTAATACCCCCATTAAAAATTAAATAACTAAATAAACCTAATTACTCCCTCCAAAAAAAATTTAAAAAATAAAAATGCATATTAATAATAAAGTAATGGCAACCTGTCCATACACGTAACTTAATCACAAAATCTACTGTCAAAGTATTTCCTGGTTTGTTACTTGAAAAAGCTTTTACTTTCATTTACTCAGTTAAAAGGTAAACAAGCACATACTAACATCAGAAAAGTTTTATGTTCAGGGAATGTAGAAACAAAGGAACCATAATCCCTAAATTCCCGTGTGTCCTGACAGCTTCCTAGTCACTTTATTCCTTCTCGTGGTAGATGCCTTAATTAATACCAGGTAACCACTGCACATACAAAGGGGGCTTTAAGCTCTTGGAGGACCCAATTCATACCTGCAAACATTCACATACAAACTCAGAGCACATTCAGAAAAATAAGTGGTCCCCTAGTTTAAAAGTATGCAGCGTCCCAGTATTTTTGCACAGGCCAGAAAAGCTCCATAAAATATTGATGAAAAGATCTCTCAGTTTCCCAAAAGTGAGCCTCAGATGGGGAAATGTCAGCCCTTCTTCAACAGGTGAGTAAATCTGTCAGGATTAGGTTTGAGGGGCGGGGGCGGGAGACGTATTAAAGACACGTCGAGTGACTCAGAGGTAAAATTTCCCAATTTAAATTTAAACTAGTTTGAATATTTTCAAAAGAGGACATGCTGCTTGTCAGAAGAACTGGTTTCAGAGTTAAAACAGATTCCAGAAGAGTCCAGAAGATTATTCACTAAGTAATGTATTGACACCCCAAATTCTGAGAAAACAGGAAAAAACATGGTGCATTTAAGGGCCCAACTTCTGAACAGAGAAAGACATTACATGGACCTAAAGATACAAAACACTTCATTTTTTTTTCCTACTTTTTTTTTTTGGTGGGGGGGAGTAGGTTTATTTATTTTTTTTTAATGGAGGTACTGGGGATTGAATCCAGGACCTCGTGCCTGCTAAGCATGGGCTCTGCCACTGAGCTATACTCTCTCCCCACCAAAACACTTCTTTTATAAAAACATCTGTTTCCCCATATGTGAGGCTGCCTGGGAAGCCTCAGAGACTGACCACTGTTCCCTTCTGGGAAAGCACACTCCTTTCCAGAATGTATCACACTCTCAAAACCATTTTTCTAGTAGTATGTTATTATTTAAAATAACTTTATTATATTGCTTCTTGGCCTTTTGGCTAAGATCAAGCGTAAAATACTTTTATTATTTTTATTATTTTATATTTTATGTTTGTATTTTATAAAAATAAGTAAACTATTAAATGCCTGCTGTCCCTGAGACTATGGACCAGCTGCTGCATCTCTCCCAGCCTGTCTTTTTTTCCTCATGGGGAAGATGAGGATCACAATTAACAGCCAGTTCCTACTACTGTTGAAAAGTGTAAAAGCTGTCATGTGTATAAAGCTCAGTGACTGGTCCACAGGAAAAGACCAGAAAATGGTAGCCATTATCAATATCCAGATAGTTCTTCTATGCCCATGGCTTACTTTCAGTTTCCAGGGCAATTTTGTTTGTGTTATTTAAATCCGTTACTACTTCTATACAACAAAAGACAGAAAAAAATAAAGTTCTTCTTTAGAACTATTTCTTCCTTGTTGCAACAAAATGCCCTTAACCATTTGTGTGCATAGTAGACACACAAAAGGACCTCCAGGATCACTCAAACGCCAGATAATTTAAACTCCTTTTCCCATTGCCATAAACTGTGAGCAGTGAGGAAAGCATTTGTATTTAGTCAAGTGATATTACTGCTGAGACCTGGGAAATCTGAAAGCAGCTGGAAGGCACAATGGAAAGAAACCGTGTAGGCGACAGCCCTGACCAGCAATACTAAAACCAGCCATGCTCAGTCCTGTTCAGGCAGCAGGAAAGCCAAGCAGAGCAGCTGATGGGAAGCTTTGCTTTATTTGGAACAAGGGAGTACTATTCAAAGGGCTAAGGTGCTCAGGACTATATAGGTATGGGTACATGGCGATCATGACAGCAATACTGTAGATCATATGATTGGAAGCAAAGGAGCAGTGTGCCTTTCTGACTAATTTGCAAACTTCCCAGCCTAAACCACAGGACCGGGATTTCATTACAGCTGTGATTATTCCACTGGAAAAGGCCATAGCTCTGTTTACCTTGGCTGTTTCATGCCTTCCCAGCAGAGTTTTAAAAATGATTTTTAAAAAATTTTTTTTTTTGGTGGGGGTGGTAATTAAGTTTATTTATTTATTTATTTAATGGAGGTACTGGGGATTGAACCCAGGACCCTGTGCATGCTAAGCATGTGTTCTATCACTACCTTCCACCACCCAGCACTATGTTTGTCATTGTGGATGCTAACTGTTATTCACATTAAAAATAAGGATGCCTCATAGTCAAAGGAAACTATGACAAAAGGGTTTAGAAGAAAGCCAAAAAAATGTACTTACAATATACATTATCCAGGAAATAAATGAAGCCATCCCCACTTTAAAAAATCATACTAATTACATGGTGTGACCACTCTATTCCTATAACCATACAGGACTTGGTATACATTCCATGAGTACAGGAGAATAATTCAAGAATTGTCACTGTCCAAGAGCTTAATTTCTAGAATATATAAACAGCTCATACAACTTAAAAACAAAAAAAGCAAACAACCCAATCCAAAAATGGGCAGAAGACCTAAACAAGCATTTCTCCAGTGAAGACATACAAAAGGCCAATAGGCATATGAAAAAATGCTCAGTATCGCTAATTATCAGAGAAATGCAAATCAAAACTACAATGAGATATCACCTCACACCAGTCAGAATGGCCATCATTCAAAAGTCCACAAACAATAAATGCTGGAGAGAGTGTGGAGAAGAGGGAAACCTTCTACACTGTTGGCGGGAATGTAGTTTGGTGCAGTCATTATGGAAAACAGTATGGAGATTGCTCAAAAGACTAAAAATAGACTTAGCATATGATCCAGCAATCCCACTCCTGGGCACATATCCAAAGGGAACCTTAATTCAAAAAAATACATGCACCCCAATGTTCATAGCAGCACTATTTACAATAGCCAAGACATGGAAACAACCTAAATGTCCGTCAACAGAGGACTGGATAAAGTAGTGGTATATTTATACAATGGAGTACTACTCAGCCATAAAAAAAGAATAAAATAATGTCTTTTGCAACAACGTGAATGGAACTGGAGAATGTCATTCTAAGTGAAGTAAGTCAGAAAGAGAAAGAAAAATACCATATGATATCACTTATACATGGAAACTAGAAAAAAAAAGACACACTTACTTACAAAACAAAGACAGACTGACAGACATAATAAACAAACTTACGGTTACCAGGGGAAAAGGGGTGGGAAGGGATAAATTAGGAGGTCCAGATTTGCAGATACTAACTACTATATATAAAATAGATAAACAACAAGTTTATACTGATTAGCACAGGGAGCTATATTCAGTATCTTGTAGGTTAACTTACGGTTAAAAAGAATATGAAAATGAATATATGTATGTTCCTGTATGACTGAAGTATTGTGCTGTACACCAGAAATTGACACAATACTATAAACTGACTGTACTTCAATAAAAAATATATTTTAAAAAAAGGAATTGTCACTGTCACAAACTGATGAAGAAAACTTTTAGTGATAGCCGACAAATACTTTCAGCATCACTCTGCTCTTTTTGGCTTTGATTTGATAAGGATTGCCCTGCTCCCAGCATCTACTTGGAGAGATATTAGCAAGCCTCACTCACTGGAGCTATGGCCAAAGCACTTTTATACTTCTTTACATGAGAAATAAATGCTAATTATAGATAACTTCAGTCAGAAAACTAAAAAAAAAAAAAAAAAATTTAAATTTTAAATAAATAAATAAAATAAAACTGCAGCCCTATCAAAGTTTTCCTGCCTATTTAAATGTCACCCATGACTGAGTTTTGTTGGGCACTCAGCTTGCTAAAGGGTCATGGGGATGAGATTTCATGGACTGGAACCAAAAGGAAAGACTAAAAAGTTATGAGTGAGAACAGGAAAAAAAAATGCTTTGGTGATATTCAACTTTTTTCCGAGTTGTAACTAGCATTTCAGATCCACATGTGCTCCCTCAAAAATCTATGTAGAGCCAAGTCCTAATTAACATTGTCTGGAGAAGAATACAGTTTTAGTGTTTTACCAATTGTCTGCCTTCTTCAACCTTTCTAGCAATGCCATACTCACCTCAACCCAGAGGAAACACAGTCTGACCTCAACTTTCTTTTGCTCTCCAAGCAATCAGAAGCAGAGAACATACATTTTCAGCAAATTCTGAGTTTGCTTTATGAGAACGAAGATCACAATAACTTCCAAAAAAAAAAAAAAAAAAAAGGAGGAAAACAGGGAGGTGTCAACTTCTCAGGTAAAGAGTTACACTTAAGGTAATATTCCATGACGCTAAGAAATAGCCAATGAAATTACTCTTTTTTTTTTTTTTTTTCTAGTTTCCCCTTCCAACTACTCTCATAGTTACTTAAAATAAGTCTTTGGATAATCACGGTCACTTTCATATTTTTTTTCTGTAAAATTTGAGGATTTAATTGGAACTTTGCTATAAACTAACTATATAACTGTGTTCTTAAAATTCTGCTGTGTGTTTGAGGTTGTAAATCAACTGTACTATGTGGCCCTGGGATGGAAATGAGGTTTCAGTGTGTTTTATTCTGTCCTGGCCCCCTTTCCTTTCAGGCTCCTCAGTCAGGCTTACTCCAGATCCCAGATTCTGGCTTTTCTTCCCTCTTCTTACCCCTACATGACAACTGGATCTAAAACTGTCAAGTAGATTATCTGAGTTTTTCAAAACATGTAGGGCAAACGTGAATAGCACAAAACCATTCAGCACAAAGCAGCCATTTGATTCCCTTCTACGCGGCTTTAACAATACTTCCTCTTTGGGGTGGGGGGTGGACAGGAGATGGTGACAGCAGTGACCTGGGGGATTAGCTTGCTCCCTTCCCCGTTCATCCTTGATTAGCCCTCCAGATGTCCCCCGATAGATCAGCTCCTTTGTGTGTCTCTTTGTACCCTTAAGAACTCATCTGCGTTTTACAAGCCCACTCTGTGTTCAGATACTAAAGCAATAGAAGTTCGTTTTGTGATGTGATTAGCAGCTTTCTGGCTGTAATAAGAATAGGGATGGGACTTAGGGTACAAATTTGCATCTCCTTTCACCTTCCCTCTGTGACTTGTCCACTTAAAGAAGGAAAGAACTGAAGGGAGGTAAGTATGGAAAACCATCTTTTTTTTTCCCTTCCAGTGAACGTCTAAAGCCAAGAGATTTCCATCACGGCTTTCCGTGTACATATGTCCCTACATTCAGTGGGGCGCAGCAGGAGAGAGGAAGGATGCCCTATAAAGAGACTAAACCACTTCCCTTCAGTTTCTGAGTCATCACCTGATTGGAGGAAGGAGGTAACTCCTGGCAGGAATAAATAAAAACATTTTATGTGGGATATTTGTCGTTTTGTTTTGGGGTGAAGATTTTTTTCTTTTTCTTTTAAGGATATTTCTTTGGAAATACCCTCACAGTTTGCAAATAAGTATGTTATATGTTATAACAAAAAATTGAGAACAACACAGTGGTGTACTGGTCAATGGTGGGGACAGGGTGAAGGTGGGGAAGGGGAAGGAGACTGTCATGTAGTATTTGCCAGTTTCCATGGTATGAATACCGTACCATGGCTGGTTTCAAGCTACCAACATGATGTCAGCTGGGCTCAGAGTTAGGAAGAGCTGTGACAGTAAGGACTTATGAGAGGCTATAAGTAACCTTCGACACCACTTGGACTACAATTAATGTTCATCGGGGGAGCAGGGTTTAAATAGAGTAAGTTATGTGTGTACGATGTTCTAATGCCACCTGCAACATTGTGCAATCATTAAAAGAATGTGATAGAGATTGCTAATTATAATTGCCGAGGAGGAAGAAAACTTTCCTCTATCCTTCCAGGTTCTTCTGGCTGGTCTAAGAAAGAACTTGACAAGATAGATTAACAGGAGAAAAAATCACGTTCAGTTTCATACATAGGGGACCCCACATATATGAGAGGTTTAGATACAGAAAGGTAAAATGAGACCTCATGGGAGGACTAGGATGGGGGGCTGGGGCTTCCAAGGACAGGGGGGTCATTCACAGGACAATAAGAAGTGCGGATGTTGGGTTATTAAATGTTTTCCCATATAGATGGGGCCTTTTAGATAAAATTTATCTCCCATAGAAACTTTCTCCTGGGGGAAAAAAAAATCCTCGATTTAAACTCTTCTAGGTAGTTGAGGGAGAGGCAGTGGTTCCTCTTGAACCCACAAAGTCTCAGTGGCCTTTAGCTTAAAATAATCCTCAAGCAAAAGTGGCACATTTGGGGAAGTCACTTCTGAACCCCTACACTATTAATACACTTACAGTGTGTATTATATGTATATATACTGTAGTTTCCCCTGCTGTTGCAGAGTAGAGCATTCCTATGAAACAATGCATCAGCCAAAATGGAGTAAAGTGAAGAAGCAGTGACTTTAGGACCTCTTGCTAACGAATGCACAAAATAAGTCAAGTTAAAGTTCAGACATTCGCAGACGCAGTTCAAAGCTCAGGTGGCTTGGTGCTGAGAGACCCCTGACATGCTTTACAGGGAAAGTAACTTTGCAGTAACCAATCTGCTTTCCTGCCCAGTATAACTTCATTGTTCCTGCTCCCTTCTGCCTGTAAATTCTCTTACCTTGGACAGCACTTCGGTGCACGCTTTTATCTGCTAGATTGAAAGCTGCCCGATTCATGAATCACTGAATGAAGCCAGTAAGATCTTTTAAATTTACTTAGTAGAATTTTGTTTTTTAACCATATGCTCCTGAGTGAGTTCATAGCTATTGTAAAATCCTGGTTTTCTGGTTTTGACATTACATACGAAAAGGTACAGGAATAAACCAGGGCCCCTCAGAATGACAAAGGACAAAATAAACAGATCATGTTACGCAAAGTTTTCTTGAGGAAACTAGAGATGCTTACACTGCAGAAAGGAAGACTCAGGGAGAGGCAGAGTTTTTCTCCAAATATGGAAAGATGTTTTTAATAAAAAAAACATTTGTTTTTAAGGAACTAGATTTATTCTGGAATGCCACAAACTCAGAACTGGAAGCAATGGCTAGATATTTCAGACAGATACCTCATTATCTTCTTAGAAAATAATTTTATTGAAAATTTTTAAATTATGTGATTAATAATATATTTTAAAAATGTAAACCTGTTCAATGGGCTTCTTCATGATGAAATAAATAAATAAATTTCTCCTTAGAAGAGTTGAGGATAATTATCTTGAAACAGAGCAGGACCCTGTCGGGCCCTCTGGGGTACAAATCCTTTCTGTCCCCTCCCACCCCTATTTCTTGTTTGTAGGAAATAGGCTTCATTCAGCCTCCTTGACCTTCCCTGAGTTCCAAAGGGCAGATTCAAACAGTTGCTAATCAGGGAAGGGAGGGAATGCAGACAAAGGGAGGAACAGTCCAGAAACAATAGTGCAGCCTCAGGGCAGGGTCCTGGTTCCTTCTCCAGGTATACACATAATAATATCTCTGAGTTCTTCTGCAGGGGAACTGAGACCCCCACCCAGGTAGAGGATAGTAACTCAAGCTGAGCACAAGATTATTGGAGCACCTCCCTGTTACCTCCCCACCGACCAATCAGAAGAAAGTCTGACCACAGTGGAAGATAATGAAGACTCTGACCCCCCTCCTTTAAAAACTTTATTCTCCTTTTAAAAATTTTCATAGTCCAGCAGAATCTTCAAAGTTGGTTTTTGGACACAAGTCTGCCTTCTCCCCGGGTTGCTGGCCTCATGAATAAAGTAATGTTTCCTTTCCATCAACACTTGTCTCTTTTGAATATTGGCTTTCCAGCGGCGAGCTGGTGAACCTGAATTTGGTAACAATCTCTCTAGGATATTGCAAAAGAAGTTTGTCCACTGGGTCAAAAAGAGACTAATAATTCTAAAGTAACTACCAGCCCTATAATTCTATGAAAAACAATGGCTTAGGCATCACTAGACCTATGACAAAGTTTCAATGATGAGAGAACAGGTCCCATGGGACCCAGCATTTACCACCACAGCCATTTATTTTCCCATCCAGTCGTGAGATCAGTATGTTGACTGGGAGAATGCTGAGTTCTGATAATATCTAATCTAGGAAACACCCCACCCCCCCACCCCAAAAGCCTTTTTTAGGGTATCAGACCAACTCCGCAGCTCATATAAGCTGAGAACTCAAGACTTGAGTCTTATCTAAACCACAGACTGAATCCAGAATCCATCTATTCCAAGGAATTGAAACTCACATTATATCCTGAATTAAGGAATTCTTTCAAAATCAAAACAATTTAAGGGACAGAGAATCCAGCCCCACCAATTTTTGTCTCCTTATACTAAATATAATAATAAACAAGTAGTGTCCCATTTTTAAAATGTGAGTTAGGTATTGGAATTGCAATGATGAAAGCAAACCAGTCATTTATTGTTGACTGATTTTTTTAAGTTACTCTTATCATTCAGGCTATGCTAATTAATGCCTGGGGCTAGCTGGACATTCTGTAATTCAAGAGTTTTCTCTGAAAGCAGATGGAAAAGGTTGTGTAAACCCCCAGCAACTTTCAGTTCCTAGGCTTCTCCACTTCTTAGAGGGTCAGACACCTGGGCAGTGTTAAGGTTCTTTTCCACAATTTCAGAATTGAAGGTCATTTGAGAATTTAAGTTAGAGGAATAAAAAGGCTCTGTGATGACTATATTTCTTTAGAAATGTAAGGACATGTCTTCCTTTTAGTATTTGTCAATGTAAAACACACTGGCCTTAGATCTTTCCACTGAGATCCAGCTTCAACTTCCTGAATAAAATTAGTTTTTTCTTCCCCCAAAAAGGTTCCTCAGATGGCTTCAATAGTTAATTGGTTATATCACTAATTATCAGAATCAAAACTACAATGAGATATCACCTCACACCAGTCAGAATGACCGTCATTCAAAAGTCCACAAATGACAAATGCTGGAGAGGCTGTGGAGAAAAGGGAGTCCTTCTACACTACTGGTGGGGACGTAATTTCGTGCAGCCATAATGGAAAATAGTATGGAGGTTCCTTTAAAAACTAAAAATAGACTTAGCATATGATCCAGCAATCCCACGCCTGGTCATATATCTGGAGGGAACTCTAATTCAAAAAGATACATGCATCTCAATGTTCATAGCAGCACTATATACAGTAACCAAGACATGGAAGCAACCTAAATATCCATCGACAGATGACTGTATAAAGAAGCTGTGGTAAATTTATACAATGGAATACTACTCAGGCATAAAAAAGAATTAAATAATGCCATTTGCAGCAATGTGGATGGACCTGGAGATCGCCATTCAAAGTGAAGTAAGCCAGAAAGAGAAAGAAAAACACTATATGATATCACTTATATGTGGAATCTAAAAAAGGAAAAAGGAAGACACTAAGGAATTTCTCTGTAAAACAGAAACAGACTCACAGACATAATAAACAATCTTACGGTTCCTGAAGGGGAAGAGGGTGGGGAGGGATGAATTGGGAGTTTGAGATTGGCAAACATTAAGTAGTATATATAAAATAGATAAACAGGGAGTTCTTTCTGTATAGCATAGATAACTATATTCAATGTCTTGTAGTAACCTATAATAAAAAAAATAAAAACATGCAATACTCAAAATTTTAATTCTAGGAATTCATCCTGAAGCAGTACACTACGGGTGCACAAAGATGCTTTATGAGGATGACCATTACAATAGCAAATATGAGAGTTAAAATTGGAAACGTAAAATGTACAAATATAGAAAATTATTTTAATAAATCATAAAACATAAAAATGACAGATTGCTAAAGAGCTTAGAAAATGATCTAGACCTGTCATTTATTGAACATAAAAATCCATGTGCATAATTCATTAAAAAAGAAAAGATTTTATAATAGTGTAATCTTAATTTTTTAAATACATGTTCATTTGCATAGCATAAAATTGGAGATAAATTTCACTAAAATGTCAGTATTGACTGGCTCTGAGTAGTCAACTTTCTGTTGATTTTTCCCTGTGTTTTCCATTTTTAATAAATACATATATTGTTCAATCCAAGCTATTGCTTTGAAGAATAGTATATGGGTGTGTATTTTACTGCACAAACTGAGGTGAAGGTCGTTGTTGACTTTGAAAACAGTTTGATCAGATGATGAATCTGAAAGGCTGTTTAGAATATGTTCATATATCTGCTGTTGGCTTTGAAATAATCCATTAGAAGCTGGATGGGTATACAATTCTCTGTTTATTTAAAAATTTTCCCATAATAAACAATCAAGTTTTTTTTAAAAAGGAGAGAAGAATGGATTCAAGAGAAAATGGGAAGAGAGAAACTGGAGACAAATCCTCTATAAAATATAGGCAACTCTTTCAAAAAATCTGTTTTAAAGGAGAGAAATAGGATAGTAGCTGACAATATCTGAGATGCAGAAAAAATTCTTGAGATGGGAGAAAGTATCGTGTTTGCAAGTGACCCAGGAAAGAGGGGGAAAAATGAATAATGCAGAAGAGATCAGGGGCCGGTTTCTGGAGGGATGGGTTTCATCAGGGGAGGGGGAGGAGGAGGCTTTATGACGCAGGTAGAATGGCAGGAAATAAGAGAGGGAAAGTCCAGGCCAAGATGACGGAGACTTTAATGCCTCTAGAGACTGGGATTTTGCTCAGCAGATTATGGGGAATCTTCAAAGGATTTTAAGCAGAGGAGTGGCATGTTAACTTTGTGCTTTAGATAACAACCATGGGATTTAGGTTAGAATGTGAACGGACCCCTTGTTGCTCAAGATTTGTTACTTCTTATAACACATCAAAAACCTTCAATGTTCAAGTGAATTCTTTTGGAAGGAATTTCTTTTTGGAAAGCCTTTAAGTGCCAAAAAAATTAAGTTTGCATCGTAAAAGAGTATCAACATTCCTTGTGTCACTACACAATGGTCAGTGTTAGAGAGTGTCATCTTTTTTCTTTGTAACTTAATGAAGGAAAATGGTATTTAATCGCTGTTTTAAGTTCCATTTATTTAAATTTTTTAAGCTTTTTTGGAGAGGGTAGGTAACTAGATTTGTTTTTTCTTTAAATTTGTTTTTAATTTTTGATGGAGGTACTGGGAATTGAACCTGAAACCTCATGCATGCTAAGCAAGCTCTCTACCACTGAGCTGAACCCCGCCTTTATTTAAATTCTAATGAAGGTAAACATTTCCATATGTGTATTCATTATGTGTATTTCATTTTCACTGAGTTGCTAGTAAACTTTATTGGAGTCAAAGTTGAAGTTGTTATGCAGTATGTTTTAATAGCTTGAGAAATCTCCTTAAGTTTACTTAAGAAACTGTTTTTGACTAGTTCTATTATTAGCCCAGAACTTCCCTCTCAAAAACATATTAAGCTCTTAAATCCATATAAAATGTTTAGTTTTAACTATCGAGACATAAAGCATAAGGAGCTTGAAACACAGAAAGCAAAACAGAACAAAACAAAACAAAAGAACACACACACATTCTCCCTTGCAGACAACATAGTCAGATCCCCTGGGAAGACTGCTCTGCTGCCCTCAATATAAATTATCTCAATGCAGACCTTCTGCTGGTGGCTGTGGAAAGCTTTTACTTCTGTCAAATATAAACACCACTTGTAAGCTTGAATTTTTTCAGGAGAGGACTATGCAGATATCAATACAGTATTAAGCAAGAAGAGAAAGTAAGGAAAAATCTGGACCTGTTTTGGGTTATTTGCAATTTAGGGATAAAGCTTTGGTACAGTCCTCAAAGATACTGAAATCATTGGTTCCCATTAAATAGCTATCTAAATGTCCCACAAGTGTTGGGAGCGAGAGGCAGGTTTAATAGGATATTTGTTGCTGTAGTGCAAGGATGAATAAACTTTACCCATAAAGGGCCAGAGAGTAAATACTTTAAGCTTTGCAGGCCACATGGTCTCTGTTGCAATCATTCAGTTCTCCTGTTGTATTGAGAAGACAACCACAGACAGTACGTGAATGAACACAGCTGTGTTCTGATAAAACAATACTAGTGGACACTGTGGAGGGAGGGTATAGGTCAAGTATCAGAGAGCATGCTTAGCATGCACAAGGTCCTGGGTTCAATCCCCAGTACCTCCATTATAAAAAAAAATTAAATAAATAAACCTAATTACCTCCACCCCCCCAAAACTATATTAATGGACATTAACATTAGGATTTCATAGCATTTTCACATGTCATGAGATACTATTCTTCTAATTTTTTCCCATTTACTTAAAAACGTGAAAATCATTCTTCACTTATAGATTGTATGAAAACAGGATCAAGCCAGAGTGGCCCATGGTCTTGTAGTTTGCATACGTTTGCTATAACAGATTAATCATTAAAAATAATAATAATAATCAGCATTTCTGAAGAACCCTAAATATAAGCAGTCGTCTATTAGCCCAGATGTAGATGTTATAAATATTCTAGAAATGACAAACTTCAAAGAGCAGATGACCATATATACCTGAAAGTTGAGGGCAGTATTAAATTCAGCTATGCAAAAAATTCACAATTCACAAGAAGCCAGTTATTAAAAAAAAAAAACTTGTTTACACATTCAAATACTTGTCTCTATTTATGTATCTACTTGGCAGCAAGGTTGATGGTAATGAACAAAGCTCCGGGAATGGCGTTCACAGCGATGATATGAGCTAGCTGTGTGATTTGGGGCAAATTCCTTAAACTTTCTTGACTTTACTTACTTATTATCTGTAAGGCCATTGGACTTAATTTTACCTAAACTCCTTTCCAGCTATGTTTTTATGAAGTCTATTGAGTTACAGCATAAAGAATTTAACTGCACCTATATTCTTGGAATTTATAAGCCCTGAATTGAAAGAACATTTCAAAACCATGTTTGTCTTTGTTTCTTTTTGACTAACTCCAGGATCTAGACAAGTACCTAAAACATAGTAGGGACTTAGTAAATGTGTTGAATTAGGTTGAAAACTATAAATTATCTCTTTATAAAACAATGTATAAAAAGCAACTAAGTTAATTTTTGATTTAGCAAATAATTTTGAAACAAAAATATTGTGTGTCAAGCACTGAAACTGGATAGGCATCAAAAGTAGCTGAGACCCACCTGACACTAACATTGTAAATCGACTACACTGCAATAAAAGATAAGAATTAAAAAAAGAATAAGAGTCAAAGACTTCAAAGACTTCAAAGACTTTCACACTGAAAAAAAAAAGTAGTAAGTCAACATTACTAGTCCAAGAAATTTCACATCCTGGTGGTCTTAACGGCAGAATGGGGTTGGTGGTAAATCAGCAAAACGTATTTACTGATGCCAATTTTACCTTCCATTTGCTTTTATAGCTCCAATATAAAGTAGAAAGAAGAGGGTAATCAGAAATAAGACACTGATTCTGTCTCTGATCCCTGTCTTCAGAAATGAATCAGTATCATTTGCTATCATTTGCTCTCTCCCTAACACAGTCACTTTTTCACATAGACACAAACACACACATCGTGGTTTTTCCAGTTCATGACCCTTTTTCACAGGTCACTTCTGACAAATGTTAAAATGTTTGTCAGTTAAGTGAAGATTATTACATCAGTGAGGATGTCAGGTAGTGGAAAAAGGTATAATAAATAGAGAAGGGGTTGGCTCTGGATTATGAAGACTATCATTAATCTGTGAACATAACACTATCAACAGACTAACCTGGCCAGAGAGTAGCAATGGTCAGGGAAGTAGAATGTATGAGGGCTGTTGAGGGTGGTTGGACATAGAGCAGAAATCCTCTTCTCATTGCTCTGATGTTAATGATGAAATAGTAAATAAGCAAGATCAAAACTAGAATGATTGAGAGAAAGGGGAAAGGTGTTGCAAGTTTGAGGGGTAATGAAATGATCACCTCTAAACTAATTCCGTTAACTGTGTCCTCACACATTTGTAAGTGAGCATTTATAATTCTTCATTGTGAGTTTAAAAAGTTGTTAAGGATATAATATCCAGTCTATTGTAATGCAGACATTTTATATTATCTTTTAACATCTTTATTATGGTATGATTCATGTACAGTGAACTACACATACTTCAGATGTGCAACTTAATGAATTTTGATAGATGTATACACCAATGAGATCACTATCACAATCAAAACAACTAACATTTCCATCATTCCCTAAGAGGTGCAATTTTCGAATTCCTAATTTATCCCTTCCCACCTCCTTTACCCTCTGGTAACCATAAGTTTGTTCTCTGTATCTGTCAGTCTGTTTCTGATTTGTAAATAAATTCATTTGTGTCCTTTTCTTTAGATTCCACCTATAAGCGATATCATATGGTATTTTTCTTTCTCTTTCTGGCTTACTTCACTTAAAATGACAATCTCCAGGTCCATCCATGTTACTGCAAATGGCAAATTTTCATTCTTTTTTATGGCTGAGTATTATTCCATTATGTATATATGCCACCTCTTCTTTATCCATTCCTCTGTTGATGAACACTCAGGTTGCTTCCCTATCTTGGCAGTTGTAAACAATGCTGCTATGAACATTGGGTTGCATGTATTTTTTTGAATTACTGTTTTTGTTTTTTTCAGATATATATCCAGGAGAGGAATTGCTGAGTCATATGGTAGTTCTATTTTTAGTTTTTTGAGGAACCTCCATATTGTTTTCCACAGTGGCTGCACCAATTTACATGCCCACAACAGTGTAGGAGGGTTCCTTCTTCTCCTCATCCTTACCAACATTTCTTACGTGTGTTCTCTTTGATGATAGCCATTCTGACAGCTCTGAGGTGATGCCTCATTGTGGTTTTGATTTGCATTTCCCTGATGATTAGTGATGTTGAGTATCTTTTAACATGCCTGCTGGCCATCTGTATGTCTTCTCTGGAAAAATGTCTATTCAGGTCTTTTGCCCATTTTTTAATCAAGTTGGTTTTTTTTTTTTTTTGATGTTGGGTTATATGAGCTGTTTATGTATTTTAGATATTAACCTCCTGTCAGTCATATCATTTGCAAATATTTTCTCGCATTCTTTTAGTTTGTCTTTTCATTTTGTCAGTGGTTTCCTTTGTTGTTCTAAAGATTTTAAGTTTAATTACGTCCCTTTTGTTTATTTTTGCTTTTGTTTCCTTTATTTTAGGAGACAGATCCAAAAAAAAAATGTTGCTACGATTCATGTCAAAGACTATTCTACCTACATTTTCTTCTAGGAGTTTTATAGTTTCCGGTCTTAGATTTTGGTCCTTAATCTATTTTGAGATTTTTTTAAAAATTTTTTGTTTGTTGTTTTGTATATGCTGTGAGAAAATATTCTAATTTCATTCTTTTATGTATAGCTGTCCAGTTTTCCCAGCACCATTTATTGAAGAAACCATCTTTTCTCCATTGTATATTCTTGCCTCCTTTGTCATAGAGTAAATGACCATAAGTGCATGGGTTTATTTCTGGGCTCTCTATCCTGTTCCATTGATCTGTGTGTCTGTCTATGTGCTGCCCCACGCTGTTGTGATGCCTGTAGCTCTGTAGTATAGTTTGAAGTCAGGAAGTGTGATTCTTCCAGCTTCGTTCTTCTTTCTTAAGATTGTGTTGACTATTCGGGGTCTTCTGTAGTTCTATACACGAGCATCCAAGTCCTAATGGACTTCAGTTTGAAACCACTGGTGCGCAGAGTGAGGGAACGGCTGACCTGGGCGGTGGGACTTGGAGTGACCAGCAGCAGCAACGTCACCTGGAAACTTGCTAAAAATGCAAATCTCAGGCTCCACCTTAGACAACTGTGGTAGCCAAACTCCAAGATGGTCCTAACCACCCCTGTATCCTGATAGTAATACCCTTATTTAGTCCCAGGATACAATTCTGCCCACTGACCTATGGAACCAATGGAGTAAGACAGAGGTTTAAAAGACTGCAGATTCTGTCCCTCTCTCCTCTCTGATCACTTGATCTGTGAGAAACCAGCTGCCACAGAGAGTCTTACATGTCAGCAGCCCCAGTCTGGGAGGCCATCCCCCAGCCAACAATGTGACTGCAGTTTCACCAGATCCCAAGCCAGGGCCAAGCCAAGCTCCTCCCAGATTCCTGACTTGAAGAAATGGTATGAGGTTAAAATAAAAAAGTTTGCTGTAAAACACTAAACTTTGAAGTAATTTGCTATTAATAGCTAACATACCTACTGAGTCAGGAACTCAAGGTGGAGCCCAGCAGTGGAGCTCTGTGTAAGACACAAGTGATTCTGATGTGAGTTAAAGTTTGACTGCCCCGGGGCTGGGGAAGCGTAGAAGGACTGCGCAGCAGCACCAAGAGCAGGTGAGGTCGTGTGCTGGTTCCAAGGGCATGCAGCTTCCTGGGACACAGTGGACAAGGGAAGGGAGGTGGCTTTAACCAGAGTTACTGTTTTTCCAGAATTATATGTCAAAGCAAGAAAGGAAAAGGACAGGGGGTCTGCAAAAGGGTGATTGTAATGCTGGGCCATGGAACATAAGCCGCGTAAGAAGAGAAGTGAAATGATGGGGTGACGGACTGTGAACACGGCCATGGAGGAAAAGCCATAGAGAGCTGTTCATTCACAGCTCTAGAAGAAGTCTAGAAAATAAAAGAAATAATTTAGGCAGAATTAAAACTCTTTCCTGGTGGAACAGAACTCTATATCTCAACAAAACAAACTGTGGCTGTTCACCCTGGTTAGTTCCCAACTTTATGAGACTCATAGTAAGAAATACATTTCAGGGGGAGGGTATAGCTCAGTGGTCTATCATGTGTTTAGCATGCACAGGGTACTGGGTTCAATCCCCAGTACCACCACTAAAAAAAATATTATAATAATTAATTTAAAATAAATAAATCTAATTATCCCCCAAGCCTCCCCCCCAAAAAAATAAATACAAGAGGGTTAATAACATTTCATAGGTCAAGCTACTTAAGATATACAGGAAATCATGCTATCAGCCACGAGCCTAGATGTGAGAAGGTTGTACCACCCAAGGGAAGTTCAACCACAAGAAAAATGTAGGGAACGTTTATAAGACAACCCTGACTCAGTTCTTAAACATCCTTTATTCTGCAATCATGATCTTCCCAACTTTGTGGCATTACTATATCACTTATTTTATTAAATGAATATGATAGTTCTGGGGTTATGGGTTTGTTTGTTGTTAATATCCTAGCTCAGCTCTTTCCTTCAACAAATATTCAGTGAGTGTCTTAGCTCAGGCTGCTGTAACAAAAAAATGCCAAAGACTGAGTGACTTAAACAACAAATATTTATTTCTCACAGTTCTGGAGACTAAAAAGCCAGGGTCAAGGTATCAGCATGGTTGGGTTCTGGTGAGGACCCTCATTCTGGTTTGCAGATGGCTGCCTTCTTGCTATATCTCCACATGTCAGACAGAGCAAGAGATCATCTCTTGTGCCTCTCCTTAGAAGGGCACTAATCCTATTCATAGGGACTCCACCCTCATGACCTAGTTACCTCCCAAAGGCCCCAATTCCTAATGCTATCACACTGAGGATTAGGGAATCAATGTATGAATTCAGGGTGGGGTGGGGGTGGGGGCAGACATTCAGCCCTTAGCAGTGAGATTCTGCTTTTTTGCCAGGTGCAGTAATAAGCAATGGAGACACATCAATGAACAAAAGTTAAAAAACAAAATCCCTCTCCACACAGAGCTACATTCCGTGGGTCATGGTTGAAACCTGGATAGCAGGGGAGACAGATAATAAATAAGTAAACTAACAAAAAAAAAATCAAGATAATTATTGATTGAGATATGAATTATAAAGTATACAACATCAGTGACATGACTGTATTGCTTGGTGGCATTAGGAAAAGCTTTTCTGAAGGAATAATTAAAACTGAGAAACTACATTCTGTATGAAACACAATACATGGCACAGGAACACTTATGGTCAGTGACTGTTATGCTTGTTGTCTCCCTACTGTGTAGGAGCTCCCTACATTAAACCCACATCTCAAAAGCCCTAAGCTATAGAGATGTGATTATATTTTGGCTTTAGGAAAATAAATTCATCAGCAGCAAAGAGATTGCCCTGGAGTAAGTTTAGCACAGAAACAAATTAGGAAGCTATCATAATAAATCAAGAAATAGATAATGAAGACTTGAATAAAGGCAGAGATTGTGGTGATTAGACACTGTGGGGCAGAATTAAGGCAAAGCCTTAATTAGAAAGTCAAAACCAATAGGATTTCCTGGCTTGGATATGGGTACGTGAGTGTCAGAGTCACTCTGAGGTGTCTGGCTGTTGTAGGGCAGGACTGTGATGTCATTAACCAAGGTAAAGCATCTGAGGACAACACTGTTACAACTGGGTGACCACCTGCTGCGTGTGAGGTTAAGTGCTTCATAGACATGGTTAATTGTACAAACTTGGGGTTACACAAATGCTGGATTCACTCATGGAACTATGAAGGAAAATGTAACTTACTGCCCACTATAGACCAAATGCATGTGTCCCCCAGAATTCATATGTTGAAACCTAATCCCCAATGCAATGGTATTTGGAACTGGGGCTTTTGGGAGGTGATTAGCCCAGGAAGGTGGAACCCTCATAAATGAGATTCATGCCCTTATAAAAGAGACCACAGAGAGCTCCCTCCTCCCTTCCACCCCATGAGGACACAGTGAGAAGACAGCTGTCTGTGAACCAGGAACTGAGTTCTCACCAGACACAGAATCTGCCAGGGTAGGGATCTTGGACTTCTCAGCCTCCAGAACTATGAGAAATAAATGATTGTTGTTTAAGCCACACATCCTGTGGAATTTTTGTTACAGCATCTGCAAGCACTAAGATACTGACTTTATGACCACAGGCAACTTTATTAAGAAAAATTATATAAAATTACAAATAGAAATTTCTAGGGTCCTCCCATGGTCTTAGAAGAGACTCGTACAAGTGAAGAAATGTGAACCTTAAACTTCTTTAACTTCCTGGAAAGTCCTCCTTCACACAGCACACAGGTTAATGAGTTTTAGTTGCCTGCAAGACACCAAGTGATAATATAGCACAAGACTTGAATGTAGATTGAGACAGCTGGTTCTGGGAATCGTGGGTCATGGTTGAAACTTGGATAGAAGGTGAAATTGCCAAGTAAAAACATATAGAACATATATTTACTCTATAGTAAGGAGAATACAGGGCCATGTGTTCCTCTGGCACTTAGGAAAGAATCAATAAAGACACAGTATACTAGTTTCCTATTAGTGCTGTAATAAATTAGCAGAAACTTAGTGGCTTAAAATACACATTTATTCCTTATAGTTCTGCAGGTCAGAAGTCCTAAAGCAGTCTCACTGGGCTGAAGTCCAGAAGACGACAGGGCTAGTTTCCTCTGGAGGTTCTGAAGGGACAGCGTTCCTTTGCCTCTTTAGCTTCTTGTGCCCCTTAGCTATCAGCCCCTTCCTCAATCACTCCACTCTCTGCTTGTGTCATCAAGTCCAAACTCATCCTGCTCACTACACGACAGGCCAATAAATGGGAGATGAGGTGTTGGGGTAGGGAATAGTGACTTTATTTGGAAAGTCAGAAGACCGAGAAGATGGCAGACTCGTGTCCTGGAGAACCATCTTCCTCACGTCAGAATACAGGCTCCTTTTATACACAAAAGGGGAGGAGGTGTGGTTGATTGTTGCAAACTTCTTGGTGTAGGAATTATTTGTTCTTGGAATCCTTTGTTCTTGCAGCTGTCCACGTGGATCAGGTCATGGTGCCCCTGTAAAACCTCCAACAAGACAAATGTTATTTTCTATTCTGCAACTTGTTATCTTTATATAAGTGCAAAATTATTAATATCCTTCAAGGTCAGAGCCTTGAATAAGCTTTCCTGTATATTTCAGGCTAAAGGCAACATTCTTTTTCAAAAGGTGCAGAGCCAGCAAGACAAAGCCTAGAAAACAGGGCACAGGATTAAAGCCAAAGGAACAGATCTAATATGGAGTCAGGTTTGTTCTTTTCTATCACAATCACACTGCCTTCTGACTGCTGATGTATCCCTCTGAAGAGGAACATTGGGGTTACAGCTGGCCTGGGGGTTAATCCAGGATAATCCCCCATCTCTTAAGACCCTTCACTTAATCACATCTACAAACTCTCTTTTTCATATAAGGTAATATTCACAGGTTCTGGAGATTAGGACGTGGATATATTGGGGAGGGGGTCATTATTCAGCCCAACACAGATGGCCACAAAGGAAACTGAAATGGAGGGGATAATAAAAAAGAATTTAAGGGGGAGGGTATAGCTCAATGGTAGAGCACATGCTTAGCATGCATGAGGCCATTGGTTTGATCTCCAGTACCTCCATTAAATTAATAATAATAATAATAATAAATCTAATTACCTTCCCCCCCCACACACACAAAAAGAATTTAAAAAATGGTAAATGCAGTGGGGAGCGTATATCGCTCAGTGGTAGAGCACATTCATAGCATGTAAGAAGTCCTGGGTTCAATCGTCAGTACCTCCATTAAAAAAGTAATAATAACAAATAAATCTAATTACCGCCCCCCCAAAAAATCACTGTCAAAAAAATATGATTTAAAAAAATAAGCTTTAAAAAGTGGTAAATGCTAAGAAAGGAAACTCAAGGATGTCTTAATCAACTGTGTCAGTTAACTGAGTTCAATAGAGATGAGAGAGGGGGAATTCTGAGACAAAGGCACTAGATTTGTTAATAAAGAGCTTTCCAGGTTGGTTTCAAGTAGATACTAGATCTCAGCAGATTGAGCAGAAAGAGGAATACCTGAAGTCAGTAAAGGTTGACTGACTTATTTCAAGAAAAGAAGGTGACAGAAAGATTCCTCTAAGGAGACAACAGAATCCAGAGAAGATTCTTGCTTTACGTTAAGAGTGAAAGAGACTTGAGCATGTTTATACCCTTAAGAGAAAAGCTAGAGGAGAAAAACTGAAGAGAGGAAGCAAAGTGTAGGGAGAGAATGCAGACCAATCAGTGGGTGCAGAGCTGCAGCATGCCTTGCTGGTCATGACTTTTTCAGCTAGTATTTCTGCTTCGTGAGTGAGAAAACAGCCAGGACTAGCTGGCTTGAGGAGAGAATGCAACATCAAGTATGATCACTCACACTGCAGGAAGTCATAACTTGTGGACCACACAGTCTTTAGTCTCCAAAATAATCATTTGAGATGCTTTCCTTAAAAAAATTCATCATGAAGAGATAGTTGCCCACCCATGTCCATTGCAGCACTATTCATACTACTAGCCAAGATGTGGAATTGACCTAAATGTCCACAGATGGTGAATAAATAAAGATGGCATAAACCCACAATAAAATATTTTCAGCCTTAAAAAAAGAAGGAAATTTCTGCCATTTGTGACAACATGGATGAACTTTGCAGATATCACGCTAAGTGAAACGAGTCAGTCACAGAAGGACAATTACTGCATGATTCAACTTATATGAGGGATCTAAAATATTCACAGAGTCTGTTCATGGGAGCAAAGCCTGGAATTGTGGTTGACAAGTGCTGGGGCGAGGGGACTGCAGGGAGTTGCTACTCAACCAGTACAAAATTTCAGTTATGCAAGGTGAATAAACTCTAGCAATCTGATACTCAACTTAATGCCCAGAGTTAACGATGATGTACTGTACACTTAAAAAGTCTCTTGAGGGTACATCGTATGCAAAGTTTTCTTACGAGAAAAGTTTTAAATTCATCATGACAAATATTCACTACGTTTTACTGCGTATGCAGCATTAAAATTATTTTTATTGTGTAACAAAAAATATTTTTTGTGGGAAAAATCCTTAAGTACATATAAAAACAAGGAGGAAAATCTGTATTCTTACCATTTAAAGATCAAGTATTGTTAAAATGTTGGTATATATTCTTCCAGATACATACATTTTCTATGCCTTAGATGTACTTCTTTTGTTCAACAGCATGGGATTAAACTGTACAGCAACCAGTTTGTTTCTCAATTTGCAATGTCTTATAAATATTTTTAAAATAAGTATAGACCTGTTAATAGCTGCCTAACATACCATTGGATTGCTGAGCCATAATTTATTTAACCAGTCCTCTACATATTGGGCATTTAGTTTTGATTTTTTTAATACATACCCAGGACTGGATTAATATCTTTGTATAAACATCATTGCACACTTGTCCTGTTTCCTTAGAAGAAATCCTAGAACTAGAATCACTGAGTCAAATGTTACGCACATTTTTAAGGCATTTGAGCCACACGTATTGTCAAATTACCCCCCAGAAAGGGGGTGAATGTGGTTTCTGTGAACACACCAGCTGTGAATGCCCACCCTCCTGGGCATCAGATGTACAGCACATTACCGAGACAGCAGGCTCCAGACAGGGATGGTCTTAGCGTGAATCCTAATCTAATATTTACTAATGCTTTCCCACTGTAGTCTTGGGCATGGAATTTAACTTCTCTGGGTTCAATTTCCTCTTCTGTAAAAACAGAAATAATGATAGTTTCCACATCATAGAATTTTTGCCAGAGTTAAATGTAAAAAGAGAGGGAAAATGCTTGAATGATGCATGACTCAGAGCAACCGCCTGATAGTTATTATAATTCTTTTTATCTGCTTTAAATTATACTTCTGTTGACAGTGAGATCACTATGCAACTATGTAAACTGACAATTTTCTATAGCTTTATTTCCTTTGCCTATTTTTTATTGGAGTGTTCATCTTTGCTCTCATTGATTCATAAGTGATTTCTACTTTAAGGAGAATAATCCTATATATGGCATATATTTAGCAAATATTTCCCAAGTTTGTCAGTTGAGTCTTAGCATTTTGTGAATATCAAAAGAAGGGTTTTTTCAACTTTTGATTATGAAAATCTACAAACACACAGAAATGTTGAATGAACAATATATGGAACACATTTACCAAAAAATTCAGTTCCATGATATCTTAACAATTTGCCACAGTTCCTTTATCTATCACTATATAATATATTTTTGCTAAAACATTTTGAAATGTGTTGCCAACAGCATGCTACACCACATCTATATGCATTAGCAAGTATCTCCTAAGAAATGAGAATTTCTCCTGTATGTCCAACATCAACATCTCTTCAAATGCCGTGTACTCCTAGTTTAGAGAAGTTTTTAGTTGCATCGTTAAAACTCTAAAAACAAATAAATAAATAAATTAGTCTTCATAATCAAAGATCTGTCAGTGACTGAGTTATTCATTCCTGTAAAATTTCTAACAAGTCCATAAGAAACTTTAGAAATCAGGGGGAGGGTATAGCTCAATAGCAGAGTGTGTGCTTAGCATGCATGAAGTCCTGGGTTCAATCCCCAGCACCTCTGTAACCAAGCAGGACCGGGTGAGGCTTTCCAGGGTCAGACCACTCCCATCCCATATTCTCTGCTGTAGCTCCTCTCTGAAGCACCCAGATCATAGTATCTCATGTATATTTCCTGAGTTTTCCAGATGCTTAAACCACCACCAAA
Organism: Camelus bactrianus; assembly: GCF_048773025.1. Lineage (NCBI taxonomy): Eukaryota > Metazoa > Chordata > Mammalia > Artiodactyla > Camelidae > Camelus > Camelus bactrianus. The sequence goes on from NC_133540.1 coordinate 24,240,899, forward strand.
GGGAAGAAATTAACTACTTGATGATCAAGGACACATGGTCCCCAGACCTTCTGGTGCCTAGCAGTTGATAGTGTTGACTGCCCTGTTACCTCGACATCAGCTAATCAGAGGATTGTCCTCGAGCTGATCAGGCACCCTGTGACCCCCTCCCTCACTGGGACTTTAAATATACTTTGCTGAAAACCTTCAGAGAGTTCGGGGCTTTCTTGGGCATAAGTCACCCTGTCCTCCTTGCTCAGCCCTGCAGTCAACCTTCCTCTGCTCCAAGCTTCAATGTTTCAGTTTGTTTGGCCTCATGGTGTGGCCAGCACACGAACTTACCTTCGATAACACCTCCATTAAATACATAAATAAGTAACCTAATTACCTCCCCATTAAAAAAAAAAAGAAATAAAAATAAATAAATTTAAAAAAAAGAAAAGAAACTGTAGAATCACAAGTAAAACAAACAAACAAAAAAACCCCCAAGACTTTACTTTTTTTGTACCATAGCTACAATGAAGGACAGAACAGAGAATTGTCACAGGGTCGTTAGAAGTCCAAGTCACCCTTGATCATCCCATTCTCCCTCTTTTCTAAATATTCCTCATAAAGTAATTCAAATAAGCCCCACAGCTCAACAAAAGACACCTGGGAACAGAGCCTAAAAGGCGGCGGTGGGAGTGGTCAGCCTCATCTAAACGTGAGTCAACAGACCAAATGACAGCTTGAAATACTTAGTTCAACCCTCCATGAATCGGCCGGACGTGCCAGTCACTTGTCTTCTGAATACCTGCCATCTCCCAGGCACAAAGGTGTCTGCTTCAGACACTCCCCAGCAGAGAAGCCCTACTTTTGCAACACCTCTTGCTGCAGTTTTAAAAAAAGGAGAAAGAAAAGGAGGAGGCTGGTGTTCCCAGAGATTTTTCTGCAACCACAAATGTAATAAAGACAAACTCGTGTTGTTTTCCAACCATTTATGCCACTCCATATTCCACCAGAAGAGAAAAAGTTTGCCATTGAAATCTAAACCAAATGATGCAAAACAGAGGTTATAAAATGTGTGCCTATTTGAACTCTCTCACTAATGTGACTCTTGAAGTTTGGGAGGAATTCAAATATTTCACTTCTAAATATGACTTAGCAGAGAGGCTGGCAGTCCTTACAGACTGCAGAACTCAGCACCTGCCCCAGTGACATTTAATGAAAAACAGAAGCATCTCCCTTTAGCCATGAATTCAAACAACTTTAAATTATTACCAGTAATGGGTCTGAAACCCATTATGAAAAGTGTGGGTTTTTTGTGCGCTGGAATTTATGTCATCAGCAACTCCTTGGAACCAGGAACTTTGGCTGTATCAGCAGAGAGAGAAGCAGGCGTCCACAATTACCTTGCATTCAACCAGGCACCCACACGAGAGCGTTCCAGCCAGCCCAGCCGACAAAATACAGCGGGAGATGTGGTGGGTTTCCTCCTGTACTCAACCACACTCTTTCCAGGCATTTAAAGTTCACATTCTATGCCAGCATACAGATACTACCTCTCCACATCTTACTGAGTCTTTTTTTAAAAAGCACAAATAATCAAAGTAACAAAAGTACTAGCTAACATTATGATTATTTTCAGTTTATGGGATCCCTCGGTGTAAACTGTCTTACTATGTGACATGCAATAGACATGCAACCGAGTTCTGTTAATCCACCTTCTCCTTTCTTGAGATTTCACAATGATCCTTCAAGGGGATATGGATAAGCAATAAACCCACTTAACAGGTAATGAAAGTGGAGCTTGAAGCAACTTCATGACTTCCTCAAGGTCACACAGGAAGATGATGCTAGGTCTCAGGGGGTACGTGACAGCATTGAGACTGTCACTGAAATTCTGTTAATCGGGTGCCTGCGCCGCCATGCCCTGTAGGTTAGGTTCACTTTAGTTCTCACTCTGCCTAAGGGGCAAGGCTCTGGGCATTTCAACCCCAGGCACCATCCACCCCCAGGAAGGGCAAGCTGAAAGGGCTGGGCTGATGGAAATGTAGGAACCGAGCCCCTACCTGTTGTGGTTGAGTCAAATCTCTGCCCAATGAGAAGGCAGACATCCACATATGTTGCCATGGGAACGGGCAAGAGAACCTGGGGTTCCGGGGAGCAGAGGACCAAGGAAATGGAAGTCATGCTGCTGAGTCTCAAAGAGAGATGACTGTGTGCCAGGACATAGCATCTCTAGTGGGGACTGAGGCTGAGCTCTGGAAAAAGAATCATTAGATACTTATGGTCAAAGTAGTAAGATTTTTGTTAAAGGTTGTTCTTTTTTAATTTATTTTTATTTAAAAAATTTTTATTAAGGTGTGGTTGATTTACAATGTTAGTTTCAGGTGTACAGCAAAGTGATTCAGTTATACATACACACACATATATACATATTTTCTTTTCAGATTCTTTTCCATTGTATGTTATAACAAGAAATTGAATACAGTTCGCTATGCTATACTGAAGGTCCTTGTTATTTATCTCTTTTATACATAGTAGTGTGTATCTGTTAATCCCCAACCCCTAATTTATCCCTCCCTGCCCTTTCCCCTTTGGTTACCATAGTTTGTTTTCTATGTCTGTGACTCTGTTTTCGGTTTGTAAATGGAATGTGTATCATTTTTTTTAGATTCCACATATAAGTGATATTATATGATATTTATCTTTGTCTGACTTGAAAATAGTAAGATGATTAAAGATCCCAGGAAACATGAAAAGTTTGATGTAGGAAGCCATGTCCACCTAAATTCTGCCACCAAACCAAAAAAATGCCTGTTTTTGTCCATTCCTCTTATTGTCAAATCTTTTGTTCTTCCTCACACACCCCATACCAGGACAGGTGACACAGGCAGCAGCAGTGTGGTTCATGTGTCACATGATCAGGAACAAGGGGATGGTATGTCCTGCAGGTGCCACTCACATGGCCATGCCATGCACCAGTCACTGTTGAATATAATTCAAAATGCAATTAACAGTAAAAGCTAGCATTTCACTCACCAGGCCCTGCCCTGAGTGCTTGACCTGCATTCTCATTTATGCCTCACTTCTTTCCTGTTAGACTTTATCCAACTCACTGTGAAGAAACTTAAGCACACACAGCCAACATGTGGTAGAGATAAGTTTTCCACCCAATCCTTCTGATGCCAAAGTATAGTGCTCTTAACTACTCTATTACACCATCTTTATTGAAATAAATTGGTGTATCTAAAAATTAAAATAAATGGGGGGTGGGATAGAAGAGAAAGAAATGCATAAATGCATGAGGAGATGTTATCCACATTCTTCTATAAAGGCAAATTCCATTCCCATGTGAAATATGCAGATGATGTTTCCTGCCACACACACAAAATGCCACCATAAAGGACATCAGTAAAGCACTTTCTACACTGCATGCGTGGACGGCCAGCAGTTGGGTAGGTGTGGTAACCAGCTGGGTCCCCTGCCCCAGATGGTCTGGAGGAGGTGAAGACTCTCTAGTGCTCTCCCCTGACTCGATTTCCACTGGAAAATAAGCATCTGCCTTCTCACTGCAACTTACAATGTCCTAATGTTTCTTGACTTAGTAGCAAGGGTCAAAATAGGTAACATACTAAGAATGAAGAGAAAGGTACAGGCATTGGCCTCTCCGGGGAAATCATAACATATGTTACTCTCCACATTCCAAAGCGGGAAAGTGCTGCTTTTTGAAAAGTATTTATGGGCAAGTCTTCCTTGATGAGGATGATTTGAAGGCAGAGAGCGTGAGAAGGACTTACTGCCTGCAAAAGCAAAGGCGGTTTGTTTCCATTCTCTAGTTTGATCTCTGCCATTGGGTAACTAGGTACAGCTAGACTGACAGTTACGGCCCATTTGATCGAATGGAAACGTTTGGAAATAAAACTATAGACAGATGGCTAAATTTGTTTGGATTATTTTAAATCATGAAATGCTAATGTCTTTAAAATATGACCTTCTTCAAAGTGCCTGATGCCAAAACACTGCAGGCAGTCTTAGTAAGAGAGTTAGAGAGTTAATTTGTTGTGTTATTTTTTAATGTCCATTGATTATTTTGTGACAATAGCCACGTCTACTTCAAAATGCTTTACTCAATACACTTACTGAAAGAGCCTTTTAAAAGAAAAGTTATCGATCTGTACGTTTAAGTACAGCTCATTGAAACACTGAAAAAATAATAAGGACATCAGTATGAAAACATTTGATAAAAAACAAGTTTATACTGTACAGCACAGGGAACTATATTCAGTATCTTGTAGTAACCTATGGTGAAAAACAGTATGAAAACAAATTTATGTATGTTCCTATATGACTGATGTATTTTGCTGTACACCAGAAACTGACACATTGTAAACTGACTATACTTCAATAAAAATATATTTAGAAAAAGAAAAAATAAAATCAATCGCTCCAACAACAACAACAACAACAACAACAACAACAACAACAAAGAAAACGTTTGAAAGCTAAATCTTTGTCTAATATGTAACTTTAACATTCTCCAGGGTGAGGAGCTACCTGGGAGATGAAACAAAAACCAAAAGCCAAAACAAACCAAAATACTCCTTCTGCATAAAAGTCCTGACTATACCTTCTCCCCGTCCCCTGAAATACTAGAAACAAGATTGGCTCTTTTTCTTCTTGCATCTCTAGAGATCCAAATTAGTCTTAAAAAATGAGAAGCACTCTATAATTTAAAATTTTTCTAAGTTACAAAGTAACTTTTCATAGGTAAATTCTAGAGAAGGAAGTGGCTGAGAAAAGCAGTGGTCGAAGAAGGCAGGCAATTCAGTTAAGTCTGAATCTGACCCTCCCTTACACACACGCACACACACACACACACACTGCCTCACTGCCTAAGCATTCCTGACTTGTCCATCTCACTATATAATGAACATATTTTGATAAGATCAGGATAAAATTTCTTTCTTTTTTTTTAATTTTCTTTTTTATTGAAGTGTAGTTGATTTACAATGCTAGTTTCATATGTACAGTAAAGTGATTCAGTTATATATATATATATATACACACACATATATATACACATACATAATTTTCAAATTCTTTTCCATTATAGTTTATTACAAGAAATTGACTATAGTTCCCCGTGCTATACAGGAGGTCCTTGTCGCTTATCTATTTTCTATACAGTAATGTGCATCTATTAATCCCCATCTCCTAATTTATCCCTCCCCTTCCCTAAAAGTTTTCTCTTTTAATAAAGATGAAACTAACACCAACTACACTGCAAGGCACTTACATGTATCTTAGGACTGAGCTAGCACAAAGGAAAACAGAAACAGCTTTGCTATTGAGCAATGTACGTGGAGTTAAATAAAGCCATTCTGGTAGACTCTTGTTTCATGATTTAAGGTTTAATTCACAACTTTATTTTTTATACACAGATGCAAACTAGTGAGTAGCTGAACTCTGGGTCCAAGTACCAATTTTAAGTAACTAGAAACCATTAATTGTCCTTTTCTAATTCTTTTACTGTATACTCCCCTCAAAACCTGGATCCTTTCCCAGTGGAACTCCATTAATTAGGAGGAATGTTTCTTGAGTGTTCTTAAGTTTTTGTTTCTCTCTCTAGAAATGAATAAAGCATATTATCCTGATTTGGAGGAATGCAATTTCACAGCAGAATATTTATTTTAAAAATTATTCTGAGCTATCATTTAAAATAAGAAAACCATCCAAACACCAGGCACAGTTTTTTTAAGGCTAGTCATTACAGGACAAAACTTAGCCAGACTAGCACTCTCGTGCCTGACGTGACTCCAAAGTACAAAATGATGGAACAGGTCAGCCACCAAATGTGGAGAGAGACACATTCATTAGAATATGGGGCAACATGAGAATGAGGAGAATAGGGGGAAATATTTTTAAAGAAAGGAAGGAATGCTCCAAAATTTTAATAGTGACTGCCTCTAAGTGGCAGGATCATGAGTCATATTTTCTTCTTCCTCACACCTTTTTCTACATACATCGTGCTTTATTCCATTTCGGGTGGGCGCAGAAAGAGGTGTGGTTCAAAAATTCCAACGTCAAAAAGGCAGAGGCTCAGATATTACTGGCTGAGTGTCGTAAGGTAGATTGCTTTGACTTTTCTGTTGGTGTAGGCAGTTTCCATGGAGAATAAGACAGACAGTTTTTGCCCACATGGTAAAATAATAATTGAATTAAAATGCATGCTTGTGTTTAAACCCTAAGATTTTAGAGGAAGTAAAAATAAAATGTAAGGGTCTTTTCAATAGCCCTTCTGTCATCCGTTATCTGAAAACCTGGACACAGTTTTTAAACCAACGTAATTGATTCCTTCAGAACCAGTGTTTTAGTTTCTCAGGGCTTACAAAAATCCCTGAAATGGCCACTATTAATCTAATTTGTAAAGCTCGTAGGTTGAAGCTTGAGACATTTGCATAAATTAAACCTACCAGTCATTAATCCAGAGGTGACCTTTGTCAGTCGGTGGTTTGTTTTCTGCTTCTCTGGACACAAAGGGAGGACACAGTATGTTTGAATGGCTCCCTGTGTCTGGTATTTTGTGACCCACAGGCCAGGTCTTCGGAACACAATGAGTCAGCCCTGGGCTGTGTCCTCTGTTCTGTGCCGACACTGACAGAGCACACTGGTGGGATTTCGCCCTTGCCTTTGTCTGCAGGCTGTGCAAATAAGATGCTTTCACAAAGCAAGAAAAATAACTTCCCAACTACATGACCATATAAACATTTTCCCCTGAACTTAAAGTCGTTGAGTCATAAAAATGGTTTGTTGCCTGGGTGGTCAGAATATAGAAGCATATACAGGGAAGATGGAATTTACCCTGGAAAAGATCATTTCCCAGTCTGGTAAAAGCCTCAGAAATGTTAAATTATTATTGAATGTTGAAGAAATTATATCCCATTTGTTCTTTGTCCTCTAACCTTGGGGTTTTGGGTTTTGTTTTTTTTTTTTTTTGCCTTATGATTACTGAAAATAAATTAGTTACCTCATGTACATATACAAGTTAAAAATTTTTTTAATTATATTTTGTTACTTGGAGGTAAGCTCTTGGGACTTACAAAGGTTAGTGTTTATGAACACAGATTAAGGTATTAGCATGCAATGTTATAGTAAGAGTCAAGAAGTTTCCTGCAGTGACAATGAAGTCTTTAAATCCCCCATAGCCACACCCAGAATGCACTCAAGTTCTTGTGGGGACACTTCGGTGTTCATGTCTAATCGAAAGGGTAAATACAGAACATGCAGATCCTCTTGCATTCGTTCGGTTATTCAGCAAGTGTTTACTGAGTCCTACTCTGTACCACGCACTGCTCAACGGTCTATGAGTAGAGACAAGACCCCCACTTTCACAGAGTTTATATTCTAGTGGGCAGAGACAAACAAATATATTTTACAACATTGAAGAGCACATTGAATGGCCAAAGATAAGTAAACAGGAGAGTATGAGAGGATATTAGAGGGAGTAGCCAAGACCAAGAAGGAAAAGCCATTGTAGGGAGGAAGGCTCTTTGGGACACTAGTCCACCATCTTCTAGACCTTCTGGCTTTCTGAATAAAGTCATTATTCCTTGCCCCATTACATCGTCTCCCAATATACGGGCTTATCATGTGGCAAGCAGAAGGAGTCTGGACTCGGTAACAGCACTGCTTAGTAATGCTATATTTATGCTATGTTATGCTTGGTTTGTGTTCAGGAGGGACTGGCTAGTACTTGATCAACTCTTTCTCCCAGGTGAGGGGAGGAAAAGGCCATTAGTGTGGGAGTAAACAATGTAACCCCTGTCATTAGTGAACCCCTGTCTATGAGACAAGAGAATCTTGCTAACCCAGACCCTCATGACAATTTGAGGGATGGTTTAAATGGATTCCACCTGCCAATTATCTGTGCTTCATTCCTTACTTGTAGGTAGTACAGAAAATTCATTAAAAGTAGAGGGATATGGTCTCCAAAGTGGTAGAGAAGCAAGCCAGCTTCTTAGTGATTCTGCCTCGAGAATTTCCTTCCACTCTATTTTGCCGACATCAGTACTCTTGCATTAGATTTTTTTAAAAGAAGGAGATGAAAAACAGAGAAACAAAGCAGAGATTCAGCAGAAAACTGAACGAAGAGGTTGCTCACCCCTGTCAATTTTATCTTTAAGGTGAGATTTTATGGAAAATGGCACTGTGTTGTTGTCTGCCATAATCAGGAGGAAACATTTTGCTATGTTAACGAGCCTCTTTACCTCTCGTGCTGAGGTCTGATTAGATGCCTAGCAAAGTATTTCCAAATTTTTTGTTTCTATGAGACTATGATTCCAGCTCTCCAACTTCCTTAAATTCTAGTTTAACTTGGTGTGGCTTTAGGGTTCCATTTTACCAGGAATAATCATGTTGTGTGGTAATTAAATCTGTAAAACTGATTTTCCTAAAAGTAAACAAAGACTCCATTGAAATTCCTGAACATGTAAGCTCTCTTTCCTTTTGTCTTGCTCCCTCCACTTCTTTCTTCTCATTTTCCCCTTTTACTTGACACTTTATTCTTTACCTTTTCAAATGACTAGATCACCATAAACATTTTTTCTTCATACACACACACACACACACACACACACACACACACACACACACACACACACACACACACACACACACACCTGGTACCGCTCACCCAACAGCATCTGCACTGATTGGCTTCCTCCACAAAGGACAAAGGGTCAGTTAGAGGAGCCATCCTTCAGTGTGCAGTGAAAATCTGACAGGCTGGCTGAAATCAGTGGAAGTCACTGCCCTTACAACTCTGCAGACAATTAAGTAATTGGATCCATATGTGCTGACTTATAGATGCTTAAAAAGAAATTAACTTCAACATGGAGCTCTGATTTGAGTAAGAAAAGGGGTGGAAGTTGAAAGACACACCTACAACTCTCCATCTAGTTTATTTCTTGGCAAATTAGCATCATGTCTTCTACAGAGTCCTGTGCTTGTGTTACAGAGTAAGTGGCTGTCTTAAAGCTGTTCTCAAGAAAGTAGTAGCCGAACCTAAATAATTCAGTGTCTCTAAGTACATGCATACGTGCGTACATATTCTATAACTCTTAACACCATTATATTTCTGAAAAATAGCGTTTGACTGGGAGTTCCTCAGTCAGAAATCTATATGTTCATTTGAAGACAAAAGCATGAATAGAATTTAAATTCAAATAAAGTCTTATTAAAAATACAAAATCATTTTCATTAAATATTAAGAAGGGCTCCACAAAGTTTAACATATGAAAAGGATGGTTTTATTCCTGCAGGTGTGGAGAGGTAGCAAGCAGCTCAGAAGAGGAACTCTGGGGTCAAACCCTAGGTCTGCTGTTTACTAGCTACGTAACCTTGGGAAACTATCTCATTTCTCTATACTAAATTGCCTAATTTATAAAACAGACATAAGAGGGTTGTTGTGAGGATTAAACTAGTTAATTCAAGTAAAGGTCTACAATAATGCTTATCATATAGTAGGTGATAGAGAGATTCTTTCACATTAAACTTGCTTCTAACAAGATCCATTATGGTGCACGTTTGTTCTATCATTAACTTGCTTTGGCTTTTGGCAAGCCATCTATTATTTTATTTTTATAAATGAGGGTACTGGGTATTGAACCTAGGATCTCGTGCATGCTAAGCGTGCACTCTACCACTGAGCTGTACCCTCCCCAACAGATAATTGCTCAGTAGAGCCCACGTAAAGCCATTTAATGCCAGTTTTCTCATTTGTATAAAAAAAGACACCAGATTTCATTTCTAACATTCCATATATATAACATATATTTATATTTCAAGGACCTTTATTGGACCTCAGTAGCACAAAAACTGGTTTCAATATTGTTGTGTGTGATGTGGGCTCAACAAATCTAAGGGAGTCACAGTAATTGAGTAATTGATCACAAACATTTCTAGTCTGGATGCCAAGTTTGGGGAATGCAGAGGTAGCACCATGATAATAAATAATAATAAAATATTCCTTTCAGCCCAGTCAAGAGGCATGAGGGAACTCTTTCCAACATTCTTGTCAAATAGTTCATGTGGGCACTCACTGTAGAAACGAAAAAGCTGAACATTGTTCTTGACTAATTATCAGGAAGAAAGTCAGGCAAAGTGCAGCAATGCTAGACAACCCGTCCAAATACCTTGGGATAACATTAATTGGACTGGATTGTCTGGGAAAGAGAAGTGATATTTTGCAGGATGTTACTAGGGAGTGAAGGTCAGGATTGAAAGGATGAAATGCTTGGAAATTGATCAACAAAGTTTTCTGTACTTTGTCAACCACACATCAATTGGCAAGCTACCACACAAGGGGTCTATTTGAGACAAGGATGCTTTGGGCTTATCTTTTTCTTTCTCATAAAATGCAACAAAATCTCTGCATACATCAACTGTTCATTTCATGTTTATTACATGAATTAATGAAACTTCTTAAATTTTCAGCCAAAGGAAACTGAAATAGAGCCAAAAGTTAGGGTTTCAGAGAACCTAAGAATCTGCAAACTTAAAGACTAAATACCTCATATTTTAAATGAGGGATTTGATAAATTAACCTGACCAAAGCCATATGACTTAGTGACAGGAGCCAGGCAGGACTAAAAATTCAAGTTGCCTGACTCCTAAGGTCATGCTATTTCCGTTACACCAAATGACCTTCACTTTAGGTGATGAACAAAATCATCACAAGCCAAGATTCAAAGATCAAGTTTCTGTTCTATCAGCTTAATGTTAAACTCTAGCCCCCTCAAGCTCTGTGGTTCAGAAGAGATTCAGAACTCCATGACTCTCAAAGTCTTAAATACGCCTTTAAAGAACTTCCACGCCAGGCTTATTAGCAGCTCTACATCACATATAATTCACCTAGTAAACAATAATTGTTGTCTAGAAGTCATTTGGATCTATTATGAAAATTCTTAAGACTGTTTTTGATAAAGACAAAAAATAAGCCTGTAACCAAGGTTAAAAGTCAGAGTAGAGAAGATAAACCCAAAGTGTCTCATTTCTTTCTTTTTTTTTTATTTTTAAAGAGAGAAATATTATGAAGTGGGATTGTTCCTATGTCAATCAAACAATTTTTTACCTAATTTATTCTACATTAGAAAACTATGTAAAGATCACCAATATCTCTTTTTAATGTCTCACAAGAACAAAAGTTTTCTTGATGCCATTTGGTCAATCACTTTAACCCAGTAGCCTGGGTAAGAATCACCACAATGCAGAGGGTGTCTGAATGTTGGCACATATGAATGCAACACATATGTTGTTGCCTCTATTATTTTTGTACCTGATATAATTGAGAGTCTGCTACATCCATATCTATGTAGTAGTCATTTTTTTTTTTCCAGATTTGCCAGGCATATGAAGGATAGAAAGATATCCATACTGTCAAAAGTGCATGCCTTTTTTGGAGTTATGGTTTCTTGTGAAAATATATCTTTTGGCTCAGATGTTAGCTTGATGCCACATTTATGATCAGTAATGTTTTTTCAACTAGCACATGTGCCCAGGAAGATCCTGGGAAAATTTTTGAGTGAGCATCATACTGAATAAATGTCTTAGCATGCTCGATAGCCTAATTTTATACATTTGATATCTCTACCATGTCTAATTCACCATTTCCTCTAAGCATAGAGAATGCCAATTTTAGTCACACACATTTTCAAAAACAATATTTTTTTTTAAATTTACTATGACTGTTTTCTATAACTTCTTTTTTTAAAACTTTTTTTTATTGATTTATAATCATTTTACCACATTTGTTTTCTATAACTTCTGTTGTTAGTTTCTTCTTCTGTGTTAATTTGGGAATAGCAGTAGATAATTAAGGGAGGACTAGAAGAACTAATATAGGGAATAACTAAAAAGCAGGGAATGGGTCTAGACTCAGAAGTGGTCAAAATGAAACCAAGGATCAAAAGACAAGTGTATATCCAAGTGGCCAATAGGCATGTGAAAAAGTGCTCAATATCACTAATTATCAGAGAAATGCAAATCAAAACTACAATGAGATATCCCATCCTAGCAATCAGAATGGCCATCATTCAAAAGTCCACAAACAATAAATGCTGGAGAGGGTGTGGAGAAAAGGGAAGCCTCCTACATTGTTGGTAGGAATGTAGTTTGGTGCAGCCATTATGGAAAACAGTATGGAGATTTCTCAAAAAACTAAAAATAGACTTACCATATGATCCAGCAATCCCACTCCTGGGCATACATCCAGAAGGAACTCTACTTCAAAAAGATACATGCACCCCAATGTTCACAGCAGCACTACTTACAATAGCCAAGACATGGAAGCAACCTAAATATCCATTGACAGATGACTGGATAAAGAAGATGTGGTATATTTATACAATGGAATACTATTCAGCCATAAAAAAGAATAAAATAATGCCATTTGCAACAACATGGATGGATCTGAAGATCATGATTCTAAGTGAAGTAAGCCAGAAAAAAAAAAAAGAAAAACACCATGTGATATCACTCATATGTAGAATCTAAAAAAAATAAAAAGAAGACACTAATGAACTTACCCACAAAACAGAAACAGACTTGCAGACATAGCAAACAATCTTATGGTTACCTGGGAAAGAGGGTGGGAAGGGATAAATTGGGAGTTCAAGATTTGCAAATATTAACTAGTATATATACAATAAATAAGTTCCTTCTGTATAGCACAGGGAACTATATTCAATATCTTGTAGTATAAAGAAAAAGAATATGAAAAGGAATATATGTATGCATATATATGACTGAAACATTATGCTGTACACCAGAAATTGACACATAAACTTACTGTATTTCAATTTAAAAAATAGAAAGAAAGAAAAGCGTATATCAAAACCAGAAGTCATGTACTGGTGTGAAATCCAGAGAATCAGACAGCAGCGAAGTGGAAGAATGGGCAGCCAAAAGGAAACGAGGCCCCCAGTAGATAATTGAAGTTAGAGCAAGGTGTTGGTAGGGGAAGTCGACATCATCCATGCAATTGAGAATCAAAAAGAAAACACTCTTGGAAAGAAAGACTCTCGAGTAAGCCAAGGTCTGTCTCCACTTTTGAATGTTTCCATCTATGGGCGAGGATTACTCCCACCATAAAGAGAGACAGGTGTCTAACCAGGAATCAAGAGCAGATCCTGATAATGTTAAGATCGACTTTACTAGGATGCTTAGAGTGGAATTTTATTCAACAATAAGTTAGATAACAAAGATACAGCAATGAAGAAAACAGGCAAAATGTCCTACCCACATGAAATTTACATTTTATAGAGGTAAGTAAATCACAGGTTATTGTTACTGAGTCCAAACTCGTTCTGCTCACCATATGACAGGCCAGTAAATCGGGAGACGAGGTGTTGGGACAAGGAAAATCTACTTTATTCAGAAAGCCCACAGACAGAGAAGATGGGGGACTAATATCCTGGAGAACCCTCTTCCCCAAGTCAGAATTCGGGCTCCTTTTATACTAAAAGAGGAGGGGGTGTGGTTGGTTGTTGCAAACTTCTTGGTGTCTGGATCCTTTGTTCTTGCAGCTGTCCATGTCGGTCAGGTCATGGTGTCCCTGTAAACCTCTAACAAGGCAAATGTTATTCTCTGTTCTGCAACTTTTCTCTCTACATGGATGGGAAAGCTTTACACCCTTAAAGGGCAGAGCCTTGAGGATGGGCTCTCCTGTCTATTTCAGGCCGTAGGCAACATTCTTTTTAATTAAAAAGGTGCAGAACCAGTATGACTAAGCCCAGGAAACAGCACAGGATTAAAGCAGGGGAACAGATTTGTTCTTCTCTGTTACATTATGAGCATAGTTACAGAACACAACTTTTCAGACTTGAAAGGTAACTCAGTTTCTATCCTTAGTTAGGTCAAGTTCCAAAAACTGCTATCCTAGTATTTGCTGTAATCAATTCTTGAACTTGTCTTTTATTTATTTATTTATTTAATTTTTTTTTTTGCTTTTTCACTTTTCTAGGTAAATATTTTTCACATATTCCTTTATTCACTTCTGGAGCCATATTGGTTTTAAGTTCTCACGCATTCATTTTTTAGTATCTCATAATTTCCATCCAATCAATATGAATTCAGTATTTCTAGGCTCCATTGAAGACATCAAGAGGAGAGAGGGCAAGGCTGTCCACTCAAGGAGTTTTTGTTTCTGCAGGAGTCCATATGTCCTCGGGAAACTGTCAGATCAGTATGAAAGAGTGATGGGCCACAAGGGAGGCACTAAGTACTACGGTGGTGAAAAGGCTATGATAACAGAGGATGTTTTCCAGATTCCCAGAACAGAACTGAAATCATTTTCAGTTGGCAGGAATCAAGAAACGCTTATAGAGAAATCTATCAAATGTAAAAGAAAATCAAATTAGATTAGATAAAATTTAATGAGTAAACATTAAATTTAAGAGTAGGGACTACATCTGATTCCTCATTTTATCCGTAGTCTCTAAAATCAGAGACTGGAACTGGATGTAAGTGAATTAGTGAAATATTTGTTGAACCGATCTTAGACTGGATTAAATCCTGAACCATTAGGACTTCAAACAGGTAAAACTGGGACAAACAGAGGAGGTCTTTTCAAAGAAAAGACACGCACAACATGAGCAAAAATAAGCAAAGAGAAAATGTGAGCAGAAGTTAGCCTGATCTGGATCGTTTGTAGTGCTCACCAAAAAGGTCTATTCGAAGAAGGGAAGGTATAGATCAGTGGCAGAGTGTGTCCTTAGCATGTGTGAGGTCCTGGGTTCAATCCCCAGTACTTCTATCAAAAACTAAATAGATAAACTTAATTACCTCCCTCTCCTGTCTGAAAGTTTAATAACTTTACGTGAGACACACTGGTTTCAGCATCCAGTGAAAAGTGTGAGCCCGATATCTAGGAGAAGCGGGGAGGGGGTGAGACACCCAGGCAGACTCTGTTTCAGATGTCTGGCTGAAGGGTTTGAAAGGGGCGCAGGAGCAAAGCCCGAGGCTGGAACGAAGAGTGAGATGCAGGTGAGGAAGACGACAAGCGAGGTGGGGCAGGACCTCTCAGGATCAAAGTCACAGGAGGAAGAGGCTCTGGGCTGTGGACACTGGCCTCATCTTGGCCTTGCCATTAGCTGTTTTTGTTTTGTTTTGATTTGGGGGCAAGTCATTTACTTCCCTGAGTTTGTTCTCTCATCTGTAAAATGGAGATGAAACTTACATGATATTATCATGTCTAAATATGACAAATTTTGTTAAATACCCGACATACACAGTATGCCACCGTAAAAATGAGTATGTTTTTATAGAATTATATAGGGAATATGTCTACTTGGAGAACATGTGAATATATAGTAGTATATTGGTTTCCTAAAGCTGCTGTAATAAAGTACCACAAACGAGTGGTTTAAAACAACAGAAATGTATTCTCTTACCATCTCAGCAGCCAAAGTCCAAAATCAGTGTTGGCAGGGTTGGTTTCTTCTTGGAGGCTCAGAGAGAGAATCTGTTCCATGCCTCTGTCTTAACTTCTGGTGGTTGCTGGCAAACTCCAGTCTCTGCATCTGTTGTCATGTGGCCCTCTCCCTGTTTGTCCCCGTGTGCCCCCGTGCCTGCCCTTTTTTCTTAAGGACGCCGGTCATGTTGGCTTTAGGACCTACTCTGCTCCAGTATGACCTCATCTTAACGAATGACATCTGCAAAGACCTCACTTCCAAACAACGTGAGGTTCCAGGTTGACCTGAATTTGGGGGGAACGCTCTTCAACCCAACATAAGATGTGTATTCCTAATTTATCCTTGTTTTTAGACTCACTGCAATAGGCTATTGTTATAAGAACTAGGATTTGGGGCCTTAGAGGGGAGGACAATGAAATGGTCATGGACCCAGGTCAAGGAGTTTGAATTCCATCTATTCCTCTTCCCGGCTGTGTAGCCTTGGAGGCTACACCCTCTTCAGTTGTTAGCTTTCTCATCTGATAAACAGGGAGCAGAAAGTTCCGAGTGTTTGGGGAGGACTGAGTGAAGGGATGTGTGTGATGCACTTAGCATGGTACTGGCCCAGAGGGACAGTGCGTGGCTCACTCCAAGGAAGCCAGCCTGTGCCGCAGGTGGGCTGTGAGTGGGGGTTTCTGTTCACATGAACCAGATGACATGATTTCATCCAGCTGAGCCTGGCGCTGTGTGCAGAGACATGTGCGTCTTTACGACTTAGCACTCTGCTACAAGTCTTCCCCAGACCTGCTTGTTCAGCACGAACATGAATGATTGACCACCGCTGGTGACCCACGTCCCATAGAAATGCCGGGTCACATGTCGCTGCCCTTCGGTGTCTAGCATTTCAGCTTGCCCATCGCCTTTATACACTGTTTTACTGTTCTCCAAAAAACAACTGCTGCTTCTCCATCACCAACCTCATCAATTTCTTCCTTGAGTTATTTTTGGAAAGAATAATGGTAAATTATATAAATAAATAATGTCTTAACTTCCATAAATATAATATATTATCTTGCTAATATATTTTATTTCAATTTTTTAAAATAAGAAAACTGATGTTCAAATGGATTAGATGACTTAAATACAGCACTTTGCTGTATCCTGACCGCTGGAGATATCTTCTGCTTTTATTAGCCATATTTTAGGTAGGAGCTCATCGTCGATCATCTGGTAATGAAATATAAAATTGTAATCAGTATACGCAGTTTGTGGTGGTCACCGTCTTATCCACAAAGAAAGCTCACTACTATACGTTTGAATAGTCTTAAGACTTGGCCTGAAGTTACACTGGCAAAATCTATATTGGTTTCCTGATGGTTTGCTCAATTCAACACTCCACTGTGTCAGCTCATGGCTTGCCAGTGTGCTGTACAGAGAAGTTTGCTGGGGAGAGAAATCTGAAAAATCCCTGTGCTATTCATGAGGCACTTTTATATCGAGTCCACACTCTTGTGTTCCGTTGATTTTACCGTGTGATGTACAAATGCAGCGAGGCAACATGGTACCCTATAACACCACACTTCCAGCCCCCAGACAAATATTCTCAGGATTTAAAGAAGGTGATTTTAAGAGTTTCTGTGTGCTCTTGCCCGTTAAAAAGTGCATGCATAAGGATGCAGGCAGGGCTTCTTACACACTGATGTCTAAGATCAAGAAAATTACTCATTCATTTCAAAACTCAGGAAGCCCAAGGTTGTGTACCAACTCCCTGAATTGAGAGGCAGGAAATACAACAAACTTCCTGGCAATTCACAAGTTGCATATGCTCTGGATTTGCTATTTTGGATCTACCTGTATTTGAGTGTATCTACACTAGCGTTTCAGTTTACTTTACAGTAAGTACAGACATTTTCATTGGTATCAGCTACGTGTAACAGGCAAGGACGCACTTCAAACAACAAGGCATCTTGGAGCATGTGTGCAGAAGATGACACGAGACTGCTTTTGTCTTCTGAGCTCGTTCCTAATTTCTGTGTCTGAGCTGTATCTGCCACCCATGTGTAAATCATTTAACAGAACACAGCTTTGATGAGTTTGTGCCTTGCCTGAACTTACTTTTTTTAAAATCCTGGAGGTACCACAGAAGAAAATGAAAATGATCTCCACTGCTTTAGAAACTGAACTTTACAAAAGAAAAATATAAACATTTCTCAGATTTATTTCAGAGCATTCTAAATCCCAGGAATGTTTATGGATGCCAGGCCACACAGATTAAGCAATTTAGAGATTTCGGGCAAGGGGGCCCCACTTTGCAGCAGGTTTGGAAAAGAGAAAGCATTTCAGCGCATGTTCTGCCACAAAGCATCTGGCAGGCTAAGTGAGAGCTTCAGAATTCCTTCCGAAAGGGATGGGAGACTTCCTGTCATTCCTGTGTGTTTCTGCATGTGGGACCTGGGTGGACAATGCAAAGTGTAAACAGATGTAAATGGTGAGGGAGGAGGCCAGGCCAGGCTTTGCGCTGCACACTCCCCAGGCCCAGGTCGGGCCTCTCCCCGGAGCTTGCCGGGGACAGTTCCTCCCAAGTTACCGGGCGCTTGAATGGTTTATTTCACCAATATTTGCTTATGGAAATAAAGGGGCGCGGCCAGGGCGGGAGGAGCGGGTGGAGGAGGGGCCTGAGGCCGAGGGGCTCGGGCTGAGCACCAGCAACCTTGTCTGCTATGATCATTAACCTTTCTGGGGAACGCGGCTGCCCGAGCTCTGAGGCTCAGAATGTGAGGACAGCCCCGCGGACACCGCGCAGGCCGCTCGGACCGCTCGCTTTACCTCGCGCGCCGTCGCTCCAGCGCAGTGTGGCAGAAAAATGAGACTTCAACAATTCTTTTTCCTTTTTTTAATCTTTATGATGAGTCCTCTCCTTATCCACGGACAGAGAGCAGGTAGGACTTTGACACTTTTGTACCGAGTAAATTGTTTTTTATGCCTGTTTGTGCCCATGGGCCTCCGAGCACGACTGTGTTTGTATTGAAAATCACTTGGGGTGGGAAGGGATCAATTGGGAGTTCGAGATTTGCAGATACTACCTACTATATATAAAATAAACTACATTCAGTATCTCGTAGTAGTCTATAATGAAAAAGGATATGAAAACGAATATATATATGTATATGTATGACAGACATTATGGTGTACACGGAAATTGACACATTGTAACTGTACTTCAACTTTAAAAAACCACTTAGGTGTGCTTCGGAGAATTGAGGATAAGTGTGTAGGATTTCAGAAATTTGTTGTCTATCCTGGTAGGTCTGTTATTTGCATGTTTTTAAAAATAGCTAGATTTTAAAATGGTGATAAATATTTTATCACTATTTTTCTAAATTCAAAGAAAATTGATTCCAAAGCTAGCATAGGTATGTTATACTTGTAAGTAAAAAGACAGCTGTTATTTCTAGATATATAGTCAGATGTGCCACTTTAAAAGGTGCCATTTTTAGTATTATCACGTTTGGTCAAGATAAATAATATTAATTCACTTGACATATTTTTCAAGGATTCCATCAGTTGTGTTGTTCTTAAATACCAGGAATTTAGTAAACAAAGTTATTCTAAAGTGCTTTTACTTCAAAACTAAATATCTAAGATTTCAAAGCACTGGCAAGTTAAAAAAAAGAGTATATACATATATATATGTATCTATATATAAAGTTTTCTAAGAAAAAAGCCAACTAAATTTAAATAGAAAGGTGACAAAATTTATATCCAAATATGTTAGATTATTCACTTGATAATATACTTCCCCATTTAGAACAGAAGATGGTGCATAAGTGATTAAATATTCAGTCTCTGCCTTTTAGTTAATCAGAAGTTTGATCACTGAGATTATTTCAAATAAGGGCTCCTGGTCTGCCCTTTTACATAAGTAAGAAAAAAATTTCAAATTAACAACTCCAAAAGCATCTGATCCTTTCTTACTGTTTCCAGCAATTGCTATTCAAACTGTTTCTCCTCTGCACGGGGAACTATATTCAGTATCTTGTAATAGCCTATAATGAAAAAGAATATGAAAAGGACTCTATATATAACTGAATCCCTGTGTATACCAGAAACGTGAACTGTTAGGAATACCTGTCATGCATTTGCATCACCTTAATTTGTTTTATCACTGCACATCTGAACAAATAGCAAATAATCACAGTATAATTTGGATCGAGAATGTTCCCTCACATCCTCCAAATTAAACAACATTAATTTTTGGTAAATGCTTCTCATATTTTTCTTTTTTTTTTCCCCTGCAGCTAATTTGGCAATGAGGAGAAAGCTGCCCAGATACAACTGTCTTCAGAGGAGATGTATACCCCTCCATTCACGAGTCCCCTTCCCCTGAGGTACTTCTGATAGAAAGAGTTTTACTGCATTTGGGCAATGTTCCAGATTAGATATCCCTGAGAATGTTTATTCATATTTTGCACGTGTGATCATGGCTTGACAGTGATGTCTGTTTCAGGAACGCATACTCACAGCTGGCGTAGTAACAGTGACATGAAATGATGTTTGGGAATTGCTTTCATCATTTAATGGAACAGATGAGGAAAATCTTGATAGTTGTTGAATTTGAGTGATAGCTGTATGAGGATTAATACTGTTGTATGTGCTTGAGAATTTTCGTAATTGAAGAACCAAGCACTAGGAGAATTTAATTATAAAGGTATCTTTAAAAATGAGTTTTGGAAAACACTGACTAGCTCCCTGTGTTTTCCAGAACAAGCACATTTCCCATTAAGACCACTGTGTGCTAAAAATTTTCTGGACACATTTGCCCAATATCACCAAATGGATGATGTATTACCCTCAATACTTAGTAGTTTATTCTTTCTGAAAACATTTCTTTTAATATGTAAAATCAACTTAATATTACTGACATGGCAGCTTTCCAGCTTCACTAATAGAATTGGTCTAGATGGTTGCATCTTTAAGGATAAATTCTGAATAGCATTTTTCCCTCTTTTTAACATTCATGGAAAAAGCAATGATTTTACACCACCACCATCACCAGGAATACTGTTTGAATCAACTAACTTCAAACACCTGTTTAAGTTACTTCATACTAAAAAATAAGGAACTTGACATTCCATTGTAATGATTTTAAGCTCTTTAATTTACATGAAATGTATCTTCCTTTAAAAAAATAAGTCATAGAAATATCCTTCAACTGGTTAACAGAACACAGGCAATGGCTAAATTAGCGTATTGAGTTGGCCTGTGGACTGGGGTATTTATGGCACTTTTCATTCAGAGGGAAGAATGATTGCTGTGCCTGTTTTAATACGCGCTTTTCCAGCCAGTGAACACCCGGCGTCAGACAGCAGATGAAGGAAGAACAGTTCAGTAATAAGCATTTATTACGAGAACCAAGACAAAAAGCCAAGTTCTCTATGCCTGTATCTGTAACAAATTTGTTTTTGCTAGTAAAACATGAAAAATAAATTTGGTGGAGGAATCCAGAAAGATACAATAAAAAGTTCTTGAGAAGCCAATTAATAGGGACTCAAACATGCATTAAAAGGATTTTATATGTGAAAAACATCCTTTGGTATGTGTAGATAATGCATTTCAGTCTGTTATGTAAATAATGATAAAAATCTGTGCTTAGGATGGGTGGAGAAGTTCAAGATTTCTCCAGCCCTCCTCCACAGATAACAAAAGAGGCATCTTGCAGTAGCGAGGGAATTCCTGCATATGCAGGGAAAGATACCTCACAAACGCGAACAAAAGCCCTTAGTCGGCCACAGGTTATATTGGTTTTCTCCACAAACCACCTGCCATAAAAACTCTGCTGCCAGTAAACAAGATAGACTAGGGACATTTGAATTGTCAAAGCTAAGGAAAATTTTGACCTGTAAACCAAATTTGTAAACCAAAGGGAAATTTGAGTCAAAGCCACATAAGTCTGTTAAGAACAGCAATCCTTTACAAAAGTTGGGTAATCCTTTTAAAGAATGGCTCAGGTTACAGCGTCCATTTTCTCAGTGTTTAGACCAGTCCTGCATTCCAGTTAACAGTTTTTTAAAGAATGTGTAGAAGTCACATTTTAGAATCCAGCGATAGTATAAAAGCCAGTGCAAGGTAAACGTTAAGATAGTTTCCCAAGATCTTGCTCAGCCAGCAAAATGCTACCTTCGGGTTTGATAGCGTGATTCTCACTGTCCTAAATACTTGCACATTTTTAATATGTCTTGCGACCAGGTACTTTGACAACTGGATAAAAGCACTGTAAACGCAGGTGTTAGAACTCTGGCGCAGAACCTCCTGTTCATTTGCCCCCCTCTGTTTCCTTCATGCTTTAGATAAAAATCACAAGTTACTTGACTCAGTTAGGGTCAAGGAAGGTAAAAGGATAGGTAAGGTAAACAGTTGACTTTGAAGTTTTACAGATTAACCCTTTAGTGTGGTTTAGGATGGGAAAGCCCTATTACCTTTACTCTGTCCATTTTTCCTTCTCCTGGAGTCCTTGTCAAAGATCTTCAGTGAGATTTCCTAACAATTGAGGTAGTTAAATAGAAAATCTATGCTGTGTAAAATTCATTTTCTTCGTGCTTCTTTTTTCTCACAAATATTTTGGCATCACCTTCAGCCCTCAGTGGTTAGAGTGAAGGAAAGCAAGAGAAGGGTGAAACCCAAGCTTATAGGTCGGTGTGAGAAGTAGAGCGGAAATGAGGTAGGGGCTTTGGTGCTAATGCTGTCCCGTTCCAACAGTATTGTCTCACTACAGCCTCGATTTTATTTATAAATACGCTCTCCTGGTAACTACACACTCTGCTAACATGTATTCTTTCCAGCTTTTTAATAATTATTATAATATATGTTCACGGTAGGACATTTTTTTCTAACAGTCTAGGAGAATGTCAAGTCCAAAGTAAAAGTCTGTCACCCTACCTCATTCCTCGTTTTCATTTCCCAGAGATAACGGCTATGAAAATGTTTTTGGTAAAGGTACCTTTCAATACATGAGTTTAAATTGAGACCAGTTAATACCCTCTTATCACCCTTGATTGCCATTCAAATGTAAATGATTCTGGTTGTCTATTTTCTGCCTGATTCTTACCCCCTTACAGTCATGGGCTTCTGACCCCCCTGATCAAACCTCTGTCCTGTCTCCAAAATTTTTACTCAACTGTCCTGGTGTCCTGGCCCTTCTCACTCCATTCTGCCTCTTTGGCTTAACCGAAAGCCAACGCTGCACCCAGAACCTCCACTTCAGTGGAGCACGTCATCACCACCTTTAGCAGGGCTCTCGGGAAGTTAACTCTTCTTTGATGCACCTCCGATTTCCATTCAGCTGTATTTCAAACCTTTAATGACCTCCAGTTTCCTTAAACTTTCTAACCCCCTCATCCAACTCACAGCAAGAGATAATTCCTCTTCCCAGAGAAAATGGAGATAATTAAGCTTCAAAATCAGACACTGCCCTCAAACTACAAACATCTTCATCTGCAACACTTCTCCTATTTTGCCTTCCTAGTCTTCCATTAAGAGACTCCTCTCTTGGGCGTGGTTACTCTCTCCACACCTCAAGCACCGTGATCCAGAAATGACTCGCTTCCCCAGAATGTTCAAGATGTCAAAACTGATCTCTTTCAGGGGGAGGGATAGCTCAGTGGTAGAGCATGTGCTTAGCATGCACGAGGTCCTGAGTTCAATCCCCAGTACTTCCATTAAAAAATAATAATAAATAAATAAACCTAATTACCTACCCCCCCACCCACACACAATAGGAAAAAATAAAACAAAAAACAAAAAAACAAACCCAAACTGATCTATTTCATCTTAGGAAAAAAAAGAAAAGAAAAAAGGTGCACCATTGACCCCGTAGTGCACTCTGGTGACTCGTTTCCTCCCGTCTGTCTTCCAACATGCTGCTTCCCAGGGAGAGTTCCCTAGTGACCTCCTTCTTCTGAAATCCAGTGAACACATCAGTTGTCTCTGTGGGTCAAAAGGTAGAATGAGGGGGGAGGGTAGAGCTCAAAGTGCTAGAGCGCATGCTTAGCATGCACTAGGTCCTGGGTTCAATTCCCAGTACCTCAAATAAACCTAATCCCCCCCACCCCGCCGCCAAAAAAGAAAAAAACTAAAAATTTTTTTTAATTAAAAAAAAAGAAAAACATAGAATGAATTTTCCTGGTTTCAGTGACACCATGCTTCCGTCTGGCTATCTCTGGAATAAGAGATACTTTTCCTCTTAGGACCCGTACGGGGTGTTCAACTGCCAACCTGGCATCACCTCTGCTGCCCTGCAGACTCTGGAAGCCCACGGCCACAGTGCACGAGCATGTCTCCGACACGGCTTCCACACAGCTACTCCTGTAACTCGACTCTGTTCCAGTACCATAGATGTCATCAGGAAGGACTTCCCTGCTGGCAAAAAAGCAGTACCAGAATAAAGTCTTAATACAGGTCAGGAGGGGAGGGTGTAGCTCAAGTGGTAGAGCACATGCTTGAGGTCCTAGGTTCAATCCCCAGCATAAAGTAAGATAAATTTAATTACCACCCCCCCCAAAAAAACTAAAAAGATTACATAAAATTTAAAAAAAGAAGGGTCACATTCTTGCTGAAAGATGGCCCCCGTCCCTGACAAGCCAAATAACTCAGAGTCCGGGTCTTGGGTCTTAGAAGAAAAGAGGCAGCTTTATTGCTTTGCCGGGCAAAGGGGACTCACAGCAGGCTGGTGCCTTCAGAACTGTGAACCCTCCTTGGGGATGGGGTGGGGTGGTTATATAGCCATAGCTCAAACAATGAAGTACTGATAACAATCAACAATCATTTTCTCAGCAGAAGACTTAGAATGGCGTCACGATGCCTCCAGGTGACCGATTCTATAGACGCCAGCGGTTGTCACTCTTTCCATCTCTTTATCTCGCAAGCGCCCAAGGCGTGGTCTTCTGGGTGTTTGGCCTACTTCGTAAGGTTACAGTTCTGTGACCTCCCTGAGAACAATTCAGAAACCAAGTATGAGTATTGCTTTTGATTACTGGAATAAAGCAGAAGCAGTAAGATCAATAGCTTTAGTTTTAACAGTGGGCCTGGGACTGTGAGCAGCAACCGGTCAGTCAGATTAGTCGACCGTTTTAAGGGCAAGCAATCTGTTAGCCTAAATGCAGCCACTTTATTAATCCTCCTTCAACATCTTAAAAAAAAAAAAAAAAAAAAACAGTTCCTTCCCCTACCCGATACTGTTTTCCTTTTCCTAGGTTGTTTTTCTCCGTAACACCTAACACCACGTGACAGAACATATGTTTACTTTCTTGTTTGTTTCGTGTCTGCCTCTCTCCATTAAAACGTAAGTGCCAGGACAACGGGAACTTTGCTTTGATCCCATCTATGTGCCCAGTGACTCTCTGTCGTCAGCCCTCCAGAGATACTTGATGCGTGACTGAATGAATACCTAAAAGTAGAGTCTTTAATTCCTCTCTCTCAAGTATTTCTCCTATGTTCTCAAAACCTGGAGGATAATTATAAAGCCATCAAGTACTAGATGTTTACTATATATGAGGCCCTGTGCAGTGAAACATCCGTGTTCCTGTCCCTTCTACCTGACTCCCTGCTTCCTCTTTTTTTTTTTTAACATTTTTTATTGATTTATAATCATTTTACAATGTTGTGTCAAATTCCAGTGTTCAGCACAATTTTTCAGTCATTCATGGACATATACACACTCATTGTCACATTTTCTTCTCTGTGAGTTATCATAACATTTTGTGTATATTTCCCTGTGCTATACAGTGTAATCTTGTTTATCTATTCTACAATTTTGAAATCCCAGTCTATCCTTTCCCACCCTCCACCCCCCTGGCAACCACAAGTCTGTATTCTCTGTCTATGAGTCTATTTCTGTCCCGTATTTACGCTTTGTTTTTGTTTGTTTGTTTTTGTTTTTGTTTTTTAGATTCCACATATGAGCGATCTCATCTGGTATTTTTCTCTCTCTTTCTGGCTTACTTCACTTAGAATGACATTCTCCAGGAGCATCCATGTTGCTGCAAATGGCCCTGCTTCCTCTTTTCATCTCTGTTACTACTGTCTTAGTGCCATCGTGTCTCTCCAGCATCACCTCCACACCTGATCACTCCAGCCTCCAGCTCTGGTTCCGGAAAGCCCATTTTTTTTGTTTTAGCATCTGATCTTTTTAAACTGTAAATCCGATCATGATCCCTTGATTAAAATCCTCCACTGTCTCTGAGGTCTTCAGGACAGTGAGAACGCCCATCATTTAGCAAGGACCGCCTTACAAAATGCCCCTGCCCAGCCCCGCCTCTTCTCCCCTGCCCTCTCTCCGAGCGGATGAGAGTTAAGACTGGGCTGCCTGGATTCTAGCTCTGGCCACACGGCTGACTCGCTGCTGATCCTTGGTAAGTCACTTATCTTCTGTAAGCCTCCCTCCCCTTCCACGTCTGTGAGGTGGAGCTAGTAATGGTGTTTACCTTATCATCGCCATAGCTACCACGTAGTAGGTGCTAAACACACAGTAGCTAGAGTGGTTACCATTACTTTCATGTCAGTCCATCCTTCACCTCTTGCCAATCCTCAAGCTACACTTCTGCCTGCAGGGTCCTTTCCTTACTCTCTCCCCTCACTATCAAGTCATCCGTCAAGACACCTTCCCTGATTTTGATACCCCTACCAATATTAGATGCCCATTTTTTGTTCTCAGCACCATTTGCACACTTCTGCGCAAGTACTGAACTCACTGCATGGTAATCATATGTCCACTAATGGGGTTCCTCCCCTCTTTCCTGAAAATTCTCTGAAGGCGTAGTGCAGGTGTCTGGACTGTTAAATTAACATTTGTGAAGTGGAGCAGAACAGTAAGCCTTTTTTCAACAGCTGGTAAGTTGAAATAGAGAAGTTTGCTACAGGTCTTGGAGGAAGTACCCGGCATGCCTGGAGGGGCCCCCTGGGAAGAAGGCAGTGTGCAGACCGAGAGCCAGGACCTGGGGTATGTGCCTAATAAGGGCCCTGTGGGTGGAGCACTTTGGGTTCCAGGGCTGGAGCCATATTGGTGAACTTGATGCAGGAAAAACGGATGTGGGGCATGAGGAGGGCCGTGTCCCAGGCTTTGGCTGAGCCCCTGGGATGTGCCCCGCCAAGTGTGGGTCCTTGGCTTCATGCAGGAAAGAATTCGAGTGTGAGCCACCGTTGAGTAAAGGTAGATTTATTTAGAGAGATACATACTGCATAGAGTGCAGGCTGTTTCAAAAGGCAAGAGAAAGGCCACAAGGTGTGGGAGTGGGTGGGTGCTCACATTAAAGTAAAAATAGGTACACACTTTTTATGTTGCTGAATCCAAACTCATTCTGCTCGCTGCATGACAGGCCAATAAATTGGGAGACGAGGTGTTGGGGCAAGGAGTAGCGACTTTATTCGGAAAGCTGGCAGACCGAGAGGATGGCAAACTAATGTCTTGGAGAACCATTCTGCTCTAGTCAGAATACAGGCTCCTTTTATACAGAAAACAAGGGGGGGGGGTGGTTGGTTGCTGTAACCTTCTTGCTGCAGGCGTTCTTTGTTCTCAAAGCCATCCCTGTGGGCTAGGTCATGGTGTCGGTGTGAACCTCCAACAAAACAAAGGCTATTCTCTTCTACACTTAGAGTAAGGGCTGTCTCTGAAGAGGAGAGAGTGAGAAAGGGAGGCCAGGCATGGTGTTACCTGTTTTTATGGGCTCAGTAGCTTCACACGCCTACAGGTGGGACCATTCCAACTACCCTGGGAAAGGGGCTGGGACTCCCAGGAATTGGGCCACCACACATTCTTTGGCCTTTTGCGGTTAGTCTTGGGACGGTCATGGCGCCTGTGGGCATGTTATTCACCATGTTACTATGTTACAATGAGCATATAATGAAGCTCAAGGTCTACTAGAAGTCAAACCTCCCACCATCTTAATCCTCACGGCCAACTGGGAGTTGAATCCTCCACCATCCTGGTGTTAATTGCTGTCATTCCTTGAAGGGCTGTGCCCTGCCCCCTTCCCTCATTTTCAAACCAAAAGAGTTAGGTTTTGGTCAGCCCCAGGGAGTCTTATCTAAGGGGCACATTAGGTAAACAGGCCCTGGGAGGCAGGGAGACTCTTGGTCACAAGGGCTGTTTGTGGAGGGGG
This sequence comes from Camelus bactrianus, assembly GCF_048773025.1. Lineage (NCBI taxonomy): Eukaryota > Metazoa > Chordata > Mammalia > Artiodactyla > Camelidae > Camelus > Camelus bactrianus. Next base: position 24,268,464 of record NC_133540.1, read on the forward strand.
TGTGTCACATCAGGCACTTCCATTTGCTTGTGACCCTGCACTGCTCTCCAGGGCATGTGCAGGAGGGGCTGGGGGCCACATAAAGCACACACCTGGCAGCAATACCATGGAGTAGCTGAGCTAAACTCTCGATGGTGGCTTGTATTTATTTATCTTTGTATCTTCAGCTGAAAAAGGTGCCTGGGCTACAGCAGGCACTCCATAAATTTTGCTGAATGGAATACAATTAAACGTTTATATTAGCATTCAGGAATTACTACCATCATGCCCCAACACACATTTTCAGCTTTATTTCCTGATATTAATTGTCAAACTGAACTCTCGATTCCCTACGTCTGTGCTGTTCTGGAAGGTGCTTCCTCTTCCAGAAATCCTTCCCTCATCTCACCAAGCTGAAACCCCTCGCCTCCCCCAGGGTTCTCTTCAAATTCCATTTTCTGTATGAGACCTGCCCTGATCCAAGTAGCTTAAAATAATCTTCCACTCTCAACAATCACTGCATTTTTATTTGTTGTTATTTTTGTTGTTGTTGTTTTATTTGGGGGGCATAATTAGGTTGTTTGTTTATTTTAACGCAGGAACTGGGGGTTGAACGCACTCTATCAATGAGCTATACCTTCCCCCGCACTACATTTTTGTCTGTAGGTTTTTTAAAGCCATTTATCATACTCAACTTTACTTCATCAAGTTTTATCAGCACTAGAATATGGGCTCCTTGAAGACCAGACAGCCCCTAAAGTTTAGATTATAACCTTATGGTGTATGAGCAGCCTGAGAGCAGCTTTAAGTATAGGGGATTCCTGCATGGACTATAATATCTGTGGGATGTCTTGCTTAAAACTAATTAAAATATAGAAAATTACTGTTTTCTCAATTAAACATAGTCCAGCATCCAAAGACCACGTTAGAGAAAAATCCCTAATTTACTGATGAATTAAAACTTTTCTATAAAGACCATAATGCCTTAATGGTAATATTTATAACATATTGAATATATAAATGTATAAAAATATAGCTGTTTTGTATATTATTATAATAAATGTATATTCCCCTATACAAAATATGTATATGATGGACTAAAGCCTCATTTCAGAGTTTTCTTCACTTTGGAGACTGATTTCTCATTACAAAGTGTGTAATAATTCTTTTTGCAGCAGATATTTACTTAAAGTAGCTGTTCTCGGGGAAGGGAATAGCTCAGGCGTTAGAGTGCATGCTTAGCAAGCCCCAGAACCTCCTCCAAAAAAAAAAAAAAAACCTAATTACTTCCCCTCACCAAAAAAAAAAAGTAGCTGTTCGCTGTCATTTTCAGGAATCTAAAATTTCTTTGTAGCATAAATTTTCTGTTTGTTCTCAGTTAAGTATTCAATTAGTGACATAGTGATAGCAGGTTAACTGTATTATTACAGGGCAGTAATATATTTGAAAAATTGATTAATCTTAGATAAGAGCAAGAGAATATTTATTTTATTTATTTTTATTTTTTAGGTGCCTTGAGAAAAACAAAATCACCTATTATTAACTTCTTCAGTACATTTCATTCTTGGATGTATCTTTTTTTTAATAGTGATGTGTGGTATTGAACGCCACAATTCCCTCCGCAATACCAGTAATATCAGAATGTTAGATGAGTTCTAAACTTCCTGATCTTAACAAATTATAAGCAGTTGTCACCAGACACAGTCAAAATCTTGTAAGCGTGTCTACAATTCCTCAGAATATTGCTAATTTACAATTAAAATCCTTGATAGTTTACTTGTTACCACTCAGATTATTTATAAATATTTATAAAAAAAAATAATTAATCATACAAACCACATATCTTGTGCTTTCTACATTTTTTTTTTAACATATGCCTCTGTTGAGGCATATTTTACATATCATATAATCCACTAATTTCAAGTGTACAATTCAATGACTATTTTTGGGGGGTTTTTTGGGGGGTAATTCCATTTATTTATTTATTTATTTAGGAGATAATGGGGATTGAACTCTGGACCTCATGCAATCTAAGTATACACTCTGCCTCTTGAGCTATATACCTCCTCCACGGGGTCATGGTTATGGTCATGTCCACCTGCACATCCGTGGTCATGCCAGGAGCTTGGTCAGCCACTGTCACTATTCCAGCCCCTTCAGCCTTCCAGAGCATTGACCATTGATTGGTCCTTTTCTCCTGCTAAGACTGATTATTTCCATAATTGCTGCCAGTATTACAAGTTTCCTGCCACTCTATCTTCATCTCACTGTTCTGGAAGAATCCTGAAGTCTTCAACCAGGCATGGTACTGCTGTTGGAGTATACCCAAGAAGTCAGATTGGAAACCCTTTGAATTCTTCATCCAATCCCATGCTGTCTAGCAAACCTACATTTCTGTGGTCAACTTGCCTTACGCTTCACTTTAACGGCTTCTAACTTTTTCTACGCACCTCAAATTTTAGACCCTTATCTTCCTCATTTTCAGCAGAGGGCCTTGCCTCACGTCACAGAGAAAATGCAAGTCATCACATGGTATATCCCTCAGCTCCCAAGTATAAATCCCACCTCACCCGCCTCCCACTCTGCTCACCCCGACCCTCTTCCTCTGAGTGCCACGAAGGCGGGACCATGCCTCCATCCATGCGTGGACCCCCTCCCTCCCTTCCCACTTTCTCAGGAATCTTAAAACTGCCACATACACGTTGTCTTCATTCTCTCTTGCCCTCTGGATCGTCATGTCAGCACAGGTTTAAATGCCGGTAAGACTACACAGTAAAACACACACACACACACACACTCCTCAGTCAAAGCTCTCAAGGATTCTGTCCTTGTCTCCGATGCGTTATTTTCCATTCACATTTCAACCTACTCTCATCTGTCTTACAATTTCTTTAAAATAACCAATCATTTTCATTTTCTTGGCCTTCCCTCTGATTTCTCAGCAGAATTTAGCAACTGAAGACTCAGCCTGCAAAATCCCTCTCTTAAATTCTAGGATACCACACTTAAACTTTCCTGCTAAATTCTTAGCTGACCCTCTGGCTCCTAGGCAGGCTTAATCTTACTTGGGACGACTTGCATGCTAGGGTTTCTCTTTACTCTCTCCTGCTCTATTTCAACCATTCCTTTAGATTTAATTACCTCTTTACACTGCTAATACTCTGCAGGAAAAAAAAAAAATCCAAATGAGAACAAGCAAAGCCTATTTATTCATAGCTTGCTGTAGCAAGGGAGTCAACCACCATCACTTGCGTTGACAGAGGATTAAAGAGAGGCAGGAGAGTGGGAAAACACATAGAAAAAAAAGGAAAACTTCAAACCTAATTTGATTACAGGTTGTTGGTAAGGGACAGTTGATGGCAGGTTACCTAGAAGTGGGGCTTCCTGTGTGATTGGTTTGGGCAACCTGTATGGCTTTCTCTGGATAGTCCTGAATTAGAATTAGGGGCAAATATTAGTAAAGCTGACAGTTATTGACCAAATTCTCACCATGTGGGGCCAATTGTTACAGAGTTTATGGGTCAGAATTCTATTTTAATATATGGTCTAGCCATTGTCCGTTTGTAAATTCAGTCTTCCAGCTCCGAACTTATCTCGTTCCCACCACCCACACCTACGTACTGTCTGCCTTGCACCAACTTCCTCGTATCTACTTTTGCTGTTTTATCCATTTTTCATCTTACGGCTTCATGCTGCTTTAATACTTTTTAGGTATCTCTCATCCTACTTGAGATTTACATAAAATTCTTAATGTAACTCACAAAACTGGACATGGAAAAGCATTTCTCTCTCATCCCAACCCCTGTCTGACTCCCTGTAGCTATCTGTGAGTTTGTAAATGTGTCCTATTCCTTTCCACTTCAGAATTTTCACACATTTTATTTTCTCTGCCTAGGATCTAGGATTCTTTTTTCCCTTCTCTTTATCGAGTTTATTCCTACTCAATCAAGGCTCTGATCAATTGCCACTTTGTATGTGTGTGTATGAGCGTGTGTGTGTGTGCGTGTGTGTGTGTGTGTACATGTATTAAATAGAAGGTCTCTCATGACACTGGCCCGAGTAACTTTCAGGTCACTTTGGAGTTCTTTAGATTTCACATTTCATTCACATTGAAATTGTGTTAGAGCTTTCAACTTTATACTTATCCCTCACTTTTTCTGCTGTAGTAACACTTTTATATATACAAAAATTATATGTATGATACATACACATATTATTTAAACACATGTGGAATGCACTTACTACTTTGCCTCATTACAGCTTGCTAAACTTAGATATACTTATTTGTAGATACAGAAACAGTCGTTTTGTATGACTTTTTTTTCATTATATGAACAGCCTTTATTTAACTTGACTCCGTTGATGGATGTTTATTTACTTATTTATACTGTTCTGAACAATGGTGCATTGAACATGTATGCACATCTGAACACCTGTACGCTTACTTTCTTACAAAACTTGTCTAGAAGTAGAATCACTAAGATATGTACTTTAAAAACATTTTTTTGAGATAAAATTCACATTCCATATAATTTACCCGTTTAAACTATACAGTTCGGTGGTTCTTACTATAGTCAAGTAGTTGTGCTACCATCATCATAATCAATTTTAGTACCTTTTTATCTCCCCATAAGACAAAATCCATACCATTACCAGGTCCTCCCCACTTCTCACCAACTCTCTAATCCTAGGCAGCTACTAATCTACTTTATGTCTCTATAGATTTGCCTATTCTGGACATTTCATATAAATAGACTTACAATGTGTTTTTTTTTCTTGTGTGATTGGCTTCTTTTGCTTAGCTTAATGTTTTCAAGACCCATCCATGTAGTAGCATGAATTAGGAAATCATTCTTTTTTAATGGCTGAATAAAATTCCATTGTATAGAGAAATCACATTTCGTTTATCCAGTCATCTAGTGTTTCCACTATTTGGTTACTAGGAATAATTCTGCTCTGAATGTTTGTGTACAGGTCTTTGCTTGAACATATGCTTTCAGTTCTCTTGGGTGTATACCCAAGAGTGAAACTGTTGGATTATATGGTTACTCTGTGTTTGAGTAACTTATTGAGGAACTGCCAAACTATTTTCTACAGTGATCGCAGCAATTTACTATTCCTAAGAGCAATACAGAATGGTTTCAGTTTCTCTACATCCTCACCAATACTTGTTTTTATAGTCATCCTAATGGATGTGAAGTGGTGTCTCATTGTGATTTTGATTTGCACTTCCCCTAATGACAGGATGCTGAGCATCTTTTCATGTGCTCATTAGCCATCTGTCTATCTTCTCTGGAGAAATGTCTATATAAATTCTTTGCACATTTTTTCCAATTGACTTAACTTGTCTTTTTATTTTTGAGTTGTAAAAGTTCTTTATATATTTTGAATACAAGGCCCTTATTGGATATATGATTTACAAATTAGTTTCTTCCATTCTTTTGGTAGTCTTTTCATTTTCCTGGTGGTGTCCTTTGAGCACAAAAGTTTTTAGTTTGTTAAAATCTAATTTGTCTACTTTTTCTTTGGTTGCTTGTGTTTTAGATGTTATATTAAAACACCACTGACTAACCCAAGATCACAAATATTCACATTTATATTTTCTTCTAAGAGTTTTATAGTTTTGTTGCATTTATGTCTATGATCCATTTGGAGTTACATATTGTATTTGGTGTGAGGAAGGGTTTCAGCCTCTTTTGCATGTGGTTATCCAGTTGTTCTAGCACCATTTGTTGAAATCACTATTCTTTCCCCCATTGAATTATGTTGGAACTACTGTAAAAAATCTGTTGACCACAAATGTAAGGTTTTATTTCTGGACTCTCAGTTCTGTTTTATTGATCTATATGTCAATCCTTGAACTAACCCTATACTGTCTTGATTATGGCAGTATTGTAGCAAGTTTTTAAATCTGGATGTGTGAGTCCTCCAATTTTGTAGCTCTTCAAGATTGTTTTGATTATTCTGGTTCCTCTGAATTTCCATATCAGCTTGTCAGTTTCTACAAGGAGCCAGCTGTGGCTTGGATAGCATTTTGTTTAATCTGCAGGGAAGTACTGCCATCTTGACAATTAAGTTTTCCAATACATGAACATGGACCCTTGAATAACACAGGTTTGAATTGTGAAGGTCCACTTATGTGGATTTTTTTTTTTCACTAAATAAGTACCACTGTACTACCCAACCCAAGAACAAGGCACCAACAGATTCAGTGTCTGGTGTGAGCCTACTTCTTTGTTCATGGATGGTCGTCTTATTGTTGTGTCTTCACATGGTGGTAAGGGAAGGGAGCTCTGTGGGTTCTACATTGTAAGGGCACTAATCCAAATCACAAGGGCTCCACCCTCATGACCTAATAATCTCCCAAAGGCCCCTATCCATTGGAAATTAGGTTTCAACATATGAATTTTGGGGGAAAACAAACATTCATCCTATAGCACCTGAATAAATGTTTCTCTGTTTGCTCTATTCTCTTAGAACAATTTCCAGAGGATTTAAATATTAAAAATAATAATAATAATTTTCACCAGCTATGGTTGATTCACAGGGAACAGGGACCACAGAGTTCTTCATATCACCACTTTAAGTAACCCTCCAGGTTATGTATATTTTAAACATTGGTACTTAGTGGCAAATTGCTGTCTAGAAAAGCTTCACCACTTTGCATTTCCAATAGCAAGTAATGAGAATGTGTATTCCCCATACTCTTGCCAAAACTGAATATTATCAATACTTTTAGTCTGCCTGTCTCATAAGCAAAAAAACCATCTCATTATGTTCAAATTTTTGGCAGTCCGAGTTGAGAGATGACTCCTAGAAGAGGCATACTGCATATTCTTGCTGCTAAATTAATTATAGTTAACACCCCACCATGACTGTCAGGTAAATGAAAAATGAAGGAGGTAGAAGTTTCTAGAAATAAAGCAAGAGGCTGCTTTCATGTCTTTGGGAGGTGGTCAAAATAAACTGCCTAGGACCAGCCCCAGGACTCCCCTGGACACACAGGCAGCCATGCTGGTATCCAGCCCCAAATACCCAATGGCTGGCACAAGCCCTGGGACCCCCAGGCCACATACCTAGCCTCACCATGACCTGGCCCTACCCACCAGTGGACTGGCAGCCACTACATGAGGCAGGGCTTGGCAGCCAGTCGGGCTGTGGGCCAAAGCCACCTACCAACACGCCCACAGAAGAGCCCACACAACCAATCTAGGGGGCACACTAGAGCACATGACTCTGGTGACAGAGAGGAGTGTGCTGCTGGGCCCCATAGGATGTCGTCTACATAAGGCCACTTCTCCAAGATTGGGAAATGTAACTTACTTCCCTAAGACATAGAAATAAACACAGAGAATTAAGCAAAATGAGGAGATGGAGGAATATGTTACAAACAAACAAGATAAATATCCAGAAGAATATCAAATAGCAGGCCTTGTTCTGAGTCAGATTCACCATAAAACAAGAGAAAGAGAAGAGGAGAAATGCCAAGTTAGATGAAAAAACTAGGGAGCATTTAAGAAGAAAAGAAGAGCGATATAATGAAGAAGCTGAAATGAAGCAGCAGCTTGAACTCACTCTCCGAGCCCTGGAAATGGAACTGAAGGGTATAAGAAATAATCCAAATCAGGTTGTAGAAAAGCGAAATGACTCTGAGAGGCAATGTTCTCGAGAGCAGAATGCAAAATATTACAAGATGAAATCCTGACCAATCACCTTTCCAAACAAAAGGAGACAGAAATGGCTAATAAGGAAAGGAGTGCTGAGGTTTCTCATAGTCATGAAAAAGACCTGTTGCATAAAACCCACATGTTACAGAAAGAAACTGTCAGGCTGAAATGAGAAAAAGAAACAATAAAAAATCAGAACCAAGAAAAGGAAAATGAGTATTTTGAGACATTGAAATTGTAAAAGAAAAGAATGATGATCTTCAAAAGAAAGTAAAACAGAATGAGGAGAACATTATTCCAATATAGTGGACAGCTTAATGTTCTGACAGCAGAAAAGACAATGCCAAACTCTAAACTGGAGAATGAAAAGCAAGCAAAGAAAGACTGGAAACAAACGTTGAAACATACCATTCTAGATTGACTATTGCCGTCCACAGTCATGATCAAAGTCAGGCAGTAAAGAGTGACCTAGAACTTCCTTCCAGAGAGCAAAAGATGAGTGCTTTCACTTACAGGACAGAATGAATGTGTTGTTTTGTTTTTTGTTTTGTTTTTGCCAAGTTGCTTTATTTAGTAGAATTTTACATTATGCAAAATATAAATAAAAGCATATATTAAAAAATAAAAAATCCGCCCCCCTCTTCCTCGGCACTACCTGTGGAGGTGGAAGCCGTCTCCTAGTCAGCATCATGGCCACCCTCAGACCCCTCCTGAAGCCCAAGATCGTCAAAAAGAGGACCAAGAAGTTCATCCGGCACCAGTCAGACTGATATGCCAAAATTAAGCGGAACTGGCGGAAACCCAGAGGCATCGACAACAGGGTGCGCAGGAGGTTCAAGGGCCAGATCCCGATGCCCAGCATCGGCTACGGGAGCAACAAGAAAACAAAACACACGCTGCCCAGCGGCTTCCGCAAGTTCCTGGTCCACGACGTCAAGGAGCTCGAAGTGCTGCTGATGTGCAACAAATCTTACTGTGCTGAGATTGCTCACAACGTCTCCTCCGAGAACCGCAAAGCCATTGTGGAAAGAACAGCCTAGTCACCAATCCCAACGCCATCAGTCACCAATCCCAACGCCATCAGTCACCAATCCCAACGCCAGGCTGCGCAGCGAAGAAAATGAATAGACAGCTCGTGCACGTTGTATTTGTGTGAATAAAACCATGAAACTCAAAATAAATAAATAAATTTTAAAAATTAAAAAAAAGTAAAACCCCAAAATATTAAGAAAAATTGTTGAGACTACCAATGTAGGTCATTGAGAAGTGAAGATTATTAGGGGAACAATCATTTAATATAAAAAAAAAACTAATTGTATAAATTGAAACTTTTAAGAAATATAGTTGCTATATTTATATTGAAAGGTAAGAAAATATCTTTCAGCACTGAAAAACCTGGTAAATTTTAGTAACTCATTGGGTATAAAAAGAAATTAAGCATGAGTAAACTGGTCTGCTGCGTAGCATTTATTATTACATTTGTTCCTCTTTTGCTTCCAAATACAGGTCTTTTTCTGTCTAACCTCACCGGGTCTGTCAGAAGAAGAGTGAAGGAAAGGATGTAATTGTGTGATTGCTTAGAAGTTCCTGGACGAAAAGGAGTTGTTTGAAAGCACCTGGGATGGTTGATTAGCTTCACAGGATTCTCTTCTTCCTGGTTTCTCTTTAGAGGCAAAATAACATAAATTCAAAAGCAGTCCAGTTTGAAGTATATTTATTTGCTTGCATAACAAAATTCTCTCTTCTTCTGCACATTATTATTCTTACCTGAGTTAAGAAGAAAAACTGTTTTAATGTCTTAGAACTCTCTAATAGTAAAATGTGCAAGAGTTTAAAATTGTTCTTTCACATTCCTATAGTTTTCCAAAGGTATTAAAATTACTTTATATATGTTTGAGTGATTTTCTTTTTATTCTACATCTGAAATCAATTCCATTGACTATTTGACTTTAAAGTTTAGGGAGAAAATAATTGGTTCATTGATTATATAGAGAGACTAAGAAAGAAGTTACTAATTTCTACCAATTTTATATAATAGGCTTTAATGTTTATGTACGTTATTTTTACTTTGAATAATACCCACTTAAAGTTGTAAAACAAAGTCTGAAATAATTGTAGTTCATTTTATATTATAACTGAAATGTTCATTTCAAAAACCTGTTTCTCCACGTGTAGTCATAAGAAACCAATGTTCGATTTCCTTTGAAGTTCTGTTTTATGTTCTTAATTCATTTGTGTCGACAGCTTCTTAGAAAAGCCAACTTAAAACTGACATTTAAAATACACCTATGCCAATGAAGTCTCAAGCAGGGCAGGGTCTGTCTCTAACATATGAGTGCTCAACACTCTGCTAGGCTTTGTTTTGATGTTATTCAACTTGTGATGAGACGTGTAAATACAAAATCAGAAGGAATTTAAATATTTGATTACCTAAGAAGGAAACTGTCCTGTCTGAACTGTACTGATATGATAATCAGTTGTTCCAAAGTTGTTAAATATGCTCTTAATTTGTATTTATTCAGACTGTTTAGCTCAGTGCCATAAAGTTTTTATTATTTTACAGTTAAGATAATTCCAGATATGAAATTTACACATTCATGTCTTGACTAGAAATTTTACTTTATAAACATTCTAGAGCCATAAACCATTATCTCTTATTTTGCTAAAATAAAAGATTGGGATTAATGTATGAAGAATTTGAAATAGAAATTCTGACGTCATGAATGTTTGTCTCCCTTTCATAGCTTCTTAACAGTGTCTTTTGCAATGGGAGGTGATTATACAAAGTACTGTAATTAAATTCACACACAAAAGATGTTTTGTGAAACATGTTATTTCATTATTTAAATTGGATATTTTGGGGAAACTCTAAATGATTTCTGGGTGAATTATAATTCCTTTACACAAGTGCATTTCAGTAGAAACACAAGCTATTTACAATTATATTTAAAACATGTATGTACTTATTTATATAATTTGTACAAAAAGAGAAAAAAACAATATACAGTTCAGGTATATTTCATGGACTACAAGCCTACACTTTTGCAAGTACAGATTCCCATATTCACAGAAAAAGTTAAAAACCACCCCTCCCATTGTAAGGTAGTTAAATGGTTATGCACATCTGCTCATACAATTTCAATAACTGTTCAATAAAACACTCAGTGATCTGAGTTCTAGTTGTCCTTACTTGTATAAGAAACATTCAGATTGTGGAACACAGTATGGTAGATGGGTTCCTGATACTTGTCTCTGTTTCCATTGTTCCTTTTTAAGACTGATCGTACCCTGCCACTGCAGATCTTTTACCTCACTCAAGATTATCAGAGGAAAGGCAAAGAGTCTCTCAACACCAGTGACACATTTGCTGAAGGTGGCACACCAGAACAAGCCCATGGCAATGGAGCCATATTTTTTTTCACTGGCAAGGTGGAGGGGGAGACCAGAGGAGTGTTAAACTATGTGTACTTTACCTTCTTTGTGATTTGGTGTTTGTTTTATTCTTTTTTCTATTAAAAGTTCTTTGCAATTTCTAACATTTTCAGAACACAAAGGAAAAATTTTATATCGTTTCATCAAGATGGTTGAGGGGACCAGAAATAATGGTGCCACCACAATTTGGGGCTATGGGATGAGTCACTGAAGTGGAGCAGAGTAGTGGATCAAAGAAGAGTTGTAAATGTTGATCCCTTCTTTCCTGGCTCAGTCCCTTCCAAACTCTGTGAAATCAGTGAAGGCTTTGGTCCCTACACCATTTTCACTCTTTCCCAGGGCCAGTACTTGAATAAGTAGGTGCAACATCTAACAGTGTGCCCAAAACCTCAGTAATCAAGATAAGTAACACCATTTTAATGCCTTTCTTAAATGTAATGAAATGTAGTTGATTTAAAATGTTAGCTTCAGGTGTAAAGCAAAGTGATTCAGTTATACATACATATATATTTTTTCAGATTCTTTTCCATTACAGCTCATTACAAGAAACTGAATGTAGTTCCCTGTGCTACACAGTAGGTCCTTGTTGTTTCCTTATTTTATATATAGTAATGTGTATCTTTTAATGCCATGTAAAAAAATTAAACACCAAACAATGCATGATGAGCAAAATATCAAACTTTAGGTAAATACAGGATCTGAGCCATGTCAGAGCCTGAGGCAAAAGATAAAAATTAGTAAACTAGCTCTCATCCTGTCAGTAACTAGAGCTTGTCTTAGGACATTGGACCCTGAGTCCAGCCCTCCATTTCTTCCCTTTGTTCTCACATCACCAAATGACTTCACTCCCTAAACTCTAGATCTATATCCCATCTTCCATGATTGGCTTCCACCTGGCCAGGGTGATCATGGACAGAACACTGGATTCTAGCCCTGGCTTCTTTTTATATCTAAGCTCTCACCCTACTATAAAATCGTATAATTGGATTCCAAGGAGTCTTGGTAAGAGATAATGTGGTTGATAATTTGAGGCTCTGGCCCCTGTCAACCACCTCTGGAAATTTGTCATCTGATTGTACACTAGAACATATAAGAACTACCTACACCATCTCCTGACTCTCTACCTTTTGGATGATTACAATACTCTTATTTTTGCAAGTTCTCATAGTATCTTATATCAACTGTTTTGTGGCACTTGCTATGTAAGAGGTCGTATAATATCCTTCAAAATTTTTAACTTGGAGTTTCTTAAAGCTTATCTGTCCTTTCATTTACCCACAGAATAAGCATAAAGCCATCATAAAGCATGTGAGGAGGTGATCTCACTGATGGCTGTGGCTGGAAGCAGATGCTGCCTTTGACTCACTGTGGGGGTTTCAGCATCCTTCATGTTAGTTATTTTATGTAAATGAGGAATCTAAGATTATAATATACGTGAACTGCATGGAGCTTCTGACGATACTCAAATTTTGTAAACAACTTTAACTTGTTTTAGAACAAAACATACATTTTGTTACCTAATAAGCATTTTTACTATAACAATATTTCTATTCTGGACTTCCCTATTACTGTGAATAATATGGGGGGAGGTGAGATTTTTGTCCTATATGTTTAGAAATATCTGTTCATCTCTATGATTTTTCCTTAAGAATTAAAGGATAGTAAATATTATCAGGTAACCAGACCCTTATCAAGTCTCACTGTTGTTGGAGGGTATATATAGCTCAAGTGGTAACAAAAATAAATACCCTAATTACCACCCCCCAAAACAAAACAAAAACCCAAAAGTCTCACTGTTGAGAAGTTGACTGCTGGTGTCTTCTGGAGTCCAGAAGTTATTGCTGGTTAGTTGTTTTTTGCTTAAAAACGTTTTTAACTTGGTATTGAGTAAGAGCAAAAACTATATTGGTATATAGCCATTTCTCAGTTTTTCTATTTTTAATGGAATGTTTCCTGTAAGGGCGTGTTAGTATGTCAGTTTGCAAACTATCTTCTTCCAGTGCATTGTACACAAAGCTTTTGTGTTCCATAACTCAAACAGTTACACTTAACTAAATATGACTTGTATAAACTGAGCCTCAAGGGTCATGAAAAGTTCAAATACTACAAACAAAACAAAAATATTTCCAATTCTTCAGCATTTGGAAAAAATCTTTTAATAATATTAGCTTTGAAAAATGAAAAAGTTCTAAACTTGCAATATGATTTTTTTTTAATGATGTTTGCTGTTAAACATTCTTTCCTGTGATGAGATTGTACATGAGTTACTCATACCATGATTTTTGGAGTTCTGATTTTGGAATGTCTGAGCCTTTCTTTTTCATTATTTAGTTTTAATTTAATTTAAAGAGAACACTTATTAGTAAGGAAGGGAGAGAAAAAAGAAAAGAAGGGGTCTACCCTTTGCAAAGTGGTTTCTCAATAACCTTATGGGATTAAGTACCACTTTGCCCATTGTTAGATGAGGAAACAGGAACTAAGAAAATGAGAGTAACCTGAAGTCACACAGCTAGTAAACTGATACAGGTGGAATACAAAGCCAAGTACCTTCCAAATGAGCTCTTAAGCTCTAGGATATAAGTGGAGTTTTAAACAACTTATTAAAGTCACCTATTTTATAATGGAATAAAAAAGGTTCCTGATCTGCAACTAAAAAACGAAGAAAAATTTTTGCTCCATGGGTTCATGCCTCTGAAACTTGAGCACAACCCTGTGGGGTCCTCTTGGATGCAAGTCCTTTCCATGTCCCTTATTTCTTGTTTGTAGGAAAAAAGGCTTCAGCTTCTTAGACCTTCCTTCTCTAAGTACCAAAGGGCAGATTCAAACAGTTGCTAATCAGGAAAGTGAGGGAATGCAGAAACAAGGGAGGGGCACTCAAGAAATAACAGTGCAATGAGGAGGCAGGTTCCTGGCTCCTTCAGAAGGAATATACACAACAATAGCTTCTGCAGGAACCAAGGCCCCACCCAGGTGGAGAATGGTAACTTCAGTCTGAGCACAGGATTCCTGGAGCACAGCCCTGTGACCTCACCACTAACCTATCAGAAGAAAGTCCCACACCCTGCAGCTCTCCCCTCCACGTTTTGACTATAAAAACTTCTCCCCCAAACCACTGGGGTGTTCTGGGTTTTTTGAGCACAGCCACCTGTTCCCCTTGCTTGGCCCTATAATAAACCTTTCTCTGCTCCAAACATTTTGGTTTGGCCTCACTGTGCATCAGGTGTGGGAACCTGTGTTGGGAACCTCATGGAAGCAGGTCGTGTAGTGATGACCACTTCAGCTTACTTAAACAGAGACCTGTGTATTTCTCTGTATGTGCATTCATACGTCATTTAACAAAGTCTGAATTCAGTCCCTCTCAACTTTCTCTCCTTTCTTTTCAAGGACTTTTGAAAATCATTCTGTTTACTTATTTTTAAGAAGAGAAAAAAGTACCTGCATAAAATTCTTCTTTCTTTTATTTACTATCATACTTAAGCAGAATATTTATTCTAAAAATAATTGTATCAAAAGAACTTGGCTTTTTTTCTTTAAAAAGTTCTTTTCAAATAGCAAAGTCCATATATTTTTGTGTTGTTTTGTTTTAAAAAAAATTTTTTTAAAGCTTTACAAATGATACAAAACAAAATGAGACACTTAGACCTGCTCCCTCTAAATCTCACTTTTGTAGGAAACAGAAATAGACATTTAGATGAATATACACATAAATTCATGTATATGTGCATATATAGATATCTATAGATACAGATGCATGTGTGTATTCATATATATACACATACCTATATATGTTCCACACTACATATAAAAAGCTTGTCATGTGCCTTTGCAAGCCTTTATGTATATGCGTGAAGGGCAGGCATTGGAAGAGCAACCTGCTAAAACAAGATGAAGAACCCAGAGCTCAAGACTATAAAGCATCCCAGAGAGCAACACGTGTAAAACAATATTCCTTGGTTGAGAAACTGATAAATTTAGAACAGTTTTAGTTCTACAAAGAAGGTGTAAGGGGGTAAAATTGTAATAGAAAAGAACAAATCTGACACCATATTAGATTTGTTCCTTTGACTTTAACCATGTGCCCTGTTTTCTAGGCTCAGTCTTGCTGGTTCTGCACCTTTTGTTAAAGAATGTTGCCTATAGCCTGAAATATACAGGACAGTCCATTCTCAAGGCTCTGACTTTTAAGGATATTAACACTTTTGCACTTATATAAAGACAACAAGTTGCAGAAAAGAAAGTGTCATGTTTTGCTGGCAGTTTCACAAGGGCACCATGACCTGATCCAGGTGGACAGCTTCAAGAACAAAGGATTCCAAGAACAAAAAATTCCTTCACCAAGAAGTTTGCAACAACCAACCCCTCCCCTTTTTAGTATAAAAGGAGCCTGAATTCTGACTTGAGTAGGATGGTTCTCCAGGACATTAGTCTGCCATCTTATTGGTCTGCCAGCTTTCTGGATAAAGTTGCTATTCCTTGCCCCAGCACCTCATCTCTGGATTTCCTGGCCTGTCGAGCAGAGAGCAGAATGAGTTTGGGCTTGGTAACAAAAGCCAGATAACTTCTGAAGTAGTTTGTCAGGAAGACAACGGTCATTCTTAAAAGCAATGGGTCCAGAGGCAGGATTCAGTGTATAACAATGAACTCTTCAGGTTAATTAGCACTTATAGGTAAACTGGCCCCATCTTGTTGAATTTTGCTGTACCCTGCAAAGCAGGGTCAACCTTTCAGGATTCAGTATCAAAAGGAAAAAGTTCCCTTCTTAAGGAATTTTATATGTCATCAACTGTTAATAGGAATGATAATATAGTAATTATTTTGTATCTTAGAGTTTAAATTAAAACCATATACTCACCCCACAGTAAAAGAACAAAAAGAGGGGAAGCTGCTGCCACCAGCAATTCAAAATGTTTAGGGAACACAACTTTCACAGTATCTGTTGAGGATTCTCTAACCTGCACCTGTATTTACCTGCCCACCACGCACGACTTCTTGGATCTCTTAAAGGCACCCAAAGACCTGTTTCATGAATCATGGCCATTCTTTCAAGATTCAAATATTATTATATCACGTTAATGGTTAAAAATGCTTCACTAGATTTCCTTTGCACTTAATAAAGACCAAACTCTTAACCTTTGACTGAAAGGTCTTGCAGCAGTGTTTCTCGCCCATCTCCCCAGCTTCCTGAAGGCCGTTTCTCACCTTTACTACTTCCTGCACCTCCCTGCTCCGCCCAGGTGCCAGCCACACCAACCTCGCTCCTGCATCATGTACCAAGTTCCTCAGCCTTGATGGCCTCCTCACTGGCTCCTCCTTCATCCTTGACCACATTACCCTTCACTTCAACTAACTAAATTCACTCTTCAAATTCCACCGCACCCCCGTCACTTCCTAAGGAGAGGTCTCAGGGAGCACAAGTCCAGACAGGACACAAAGTGCAGGGCGGGGCAGACCCACCCAGTCACCCACCCTGAGGCAACTGATCCTGGAGATGCCTGTTCTTGGAAACCAAACCACTCCTCCCCTGCAGCACCCTGTGACCCCAGACCACCAGAAACGGTTAGGAGATGGCGGTGACGCTTTTGACAACTCCCGCAGCCTGACTTTGACACTCACCGTGCTCACGGGACTCAAAGCAGTAATAACGTGAAAAGGCCCCACTGGGAACCAGATGATCTGCAGAAGCCAACGTCGGCCGGATCACTTTGGAAACCTGCCCCCCTACCCCATCCCCCAGGCTCAGGGGCTCGTCCGGGGCTCCCGCCCCGTCACTGAGCATGCGCAGGCCCACCCCTGCCCGTTTCTGGGGGAACCGCCAATCACCGCGCGCCCGGTGCGCGCCATTTCCTGAGACCGGCCGCTCTGGGGCGTGAGGCCTGCGCCCTGCGCCGGCGCCTCGAGGCTCCTCACAGTCGCCGGCTGGAGAGAGTCGGGCCGCGCGCTTCAGGTGAGCAGGGAGGGCGAGAGGAAGGGCGGAGGGGGCTTCGCTGAGCGGGGCTTCGCTGGGCGTCTCCCTGCCCTGGACCGCGGGGTCTCCTCAGACTGCGGCTGTGCGGGGGTGGCGGACGGCGCTCAGTGACGGAGACTGACCTGGACGGCGGTTTGGGAATTGCTGCATTATTTCCAAGGAGTTGCTGTTTGGTGTGAGGAAAACGGGGGGTGTTGAGGGAGTGGGGTGGTGGCCACCGTTTAGGTACTGTGACCACACAGTGCCTACCTTGGTGGGCCTTTTAAGCCTTGTTTCCCACGAAGCAGTGGTTCACACGTGGCCCCGGGCCCGCAGCATCCCCTGGGAACGTCTTAGAAATACCAGAGGGCGGCTGAATCGGAAAGTGGCCCTGTGACTTAGCAGGCTTTTGCCTAGACTTACAGGTAGTTATGATGCCAGCTAAGGTTTGAGAACTATTTTCTTAAAACAGTAAAGGACCAGTAGACTGTTTTAAATTGGAAGATAAAAGGATTATATTGTATATGGAAAGATCAGTTTAGCTACAGAGTTAGGGAATTGATTGGAGGCTCCGTTGTGTTTCGGAGTAGAAAAGGGCTCGTAATCCAGGGAGAGACGTGGTGGCTTGAAATAGGGTGGTAACAGTGCATACGAAGCTGGTTCTGTGCACCTCACGGTCTGTGTACTTAAGGGCTTGATTCTGAGAAGCTAGGAAGACTGGTTTGTGTGTATGCTGGGAAAAGAAAACACAGTAATACTGGAGTGATTGAGTACCTTATCATAGTCCTTGTACTGTGCTAGAGTCCTTTTTTATACATACTTTCTTAAAAGTTTTTTTTTTTTTTTCTTCTGATTTTGGTTTTCCTGTTAAGGTCTGCAATTTACTAGCTGTGTGACATTGGCAAGATGCTTAAAACTTCCTTCAGCCTCCATTTTCTAATCTCTGACCACCCCCAATCCCATTCGCCCCCCCCCCCATCTTCCTTAGCCTACTCAGAAGTACCAATTTGAAAGTATTAGGCAAGGATTGGAAGTCACCGAAGCCTTGGCTCGTAGCTATCATAATGTGGCATGGGCAGGTAGGGAGATTGGCTTGGAGGAGACTGTGTGCAAGTTAATGCCTTTACTAGTCATTGAGGATTTAGAAACTACAGGACACATAGCAGCTTTTAGGTTAAATGTCGGTGCTTTTTGTATGCTAATCAATACACGTACATACGTGTGTGTATATATGTAATATATAATGTAATGAAGTGTGAAATGTTACGGTCTAAGTATGTGGATTCGGCTAGATTTCTAAGAGCTTTTGAGATTTTATAAGATGGTGTTAGAACTTTTTATCGTACGTGTGTTAAATGCCAGGCACTGTGACATGTGCCTTACGTTATTTTCTCATTTAATGATTACAGTGTGAGATAGTATTATTTCTCACTTTGTGAAAAGAAAACTGAACCTTAGAAATTTTAATTTGGCAGGGACATATAGCTAGTTAAGTGGCGTGGTTGGATGCAAACCCAGTTCTCTCAGGTGTTGCTACCTCTCAGTTTGTGTTTATCTGTTTTCAGTTATAAGGCTGGAGTCAGTAAACCCCTGTTTTTTCACCTTAAAAATTTTTGGAATATGTTATCAAATGTGAATAAATGTGAACATATCAAATATGAAAAATACAAGGTGCTTTGAAATAGAAGTAGAGGGAAGCAGAGAATACTGCGGGCATATGAAGAAGGGGCAGTAGGCAGTACAACGTAGTGATTGAGTATCGTTTCAGTGGTTATGCCAATTAATGTGGTGTTGTATAAGTGTATTCAAAGGATTATAAACTCAGCTTTTACACTTCAAACCGAGGAAAATAGCTCCTCATCAGATTGTTCTCAAAGTTTAATTGAATCAATGATTTAATGAAAGAGCCTTAGTAGTGCCTGATACATGATAAACCATCCTAGAGAACCTTTCTCTTGGGCTGAGTCTCCTAAGGAGCAAAAATCAGTCCCAAGAAGTGAGAAAAGAGTAGTCTAAGCAGTGAGTGGTTGCAAAGAGGAAGGAGAGCATGACACCTCTGTTAAAAAATAAATGAATAAATAAAAACCAAGTACTTTGTGGCACCATAGCCAGATGGAGATAATGAGGTATGAAGGACTCTGAATTGTAAGCTAAAAGGTGGAGCACTTGTCCTGACTTTCTTTGGTGAGTTGTTGACAGGTTTAAATGAGGGGAAGATTGAATCAGCTTAAAAAATAAAGGCTTGTGGGGAGGGTATAGCTCAGTGGTAGAGTGTGTCCTTAGCATGCCTGAGGTCCTGGGTTCAATCCCCAGTACCTCCATTAAAAAAGTAAAGGCTTGAGGGATAAATTATATCAAGAAGCAATAGGCAAATAAAGAACTTGGGATAATCTACAGGACAAAGGTGGAGACAGGGGAATACTATTCTAGATTGAAAGGTATTCAAGAGAACTATTAAGCAAATGCAATGAGTGGGCCACGTTTCAGTCCAGATTCAAATAAATAGATCCTTGTTGGCCAAGAACAGTGGACATATATTAAGTGTAATTTATATGGTGTCCTTATTTTCAAAAGTTACTATAATTCTTATTTATAGGTCATAAAAATGGGATTCAAAAAAAGGTACATGACTTTTCTTGAAGATACACAATAAGTAGCTGAACCAGGATTCAAACCTAGTATCCTTCTAAAAATGTTAGTCTTTCCATTGTGAAACACTGCCTCCCATAGCATGTTGCTATGATAGCTTTTGCTTATGCAGGTACAAGACAGTCAAGCCTTGAGTTTGGGATACTTTACAGAGAATTTCTAGAACTACTGCATTTTTCCTATTCTGCTGGTAGGAAAAGAAAGTCTGTAGTAAAAGAACTTACTAGGTCACCACGGCAAAGCCAGTTTCAAAGGTCAAAACCATGCCCATATTATTCTGTCTTCGTGTTGTGAAGAAGAAAAGTTGAGAAAGTGTCTGTTAGTTCCTGGAGAAGGGAAAGAATACTGTGTTGATGATAAGCTTACAGGAATTTGATTTGCTTAAAAATTGGGTGTATCTTGAAAACAAGCCAAGAAATTTTCCCCCTACCTCTTTTTCGGTCCGGGGAGTATAGCATCTTTTTTTTTTAAATTGAAGTATAGTTGATTTACAGTGTTTCAGGCATACAGCAAAGTGATTCAGTTATATATATATAACAATATATATATATATATATATATGTTATTTTTCAGATTCTTTTCCATTGTATGTTATTATAAGATACTGAATGTAACTCCTTGTGCTATATGATAGGTTCTTATTGTTTATGTTTTATACATAGCAATGTGTATCTGTTAATCCCAAATTTATCCCTACTCCCCTTTCCCCTTTGGTAACCATAAGTTTGTTTTCTGTATCTGTGAGTCTTTGTTGTGTAAATGAGTTCCTTTGTATCTTTTTTTTAGATTCTACATATAAGTGATATATGATATTTGTCTTTGGCTTCACTTAGTATGATAATCTCTAGGTCCATCCATGTTGCTGCAAATGGTATTATTTCATTCTTTTTTATGGCTGAGTAATATGCATATATATATATATATATACACACACCCACATATATACCACATCTTCTTATCCAGTTGTCTGTCGATGGACATTAGGTTGCTTCCATGTCTTGCTTATTGCAAATAGTGCTGCTGTGAATATTGGAGTGTGTGTATCTTTTCAAAGTAGAGTTTCCTCTGGGTATATGCCCAGGAATGGGGTTGCTGGATCATATAGTAACTCTATTTTTTTGTTTTTTAAGGAACCTCCATAGTGGCTGCACCAATTTACATTCCCACCAACAGTGTAAGAGTTTTTTCTTTTCTTCACACCCTCTCCAGCATTTATTATTTGTAGACTTTTTGATGATGGACCCCTAACTTTTTATTTTGAAAGTTTCATACCTACAGAAAAGTTGAAAGGATATGCAGTGAACATAAAGATACCTTTTGCCGGGATTCACCAATTGTTAGCCTTTTGCTATATAGTTGCCTTTTCTCTATGTATATATACCTTTTAAAATTATTGAACCTTCTTAAAGTAAGTTGCAGCCATTGGGTCCCCACCTCCACTCCCACCACTGCAGTTTTATCTCTTAAGAACAAGGACATTTTACTTCTTACTTATAAATAATATGATAAATTAAACGCAATTTAGTACTCATACAATGTTATATGCGATACAGTCCATACTAAAATGCTCACATTTTTCCCCAAAGTGTTCTTTTAGTTTAGTTTAGTCTAATTTTTTATTTTATATCCCAGATTCATCAGATTGTGCATCATATTTTATTGTCATATTTCTTTAGTCTTAAATCTAGAATCTTTTTTTTTTGCCTTTTCACGACATTGACATTTTTGAGGAACGCATACCAATTTTCTTGTAAATGCCCCACAATCTAAATTAGACTTACTGTTTTCTTGTGATTAGATTGAGATAGAATATTTTATAGGCAGTTTTGTGTGCTTCCCATTGCATCATATCAGGAAGCACATAGAGTCAATTTGTGCCATATTTTGTTGTTGTTTTTGATTAATAAGGAATGTGAGCTGAATGTCTACAACTGTAAATTCCCATTTTTTTCCATGTACCTCCATCTAACAAGTTTAGCATTCATTGATGATTCTTGTGCGAATGTTTTAATACATTGGTGGTTGTGGGACCATATTTTTAACTTAATGTCTTTTCTCACCCATAGGAAGGATTCCTTGCCTTGGACCTAAGACTACTTCCTTACACTAGAAAGCCATTGAACTTGACTTCACATGAGTGGGAAGAGCAGTGGCCCAGCTACTGTGTTCTAGTGTGCAGTAGACTGCAGCCTGTGGAGTTGGAGTCTTCTTGGCAACAGACTCTGGAGCTAAGGGAGAGGGAAGTAGTCTGTAGAGGCTGCCATCAACATACCAAGCCATTAAAGCTGAAAGCTGGTCCGTTTGTGAGGTCTGGGGGAAGACATCCACTGCTCACTGGGTCTTGAGCACCAGAGACCCAGTCTTACTAAAGGGCTCATTACCTGACCACTTCTGTTCACGTGGTTCCATGGAGTTTGTGACAGCCCTGGCAGACCTCCAGGCAGGGGCGAGCTGCCCCATCTGTCTGGACTACTTGAAAGACCCAGTGACTATCATCTGTGGGCATAACTTCTGTCGGTCCTGTATTGATATGTCCTGGAAGGATCTAAATGATACTTTCCCCTGCCCTTTTTGCAGATTTTGCTGTTCAGAAAGGAAATTGATGCGCAATCTCCAGCTGGGCAATTTGATTGAAATTGCTAAGCTGCTCCAGATGAGAAAAAGCAAGAGGAAGAGGCAGGAAGAGAAGCTTATGTGTGAAAAGCACAATCAGGTTTTGATTTTTTTCTGTCAGAAGGACCGAGAGGTTTTATGTCCACAGTGCAGTTTCTCCACTGATCACCGGAATCACTACATTTGGCCCATAGAAAAAGCTGCCCCCTATCACAGGAAAAGATTGGAGCGTTGCACTGAGCTTTGGAAGGAGAGAGTGGAGCAAGCTGAAAAAGTAATAACTATGCAAACCAGAAAATCATTGGAACTGAAGAAGAAAGTGGAATATAGGAGAGAAGAAATAAAGGCTGAATTTGAGCAACTTGTGTTGTTTCTCCAAAATGAGCAAAAGACTGTTCTTCGGCAATTACAAGATGAAGAAATGGATATTTTAACAAAACTAAATGAAAATCTAACAAAATTTTCAGATCATGTTTCCATATTAAAATATCTATTAAAGGAGATAGAGAGCAAATATGTGAAGTCAGAACTGGAATTACTGGCAGATGTTAAAAATATCTACCATAGGTATAGAACCATAGAGTCTCCTGAACCTTTTTCATTCCAGTTGAAAGAATATGGTTACAGTCTTCCTCCACAGTATTCTGGCCTAAACAAAATTATCAAGCAGTTTCAAGTAGATGTAGTTCTAGATCCTGAAACAGCACATCGTAAACTTATTGTCTCAGAAGATAGGAAAACTGTGCATTATGGAAGTAAAATGAAAAGCTTACCTCGTAACCCGAGGAAATTTTATCTCTGCCCAGCTGTTCTGGGTTCTCAGGGCTATAGTGCTGGCAGGCATTATTGGGAGGTAGAAGTGAAAGACAAGCCTGAATGGATCGTGGGTGTCTGTGAAGACTCGCTTCCCAGAAGGAGAAAGAGTCAGAATCAGTGGATTTTAGTACAGGATGGATTATGGGGTATTGGACGATGCAGTCAGAGTAATTATGTTGCATTGGGCCCTAAAAAAATTAATCTTCTGCCAAGAGTAACACCCAGTAAGATTGGCGTGTTTTTGGACTATGATTTGGGTGAGGTTTCCTTTTACAATTTGAGTGATAGAGCTCTTCTCTATATTTTTAGTGATTGTTTTACAGAAGCACTTTGGCCTTATTTCTATACTGGAACTGACTCTAAACCTCTTAAAATCTGTACAGTAGCAGATTCTGAATGATGGACTATTGTAAGACTCTTAAATGGTTTTTTTTTTTTTTTTGTCAGTGACTGGACAAAACTAAGCTAGTGAACCTAGTCTCAGCAATTCTTTATTTAATTTTAGTTTTTCCTGTAAACAACTAGAACAGTTTTTCTCAGTTTTAGAAACTTCTAAAGAGTGTGGTTATAATGCCTACCTTACAGATAAATTATGGGATCCAATTGGAAAGTGCTTTAGAAATCTAAGATGAAATACTTATGAAATACATTACTTTAGAAGTTCACTAATTGTCAATAAAAGTCCAGTAATTTTTTTCTGTATTAATTGCCTACTTTTTTTTTTCCTTAAAAAATAAACCTCTTTTAAAGTCATACAGGACCAACTGCTGTGTGAAGGTAGCCACATTCAACTTTCATCTCTTTACCTCAATATTTCTCAGTAACATGTTTCCTTCTAATTCTGTGTCTGTCTTTCTCAATCTTCACTTAGTACTACTGAAGATGGGGTGGTGCCCCCACTATGTACATGCATCATATACTTAAATATACGCATACAATCAGAAGGTAATCTTCGCTTTTTTCCCGTTTGGACTACATGTCCTTAGCTCCGTTTAGCTGCCATCCTTGACCCATTTGGGGAACTGACCTTTTTTCCCAGAATCCCTGTTGGTTTCTGTGTTTTCCTCCTCAGGCTAACTCTACTCAGGGAACCACAGTTTTCAGTAGATCACAGATAGGTTAAATTCAGAAGAACTTGTATCATCAAAAAAGACTTAAGTTTTTGATGAGATTGTGTTGAGTTTTTAGACCAATTTGGGGAGGATTGACATCTTGATATCAAGGCTTCTAACCCATGAACTCACTTATTTGGGTCTTTTAACTTCTCTCTGCAGTATTTTGTAGCTTTTTCATTGTACATGCCCTTAATGTCTTTTGTCAGGTTATCCTTAAGTAGATCCATTGGACTTTATGCAGAGTTATTATGTCATCAGCAAATACATTTTAAATTCTCTAACAATCTAGGTACTTTTTCTTGCCTGATCACACTGGCTGGGACCTCCAGTACAACATTGATTCTTGACATATTTTATGATTGGTTTTACCCTTCATTTTATTGCTCATATTTGCTCAGTTTCTGTACTTCTTTTTTCTGTTGTTACTTCTGTTACTTTTGATACCTCCTGTTCCTTCACATAAAATAATGCTGTCAGTGGTACCTAGTGATTTCCTCACTGGTGGATGTTTGTTTAGCCCATATGTAACTTCTGCAAACAATGTACAAGGAATGCATACACTAGATTATTATTCCAGTATTCTCATTTGTCTCCCTGGTTCTATCCTTGCTCCCTACAGTCTTTCAGCAACACTGCAGCCAAGCGATCCTTTGAAAACAAATGTGCCACTTCCGTGCTCAAAACCCACCAAGCATTTGGTGGCCCCTACGGTTATATCACAGACACTGCTACTCCTTTTCTTGTTTCCTATCACTCGTTCTTTGCTCTGCTCCAACCACTCTTAGCAACTTGCTGTTTCCATAGGCCAGGGGTGATTCTTCCTTACGGCTTTGCACCTGCCATTCCCTCTGCTTGGAACACTTTTATCTGACATCTGCACAGCTGCTTTAAGTTGCTATCCCTTCCTCAGTGTTGTCTGTCACAGATCCCTGATTTGTTTCCCTTCATAGCAATTAGTGCTTACCCTTTTTCAAACTAATAAGTTGCTCCCCATGGTTCTTTCAATAGGAAACCAGTGATTTCTTTCTTTTAATGTAGCTAATTAAGTTGACAATTAGAGAAAGGTTTTTCTCTCTGGCAATAGAAATGTCATATGGGCCCTCTTATTAACTGTAGAAACTATAGAATGGACAAACTGATATGATCATATAACAGATACTCAGCAGCAATTTTAAAAATAGACAAAGTTACACGTATCAGAATCTCAACATAACATTTAGAGAAAATAGCAAGCCATAGGGAAATCTGTTGTATGTTTCCATTTATAGGAAGCCCCAAATCAGGCAAAACTAAACAATTTATTAATGATACATATGACAACCATAAAGAAAAGCAAACAAGGGATGCAACACAAAATTCAGGCTAGTGATTACTCTGGGTTCCAGGGAGGAAATGGAATGCAATTGAGGAGGGGTACAGAAGGACTTGAAACCACAGGTATATTTCTTAAGTTGAATGGTAGACACTTGAGTATGGTATTTTTCCTTTAAACTGCACATATACATTATTTACACAAATTTATTATCTACCGTGTATGTTATAAAAGGACCAAAACCAATTTGATTTTGCACAGTTACTGCTCTTCTCAATAGGTAACAGTAACTGTCAATAGTCATGAGTGTGGCAATGGCACACATCTAAGCAGGGCAGGGTGTTGTAACAGGAGTGCAGGGGAACCTGTGGTGGTCACGGTGGTCCAGAGTCTCCAGGAAGCACAAGGAAGTTGCTGAAGCCCCACGGAGATGTTCCTGGGGCACTCATAGGAGCACTTAACGGATT
This sequence comes from Camelus bactrianus, assembly GCF_048773025.1. NCBI lineage: Eukaryota > Metazoa > Chordata > Mammalia > Artiodactyla > Camelidae > Camelus > Camelus bactrianus. The sequence goes on from NC_133540.1 coordinate 24,294,458, forward strand.
CCGACTTTGACAGATTCTAGAGCCCTCATTGGAAAGGGCCTCATTAAAGGTGGGCTGATTTGCAAGTAACACTATGAATGGCCTTGAGTAAGACTGATAAACGAAGAATATGTTGCCTCCAAAACCCAAAAAGGCCTAAAAGACATTGGGCTTGTTTCCACATCGTGGGTTCTGAGAGGGTCAACAGTTACTTCTCAACAGTGTCAGGGATAGAGGTGCTCTCAGTTTACCAAGTAATTGTCAGGAAATTAACCAAGACTGAGTGTTCAAATGATTCTCTGAAGAAGGGCATCAGAAATGTAAATCAACTGTACTCCCAGAGAAAGCTGGATGAAGTGAAAATCTTGCCCCCACACACTGCCTGCCCTAGCAAGGTTGTTGAAGTTCCTGGGATTGCCTGGTATCCTGCTGTAAGTAAAGGAAAATTACGGCTGGGAAGCTGTTGAAATAAGCTCTGATTAGAACATACTGGCCAAACGTATAACAGTCAGATATTTACCAGTTGCTGATTGGATGGAACCAGTAATTAGACAATACTGGGTGAGAACACAGCATTTAGGTTGTGGTCATTCACTGTGAGATACCCTCTTCTCAAGTTAAAAAACAGGCAAAATTTAAGTAAAACAAAAGCAGTGGGGATAATTAAACTTTACCCAAAATAGATCTTGCACAGTGAATTTCAAAATGTTGAAATTCCATGGGATCCCATTTTGTGAAGCCAATTTGTAGGTGCCAACGGTTCGATTTAATTTTTATCTATTTCTCACGGGTTAGATCATCCATGCCTTCTCTTGGACAGTTTATGACAATATGTGCTATGAACTGGGGGAATTCAGGCACGGCCACAGTTCCCATGGATAAGATGCTGCATACCTCTTTGATGTCCACTTTATGTTCAGTAACGTACTAACATCGTTGGGGGCACCGGGTTTTAACTTAGTGGGAGCACAAAAGAGAATCTCACACTTTTAAGTTTTTCGTTCAAAAAATTGAGTATATCGTGGATTTCCAATTAGGTCAAATTGTGGACCTCTTTTCTAGTTGTTTCCTCCTCAGGTTTCCATCTTTTTTCCTTCTGTGTTCCCCTCCCCCCACCCAACCCTGGGAGGGGACACCATTAAGGCTGGGCTGATTCGCAAGCAAAGGCATAAAAGCTCAAAGTGTATGCTTGCTTTGGGGCAGCAGAGCCAGTCTGAAGCCAGACCACAGAGGAGAAATGCCTGCCCAGAGTGCCAAATGTTAGGACTAGGGTCTGTGGCCAGGGTGGGTCCTCGCCCAAAATCTGGTTCAGTGTGGGCGGGACTGATGATGCCACACATACCAGAAGAATATGAAAACGTTTATTATTCCCACAATAAGGTTTATGGGGTGACCACAGTGGTTACCAAGTAGGTGCAAGATGAATGAGAGAGAAGGGACTCTAACTTGGGGTTTTGTTTTATTTTGCTGGTTACTGGGTGGGGCTGGTGTGAGGGTTCTGGCACTACTGGGGTCCTGCTTGGTTTGAAGCTCCCCCTGCACCAAAGCTCCCCCTGCACACAGACTTTCTTATCAGCTCTCCCAGGTGTGGGGGAAAGGAATAAAGAAAGGTGAGTCCTAAAAGTCTGGATGCAGACACCACTTCTATCTTAAACATACCTGGAAACACAGTGTGGAGCCCTCAGTTCCTCGCTCCCGACACTTGCAGAAAAGCAAGAGACCCACTGAAAAGTGTCCCCGCACAATTGTCTTCTCTCCCACCTGGAACGCGTAAGGTGCTTATAAAACAGGTAAAGGTGCAGGTAGACGAAACATGCAAATGTTCACAAGTTTATTGCAGCTGTGAAACTACAGTTTCACACGCTCCCACGTTAGAGTTCTGGAAACACTTCAGTTATCTGCAGGTCCCTGTTGGCTGGGATCACCCCCGTAGTCTCTCACCGCGCAGACTGTGAGAGAGTCGCTCCTGATGCAGAAGTAGGGCTTCAGGACTTCCGAAAACGCCGCGGAGAAGGAGTGGAGGTGAGACCTGTCGTCCACACTGTAGAAGGACACGGCGCCCAGCTCGTAGTCCAGGTACACGCCCACCCCGCCGGGTCGGTCCTTCAGCTCCAGGGGGACGGCGCCCCCGGGCCCCTGCGCCTCGTACGCCCCGCCGCGCAGCCGCACCGTCCAGCGGCCGCCGGGTCCCGCCGGGCGCCCCGTGCGCGTCCCGGGGGCGGGGTCTGCGGGGTCCGCGCAGACGCCCACCGCCCACGCCGGCCCGCCCAGCCGCACCTCCCAGTACCGCCGGCCGCGCGCGAAGCCCTGGGCGCCCAGCACCGCCGGCTCGGCGCTGAACCTCCGCGCGCCGCGGGGCGCCCTCCGCTTCCTCCCCAGGAACGTCGCGGACTTCCTGTCCTCGGACACCAGCAGGCTGGGGTGCGCCGTCTCGGGGTCCAGGCTCACGTCCTCCCGGAACGTCTGGATGATTTTGCGCAGAGCCGAGTGCTGCGGGGGGAGGCTGCAGCCTTCGCGGCGCAGCTGGAAGGAGTAGACGGCGGGGCACCGCAGGCCCTCGCACCTGCCCAGGACGCCCCCGATGCCTCTCAGCAGCCTCACGCCGGGCAGCACGCTCCGCTCGGCCACCTCCTGCAGGAGGCCCTTCAGGGTGGAAATGTGGTCCGAGAAGGCGGCCACGTTGGCGCCCAGCTGCTCCTGGATGTCCCGCTCCTCCTGGACCAGCCTCTCCAGGACGGCCTCCTGCTCGCGGTCCACAGCCCGGTTCAGCTGCCCGAACTCCAAGGCCAGCTCCCGCCGCTGGCGCTGCACCTGCTCCCGCAGCTCCAGCAGCTTCCTGTCCTGCGCGGCCACCAGGCTCTGAGCGTCGGCCACCCGCGTCTTCAGGGGCTCCACGTAACTGCCGAGCCTCTTGCGGTGGTGAGCGGCGGCCTCGCCCACGGACCTCACCACGTGGCCCTGGTGCTCAGGGGGCTGCGTGCACAGGGGACACAGCAGCTCCAGGTCGTCCTCGCAGAAGAGGCCCAGGACCTGGTGGTGCCGCTCGCACAGGCGCGGCTCCTCGCGCCTCCTCCTCTTGCTCCTGCGGCCGCCCAGCTGCCTGGCGATGTCGATCATCCTGCCCAGCTGGGTGTTGCTCCTGACGTGCCGCTCCTGGCACGGGTGGCGGCACACGGGGCAAGGGAACCTGTCCTCCAGGTGAGCCCAGGACTGCTGGATGCAGCGGCGGCAGAAGTTGTGCCCACAGTCGATGGTGACGGGGTCGCTCAGGCCGTCCAGACACACGGGACAGTTGGCTTCTGCCTGGAGTCCAGCCAGGGCCGCCGCCACCGCCATCGGGGCTGCACCGAGGTGGGTTTTCTCTGGAGGCCGGGCTGCAGGGTCTCCACGCTGACAAGCAGGCGCACCCTCGGTTCTCACTCCTTGTCCAGGACGCTGCGCTCCGAAGGGCCGTCGGAACTCGGTGGCGCGGGCAGTGGCCAGAGTGGCTTCCTTCACTTCCTGCAGCTGATCGCAGAGCAGCTGGGCCACTCACTGCTCTCAGCAACTCTCTGGGTCAGAAAGCAGACACAAGTCGAAAGTGCCTTTTCCTTCCTGGGGATGAGAAAAATAATCCTGCCTGTGAAAAGGCTGCCCTGTGTTGTGGGACCAGCTCGCTGCCACCTTGAAGAATCTGCTGACCCTCCCCTCCACCACGATCCACTTACACCCGCAGGGACCACTGGCTGATGTGACGGTGTCCTGGGAGTTGAAATGTGTGTGGGCTTGGGGATGAGAGCCCCAGGCCTGGGTGGGGAGTCCCCCTCAGTCAACAGCTTATCTGTGGACCTGGGCAAAGTCACATAGCATCCCTGATTCTAAGAGGATCTGGTTAAAGGACAAAATTCTCAGCTTCAATCATTTCAGTGTTGTCAAAAATCTAATAAAAGAACCTGCTACTTTTTGGCTTAAACCACAGATATTTCTGACAGCACTCAATTCATAATACATAAAAATTTACTTTTCACTTAAGGTTCTCAACTACAGGATATATCAGATACATCAGACTGTGTGCATAAGTGGATTTGATTTGGACTAGAAGAAATTTATCTGGACACCCTGCCAGGTCAGAAAACTCTTCACATCAGGCACAGTATGAGATTGAGATCAGGATTTTATTGTGAGTTGAAGCTGAGAAACACACATACACATAACTACTCCCTGACATCCTTGGTGAGCTGCCAGCTAGTGAAGCTTTGTGAGGTCAGAATCTCTACAAGGATGTGTGGCACTTTCCCTTAGAAGCTGCTGCTGATTCTCAAAGAGCTGAGAGGCCAACTCAGGGCACCCACAGAGGATGTGTCCTGGTAAACTCCCCAGACTTTCCTCTGAGATCAGTGAAGTGATCCCAAAGCTGGACGCTGAGTATCCATGGCCGATGCGGGGAGGTGTGAGGGAGTCTATTGATTTAATTATCTTGATGCCTGATTGGTTTAAAACAGTATTTTGATCCAGAATGATGGACAAATGAATTTCAGAGTGTTCTAGCCTCTGATTGCCCAGCCCACTACCACCCTCTGGGCCCCCTCCAGTCTTCTGCCACCCACACCCAGATCTAGTCACACCCCCTCCCACAGGGCTCTCCTGCAGGACTGCGTTTCATCTAGAGGACCCCGTCCTTCCCTCAGCTCCAGCTTCCCCAGCACCAGGCTCTCACCCTCCTACCCTCCTGTAGTATGTTCAGCTCCTCTGGCCCCAGTGCCTTTGTACCAGCAGAGCCCTCAGAGGTCTCCGGTGCTGCCCGGCTCAGAGCTCACTGTCACTTCTTCCAGATCTCAGCTTCCCCGCTGCATGAGGGTCACCTCCCCAACAAAATGTGACAGAGCAGTAAGGACAGGATCGTGAGCTCTTTTCACTCTGACTGCTGTAGATTTACAGATTTGGAAAAACTGCATCCCACACAGAGCTGTCACCTCCGTGCTGTCTGCCATGATTGCATCTCCAAAAATCACCTCAGTCCCTGGCTAAGCTGTAGAGCACTAAAATCCTGCCAGGTTTCCGGGTCTCCCATAGGGACTGAGTGACTCTGGGGTAACCTGCTTCTGCTCTGCCTGTCTGCAGGCAGGCGTGGTGAGATGGAGGAAGACCAAATTCCTCCCCGGCCCCCGGAGCTCTAATCGTTGTCCCTCCCCACCTGCACACTGATGAGATTTAAAGTTCCTTAAAAGTCAAAATGGAGCCGGTGGCCAATGTGGCTGTGGTTTCAGACACATCCCTGCACCAGTAACAACCTGACTTTTCTGAACTGGATCAAACTCAAGGACACCACCAGCTGTTTACAAAGCAGTACCTGCTGACAGCTCTAGCTGCAACCTTGTAGTTTCAAACCCCTCCCCACCCCCACCCTCACAATTGTGTTATCAATTTGAGCAACAACCAGTCCTTCTCTGTTTAACCATCACCCTTCTTGCCAGGTCCATCCTACTTATTGACAGCCAACTGATGGAGCCTTGCAGGTTTCATGCCTTTATAAGCCTTCCCCATTGTGTATCCTGGGGACACAATTCAAGTGCTTTTTGAATCTGTGTCTCCGGGACTGCAGTCCTAACGACCCCCAATAAACGTCTCTATTTCAGTGAGGTCTGGGTTTCTGGGGTTTTGGTTAACACTCCACACTTCCCAGGACTGAGACATCCTGGAGGGGGATCCCACAGCTTCAGACCAGCCTTTGCGGGATTGTCACACACAAGTATTTTCATCCTCAGGCCCCCAGGACAGGGTAGGAACTTGGCATCTGTGCTCTCAGTACGCATTTAGGTGACTTAGGACAAGGCAGGCTGAGGGACTGGGAACCCTGATAAAGGACAGGTTTTAGCAGAAGCCAAACCTGAGTGTGGATCCCTCGGAGGTGGGTCCCTAGGCTGGGCCCAGAGCAGGGACTCAGGGAGCCCTGGCCTTGTCACCTCCCCACTCCTGCTCTCCGCTTACCTGGTGCGGCTCTGGTGGTGTCCCAACGCCTGGTCCTCAGTCTGCTGTCCCACCAAATAGTGTGGGCGGGGATGTGACCCGAGCATATATACACCGCCAGGAGGGTGGAGCTATTGGGGTCCCGCCCTAAAGGCTGTGGCTCCTCCCCCGGAGAGTGGATTGGATGAGTGTTTAGAGGTGCTGCTCAGAGTTGAGGGGGGGGAGGGGGGAGGACCCAGCCTGGGATGAGGCCAAGCTGATGGGCGGCCGCTGTCCCGGTGATAACAGGATCCCAGCTGCAGATTTGAGATCCTCCCATGATCCTTTCAACGCCACTTAACTTTAATCTTCTCCGATGGGGGAAATGAACTCTGAAAGGCGCTGTGAGTCTGTCCATTTCCTCCCCAGGGAGGTGTGACTCCCCCGCCCTTCCCGATCTCCAGCTCCGCGTGCACGCGGAGGGTCCGGGGTCTGGGTGAGTCCATCCCGGGCCCCCTGCACCCTCACGACGAGCAGTTTCCTATTCCAGGACCGCTGAACCCCGACCGCAGACAGGGCAGTGTACAGAGCCCAGGTCCGGACCTGCCTGACACACGGAAGACAAACTGTGCGAAGTCCCGGCCCCCGAGACAGTTGTGCCGCTGCGGATGGTTCAGGTTCCCGGCGTGATTGTCTCCCAGAGACGAGGGCGCTGCGGGGAGGGGCCCCTTGGGAGGAGACGCGCACCCAGGAGAAGCCCGGAGTGAGGCAGGAACCGCAGGGCCGGAGGGCAGCAGTGCCTGGAGGGCGGTGGCCTCTGAGCGTCTGCCGACTCTGTTCCTGGCGCGCCCCGCGGCCTCAGCGCAGCAGGGATTAGAATTCCAGGGCCTTGATGAAAATTTGAAAAGACGATGTTTGCGGGGAAAACCCTCTAATTTTGATGTATTTTGCTTTGGAACTGCCAAAGCAGTTTGCATTTGTTTCCTGCAACATTTCTGTAAAATAAGCCTGGTAAGTAACATAGTCAGTGAGGACAGACAGAAAATGGCTGTCTTCCAGGTGGCAAATAACAAAACACCTGCACTAGCTTTGCAGCTTCCTGTGAAAATACAATTGTTTCTAAACAAGTTAAAACAAATACACAACCAAAACCCAAAACACCATCTAATTCTTGAGATTATATTATCCCACAGTTATTAATTGTATTAATTTGCATAATGTTCTCATGAACCATAGAGGAAAAGTACCAACCGGGAAATGTCTCCCAGGTGGGTCCAGTAGAGAAATAAGCCCTACATTTTCCTCGAAAAGTATTGGTGTAAGTATTTTTGCTCTGATATGAGAGCTGTTATTCAAAGTACAAAATGAAACCTCTCCCAACTCATAATTTAGAAAGCGCCAGTCCCCCTGGACTTTGGTGTATGCGGTGCAACACAGGGGTTAAGACCAGAGAAAGATTTGTCAGCTTCCCCCTTGGGGGATGGCAGAGCCATAGCATCCCAGGGGATGGACCCCTACAGACACCATGGCCCCTTCACCACTGCCTCCTTCTCCACCAACTAATGATGCCAACCCTCTGAAGACTCAGGGCAGCTGGTAAACAAGTAACCTTGTGAGATTGTGTGGACAGCGTGGTTTCACGGTTTCCACTGTCATGCCTTTTCTGTCTTCTGAGGTGAGAAGACTGGGAACTCAAGTTTCAGTATCTAGGGTCAAATTGACCTTGGAAAGGTTGATTTTACACTTTCTGTAGGTTAAAATGTTTTCAAGAGATGGATCCATTTTTCTTCCATTCATATGAAAGGACCGCTGGAGGGTCTAGATCTCCATACCTGCTGGAGACGCTTTCAGCCCCTGGGAGCAAGTCCAGCTCTGACCCCGCCCCACTTCTCTTCAGTCTGGAGGCTGCCCACCCCACTTCCAGTCCCCTAGAATGTGCCAACGTGACCTGGTTTCCCTTGACAACTCCTGTCAGGAGGGTCCTTTCCAGGCCTGTCCCCTTTGTAGAGGGTCAGGGGGAGCTGGCTGCCCCGCGGGGTGCAGTAAGGGAGGTGCAGGAGTCACGTGTTTAGGGCTGTACCTGGATCTGGACTTTGGGAGCGGGTGTATTTTCAAACTATTCTGATGGGTCAGGAGATCCGGGGTCTGTCAGACACAGACGACTCTTCTCAGTTGACAGCAGAGGGGAACGGCTGCCGGGTCTTGACCTTCAGTCCTGTGCTTTGCCCGCATCTTCTTCATAGACCCATCATCTCCTGATCGGCTTATCACCTAGTCCCCAACCCAGCCAACCTCCGGAGCTCTCTCACTCACTTCATAGTTAGAGTCCTGGAGCCAGAGACATGAGTGTCATCCCAGCTGGGCCTGTGACCGTCCAGGGAGCAGAGACATAGGAAAGCAGGGCATATTTGCCTCCTTGCCCCGTTTCAGTGTGGATGACCTTCCCATCCGGAGAGAGGATGAGGCTTTGCTTCTCATCAGGAACAGACATTGCCCCCCTCCTGCAGATCCTGCACCGAAATGTCTGGTACCATCTGTTGGAAAACGTTTGAACAACCAAACCCACACGATTAGATCAAAAATAACACTGGGCAGTTGAGCCCCTGCGGCCACAGCAATGCGTGTCCAGGACCACGGGGTGGAGCGTTCCCAGCTCCTGGTCAGCCCGGAGCGGCCCGCGCACACACAGGAAGCGGCCGTTCCCTCTTTTAAACCACGGCTGAGGACAGGTGTCCTCCAACCCCAGCCCAGCCCCTTCTGTTCACTGAACTCAGGGTCTCAGAAACTGTTCCACATCCACACACATATTTCACTATGAGCAGAAGCCTGAATGGAAAGTGTTGCATCCATGGTGGGAAGAGAAGTTTCTGGAAGAAGGACAGTCTTTCTGCGAGGTCAGCGTTCCCTCCAGTGTTCTTCCGCCCTCTCAGTTTCAAATCAGAGGTGTCGCCTACTGAGTGCTTTACCAGGTTAGACTGCGTGCTCTGTGCTTTACTCAAACATCCTGTGAAAACTTCACGAGAATTCTCTACTGTGGGAGGACTTGCCTCCCATAGACAAAAGTGGAAAGGGAGGGTTAGAGTGGTGACGTCTGCGGGGCCACCGGGATGGAGTGTCACCCCTCTGGGGCCACAACAGCCCGTCTCTTTCAAAATACTTAAGAGTATTTCAAAATACTGGTTTTTAAGTATAATTTCCATTTTGTTGTTTTGTTTTGCAGAGAACAAGATTTCTTCAGTCATTAAGGACTTAGCTCCTTACATGGGCTCTGGTGGAGGCCGTGGGGCGGCACCTGCAGGTCTAAATCTGGGTGGGCATGTTCGCTCCTTCCGGGCTTCACGAGGACTCCTGACCACCTTGCTGTGCGTGGCACAGCTCACGTAGTAGTGCAGTTCCACAGACAGCTTGGGAGGCACGTAGGCGTGGAGACACTTGCTTCAGAAACGTCCCCGATGGCTGCGGCCTCTACTGTGTTTTGAATGACAAACTTCTCAGTGACCGTGTCCTTGGGCAGGCATCTGGCACAGCAAATAAGCTGCATGAGGCTGCAGGCCTTTTTGGCAAGACCATCGTTCCCTCTTTGCCTGGTCACCAGGCGAGGACACGAGAGAGCCAAAATACATTTTATTCCCACTGGCCAGCTAATTCCCGATTTGAGAATACTCTCCCAAAAGTCCAAAAAGAAAAAAGTTGTGATTCATAACATTTCCATGCAAGGGGCATTTATCTGATGGCAAGAGGAGAGACACGCCCTGCGCAAGGGAAGCAGCCCGAGCCTGAGCTTTGGGGCGATCTCAGCTCTCTGACAATTGAGTATAAGTCAGAAGTCACTGCGATGTGGTTAACAGTCTTGTATGTTATCCGGCACAAAACAGTATCAGGAACAACACAGTTATTCTGTAAATGTCAGCATTAGGTCAGTGGATCAGCGCCCTCAAAGGTTTTAACCACCAGTGACGAGCTCAGCAGGCTCAGTGATGGTGTTGGGGGGGCAGATGGAGGTTCTCTAATTCTGCGCCCCTACACTTCACTGCTGGCATCTTCCCTAAAGAAGACCTTTCCCTCCCTGACGTCCCCTTCTGTGTTTTTAGAGGCACCCCCTGGACTCATGAATTCTCTTCCTCTCCAACGTGTATACCCATCATTCTCCTTGCTGAGGTCCAGAGAGCCCCACATGGAGCCGGCCATGCTCCCTATGCTGCCTCTGCACCCTCTTGGCCAGTCCTCGCTAGTCTTTGAGCTCATCCCTGCTGTGAGATACAGGAGCCTTCATTCCCATCTTTTATTCTCCTGAGACCAGACCTAGAACCAATATTTTCTCTGTGACACTCTGTTGGGCTTTATTGATGAAGGATAATGAAAAACTAAGATCTGGTGGAGTAAACGCTTTTAAATGTGTGATGTAAAACAAATGAGGGTGTACGTGTTAAGAACTATGAAGGATGTGAGATTTACCTTATTTTTGAGCTGACAAGTTAGCCTGCCCCTGTATGATGGATGCTGGCCGAAGACACAAAGCACTTTCTTACTCGTGGCACAGTGGTGGCATGAACTCTATGTTAGTCTCAGTACCCGGGGTCCTTCCATCCGTGGGGTGAGCCTAGATGGATGCGGTGCACACAGGGGATTTGCAGCACAGACGGGAACTCCCAGCCCAGGACATCCGGATCCTCACTGCGCTGTGGGCAAAACTGCCCAGACTCTGCCCCAAAGGGAGGCATAGCCTTCAACATGATGTACAGCAGTCACACCTCCCTCTGCTCTGCAGGGTGACTCTCCAGCTTCTGAAGCAGCTCCTCAGGAAGCATCCTTGGAAAGATAGTGCAGAACCAAATGGCAGCCAGTGCCTCTGCTCACAGGATGTGCAGAAGCCCTCAGACTCACAGAATGTTCTCCCAACATTGCCCAGACCAGGAAGCAGCATTACAACAGGAACTGAGACAACTCTTCTGTGGGCGTGGACATCTGGGTCTCTGAGGACATTATTAAGAAGACTTTTAGGAATTGGGAAGGGGAGGTGTGGAGAAGGGCCAGGGAGGACACCTCTGCAAGAAGGGGTCTGCACAGGGGTCTCTAAGCATGCTCTCCAGACCAGTAGCATCATGACCATGTAGACATTTATTAAAATATAGGTTCCTGGGCCCCACCTCCAACCTACTGACTCAGAAATAATGGGGTGGGGGACGGGGCCCAGAAACCACTGTTACCGACAGCCTACCGGTGACCCTGGTGCACCCCAACCTTTGAGAACCATTCATCTGGAAGTTGCATTTCAAGGAAACTAGAATATGTCACCCCAAAATATGCCTTTATGACACAAAAATTATATTGAGCTGAAGGCAATTAAGAAGCAGCAAACCCACAAACCCTCCCCTTCTCTGGCTAGTGGTGGGATACAAATTCTCGTCTTAGTGGCCGCAGACCCTTGTCAGCCCAGGGAGGGCGCCAGAGGAAGCTGCAAACAAACCTTACTCCATTAATTCTCCTCCATGGTTTGAATTTCCCACATCCTGCCTCCCTTGAAAGCCTAAATCTGTTCCAAGCTCCTCTCTCTGGTCTACAAATGACCTGTTTGTCGAAGCTGCTTTATAAGCTGGGGTTCTGAGCCTCCACGGGGGTTCCGTTTCCTTTAGGTTCCTCCAGCGAGGGGGTGCTGCGGCCCCCATTCCCTGCCTCCCTCTTGCTAATTTCTCTGAGAGACTGCCAGGGGCAAGCAGAGTAGGGCGGGGGCTGCACTTGCCTGCAGGGCGCGTCCAGAGCAGACATTCAGTCCCCGCCCTGCTGGGTGATTCCGCCCGCAGGAGGCCCCAGCAGATGACACGGGTAGGTCACACAGCAGGGGAGGATCCTGGGTTAAAAGAGGATGTTTTTGCTTTTTTCTGACAGGAGGAGCACTGAGAGGCGAGATTCTCTGAATGAAAATTGGATATGTGAAAAAAGAGTTATTTTTGGAGTAAAACCAGGAGGGATGGCACATCGGAGAGCTCGCGGACGCTCAGGTGTCAGCCACTCTGAAGACTTCAGCCGCCGTCTCTCTCTTAAAGGGTCTGGAGTCCGTGTTTGTAGCTTCAGCCTCAGTAAATCCAAGTGCAAACTAGGTCCTTCTGTTTCTTCGAGGACCAGACACGCCTTGTGCTTAAACTGCACTCACTTCCCCTCAGTTCTGCCCTGGTCCCGCGCTGTCACCTACGTGGCTGAAGCTCTTGCCTTGGGGTCCCTCTCCACCCTTTACTGACCTCCTGGGTGCACTTCCCACCTCGTCCACCAGGCGGCCTCAGGGCACCATGGGTCCAGCGGGAGCCTCCTGCTGCCCAGTCTGTATCCACTGGCTGCTGTATCCACCTCTTATCCACCAAGATTAGGGTGCAGCCCGGAGAGCTGTTCAAAAGTCCCTGCTGCTCTCGGGGTCCCTCTGCCTGAAATCCGCCACTGGCTCCCACTGTTCTCAGGGCCCAAATCTGAAATTCCTCTCACGGCCCCTGGCCAGCTGTCTCTCGCCTCACATACTGGTTTCAGGGGAGTAAATCTCGGTGCCCTCATTTCGGGGAAAATAATGTCACCATAACTTCTCAGTTTGCCAAAGCACACAGGCCTTTGAGGGGAAACCTCTGACTCCTGAATTACTTCTCCCCACACTCTGAACCCCACGGAAAGGAGTTGCCACGGCCCCCAAGTAGTTGGACTTCTCAGCCAAGCTCCCTCCTGATCTTCCCATTTGATCTCTCTCTCTCTTTTTTAAATGAAGTATAGGCAGTTACAATGTATCAATTTCTGGTGTACAGCATAACCTCTCAGTCATGCATATATGCATGTATTCATTTTTATATTATTTTTCATTAATGGTTATTACAATATACTAAATATAGTTCCCTGTGCTATAGAGAAGAAATTTATTTTATTCATTTTTATATATAGTGCTTATCATTTGCAAATCTCAAACACCCAAATTTATCCTTTCCTGCCCCATTCCCCGGTAACCACAAAGCCACAGGATTGTTTTCTATGTCTGTGAGTCTGTTTCTTTGGTAGATAAGATCATTAATGTTCTCTTTTCTTTTTCTTCTTGTTTTTAGATTTATACTTATGAGTGATATCCTGTATTTTTCTTTTTCTGGCTTATTTTACGTAGAATGACAATCTTAAGCTCCCTTCATGTTGCTGCAAATGGCATTATTTTAATCTTTTTATGGCTGAGTAGTATTCCATTGTATAAACATACCACAGCTTCTTTATCAGGTCCTCTGTTGATGGACATTTAGGTTGTTTCCATGTCTTAACTATTGTAAACAGTGCTGCTGTGAACATTGGGGTGCAGGTATCTTTTTCATTTTGAGTGAATTTCTTTGTCAAATACTTTGTTGAGCATAATTTCTAAGCTGGTGGTTGTAGGGTGCCCCGGAGAGGGACAGGGACAGCCCAGTGGTAGAGCACGTGCTTAGCATGCACAAGGTCCTGGGTTCAATCCTTGGTACCTCCACTAAAAAAAGAAGATAAACATAAAATTTAAACAAGACACTGTGACCAAGGAAAAAGCTGTCACAGAACTTCCAGTTTCACAGGTGAGAGGATAACGACGACCACCAGATTCAGGAGTCAGTGCGAGGGGCTGGCAGGGGGTGCTGGGGCTTCCCAAGGGCCCTGCCCCTGCAGCCTGCGGGCTGTTAAGTGAAGGAAAGTTACTGAGAGGGAACAAGGCCGCGCTGCGCACGGGTCTGAGCATTCCCGGCTGGGAGCGAGGATTTACTACGACCCTTTCACACGCAGTTACACGACTGGGACCAGGCTCAGCTGCCTTACTCCCCGGAGAAGAGGGGCAGGGGCTCCTCCGCCCCCTGAAAGTCGTTGCCGGTTGTGAGTGGAGGACAGTAATCGTGTTGACACGTAGAGTGTCTCTGGCCCAATAACCAGAAGTTCAGTAAATATTTCAGGTGAGAATGTGTGCAAAGTGCGTACAATCACACGAAGCGCTCCTTTTCTGAGTGCCGTTACTGCACTGTTAGGATTAATATTATTTCTAGTATTATTTTATTTGACGACAGGAGAAGAAAGATGTAAAAACGTATTGGAAGACCAACAGGGGGCGATAATCAGCCATAAACCTACACTTTGATACATCAGGATTCATGTTCTCAGCTGTGTGCTCTCAGAAATGTTCCTATATCCACATCTTTATGTTTTCATGTGACAGATTATTTAGCATAAATTGCAGTATATTTTACATACAGTTCCTTAACCCGGTTCCCTCCACTTACCATTATATTAAATGGCATCCTTTATTGTCATAAAATCCTTCTATAATAGGAATTATATATTTTTGAAGTAATATATATTGGTAATATGTATAAAGGACCAAAAAAGAAGTCTACCAATGCCACCAATAATTTCTGTGAATGGCTTAATTTAAGCATTTTTGTAAAATATATACTGTACTCTCACGGACAATTTCTACTGTATTTATGTATGTTCACATCAGCATCAGATAGCTACTAAGTGTCCATGATGTTCAGGGAAACTGCAGTGACCACAACCAAGTTTCTGGTCTCCTAGAGCAGTGCGGATGGAAACCAAAATTGCAAGTCTTGTGCATATATTCAGGGTAGAGAAAAGTTTTAACACTTTTCCTAACATCTGACCAGTACAAACATAATGTGTCAGGTGAAGACAGTGGACATAAAGAAAAATGAGACAGGACATTGGTTCAAACCCCTTGGAAATCATTTGGCTCTTTCTACTTAAGCTGGGTGTGCAAGTACCTACCCTACGTATGGCTCAGCAATTCCACTCCCAGGATTTACATGTGGAAACGTGGCCCGTAAGCAAGAATTCTCATAGCAGCAAAAAACCCACAGGGCAAATCGGGAAACAACCCAGGGATTCAGCAACAGAAAGACATACTGAACAGCGGTGCAGGCACACAGGCGAGCACTACTCACCAAGGAAAAGGATCTGAAACATGGAAATAAGAATGAACCCACCACCCATCATATTCAGCACAAGATCCCAGAAATAAAATAAAACACCCTGTATGTTTCCCCTCATATGAAGGTCACAACCAGGCCAGACCAGTGTGTGCTTCAGCAGCAGGTGGTGGTTATCTTTGGGGAGGAGGGTGGAGACAGTGATGGAGAGTGGGGGTGGGGGTGGGGGAGGCAGCAGGTACTGTTTTGTGGGTGGACTTGGTGGAGGTTTCAGGGCTGTGTTTGCTTTGTAATCCTGCATCAGGTGATGCAAAAGCATCAGTGTGTGTCTGTCTGTGTGGTCTCCATCCGTAAAGGTTTACTTAAAAAAAGAAACTGCTTCTGGTACGTTTCCACAAATGGGCCAGGGAACCTGCATTTGCACCAAGCATTCTGGTGCCCGCCAGCAACTGGAAACCCGTGAAAGGGACTGACTTCCAAGTGCAGTGAGAGGAAACCGCGATAAGACTCCTGGACGCTCACTGACTGACTGTGTGACCAAAGATGTGGGTCACAGTGGGGCCTCACGTAGCCTTCCTTCCAGCCCAACCTCTAAGCTGCCCAGCGCACCCTGCCCGCTGCCCCGTCCCCGGTGGCAGGGCAAGTGGTCAGTGTGGGAGTGGACACTGGAAGGAGAGTCTGGGCTGGAGCCCAGGATCTGCTGGTGGTCAGCTGTGAGCTGTGAGCTGTGAGCTCCAGAGCCTGGTGAGCTCAGCACCGAGCCTCGAGTCCCTCCCCTGCACAGGGAGTGAGTGGAGACCCTCTTCCCAGGGCAGTGACAGGGCTCACAGCAGTCAGAGCACAGACAGGGCGGATGAGGGGCCCCTGTCAGGAGGGGACTGTCATCGCCCCTGAGCAGGTGCACTTCTGAGGCTCTGCTGAGAAGCTCAGATCTGGATAGAAACTTCTGGATAGGATCCCTCACTTACTTTAGTCTGAGTCCCTACTAGCAGTTCAGTGCCTTGCACATTTCGAGGGACACAATGTAGATTTTCCAGCAAGTCGGGGGCAGACCTGAGTTGGACCTCCTCACCCTGAGAGAACTGATGGGAACACTGAGTTGTTCGACTTTGGTGGCATCGGGAATGACCACTCTGAGTTCCAGGCATCGACCCCACGCCCACGATCCAGTTCCCACTCTCCTCACACTTCCGGTCCTACCTTTCCACCCAGATGGTTTCTCGTGGGGACTCTGCCTCCTCCACTGACATGTCATGACCTGAGGATGCAGGACCTGGACCTTGTCACCCAGTCTCAGCGACTCTCTCAGTAGCTGTTTCTCGTTGGCTTATCTTCCTGATGGCGCTGTGCCTGTGGTCCCCAGGGTCTGCCCTGGGCTCCCTGTCACCTTCCAGCAGGTCCCTCCACCTGTGCTCTGCCCCACAGGCTGCTGTGCACGGAGACAAGCGCTTCTCATCCCTGCCCAGAGACCCTTAGGAGTGGGAGCCTGGACGAGAAACGCCCGCCCTGCCCCCCCGGAGCGGGAGCTGCCTGGCACCCTCCGCTCCATCCTGCGGGTCTCCTGGGGACGTCCACAATGTCACAGAGCAGCACCGTCGTCCCTTACGGCCACTCTGTGACTCTGGTGGACAAGATGAAACAAGAGCACTCTAGACCCAAGTCCAGGCGCAGACAAAACATGAATATTCCTCAAACCACAGAAATGACCCAACACCCAGGACAGACCCCCCTGTCCTGGCCCACAGGAGTGACGGCTGTGACTTTGCCCGTCACAGCGTCAGCCTCTAGCCTTCCTTCCTTCTGCAGGAGGTTTAGCAAGACACCCAATCATAGAATGACATCTCCTCCTGGCAGCATCCTGTCACGGCAGCGTCCCTAACCCTTCCCCAAGTCACATAACAGACCCAAATCCTAACATAACGCTTTCTAACACCCCCCTCCTGTGGTGCTCTAGAATTCCCCATGGGGTCTGTTCTCCGTTGCCCACAGCAGTGAACCAGGTGCTCAAATGCAGGCGATTCCTGGTCGTTTGGCTTAAGAGTGCTGACAGGGACGGAGGAGAGATAGAACTTGTGGGAAGGGAGGGCAGAGCCAGGGTTCCCTCCGTGCAGGGGGAGGGCCTGGGGCAGGTGGGCGGGTGGTGAAGGAAGACAAGATTCTGCTGCGTCCACAGTCACTGCCGTCCAGCCAGGGCCCCAGCCCTGCTCCACATGCTGAGTGGCAGGGCTGGTCCAGGGGGAGGCAAGCCAGGGACTCAGCCCAGGAGCACAATTGGAAGGGTGCCGAAACACTCAGGAATCAAGACCGATACTTCGGAATATTTTTAAAAATCAAAATCAATGTAAAAGATCCATGATGAACAAAATGTCAAAATCTTATATAAAGACAGGATCAGCATTACTAACTTTTCCTTCATACATGCTTCCTCACCAAGCTCATGAGGAACTAATCATGTATCACTGATACCTGATACAATTTGTCACATTTGATTCAATATTTAATACTCAGAAAAATTTAGTATTACAGACAATTCTGAGGTACCACAGTCCATTCCTCATTCTCATTCCTTATGCAGCTGAGTTTAGTTTGTACCTCTCAGTCCACTGTAAAACTAATTATCATGAAAAATCTCAGAGATACAGAGAAGCAGAGAAGCGTGTATTAAAAAAAAATTTCCATCAACTCACATTCAACATTTATTAAAGTTTCATTAATTCATTTTCTTTTCTTCCCTTTTTGGTTACTCTCATTACACACCTGTCTCCCTCAACCCAACTAAAATATGGACATTTTAAAATAAAGCCTCTACAGTACCTAGAAAACAAGTCACACCCCCTTAATAGCATTTACTATCTAATATGGATTCAAAATTCCCCAGTTGGCTCATGAATATCTTTTTAAAGTTGGTTTCCTCAAATCAGGATGCTAAGAAGTTTCATGTTTGACATGTACAAATTTTTTGCAGTTTCAACTCTCTCTGTCTTTTTTTTTTTTTTTTTTTTTTTCATTTTAACCCCATCATTTACCTGTTGAGGAGACCAGGTCATTGTTCGACAGTATTTCCCACATTTTTGTGCTGTTTCTTTTAAGTT
Organism: Camelus bactrianus; assembly: GCF_048773025.1. Classification (NCBI taxonomy): domain Eukaryota; kingdom Metazoa; phylum Chordata; class Mammalia; order Artiodactyla; family Camelidae; genus Camelus; species Camelus bactrianus. The sequence continues at coordinate 24,312,372 of NC_133540.1, forward strand.
CATTAACTTATTCCTCCTCTACTGCCTCCATTTACCATAAACTGAGAGGACCCTACAAAGGCTCCTGAATTCAGGCTCAACGTCCTGTGGCCAGGAGAATTCAGAGGCGATGCAGTCTAGCTCCACAGACGTCAACTACGCGAGCACGGAACCGGGAGCGGCCCGCTGGGGATGCTGTGATTGGTGGGGGAGGTCGCCGAGGCCTGAGAGCCTGGGTGTCACGTCCCCGCCAGAGCGGCTACCAGCTCAGGACGCTGATGCTGGAAGAGGCCCAGGCACTGAGAGAAAGAAGCCAAGCTCTCATTATCTGCAAAAGATATGACTGTCTTTTAGGAAACTCGAAGGAACTAAAGAAAAATTGTAAAGGCTTCAGGGGATTATGGCAAGGTTATTTTGTAAAAAATCAATACATATATATTTTTTAAGTATATCAACATGTGAGCAACAAACAGGAAAATGTAGTGCTGAAAGTGAATCTCTTCCTCACAAATACAGAGAACAAACTAGTGGTCACAGTGGGGAGAGGGAAGGGGGAGGGGTGCGAAGGGGGAGGCGGAAAGAGGTACAAGCTCTGACGGATAAAAGAAGCTGCAAGTATAAACAGTACAACTCGGGAAACATAGCCAACATTATATAGTAACTACAAAAGGAGTCCAACCGTTGAAAATTGTGAATCACTATATTGTGCAGCCCTCACTTACATAATATTGTGCAGCAACTCCACTTCAGTAAAGAAAAAGGAGTCAAAAGTGAATCTTTTACAACTGTATCAAAATGTGAAATAGGTTTTAATGAGTCTAAACATGAAAAGCAAAAGTTTCATGAACAAAATCATAAACATTCAGCTGAAGAGATTAAAGAAGACACTTACAAATGTAAAAATACAGCAAAACCCCACGCATTGGATGACTCAGCGTAAGTTTCAGTTCTCTCCAGTTTGGATTGCAGCATCCATGAAATCCCCAATAAAATCCACAAGGACCTTGTGTTAATAATCAAACTTGGTTTTAATTGCTAAACTGATAGCCGTATTCAGCGATAAACTAGGGGACAAATCATCAGGGGAACATTAGTTTAGAGGAGAGGGTAGCCTATGGGGGAGCCTCAGGAAAGATGGGTTCCACTTACACTATGTTCTTAGTGTTGGCAACACGTTTTACCAACGCAGTGCAATGAAGGAGAAAAATAAGTGCAAAATAGGAAGTTGAAGATGCCACAAATTGCCCTCGCTTGCAGATACACACAGGGGAGTGTTCTGTACAAAGTGGACACCACGCAAGCGCTGAGTTTTGTGTGTACAGACTACTTGGGAAGGTTCATCAAAAAGCCATTAATCAGGATTCGTCTAGAAAGGGAAACAGAGGGAGGAGGCCACCATGTGATGCTTCCACCTGGGGAGACTTTTCTGGCATCGGCACCATCTCATTGTTCCCTGAAACACTTTTAAGCAGGATGGCTCTGGAGTGCAGGCCTGTGTGCTCCTGAGTGAGAAAACCTTCCTGCTGTCCTCGGAGTGGACGGCTGTCCTCGTGGACACCAGGGGAACCTTCCCTCTGGGCCCATCGCCCTCCATGGGGACCACAGCTGCCCGCCTGTGGGGAAGGTGCTGGGATCCTCGGGTCCCAGGCTGCGGGTCAGAGTTCATGGACAGGAGCGCTCGACAGGTGTGACGGTGACACAGGAGGGACTGGGCTGTCAGGGAGGGGACGGCCTGGAGGCGACCCTGCTACAGTAACTTAAGTCTTCTAGGAACACAGAGATTTGAGAAGGGTCAGATCCGGAGGCGGACACTCAGGATTACTGAGGAACCCACAGAACGTCAGCGTCACCAGTGGGACTTCTTTAAACTACATTCAAGGCCTCCCCAAGGAAAACTTCTGATTTACTGCATCCAGGGCCTCCTGCTCCCCTGCCTGTGCTGGTGATGCTCCGGCATAGCCCCTCCCCCACCGGCTCCAACACCCCCCAGATCCCCCACCGCCTGAAGGGGAGGGGCTGCTCCTGAGAGCTTGTCAGCTGCCTGAGGGTCTGCCACGTGGACAACTGCAGAAAGCCCTTGGAAATGCACAAAGCAGAGGTGACGCCAGACTCCAGAAACACCTCTTTCCAGGGGCAGATGGAATTCCAACAAGCTCTGAAGGGACAGGCCAAGACTGCTGAGCAATTTCACTGGAGAGAAGCAAAGCCAGGACTTTCCAAAGTATTGGATGGTGTCATAAACTTGATCTCTGATGGAATTAGCTAGAGGGGATTAAGGTGGGTGTGTCTTATCCTACACTGGATAGAAGATGCAATCAGAGGAGGATGGGAGGTTCCCAAGGCTGACTGCATCCGAGCTCTGTCCAATGGGAGTGAAGGAGAGGACCCTCCCTCCAGGCATTTATAAAGCCCAAGGGGACACATTCTGGCCCCAGTAGTGAACTGAGAACCCGGGCTGTGTCGAGTGCTCAGACTGCATGGAGGAAGGTCATCTGCTCTGAGAGGAAGAGAGGAGACCAGAGTCCCAGTGTGGGGAGTGGAAGGCACGCCGGGGCCTTGAGGACACAGCGCAGCTCCCCCAGCACAGAGCCAGGACCCGGGAGCTGGGCAGGTGAGCGCGACTCCGGGGGGGACAGAATTCCCCGGGGGCCTGAGTGGGGACAACTGAGCTGCCCAGGGTGCTGGGTGATCCCACCGTGGTGTGGGGGGATGCCGGCCAAGCTGGGGTGGCCTGGGAGGTCTTAGGGTGGGAGGTGCTTACTGGATTCATTAGGAACAGACCCTTGCTGGCTAGTGGGTGATTCCCTGTGTGCAGAGGAGGACTGGGTTGGGGGAGGGAAGCTCCAGCTGTGGGTGTGGTTGTGGCCTGACCTCTGCCTCTCACCTGGACCACACCTGCGGGAGCCGTGGGCCACTCCCAGGGCCTCCTGCCTGGGGAGCCCTTGTGCCAGGCACCGTGCTCACTGCTGTTCTATTTTCTTTCTCAATATGTGGACTCACTACTTAAGGTTTTATGTACCTACATGTGTGGTTACTTTATGGAACAGAAATACTTGCTGGCTTTTTCATAAGGACATATACACACAGTTTCCTTTTATGTTGTAATCAACTTCCTGGAATTTCTTTTGGTGATAATCACACTGGATTTTAGGTCTTCCAGGGAATTCAACATGATTTTGTTGACTGTTAATGTAGTTTTGAGAACTGTGTTGAGAATAGTCAGGAAATCTATAATTCAGCAACCCAAATGAGGACCAGAAGTAATACAAACACCCTGAAATTCTGTGTCACACCAGTTTCTTGCTGTTCAAAACCAAACTATTCCAGGAGGCCTTGTCATATCTGTACTTAGGCCCACACACAAATGAGAGGGAAGATGAGGACAGTTCCCCATCTTCCCTGTGTCCCTGAAAGGGTGGGGGACCCAGGAAGCGCCCTGAATGGCCCCGGCTCTGAGACCAGGCCTGGACGCTGCCCCCCAGCATCCGAGCACATGGACCCTCTGCTGCCTCCATCTCCCTTCAGTCTCAACCTGGGAGATTTGGGGAGGTTAGTGGAGTTGGCGGGGGAGGCAAGGGGGTTGGAATGGGAGGAGAGCCGGGCAGATGTGAATCAGCTGTGAGAAACAGGAGACGGATCCTCAAGGATCAGAGATCCCCGACATGGAAGGGAAGCTCAAAGAGGAGGGGAGAGGGACGTGGAAGCCAACCCCTGGCATCTGAAGATTCATCTGTGAAGATGTCCTTATGTGTCACCTGGAAGATATTTTTCAATGAAGGTGTCTAATACCGTGGTTACCACTTAAGATAATTATCTAATGTTTTTATAGCATCAGATAGACACCTTCCAAAATGGAGTTGTTACTGGACCCTTTCCAGATTCTTGGAGAGCAATGCCATAAAAATGAATATCATTTCCACAAGACTCTTAGACAAGCAAAGGTTTTTATTATAAGTGATCACTTCTGCACAAGGGAGAAGGCAGGGAAAGCGTGTCTACTCTGGTAGGAGAAGGGGTAAGAGTTGGTTTTATAACAAAATGGGTGGGGGCTGTCTCATGATCAGTGATCATTTCCAGAAATAATCAAAGCTCTTTGCTCAGCAGTAGGTGGCTCCTGCAGACCATCAGGACCAGGGAGCACTTCTGGGAGGGGAAAGGAATGCGTCAGAACGTTCTCCAAGAAAACACAGGAGCAGACAAGGTTAGAAGTTGCAGTTGAGCTTCTGGTCTTGCGGCAGTTAGGTACACTCCTGAGTGTAACTGAGATAAGGTTAATCTTTTAATCCTTTTTTCTTCTTCTGGGACTCATGCCCCAGGGCTTTTGATTTTTAGCCTGCAAAGTGGGTTTTTCCAAGACCATCTGGGGTCCTTTTCCAAAACGGCTGTGCTCTGACTTCCTGTCTCTTTCCCCACAGACTTTATGTCCCGTCATTTTTGTTTTCATTCTTAAACTGTATTTATGTATTTATTTTACAATATCATATTTTTAAATTGAAGTATAGCTGATGTACGACATTATATGTTACAGGTATACAGTGTAGTAATTCACAAGTTTTAAAGGTTATACCCCATTTGTAGTTATTATGAAATATTGGCTGTGTTCCCCATGTTGTACAGCACAGCCTTGAGGCTTATTTTACACCTGATACTCTGTACCCCTCAATCCTCCACCTCCATCTTGCCCCTCCCCCTTCCCTCTCCCCACTGGTAACCACTAGTTTCTTCTCTACATCTGTGAGTCTGTTTCTTTTCTGTTATATTCACTAGTTTGCTGTATGTTTTTAGATTCCACATGTAAGTGGTATCTTACACTATGTGTCTCTATGTCCCCTCATTCTTAAGGGATCGTTGGAGGCCGCAGGTGGGTCTTCTGCAGTGGCATCAAGGCTGACTTAGGGCCTGGGTGCTACCTGACAGGAAGCAGACAAGTCTCTAACTACCTGGCTTGGATGAGGCCGGGGCTGGGCCACATAGATGTTTGAAATCTCCTGGGATTTCTTTGGTAAAACAGGCCTTGTCTATATCCTATACAACATTTACACCTAGCTCTACAAACCAGGGCAACTACACAGAAGACAAGAATCCTAAGTTCAGGTCCCACTGACACGGCTCCTCGAGTCAGAACACAGCCACCCAGAAGGTCCCCTGCCAGCACTGTCGTGCTCTTTAGTGAGGCCAGTTACATGCTTTCCCCCTTGATTTACTGTAAACAAGTGGTATTTCTTGTGTTATTTCTGAACAGTGGTGGTGTTTCTTGGACTAACAACCTGAAGTGTTTTTCTGGCCATTGAGCCTCCATTAGACTGATTTCCAGAAGTAGAGACAAACTGGTTTCTAGAAATAGCTTGTCTTTCAGCATCTAGGCTGTTAAAAGTCTTACTCACTTGGAACAAAAAAGGTTTCCCGTGGGCTGAGTGCTGTAGCAGATTCTTGTCCTTCTGACATTAACAGTTTTATTTTTATAAGTCAGAGAGCACCACGGTTTCACTGAGCCTGCCTTCCTAGCATAACTGTTCTTTCCCCATCACCAGATAGCGTTTCGTACTGGAGTCTCCACGATGGGCCAGGCTGGAGTGTCCTCTGAGCCCTACTGTGTTTAGGGTACAACCAAATACTGCTTTTCAGGGTGGAGCTGAGCACTGACTGGCATCCAGATTTGGGGTTCAGTCTTACCTAACAGAAGCCAGGGGCTCCCCATGGGGAGTATGCATTGTTTTTGAACTGTATTTCCTGTTTCAACCAACAGTACCACTGGGTATAGCCGCTTTTAACTAATTCAGGGAACTGAATTACTCAGGGCGCAAAAATGAAGGTTCCAGTTGCCACTTATCCCATAGTCTTGGGGGACAGTAAGTCTCCCAGGTGAGTCTCTGGCCTTCCGAGGCTGGTAGGGTGGACCATTGTTTGGGTGTCACTTCTGATTTTATAGGTACCTTGTGGCCATAAGGTTGCAGTTGGCAGTTGCTAGCAGATACTGTTCTGAGAACAGTTGGTGGTGTCCTTAAATGTGCTGTAGCTGAGAAATTCAGATTCTCGGTAACACCAGGAAAGTGTGTGAGACCTCGTCCACAGTGGCCATCCAGCTCTATTTTGAATGTTTTAGCCACAGTTACTCTGCTTTAATTTTTAAATGTACTTTTTCTTTAAATGGTTAAAGCAGATGTACAATGCATGTTTAATTGGCCACAAACAAACTGTTTTGGTTAGTCTAAAGTGACAAAAGATTTTAAAAGCAATTATAGATCACTTAAAGGCAAAGTAATTGACAAAATCTGTTATCAAAAGCAGTATTCTAATAAAACTTTGTTCTTTTAACAGAAAGATAAAACCAAACTCCAGTCTTCTATCAGCTTACTTTTAAGAACACATTTCATTTACCTAATTAAATGCAATCGAATCTTAACCAACGTTGACCATGTACAGAACTCTTCTCTCAAGGCTCCTTTTCCACACGCTTTCCATCACTTTTATCCACCTTTAGGATAAAACTATTCCCCTCTTTTTCTCCAACAAATGTATTTCCACTTTTCACATCTTCTACCATCAACAATATATTTCCTACTTTTTTACACACTGAAATGCTTCCTTTATTGTTTTAGTAACTTCAATTACACATTATAATTTTTAACCTTTAAAAAAAAAACCTTAATCTCTAGTGAAAACCAAGAAGCAAGCAAATACAACCTGTTTGTCCTGCCAGAATTTCCTGATTAGCAAACAACATATTCCATAACCTCTAAAAACATACTTTTATTTCATAGCATAATTTCCCTTTTTAATGTGGTACCAGTTGCGTGTCTAATAAACCCAAACATCTTTAGATTTTTTCTCTCACAAGAAGGCAAAAGGGGGCAAACTTAAACTTAACAGTAAATGTTTCAATATTTTATCTTAATTAAAATGATCTAGACCTTTTCTTTTTGATGGCTTAAGTATATTATCTTGATAAAAATGACCCAGGCTTTTTAGGAATTTTGATCAATTAACTTAATTTAGCAAAACTCTCTAAGGTTTCAAGTTACTAAGAATCTGGAAAAGCTAAAACATTTTTTCTAAACAGTTTATCTAAAAGCTTTTACATTATTTATCTCTATTTTATTACTTAAGACAGTATTGTCATACTGAGTTAATTTTCTTGCTGGCATTTTTCAACATACATAAAGTGAGTTTATTGACTTTCAGTAAACCTGGGTACAATAAAAGTAATATACTTAATAATGATGACTTTAAAGATGTTTGTATTAATTAACAAACCTTAATTCTAATACTAGATAGTAATTTAAATACTGAATATTCACCAGATCATGTGAACCTGAAATTTATTTTGGTTAATTTTTTTTTTTTTTGTATTTAGAAATGTTTGATTTGTAAGCCCTTACCTTTTTTTAAAAAATCCAATTGAAAAGAGCTCCTTTGCAAAACAAATTTCCCTTTTTGTAACAATAAACAACATGCAAATGGAAAGATAAGAAATCATGACCACCCATGTTATGGCAATTTACCTGCAAGGTGTAAGACCAAAATTAACAGTTGGAATAAGTTAAATTTACTTACTTGAGTTTAAAAAGCCTCTTTCCTGCTTCTTTTCCTTTGGTTTGAAGTTTTACTAAATAACCCATTGCTTTACTCTCAGGCAACGTGGGCTGTGCTTATTTTTTAAGGACATCATGAGATCTGTAACTTCAGGGTTTCTCCTAGGAATATTTTTGTTCCCTCAGGGTCAAAATTATGGGGAAAAAAAGAAGTGTTTTATCAAGCCAAACTTTTTAACCTGTATATACAAAAAGAATCAGTTTTGGGTTTTTTTTTTTTTTTTGCATGCCGAGTTTAAAGAATATTACGGCTACTTAATGTTAAGGAAAAAAGTATCTTCTTCCTAAGCGTAATTAAAGCTCTCCCAGTTTTTGCAAAATACACCCTATGGAACAAGAGCAGGATGGAACAGGGCTCTCATTTCCCATTGTTCTTTCAAGAGGCTGGTGTGACCAGAAACAGACAGGTCAGGACTAAAGCCCTGTTTCTTTCACCCCGGAACTGAAAGCTCTGTGGGCAGCGATGCCTGGTCAGAGGCAGCAGTCAGCACTGTCCCTGAGACAGAAGTGCTCAGGTAGCTGCTGGACAGAATCCCAGAGCCACTGGCCAGGGGCCAATGCTCCACAGGCAACAGGCCCAATTAACATGGAGCCCAGGACAAAAGTGGTCCCCAGTTACTCCCAAAGACCTGCTCTAACAAACCCCAGGCCACTGGCCACTGCAGAGAGCACTGCTGCCTCAGACCTTGACCTTCCCATCAATTTTTAACAATATACACTGTAGACCAGGTCCAATCCCTGCTTCATTATATGTAACAGTCTATACCACTCACTAAGCAGACAAGGAGAGAAATCACAGGAGTACATGGCTCAGAAATGTTCCCAGGTGGGGAATAACTGATTTTCCCAGAAATAGCAGTGAGCTGAGAGCAGTCTGTAGCCTCTACGGCTCCACTGACTTACATAGTCACAAAGGTCCTTTCCCCACAAATACTGACTTTGCTTAGAAAAATAGCATTGGGGCTTACAACGTGAAGTCAAACAAGGACAGTCATCCAGGTGCACCACAGTCAAAGAGACATGCAGAGGGGAAGCAATTCCAATGGTGCCTGAACCAACCCCTGGGGATCAGTCTTGGATTTTCAGATTCAGGCCAACCTTCCCAGTCAGCAGAATAGAAAATTGAAGAGAACAGACCAGACACAACAGAGCAGATGAAGGACTCCCGCCTCCTTGCTAAGAAAAAAAAAAAAAAAAAAAAAAGGGAAAGGAAAAGAAGGGGAGTAAGAGAAAGAGAAGAAAGGGGAGAAGCCACGCCTGCCTGTGACAGATGGACCAAAGCCAAAGCCCCGGCAGGGTAGCAGCCGCCCCAAGGACACTGAAACAACAGCGCTTCAGGCAGCTCTGCCCTCTGCCCCAGAAGGAATCTCCTCCTCTGGGATCCCGGGAGCCTGGGGGCCCAGAGAGGTCCTGGCTCAGCCTCCCTCCTAGAAGGGCTCCCCATCTTACGTCACTAGGCCCTTTCCAGATTCTTGGACAGCAATACCAGAGAAATGACTATCATTTCCACAGGACTCTTAGGCGAGCAGAGCTTTGTATTAAAAGAGATCCCTTGTGCACAAGGGAAAAGGTGGAAAAACGTTACACCTCCTCGAGCAGAAGGGGCAAGTTTTGCTTTTATAACAAAAAGGGAGGGGTTTGTTTCACGATCAGACATTTCCATAATGTGTCAAACTTCTTTGATCAGCACCAGAAGGCTCCCCAGTGACTATCAGGAATGGGGAGTGTTTCTGTGAGGGGGGAAAGGAGGCATGAGAATTTTCTGCAGGAAAACACAGGGACAAAAGGAACAGGAAATTGATAGTTGAACTTCTTGTCTTGTGGCAATTATGTGCACTTGTTAGTGTCACAGAGATAAAGTTATTCTTTAAGCCTGTTTCTTTTTTGTTTCTTTGCTTCTAGGACTCAGGCCCCCAGGGCCTTTGTTCTTGAGCCTAAAGGCATGCTTTGCTCAAATTGCTTCTGGGGTCCTTATCCAAAATGACTGTGCTCTTCTCTTCCTGTCTCAGAAAGAAAGTATTGTTGTCAAGTATTTGAAATGGCAGCCAACTCAGGTCAGTTACTTGTAATGGTAGGTCCGGCTTTGGGTTTGCTGTAATCCCAGCGTTTCCCTAAGAGACAGAGACAGAAAGGATCTGGACCCTTGGATTAGAGGGAGAGTGTGGCTCACAGAAGGGAGAGGAGCTGGCCTGTTGCCTGGGGCAGGAGCCCACTGGGAACAGTGGCTGGTGACCCTTGTGAAACTGTATCCACACAGAATATGTTCAGCCTGTAAAATAACAGATACAGAGTAGAGCAATGTATTCCTTTCCAAGGGATGCCATGCAGAACACCGCACATAGCTGGGGTGACTTCAACAATAGACACTGATTCTGTCACAATTCTGGAGGCTGGAAGCTGCTGATCAAAGGGCCAGGAGGTTCACTTACCCCTGAGCCCTGGCTCGGGGGCTCCCAGGGGGCTGCTTCCTGCCTGGGACCTCCTTTCCTCCGTGGGTGCCTGTCCTGGACGTCTCTTCCAAGGTGACCAGTCAGTGTTGAACTAGGGCCTCTCCCCAGCAGCCTCATTTTAACTTAATCAACATTTTACAGCCCTTCTCACCACAAAGAGTCCCATTCCGATGTGCTGAGATTTACAGATTCAATATAGGAACTGTGCATGGGGGGAGGGGAGGACACACGGTTCAGCCAACATGTCCCATGTTCACATCCAGTGAGTCTCCCCCACCCTTCCCTGCTCCTCCTCACTGTGAAGCCGGTCCTGGTATCACAGGGTTTTATATGTAAACAGTGTACTGTGTAGCTTTCCTGTTGAGTCTCTTTTCATTAACAAAATCACATTAATTAACCATTACCAGGCTCTGCTGTCCTAACTGACTACAGTTGCTTTTTGTTTGGAAATGTATGTATTTGAATCCAGGAAAAAAAAAAAAAAACTGGTAAAACACTGTCGATTATGTACATGCTGTTTATCCCTTTAATGCGTGTTCTTTCCCCCGTGTTAGCATTTTCTGGAAGGAGCTGCTGAGCTGTGCGGAGACTGGCCCACGTCTGGATGTGCTGACTGGCCCACGCTGGGGATCCTCACGGCCACCTGGAGCTGGGCTGTCCCTGAAGGAGAGGACGACCTCTCAGGCCTCGATTTCCGGCCACCGAGTGAAAGGGACCAAGGTGCCCAAGGCAGCGGAGGCTCCTGGGGCTCCGGGCCCTGCGGCTGCGGCTGTGGAGGTGAAGGAAGGGGCAGGACTCGGCCCCACTGCACACAGCTCCCTGGGTCCTGGGAGACCCAAGGGCGGGCGTGAAGGCCAGAGAGAAGGTGACGGGTCGGAAGCTTGTCCCTGTCCCAGCCCCTGGAGAGCCGGGCTTCTCTGAGGGCGTCTCCCCTGACAGGACCCCTCCCGGCACGATGGCCCTGGCGGCCTCCCTGGCACAGCTGCACGCGGAGGCCAGCTGCCCCATCTGCCTGGACTGCCTGACGGACCCGGTGACCACGGGCTGTGGGCACAACTTCTGTCACGCCTGCCTCCAGCAGCGCTGGGAGGGGCTCCGGGACCTCTTCCCCTGCCCGCTCTGCCTGCAGCCCTGCCCTGAGCGCAGCTGCAGGAGGAACAGCCAGTTAAGCCACCTGGCTGACGCTGTGAGGCAGCTTCCCAGCACGAGGGCCAAGAGGGGCCGGCAGGGGGAGGCCCCCCTGTGTGAGAAGCACAGTCAGGCCCTGAGCCTGTTCTGTGAGGAGGACCTGGAGCTGCTGTGTCCCCAGTGCAGGCTCTCCTCTGAGCACCGCCACCACCCCCTGGTGCCCGTGGAGCAAGCTGCAGTGTGTCACAGGAGGAGGCTCAAGGGCTACCTGGAGCCCCTGACAGAGCAGCTGGAAGCTGCTGAAAAGGGCTTAGAAATGCAAGTCTCCAAGTCATTTGAGTTGGTGTCCAACATGGAGAATCAAAGGAGCAAACTGCACTCTGAAGTTGAACACTTTAAGCGTTTCTTGGGAACAGAGCATGACGAAATTCATGTTAAGCTGCTAAATGAAGAAAAGAGTGTTGTAGACAAAATAACTGGGAAAAAAATCCAAATATCAGACCACGGATCCACGTTGAAAAGTCTGCTTTATGAAATAACCAACAAGTGTTCCCAGACTGACCTGGATTTACTCACAGGCATTGAAAGAATCCACAGAAGCTATGAAAATTTAGAGAGCCCAGCAGCCTTTTGGTCTGAAGTGAAGAAGGAGGTTTTCACTCTCCCCCCACAGTATTTTGGCTTGCACAAAATGATCAGAACCTTTCAGGTCCATTTGACACTGGAGCCTGAAACTGCTCACCACAGCCTCCAAATTTCACAAGATCGGAAAACTGCAACTTTTCGATGGATGGAACCAAACTGTGTTCATCCTCCCCAAGTGTTTACTTCTTACCCCGCTGTCCTGAGTTCAGAGGGTTTTGATGCTGGCAGGCATTTTTGGCAGGTAGAAGGCAGAGGCAGTGGGGAATGGTCCTTAGGGGTGTGTAAAGAATCTTTCCCTAGAAATTCTCTTGTGTCACCTTCCCCAAGCAATGGCTGCTGGCAAATTCAGCTCTGGGGAACCACCCGTGACACACGGGTTTCAGGAAATGCCTGTCGGATTGGCATTTTTCTGGACTATGATTTGGGAGAAGTTTCTTTTTACAATTTGAATGATAGGTCTCCTTTGTATATATTCAGTGACATTTTTACAGAAAAACTTATGCCCTATTTCTCTATTAGACCTTCTTCTAAATCACTTACAATAAGTATAGTTGAAGATGAGTGCTGAGCCACCTTGGAAGACTTTCTGTATGATCCACGTTCTTGCTATGTTCTTGGTAAGTCCTTGCAATAAAGAGTCTGAGTCCATCTTTGATGTCTGACTGCTGATGTCTTTTCACCCTCACCCTCGGGCCTCCCCTGTGCCCCACATCTGGGCAAGCTGTCAGGACAGCCTGGAGGCTCCTTCACTGGGCTAAGCAAGGCGGTTCTCACCCAGGACGGTCCTGGCTACAGAGGAGATTTCCCCAGCAACAAACCCCTCAGACTAGTGGCTTTTCTCTTTTCTCTGAAGACACTTCTGGACCAGTGGCCGCCCTGATTTCACACAAGGCCTCAGTGAGTGGTAATAAACGGTATGTTGTGGCAGTCTTGACACAGGTAAATTTTGAGTGGCTGGGGTTTTGCCTCAGTGGGTTGACCAGAGCACTCCTTAGAATATCGTTTGATTCCAGTTTTTCAGATATTCGGATCCCAGGGGGCATGCTACATTCATCTTTGTTTTTCAAGTATCAGAAGACAGGTAGTTTTAGCCTTTGTTTTTTAAAACTATATTTGTGATTCCCATTTCTCCACAAAAAGGTGTGGGTGGGATTCTGTTACAAATTCCTTGAAATTTTTAGTTACAAAAATAATGTTTCACAACCGGTTCTTCTGAAAATTTCTACCACAAGACATCTAATTTGTCTTACATTGCAGTGAATGTCAGTGAATGTTGAAAAATAATACATGTAGATCGACATGGACAACTATGAAAAAGCTCTCTGAAATGCATGGTTTTAGCTATTGTAAGTAAATGGCAGGTGCAAATGGGTTCATTAAAATGTCCTTCCTAACAAAGTTAAGGACCTTCACAACAGAGTAAAGGATGACTCTCTGATAGGAACAACTGAAGGAAATTTGTGATCTACACATGGGTTTTGAGGCCATGGCACTAGTTTATACAGACAAATTTGGATTTGAAGTCAGGTCCTGCAAAATCTCCAGTAACAGGACCTAAATCTTTTGCCAAATAATATCTCTGTACGATTAAATAACGTGATTGCCACAGACACAAACATATTAAAAATAAAGCATAAATTGACTATTAATTTATCACCTATCAGGTTTATCTGTGAAATTATTATTACTTTACACCCACACTTTCAAGGGAAATCTGAAATTTAGGTTTGCTTGTTGTAATTTTGTCATATTTCCTGTTTTTAACCCAATGATCATTTTTTGCAAGTGTCAGCAAATAAGTTTCCTTTCCTTTTTTTTTTTCTTGTAGCTCTAGATAATAGGTATATCTATTAATAGGTAAATGTGGTATATACAGTGTGGTATACTTTTAAAAATACTGATTAATATTGATTATTTTTAAAAGTTACCTGATTATAGTACAAATATAAAAATTACAGTATATAAGGTCATAATGGTCTCCCACTATGCTGGATCTCCCAGTCACATATTTTTACTTTTCACAGATAAACATTTCCTAGATCTTCATGTATACCACACATATTTTAAACACATATGTACTAACACAAACACATCCACACATTCAAATGGTGGTATATTACACACCATTATGATTGTTTTTCATTTTTATTTTGTTTACACCTTTACATTATTTTGGAAATTGATATTTCAATACATATAAATGGTCATTCTACTTAAAGCATCATCAGTCCAATTTGGATGCACTATAATTCACTTAAGCAATCCTCCAATGATAAACTTCACTTGTGACAGTATTTTCTCAAAATCAGTAGGACAACAAATAACCTTGGGTATCTATCTTTCACATGTATGGGACACCACTTTATGAAAAATTCCTTAAAATCTCAGAATCCTTAACACAGCATTCTAGGCCTCGCTGCTACAAATCAATCAGCACTGTCCTGAGATGAAGCCTGTTTGTCATTATTGGCATAGCAAGTAATCCATATAATTTAATGTCCATTTCCTTCTCAAAAACAAACAAACAAAAGATTTCAGGAGATACCTGTCGGATTGGTGTTTTGGATTGCTGAGTCAATGGTACACGCTGCATTTCCAATGCTCATACTGGCAGATTGCCCCGTGAGTAGGATATTGGCAAACTACTGCCTGCAGACTGAATCCAGCCCAGTACGTGCTTTGGTAAAAAGGGCTGAATTGGAACACGGCAGGCCATTATTTGCTGTATTACCTATGGCTGCTTTCATGCTACAGTGGCAGCACTGAGTAACTGCCAAGAGATCATATATACTATATAAAAAATTCTTAAAGAATATTAAGTTACTCTCTCCCTCAAAAGTCTCTAAGGACCATTTCATAGACTACAACAATGCCTATCATGGCCTTGTGACCCTACCAAAAAAAAAAAAAAAAAAAAGGTTGGCTCTCCCTCTAACTCACCTCTCTGATCTCACTGTTAACTTTTTCCACTTCACTGACTTCCTCTATGTGTTGGCCTCCTTGCTGTCCCGGGCTTGCCAATCCCATCCCCATAACATTTGCTCTAGCCATTCATTCTGCAGTGCTCCACCAATGCTATTCCCTCATCCAGTTTTGCATTCTTTATTCTCTAAGACGCCTACCCTGACCGCCAGTCTTCACGGCTGACCCTTTCCCACACACAGTACTCTCGTGCTGTTGACACTGATCAGCTTCTCCCTGTTCCTACAGCACTTTCTCAGCCTGAAAGAACTGTAGCAATCATTTATTATTTGATTGTCTTTTTTCTCCATTCTAGAAGTACACTGCTCCAGGACAGGAATCTTTTCTTTTGCTCAGCTAGTACAATTCTGGATTGAAGGTATCTGCTTAGTTTTATATGTCAGTGTTGCTGGGCCTTGGTGCCCATACATGTTGTCAAATAGTATTCTAGCTGTTTCTCTGAGACTGCATTTGGATGAGGTTAACATTTAAATTGGTGGACTTTAAGCAGACTGCCATCCAAAGTGTGGGGGAGCCTCACCCAATCTGAATAGAACAGAAGACTGACCTACAACGAACAAGAGGGAGTTCAGCCAAAGGATGACTTTCGGATTTCAGCTGCAGCCTAGAGTCTTCTCTGGTTAACAGTATACGTCCTATTGCTTGTTTCTCTGGAGAATCCTGACAAATGGAGTATCTCAGAATTCAGCAAGATAAATGAACAAACAAAACTCAAACTTTTAGGAATAAAAATATTTAAACACTATAAAAAAAATCAGTATCCAAAGTATCAAGAATCAGACTGGTATCACACTTCTCAAAAACAACGATAATGAATTATATGGAAACATTTTCATCACAACACTCCAAAATGAAGAGAAACAAGCAGGAAGATACAGGATTAAACCAATAAGGAATCCAAGATTGGAGGACAAGTCCCAGGATAGTGGGGTGGGATGATAACTATATATATATATAGCTTGTCCAGATTGCAACATGAGATTCAGAACCATGTTCACAAGGGAAAAAAACCTTAAGATTACCTATGATTTGCATAAATGTGTATAGGGAAAGGGTTTTTAATAGGCAAAAATCCTCATTATTCATAAGTATCAGTCAGTTGTGTCAACTGGTAACAGACACATAAAGAACAGAACATGATATTAAGGTATATAAGATATACGGAGGTAAACAGAAAAATCCACTAAAAAGAAAGGTAGGTATGTGGTAAGGAGGACTGTTGACAAGATTTATATCACTGTAAAGAAATAACTGTAACTAAAAAACAATTTACGGGCAATTTCAACAGCAAATCATTTATTGGATGTGTCAAGTAATATAATTCTCAACTACTTCATCTTAGAAATAAACAGAACTTGAAAACTGATACCTATAATACCTATGAAATTGGCATTACTACCATGTTTTTATTGTTACTGAAAATGCAGACTACAAATCTATTCTGGTTTTCAGCAGCAATCCTTAAAAACAGTCCCAGGATTACTGAAGCTAAATTTCCTAAGTTGCCGCTAAACACTGATGCTGTACTGTTTCCCAGGTACTTCAACTTTCATCAGCTGTTACTGAAGATATTTTAAGAGGTTCCGAATCGATTCCAGTATAGAAGTAGGGGCAAATGGCTTCTGTAAATGAATCACTAAAACTATAGAGAAGAGATCTGTCACTCAGATTGTAAAAGGAAACCTCACCCAAGTCATAGTCCAGAAAAATGCCAATCTTACTGGGTCCTACCATGGGCAGGAGACGGTTTCTCTTAGGACCCGACACAACATAAATACTCTCAGCATACCGCCCAACTGCCCAGAATCCACCCTCAACCACTGGCTGACTCCGCCAGTTCCTAGGAAACCAGTCTTGACACACCCCCAATGTCCATTTAGGCTTGTTTCCCACTTCTACCTCCCAGTAATGCCTACCAGAATGGAATCTGTTACAACCCAGGACAGCAGGGCAGAGATAAAATCTCCTTGGGTTATAACAAAGGCTTTGTTTTCTCTTCTCATATCGCACAATTTTTCTATCCTCAGAGACAATAAGCTGCGGATGTGCTGTTTCAAGGTCTAGAATCACATCTACTTGAAATGGCTTGATAATTCTGTCAAAGCCAGAATACTGTGGAGGAAGGTTAAACCCATATTTCTTTAGTTGGAATGAAAAGCGTTCAGGAGGGGTTAGGTTTTGATACCTGTGGTGGATACTCTTAACCTGCCTCAGTACTTCCAGGTCTGACTGCACACACTTACCCTCTACCTCCCTCAGCAGATGTTTCAATGAGGAAACATGATCTGTAAATGTTACAAAGTTTTCATTTAGTTTTGCTAAAATCTCCATCTCTTCATCTTCCATCTGCCGAAGAATATCCTCTTGCTGATTTTGTAGAAACAGTCTAAGTTGCTCAAATTCAGAATGTATTTCTTCTCTCCTATATTTCACCTGCTTTCTCAGTTCAACTGATTTGCTGGCTTGCAGAGTTAGCACTTTTTCAACTTGTTCCATATTATCCTTCAAGGGCTTAATGGTACATTCCAGAATTTTCCTGTAATGAGAGGCAGCTTTCTTAATGGGGCAAATGCAGTGTTTCTGGTGCTGAATGGAGAAACTGCACTGTGTACATAAAACCTCTAGGTCCTTCCCACAAAAAAGGGTCAGAAGCTGGTTGTGCGTCTCACACATGGAACTCTCTTCCTGCCTCTTCCTCTTGCTCCTTCTGATCTGCAGCAGCTTAGCAATTTCAGTCAAATGGCTGAGCTGGGAGTTGCTCCTGATATTCCTGTCTTGAAAGCAAACACGGCAGACAGGACAGTGGGCGGGAGCACCCAGGCCCTTCCAAGTCCTGCTGATGCATGAGCGACAGAAGTTGTGCCCACAGTTGATCGTTACCGGGTCTTTCAAGTAGTCCAGGCAGATCGGGCAGCTAGACTCCTCCTGGAGCTGTACCAGCGCTGTCACAAACTCCATGGAGTCTTACCACAACAATGCTCCCTTTGGCAAGGATGGCCTCAAGCTCAAGCCCAGAGGAGGAGTAGCTATCCTCGCTCAGAGATCGCAGACTGACCAGCTCTGGGTGTCACTGGACCAGCCTGCCGAGCAGCCACTGAAGTCTTGTCTAGCCCCCTCAACGTGAAGGGCAAGTAGGTTCACTGCTTATAGCTCTATCACAAATTAGCCGATCTACATTTAACATGAAAGACTTGCTTCTTGAAGAAAGTAGCCACAGGTTCAAGCAAGCAGTCATTTCTAAGGAAGAAAAAAGTTTTTAATTTCTACATTTCCCAGGCTTGCAATTGCAATATCCTAATTCAGATAAAAATCAACGACTGCCGAAACCCTAAGGTAAAATTTCCTGGGTTATAATATATTCATACATCTCAAAATATCACCCCAAGAATTACAGTTCCTTTACAGAGAGACAAAGTAAGTGCCTTTACAATATAGAGATCTAGAGAATACCTCATCAATGAAGGGACAAACTGATGGCCTGCAATGGGAAGAAAATCAATTATGGAACATTTCTGCCAGCCCACCACTGCCAAAAAATCTAATCACAGGGGAGTAATCACTAAAATCCAAACCACTGCAACATTCAATAAGACAATAGTCTTAAAAATCTGCATAAACAACAATGGACTGAAAAACATAGGGGAAATATTCTACATTAAACAGACTAAACAACTAGGAGAAATTTATGATCTTAAGCTTTGATTCGAGATAGGCAGAAAAACTGCCATAAAGTCAATAGTATGGTACAATGGGAAAATTTTGGATATGTACTATTTATTAGATAACAATATTATCAAAGTTAAGCTTCCTGAATTCAATCATTACACTTTAGCTACATTAAGAAATTATCCTACTCTTAGGAAATACCTCCTGAAACACTTATGGATGACGGGTCATGATCTCTGAATGTTACTCTGAAATATTACTTTAAAAAAAGTGGATGGGGGGGTGGGGAGGTATAGCTCAAGTGGTAGAGTACATGCTTAGCAAGTACAAGGTCCTGGGTTCAATCCCCAGTACTCCTTCTGAAAAAATAAATAACTAAACCTAGTTACCATCCTCCCCCAAAATAAAGAATTTTAAAATTTTTACAAAGGGGGGAAGGTATAGCACACACAGTAGAGTGTGCTTAGCATGCACTAAGTCCTGGGTTCAATCCCCAGGACCTCCACTAAAAAATAAAATAAAAAATTAATTAAAAAATACATAAAGAAACCTAATTACCCCCACCTCCAAACTTTTTTTTTTAAAGTGGGTGGCATGGTTTTGGTCTGAAGTGGGAGTGACATGGGTGTGACTACAGGAGGGTAGTACAAAAGACTTCAAAGAGATAGAAAGTTCTGTAACTTGACTTTGCTGGCAGCTATATGCATCTGTATGTGCTAAGTGTCACAGAACTATACATATTCATTTTACCAATATCAAATTTCTGGTTTTGATATTATATTGTTAAGAAACATGAGAACATGCACAGTGGGTATCAGGGTGTACTATCTCTGTACTATCTTGAGAAGTTCCTGTGAATCTATAATTATTTCAAAATATTAAGGCTTTAGGAAAATCACCTGCAGGCTCATCCAAATGTTTAACCCAGAGGGAAGTGGTGCAGTTCATTCTATACAGTTCCCTGGGACACATGATCCATTACTATGTCCCTTGCTTTTTCTACTCATTGATTGTACATTTTGGGGGCAGTCTGCTACCTTGTGAGATACATGGACACAGTATAGAGGCCCCACCCAGACCAAGCTGCCATCAGCTCTTGTACCACCGTCTACCTGGTCAGCCTGCTTCCACTCTCGCTCCCTTGCATCCATTCACCACTCAGCAATCACATTTTTCCATTGAATAGACAACTTAGAATCTCTCTCTCCAGTGCTTACATTCCTTCAGTATCTGAATCCTCATCTTCTCAACACAGTATACAAAGCCCTATAAAATACTGACCCCTACTAGTCACTTTGAGCTGGAGTCCTATCATTCTTCCTACCTCGGTACACTGCAGCGACAATTATCTTGTTGTGGTTGAATATGCTGTAGATGAAAAGTCAATTCATGATCAAGTTAAGAAGAGGGGGAATTTTATTCAAGCCAAACTGAGGATTATAACCCAGGAGACAGACTCTCAGAAAGCTCTGGGAACTGTTCCACCTGCTAGAAGTTGAAGGCCCAGTTATATACATTTTCAAGACAAAGGATCATACAGCAAAATGATATACTGACATTTTACATAAAGTTCACCAAGGATGCATAGTTCAAGTAAGCGTGTACAAAGGAAGCAGCAAGTCATTACGACCTCCTACAGAGTTGGGAAAGAATGCTATTCTTTTAAGTTATATTGCTAGGGTCAGAAAAAAGGTAAAAATTTGGTCTTTAAGTCGGAGCAGGCACTCCCATCTTTGCGGAGCCCTGGTTAATGTGTAATGCTGCACATACTGCACTATGAGGAAGGAGAGAGGTGGCCTAAACAGAGAGAGAGAATTTCATGCTTAAATTTTCTTGTCCTGCCTTAAAATATAAATTTTATTTCATCAATGCTGAGGTCATTGCTACGGAGTGGAGCATTCTCTTCAGGAACCTTTGTACACCTCTGTCTTTCTCTTCAGGTCTTCTCTCTCAAATGCTGTCTCCTCAGGGAAACAGTTTCTACTCACCCAATCTGACTGCCTTCTTCTCCCTACACTCTCTTGCTATCTCTATTTTCTTCCATAGAATGCAATCATAATCTGAAATTGTCTACTTCATGTATTTGCTTGTTAGTTACTCTCTCTTTTGGCCATGAATATTGAATAAGTACATTCTTAGTCTACCTTTTTCATTGGCATGTAGAAAATACTCAAGGACTTTTTATTAAAAACTGAGTAACAATAATGCATACATAAATGAATAAACCCTAAAAAACACAAATATTAAAAAAGTCAATGTTATATAAAATAAAGTGGGAAGACTGTTCAAGATTACGAGAGTTTAAAGAGACAACCAAATGCAATGTGTGATATCTGACTAAAACTGGGAACAGAGAGAAAGTTATAAAGATCACTGTGAACATAACTGAGAATACTTAAACATGAACCTGTATTAGATAATTAAGGTATATCAATATAAACTGGGTACAATAAAGTTTTATAATGAAAAAGGAAACTATCCATATTCTCAAGAAATATTAGCTTAAATATTTAAGGGAAAACTGACATATCTGTAATATAAACTGTTCAAGAGTCTATTTTACACTCATACACACACTAGCACTCATATGTAGAAAGAATACTGGTCATCCCAAATCTTAAAAAACTGGACACTCTAAGCAAGGGAATAAGAGGGTTTACTACATTATTCTTTTAACATCGCTGTAGGTTTGAAAAATTTCCAAAAAGTTAAAAGAAAAAAGAGGACACTAATGAACTCATCTATAAAAGAAACAGATTTGCAGACATAGTAAATAGTCTTGTGGTTACCAGGGAAAGGGGGTGGGATGGGATAAATCTGGGAGTTTGAGATTTGCAAATGTTAAGCACTATATGTATAAACAGATAAAAAATTTCTTCTGTATAGCACAGGGAACTATATTCAATATTTTGTAATAACCTTTAATGAAAAAGAACATGAAAACAAATATATATGCATGATTGGGAGGTTATACTGTATACCAGTTACAATTGACACATTGTAACTGACTATATTTCAATTAAAAAAAAAGATTATAACTCAATAAAAAAAATGTTAAAAAAAAAAGGTTAGAGAAACTTCTAGTTGATTTATCTATTCTATCATGCCCAATTTCCAGGCAGAGTTATTTTCTCAAATAGTGGCTACTCAGTACACTGTTCTTTTCCTTCTCCCTCACGCTACCAGGCACCATTCTTTTAAATTTTCCTGCTGCTCACATTTCACATAAAATGAGGCTTGAACATAGTAAAATTGTCTTGATTTCACATTTGATGTTGGATTTGTCTTTATGACCAAGAGGAAATCACCTCATTCTGACTCCCAATTCTAAACTACATCTTATTTTAAAATTAGTAAAATGTGAAAAAAAAGTGCATCTTAGAATTGGTTATATATACTTGTCGTGCATTTAACATCCTCTCCTCACCCATTTTAACTAACTCACTTTAAGAGAACATCAGGCTTAAGAGTCCTGAAGGAACTTAGACAAGCCAGTTGGACTGAGTGTGGCCTGCCTTCCTGAATATACATGCAGGTAGCCCAGGTAACCCTATTCTAGAGGTAAATCACACCACCCACACCCTTCCCGCCCCACCCCCAACACAGCCAATACATACCTTGAGTCTGATTTACTTGCCAGATATTTTGGCTACTATTATCCATGCATGTTTGTTTGGAAAGCAGGGCTTGTGTCAGGTGTGTGAATGGTAGGAATGGGCTGGTAGAGGTGGGTTTTCAAATGGACTGACCCACAACTCCTATTTCCTTTTCCTCTGATCTAGCAGGGCTCAGTATTTCTTAGACCCTCAGTTAATCTCCCATCTGTGCAAAAATTATTCCCTTTCCTCACTTTTTCCCTGAGTTGAGTTGAGGCTTTTTGGAAGGAATTCAAGTCACCTTCTCTGGTAAGGCTGGCTGTGTGTCAGGCACTGTGGTAGGTGTGTGGCAACACAGTCACTGATTCTCACTTAAACACAACTTTGTGAAATTAGTGCCAGGAGAGGCAATTCATCACAGGCCCTGAGCATCTCTGCATTCATCCTCTACATTTGCCAGGAATGCAGGGCCCTGATTTCCCTTCACCCAGGCCATTTCTCAGGGTTGTCTGAAGAAAGCACCCTTGAAACAGGAGGTAAAGTCTCCCTGTGGAACCAAAAACAGGTTTTCTCTAAAAGTGGATCCCCAAACTCAGGGTTACTTGGCTGTGTTACAAACCCACGGTGTACACGGCATCCACGTGGCCCCTCCAGCACCTCTGTGGGACTTGGGAGGTATGGGGACCTGATGCAAACGTGATGCTCATGTTGCTGGCTCTGCCGGTACTAAGAGTCCTCTGTGTCTGACCCAGGAGTTTGTGTCACCTGGCACCAACTATGAAACATTAACAGGCTAACTTATCAGCTTCCTAGTAGAGTAAAACCACAAACTTTGACAGTTGGGAGACAAGTCCTCATTGCAGCTGTGAAATTTGAAAATTTGAACAGGCTTATCCAAAGTCATAATTAATTAGTGTAACTACTGCCATTATTCTAAACCATTAAGCATCCTCTACTTCTTGTTACTTCTGTACCTAATAAATACGAATTTGGTCTTCCTATCAGGTTCCTAACACAGGGCTCTGAACATCCTGAAATCTCCCTAGTGACAAGAGTGTGTTCTGCAAGCTAAGTGATGGCCAAGGACTCCTAAACAGCTTCAGAATGGAGGCAAGTCGCCAGAAAGATCAAGGTATGATTAGAGTTGAGAGTTACACTTCTAACCTGTGACTTCCTGGGGAGAGGAACTGGAGATTGAGGTAATCACCAATGGCCAAAGATTTAATAAACCATGTCTACATAATGAAACCTCCATTAAAAAAAAAAAATCCCTAAATGTTGGGGTTCAGAGAACTTCTGGGTTGATGAATACACCATGGTGCTGTGGGAACAGCATGCAGTACCTAACCCAGAAAAGATGCTGAATAAGTGGTACTGTACCAAAAAAAAAAAAAAAAGACCTGCTTGAAAGGCTGGCCCTTGGCTGTCTGGGAACTTGGATTTTGTAAGGATTCCCACCATTCCCTGATAATGCTTTACTGCGCTCAAGCGTAGATTTCAATGACGTGGCTTATGCTAACCACCAGAATTTCTTCTGAGAATCTGGAAATTTGATACATGCTAGGCAGAGGCTGACTACATAACCTGTTCCCCCCCAAATTCTTGGGCAACAAGCCTCTAAAGAGCTTCCCTGGCAGACATTTTGTGCATTTTGCCACAACTTGTTGCAGGAGGTATTAAGTGGGTCTTGTGTGACTCTACTGGGAGAGGATTCCTGGAAGTTAGCCTTGGTTTCCTCCAGACTTCACCTCATGCATCTTTTCCCTTTGCTGATTTTGCATGTATCCATTCACTACAATCAATCATAGTTCTGAGTACACTTCATGCTGAGCCCCATAAGTCCTCCTAGTAATGGCTGAACCTAGGTGCAGTCTTGGGGACCCCTAGACACAAGTATTATTAGAGCTTATAAAATTTCAAAGTCAAAAAAGTTCTTAGAAATCAAGCACAACTGCCTAGATTTTTATTATAGTATGTAATATTATATTAAAGTATATACTATAGCACTATTTCAGTCTAAAAGCTACTACATATGTTGGTACTGCTTGCTCTTTAGTGAGGATAAAAGGTGTTAACTGCTCATAGCAGTAGTTAGGCAAATAAAGTGTGCATACATTCCAGTTATGAAGAAGCTGTAAGGTATCATTCCTTTAAAATTCTTTTTTAATATACTGTAATTGAATAGCAGAAGAAAATGTCACTGCAAAGTATGCTCATTGGCATAAGGACGATTTTGAGAAACTGCAGACACAGCAGCACTCAGAAAAGAGTAGAAGTTAGCCTTCTGTAAAGAAAATTTACATTAAAAAGGGAGTCTGTACGTGGAAGAGATCTATTACAAAGATCACTTTTCCACCTGCCTTATTTACATGGCAGAGCAAATTATGTTCACCAACTATTTCCTCTTCCAATGAACTGTCTTCCTCCTATTTGAAACCCCATACCCGCCCCCTACTTAGCTCAGTATGGTATATAAGCCTCAATTGCTTGGCTGCCTTTTGAGTCTCATTCCTTTGTGGAGCTCCTGCAGGTACATTATGTTCATAGATAATTAAAACTGGTTTGTTTTTTTTTTTCTTCTGTTAACCTTTTTTATTATGGGACGGGGTAGAGGTATCTCAGGAAACAGCCTACCAGAGGGGAAAATATTTTTCCTTCCCTCCACTATAAAAAGGAATGTATTAAGTAATGAAAATGTGTCTTCTAACCTTCTGACCTTCCAACCTAATTTTTATAAATAACAGTGTCACATCACATGGGTTCCTAATTCTTGTTTAAAATTCCTTCCAGATTTTACAAAGGCACTTTAACAGAGTAAAATATACAGAGAAAGTTTTAAGAATGTTGCCAAGACTATAATACAGGTAGCACATTTCAAAGCAGGATTGAAAATTTTGGAATCAGAAGGAAGAGTTATATTGCTTTAAAAAGAGTTATTTCATTTAAATTAGTGTTTCCGTACAGATTTCAAATGGGTCCTCCCTTCCCCCTATAGTTACCTCCCCTAACCCACTTTCTAGACTCAGGCCGTGGAGTGAAAAGAACAGCGTTGGGGGGCACTTTCGCGGTCCAAGTTACAAACATAGGCCGACTATTCTGACTACCATCTCCTACTCCATGTCATGAGTCCCTCAACAATACAGCATTCTAAACTCAAATATAACCTTCCGACCTCCCATTTCAAGCACTGCAAGCCCTTCTCCTTACTGTAAGAACAGCAAGATCCGGAGTACACGGCCATCCGGCCCCTACTCTCATTTCCCGGGCCCACGCATCTCTCACACCACAAGTCACAGTTCGGATTTCCCATTCATTTTTCTCAACCTTTGGTTAATGACACTAGAATGTACGGTTCAGGGTCTGAATGCTTCCCTATTTCTCCTCAAAACTGATTACTTATTCTATTCTTGGAGCTGCTGAAAAGTGTTGGCGAGTGTGAGCTCCATAAATATCAGGTATGTGAAGCATCATCTAAAGTCACTAGTATTTATTGTCACAATAAATACCTGTGACTTTAGATGATGTTTAACATACCAGAGCCTCCACCCTCTCACCTGCTGAAAAGAAGACAACCTCCTGGACACAACAGTGCGGAGTACCGGATGGCTCAACCCGCCTGGGTGGAGAGCCTCCCCTAATTCCCCACAGTAATGCCTCTGAGGCCTGCCACCTCCCAAACCTCCGTCCAGGTCAGTCTCTGTCACTGTGCGCCGTCCGCCACGCCCCCCCGCCCCCCCAGTCTGAGGAGACCCCGCGGTCCGGCGCCGGGAGACGCCCAGCAAGCCCCGCTCAGCGAAGCCCCCCTCGGCCCTTCCTCTCGCCCTCCCGGCTCACCTGGAGCGCGTGGCTCGACCCTCTCAGGCCAGCGAATATGAGGAGCCTCCAGGCGTGGGCCCAGGGCGCAGGCTTCGCGCCACGAGCGGCCGGTCTCGCGAAATGGCGCGCACTGGGCGCGCGGTGATTGGCGGTTCCCCCAGAAGTGGGCGGGGATGGGCCTGCGCATGCTCAGTGACGGGGCGGGAGCACAAGGAGGAGCGCCTGAGCTTGGGGAATGCGGTGGAGGACATTTCCAAAGTGGTCGGGCCAACGTTGACTTCTGCCGATCATCTAGTTCCCTGTGGGGACTTTTCACATTGTTATTGCTTCGAGTCCCATGAGCAAGCTGAGGGTCAAAGTAAGGTTGGGGTAGTTGTGAAAAGCGTCACCGCCACCTCCCGTCTAACCGCTTCTGGTGGCCTGCGGTCGCAGGACGCAGCAGGGGAGGGGTGGTTTTGTTTCAGAAAGTGAAGAACAGTCTCCTGCTGGATCCGTTGCCTCAGGGTGGGTGACTGGGTGGGTCTGCCCCTGCCCTATATACAGTGTGTCCCACCTGGACCCGGGCTCCCTGAGGCCTCTCCTGAGGAAATAATATTTAAGGTGGAATTTAAGGAAAGAATGTGAATTAGATGGACAAACTTAAGGGTAAAGTCTTAAAGGCTGAAGCACTTGTAATTGAAAAGCTTCTTGGCTCTAGTGACTTCATGCCTGTGGGACTGAAAGAGGCTATTATTTGCAGGAGAAATATTAAAATTTGCATATCACTTTTCTGTTGAAATCATAGTGCTGGATTCCCAGAGTAGCCTATTGTTCTGTGATCTGATATTTAGTGGAAGAATAGGACTCAGTTAGGGAGAGCCATTGTGTGTTATTGCAGCTTCGTTGATAGGCGTGATACTGTGATTCATAAGAACTGTGTATTTACTCATTCAGATGACTAAAATAAATATTTCTCACATATATTTAACCTTCATCCATGGTTTCTGGGTTATAGCTCCAAGGATCCTTGGAATTCCCTGAGTAATTGGAGCATCTATTGTTATAATTTTTGGTCACATGCCTTCAATTCCTGAACGATTCAGAGTCCGAGGTGACATGGGTGTCTTGTTATTCACAAGCAGCTCCTCCCCACCACTGCTGGGTCTATGTTAATAAAGTGACTTTTGGAAATTCCCTGAAGGGGGTGGGCAACTGCCTGCTGGTTGCCTGGGGAATGAACTGTGAATAACACTTGTTTTGAACTGCTCTGCCAGACCCGAACTCCACAAGGACAGAAACTCCCTTGTTTGGGGCCTGGCCCTGTGTTTGCATTCACCTGGCTGTTGATTCATATCCTTTAATGTCCTTTGTGATAAACTGGTAATCTAGTGAGTAAAGTGGTTTCCTAAATTCTGTGATCTACTTTAACAAATTAATTGAACCCAAGGTGGGGGTTGTGGGAACCTCTGATGTATAGCCATTTATAGGTCAGAAGCGAAGGTAGCAACCTGGATTTGGAATGAGTGCCTGAGGTAGGAGGCAGTTTTAACGGATTGGGCCTTAATCGGTGGAATCTGATGCTGTCTCCAGTAGACGATGTCGGAATTGAGTTGAATTGTAGGAAATCCAGTTGGTGTCAAGAGCACTGCTTGACAGTGTGGGGAAAATTGCCCCCCTGTTGAAACTGGCACTGGAATCATCTCCACGGGGACAGGGAACTATCTGTCTGTGAGGCCCCTGTTTCGGGAAAGATAAAGGGTGAATTGGACAAAATGAGAGCAGCGTTGTTGTTAAAGCAGAGGGAACCTACTGGAAAGGTCAGTCATGGGCAAAAAAGAGACTGGCTGCAGAAGCAGGTTGGAATGGAGGCCAGAGCACTTTAGGCCATGTTGAATTTTGCACTTAGTCCAAGAGCAATAAAAAACTATTGAAACTAAGTCCCCCTGAAACCAAGTTCCTCTGCTGAGTTTATGATTAACTTCTCTATCCAAAATGTTATTCTCTTTCTTGTCCAACACATGTTCCCTTCAGGATTGAGGCATAGCAAAGAAAAGGGGGGTTTGAAACCAAGCAGGACCATGTGGGGCCCTCCCAGGTACAAAAGCCTTTCTGGGTACCTTATTTCTTGTCTGTAGAAAATGGTTTCAGCCTCATAGATCTTTCCTGAGTTCCAAGGAGTGGATTCAAGCTCCTACTGATTAGGGAAGTGAGGGAATGCAGAAACAAAGGGAAAATAGTAAAGAAACAATAGTGCAGCGATAACAGAGTCCTAGTTCCTCTTCAAGGAATATACATACCAATATATTTTGAGTTCTGCGGAACTAAGGCCCCCACCCAGGTGGAGGATGGTAACTGTGGGCTGAGCACCAGATTTCTAGAACACCACCCTGTTACCTCACCATCAACCAATCAGAAGAAAGTCATGCATCCTGCAGTCCTCACCCCAAATTTTGCCTATAAAAACTTCCCCAAAAACCAAGGGGGAGTTTGGGTCTTTTGAGAAGTTGCCCATTTTCCTTGCAAGGGCCTTGCAATAAACCTTTCTCTGCTCCAAACTCTGAACTTCAGTTTGTTTGGCCTCACTGTGCATCAGGCACTTGGACTTGGGTTTGATAACACTATTGCAATGTTTGAAAGACAAATGATAGAATGATCAGGATTGCTGGGTAAAAGGAGATGGTTTACTAGAACCCAAAGTGTGGGCCGTGCCAACTGGAAATTGTCATCTGCCACCTGGTTCTGTACGACTGAAGTCATGAGCCACTGTAGTCACTGACCTTCACCATGCCCTGAAAGGGGTTTAGGGTGGAGATCAGGAATGAGGTACTCTATGCTCTGAGAAAAACTGGCAAAACAGGCCTTCAGGTGGTTAGATATTTTTGGAAGATTTTATGAGCCCAATGTCTTGCATCTTCTCATGTTTAGAAAAGCACAAGCACGTAAGTCACGTATAGAGACGTCTGCTCCTCACGACTAGCAGTAACCTTGTGATAAGCAGGAATCTTCTGCCAAAATGTGTGCTTCATTGTACGTATCCCCCCTTCACCAAAATCACGTATATACTGACCTCCCCACTTACCTCTTCAGAGCAATTCCTCAGAGCTATCTGAGGGGCTGTCCACCAGGCTATAATCCCGATTTTGCCCCAAATTAAACTTAACTCACTACTCTAACATTGTGCACTTTTTTTATAACACTTGGGAAAAAGTTATTGGAAATACAGAGGTAGACCTGATGCCAACTTTGGATGATCTCTTGGACTGCATAGATTGAATTCAGTTGGCTACACTATCTTGACTCACTGTGGTGTGGGAGATGATAAATATTTACGGTTAGTGGTTTATTGAAGGGCTTAACTTGGTATGGGGTAAACATGAATGAATGTAATCCCATATTTTATTACTGGGATTCCCCTATAAGCCTGTATCTGTTACCATCTAATCCAGTCCTTTAAATTTTATCAAAATTACCCCAAATACTTGTAAAAATTCTGAGACCTAGAAGTCACCTTAGAGCTAGTTTGTCGTAAGTGGGGATTCCCTAGTAAGGGATGAGTTTTTGATGAGAAGACCAGAAGACAAGAAGGATTAGAGTTCTTGAGAGCCCACTAGATAAGTAACTCTAAGCCCCATAAAATGCATTTTATTTAATTCTTACAACAAGTGTGAATATTTATACATGGTCAGGCTGAAACTCAAGAAAGGTTGAATATCACTTAAATAATTGATTAAATTTCATTGATAAGAATTTTAACAGAAAAATCTTTATAACAATGCCCAGTGAAACATAGTCATTATGCCACAATTACTTTTTCAGAATTCATTATGAGTTTATGGTGATCACTTTCATTTTTGGGGAACAGAATTCTTAAAAACCTACATGGTCCATTCATGCTTTTGTCCAACATCTACCTTTTAGGAATGGGTGTGTGAATCAGATTGCTCAGATCACAGGTCAAATATATAAATAAGAAATCTCTGGATTGTAGCATTGTATTTATAGACCTCGAGAATCATAACATTTGCACTCAGAATTAGATATTCTTTAAATGGTTTTCTTTTCTGCTGAACATCCATCTTTTTCAATTATAAGAAAAAGACTGCTTATGTTTCCAAGTTTTCCTCTAGCATTTTGTGTGTGTGT
Organism: Camelus bactrianus; assembly: GCF_048773025.1. Taxonomy (NCBI): domain Eukaryota; kingdom Metazoa; phylum Chordata; class Mammalia; order Artiodactyla; family Camelidae; genus Camelus; species Camelus bactrianus. The sequence continues at coordinate 24,342,348 of NC_133540.1, forward strand.
GTTTATGTAACTTTCAATCTCTTAAGTATCCTAAAATTGTTTTTTTGCATATATAAACACAGAATCTTTTTTCTAACAAATTAAATGTGTTCTGCAACTTGCCTTTTCACTTAGTGATATATCTTACAAATTGTTTAATATCCGTGCATATTAATATACTGCACTTTTTGGAAACCGTTTGTTCCTTGTTCCCTTGCCTAAATAAGAAATGTTGATAGGACAGTATTTGTATTGTATCCTTTGTCTGTATCACTGTTACATAATTTTTTCCTTCCCCAATGCTTTTATTTAAAATCTAATTCTGAGAAGTTGGGATTTTAAAAGTATTTTCACCACTTTTACATGATATGTGATAAAGTGATTTTAGAGAACATTCTATTTTAGATCTGTATATTTACATTTTAATTATATTTCATTTTAATAACATAGTCTTCAAAAATATTTATTTTTTTCTTTTCCATGTTAGCAGGATACATGATGCCTGTTGCTTTACATTTTTATGAATAATTATTTCCTGGTAAATAAAGTAACAAAAAACCCAGAATCATAATGGATTTAGGGAAAGAATAAAAAATAAACTGCCTGTATTAAAACAGATCACAACTGCATCCATGATCTGATATTTAATGATATTTATATTCGATTTTTAAAATACAGTTAGTTGTGTAATTTAAAATGACAAAATAAGAATCTTCCAGGATGCTATTTGGAAACTATTTTTAGTAAATAACAGGGTTCGGTTTTTTTGTAACAAGTCTGTATTTTCAAAGAAAAAATGGGAATGGTTATATTTTTGCTTTAAAAAGAAGTCTTCTTTCTTATTAATTTGAAAGAAATTTGAAAACAAAGTTCTGAGAATAGACAATTATAATATTTCGTAATATGTCTAAGTCTCCTTAAAAAAAAAAGACATGAAACATCACAGATAAAGATAATTGGATATCTGTACTCATAGAAATTGTGTTTAACGTGTATAAATTAATACATTCACATATACATATCTATAAGGTATGTAATCTTTATATATTTGTATTAAATTACGTATGGTATGGTATCACACTATATACTTACACATTGTTTTTTCTGTCAACATTTTGTTTGAGAGCGTGGGAGAGATGATGGTGACTTGAAAAGTTAGTATCACTAGAGATATGGCAGTTGAGTACAATGTCTATGCTTGTATATTTTAACTTTTTATTATGGAAAATTTGCAAAATGTAGCAAAGTGTAGAAATGGTATAATAGACCCCCCCATAGACCTGTCACACAGCTTCAACAATTAACATGATCAATATTTTTTTTAATCAATTCCATGCCCTTTCCACCTTCCCTAAAACATTTTGATGTAGACTTCAAAAATCATTATCATTTCATCTGTTAAGTACTTTATTTAATTTTATTTTTGGGGGGAGGGTATAGCCTAGTGGTTAAGGGCCTGCCTAGCATGCTTGAGGTCCTGGCTTCAATCCCTAGCACCTCCATAAAAAAAGAAAAAAATTTTTATTTTTAATTTTTTGAGGGGGAGAGATAAATAGGTTTATTTATTTATGTATTTGTAGAGGAGGTACTGGGGATTGAACCCAGGACCTCATGCATGCTAAATGACAAAATAGCCCTGTGACCTTGCATAAACTGCCCTTTCTAGGGCTCACTATCCTCTTCCCTATTTTGAGATAATGATCACTACTTCACAGGCTGCATTGAAAATCCATTGTTTAGGTGAAACATTTGACACAGTGCATGTAACCTAGTTAATAACTCAGTAAATGGAAGGTATTTTTAGATAACAAATTGAAGACAAAATATTAGGGAAATAGTAAAGAAGAGGAGAGGACAGCCTACAAGCTTTCCAAAAAACATTGTTTGTAATACAGCTCATTTAGATATATACCCAAGTTTGCAACACATTTTAAAATATAACGAACTACATGGACAATCTCCTGAATAAAAAGAGAAACAGACATTTCTTATTATTTCACAGAAGAGATTGCAAATACTCTTCAGAAATTTTTAAAATCTCTGCCACACCAAATTGTTTTAAACCAAGTGTTCCAAGAGGCTTATCTATACTCACGCCAAGTTAAAAGAGAAGGTGAGTGTAGATATCCTTGAAACCTGTGTCCCTGAAAGAGTGGGGGAATCAAGCAACCAGTCCCCAATGACACGTGTAGTCTGAAATCAGACCTGGAATCCAACCTACATGATATTCAAGCACATGGAACCCTGTGCCTGCTTGGTCTTCCCCCAATCTCAATTTATCTCAGTTTGGGAGAGGAGAGGTGGGGTAAGAAGTGGGGACAGGGAAGAAGAAGATGGACTGGATTGGAAAAGAAAGGAGACAGGTTTGTGATAATTGTGAGGAGGAAGAAAGAAGGCACTGGAAGAATCTGAGAGCTTGGAGATGGAACAAATATTAAAGAAGAGAGTAAGAGAAGCTGGCTCAGCTAGAATGGAGCAGAGATAGTGAATTCAAAAATTGTTTGTAAGGGATGATTTAATTATAAAATATTTTTGTCATATATAATAATAGAGAGAATATTATAATGACCTGATACACCAAGAATCCAGCTGCTCTGAAATTGTAAACTTTTGTCCTACCTTTAGTCCTACCAACTTCTTGCCATTATTTTGAAGGAAATTCTTAGATACAATATGACTGCATTCATAAAATATTTCATTATGTATTTCTTTAAAAAAAATTATTGAAGTGTAGTTGATTTACAATGTTAGTTTCAGATATACAGCAAAGTGATTCAGTTATATATGTATTTTTTCTTTTCAGATTCTTTTCCATCATATGCTATTACAAGAAATTGAATGTAGTTCCCTGTTCTATACAGTAGGTCCTTGCTGTTTATCTATTTTGTGTCATTATGTGTTTCTAAAGGAGACTTTTCAGGAGGGAGGGTATAGCTGAGTGGTAGAGTGCCTGCCTAGTGTGGTATCTCTGACAAACTTCCCCAAACCAAATTCTAAATGAGTCAAACATTTAACCATGCCATTTAAAGTCATTGTCATTTATAGATAGATATTGTTTTATTCTGATGCTTTTAACCAAAAAAAAAAAAAACCTTAAGATTCATAGAAAGGATTTTTTCGATGAACGTAGGTTTCTGATAACTTTCAGATCATAATACTGAACTGGGTAAGAAATTACAGAACTCTAATGGAAAAATAGATGGCTTCATAAAACTAACAAAAGATCAAAATCGACAAGAATTAATTCCACAGGACTGAATGAACTAATGAATATGATTATAATATTTATGACATTTTGTCTGAAAGATTACTGGCTTTTTAACTTTTCCAGATATAAGGAAACCTTTCCTCTTAAGCTAACCATGATTTACAGCAATTTGGTAAATTATACTTTTGCAAATAGAATTGAAACACTTATCTTTTTCTCCCTACCTTATTGCTCCAGAATATGGAATCTCTTAGTGAGTATTCTTATATTCATGGCAATATATTTATGTACACGAGTTCACTAAGAATCTGTTTTCCTTGTAACAGGACATAATTGAAAACATTGGTTATATTACCAAGGCTTGACTGAAATGCCATATTTGAGAATGTGCATTGAATCAGTTATGACCAGGCAGCTTTAACGAACAGAGATTGACTTTATGGGGTCGTTAAGCCCCTTGGAAGAACAGCCTGGTACCTTGCTACCAGGGTTCCCAGCAGCCTTACCAGGTGAGGAAGGAAAGACTTCCTGGCAGGTGCAGGAACCTCAGGATATTTTGGAGACCTTGAGAGGAATTTGCCCAAATCTATACGTACTACAGGCAAGTCTGATGACAAGTCTTTTGCTTGGCCTCCTGGCCTCAAGAGGCATTTAAAGTTCAGTTTAGAGATTCCTTATGAAAACTTCCAGCAAAGTAGATATCAACAAGCCTATGTGGTCAATTGCTATTTTTGCTGGACTTACATAAATAATCAGGCCAAGATTGATGAAACTAAACTGATTATGCAAACAAATTACTCTTACTTTGGCTATCATTGGTAAAAAGGAAGGTGACTTTAGAGAGAAGAAAAGTTCCAATAAAAACTATCATGTACAATTGTGAATATTAAATTCTAGTTCTGTGAAATGTCTTTGTTTTTAAGGTTTTGTTTTTCAGTCCATAAACTGGACTGGACCCTAAATTCTAGTTTCCGCAAATACTTGGCTATAACTAATGTTTCCAGTTTTTCTCCCACTATTGACTTGGAATCATTGAGATCTAAAGCTGCCTTTTTCCGGAAGCCCTGCAAACGGAGGTTGAATGACTTGATATAACCCTAAGAGCCATGAGCACAATAGGCCATTCCAGTGAGTCACTCAGTGTTCCTGGGTCTCTTCTATGTACACTTGTTATTAAACCTTGTTTGATTTTTCTCCTTTAACCTGTCTCATGGCAATTTAATTCCTAGACAGCCAGAAGAACTTAGAAAAGTAAAGGGAATATTCTTCCTTCTCAACAAAATAAATTATACAACAGTAACAAAAAAGGATGCTTGTAAATCAACTATTTCAATGTAAAAAAGAGGGGGTGCTGATTGGCTTTTGTTCCTCGCCAACCTAGATGCAGTTTTAACTCCAGCGTCTGCTGGAGTGTAACAATTAGAAAATGATCGTGAACTTAACCAGTACTGGGCCTCAGGTTTATTACACATGGAGATCCCATTACATTTAAAGAGGAGACCGTTAAAATTGTTGAGACCAAGAGCAGGCTGCCAGAGAGTATACCTCAACGGCATATTGATTATTTTGGATGAAGTTTACTTAAGATACAAGAGGGACACTCTGACCATCCTTTCTTTCTCCCTGAAAACTGGAAGTAAATCTCCCTGGGAAAAGTGCGCTCCCTGCGTCTGGAGCTGGAAGGGCACCCTCATCTCCAGAGACAGGGAATTCGGGCAGAGAAGCCTGAATAAGCAAACCATGTCACTTCTTAATTTACTACCTCAAGCCCAAACTCTGTTTAAAGCCTCGCTAACTAAACCCCCTAAAGCTTAATTTTCTTAAGTTTCTTTGTCCTGTCAATTCCTCACAAATTCATTATATTTTTGTCTAAAAAGTGTAAAAGGTGCCTTTTTTGGCCGTTTGTTAGGTTCCATTCCTATGAGACCTCCGTGCACGTGAATTAAAATTTGTTTCCTTTTCTCCTGTTAGTGTGTTTAGTGTCAATTTTATTATTAGTCTAACCATAAGAGCTCAAGATGGGTAGAGGGAGAAATTTCCCTCCCCCAGAAATCTTAGTGATGTCCGTGAATTTAACATACAGGTCACTGTCTGGCCGCCCTTCCGCCAGGAGGGTACCACCATGTTCTCTTGGGGGGCGGGGGGCGTCGTGGGGCTCTCGGCCTGGGCTGTGCAGCTGCAGTGGATCCAAGTTCAAAATACGGCAACCTTGAAAGATATTACCAGGTGACTAAAGTTGATCAAAAACATGCAGAAAATTACCAACTGTATGAAAATGGTAGCAGGAGCAAAATAAGCCCGAGCTGAGAGGGAGCTGAAACCAGCCGAGTGCAGGGAGTAGGATCCTTGGCTCTGCGTGCAAAGGCTGACGTAAAAGCGCCTGAAGACAAGAAGAAACACCTCCTCATCGGTGTGTCCTCAGACTCGGGGCTTTGTGGTGCTGTTCACTCCTCGGCTGCTAAACAGATAAAGCGTGAGGTGGCCAACCTCCCAGCAGCTGGGAAAGAAGTGAAGATTGTTGGCGCTGGTGACAAAATCAGGGGTCTACTTCACAGGACTCAATCTGACCAGTTTCTGGTGACGTTCAAAGAAGTGGGAAGATGCATCAGTCATCACCCTTGAATCGTTAGATCCTGGATATGAATTTGATGAAGGGTCTGTCATCTTAAACCAGTTCAGGTCTGTCGTCTCCTACAAGACAGAAGAAAAGCCCCATCTTTTACATTGATGCCACCGCAAGTGCTGAGAGCAGGCGTGTCTATGACGACACTGTGCTGACACGCAGCAGAACTCCCAGGGGTACAGCCTGGCCGTCGTCTGCTACTCGCCAGCGAGCAGACCGCCAGGATGATGGCCGTGGACAGCGCCAGCAGGGACACTTCTGAGATAGTTGACAAATTGACTTTGACATTCAGTCGTACCCGCCAAGCTGTCATCACAAAGGAGTTGATTGAAATCGGCTCTCGTGCTGCAGCTCTGGATTAATGAAAATCAAGTTTCATCCTCAGACAAGGGGTAAAGAAGAAAAATTCAGCCAGCTGGTTCTGTTTTTAGCTTACTGCTGTCCTTGTCGGAAGAAATTGTCGGTCCAGTGTTTGAATTACTAAAGACAGCAAGATATTTGTAAATTATCTTGCAATAAGCCACTCACCATAAGAAAATAAATTGACAAAATACAGTTCAAAGAGATAAGCCTCATCTTAACCTTCAGAACAATTACCTTGCCCAAATTCCCATAAGCACAGGGTACGTGGCCCTAAATATTTCAGAGAAGGTATGATTGCTCTGACCTGATGTAATAAATTAAAATTTAATTGATTTTTTGGAGATTACTAATTCGCTTCACTAATGGGACCCCATGGGTGCTCCTACACCCAGTGAAAATAGATAATGTCACTAAATGTTAATTAAAACAGAGCATTCAAGTTTGAAACCCATAATGCAAGACTTATTTAGAGTAGAAGTGGTTAGCCTGACTTCTCCAGATAACCCCAATTTGATCCGTTCTTAGACTTGAAAAGAGGGAATGGAATCTCACAGTGCATGACCACAACCTAAATGCTGTGTTCTCACCCAATGTTGTCTACTTCCTGCTTCCATTCAACCAGCAGTTGGTAAATATTTGGCTGTTATAGATTTGGCCCATATGTTCTGTTCAGGGCTTATTTCAACAGCTTCCCAGCCATAAATTTCCTTCACCTCCAGAGGGAAACCACGCACCTCTACCTGGCTATCCCAGCACCTCAACAGCCTTGCCTTGGCCCATGTCTTTGCAGGCAAAATCTAAACTGCAATCAACTTCTCCAGAGGCACAAATATGACTTACCTTGTTGATATCATCCCCCACAGAGATCAATTTGAAAAACTCAGGACGCACAAAGGAGTTTACAGCAGGGGAATGAGTCATCGCCCCACACATATTGCAAGGTCCTCCTACTTTGTTGAAACTCTTGAAAATTATTTGGTAACTGAGGGCAGCTTTGTCCTAGACACTGTCAGGAGATAGCTAGTGACCCTTTCCGCACCCAGAACGTGAAAACAAGCCCAACATCTTCTAGGACTTTTTGGGTTCTGAAGGCAACATATTCCTCATTATAAATTTTACTTCAGGCTGTTTATGATGTTACTTGGGGATCAACCCACGTTGAATGGGACTGCCACCATGAAAAGGCTCTAGACACTGTCTAGGCTGGAATCCCATTAGTGCCCCAGGGACATCTTCTCTGTGGGGCTTCAGCAACTGCCTCATACTTCCTGGAGACTCTGGACCACTGTGACAGCCACAGGTTCCCCTGGGCTCCTGGTGCTGCACCCTGACCTGCTTGGATATGTGCCGTGGCCGTTGTCGACGTAACCCTCCATCCCAGCCGCCCACAGTGCCTTAAATTATGGGCCAGAAGCCCACCAGCACACCACAGCTACCCAGACCACCTTGCTACCAAACGGAGCCAACCCCAGACCCTCTGGCACATCACCCCTGCAGGAGGGATGGTCTTTCCTCTTCTCAGTTGCTACTTTGCATCATGCTGTGGTATTAAAGGAGGTCACCCCTCCCAGACTGCTTGGTTAGCAGGGAGCTGCTTGGGGCCACTTGAGGGAACAGCAGTGAGCGTTCCTATACTGCATGGATGGTACCACCTCGGTCACACATAATGAGCTCAGGGGAGATTTGTTGCTTTTCACTCTTTTACAGGACTGTTACTGACAAGTGATGGAACCCAAGGATCAGTATAATTGGCTGAACCTCAGACAGTCATTCTAGCACACATTTAACCAATAATCAGCCCACATGCACATTTTTACAGACTCTGGGGCCATTGCCTGTAAAGAGTTGCCCCCTCCAGGTCAAGAGATCTGACTTCACAGATACTCAAGATATCAGTCAGTGTCACAGAGACCTCTACAGGTACCACAGCCTGAATGCAAGTCCTCCCCTGGGCACTCTTCTTCCCCTATGGAGTTTCAGACATTCCTGATGGTGACCAAAGACTCATTTCCCTTCTGGGAGTACACCATGCTGAATTCCTGAACAAGGCATTTGCTGGAACTTCCTACCAGATGCATCAGCTGGAAATTTGTTAGAAATGCAAGTTGCCAGTCCTCACTGCAGACCTGATGAATCCAGAATCTCTGGGCTTGACCCAGCAATCTGTTTTCAGTAGCCCTCCAGGGAATTCTGACTCTGGCTCAACTTGATCAAAAGCATCATTTTCAGGGCTGAATAGTGAACAACTATATGACCAAAATACAGTTTACTTAATGCATTCTACTGTCCATGCAAGGATCTTTATGACATCTGCTAAAAAACAAAATTCAAGTATGTAAATTTGAAGACTCAGGTGACTTTATTCAAAGATTCATGAATCAGGCAGCATCCTATCTGGAAACTAGAAGGGCACTTAGGTAGTAAATCTAGGTCTGGTGTCATGGCTTTTAGCATGAGTGACGTCATTCTGGGACCGCGGTTTCCATTTTACACATCTTACCTTTTGTCTTTCTTTCACTGTGCCAAGTGGAACACTCATCTTTAAAGGTCCTTTCATTTGAAATCCTGGCTGGAGGCATAGTTTTTTTGCATTTCAAAGAATCATGCAGAACAAACTTGTTATGAATGAAAAATAAGACAGAAAATGAGAAAGAGAGAGGTGTTGGGGTAAGGGTGAGGTACAGCCACTTTACATGAAATCTTCACGGAAAACCATTACAAAAGTGACATTAGAACAAAGCCCCAAAGGAAATGTGGGAGTGAGGGCTACAGATGATGGAGAGAAGTGTGGTCCAGGAAGAGGGAAGTGCAACAGCAAACACCCTGAGGCAGGACCATGCCCCACATGTCAAAACAGGAAGGAGTATAACTGAGCAGGACCCTATGGGGGATTCTGGGGACACCCCCGCCCCGCCCCCACCGTGTCCTCTGCCTGCCTCTTGTTTATAAAAACACTGTAGTCTCCCAAGCCTCCCCTGAGTCACAGAAGCCTGGCTTAAGCGTTAACGATTGAAAGAATATGAACATGTAGTGACAACAGAATATTGGCAGTTGGGCCAGAAGAACTGGTAACAATTTAAATAGTAAATCAGCCTTACAGCAGTCACAGAATCTTTAGTTCCTCCCTGAAGGGCATAGATAGCAGTGTCTGATGCACATTCCTGAGTTGTTTTACAGATACTGAAACCTCTACCAGATGGAGGAAGTGACTGCACATCAGCATGGAGCAACCAGAGCAGCTGGAGTCTGAGGGCCGATGATGGTTACCCCTGTGACTCCACCCTGTTACCTCACCATCAGCCAATCAGAGGACTGTGCACGAACTGACCGTGTGCCCTGGGATGCCCCGTTTCACCTTATCTTTACAAATGCTTCCCTGAAGCCCATTGGGGAATTTGGTCTTTTGAGCATTAGCTGCCCCAAATCCTTGCTTGGCACCTGCAGTAAACACTGCACGTTCCTTCAACACACTCAGTAGATTGCCTTTCTCTGTGTAGGCAAGTGAACCCAAGTTTGGTTCAGTAACAGGTGGATTCAGCAGAGTAATTAAAGGGAGGAGAAATACTCTGTGACTGCAAAAGGTGGCAATGACCAGGTTGTACTGGCTTGGAGACCACGTGACAAGTTGACATGATTTCTGAGTGAGATGAAGTTTTGAGAAGACGAATGACAATGTTTGGTTTATGTTTAAGGGATCACCCTAACTGTTGGTCTGCACAGGGACTACAGTGAGGAACAGGGCAGGAGGCAGAGGAAGCAGGGAAACTCCCTAGGAGGCTATTGCAATATTCTGAACATTTCATGATTGTAACTTGAACTAGCCAGGTCATTGCAGATGGAGAGGTAATAAGAGATCCAATCTTGGTTTATTGCAAGAATTATCGTATAATGATCTGATCACTAATGTGCTCATCCAATCTGTAAAGAACTATTCTAGGGATCTGGGAAGCTTACAAACTAGAAACTAGTCTAATTTTCACGCTGTCCAGAAACTCCTGGAAAACTCTGCTAAGCCAGCTTCCCCATTCTAGGCTGAGATGGACTAAAATAACCTACTTCTGGAGGCAGCCTCAGGTCTCAGGGACTCAGCCTGGTTTGATCCATGTCTGGTAGCTCTCAGATTTCTCTCAGTGTCTTGGTTCTCCTTAACATAACCCCACCCCTTCAACCTTAATTCAGAATCAGTCTCTGTCTCCTTGGCTACTGGAAAACGGGACATTGGAGAAGAGCATGCTCTGATTTAATTTTTAAAAGAACACTTGGTTATTAAGGATAAAAACAGTGTGAAAGCACAGAAAGCATTTAGGAGACTTTTATAGGAATCTAGACAAGACAGGATGATGGCAGAGTCTAGAATGTTAGAGTAGAGATTGCAAGCTGAAAGATTCAGCAAGTGTCTGAAGAACTTTTTAGTGGAAAGGATAATTGAAGAGTAAGAGAAAAAAAGAAATGAAGCATAAAACCTACCATTTTTGGCTTCAGCAAATGGATAAGTGTGGCCATTGTTGGTAAACATGATGACAGATTGGAGGAACCCAGGCTTATGGGGGAGATATCAAAAGCTGTGATTTTCCCACAGACGGTACAACGGCACATCTATCTGCATCCATCTGTGCGCCGTGTATGGCTATCCACACACACTCCCCTCGACAAATGTTAATGTGGAGGAATAGAGAAAGGATTACAGGGGTATAAACCAAGTTTTAATCCTATTACCCACTCCTAAGGAAAGTAAGATTAGAACTGAGTAAAGAAGGAAGCTTTACAATTTTTACCTATATTTGTATGAGAAGGTTCTAATGGTTTTATAATTCAAACATTAAATAATAACAGATGCAGTTGTGATAGTATCACTGAAAATTCTAATCTGAAATAAAAATCAGCACAATACCGTAGTCTGCCTAGTTCCCTGATAAATCTTAAGTTTGATAAGGCACTGGGCTTCTAAAGATATGAAGAAACAAAGTACTTTCTTATATTTCTGGTGAAAGTGTATGTTGATAAAACTATAGTTGAGGTGGGAAAATTGTCACTAAAAGTATCAGGGAGTATTTAAGATTTTGTGAGCCATAGGATCTCTACAACAACTGCTCTACGTGGCCACTGTAGCATGAAAGGAAGTCCTGGACAATACAGCACCAAATGACAAGGCTGTGTTCCAGTTCAGCCCTTGTACCGAAGCCTGCCCTGGGCTGGATTCAGTCTGCAGGCAGTAGGTTGCCAATATCCTACTCAAGAGGCAATCTGCCAACATATATCAACATTGTAAGTGTGGCATGTACCTTTGACTCAGCAGTTGATTTTGTTATACAAATTTTGAGGAGAAAATGTTGGGACAATTTAGAAGGCCATCATGAAAGGATTGCCTAAATGAACTACAGCGCGTCCAATTGGAGTGATGACACTTTAAGTAGAATGAGTATTTACAAGCGTTGATATGTTGTCATGTTTAAGACAATGTGAAGGCATTAACAAAACTAAGCATAAAACATAGTCAGAATGGTGTATATAACACACCATCATTTGACTGTGTGTCTGTGTTTGTGGCTACATTTGTGTTTAAAATATGTATGGTAATACATACATACATACATACATACACACATACAAATAAATTTAAAAAGCAAAAACACCAAATAAAATATGTATGGTATACATGACCAGCCAGGAAGTGTTTATCTCTGAAAAAAAAAAATGTGGCTGAAGGATCAGATTAGTGGGATTCAATTATAACTTTACATCCTTTTGTAATTTTTATACTTGTACTATAATCCAGTGACTTCTAAAAATAGTTAATTTTTAAAATATAAATCCTATATATTACAGTATTTCAAAATATTAACTATCTTTAAAGTATGTACCTACACATGCCACATGAATATAGCTATGTCCTTTGCATGCAGGACCTTCCTGAGTTGGAACCACCCTCCTCAGCCCAGTGAAGGAGCCCCCAGGCTGTCCTGACGGCTTGCCCAGATGTGGGGCAGAGGGGAGGCCCGAGGGTGAGGGTGAAAAGACATCAGCAGGGAGTAAGGCTGCACTTCAAGTGGTAGAGCACACGCTTAGTCTGCATGAGGTCCTGGTTTCAGTCCCCAGTATCTCCTTTAAAAACAAACAAACAAACCCAAATTACCTCCTCACAAAAATAAACAAAAAATAAAATTAAAAAAAAAAAAAAACAGACATCATCAATCAAGACATCAAAGATGGACTCAGACTCTTTATTACAAGGACTTCCCACAAACATAGCAAGATCATGGATCATATAGAAAGTCTTTCAAGTTAGATCAACACTCATTTTCAACTATACTTATTGTAAGTGATTTAGAAGAAGGTCTAATAGAGAAATAGGCCATAAGTTTCCCTGTAAAAATTTCACTGAATGTATATAAATGTGATCTATCATTCAAATTGTAAAAGGAAACTTCTCCCAAATCGCAGTCCAGAAAAACGCCATACCGCCAGGGGTTTCCTAAAACCTGCGTGTCCTGTATCACAGCCCAGAGCTGAATTTGCCAGCAGCCGTTGCTTGGGGAAGGTGAGACAGGAGAATTTCTGGGGAAAGATTCTTTACACACCCCTAAGGACCACTCCCTCATGCCTCTGCCTTCTACCTGCCAAAAATGCCTGCCAGCATCAAAACCCTCCGAACTCAGGACAGCGGGGTAAGAAGCAAATGCCTGGGGAGGATGAACACAGTTTGGTTCCATCCTTTGAAAGGTTGCAGTTTTCTGATCTTGTGAAATTCGGAGGCTCTGGTGAGCAGTTTTAGGCTCCAGTGTCAAATGCACATGAAAGTTGCTAATCATTTTGTGCAAGCCAAAATACTGTGGGGGGAGAGTGAAAACCTCCTTCTTTACTTCATATGAAATGGGTGCTGGGCTCTCTAGGTTTTCATAGCTTCTGTGGATACTCTCAATGACTGTGAGTAAATCCAGGTCAGACTGGGAACACTTGTTGGTTATTTCATAAAGCAGACTTTTCAACGTGGATCCATGGTCTGATATTTGGGTTTTTTTGTCAATTATTTCATACTGAACACCTTTCTCTTCAGCCTGTAACACGAAGTCAATTACATTGTGCTCTGTTTTCAAGAAATTCTTAAAATGTTCAACTTCAAAGAGCAATTCACTCTTTCGATTCTCCATGTTGGACACCAACTCAAATGACTTGGAGACTTGCATTTCTAAGCCCTTTTCAGCAGCTTCCAGCTGCTCTGTCAGGGGCTCCAGGTAGCCCTTGAGCCTCCTCCTGTGACACACTGCAGCTTGCTCCACGGGCACCAGGGGGTGGTGGCGGTGCTCAGAGGAGAGCCTGCACTGGGGACACAGCAGCTCCAGGTCCTCCTCACAGAACAGGCTCAGGGCCTGACTGTGCTTCTCACACAGGGGGGCCTCCCCCTGCCGGCCCCTCTTGGCCCTCGTGCTGGGAAGCTGCCTCACAGCGTCAGCCAGGTGGCTTAACTGGCTGTTCCTCCTGCAGCTGCGCTCAGGGCAGGGCTGCAGGCAGAGCGGGCAGGGGAAGAGGTCCCGGAGCCCCTCCCAGCGCTGCTGGAGGCAGGCGTGACAGAAGTTGTGCCCACAGCCCGTGGTCACCGGGTCCGTCAGGCAGTCCAGGCAGATGGGGCAGCTGGCCTCCGCGTGCAGCTGTGCCAGGGAGGCCGCCAGGGCCATCGTGCCGGGAGGGGTCCTGTCAGGGGAGACGCCCTCAGAAAAGCCCGGCTCTCCAGGGGCTGGGACAGGGACAAGCTTCCGACCCGTCACCTTCTCTCTGGCCTTCACGCCCGCCCGTGGGTCTCCCAGGACCCAGGGAGCTGTGTGCAGTGGGGCCGAGTCCTGCCCCTTCCTTCACCTCCACAGCCGCAGCCGCAGGGCCCGGAGCCCCAGGAGCCTCCGCTGCCTTGGGCACCTTGGTCCCTTTCACTCGGTGGCCGGAAATCGAGGCCTGAGAGGTCGTCCTCTCCTTCAGGGACAGCCCAGCTCCAGGTGGCCGTGAGGATCCCCAGCGTGGGCCAGTCAGCACATCCAGACGTGGGCCAGTCTCCGCACAGCTCAGCAGCTCCTTCCAGAAAATGCTAACACGGGGGAAAGAACATGCATTAAAGGGATAAACAGCATGTACATAATCGACAGTGTTTTACCAGTTTTTTTTTTTTTCCTGGATTCAAATACATACATTTCCAAACAAAAAGCAACTGTAGTCAGTTAGGACAGCAGAGCCTGGTAATGGTTAATTAATGTGATTTTGTTAATGAAAAGAGACTCAACAGGAAAGCTACACAGTACACTGTTTACATATAAAACCCTGTGATACCAGGACCGGCTTCACAGTGAGGAGGAGCAGGGAAGGGTGGGGGAGACTCACTGGATGTGAACATGGGACATGTTGGCTTAACCGTGTGTCCTCCCCTCCCCCCATGCACAGTTCCTATATTGAATCTGTAAATCTCAGCACATCGGAATGGGACTCTTTGTGGTGAGAAGGGCTGTAAAATGTTGATTAAGTTAAAATGAGGCTGCTGGGGAGAGGCCCTAGTTCAACACTGACTGGTCACCTTGGAAGAGACGTCCAGGACAGGCACCCACGGAGGAAAGGAGGTCCCAGGCAGGAAGCAGCCCCCTGGGAGCCCCCGAGCCAGGGCTCAGGGGTAAGTGAACCTCCTGGCCCTTTGATCAGCAGCTTCCAGCCTCCAGAATTGTGACAGAATCAGTGTCTATTGTTGAAGTCACCCCAGCGGTGTTCTGCATGGCAGCCCTTGGAAAGGAATACATTGCTCTACTCTGTATCTGTTATTTTACAGGCTGAACATATTCTGTGTGGATACAGTTTCACAAGGGTCACCAGCCACTGTTCCCAGTGGGCTCCTGCCCCAGGCAACAGGCCAGCTCCTCTCCCTTCTGTGAG
Organism: Camelus bactrianus; assembly: GCF_048773025.1. Classification (NCBI taxonomy): domain Eukaryota; kingdom Metazoa; phylum Chordata; class Mammalia; order Artiodactyla; family Camelidae; genus Camelus; species Camelus bactrianus. The sequence continues at coordinate 24,357,425 of NC_133540.1, forward strand.
CCACACTCTCCCTCTAATCCAAGGGTCCAGATCCTTTCTGTCTCTGTCTCTTAGGGAAACGCTGGGATTACAGCAAACCCAAAGCCGGACCTACCATTACAAGTAACTGACCTGAGTTGGCTGCCATTTCAAATACATTGTAATTATTATAATACATTATTATAATGTGTAAGTCAATGGAGCCGTAGAGGCTGCAGACCGCTCTCAGCTCACTGCTATTTCTGGGAAAATCAGTTATTCCCCACCTGGGAACATATACTTTCTGAGCCATGGACTCCTTGATTTCCCTCCTTGTCTGCTTAGTCAGTGTGAAAGGTAGAGATTGTTACACAGAACTTGATAGGAAGCAGGGATTGAAACTGAGCTAAAGTGTATATTGTTAAAAATTGATGGGAAGGTCAAGGTCTGAGGCAGCAGTGCTCTCTGCAGTGGCCAGTGCCCTGGGGTTTGTTAGAGCAGCTCTATGGGAGTAACTGGGGACCACTTTTGTCCTGGGCTCCATGTTAATTGGATCTCTTGCCCAGTGAGCATTGGCCCCTGGCCAGTGGCTCTGGGATTCTGTCCAGCAGCTACCTGAGCACTTCTGTCTCAGGGACAATGCTGACTGCTGCCTCTGACCAGGCATCGCTGCCCACAGAGCTTTCAGTTCTGGGGTGAAAGAAACAGGGCTTTAGTCCTGACCTGTCTGTTTCTGGTCACACCAGCCTCTTGAAAGAACAATGGGAAATGAGAGCCCTGTTCCATCCTGCTCTTGTTCCATAGGGTGTATTTTACAAAAACTGGGAGATCTTTAATTATGTTCCTATAAAGAAAGAAAGAAGATTGTTTTAACACTAAGTAGCCACAATATTCTTTAAACCCAGAGGAAAAAAAAAAAGAATTCCAAAACTGATGCTTTTTGCATATACAGTTTACAAAGTTTGGCTTGATAATGTATTTTCTTTTTTCCCCCAGAATTTTGATACTGAGAGAACAAAAGTATTCCTAGGAGAAATCTTGATATTATAAATCATATCATGTCCTTAAAAAATAAGCACAGCCCACATTGCCTGAGACTAATTAAAACTTCAAACCAAAGGAAAAAAAGTGGGAAAGAGGGTTTTTTAACTCAAGTAAGTAAATTTAACTTATTCTACCTGTTAATTTTGGTCTTACACTTTCCAGGTAAATTGCCATGACATGATTTCCTATGTTTCCATTTGCATGTCGTTTGTTGTTAAAAAAAAAAAAAAAAAGGTAAAGACTTACAAATCAAACATTCTAAATACAACAAAAAGTAACCCAAATAAATTTCAGGTTCACATGATCTGGTGAATAGTCTGTATTAAATTAATATCTAGTATTAGAGTTAGCTTAAGTTTGTTAATTAATACAGACACATCTTTAAAGTCATCAATGTTAAGTATAGTACTTTTATTGTACCCAGCTTTACTGAAAGTCAGTAAGTTTACTTTATATCTGCTGCAAAATATGCCAGCAAGAAACTTAACTTGGTATGATAATATTGTCTTAAGTAATAAAATAGAGATAAATAATGTAAAAGCTTTTAGGTGAACTCTTTAGAAATAATGTTTTAGTTTTTCCACATTCTTAGTATCTTAAAACCTTGAAGTTTTGCTAAATTAAGTTAATTGATCAAAATTCCTGGAAAGTCTAGGTCATTTTTATCAATAAAGCATACCTAAGCCATCAAAAAATTTTTTAAAATCTAGATTATTTTAATTCAGATAAAATACTGAAACATTTATTGCTAAGCAAGTCTAAGTGTACCCCCTTTTGCCTTCTTGTGAGAGAGAGAAAAAAAAACTAAAGATGTTTGGGTTTATTAGACACACGTCTGGTACCACATTAAAAAGGGAAATTATGCTACGAAAAAAAATGTATGTTTTTAAGAGGCTATTCCAGCAGGACAAACAGACTGCATTTGCTTTCTTCTTGGTTTTCACTAGAGATTAAGGGGTTTTTTATTTTTAAAGGTTAAAAATTATAGTGTGTAATTGAAGTTACTAAAATAATAAAAGAAGCATTTCAGTGTGTAAAAAAAAATAGGAAATATTCTGTTGGTGGTAGAGTATGTGAAAAGTAGAAATACATTCGTTGGGGAAAAAAGAGGAGAATAGTTTTGGCCTAAAGATGGATAAAAATGATAGAAAGTTTGTGGAAAAGGAGCCTTGAGAAAAGAGTTCTGTACATGATCAAGATTCATTAAGATTAGATTGCATTTAATTAGGTAAATGAAGTATGTTCTTAAGTAAGCTGATAGAATACTGGAGTTTGGTTTTTTCTCTCTGTTAAGAGAACCAAGTTTTATTAGAATACTGCTTTTGACAACAGATTTTGTCAATTACTTTGCCTTTAAGTGATCTATAATTGCTTTTGAAATCTTTTGTCACTTTGGTTAAGTGAGTTAGTATTGTTTCACAGTGCTCCTACTTGACCAAGTGTTTTTGAAACTTTTTGATATTTTTGACGAACTTCTCAAATATCAAGTTCTAATTAAAGTTCTTTTGACCTCCAGCTAGTTTTGGGATGATTCAGAAGGCACCTGAATCATCTCAGAGAGAAACATTAAATTAATTACACTTTTTCATAGACTAGATGGCCTGGAAAGCATTGCCAGATAATAATGATAAACATTCTTAGGTTATACTGTATGGGTAAATGTCATTAATAGAAGTCTTCTAGAAATTATCTAAAGTCCCTACAATTTAAATGTGTCCTGTCATCAAGTTATCAGTTATATTTTTAGTTATTCTCTTAAAATGTTGTTTGTCACAGCAAGATGATTAAGTTTATCAATTACATTGTAATCAAATCTTTAACAGTGCCTTTTTTAGCATTTTGTCATTCATACAGTTTTTGTTTTCACTCTGATGCTTTTGCAAAAATGCTTCATTTTCAACAAGATTCACAAGAAGAACTTTTTAACAACTATAATTTTCTAACAACTTTTAGATCATACTTCTGAACTAGGTTTAAAAAAATTAAAGAATTTTAATGGAAACCCTGATGGTTTCATAAAACTGTTAGCAAAACAGATTAGTTTTACAGGACTGAGTAAACTAATAATTATGATTATAATTTTATGGGGGGTTTTGTCCAAAATATGAATGGCATTTAATCCTGTTTTCCAGATATCAGGGAACCTTTCCCCTTAAGCTAATTATGATTTCTAGCAATTTGGTAAATTACACATTTGTAAGTAGTATTGAAGCATTTATCCTTTCTCTCAACTGGATCCTTCCAGAACTTAGAAACTCTTAGGTTCCCAGCAGCCTTTCCAGGTGAATAAGGAAGGCTACTTCCCGACAGATGCAGGAACCTCAAGATATTTTGAAATTCAGGAAGACAGGAATGTGCCCAAATCTGTAGATATTTCCATTGAAATCTGTGGCAAGCCCTTGACGTGGCTCCTGGCTTTCAGACGCTTTTTTAAAAGTTCAGTCTGCCAGGGGTTTTAGTAATAAATATATGTGTTCCCTATTACCCTTCTAAAATCTGAAAACATGTGGACTATGAAACACATCTTGTTCCAAGTATTTCCTAGAAGGGACTGCGGAGCAGTGAAAGCCAGTCAGATTTTCCATGATCCTTTTTTTTTTTTTATACCTGTTTATATGTGAGGACGTCCCATAGTGTGTGGTTTATTACGAGGGCGGGTGCACATCCCTCATGATAATCAGAAAAGCTTGTGACAGTTGAATGTCGAGCAATATCTACATCCATCAAGATGCCCAAATTCTGTTGTAGAAAAAAAAAATGTTTGAGGTATTGGTTTAAACTGCACATTACATTTGGAATTTCAATCAGTTGCATAGATTTTAAAAGTTTGCTTTCTTAAAGTTCTTACTGAAATGCATACTGGCTCTGATCTCTTGCAAATATATGTATGGCATAATATACTGATACAGTACACCTTCAAATAATTATCAATATGTTTTAAAGCACGTTTTAATAAAATATTTTAAAGCAAAAGCAGTCCAGTATGAGATTCCTTATGAAAAGTTTCAGCACAGCCCCTTTAAAAGAGCCTGTGTAAGCAATTAACCACATTCTCTTTGTGAACAAATTAACCTTTATTTGGTTAAACTAACCCTTATTTGGCAAATATGGAGATAATTTTAGAGAGAAAAAGAAACTGTTTCAGTAGAGATTAAATTCTAATTTTGTTAATTAAGCTCAGTAATGGCTGCCTAAGATTCATTTCCCAAATACCTTCTTGTTGCTGTGTTCCATTATTGTACAGTTTAAGTGAGTTAAGATACTCTAAGCTTCTTTCTGAAGCTAATCACAGTGATCTATCTTTGGATGAACATCAAGTGACCCATGCTCTACACCGCAGGGATTATACATACCAGAAAAGGCATCATTTAAAGGACTGCCTCCAACCTAGGTCCTTATCAGGTATTCTTAAGTGCCTCCTGCACAAAGAAACTGAAGGGAACTCACTCTTGAATTTGTATTTCCTACTTAAAAAGTGCCTCTGCATTGGACTGGTCTATAGAAGGGACTGCTGACCCCAAAGGCATTCACACCAGGGTGAGAAGACAACAGTGGTGAGCAGCTGAGCCACGAATCCAGCCCATGCCTGCAAGACCATCACACTCTGCTACTGGGACTGTTTTCCAAATGTTTGTCTCCCTATCAACATTGAAAGTCATCAATTTACTTCTAACCAAACTGTTGCTCTCAGTGTTCAGGACAGGGGGAGAGTTCTCCAGTGGAGTTTTCACAGACTGTAACTACTCATGATGTGAAACCTGCTTGCTTTAAGTCTGTTGCTGCAAGCACGTGTACAAGCTTGTGTGACAATTGTGTATCTGTGATGAAAGGTATGGCCTATCAAATGTCTCCCCAGTAACTTACCTCTGAGCCTGTGCGTGATGTCTCATTGGTTTTCCCTCAACGTGGGTAACTAGGCAAACATAAAGGGGGCCTAGCACCAAGGGACATGATCCAGACCAGGGCAGGCAGCTGAGCCGCTGCAGCGTCCGGGGAGCATTTATTTGGATTATCAGTGCTTTCTATTGAAAGATTTACAATCAAGATGGGAAATGATGGAAAATCTGCACATACTGAGACATGGGGGAACCATTCTGGCTGATATATGATTTAATTTAAACTTTAACCAAAACAGTTTGTTTGTGGCCAATTAAACATGCATTGTACATCTGCTTTAACCATTTAAAGAAAAAGTACATTTAAAAATTAAAGCAGAGTAACTGTGGCTAAAACATTCAAAATAGAGCTGGATGGCCACTGTGGACGAGGTCTCACACACTTTCCTGGTGTTACCGAGAATCTGAATTTCTCAGCTACAGCACATTTAAGGACACCACCAACTGTTCTCAGAACAGTATCTGCTAGCAACTGCCAACTGCAACCTTATGGCCACAAGGTACCTATAAAATCAGAAGTGACACCCAAACAATGGTCCACCCTACCAGCCTCGGAAGGCCAGAGACTCACCTGGGAGACTTACTGTCCCCCAAGACTATGGGATAAGTGGCAACTGGAACCTTCATTTTTGCGCCCTGAGTAATTCAGTTCCCTGAATTAGTTAAAAGCAGCTATACCCAGTGGTACTGTTGGTTGAAACAGGAAATACAGTTCAAAAACAATGCATACTCCCCATGGGGAGCCCCTGGCTTCTGTTAGGTAAGACTGAACCCCAAATCTGGATGCCAGTCAGTGCTCAGCTCCACCCTGAAAAGCAGTATTTGGTTGTACCCTAAACACAGTAGGGCTCAGAGGACACTCCAGCCTGGCCCATCGTGGAGACTCCAGTACGAAACGCTATCTGGTGATGGGGAAAGAACAGTTATGCTAGGAAGGCAGGCTCAGTGAAACCGTGGTGCTCTCTGACTTATAAAAATAAAACTGTTAATGTCAGAAGGACAAGAATCTGCTACAGCACTCAGCCCACGGGAAACCTTTTTTGTTCCAAGTGAGTAAGACTTTTAACAGCCTAGATGCTGAAAGACAAGCTATTTCTAGAAACCAGTTTGTCTCTACTTCTGGAAATCAGTCTAATGGAGGCTCAATGGCCAGAAAAACACTTCAGGTTGTTAGTCCAAGAAACACCACCACTGTTCAGAAATAACACAAGAAATACCACTTGTTTACAGTAAATCAAGGGGGAAAGCATGTAACTGGCCTCACTAAAGAGCACGACAGTGCTGGCAGGGGACCTTCTGGGTGGCTGTGTTCTGACTCGAGGAGCCGTGTCAGTGGGACCTGAACTTAGGATTCTTGTCTTCTGTGTAGTTGCCCTGGTTTGTAGAGCTAGGTGTAAATGTTGTATAGGATATAGACAAGGCCTGTTTTACCAAAGAAATCCCAGGAGATTTCAAACATCTATGTGGCCCAGCCCCGGCCTCATCCAAGCCAGGTAGTTAGAGACTTGTCTGCTTCCTGTCAGGTAGCACCCAGGCCCTAAGTCAGCCTTGATGCCACTGCAGAAGACCCACCTGCGGCCTCCAACGATCCCTTAAGAATGAGGGGACATAGAGACACATAGTGTAAGATACCACTTACATGTGGAATCTAAAAACATACAGCAAACTAGTGAATATAACAGAAAAGAAACAGACTCACAGATGTAGAGAAGAAACTAGTGGTTACCAGTGGGGAGAGGGAAGGGGGAGGGGCAAGATGGAGGTGGAGGATTGAGGGGTACAGAGTATCAGGTGTAAAATAAGCCTCAAGGCTGTGCTGTACAACATGGGGAACACAGCCAATATTTCATAATAACTACAAATGGGGTATAACCTTTAAAACTTGTGAATTACTACACTGTATACCTGTAACATATAATGTCGTACATCAGCTATACTTCAATTTAAAAATATGATATTGTAAAATAAATACATAAATACAGTTTAAGAATGAAAACAAAAATGACGGGACATAAAGTCTGTGGGGAAAGAGACAGGAAGTCAGAGCACAGCCGTTTTGGAAAAGGACCCCAGATGGTCTTGGAAAAACCCACTTTGCAGGCTAAAAATCAAAAGCCCTGGGGCATGAGTCCCAGAAGAAGAAAAAAGGATTAAAAGATTAACCTTATCTCAGTTACACTCAGGAGTGTACCTAACTGCCGCAAGACCAGAAGCTCAACTGCAACTTCTAACCTTGTCTGCTCCTGTGTTTTCTTGGAGAACGTTCTGACGCATTCCTTTCCCCTCCCAGAAGTGCTCCCTGGTCCTGATGGTCTGCAGGAGCCACCTACTGCTGAGCAAAGAGCTTTGATTATTTCTGGAAATGATCACTGATCATGAGACAGCCCCCACCCATTTTGTTATAAAACCAACTCTTACCCCTTCTCCTACCAGAGTAGACACGCTTTCCCTGCCTTCTCCCTTGTGCAGAAGTGATCACTTATAATAAAAACCTTTGCTTGTCTAAGAGTCTTGTGGAAATGATATTCATTTTTATGGCATTGCTCTCCAAGAATCTGGAAAGGGTCCAGTAACAACTCCATTTTGGAAGGTGTCTATCTGATGCTATAAAAACATTAGATAATTATCTTAAGTGGTAACCACGGTATTAGACACCTTCATTGAAAAATATCTTCCAGGTGACACATAAGGACATCTTCACAGATGAATCTTCAGATACCAGGGGTTGGCTTCCACGTCCCTCTCCCCTCCTCTTTGAGCTTCCCTTCCATGTCGGGGATCTCTGATCCTTGAGGATCCGTCTCCTGTTTCTCACAGCTGATTCACATCTGCCCGGCTCTCCTCCCATTCCAACCCCCTTGCCTCCCCCGCCAACTCCACTAACCTCCCCAAATCTCCCAGGTTGAGACTGAAGGGAGATGGAGGCAGCAGAGGGTCCATGTGCTCGGATGCTGGGGGGCAGCGTCCAGGCCTGGTCTCAGAGCCGGGGCCATTCAGGGCGCTTCCTGGGTCCCCCACCCTTTCAGGGACACAGGGAAGATGGGGAACTGTCCTCATCTTCCCTCTCATTTGTGTGTGGGCCTAAGTACAGATATGACAAGGCCTCCTGGAATAGTTTGGTTTTGAACAGCAAGAAACTGGTGTGACACAGAATTTCAGGGTGTTTGTATTACTTCTGGTCCTCATTTGGGTTGCTGAATTATAGATTTCCTGACTATTCTCAACACAGTTCTCAAAACTACATTAACAGTCAACAAAATCATGTTGAATTCCCTGGAAGACCTAAAATCCAGTGTGATTATCACCAAAAGAAATTCCAGGAAGTTGATTACAACATAAAAGGAAACTGTGTGTATATGTCCTTATGAAAAAGCCAGCAAGTATTTCTGTTCCATAAAGTAACCACACATGTAGGTACATAAAACCTTAAGTAGTGAGTCCACATATTGAGAAAGAAAATAGAACAGCAGTGAGCACGGTGCCTGGCACAAGGGCTCCCCAGGCAGGAGGCCCTGGGAGTGGCCCACGGCTCCCGCAGGTGTGGTCCAGGTGAGAGGCAGAGGTCAGGCCACAACCACACCCACAGCTGGAGCTTCCCTCCCCCAACCCAGTCCTCCTCTGCACACAGGGAATCACCCACTCAGCTGGCAGGAGTCTGTTGTTAACGAATCCAGTAAGCACCTCCCACCCTCAGACCTCCCAGGCCACCCCAGCTTGGCCGGCATCCCCCAACCCCTACCATGGTGGGATCACCCAGCACCCAGGGCAGCTCGGTTGTCCCGACTCAGGCCCCCAGGGGATTCCGTCCCCGCCCCCCCCCCCACCCCGGAACTTGAGTTGCTCTCACCTGCCCAGCTCCTGGGTCCTGGCTCTGTGTTGGGGGAGCTGCTCTGTGTCCTTAAGGCCCGGGCGCAGTCTCCACCCACCCCACCAGGACTCTGGGCTCCTCTCTTCCTCTCAGAGCAGATGACCTTCCTCGATGCAGGTCTGAGCACCCGACAAAGCCAGCGTTCTCAGTTCACACTGGGGCCAGAGTGTGGCCCCTTGGGCTTTATAAGCCTGGAGGGAGGGTCCTCTCCTTCACTCCCATTGGACAGAGCTCGGATGCAATCAGCCTTGGGAACCTCTCATCTTCGTCTCTGATTGCATCTTCTGTCCGTGGATGCTGGGGGACACGCCTACCTTAATCCCCTCTAGCTAATTCCATCAGAGATCTAGTTTATGACACCATCCAATACTTTGAAAAGTCCTGGCTTTGCTTCTCTCCAGTGAAATTGCTCAGCAGTCTTGGCCTGTCCCTTCAGAGCTTGTTGGAATTCCATCTGCCCCTGGAAAGAGGTGTTTCTGGAGTCTGGCCTCATCTCTGCTTTGTGCATTTCCAAGGGCTTTCTGCAGTTGTCCACGTGGCAGACCCCCAGGCAGCAGACAAGCTCTCAGGAGCAGCCCCTCCCCTTCAGATGGTGGGGGCTCTTGGGGGTGCTGGAGCGGGTTGGGGAGGGACTGTGCCAGGGAGTCGCCAGCACAGGCAGCAGAGCAGGAGGCCCTGGATGCAGTGAATCAGAAGTTTGCCTTGAGGAGGCCTTGAATGTAGTTTTAGGAAGTCCCACTGGTGACGCTGACGTTCTGTGGGTTCCTCAGTAATCCTGAGTGTCCGCCTCCGGATCTGACCCTTCTCAAATCTCTGTGTTCCTAGAAGACTAAGTTACTGTATTAGGACCGCCTCCATGGCGTCCCCTCCCTGACAGCCCAGTCCCTCCTGTGTCACCATCACACCTGTGGAGCGCTCCTGTCCGTGCACTCTGACCCTCAGCGTGGGACCCGAGGATCCCAGCACCTTCCCCACAGGCGGGCAGCTGTGGTCCCCGCGGAGGGCGATGGGCCCAGAGGGAAGGTTCCCCTGGTGTCCGCGAGGACAGCCATCCACTCCGAGGACAGCAGGAAGGTTTTCTCACTCAGGAGCACACAGGCCTGCACTCCAGAGCCATCCTGCTTAAAAGTGTTTCAGGGAACAATGAGATGGTGCCGATGCCAGAAAAGTCTCCCCGGGTGGAAGTGCCACGTGGTGGCCTCCTCGCCTGTTTCCCTTTCTAGACGAATCCACCTAATGAAATTTTTTTAATTTTAATTTTATAATATTTCAGATGTACAGCAAAGTGATTCAGTTTTATATATATAGATAAAATGTATTCTTACATATATATATATATATATAATGTATTCTTTTTCAGATTCTTTTCCACTCGAGGTTATCATGTTATACTGAGTATAGTTCCCTGTGCTATATAGTAGGTCCCCCTTGATTATCTATTTTATATATAGTAGTTAGTATCTACAACTCTTTAACTCCCAATTTATCCCTCCCCACCCCCTTTCCCCACTGGTAGCCATAAATTTGTTTTCCATGTCTGTGATTCTGTTCAAAAGGTATTTTTTAAATGACACCCAGAGTGGCAGAGTTTGAACAGACACTCACATCCTGCTGCTGGGGCTGTACATTGGTACAGGAGTTCTGTAGGGTAAAAGCCCTTCAGGTTTTCCTTCGGTTTGCATCAGAAATTCCATTTCTAGAAATTTTACCTTTTAATCCAAATTGTACATGATTCCTCCTCCCCCTTTCCTCTTAGGCAACTATAATTTCCTTTTCTATTTCTGTCAGATTGTTTCTGTTTTGTAAATAATTTCCTTTGTATCATGTTTTTTTAGGTTCCACTTGTAAGTCATATCATAAAATATTTGTCTTTCTCTGTCTGACTTACTTGACTTAGTATGATAATCTGTAGGTTCAAGAAAAAAAATCCAGCAGAATTCCTAGGTCTGGTATCTGTGACTATATTTTAATGATGTGATGTTATGTAAAGAAATAGATTGAACTCCTGATTCACACTTACTAGCTGTGTGGCCATGGCCTTGGCCTAGAGGGGGTGCTCAACACACCACTGTTCTTGCCAGGCTAGAGCTCTGTCTCCAGTACTGGCATCACCCCACACCCTTAATTTCCCAGCTGTCCTGAAGACAGCTGCTCTGACCTTAAATCTCTACCTTTTTGGCCAGGTCTCATTTTATTTTTATGATACATTTTATTGGCGAGGGGAGGTTATTAGGTTTATTTATTTATTTATTTTTAGAGGCGGTACTGCGGATTGAACCCAGGACCTTGTGCATCCTGAGCGCAGACTGTACCAGTTGAGCTGTGTCCTCCCCACCCAGGTCTCACTTTAGATAAGGAGTACTCTCTTTCATCACTAGAGTGTAGGCAGTGACTGTCAGAGTATTTGAAGCACTTTCAAACACACTTAGAACATGTTACTGTACCTGCACGGCCATTCGTGGACCTACAGGTATCTGGGTGCAAGAACAGAATACCCCAGGGACCAGGAAGAGTTTTGTGAAGCTTATTCAATGGTTGAGTTCCCTAGTCCCCATCTGAAGCACTAGAAAAAAAGGGAGACTATCTAAGATGCCCCAGTAAAACTGCACTAAGAAAAGTGCCTCCAGTGAGGAACACAGGTGTCTTCAGAAGAAGTCCAGTTTCCGGTTTCTGCGTGGTGTGCGTGATCGATGTTGCAAAGGAGACTCAAACAAAGATCAGTGGGTTCCTATCCCAAACCCAGGAGCATGGAATCTTAGATATTTCTGTTGACATTTTTCCACAAGGGCTGGTGGGACAGGGATGCTGGGAGGCCCCAAGGAAAGCTACTGTACTAGGACAGATGAGAAATGCTGTGGACCTGACCTGGGCTGAAGTGAGTGGATTCCACAGTGGACATATACAAATGGGTGACTGACTGGCTATAAAGAGGGAGCCAGTGGAAGGAGGCTCCTGGCTCATGGCTTGGATGTTTGGGTGATTTGAGCTGCCCGTTCAGAGATACGAAAGGCCACGGAAGAGTAGTCTGGGAAGAAACTGAAGGTAAATATTGGTCACATTGGGCTATCACATTGGATTTCACCGAGAGAGCCAGGCAAAGGAGCTCAGTACACAGAGATCCTGACATTTACTGGTCAGGTCATGGCAAGAGGTAGTGGGTGGGAATCTCAGTGCAGAATTAAGTAAGCCGCCAGAGTAGATCAAATCCCAAAAGGGCTTTTTGACACAAGAGAGCAAGGCACATGGCCCTTTGAAATACGCTGAGATCACCTAATTGACAAAGGGTCTTGAAATGATGATCCCTCAACCAGAAAAATGAACCAGTGTGTTATACATGAATCTATCCTCAGTGCTTTCAAGGACGTTACACAAGCACACATGCACACACACACACACACACACACAATTTTCTGGTTCAATCTTAAGGGAATGATAATCAAGATGTTACATAATTTTGTGAAAAAACAGCAACAACAAAAAAACCCCTAAGCATTGTAAGCAGGTCATTGGTTTGAATCAACCACTTACAAGGTGATTGAGTTCATGGCTGGCTGTAATATTAACGCCATGACAATTAAGTAATTTAATACAAGCAAAGTACATAAAACAGTGCCTGGAACTTGGAAAGAACAAAGTACAGATCAACTAATTCTATTTCAAGCAATGATCTTTCTCTCATCTGTAACATGGGAGGGAAACTAGACGCAGTGGAGAAGGCAAAGACGCAGAAGCCTGGTTATTTTACCCACTGCACTGCATTCCGAAAACAGCTATTCCCACAGTAAGCATACCTTCTGAACCCAGAGACTTAAAGAATCTTTTCCTTTGTCTCCTCTCTTCTCAACAAGAAGCCGTTTGTCATTTGCTTGCATCCCTTTCTAAGTGTCTCCAGATGTGGGTGATTCCCTGCCTTCCTTCCCTAGCTCTCTTCTCAGTTGGCATCTTTGGTTCTTCGGTCCAAGGCTCCCAGGCAGAATAGGGTCCACCGCACAGTTACAGCCCCCATCACACAGCCTTGGGGGAGCAGCGTGGGCGGGGCAGCAGGTCCAGTCTTCCTTGCGTGCCTGAGAGCAAACCTCTCAGTTGGGAGACTGAGAATTCTGACATGTTCTGCCTGTTGCTCCTGGTAACTTGATTCACAAGAGGTTGAAGACTGTCAGATGTGCATTTCTAACCCTGCCTGCTTCCTGATCTCCTAACAAGGCATCTCATTTAGTTACTCATGTATCAGACTTTTTATGAGCTCTAATTGCAGGTGGGGCATTGAACGAGAACCCTGGATGCACAGATTCCATCTGGAATCCCCACCACTAGAGAACTAACAGTCCAGAAAATGGAGAGAGACACGAACTACATGGTTTAAGGATTTCCTCCATCTGGATGGCTGTCCATTCAAGGAAGAAGATGAACGTTTTTCTTTTACCTTTTTTTTTAAAATTGTTTTGTTGTATAAGGGGGAGGTAATTGGATTTATTTACTTGTTTATATTTACAGGAGGTAGTGGGGATTGATCCCAGGACCCCGTGCATGTTAAGCATGCACTCTACCACTTAAGCTAAACCCTCCCCCTAAATTTTTTTTTTTAATCAGCAACTGCATGAAATGGTTTCTAGCAATTTCCTGGTGAATGCCAAATAGACTTAGGTGTTTTGAAATTTTTAAAGTTATATTAAATTTTAGTAAAAATTTAGCATAGCCCAAAAAATCCTATGGACCCACAGAAGAACCAGAATTGCCAAAACAATCTTGAGGAAAAAGAATGAAGCTGGAGGGACAACCCATCTAGACTTCAGATGATTCTACAGAGCTACAGTAATCACCACAGGGGAGTATTGGCACAAAAGCAGACATACTGATCAATGGAACACAACAGAGAGCCCAAAAAGAAACTTGCACACCTACAGGTTTTTAATCCTGGACAAAGGAGACAAGAGGAAAAGCTTAAGGCTGCATACCATTCAATTAAGTTAGAACACTCTAACACCATTCAGGAACATGAACTCAAAATGGCTTAAGGGCTTAAATATAAGACATGACACCATAAAACTAGCAGAGAACACAGGCAAAACATTCTCTCACATAAATCATAGCATTATTTTCTTAGGGCAGTCTCCCAAGGCAGAAGAAATAAAAGCAAAAATAAACAAATTGGACCTAATCAAACTTCATGCTTTTGCACAATGAAGGAAACAATAAACAAAACCAAAGGACAACCTATAGATTGAGTGAAAATATTTGCAAATGATGCAACTGACAAGGGCTTAATTTCCAAAAAATAGAAACAGATGGTAAAACTCAATTTAAAAAAGTAATTTAAAAATGGGCAGAAGATGTAAATAGGCACATCTCCAAAGGAGACATCCAAATGGCCATCAGGCACATGAAATATGATCAACATTGTTAATTACTGGAGAAATGGAAATGAGGTATCTCCTCACACCTGTCAGACAGCCATAATCAAAATGTCAACAAATAATAAATGCTGGAGAGGATGTGGAGAAAAGGGCACCCTCCTACACTTTTGGTGGGAATGTAAATTGATGCAGCCACTATGGAAAACAGTATGGGGCTCCTTTAAAAAACTAAAAATAGAGTTACCATGTGATCCAGTAATCTCAGTCCTAGGCATATATCCAGAAAAGACGAAAACTCTAACTAGAAAAGGTACATGCACCCGATGTTCACAGCAATACTATTTCTAATAGCCAAGATGTGGAAGCAACGTAAATGTCCATCAAGTGATGACTAGATGAGGAAGATACAGCATATATCTATATCTGCAACAGAATATTACTCAGCCAAAAATAAGAAAGAAAAAATGCAATTTGTAGGAACATGGAAGACCCTAGAGATTATTATACTAAGTGAAGTCAGACAGAGAAAGACAAATACTATGTTATCACTTATATGTAGAATCTAAAAAATAGTAAAAATGAACTTATTAGCAAACCAGAAACAGATTCATGGACGTAGAAAACAATTTTATAGTTACCAAAGTGGAAGGAAGGGGAGAGAGAGATTTGGAGTATAAGATTAACTGCTATGTACTATCATTTATAAAGTAGATAAACAACAAGGCTTTACTGTGTAGTACCAGAAACTACATTCAATATCTTGTAAGAGACTATAACGGAAATAATTAAAGAAGGAATATATATATATATATGTATATCACTGAATCACTTTGATGTACAACTAAAACTAACACAAAATTGTAAATCAACTATACTTCAATTTACAAAAAGACAAATTAGATATTTTATGGTAGAAATTTGGCAAGAACCAGTACCATGAAACATTTATTTTTTTTTTAAATATTAAAATGTCAAGGAATTTATAATAGATTCCCAAACCTTTCCTGGGAGAAAAGAGGAACCACAAACACAGTATTATAATTTTAGAAAATAAAGTCTAAAACTAGCTGTATCATGGTAGTTGAAAAACACACAAAAATATACCCTGCCTCCTGGGACCCAAATACCTAAAAACCTAGGTACACTATTCTAAGGAGTGTTCTGGTCAACCCACTGAGGCAAAACCCAAGTTCTCAAAATGTACCTCTGTATCAAGACTGCTAATGCCACAAACATACTGAAAGGGAAAGAGATGGTTATTATCTCTCACAAAGACTTTGTGTGCAGTCAGGACGGCCACCAAACCAAGGATGTCTTGGGAAGGGAGAAATGTCATGAGCTTGGGGAGTTAGTGCAGAGGGAGTTCCTCTGCAGAAGAGCCTTCCTGGGTGAGAACCGCCTTGCTCAGCCAAGGCTGTCTTAACAGCTTGCCCAGATGTGGGGCAGAGGGGAGGCCCGAGGTTGAGGGTGAAAAGACATCAGCAGTCAGACATCAAAGATGGACTCAGGCTCTTTATTTCAAGGACTTGCCAAGAACACAGGAAGAACGTGGATCATACGGAAAGTCTCCCAAGGTGGCTCAGCGCTCATCTTCAACTATACTTATTGTAAGTGATTTAGAAAAAGGTCTATTGAGAAATAGGGCATAAGTTTTTATGTAAAAATTTCACTGAATGTATATAAATGTGATTGATCATTCAAATTGTAAAATGAAATTTCTCCCAAATCATAGTCCAGAAAAACGCCAATCCAACAGGCATTTCCTGAAACCCGTGTGTCATGTGTGGTTGCCCAGAGCTGAATTTGCCAGCAGCCATTGCTTGGGGAAGGTGACACAAGAGAATTTCTAGGGAAAGATTCTTTACACACCCCTAAGGACCATTCCCCACTGCCTCTGCCTTCTACCTGCCAAAAATGCCTGCCAGCATCAAAACCCTCCGAACTCAGGACAGCGGGCTAAGAGGTAAACACTTGGGAGGATGAACACAGTTTGGTTCCATCCTTTGAAAGGTTGCAGTTTTCTGATCTTGTGAAATTCGGAGGCTCTGGTGAGCAGTTTCAGGCTCCAGCGTCAAATGCACATGAAAGTTGCTAATCATTTTGTGCAAGCCAAAATACTGTGGGGGGAGAGTGAAAACCTCCTTCTTCACTTCAGACCAAAAGGCTGCTGGGCTCTCTAAATTTTCATAGCTTCTGTGGATTCTTTCAATGCCTGTGAGTAAATCCAGGTCAGTCTGGGAACACTTGTTGGTTATTTCATAAAGCAGACTTTTCAACGTGGATCCGTGGTCTGATATTTGGATTTTTTTCCCAGTTATTTTATCTACAACACTCTTTTCTTCATTTAGCAGCTTAACATGAATTTCGTAATGCTCTGTTCCCAAGAAACGCTTAAAGTGTTCAACTTCAGAGTGCAGTTTGCTCCTTTGATTCTCCATGTTGGACACCAACTCAAATGACTTGGAGACTTGCATTTCTAAGCCCTTTTCAGCAGCTTCCAGCTGCTCTGTCAGGGGCTCCAGGTAGCCCTTGAGCCTCCTCCTGTGACACACTGCAGCTTGCTCCACAGGCACCAGGGGGTGGTGGCGGTGCTCAGAGGAGAGCCTGCACTGGGGACACAGCAGCTCCAGGTCCTCCTCACAGAACAGGCTCAGGGCCTGACTGTGCTTCTCACACAGGGGGGCCTCCCCCTGCCGGCCCCTCTTGGCCCTCGTGCTGGGAAGCTGCCTCACAGCGTCAGCCAGGTGGCTTAACTGGCTGTTCCTCCTGCAGCTGCGCTCAGGGCAGGGCTGCAGGCAGAGCGGGCAGGGGAAGAGGTCCCGGAGCCCCTCCCAGCGCTGCTGGAGGCAGGCGTGACAGAAGTTGTGCCCACAGCCCGTGGTCACCGGGTCCGTCAGGCAGTCCAGGCAGATGGGGCAGCTGGCCTCCGCGTGCAGCTGCGCCAGGGAGGCCGCCAGGGCCATCGTGCCGGGAGGGGTCCTGTCAGGGGAGACGCCCTCAGAGAAGCCCGGCTCTCCAGGGGCTGGGACAGGGACAAGCTTCCGACCCGTCACCTTCTCTCTGGCCTTCACGCCCGCCCGTGGGTCTCCCAGGACCCAGGGAGCTGTGTGCAGTGGGGCCGAGTCCTGCCCCTTCCTTCACCTCCACAGCCGCAGCCGCAGGGCCCGGAGCCCCAGGAGCCTCCGCTGCCTTGGGCACCTTGGTCCCTTTCACTCGGTGGCCGGAAATCGAGGCCTGAGAGGTCGTCCTCTCCTTCAGGGACAGCCCAGCTCCAGGTGGCCGTGAGGATCCCCAGCGTGGGCCAGTCAGCACATCCAGACGTGGGCCAGTCTCCGCACAGCTCAGCAGCTCCTTCCAGAAAATGCTAACACGGGGGAAAGAACACGCATTAAGGAGATAAACACCATGTACATAATAGGCAGTGTTTTACCAGTTTTTTCCTGGATTCAAACACATACATTTCCAAACAGAAAGGAATTGTAGTCAGTTAGGACAGCAGAGCCTGGTAATGGTTAATTAATGTGATTTAGTTAATACAGAGACTTAATACTAGAGAGATACAGAGTATAGTATTTACAAAAAAAAGGAAAAACCCTGTGATACGAAGAACACACTTCACAGCGACGAGGAGCCCAGTTGTCCCCACTCAGGCCCCCGGGGGATTCCGTCCCCACGCGGAGTCTGCACTTGCCTGCCCAGCTCCCGGGTCCTGGCTCTGTGCTGGGGGAGCTGCGCTGTGTCCTCAAGGCCCCGGCGTGCCTTCCACTCCCCACACTGGGACTCTGGTCTCCTCTCTTCCTCTCAGAGCAGATGACCTTCCTCCATGCAGTCTGAGCACTCGACACAGCCCGGGTTCTCAGTTCACTACTGGGGCCAGAATGTGTCCCCTTGGGCTTTATAAATGCCTGGAGGGAGGGTCCTCTCCTTCACTCCCATTGGACAGAGCTCGGATGCAGTCAGCCTTGGGAACCTCCCATCCTCCTCTGATTGCATCTTCTATCCAGTGTAGGATAAGACACACCCACCTTAATCCCCTCTAGCTAATTCCATCAGAGATCAAGTTTATGACACCATCCAATACTTTGGAAAGTCCTGGCTTTGCTTCTCTCCAGTGAAATTGCTCAGCAGTCTTGGCCTGTCCCTTCAGAGCTTGTTGGAATTCCATCTGCCCCTGGAAAGAGGTGTTTCTGGAGTCTGGCGTCACCTCTGCTTTGTGCATTTCCAAGGGCTTTCTGCAGTTGTCCACGTGGCAGACCCTCAGGCAGCTGACAAGCTCTCAGGAGCAGCCCCTCCCCTTCAGGCGGTGGGGGATCTGGGGGGTGTTGGAGCCGGTGGGGGAGGGGCTATGCCGGAGCATCACCAGCACAGGCAGGGGAGCAGGAGGCCCTGGATGCAGTAAATCAGAAGTTTTCCTTGGGGAGGCCTTGAATGTAGTTTAAAGAAGTCCCACTGGTGACGCTGACGTTCTGTGGGTTCCTCAGTAATCCTGAGTGTCCGCCTCCGGATCTGACCCTTCTCAAATCTCTGTGTTCCTAGAAGACTTAAGTTACTGTAGCAGGGTCGCCTCCAGGCCGTCCCCTCCCTGACAGCCCAGTCCCTCCTGTGTCACCGTCACACCTGTCGAGCGCTCCTGTCCATGAACTCTGACCCGCAGCCTGGGACCCGAGGATCCCAGCACCTTCCCCACAGGCGGGCAGCTGTGGTCCCCATGGAGGGCGATGGGCCCAGAGGGAAGGTTCCCCTGGTGTCCACGAGGACAGCCGTCCACTCCGAGGACAGCAGGAAGGTTTTCTCACTCAGGAGCACACAGGCCTGCACTCCAGAGCCATCCTGCTTAAAAGTGTTTCAGGGAACAATGAGATGGTGCCGATGCCAGAAAAGTCTCCCCAGGTGGAAGCATCACATGGTGGCCTCCTCCCTCTGTTTCCCTTTCTAGACGAATCCTGATTAATGGCTTTTTGATGAACCTTCCCAAGTAGTCTGTACACACAAAACTCAGCGCTTGCGTGGTGTCCACTTTGTACAGAACACTCCCCTGTGTGTATCTGCAAGCGAGGGCAATTTGTGGCATCTTCAACTTCCTATTTTGCACTTATTTTTCTCCTTCATTGCACTGCGTTGGTAAAACGTGTTGCCAACACTAAGAACATAGTGTAAGTGGAACCCATCTTTCCTGAGGCTCCCCCATAGGCTACCCTCTCCTCTAAACTAATGTTCCCCTGATGATTTGTCCCCTAGTTTATCGCTGAATACGGCTATCAGTTTAGCAATTAAAACCAAGTTTGATTATTAACACAAGGTCCTTGTGGATTTTATTGGGGATTTCATGGATGCTGCAATCCAAACTGGAGAGAACTGAAACTTACGCTGAGTCATCCAATGCGTGGGGTTTTGCTGTATTTTTACATTTGTAAGTGTCTTCTTTAATCTCTTCAGCTGAATGTTTATGATTTTGTTCATGAAACTTTTGCTTTTCATGTTTAGACTCATTAAAACCTATTTCACATTTTGATACAGTTGTAAAAGATTCACTTTTGACTCCTTTTTCTTTACTGAAGTGGAGTTGCTGCACAATATTATGTAAGTGAGGGCTGCACAATATAGTGATTCACAATTTTCAACGGTTGGACTCCTTTTGTAGTTACTATATAATGTTGGCTATGTTTCCCGAGTTGTACTGTTTATACTTGCAGCTTCTTTTATCCGTCAGAGCTTGTACCTCTTTCCGCCTCCCCCTTCGCACCCCTCCCCCTTCCCTCTCCCCACTGTGACCACTAGTTTGTTCTCTGTATTTGTGAGGAAGAGATTCACTTTCAGCACTACATTTTCCTGTTTGTTGCTCACATGTTGATATACTTAAAAAATATATATGTATTGATTTTTTACAAAATAACCTTGCCATAATCCCCTGAAGCCTTTACAATTTTTCTTTAGTTCCTTCGAGTTTCCTAAAAGACAGTCATATCTTTTGCAGATAATGAGAGCTTGGCTTCTTTCTCTCAGTGCCTGGGCCTCTTCCAGCATCAGCGTCCTGAGCTGGTAGCCGCTCTGGCGGGGACGTGACACCCAGGCTCTCAGGCCTCGGCGACCTCCCCCACCAATCACAGCATCCCCAGCGGGCCGCTCCCGGTTCCGTGCTCGCGTAGTTGACGTCTGTGGAGCTAGACTGCATCGCCTCTGAATTCTCCTGGCCACAGGACGTTGAGCCTGAATTCAGGAGCCTTTGTAGGGTCCTCTCAGTTTATGGTAAATGGAGGCAGTAGAGGAGGAATAAGTTAATGAACTTAAAAGAAACAGCACAAAAATGTGGGAAATACTGTCGAACAATGACCTGGTCTCCTCAACAGGTAAATGATGGGGTTAAAATGAAAAAAAAAAAAAAAAAAAAAAAGACAGAGAGAGTTGAAACTGCAAAAAATTTGTACATGTCAAACATGAAACTTCTTAGCATCCTGATTTGAGGAAACCAACTTTAAAAAGATATTCATGAGCCAACTGGGGAATTTTGAATCCATATTAGATAGTAAATGCTATTAAGGGGGTGTGACTTGTTTTCTAGGTACTGTAGAGGCTTTATTTTAAAATGTCCATATTTTAGTTGGGTTGAGGGAGACAGGTGTGTAATGAGAGTAACCAAAAAGGGAAGAAAAGAAAATGAATTAATGAAACTTTAATAAATGTTGAATGTGAGTTGATGGAAATTTTTTTTTAATACACGCTTCTCTGCTTCTCTGTATCTCTGAGATTTTTCATGATAATTAGTTTTACAGTGGACTGAGAGGTACAAACTAAACTCAGCTGCATAAGGAATGAGAATGAGGAATGGACTGTGGTACCTCAGAATTGTCTGTAATACTAAATTTTTCTGAGTATTAAATATTGAATCAAATGTGACAAATTGTATCAGGTATCAGTGATACATGATTAGTTCCTCATGAGCTTGGTGAGGAAGCATGTATGAAGGAAAAGTTAGTAATGCTGATCCTGTCTTTATATAAGATTTTGACATTTTGTTCATCATGGATCTTTTACATTGATTTTGATTTTTAAAAATATTCCGAAGTATCGGTCTTGATTCCTGAGTGTTTCGGCACCCTTCCAATTGTGCTCCTGGGCTGAGTCCCTGGCTTGCCTCCCCCTGGACCAGCCCTGCCACTCAGCATGTGGAGCAGGGCTGGGGCCCTGGCTGGACGGCAGTGACTGTGGACGCAGCAGAATCTTGTCTTCCTTCACCACCCGCCCACCTGCCCCAGGCCCTCCCCCTGCACGGAGGGAACCCTGGCTCTGCCCTCCCTTCCCACAAGTTCTATCTCTCCTCCGTCCCTGTCAGCACTCTTAAGCCAAACGACCAGGAATCGCCTGCATTTGAGCACCTGGTTCACTGCTGTGGGCAACGGAGAACAGACCCCATGGGGAATTCTAGAGCACCACAGGAGGGGGGTGTTAGAAAGCGTTATGTTAGGATTTGGGTCTGTTATGTGACTTGGGGAAGGGTTAGGGACGCTGCCGTGACAGGATGCTGCCAGGAGGAGATGTCATTCTATGATTGGGTGTCTTGCTAAACCTCCTGCAGAAGGAAGGAAGGCTAGAGGCTGACGCTGTGACGGGCAAAGTCACAGCCGTCACTCCTGTGGGCCAGGACAGGGGGGTCTGTCCTGGGTGTTGGGTCATTTCTGTGGTTTGAGGAATATTCATGTTTTGTCTGCGCCTGGACTTGGGTCTAGAGTGCTCTTGTTTCATCTTGTCCACCAGAGTCACAGAGTGGCCGTAAGGGACGACGGTGCTGCTCTGTGACATTGTGGACGTCCCCAGGAGACCCGCAGGATGGAGCGGAGGGTGCCAGGCAGCTCCCGCTCCGGGGGGGCAGGGCGGGCGTTTCTCGTCCAGGCTCCCACTCCTAAGGGTCTCTGGGCAGGGATGAGAAGCGCTTGTCTCCGTGCACAGCAGCCTGTGGGGCAGAGCACAGGTGGAGGGACCTGCTGGAAGGTGACAGGGAGCCCAGGGCAGACCCTGGGGACCACAGGCACAGCGCCATCAGGAAGATAAGCCAACGAGAAACAGCTACTGAGAGAGTCGCTGAGACTGGGTGACAAGGTCCAGGTCCTGCATCCTCAGGTCATGACATGTCAGTGGAGGAGGCAGAGTCCCCACGAGAAACCATCTGGGTGGAAAGGTAGGACCGGAAGTGTGAGGAGAGTGGGAACTGGATCGTGGGCGTGGGGTCGATGCCTGGAACTCAGAGTGGTCATTCCCGATGCCACCAAAGTCGAACAACTCAGTGTTCCCATCAGTTCTCTCAGGGTGAGGAGGTCCAACTCAGGTCTGCCCCCGACTTGCTGGAAAATCTACATTGTGTCCCTCGAAATGTGCAAGGCACTGAACTGCTAGTAGGGACTCAGACTAAAGTAAGTGAGGGATCCTATCCAGAAGTTTCTATCCAGATCTGAGCTTCTCAGCAGAGCCTCAGAAGTGCACCTGCTCAGGGGCGATGACAGTCCCCTCCTGACAGGGGCCCCTCATCCGCCCTGTCTGTGCTCTGACTGCTGTGAGCCCTGTCACTGCCCTGGGAAGAGGGTCTCCACTCACTCCCTGTGCAGGGGAGGGACTCGAGGCTCGGTGCTGAGCTCACCAGGCTCTGGAGCTCACAGCTCACAGCTCACAGCTGACCACCAGCAGATCCTGGGCTCCAGCCCAGACTCTCCTTCCAGTGTCCACTCCCACACTGACCACTTGCCCTGCCACCGGGGACGGGGCAGCGGGCAGGGTGCGCTGGGCAGCTTAGAGGTTGGGCTGGAAGGAAGGCTACGTGAGGCCCCACTGTGACCCACATCTTTGGTCACACAGTCAGTCAGTGAGCGTCCAGGAGTCTTATCGCGGTTTCCTCTCACTGCACTTGGAAGTCAGTCCCTTTCACGGGTTTCCAGTTGCTGGCGGGCACCAGAATGCTTGGTGCAAATGCAGGTTCCCTGGCCCATTTGTGGAAACGTACCAGAAGCAGTTTCTTTTTTTAAGTAAACCTTTACGGATGGAGACCACACAGACAGACACACACTGATGCTTTTGCATCACCTGATGCAGGATTACAAAGCAAACACAGCCCTGAAACCTCCACCAAGTCCACCCACAAAACAGTACCTGCTGCCTCCCCCACCCCCACCCCCACTCTCCATCACTGTCTCCACCCTCCTCCCCAAAGATAACCACCACCTGCTGCTGAAGCACACACTGGTCTGGCCTGGTTGTGACCTTCATATGAGGGGAAACATACAGGGTGTTTTATTTTATTTCTGGGATCTTGTGCTGAATATGATGGGTGGTGGGTTCATTCTTATTTCCATGTTTCAGATCCTTTTCCTTGGTGAGTAGTGCTCGCCTGTGTGCCTGCACCGCTGTTCAGTATGTCTTTCTGTTGCTGAATCCCTGGGTTGTTTCCCGATTTGCCCTGTGGGTTTTTTGCTGCTATGAGAATTCTTGCTTACGGGCCACGTTTCCACATGTAAATCCTGGGAGTGGAATTGCTGAGCCATACGTAGGGTAGGTACTTGCACACCCAGCTTAAGTAGAAAGAGCCAAATGATTTCCAAGGGGTTTGAACCAATGTCCTGTCTCATTTTTCTTTATGTCCACTGTCTTCACCTGACACATTATGTTTGTACTGGTCAGATGTTAGGAAAAGTGTTAAAACTTTTCTCTACCCTGAATATATGCACAAGACTTGCAATTTTGGTTTCCATCCGCACTGCTCTAGGAGACCAGAAACTTGGTTGTGGTCACTGCAGTTTCCCTGAACATCATGGACACTTAGTAGCTATCTGATGCTGATGTGAACATACATAAATACAGTAGAAATTGTCCGTGAGAGTACAGTATATATTTTACAAAAATGCTTAAATTAAGCCATTCACAGAAATTATTGGTGGCATTGGTAGACTTCTTTTTTGGTCCTTTATACATATTACCAATATATATTACTTCAAAAATATATAATTCCTATTATAGAAGGATTTTATGACAATAAAGGATGCCATTTAATATAATGGTAAGTGGAGGGAACCGGGTTAAGGAACTGTATGTAAAATATACTGCAATTTATGCTAAATAATCTGTCACATGAAAACATAAAGATGTGGATATAGGAACATTTCTGAGAGCACACAGCTGAGAACATGAATCCTGATGTATCAAAGTGTAGGTTTATGGCTGATTATCGCCCCCTGTTGGTCTTCCAATACGTTTTTACATCTTTCTTCTCCTGTCGTCAAATAAAATAATACTAGAAATAATATTAATCCTAACAGTGCAGTAACGGCACTCAGAAAAGGAGCGCTTCGTGTGATTGTACGCACTTTGCACACATTCTCACCTGAAATATTTACTGAACTTCTGGTTATTGGGCCAGAGACACTCTACGTGTCAACACGATTACTGTCCTCCACTCACAACCGGCAACGACTTTCAGGGGGCGGAGGAGCCCCTGCCCCTCTTCTCCGGGGAGTAAGGCAGCTGAGCCTGGTCCCAGTCGTGTAACTGCGTGTGAAAGGGTCGTAGTAAATCCTCGCTCCCAGCCGGGAATGCTCAGACCCGTGCGCAGCGCGGCCTTGTTCCCTCTCAGTAACTTTCCTTCACTTAACAGCCCGCAGGCTGCAGGGGCAGGGCCCTTGGGAAGCCCCAGCACCCCCTGCCAGCCCCTCGCACTGACTCCTGAATCTGGTGGTCGTCGTTATCCTCTCACCTGTGAAACTGGAAGTTCTGTGACAGCTTTTTCCTTGGTCACAGTGTCTTGTTTAAATTTTATGTTTATCTTCTTTTTTTAGTGGAGGTACCAAGGATTGAACCCAGGACCTTGTGCATGCTAAGCACGTGCTCTACCACTGGGCTGTCCCTGTCCCTCTCCGGGGCACCCTACAACCACCAGCTTAGAAATTATGCTCAACAAAGTATTTGACAAAGAAATTCACTCAAAATGAAAAAGATACCTGCACCCCAATGTTCACAGCAGCACTGTTTACAATAGTTAAGACATGGAAACAACCTAAATGTCCATCAACAGAGGACCTGATAAAGAAGCTGTGGTATGTTTATACAATGGAATACTACTCAGCCATAAAAAGATTAAAATAATGCCATTTGCAGCAACATGAAGGGAGCTTAAGATTGTCATTCTACGTAAAATAAGCCAGAAAAAGAAAAATACAGGATATCACTCATAAGTATAAATCTAAAAACAAGAAGAAAAAGAAAAGAGAACATTAATGATCTTATCTACCAAAGAAACAGACTCACAGACATAGAAAACAATCCTGTGGCTTTGTGGTTACCGGGGAATGGGGCAGGAAAGGATAAATTTGGGTGTTTGAGATTTGCAAATGATAAGCACTATATATAAAAATGAATAAAATAAATTTCTTCTCTATAGCACAGGGAACTATATTTAGTATATTGTAATAACCATTAATGAAAAATAATATAAAAATGAATACATGCATATATGCATGACTGAGAGGTTATGCTGTACACCAGAAATTGATACATTGTAACTGCCTATACTTCATTTAAAAAAGAGAGAGAGAGATCAAATGGGAAGATCAGGAGGGAGCTTGGCTGAGAAGTCCAACTACTTGGGGGCCGTGGCAACTCCTTTCCGTGGGGTTCAGAGTGTGGGGAGAAGTAATTCAGGAGTCAGAGGTTTCCCCTCAAAGGCCTGTGTGCTTTGGCAAACTGAGAAGTTATGGTGACATTATTTTCCCCGAAATGAGGGCACCGAGATTTACTCCCCTGAAACCAGTATGTGAGGCGAGAGACAGCTGGCCAGGGGCCGTGAGAGGAATTTCAGATTTGGGCCCTGAGAACAGTGGGAGCCAGTGGCGGATTTCAGGCAGAGGGACCCCGAGAGCAGCAGGGACTTTTGAACAGCTCTCCGGGCTGCACCCTAATCTTGGTGGATAAGAGGTGGATACAGCAGCCAGTGGATACAGACTGGGCAGCAGGAGGCTCCCGCTGGACCCATGGTGCCCTGAGGCCGCCTGGTGGACGAGGTGGGAAGTGCACCCAGGAGGTCAGTAAAGGGTGGAGAGGGACCCCAAGGCAAGAGCTTCAGCCACGTAGGTGACAGCGCGGGACCAGGGCAGAACTGAGGGGAAGTGAGTGCAGTTTAAGCACAAGGCGTGTCTGGTCCTCGAAGAAACAGAAGGACCTAGTTTGCACTTGGATTTACTGAGGCTGAAGCTACAAACACGGACTCCAGACCCTTTAAGAGAGAGACGGCGGCTGAAGTCTTCAGAGTGGCTGACACCTGAGCGTCCGCGAGCTCTCCGATGTGCCATCCCTCCTGGTTTTACTCCAAAAATAACTCTTTTTTCACATATCCAATTTTCATTCAGAGAATCTCGCCTCTCAGTGCTCCTCCTGTCAGAAAAAAGCAAAAACATCCTCTTTTAACCCAGGATCCTCCCCTGCTGTGTGACCTACCCGTGTCATCTGCTGGGGCCTCCTGCGGGCGGAATCACCCAGCAGGGCGGGGACTGAATGTCTGCTCTGGACGCGCCCTGCAGGCAAGTGCAGCCCCCGCCCTACTCTGCTTGCCCCTGGCAGTCTCTCAGAGAAATTAGCAAGAGGGAGGCAGGGAATGGGGGCCGCAGCACCCCCTCGCTGGAGGAACCTAAAGGAAACGGAACCCCCGTGGAGGCTCAGAACCCCAGCTTATAAAGCAGCTTCGACAAACAGGTCATTTGTAGACCAGAGAGAGGAGCTTGGAACAGATTTAGGCTTTCAAGGGAGGCAGGATGTGGGAAATTCAAACCATGGAGGAGAATTAATGGAGTAAGGTTTGTTTGCAGCTTCCTCTGGCGCCCTCCCTGGGCTGACAAGGGTCTGCGGCCACTAAGACGAGAATTTGTATCCCACCACTAGCCAGAGAAGGGGAGGGTTTGTGGGTTTGCTGCTTCTTAATTGCCTTCAGCTCAATATAATTTTTGTGTCATAAAGGCATATTTTGGGGTGACATATTCTAGTTTCCTTGAAATGCAACTTCCAGATGAATGGTTCTCAAAGGTTGGGGTGCACCAGGGTCACCGGTAGGCTGTCGGTAACAGTGGTTTCTGGGCCCCGTCCCCCACCCCATTATTTCTGAGTCAGTAGGTTGGAGGTGGGGCCCAGGAACCTATATTTTAATAAATGTCTACATGGTCATGATGCTACTGGTCTGGAGAGCATGCTTAGAGACCCCTGTGCAGACCCCTTCTTGCAGAGGTGTCCTCCCTGGCCCTTCTCCACACCTCCCCTTCCCAATTCCTAAAAGTCTTCTTAATAATGTCCTCAGAGACCCAGATGTCCACGCCCACAGAAGAGTTGTCTCAGTTCCTGTTGTAATGCTGCTTCCTGGTCTGGGCAATGTTGGGAGAACATTCTGTGAGTCTGAGGGCTTCTGCACATCCTGTGAGCAGAGGCACTGGCTGCCATTTGGTTCTGCACTATCTTTCCAAGGATGCTTCCTGAGGAGCTGCTTCAGAAGCTGGAGAGTCACCCTGCAGAGCAGAGGGAGGTGTGACTGCTGTACATCATGTTGAAGGCTATGCCTCCCTTTGGGGCAGAGTCTGGGCAGTTTTGCCCACAGCGCAGTGAGGATCCGGATGTCCTGGGCTGGGAGTTCCCGTCTGTGCTGCAAATCCCCTGTGTGCACCGCATCCATCTAGGCTCACCCCACGGATGGAAGGACCCCGGGTACTGAGACTAACATAGAGTTCATGCCACCACTGTGCCACGAGTAAGAAAGTGCTTTGTGTCTTCGGCCAGCATCCATCATACAGGGGCAGGCTAACTTGTCAGCTCAAAAATAAGGTAAATCTCACATCCTTCATAGTTCTTAACACGTACACCCTCATTTGTTTTACATCACACATTTAAAAGCGTTTACTCCACCAGATCTTAGTTTTTCATTATCCTTCATCAATAAAGCCCAACAGAGTGTCACAGAGAAAATATTGGTTCTAGGTCTGGTCTCAGGAGAATAAAAGATGGGAATGAAGGCTCCTGTATCTCACAGCAGGGATGAGCTCAAAGACTAGCGAGGACTGGCCAAGAGGGTGCAGAGGCAGCATAGGGAGCATGGCCGGCTCCATGTGGGGCTCTCTGGACCTCAGCAAGGAGAATGATGGGTATACACGTTGGAGAGGAAGAGAATTCATGAGTCCAGGGGGTGCCTCTAAAAACACAGAAGGGGACGTCAGGGAGGGAAAGGTCTTCTTTAGGGAAGATGCCAGCAGTGAAGTGTAGGGGCGCAGAATTAGAGAACCTCCATCTGCCCCCCCAACACCATCACTGAGCCTGCTGAGCTCGTCACTGGTGGTTAAAACCTTTGAGGGCGCTGATCCACTGACCTAATGCTGACATTTACAGAATAACTGTGTTGTTCCTGATACTGTTTTGTGCCGGATAACATACAAGACTGTTAACCACATCGCAGTGACTTCTGACTTATACTCAATTGTCAGAGAGCTGAGATCGCCCCAAAGCTCAGGCTCGGGCTGCTTCCCTTGCGCAGGGCGTGTCTCTCCTCTTGCCATCAGATAAATGCCCCTTGCATGGAAATGTTATGAATCACAACTTTTTTCTTTTTGGACTTTTGGGAGAGTATTCTCAAATCGGGAATTAGCTGGCCAGTGGGAATAAAATGTATTTTGGCTCTCTCGTGTCCTCGCCTGGTGACCAGGCAAAGAGGGAACGATGGTCTTGCCAAAAAGGCCTGCAGCCTCATGCAGCTTATTTGCTGTGCCAGATGCCTGCCCAAGGACACGGTCACTGAGAAGTTTGTCATTCAAAACACAGTAGAGGCCGCAGCCATCGGGGACGTTTCTGAAGCAAGTGTCTCCACGCCTACGTGCCTCCCAAGCTGTCTGTGGAACTGCACTACTACGTGAGCTGTGCCACGCACAGCAAGGTGGTCAGGAGTCCTCGTGAAGCCCGGAAGGAGCGAACATGCCCACCCAGATTTAGACCTGCAGGTGCCGCCCCACGGCCTCCACCAGAGCCCATGTAAGGAGCTAAGTCCTTAATGACTGAAGAAATCTTGTTCTCTGCAAAACAAAACAACAAAATGGAAATTATACTTAAAAACCAGTATTTTGAAATACTCTTAAGTATTTTGAAAGAGACGGGCTGTTGTGGCCCCAGAGGGGTGACACTCCATCCCGGTGGCCCCGCAGACGTCACCACTCTAACCCTCCCTTTCCACTTTTGTCTATGGGAGGCAAGTCCTCCCACAGTAGAGAATTCTCGTGAAGTTTTCACAGGATGTTTGAGTAAAGCACAGAGCACGCAGTCTAACCTGGTAAAGCACTCAGTAGGCGACACCTCTGATTTGAAACTGAGAGGGCGGAAGAACACTGGAGGGAACGCTGACCTCGCAGAAAGACTGTCCTTCTTCCAGAAACTTCTCTTCCCACCATGGATGCAACACTTTCCATTCAGGCTTCTGCTCATAGTGAAATATGTGTGTGGATGTGGAACAGTTTCTGAGACCCTGAGTTCAGTGAACAGAAGGGGCTGGGCTGGGGTTGGAGGACACCTGTCCTCAGCCGTGGTTTAAAAGAGGGAACGGCCGCTTCCTGTGTGTGCGCGGGCCGCTCCGGGCTGACCAGGAGCTGGGAACGCTCCACCCCGTGGTCCTGGACACGCATTGCTGTGGCCGCAGGGGCTCAACTGCCCAGTGTTATTTTTGATCTAATCGTGTGGGTTTGGTTGTTCAAACGTTTTCCAACAGATGGTACCAGACATTTCGGTGCAGGATCTGCAGGAGGGGGGCAATGTCTGTTCCTGATGAGAAGCAAAGCCTCATCCTCTCTCCGGATGGGAAGGTCATCCACACTGAAACGGGGCAAGGAGGCAAATATGCCCTGCTTTCCTATGTCTCTGCTCCCTGGACGGTCACAGGCCCAGCTGGGATGACACTCATGTCTCTGGCTCCAGGACTCTAACTATGAAGTGAGTGAGAGAGCTCCGGAGGTTGGCTGGGTTGGGGACTAGGTGATAAGCCGATCAGGAGATGATGGGTCTATGAAGAAGATGCGGGCAAAGCACAGGACTGAAGGTCAAGACCCGGCAGCCGTTCCCCTCTGCTGTCAACTGAGAAGAGTCGTCTGTGTCTGACAGACCCCGGATCTCCTGACCCATCAGAATAGTTTGAAAATACACCCGCTCCCAAAGTCCAGATCCAGGTACAGCCCTAAACACGTGACTCCTGCACCTCCCTTACTGCACCCCGCGGGGCAGCCAGCTCCCCCTGACCCTCTACAAAGGGGACAGGCCTGGAAAGGACCCTCCTGACAGGAGTTGTCAAGGGAAACCAGGTCACGTTGGCACATTCTAGGGGACTGGAAGTGGGGTGGGCAGCCTCCAGACTGAAGAGAAGTGGGGCGGGGTCAGAGCTGGACTTGCTCCCAGGGGCTGAAAGCGTCTCCAGCAGGTATGGAGATCTAGACCCTCCAGCGGTCCTTTCATATGAATGGAAGAAAAATGGATCCATCTCTTGAAAACATTTTAACCTACAGAAAGTGTAAAATCAACCTTTCCAAGGTCAATTTGACCCTAGATACTGAAACTTGAGTTCCCAGTCTTCTCACCTCAGAAGACAGAAAAGGCATGACAGTGGAAACCGTGAAACCACGCTGTCCACACAATCTCACAAGGTTACTTGTTTACCAGCTGCCCTGAGTCTTCAGAGGGTTGGCATCATTAGTTGGTGGAGAAGGAGGCAGTGGTGAAGGGGCCATGGTGTCTGTAGGGGTCCATCCCCTGGGATGCTATGGCTCTGCCATCCCCCAAGGGGGAAGCTGACAAATCTTTCTCTGGTCTTAACCCCTGTGTTGCACCGCATACACCAAAGTCCAGGGGGACTGGCGCTTTCTAAATTATGAGTTGGGAGAGGTTTCATTTTGTACTTTGAATAACAGCTCTCATATCAGAGCAAAAATACTTACACCAATACTTTTCGAGGAAAATGTAGGGCTTATTTCTCTACTGGACCCACCTGGGAGACATTTCCCGGTTGGTACTTTTCCTCTATGGTTCATGAGAACATTATGCAAATTAATACAATTAATAACTGTGGGATAATATAATCTCAAGAATTAGATGGTGTTTTGGGTTTTGGTTGTGTATTTGTTTTAACTTGTTTAGAAACAATTGTATTTTCACAGGAAGCTGCAAAGCTAGTGCAGGTGTTTTGTTATTTGCCACCTGGAAGACAGCCATTTTCTGTCTGTCCTCACTGACTATGTTACTTACCAGGCTTATTTTACAGAAATGTTGCAGGAAACAAATGCAAACTGCTTTGGCAGTTCCAAAGCAAAATACATCAAAATTAGAGGGTTTTCCCCGCAAACATCGTCTTTTCAAATTTTCATCAAGGCCCTGGAATTCTAATCCCTGCTGCGCTGAGGCCGCGGGGCGCGCCAGGAACAGAGTCGGCAGACGCTCAGAGGCCACCGCCCTCCAGGCACTGCTGCCCTCCGGCCCTGCGGTTCCTGCCTCACTCCGGGCTTCTCCTGGGTGCGCGTCTCCTCCCAAGGGGCCCCTCCCCGCAGCGCCCTCGTCTCTGGGAGACAATCACGCCGGGAACCTGAACCATCCGCAGCGGCACAACTGTCTCGGGGGCCGGGACTTCGCACAGTTTGTCTTCCGTGTGTCAGGCAGGTCCGGACCTGGGCTCTGTACACTGCCCTGTCTGCGGTCGGGGTTCAGCGGTCCTGGAATAGGAAACTGCTCGTCGTGAGGGTGCAGGGGGCCCGGGATGGACTCACCCAGACCCCGGACCCTCCGCGTGCACGCGGAGCTGGAGATCGGGAAGGGCGGGGGAGTCACACCTCCCTGGGGAGGAAATGGACAGACTCACAGCGCCTTTCAGAGTTCATTTCCCCCATCGGAGAAGATTAAAGTTAAGTGGCGTTGAAAGGATCATGGGAGGATCTCAAATCTGCAGCTGGGATCCTGTTATCACCGGGACAGCGGCCGCCCATCAGCTTGGCCTCATCCCAGGCTGGGTCCTCCCCCCTCCCCCCCCTCAACTCTGAGCAGCACCTCTAAACACTCATCCAATCCACTCTCCGGGGGAGGAGCCACAGCCTTTAGGGCGGGACCCCAATAGCTCCACCCTCCTGGCGGTGTATATATGCTCGGGTCACATCCCCGCCCACACTATTTGGTGGGACAGCAGACTGAGGACCAGGCGTTGGGACACCACCAGAGCCGCACCAGGTAAGCGGAGAGCAGGAGTGGGGAGGTGACAAGGCCAGGGCTCCCTGAGTCCCTGCTCTGGGCCCAGCCTAGGGACCCACCTCCGAGGGATCCACACTCAGGTTTGGCTTCTGCTAAAACCTGTCCTTTATCAGGGTTCCCAGTCCCTCAGCCTGCCTTGTCCTAAGTCACCTAAATGCGTACTGAGAGCACAGATGCCAAGTTCCTGCCCTGTCCTGGGGGCCTGAGGATGAAAATACTTGTGTGTGACAATCCCGCAAAGGCTGGTCTGAAGCTGTGGGATCCCCCTCCAGGATGTCTCAGTCCTGGGAAGTGTGGAGTGTTAACCAAAACCCCAGAAACCCAGACCTCACTGAAATAGAGACGTTTATTGGGGGTCGTTAGGACTGCAGTCCCGGAGACACAGATTCAAAAAGCACTTGAATTGTGTCCCCAGGATACACAATGGGGAAGGCTTATAAAGGCATGAAACCTGCAAGGCTCCATCAGTTGGCTGTCAATAAGTAGGATGGACCTGGCAAGAAGGGTGATGGTTAAACAGAGAAGGACTGGTTGTTGCTCAAATTGATAACACAATTGTGAGGGTGGGGGTGGGGAGGGGTTTGAAACTACAAGGTTGCAGCTAGAGCTGTCAGCAGGTACTGCTTTGTAAACAGCTGGTGGTGTCCTTGAGTTTGATCCAGTTCAGAAAAGTCAGGTTGTTACTGGTGCAGGGATGTGTCTGAAACCACAGCCACATTGGCCACCGGCTCCATTTTGACTTTTAAGGAACTTTAAATCTCATCAGTGTGCAGGTGGGGAGGGACAACGATTAGAGCTCCGGGGGCCGGGGAGGAATTTGGTCTTCCTCCATCTCACCACGCCTGCCTGCAGACAGGCAGAGCAGAAGCAGGTTACCCCAGAGTCACTCAGTCCCTATGGGAGACCCGGAAACCTGGCAGGATTTTAGTGCTCTACAGCTTAGCCAGGGACTGAGGTGATTTTTGGAGATGCAATCATGGCAGACAGCACGGAGGTGACAGCTCTGTGTGGGATGCAGTTTTTCCAAATCTGTAAATCTACAGCAGTCAGAGTGAAAAGAGCTCACGATCCTGTCCTTACTGCTCTGTCACATTTTGTTGGGGAGGTGACCCTCATGCAGCGGGGAAGCTGAGATCTGGAAGAAGTGACAGTGAGCTCTGAGCCGGGCAGCACCGGAGACCTCTGAGGGCTCTGCTGGTACAAAGGCACTGGGGCCAGAGGAGCTGAACATACTACAGGAGGGTAGGAGGGTGAGAGCCTGGTGCTGGGGAAGCTGGAGCTGAGGGAAGGACGGGGTCCTCTAGATGAAACGCAGTCCTGCAGGAGAGCCCTGTGGGAGGGGGTGTGACTAGATCTGGGTGTGGGTGGCAGAAGACTGGAGGGGGCCCAGAGGGTGGTAGTGGGCTGGGCAATCAGAGGCTAGAACACTCTGAAATTCATTTGTCCATCATTCTGGATCAAAATACTGTTTTAAACCAATCAGGCATCAAGATAATTAAATCAATAGACTCCCTCACACCTCCCCGCATCGGCCATGGATACTCAGCGTCCAGCTTTGGGATCACTTCACTGATCTCAGAGGAAAGTCTGGGGAGTTTACCAGGACACATCCTCTGTGGGTGCCCTGAGTTGGCCTCTCAGCTCTTTGAGAATCAGCAGCAGCTTCTAAGGGAAAGTGCCACACATCCTTGTAGAGATTCTGACCTCACAAAGCTTCACTAGCTGGCAGCTCACCAAGGATGTCAGGGAGTAGTTATGTGTATGTGTGTTTCTCAGCTTCAACTCACAATAAAATCCTGATCTCAATCTCATACTGTGCCTGATGTGAAGAGTTTTCTGACCTGGCAGGGTGTCCAGATAAATTTCTTCTAGTCCAAATCAAATCCACTTATGCACACAGTCTGATGTATCTGATATATCCTGTAGTTGAGAACCTTAAGTGAAAAGTAAATTTTTATGTATTATGAATTGAGTGCTGTCAGAAATATCTGTGGTTTAAGCCAAAAAGTAGCAGGTTCTTTTATTAGATTTTTGACAACACTGAAATGATTGAAGCTGAGAATTTTGTCCTTTAACCAGATCCTCTTAGAATCAGGGATGCTATGTGACTTTGCCCAGGTCCACAGATAAGCTGTTGACTGAGGGGGACTCCCCACCCAGGCCTGGGGCTCTCATCCCCAAGCCCACACACATTTCAACTCCCAGGACACCGTCACATCAGCCAGTGGTCCCTGCGGGTGTAAGTGGATCGTGGTGGAGGGGAGGGTCAGCAGATTCTTCAAGGTGGCAGCGAGCTGGTCCCACAACACAGGGCAGCCTTTTCACAGGCAGGATTATTTTTCTCATCCCCAGGAAGGAAAAGGCACTTTCGACTTGTGTCTGCTTTCTGACCCAGAGAGTTGCTGAGAGCAGTGAGTGGCCCAGCTGCTCTGCGATCAGCTGCAGGAAGTGAAGGAAGCCACTCTGGCCACTGCCCGCGCCACCGAGTTCCGACGGCCCTTCGGAGCGCAGCGTCCTGGACAAGGAGTGAGAACCGAGGGTGCGCCTGCTTGTCAGCGCGGAGACCCTGCAGCCCGACCTCTAGAGAAAACCCACCTCGGTGCAGCCCCGATGGCGGTGGCGGCGGCCCTGGCTGGACTCCAGGCAGAAGCCAACTGTCCCGTGTGTCTGGACGGCCTGAGCGACCCCGTCACCATCGACTGTGGGCACAACTTCTGCCGCCGCTGCATCCAGCAGTCCTGGGCTCACCTGGAGGACAGGTTCCCTTGCCCCGTGTGCCGCCACCCGTGCCAGGAGCGGCACGTCAGGAGCAACACCCAGCTGGGCAGGATGATCGACATCGCCAGGCAGCTGGGCGGCCGCAGGAGCAAGAGGAGGAGGCGCGAGGAGCCGCGCCTGTGCGAGCGGCACCACCAGGTCCTGGGCCTCTTCTGCGAGGACGACCTGGAGCTGCTGTGTCCCTTGTGCACGCAGCCCCCTGAGCACCAGGGCCACGTGGTGAGGTCCGTGGGCGAGGCCGCCGCTCACCACCGCAAGAGGCTCGGCAGTTACGTGGAGCCCCTGAAGACGCGGGTGGCCGACGCTCAGAGCCTGGTGGCCGCGCAGGACAGGAAGCTGCTGGAGCTGCGGGAGCAGGTGCAGCGCCAGCGGCGGGAGCTGGCCTTGGAGTTCGGGCAGCTGAACCGGGCTGTGGACCGCGAGCAGGAGGCCGTCCTGGAGAGGCTGGTCCAGGAGGAGCGGGACATCCAGGAGCAGCTGGGCGCCAACGTGGCCGCCTTCTCGGACCACATTTCCACCCTGAAGGGCCTCCTGCAGGAGGTGGCCGAGCGGAGCGTGCTGCCCGGCGTGAGGCTGCTGAGAGGCATCGGGGGCGTCCTGCGCAGGTGCGAGGGCCTGCGGTGCCCCGCCGTCTACTCCTTCCAGCTGCGCCGCGAAGGCTGCAGCCTCCCCCCGCAGCACTCGGCTCTGCGCAAAATCATCCAGACGTTCCGGGAGGACGTGAGCCTGGACCCCGAGACGGCGCACCCCAGCCTGCTGGTGTCCGAGGACAGGAAGTCCGCGACGTTCCTGGGGAGGAAGCGGAGGGCGCCCCGCGGCGCGCGGAGGTTCAGCGCCGAGCCGGCGGTGCTGGGCGCCCAGGGCTTCGCGCGCGGCCGGCGGTACTGGGAGGTGCGGCTGGGCGGGCCGGCGTGGGCGGTGGGCGTCTGCGCGGACCCCGCAGACCCCGCCCCCGGGACGCGCACGGGGCGCCCGGCGGGACCCGGCGGCCGCTGGACGGTGCGGCTGCGCGGCGGGGCGTACGAGGCGCAGGGGCCCGGGGGCGCCGTCCCCCTGGAGCTGAAGGACCGACCCGGCGGGGTGGGCGTGTACCTGGACTACGAGCTGGGCGCCGTGTCCTTCTACAGTGTGGACGACAGGTCTCACCTCCACTCCTTCTCCGCGGCGTTTTCGGAAGTCCTGAAGCCCTACTTCTGCATCAGGAGCGACTCTCTCACAGTCTGCGCGGTGAGAGACTACGGGGGTGATCCCAGCCAACAGGGACCTGCAGATAACTGAAGTGTTTCCAGAACTCTAACGTGGGAGCGTGTGAAACTGTAGTTTCACAGCTGCAATAAACTTGTGAACATTTGCATGTTTCGTCTACCTGCACCTTTACCTGTTTTATAAGCACCTTACGCGTTCCAGGTGGGAGAGAAGACAATTGTGCGGGGACACTTTTCAGTGGGTCTCTTGCTTTTCTGCAAGTGTCGGGAGCGAGGAACTGAGGGCTCCACACTGTTTGCCCGGATGTTTTTATGGGAAACAGCCTTGGAAGATAAGAGGCGGTGTCTCCATCTGGACAGGGAGATTTGTATATTGTCCAGTCTCCCTCCGGGGCAAAAGTCAAGCAGATTTATTGCTTCTTTTTTTTTTTTTAACAGGAGTTGTGTTTTGCTTATTACCAATGGTGCATCTTAATCAAGTCTCACCTGAAATTTGAGATCTTGTCTATCATGTCAAGAAATTATGAGCATTAGATGAGATCACTTATACTTATACGTCTGCCTGGGAGATATTTGACATAGAAAAAGACAGTGTTTTGTCGTATCTGTTACAAAATAATACTTTTTCTTTTCTTTCTTTCTTTCTTTTTTTTTCTTTTGGGAGATTTTTATGTTTTGATTTGTGACAGAGCAAACAGCAAATTGTCCCCACTCCTTCCCATGCATGGGAGATTTATGTCCATGTCTCCGCAGGGTTAACCTGTTGCTACTTTTCTCCCCGCTTCCAACATTTAAACGTATTTCTACTCCATTTCTAATTTTTTCAGTCACATTTCAGCTTTGAGTGTGGCTGATTTTGTTTTTTAATGAAAAGCATGCATGTAAGATTGGATTAACATATAGAGCTACAATTTAAAGGAGAATAGTAAAATGAAAACCCAGGTATAGGTTAGGAAATAAGGGTACGTAGCTCAGCGGCCCTGATGGACTCCATCATAGTATGTCGCTCCCATTTTCCTCAGCCTGAGGCATCCGGTATCTTATTTAATATTAATAATTCCCTTGCTTTTTAAAAAAAAAAAGGTACTTTATTTCTGTCTTACTTGATTATTTTATTTTGGGGGAAGTAATTAGATTTATTTATTTTTGGAGGAGGTACTGGTGATTGAACCGAGGACCTTTTGCATTCTAAGCATGTGCTCTACCACTTGAGCTATACCCTCCTCTGTTTGTTTTTCTTCACAGGTTTATCACATATGCATATCTTCACAGCCAATGAAGTGTATGAAAAGCCGGAGACCAATAGCAAACCTAGCTGAATAATCAAATTTTTTTTCTTACCACAGAATGGAAATGAAAACAAATCATAGGATTATCTCAGTAGATGGCAGAAAAATCATTTGATAAAATTCACCTATCTACAGTTACGGAGGACTGAATGTGTCCCATCCCAAACTATTTGGAGGTGTGATCTTGAAATAGGTAATCAAGGTTAGATGAGGGTGAGGACAAATTTAATATGACTAGTCAGTGATTGTTTTTAAAACAAATTTAGCAAATTAGGAAAAAGTAACTTCCTTAATGTGTTCATTGATATCTACCCAAAACCCACACTGATGATAAAATTCTGATAGTGCTCTCTCTGACAACGGAACTCAAAGATTCTTGCTATCACCTCTTTAGCACTGTGTTGATTCCTACTTCAATAAGACTTCCTCAAAAGAGGACACCAGGGAAGTGTATCCATCGAGGAAACACCGTGGGCGGGCACAGAGAGGCCATGTACAAGACAAGGAGGCCTCCGGAGAAACCAGGCCTGCAGGCGCCTTGATCTTGGACCTCCAGCACCGTGAGAAAAATTTCCTTTGTTTAAGCCACTCAGTCGTAACATTTTAAGTCAGCCTTCCTGGATTAAC
Organism: Camelus bactrianus; assembly: GCF_048773025.1. Lineage (NCBI taxonomy): Eukaryota > Metazoa > Chordata > Mammalia > Artiodactyla > Camelidae > Camelus > Camelus bactrianus. The sequence continues at coordinate 24,395,714 of NC_133540.1, forward strand.
GTATGGAGTCATGATAAAAATAAAAATTAAAATTTAGCAAAGTAGATAACAAAGGGAACTTCCTTAATCTGTTGAAGGGTGTCTACCACAACACTACAGCATTGATAAAATTCTGATAGTTTTCTCTCTGAGAATGGAAATGAGACATCTATTCAACATCGTGTTGGCATTCTTAACAATCAGGCAAGGAAGGAACAAGCATAATGATTGGGAAGAAAAAAAGTAAAAATGTTATTATTATCAAATGGTATGATTTTTTTTACATAGAAAATTCAAAATATTTTACAAATGAAGTATTTAATAGGTAAATGTTGTAAGGTTGCTACATACAAGGTTAATATGCAAAATTCAATTGCATTTCAGTATACCAGCATCAATCAGAAAATGAAAGTTGCCATTTGTAACAGGACCAAAAAATATCAGATACCGAAAGAAATCTAACAAAAATACACAGGTCTTTTACACAGATGACTTGACTGTGAAGCGTTACAGAACATTTTTTTTAAAGGACAAAATAAATGACAGGAATTACCATATAAAATAGTAAGAAGATTGGATGTTATAAAGATATCATTTCTCCTCAATTAAATTTCAGCTATTTAATGAGAAGGGATCCAGAAAATCAAACTCATACTATGTATAAAAGTCACTTGCAGCTGTATGAATGGACATACTGCAGTGCATTTAGGAGCTAAAATAGGGGAATATCTTCATGATCTCAAGATTAAAATTTGTTTCTTAAATAGAGAAATAGATGACTGTATTACATTTTAGACTTCTTTTTAATTAGATGGCAATATAAAAAGAGTGTGGGGAAAGGTGAGATAAGTTATTCCCAATGTATGTAGCTGACAAAGGACTACAAATATTGCACATCTCCACCTGAGCAAGAGGTCCAACAGAGCTTCCGTGATACAGAGAGCCCTGCAGATGTCAACACACATACACAAACACACAACTTACTAAAGAGCTCATGGTTACCTTTCAGAATGTGGTGCTCAGTGCTGAGCTCCTGTAACACTAAACATCCACGTGTGGCTAATACCAGTCAGGCCTCAGAAAAATGCTTCTCTAAATATCTTACCTTCTGTCCTCTAAAAAGAAGAACATCCTGCCGTATAGCACAGGGAACTATAGTCAGTGACTTGTAGTAACATATAATGAAAAAGAATATATGCATACACATATATAACTGAATCACTTTGCTGTACACTGGAAACTGATACAACATTGTTGTGGAGGAAGGGTATAGCTCAGTGGTAGAGTGCATACTTAGCATGCATGGGGTCCTGAGTTCAATCCCCAGTAACTCCACTAAAAAGAAAAAAATTATAAATCAACTATGCTTCAATAAAATAGTAAAAAGAAAAAAAAGTGTCCTGGGAACTGGTAAGTTGTATTGCTGTCAGGAGAGGACTAAGAAAGCCCCAAACACTCTACTGAAAAAACTGCTAGAATGAAAAAACAAATCCAGTGAAGTTTCAGGAGACAAAATCAATACCCAAAAATCTGTTGTATTTCCATACACTAACAAAAAGCTTTTAGAAAATTAAATTAAGAAAACAATCCCATTTACAACAGAATAAATTTAACCAAGGAAGTGAAAGACCTATACACTGATGAAGAAATTGAAGAAGACTAAATAAACAGAAAGAGAGTCAATGCTCCTGGATTGGAAAAATTAATATTGTTAAAATGTCTATACTACCCAAAGCAATCTACAGATTCAATGCAATCCTTATCAAAACACCAATTGCATTTTGCACAGAAATAGAACAACCAATCCTAAAATTTGTGTGGCACCACAAAATACCCTGAATAGCCAAAACACCTTAAGAAAGAACAAAGCTGGAAGCATCACACTCCCTAATTTCAAACTACATTGCGAGGCTAGGGTAATCAAAACAGTAAAGTACTGGCATAAAAACAGGCACATAGCTCAATGGAACAGAAAAGCCCAGAAATAAACCCGTGCATACATGGTCAATTAATTTATGACAGAGGAACCAAGAATACACAATAGAGAAAGAACAATTTCTTCAATAAATGGTGTTGGGAAAACTGGGCAGCTACATGCAAAAGAATGAAATTGGACCACTATGTTACACTATACACAAAAGTTAATTCAGAATGAATTAAAGGCATGAACATAAGAATTGAAACCAAAAAAAAATCCTAGAAGAAAACACAGACATTAAAATCCTTCACACCGGTCCTTGACATTGGTCCTGGCAAGGATATTTTAAATCTGACACCAAAAATAGGAGCAATGAAAGTGTAATAAACAAGAGGGACTACATCAAACTAAAAAGCTTCTGCACAGTCAAGGAAACTATCAACAAAATGAAAAGGCAACCTATTAAATGAGAGAAAATATTTGCAAATCATATTGCTGATAAGGGGTAAATATTCCAAAATATATAAAATCATACAATTCAATAGCAAAAAAAATAAATAAATAAAATAAACAAACAAACAAACAAAAAATAAAAACAATCGGCAGGTCTGAATAGACGTTTTTCCAAAGGACATATAGATGGCCAACAGACACATGAGAAGGTGCTCCGCATCACTAATCATCAGGGAAACGTAAATCAAAATCACTATGAGGCATCACCGTATCACCGCACACCTATCAAAGTGATTATTATTAAAAAGACAAAAATAACAAGTGTTGGTGAGGATGTAAAGAAAGTGTTGGTGAGGATGTTGATGAGAATGTAAATTGGGGCAGCCACTATGGAAAGCAGTAAGGAGGTAAAAAATTAAAAATAGAACTACTATATGATTCAGCAGTTCCACTTCTGGGTATTATCTGAAGAAAATAAAAACATTAGCTCGAAAAGATATATGCCCCCTAATGTTCATTGCATCAATGTTTATGATAGCCAAGATATGGAAACAACCTAAGTGTCCCTCCATGGATAAATGGATAAAGAAGATGTGGTATATATATAATATAATATAATATGCCAATATATATATAAAATGGAATATTTTTCAGCCATAAAAAAAGAATGAAATCTTGCCATTTGTGACAACGTGGATGGACCTACAGGGTATTATGTTAGATGAAATAAGTCAGACAGAGAAGGGTAAATACTGTATGATTTCACCTACATGTGGAACTAAAACACACACACACATGCATATACACACACAAGCTCATCCATTCAGAGAACAGATCAGTGGTTGCCAGAGGTGGAGGGGGTGAGAGGTGAGTGATACAGGTAAAAGTGGTCAAAAGGTACCAACTTCCAGTTATAGAATAAATAAGTCATGAAGACGTAATGTACAGTGTGATGACTTTAGTTAATAATACTGTATTGCAAATAATAATAATAATACTGTATTGCATATTTAAAAGTTGCTAAGAGTAAAATTTTGTATTGAAGTATAGTTGAGTTACAACATTGTGTTAGTTTGAGATGTACAGCAAAGTGATTCGGTTACGTAAGTATATTTTTAGAAAAACAAAGGGAATTACATTTGAGTTATCCTCAGAAATGAAACAATGCAAGCAAGAAGACAATGGAGTGAGGTATTTAGAGTATTGAGAGAATAAGCCACCAACGTAGAGTTCTGTACCATGTGACATAAAGCAGAAATAGAAAGTAGAAGTAGAAATAAAGCCTGGTTGTTTATGCAGATTTAAGTCCTTGCCTTCTGCACTGATAAGAGTTTCTAGAGATTTGGTCATCCTCCTCTTCCCAGGGATACACCTTTACAAACCGAGAGTTCCCTTACAAATGTAAATGTTTCTTAGAGAAGGGTAATTCCCACTTGGTTTTCAGTTTCTCAAATGTCTCTAGTTTCTTAGAAAGTAATCAGCTTAAAATAATATGCCAAAAAAAAACGTATTTTGAAGTGGCGAATTTCTCTCTACTACATCAGCTACGAAGTCTTTCTTCCTTCAGTTAAATCTTTTTTTAATCTTGTTATGAAAAATTAAAAGCTTATACAAAGTAGGAATATGATAATAGAACAGGATAATAAACCCCTATGTGTTAACTGAACACGAGTTTGTGTGCCCATGAAGAGTGAAGCCAACAGTCCTAAGTATGTCAGAGTTTGGTTGAAGCAGAGAAAGGTTTATTGCAAAGTCAAGCAAGGAGAATGGGTGGCTAGTGCTCAAAAAAACACAAACTCTTGGATAGTTTTCGGGGACAGGTTTTTATAGGCAAAATTTGGGGTGAGAGCTGCAGGGTATGTGACTTTCTTCTGATGGGTGGTGGTGAGGTCACAGGGTAGTGCTCCAGGAATCCTGTGCTCAGCCCATCCTCCACCTGGGTGGGGGCCTTGGTTCTGACTGAAGAACTCAAAGACTTTGTTCTGTGTATTCCTTAAGGAGGAACCAGGACCCTGCCCTAAGGCTCCACTGCTTCTCCTCCCTTGTTTCTGCCTTCCCTCCCTTCCCTGATTAGCAACTGTTTGGATCTGCCCTTGGGAGCTCAGGGAAGGTCAAAGAGGCTGAATGAAGCCTACTAACTACAAACAAGAAACAGGAACGTGGAAAGCATCTGGACCCAGGAGGGCCCCACAGGGTCCTGCTCAGTTTCACATGCAGCTGTCACCCAGAGTCACTATCAATATTACAACTTAAGAACCACTTTGGAATTATGTTGTCTCTGTATAGGTAGAATGGACTTAGATTATTTCTCAAGAATTTCCTTGGGGATCAGTCTGCATCTATGAACCAGGCTTGTGTCTAAAAAGGAACAAGGAACATTGCTCACCACCCGGTTCTACAAAGGCTTAAGTGGCAGCCCACTGCAGTCACCCACCGACAGCCCACCCCGGTCAGGATTCTGGATGGAAAGCAAGATGAGGCCCTCTGGGCTTTGGATAAATGGGTAATTAGATCATTAGACACCTCTCAGGAAGAAGTTTAATGACCCCGTGGTCTTGCGACTTCCCACACACAGAAAAGCACTAGCATTGTTAACCTGAGATGTCTGTTCTTTGTGATGGGCAGTAATCTTTTACCCAGATGTGTGCTCCTTGACTACATGTATTTCCCAGCCAAAAAATTCACGTATATCCTGGCTACACCCCTACCTTTTCGGCAGGTCCTCAGAGCTACCGAGTGGTTGTCTCCTGGACTGTCGTCCTCAGTAAGACCCTGAATACAACTGAAACTTACAGCTCTCATGTTATGGATTTTATTTTCGTTGACACTTATTTCACATGGGTATCCTCGCTGTCAACCTTCTCTAAGGAAGAAGATCTTTCAGCTAGTAACCCAGCTGTCAGCCCTGCGTTGAAACCTCTTCTTGACTTTCTCAACTTCTCAGATCCTTAGTTTGCTCATCGAAAAACGCAAATAATAGGGTGAGGGTGTAGCTCAGTGGTAGAGCACACGCTTAGCATGCATGAGGTCCTGGGTTCAATCCCCAGTACCTCCATTATATAAATAGATGTATAAACCTAATTACCTACCCTCCAAAACAGATTAATTTAAAAAAAGAAAAATACAAATAACAGAACCTGTCTTACAAGATTATTACAGGGGACGACTCCAATGTTCTTAGATCAGTTGTATATAAGATTTATAATACAGCCTAGTATAACTATATATCCTGTATATTAAGTTTTTCATATATATATGTATGAAATACATATCTGTCCTGTTGGTTCTGTTTCCCTGAACAACCTGAAATCAGGCAGGACCCTGTGGGGTCCTCTTGGGTACAAATCCTTTCCATCTCCCTCATTTCTTTTTTTGTAGGGACAAGGCTTCAGCCTCCTAGCCCTCCTGAGTTTCTGATGCAGGAAAACAGATGTGGGGCGTGAGCAGGGTCGTGTCCCAGGCTTCGGTTGAGCTCCTGGGACGTGCCCCATCAAGTGTGGGTCCTTGGCTTCATGCAGGAAAGAATTCAAGCCCGAGCCACAGTTGAGTAAAGGTAGATTTGTACAGAGAGATACATTGAAAGGCAAGAGAAAGGCCACGAGGGGTGGGGGCTGGGTGCTCAGATTAAAAGTAGATACACACTCCATAGACAGAATGTGGGCCGTCCAAAGAGGGAGAGAGAGAGTGCGGCCTCAAGGCAACGCCCTATTGCTAGTTTTCATGGGCTTGGTGGCTTCATATGCTAGTAAGTGGAAGGCCCAGTCTAAGTAGCCGGGGGAAGGGGCTGGGATTCCCAGGAAGTTGGCCCTTTCCCACCCTTTGACCTTTTGGGGCTAGCCTTGGGACTGCCACGGTGCCTGTGGGCGCGTTACTCACCATGCTAATGTATTACAATGAGCCTATAACGAAGCTCAAGATCTGCTAGAAGTTAAATCTCCCACCATCTTGAGCCTCAAGGCCTCCTGGGGGTTGAATCTTTCGCCATTTTGATGTTAATGGATGTAGCATTCCTTGAGTGGCTGTGCCTTGCCCCCCTCCTGTCTCATTCCCACAAAAACAACCATTGTTAGTCATCTAGCAGTTTGGTGTGTATCTTTTGTCATTTTTATTTTTATGAAGATTATACAGTATATCCTTTAAAGCCAAAAAGTCCTAGACACCTTATAAAAAACAGCATTCTCTACCCTCCCCAGTGCCTCTCTCCTCCAAGTCAACTGCTTTCAATTTCTTTGGTGCTGACTTCAGCTTGGTATTTATCTCCGTATCTCTAAATAACATCCTTCACTTGCTACTTGATTTTTTTCAGGTTTAGCCATTAGCTCTGGACCTTCTGCCTCCACCCCAGCCATACACATGCCCTCTTTCTGTTTCCCCAAATCCCTCATATACTAGTTATTATGATTTTGGTCAATTTAATATTCAGTGTTTAAGTTATGAGAGTTGAATGTTCATCCTTCTCTGACCACTTTTCCTTTTCTACCCAACTTTTCATTTTTTATCGAGTTAGTCTTTTTCCCTTTGAGCTGAGTGTTGAATGTCTTATGTGTTAGTACTTGTTAACCAGGCAAACCCAACCTGCTGTTCTCCTCATGCTCAGGCATCAAGGGTGGCCTCAAATTTTTTACCCTGAATAAATGGAAGAATGGACCTGCCATTTACTGAAAGGGGTAGGGAGAGGTGGAACAGGTCCGGGGCAGGAGAGAGCAGGCATTCAGTTTGGGGAATGTTAAATTTGTGTATTTATCGGCCATCCAGTGTCAACCAGGCAGTTGGAGAAGCTGCTCTGGAGTTCAGGAGAGAGCCGCACCGGCCTTATAAATTTGGGGGATGATTTAAGGCCATGAAGCTGAAACGTAAGGCTGAAGTCACAAAGAGAGGGTGTGCAGACAGAGATGAGGAGAGGGCCCAGGACTGAGCCTCCGGCAGTCCAGCCTCAGAAATCCGGGGAGAGAAGCTTCGGGTGTCAACGAAAATGGAATAAGCCTGCCGGAGCCCATCTTTCCCACTGATTTCAACTAAAACCCAAAGTACAGCAGTTACCTAAGGACTCTGCAAAGTAATTAAGGGCAGGCAGACCAGGAGGGAAGGCAAACGCTGAAGAGCAAGCTGTAAGGGGACAGTGAGCTTCCTGGACTTTCCCTCTTTTACCCTCAGCTGTGATCCAAGAGCAGGGCCATGAATCGAAGACGGCAAACACTTGGAGAAAGCCCTTCCTTGTGAGAGGACTGCGGAAGGGCCCATGATGGAGAGTGTGAGCTCTCTCCCCGCTCCGCCTGAGACCAGTTCTAGTTCCAGCGGGGGAAGCGCACTCCTGGCTACACGAACAGGGGAAAGAGAACACTTCTTGAAAAAAGTGGCAGAGGGAATGGGGGCTAGGGGGAGAGGGAAATCCTCCTATGACTTTTTTCTCTTCTGCCACGTTGTCCTAAGGGCAGGCACACATAGGAGAAGGGAGTCAGAGTGTCAGGAAGCAGGCAGGAGCTGGAGAAGGGAATTCCCTACCTCTGTGGATAGATCCAGGCCCGCCCCTCACTGCTTTGAGAAATGAACTGCAATGTAACTGCCTATGAAGTCCCAGACAGCTCCAAACATTTTCAAAAATTCTTTTTTTTTAAACCCTTAAAAATCAACAAGAAAGCAAACAACCAAATAAAAAATGGACAAATGACTAGAACAGGCATTTCATCAAAGAAACAGATGGCAAAGAGGCCCACAAAAGATGCTCAATATCCTACCCATCAGTGAAATGCAAATTAAAATCAAAGACTGTACTACACACCTATTAGAAGAGCTACAATGTTTAAACAGTGACAATGTCAAGTGCTGGTAAGTAGGCAGAGAAACTGGAACTCAAGTTGCTGGTAGGAATGCCAAATGGCCCAGTTACTTTGGAAAATAGTTTGGCAGGTTTTTTTTTTTTTTTTTCCTTTCTTTAAATTTTTTCTCTTTAGGTTTTTGGGGTTTTGTGGGTTTTTTCTAGCAGTTTCTTTTAAAGTTAGACCATATGCCTCAGCAGTCCCACTCCTAGGTATTTACCCAAATGGAATGAAAGCTTCACTTGAGGGAAGTTCACATCAAAACTTTTATACAAATATTTACAGTAGGTTTACCCATAATAGCCTCAAGCTGGAAGCAACCCAAAGGTCCCTCAACTGGGAGCTGAATAAATAAACTGTGGTACATTCCTGGAATATTATTCAGTAATGAAGAGGAATGGGCCATTGGCATTCAGAACATGGATGGATTGCAAATGTGTTATGCTAAGCAAAAGAAGACAGACTCAAAAGGCACGTGCTGCATGAATCCATTTATATGACATTCTGGAAAAGACAAAAATATAGAGATGGGAACAGATCCCTCCCTGTCAACAGATAAGAGTGGGGGTAGGATCTGACTATCAAGGGATGCAGAACTACAGTATTCTGGAGGAAAGGGCTGATGACACCGTTCCTTATCTTGACTATTGTAATGGTTTCCCATAGCTGCTGTAACAAATTACAAAAAAATTTGTGGCTTAAGACAACACAAATTTACCATCTGACAGTTTGGAGGTCAACGGCCCTGAAATCAAGGTGCTGGCCAGGCTGTGTCTCTTCTGGGGGCTCCAGGAAAGAAATGAATTATTTCCTTCTTGCCTTTTCCAGCTTCCAGAGGCTGCCCGCATTTGATGGCTCACAGCCCTGTCTCCATCTTCAAGTCTGCACTGTAGCATCTTCAAACCTCGCGCATCTTCATGGGCTGACCCTCCTGCCTTTCTCTTTTCCTTATAAGGACCCTTGTGATCACATTGAGCCCACTGGCACCCCCAGCTGTCAGGACACAATTTAATCACACCTGCAAAGTCCTGTTTGCCATGTGAGGTAGGTTCTTGGGATAAAGACATGAAAACCTTTGGGAGAGGGGGCAGATTATCTTGCTACCACAGCCCATCCTCTGGTCCCAAAGATTCACATCTGTCGCACATGCCAGTTACATTCACCTCATCTCAACCTCCCCAGAGTCTCAACCTCCTACTGCTGTGGTGTTGGTTATACGACTTTACCTGCACATTCTCCAAAAGTCGTACACCAACAGTGAATTTTAGTGAATTTAAATGTTAAAATTGGGCTTTTAAGACGGCCTGCCCTCTCTCTATGGAGTGTGTGATCCCCCCTGAATAAACCTACTTTCACTTTTAAAAAATTAAAAAATATTTTTAAAAACTGGTTGTCGAAAGAGAGGAAACAGCCAAGGAGACTGAGAATTCACCAGGAAGGTGGAAAGAAACCCCAAGATTGTGGTGAGTGAGCCGGAAGCCAGGTAAAGGAAATAGCTCAAGGAGGGCATGGTAAAATCAAGCTGTTGACATCCAGGACCAGGAGAGGTGAGAACTGGCTCAGACACCTGGAGGCCTCCCCCAGCCTTGGCAGCAGCAGTCTCTGGGGAGAAGTGGAGGCAAAAGCTGCACAGAAATGTGAGGTCAAGAGAGAATCAGAGGAGAGGAACCAGAAGTTGACACAGACCCGAGTGCTGTCAGTGGCCATCCCTGAAATATTTGTTATTGGCCCCCCAGGAGGTGACACACCATGTCTTCTGCTGAGAAACCTTGCTTTGAAAACCTGAGCTGATCCTCTCAATGCCTGGAGACAGAACTGACTTGCATGCTGGCTCCGGGCCTTAATCTCAGGACTTGCACCAGCCTGGAGCCCATCCGTCAGACCACACCCTGGAATGTTCTTCCACCTGCTTTACAATCTCTACACTTAAAAAATGTGGTTCCTCTCCTATTCTTTGGTCATTGTGAGTTTCTGCCTTAAATTTTTCTTTACTATCTTTCTAGGGGTTTAAGGAAGAAACGATAGTAAGTTTGTATATTCAATCCACCCACTGTCTCATTTTTTTTCTTGTGAGCACCAGGTTTGCTTTGTGTGTATGGCATGTGTTACTACTTAAAAAGTGGTTTATGAAGTGTACTGGGTTGTAACTTAACATTTTAAAATTTAATATATGCTGAACATTTCTTTATTAATTAGAGAGTAAAAGTCACTGGAAAAAATTTTTAACTAATACAGAAATAGAAGAAAAGGCCCCAAATCCCTTAACTTTATTTTCTCCTTGTTCAGCCCCCACCTTTCAGTCTTCCATTCGAGTCACATACCCCTTCCAGTGAGAGCTACGGGTTTGTTTTACATCCTTCTGGACTCCCTTCTATCTATTTATACACACACACACACACACACACACACACACACCATTTTTAACCTAAGTGGGATGTCACAACTTCACGTTGGGGGATATAGATACAGAGATGCAGATGCCAAGGTCATTTTTCAAAATGCTGCAGGGTTTCATGCCATGAATCTATCAGAACTTCTTTAAGGATTCACCTAGGAATCTTTTTCAGTTGCCTAATATTGAAAAATAATGAGTAAATCTTCACTTATGTAACCCTTCACACATGAATACTTTTGCAGGAAAGATGGTTGGAGTGAAAATTATTTGGTCAAATTACCACTACAAGTGCTATTCCAGTTATGAGCCCCTTATCACCACATCCGCACGCCCATTTCTGCACACTCCTGCCCAAAGTGGACATAACCAATCTCTACACTCTCGCTACTCCGCTTCCCCAAAATGCCCTGTTTGACTTGTGTCTACCTCCCTGATAGGTAAGAGAGTGGAGCATCTTTTTAGTTGCAGACAGACCTTGCTTTATTGTTCTTCAAAGATACTGTGGTTTTTGTTTTTGTTTTTTAATAACAAATTGAAGGTTTGTGGCAACCCTGCCTTGAGCAACTCATTGTTGCCATTTTTCCAACAGTATTTGCACACTTCGTGTCTGTGTGTCACATTTTGGTAATTCTCACAATGTTACTGTTGCTAAAATTAACAACTCACTGAGGGCTTAGCATTTTCTAGTAATGAGGGTTTTTTTGTTGTTTTTTTTTTTAAGACAGCCCAGTCTTTAGGCAGGTAGGTTTTATTTATTTATTGGTAACTTTATTTTTTTTCAGTTGGAGGTACTGGGAATTGAACCCAGGACCTTGTGCGTGCTAAGCACTGGCTCTACCACTGGGCTATACCCCGACCCTCCTAAAGTACTTCTTAATTAAGGTATGTACCTTGTTTCCTTCGACACAATGCTATCGCACATTTAACAGTCTATAGTAACAAACTTTTACACACACTGGGAAATCCCAAAATTCAAGTGACTCACTTTACTGTGATAGTCACTTTACTGCGGTGTCTGGAATGGAAACTGCAACATCTCTGAGGTGTGCCTGTAGTTTTAAGCACTGTTTTGTCTATGAGCTGCATCTTTTTGTTTGCTTATTTTTCTTTGCTTTGCTTTTTAAAATCTGAAATTTAATATTTGAATAGGTATAAAAAACAATTTTCAAAATTCAAAAGGTAGAAAGGGACAGATAATGACATCCCCTTCCACTCATTTCTCAGCTACCTAGTTCCCCTTCTCGGAGGCAACCAGAGATACTAGTTTTTATAGGTTTAGAGACAGTCAGTGCATACATAAGGAAACACATTTATATGGAAAATGTACACATATCTTCTTTTTACACAGATGGTAGCATAATATCTAGTCTGTACTGTGTTTTTTCTCAAAAACATACGGAGATTATTTCTTCTCAGTAAGTAGATGACTTCCTCGTTCTTTTTGATGGTGTTATGTAGCCAGTCTTCTCCTGATGGACATTTCATTTGTGTTCTAATTTTGGTTACAACAAATAATCATGCAATTAATGCTTTCACCATAGGTGGAAGCATGTCCCTAGGATAAATTCCTGGAAGTGGTATTGCTGAATAAAGGTCATAAGCATTTGCCGTTTTGGCAGATATTTCTGAATCTGCCTTCCGCAGTTCACGCGTCCCAGTGGGCTGGTCGCCCTCACCCTCGTTCACAGGGCAGTCACACGTTCACACGTCTGGTTTGCTATCTCACGCAGGTCAGTTCGAATTCTCCTTAGGACCGAGATTTACCATCTTTTAAAAGGCTTATGAAGCATTTGTGTTTCCTTTTCTGTGAACTCTGTTCATATTTTGGTGGTAGTTGTTCTTTTTATATTAGAAAATTCTGCCCTTCGTCTGTGCAAGGGAACCCCCCTCCCCCCCGCCGTGTGTCTTCTCTCACACATCAAACAAATTCTGCGACATCAGCCAGCTGGGTGTCTCCCCAAACCACGAACCTGGAGATCATGGCCCCTCCCACAGGTTTAGGGGCTCAGTCCCACGAGGCTGTCCCTGCCCCTCCACCCACCTCCATGCTGAGGAGCCAATCACAAGCCCAGGTTGTCATTCGTGCTTCCCACAAGCCTCTCCTTAGCTTCCTTTAATTTCCTAGAGCAGCTCACAGAGCTCAGGAAAACATTTGATTTACTAAATTACCGGTTTATTCTGAAAGGCTGTAACTCAGAAACAGCTGGATGGGAGCGATGCATGAGGCAAGGCATATGAGAAGGGGCAAGGCTTCCACACCCCTCTGAGCACTGGTACCCTCTCCTCGTCTCCACGTGCTCTCAAGAACATCCAGGCCCCATCCTTTTGAGGTTTTACGGAGACTTTGTTACATAGGCAGGAAAGGTTAAATCATTGGCCATTGGTGACTGGTTTGACCTTCAGCCCCTCTCCCCTCCCCTCTCCCCTCCCTAGAAGTTGGTAGAAAGGAATTTGGTCAGTTTCCCAGGCAACCAGCCCCAATCCTTAGGTCCTTTCCAAAAGGCACCTATGAACATAAGCTCAGCTGTGGTTGAAAGGGGATTGTTACCTTTTCACTTCTATGGCATTGGAGCTTTTGAGAATTGATGACCGGAAGGGTAGAGCTCAGTGGTAGAGCACGTGCTTAGCATGCATGAGGTCCTGGGTTCAACCCCCAGTACCTCGCTGGAAAAAAAAATTGATAGCAGAAGACCAAGTATTGTAACAAAAGACGCTCTCATTGCTCTTATCACATAGGAAGTTTCAAGGGCTTTAGGAGATCTGTGCTAAATCTATATTTCTTATTATAAATCACACTCTCAGCCTATGACTTAAATTGTAAATGTTTTTTTACAGTTTCTTACTTGTCCTATAACTTTTGTCTTGTTCATCTTGGAGTAGTTTTTCCCAAGGGGAAGTTTTAACTTTTACGTAGTTAAATGTATCAGGCTTTTCACCTATGGCTTCTATGCCAACCTTAAAAACACTCAAGAGTTCCTGCCTCTGAAATGATTTTAAAAACCTATCCCACTGTTTATTTCTAATACTTTAAAAGTTTCATTTTAAACCATGAAATCTTTGAATCAGCTAGATTTAGACGATATGCATAGTAAGATGGAGATAATAACCCAAGTGTTTTTCCTTGGTGCTCTACCCACTTGTCTTAATACCACTTACTGACAGAGCTAACTTTTCTGTGAGATTTTAAGTGTCACCTTTATATACTAAGCTCCCATATGTATTTTGGTCTATTTCTTCATTTCCTACTTCATTTTGTTGATCTGATTATCCCTGGACAGTATCTCTGTGTAATTATTTCCATTACTCTAATAACAGAACATTGTAACGTTATTGTGCCCAGTCTCTTACATATAGCTTTAGTCCTCTTGTAGACACACACGTTCACTGAGGGAGAACGCCGCGTAATGGCGTCAAGCCACTTTCTGAGCATGTCATGCCTTTTCGAGGCTTCTTTTGTATCTTTCAGCAGTGTTCCCAAGTTTTCTTCAAAAAGATCTGGGTATTTAATCGTTTTTGTTGTTACTATAGATGAGAGTTTTTCTCTTTTTTGTGTTTTTTTTTTTTTGTTATTTTTAAAATTTTTTGCTTTTTAAAATTCTGTCTTTTACTTTTGTTTGTTTTTGTATTCTTTCTTTTCTTTTCTTTTCTTTTCTTTTTCTTTTCTTTTCTTTTTTTTTGGATGAGGGCTTTTCTTGAATTGTATCTTCTAACTGGTAGTTCCTTGTATAAAGCAACAGATTTTTACATATTAACTTTGCACCCAGCCACGTTACTAAATTCTCTAATTTCTGTATTTGTTTGTTTGTTTGGTCTTTTTGGTAGGGGTGGGAAATTAGGTTTATTTATTTATTTAAATTTAATGGAAGTACAGGGGATTGGACCTAGGACCTTGTGCATGCTAAGCACGCGCTCTACTACTGAGCTCTACCTCCCTCCTCACTGTATTTTTTTTTAATAATAGTCTTTCCAATAGGTCCTTTGGAGTTTTCTGGGTATTCAAACATATTATCTGCAAATAATGGTAATTCTATCATTATGTTTTTACTCTATAAAGATTCATATTCTTTTTTTTATAATATCATTTTTAATTGAAGTATAGTTGATGGTACAATATTATATGTTACAGGTATACAATAGAGTGGTTCATAATTTTTAAAGGTTATACTCCATTTATAGTTAATATAAAATATTGGCTGTGTTCCCCATGTTGTACAGCACAGCCTTGTAGCTGATTTTATACCTGATAGTTTGTACCTCTTAATTCTCCACCTCATTACCCCTCCTTCTTCCCTCTCCCCACTGGTAACCACTAGTTCCTTCTCTCCATCTGTGAGTCTGTTTCTTTTCTGTTATATTCACAAGTTTGTTGTATTTTTTTGATTCCACGTGTAAGTGGTATCTTATAATATTTGTCTTTCTCTGCCTGGCTTATTTCACTTAGCATAATGCCCTCCAAGTCCCTCCATGATGGACACCAGAGACTAACACAACGTTTTGAATCAACTGTACTTTAATTAAAAAGCAAACAAACAAAAAACCAACCCATTTAAAACATGAGCAGGACTAAACAGACATTTTCCTAAAAGAGGAGATGCAGATGGCCAACAGGAACATGAAAAGTTGCTCAACATCACTAATATCAAGGAAATGCAAATCTCACACCTGTCAGAATGACCATCAATAAAAAGAACACAAATAACAAATGTTGGCAAGGAGAAAAGGGAACCCTGGTACACTGTTGGTGGGAATGTAAAATGGTGCAGCCACTATGGAAAACAATATGGGGGGTTCTCAAAAATCTAAAAATAGAACCATCATATGGCCCAGCAGTTCCACTCCTGGGCATATATCTGAGCAAAAAAAAATGTTAATTCAAAAAGATACATACACCCTACTATTAACAGCAACATCATTTATAATTGTCAAGATATGGAAGCATCTTAAGTGCACATCAATAGATGAGTGGATAAAGAAGATGTAGCACATATATGCAATGGAATACAACTCACCCATAATAAAGAAGGATATTTTGCCATTTGCAGCCCTTCATTCACTTTTTTTTTTTTTTTTTTTTGCACTTCAAAAATCAGAATTTTATAACTGGCATAAACATTTCCATTGCATCAAAAACAACAAAATACCTGGAAATAAACTTAACCAAGGAGGTCACCTATACTCTAAAAACTGTACAACGCTGATGAAGGAAATTGAAGATGATACAAAGAAATGGAAAGATACCTTGTAGTCCTGGATTGGGAGAATCAAGATGATCAAAATGGCTGTACTACCTACTACCCAAAGCAATCTACAGATCTACTGCAACCCCTATCAAAATACTCACAACATTCTTTCTTCACAGAACTAGTTCAAACAATTCCAGAATTTATCTGGAACCACAGAAGACCTCAAATTGCCAAAGCGATCTTTTGTAGGTCTTTTAAATTTTTTTTCCTCTTTCTTCTTTTTGTTCTGTTTTCTTATGGTTTGATGACTAGAAACGTTCCTTTAACATTTGTTGTGATGCTGGTTTGGTGGTGGTGAATTCTTTTAGCTTTTGTTTATCTGTGAAGCTTTTGATTTCTCATCAAGTCTGAATGAGAGTCTTGCTGGATAGAGTATTCTTGGTTCTAAGTTTTCCCCTTTCATCACTTTAAATATATCATGCCACTCCCTTGTGGCTTGTAGAGTTTCTGCTGAAAAATCAGCTGATAACCTTATGAGAATTCCCTTGTATGTTATTTGTTGCTTTTTTCTTGCTGATTTTAATATTTTCTCCTTATCCTTAATTTTTGTCAGTTTGATGACTATGTGCCTTGGTGTGGTACTCTCTGTGCTTCCTAGACTTGGGTGACTGTTTCCTTTCCCAAGCGAGGGAAATTTTCAGTTATTATCTCTTCAGAAATTTTCTCAGGTCCTGTCTCTCCCTCTTCTCTTTCTGGGACCCCTCTAATGAGAATATTAGTGCACTTCAAGTTGTATTTATGTCTGTGGAGTTTTTCTGGGTATTCAATCATATTATATGCAAATAATGGTAATTTTACCATTACCTCTTCAATCTATAAAGATTCATATTCTTTTTCTTAACTGAATGTTTTGTTGAAACCTCAGGAATAATAATATGTGGACATTTTTGTCCTAATTTTTATGTTAATGGGAACTTATTTGATGTTTCCTACTATCTTTGTCTGTTTTCTGTTGCATTATATCTTTTCAAAATGAAAATCTTAAATAGGAATACTTGACTCTTACATTATAAATATTTTTCCCATACTGGTAAGTTTATTTTTGATTTTGTATATGGGACTGGACATCTTCCAAATCAGTATATATGTATGTGTATATGTAGTTAATTACCTGAAACTATCTCATTGTATGTATTCTCATACATCCTTTATCATATTGAGATAACCTCCTCTCCCATTTTCACTGTTATCAACACTCCTGCCATGATTTTGCATGTCTTTGTGCACTTGTGTATCATGCTGGATAATGGTTGTATATTTTCACTTTGAAATCTATGCTACATCTGAAATGAATACATTACCTTCTAGTCAGGGGAGAGAAAAACAAAGTAAATAAGTAAATTATATAATATGGAGGGTGGGAAGTACAATGGGGGAAAAAAAGGTGTAGCAGCAGAAAAATCTTCCCTTCTTCCCTCCTAGTTTCTTTTGCTGGTTTAATAAGAAAATAAATATAAAACAGGTTAACAGGAGAAAAACAGATTTAATTTTGTACATGTAGGAGCCCCATAAAAAATGAGATGCAAAGAAGTAACCAAAGCCAGAAGCTACCCTTTTGTGAGAAACATTTACATTTATAAATGAAATCTCCATTTATAAGTGTATCTCCTCCTCTGTACCAGGAAGAGGAGGATGACTCTACATCTTCACAAGCCCTACCAAGGGAGAGGGCAAAGTCCTACATCTGCATAACAACCCTGCTCTTGTTGACTGTGCTTTTCCTATAGCCTCCTGTAACCAGCTCCCCCACTCCCCAACATCCTCTTTGTCCTTAGCTGGAGATGGCATCTAAGGTGGTGGCTTGGGCCATTTGGGGGAGTTACTCAGTTTTCTCGGGTCTCCTATGACCACAGGAGGTATACATGTTATTAAACTTCTCCTGTTTATTATCTTTTCTTACAGACAGTTCTCAGTCAAGAACTTAGAAGGGTAGAGGGAAAATTATTTTTCTTCCCCTCTGCAAGGTTTGTTTACACAGCCTTCCTGGCCCTAAATTCCCCATCCGGTGATAAGGATGTCTTCTTGGTGTTACCAGATCCAAACTGGGTCTGCTCACCCACGTGCAGTCAAGCCAATCTACTGATACCACGTTGTGGTGAACAAAGTCCAACATTTATTTCAGGCCCCAAATAAGAAGAGCGAGCAGCTTGTGCTTAAGAGTCCCGAACTCCCTGATGGCTTTGAGGGAAGAGTTTTAATTTAAAGGCAACCTTTGGGGTGAGGGCTGCAGGGTGCATGACAGGTTTGTGGTGATACCTGTCCTCTGACAGGTTGGTGGTGAGGTAACAGGGTGGTGTTTCAGAAATCTTAATCATCTACCTTCTGGCTCCAGGTCTGGGGTCTACATGATTGTGCCCAGCATGCAGTCACTGTCCTCCACCGGGGTGGGGGGTCTTAGTTCCTGCAGAACGCAAACATATGCATCAGATTGTTATGTGTATCCCATGAGGAGGAACTAGGACTGTTTTATTGCTGTACTATTGTTTCTTGACTGCTTTCCCTTTGGTTCTGCACTCCCTCCTTTCCCTAATAAGTAACTGCTCTTTGGAACTCAGGAAAGGCCTAGGAAAAGCCTAGGAAACTAAAGCCTTTTTATACAAACAAGAACTGAGGGCATGGAGGGGCTTTTGTACTCAGGAGGGCCCTAGAGAGTCCTGCTCCGTTTCACTGGTACGGGGAGGGTACCTTTTACATGGGAGGTTTATCCCCTGATTTCACAGGAACAAAGGAGGGTCAGAGTTTCCTTCTTGTAGTGGTTGTCAGGTAACTTTAGTTCAAAATAATCAATATGCCAAAGTGGCATATTTTGGGGTGACATATTCTGAACCCCTAGAAGGATAAGGGAGACAGAGGGCTGAGTGTGGGGAGAAGGCCTCACTGAGAAAGACATGTGAACAAAAGCCTGAAGGGAAACACTCTTCCTCAGGAAACCCAGGGGATGTTTTGAGATTCTTCTGACTTGTGATTATCACATAGTTGAGGTTTGTTTCCTCAAGAATTCATGAGACTGACAGATAGGAGTTTTGTATTCAAGACTCCGAAAAGCATCTCTGATCAGGTTGCGAGATCACTAAATAACGGTGTCTTCCATGAAAAAGGATAGGGGGAGGACACTAAGTTCATTTTGTTTGCCATTCAGTTTTCTGAATGGCTACAAAACACAAAAGCTAAATTCTTTCCACAAGTGACATTAACATCAGAATACTCCACGTGGTCTAATTTACAGAAGATTCATATCCATCAAACCCAACAGTTGGCTTATCTGTCTACAGCGTTCACTTCCACCTCCCCCTCCAGCACTCCACTCCAGCCAGTAGAATGTAGACTCCACGAGAACAGAAACCTCTTCTGATTGGCCCCTGCATTCCCAACACCTCCAACACCCTCTGGTGCATGTCAGGCATGTCAGTTCTCAATTGAACATCAAGTGTTAAATGAAATGAAATGCTTATGTATGGAGACTGGAGGTTGCTATGGGCATCCCAGGAGCCAGAAATACTGCCAAACATCCTACAATGCACAGGGAAGTTCCCACAACAAAGATCCTCCAACACAAAATGTCAACAGTGCTGAAGTTGGAGAACCCTGCTTTGGAGAAAAAAAAGGGAAAGGAATTAACTTGAATTAAGTAAGACTTTGGCTAGAATCCCTGGAAGAGGGAAAAAGGCCTCCAGCAGAAGCTTGGCTATGCTAACATTCCCTCAAGCCAGTGCCACTCTCACCCGATGTGCAGTGAACTTTCCACCAACACTGTGGGGACAGAATCCAGGCTGTGGTGTTTGCAGAGCACCTAGCAAAAGAACCCGAAGCAAATTAGGAAATATTTCCAACAAATATAAACTGAAGACTATCCTTATATATAAAGGAAGACTAGCTTCCCACTAAAATCTGGGACAAGACAAGGATGCCCACTATCACCACTCCTATTCAACATAGTCCTGGAAGTCCTAGCCACAGCAGTCAGGCAAGAGAAAGAAATAAAAGGGATCCAAATTGGAAAAGAAGAGGTAAAAGTGTCATTATATGCTGATGTCATGTTACTATATACAGAAAACCCTAAAAGGTCCACACAAAAGCTACTAGAGCTGATTGAAGAATTCAGCAAGGTAACAGGTTACAAAATTAACGTTCAAAAATCAGTTGCATTTCTTTACACTAACGATAAATCAACAGAAGAAGAAAGTAAAGAAACAATCCCCTTTAAAATAGCACCCAAAGTAATAAAATATCTGGGAATAAATCTAACCAAGGAGGTGAAAGAATTATACACAGAAAACTATAAACCATTGATTAAGGAAATTAAAGAAGACTTTAAAAAATGGAAAGATATTCCATGCTCTTGGATTGGAAGAATCAATATTGTTAAAATGGTCACACTGCCCAAGGCAATCTACAGATTTAATGCAGTCCCTATCCAATTACCCAGGACATATTTCACAGAACTAGAACAAATCATAATAAAATTTATATGGAACCATCAAAGACCTAGAATTGCCAAAGCATTACTGAAGAGAAAGAAAGAGGCTGGAAGAATAACTCTCCCAGACCTCAGACAATACTATAGAGCTACAGTCATCAAGACAGCATGGTATTGGTACCAAAACACACATATAGACCAATGGAACAGAATAGAGAGCCCAGAAATGAACCCACAAACTTATGGTCAACTCATCTTTGACAAAGGAGGTAAGAATATACAATGGAATAAAGACAGTCTCTTCAGCAAATGGTGTTGGGAAAACTGGACAGCAGCATGTAAAACAATGAAGCTAGAACACTCCCTTACACCATATACAAAAATCAACTCAAAATGGACTAAAGACTTAAACATAAGACAAGATACAATAAACCTCCTAGAGGAAAACATAGGCAAAACATTATCTGACATACATCTCAAAAATTTTCTCCTAGAAGAAATAAAAGCAAGAATAAACAAATGGGACCTAATGAAACTTACAAGCTTCTGCACAGCAAAGGAAACCAGAAGTAAAACAAGAAGAAAACCTACGGAATGGGAGAAAATTTTTGCAAGTGAAACCGACAAAGGCTTGATCTCCAGAATATATAAGCAGCTCATACGACTCAATAAGAAAAAAATAAACAACCCAATCCAAAAATGGGCAGAAGACCAAAACAAGCAATTCTCCAAGGAAGACATACAAATGATCAAAAAGCACATGAAAAAATGCTCAATATCACTAATTATCAGAGAAATGCAAATCAAAACTACAATGAGGTATCACCTCACACCAGTCAGAATGGCCGTCATTCAAAAATCCACAAATGACAAATGCTGGAGAGGCTGTGGAGAAAGGGGAACCCTCCTACACTGCTGGTGGGAATGCAGTTTGGTGCAGCCACTATGGAAAACAGTGTGGAGATTCCTCAAAAGACTAGGAATAGACTTACCATATGACCCAGGAATCCCACTCCTGGGTTTGTATCCAGAAGGAAATCTACTTCAGGATGACACCTGCACCCCAATGTTCATAGCAGCACTATTTACAATAGCCAAAACATGGAAACAGCCTAAATGTCCATCAACAGGTGACTGGATAAAGAAGATGTGGTATATTTATACAATGGAATACCACTCAGCCATAAAAACCGACAACATAATGCCATTTGCAGCAACATGGATGCTCCTGGAGAATGTCATTCTAAGTGAAGTAAGCCAGAAAGAGAAAGAAAAATACCATATGAGATCGCTCATATGTGGAATCTAAAAAACAAAAACAAAACCAAACAAAAACAAAGTGTAAACACAGGACAGAAATAGACTCACAGAGAATACAGACTTGTGGTTACCGGGGGGTGGAGGGTGGGAAGGGATAGCCTGGGATTTCAAAATTGTAGAATAGATAAACAAGATTACACTGTATAGCACAGGGAAATATACACAAAATGTCATGATAACTCACAGAGAAAAAAATGTGACAATGAGTGTGTATATGTCCATGAATGACTGAAAAATTGTGCTGAACACTGGAATTTGACACATTGTAAAATGATTATAAATCAATAAAAAATGTTAAAAAAAAAAAATAAAGGAAGACTGCCTGTTAAGAAAAAAAAATATCCTAGGAGAATAATAAGAAAAAGACTTACACAAGAACATCACAAAAGATTTATAAAAAGACCAAAGGGTATGGGGAAAAAAAAAAAGCTCACCTGCATTAGTATTCATTCAATAAGTCATGATCCTATTGTCATTTGAAGTAAACCCCCAAATAAAAAATACAGAAACATATCACGGATAGATACACATACACCCTTGATAAAGTGACTGTACCTGCCCTGTTTCAGGGCCATGTCACTCTGCTGCCCGCTTTCCCATGCTGCACAGCCTGATCCTCCTGAAACTAAAACCCACTGCCACTTCCTTGCCTGGAACCCTTCAGCGAACCCCATCCCAGCACAGACCCCTTGGGCACAGGGAGCGTCAAGGGCCCCCCAGAATCTGCCACCAGCCGCCCCTCCCATGTCCTGCCCACATCGGGCTCAAGCTGCAGACAGTGCTGACATCATCTGTAGCTGCTCATCCTTTTTCTTTACTCATGCATTTGCCTGGAATTCCTAAAGCCCATCCCCCCAGGGAGCTCTCTGACCCGGATCCCTGTGGTACCCTGGGCTAACTGCCATCATTTCATTTACCACCGATCCTGGAAACCTTAGTCCTCTCCTTAGAACGTCAGCTACAAACTAGGTCTGTCTTAGTAACTTTTGTACCCATGGTGCTGGCACAGCACCTGCCTGGTGCATAGAACGCTTAACATGTAAACAGTTCTGCTCATTCTTTTTTGCTAGTTCTCATAATTCCATTTCCTTTTATTGTTTGAAATGTTCATTATTGGGTTTGGAAAGCGCAGTGGTGATTATACAGACGTCACATCAGGCAGAACCTGGGTATTCTAACTTTTAAACCGTACCTTTCTCCGTAAACCAAAATTCATCTCATAAACCTTAGAAACTGACTATAAGATCCAAATTTAATTTAAAAATAAAGGAGAATTCCTCGTCTACTACGGGGTTTTCCTTTTAAGGAAAACAGCTAAAGGCAAAAGTTCTTCCAGAACACAGACAGATTTCCACAGAAGGCAATGGCTTTGAGATATGCTTACTAAAAAGGAAAGAAAGAAGAGAAGGAGGAAAAGTCTGGAAACTTGAATACAATCTGAACTTTAAAAACACAATTTTGGCTTTAGTTTGTGAACACTGTCATTCTGGGGACTCGACGGTGTTGGTTATAGATGACACACAATCACCTTGCCCTCAGCAGAAAACCTGCAGAATGTTTCCCAGTGGCTGTATCTGAAGGAGACAGATGTCTGCCCTTCAAAAGTATGGTATGGCCCAGCGAATACACCCCTTGCCAAATATATGTATAGCTCAAGGATTTTTAAATCAAATATTGATTATTCAGCTAAGTACAAGAAAAAAAAATAGCAGCATACATAATCACAAACATCCCCTCCCTCGCGCTACGCTTTCAGCCTGAAGTCTCTCTGAGGCAGCATGTGAAGGTTCCAATAGCAAACTGATAAAGTAAAGGGACACACTAGGAAAACTGCAGGAAAAATGTCATCTACTCATAAAAACGCTTCATTTTATCTGGAGAATTAGGTATGTTTAATATCCACGTATAAGATGATATGATACTTTCTCCCCATCATAATTTTTATTAAGTATAATCTAAGACTGAAAAAAGTGTTCTTTTTTTTCTTTCAGACAAACTTCCAGCCACAGACATCTTTCCTGTCACTGAACGTACCGATCTGATGACAGTCAATACTGAAACACATGGCAGCCTCTCCAAGAAGGGCCAAAAAAAAGAAAGAGCCTGCAGTCTTCTCTAAGCAGTTCAGCTGCACTGGCCAGTCTAACACTGGTCCAAGTCATCTTCAGACTTTATTTCTGGAGAATGGAAACCTGTAGGAGCTGCAAAGTAGATGCCTCAGTGAGACCTTGGTCCTACAGTGAAGAAATTCTCTAGAAAAGGTACAAGGGCCGAGGCATCCAACACCACACAAGCATATGAAATGCATGAGGCTCCACGGGAAAAAAACACTAACCATGAGGAACAATGGCTTCTTTGACCAGTTTAAAAGCGGGGAAAACTTCTTTGCTCAAAGCCCAGTTTTAAACAGGTTGTCCTGTCAGACTTATTCCATAAAATGCCAAATTATTACAGGGTTGCAATGAGTTTGCAAGAAGGGTTAGTCAAGGAGAACTTTAAACTATACCTATGCCTCGGATAAACCAGGCAGTTAAATAATTCCAAAATGTGCAAAACAGACATTCCCCTTGAGTTACCGCGGCTCTCCAAAGTGCCTTTCACATGACCCTCGAGTCCTACTTATTACAGCCACACAGGTGAGAACCCAATTTAGGTTTCCAACAAAAGCTGTAAAACGTCACTTGGCAAAGCTGCAGTTCCCTAAGACGGCTTGTCAGGGGGTGGGTCCGTCTGAAACCGCTGTCAAAGCCCACGTGGCTGAGAGCCAGGGTCGGAGGACGTGAAAGCCAAGAGCCGCTGGCTGAGCAGTGCGTTGTGGCGCTTCAGGTACACGATGATGTCCCCCTGCTTCTCCACGATCTCCTCCAGGCTCGAGAGAGTCCTGCAAAGAGCCCAGATGGAGTGGGTTACACATACCATCTCTCTGCAAACAGTCCCCCCCTAGTGTTCAGTACAGCACCCGGCATTTGTTACCCTTCCGTACATGGTAAAAGCTGAAGCAGTAGCCCCCAGTGAGACTCTTCCATTAGACTTGGTCACATACAGTTCTAAACATATTCCAATACACACCGAGCCCTCAACGCCAAGCATTAGGATGGTCTCGGGTTTCCAGAAGGAAAAAAAAACCAAAAAACTTTAAATTCGCTTTCTCTAGTCTTTTACTCTGCACTTACCTGAATCCTGTCTCCGAGGTAATATTGCTGGGGTAAACATAGATTTTTTCTTCTTCAAGTACATCAGGCTGTGGCTTGGCTTTATTAAATTTCCGAATTTTCGCTAAAATAATAAAGATATTATTGTCAGAATACCTAATCATGAAAAATGTTCTTTTTCCATTTATTCAAAGTACATTAGTAACTGGCTATTTTTTTCAAATAACATGCCCAAAAATTGCTTCATAAAGTGAATTAAAAAGTAGGGAAAACCTGCTTAAAGGGATTGGAAATGTCGATGCAGAGAGGCAGGAAAAGAGGCAGGAAGGAGCCACCAGAGTCTGTTGCTGGGAGATGGAGACATGGGGAGGAGCTGGTGAACTGGGCAAACTGGGAACCACGGATGAACATGAGGCCCTAACTCAATGACTGTCCTTGCAGACAGGACCTTTAGAGAAGTAATCAAAGTTAAACAGAGCAATTGGCAGGAGTGGGTGGGGAGGCCGATCCGATAGATGAAGAGACACCAGGAATGAACCTGCACAGAGCAAAGGCCACGTGAGGACACAGCAAGAACACGGCGCCCACTTGCCAAGCCAGAGGCCTCGGGAGAAAGCAGCCCTGAGGCCCCTTGATCTCAGGCTCCAGCTTCCAGAACGGAGGGAAAATCAGTGTTGTAGACACCCAGGCTGGGTATTTGCCATGCGGCCCCAGCAGGCCAAGGCAAATAGGTAGACGCCAGCTGCAAAGAGGTAAATATGCAGAAACCACGAAGGCTGCAATTTCCCACCTCGCAGATCTGACGACAGTCAGAGCCGGATGACCTGCATGTCCGAGTAACAGCCACTGCCTGGGCTCTCCCCGACCTGCACCACAAGCCCGGGACACAGCCAGCAGAGATGACAAACAAAGGCTGAGCCAGGTCCCAGTGAAGGCAGTGACTGCCCCCCTCCCCTAGGCAGGATTGAGAATTCCAGGTCTGTGCAGCTCCAAGTGGGTCGAGTATTCGGCATGCGGGTGGGGGTGGGGGGCAGGTTAGACGCCCTCCCCGCATTATTTTTCAAAACTCCACATATGATTCTTTCCTTTCTTGTAACCACCTTTGAGATATAACTCAGGTATGATACAATTGCCATGGCATTCATTTAAAGAGTACATTTCAATGATACCTTCTAAGAGTTGTGCGCCCATCCCCACAATCAACTGTAAATCATTTCGTCCCCCCAGAAAGAAGCCCGGTACCCGGGAGCAGTCATTCTCCACGTACCCCGCCCCCAGGACCAGGCAAGCACTAATCTACCCTCTTTATAGATGTGCGTGTTCTAGGTATTTTATACACATGGGATCATACAATATTCATGACTGGCTTTTTAAATCTGAGCACAGTGGTTTCAAGGTTCATCCACATTGCACGTGTCAGTACATCTGTCCTTCTATTCCTCCCTTTTCTCGGCTGAATCCTACCCACTGCATGGACAGGACAGGTCTGGTCATCAAGTTTATCCTTGCACCACTCAGGTTGTCTCCACTTCTGGCTCCTATAGGTGGCGCCGTTTGGAACCTTTGTGCGGATGTAGACAGACATGTACCCAGAAGTGCGGCTGCTGAGCCACATGTTCAGCCTGTCGTGGAACTGCCAGGCCCCACAGATGACTCTGAAGTGACTCAGCTGAGGAGGAGGCTGAGGAAGCTCAAGCAGAGGTTGAAGAGAAATGTGAGGTTTAGAGATACACAGGGGTTTCATCAGAAAGGACTAGGAGGAAGGAGGCCGTAAGATGCGGGAAGATCGAAGTGAGGGGATGTAACGAGAAGCCCTTGACTTTTAGGTGGTGGCCAAGAGAGCTGGAAATGAGAAGCCCCTCAGCGGGCATGTCCCGGGCTCCAGGCTCCCATGCGATGGGAGTCGGGGACTGGGCTGCGGGCGCCACCACGCGGGCGGAGGGAGCTCAGCAAGAGAGAAGATGGGGCCACGAGCTGGGGCGCAGAGGCAGTGAGTGGGAAGCCAGGGAACCAGGGTCCCAGGGCTTCAGTCCAGTAAATTTATAATTATTATAATAACTAAAATCTACTACTCATCCATAAAAAATAATAAAATAATGCCATTTGCAGCAACATGGATGGACCTGGAGAATGTGAAAGTGAAGCCGGAAAGAGAAAGAAAAATACCACATGGTATCACTTATATGTGGAATCTAAAAAAAAAAAAAAAAAAAAAGAAAGAAAGAAAAGACAAACAAACTTATTTACAAAACAGAAACAGACTCACAGACATAGAAAACAAACTTATGGTTGGGGGGGGTAGAGGGTGGGAAGGGATAAATTGGGAGTTCCAGATTTGCAGATGCTAACTACTACATATAAAACAGATAAACAACAATTGTATACTGTATAGCACAGGGAAAAACTTTCAATACTTTGTAGTAACTTATAGTTACAAAGAATATGAAAATGAATATATGTGTGTTCCTATATGACTGAAGTATTGTGCTGTAACCAGAAACTGACACATTGTAAACTGACTATATGTCAATAAAATAAAAACTAAAACCTTCCCTATGTAAATCATCTTCTGTTTATTTTATAAACCTGAATTACCAATTATCAGGTTTTCTGAAAGTAGGAAGCATGTCAATATGAGATTTAAAGAGGTTTTTTTTTTTTTTCATGTTCCCACCTATTTGTCTGGGTAATTTTTGGCTCCAGAAGAACATATGCAGCCATATTCACAAGTTCTACTATTTTCAATGTTTACCTTTATAAAAAGACAATGTTTAATGCTGTACTTTATTCAGATAAAACATTTTTAATTATTATGAATAAGGGTGAAATATGCTTCTAATAAGCCTTTGACTACAGACCAAAGCAATTCATTTTAATAAGGAAGACAATGGATTAAAACAGTTTGGGTGTCATGGAGCTAATAATATATTTGTGCCCAAATGTAAAAATTAGTTCCCCTCAGGAATCCTGGAACATCTGCTTCCTCTATTTCCTTTTAAATGGTCTCAGGTTTCTGTTCTTTTGTTTTTAACATTACTATCTTATTTGTGGTACAATTAATTTAATTTTATTTTGGGGGGAGGTAATTAGGTTTGTATTTATTTATTTTTACTAATGGAGTTACTGGGGATTGAACACAGGTCCTCAAGCATAAGCACGTGCTCTATCCCTGAGCTATACCCTCCCCCCTGTATAATT
Organism: Camelus bactrianus; assembly: GCF_048773025.1. Classification (NCBI taxonomy): domain Eukaryota; kingdom Metazoa; phylum Chordata; class Mammalia; order Artiodactyla; family Camelidae; genus Camelus; species Camelus bactrianus. The sequence goes on from NC_133540.1 coordinate 24,423,605, forward strand.
AATTTTAAATGTTACAGTAAATCCTCTAAATAAAAGAGTAAATTCTAGAGAGAAAAATCTTAGACTACATATTAACTGTATTAATTTCCCCTTATTTACATGAAGACATTCACATGATCTTTGGAATAAAGTCGTCACCTCCTTCTGTGTCATAGAGCACATATACATATTGAAGAAAATTCTTTTTAAAAAGTACCCACCTGATACTTTACAGAGGGCTTTCATTCCTTGCAGTAAATAAATTTCTAGAGATACTATAAAATAACATGCTAGATAAACCCCACACTCAGCTCTAAACTGGAACCCCCATTTACAACTCTTGACAGATATGTCACAGGCTGGAGCTGACCTCAGTCAACAAGATAACTTGGTGTTCATTCTGAAACATGGCTCACGTTACTGAAGTATTGAGCTGTTTCCTATACACTAAGAAATTAACCTTACTTTAAAACTAAAGTGCACTGTGGGTGAGAATGTAAATTGGTACAGCCACCATGGAAAACAGTATGGAGGTTCCTCAAAAAATTAAAAATACAACTACCACGTAATCCAGCAATTCTACTTCTGGATATTCATCTGAAGAAAATATAAACACTTAATTGGAAAAGATATCTGCACTTCCATGTTCATTGTAGTTATTATTTACAATAACCAAGATATGGAGACAACCTAAGTGTTCACAGATAAACTAATGGATAAAGATGATGTTGTGTGTGTCTATGCGTGATCGTGCAGTGGAATATTATTCAACCATAAAAAAGAATGAAATCTTGCCATTTGCGACAACATGGATGGACCTTGAGAGCATTATGCTAAGTAAAATAAGTCAGAGGAAGACAAAGACTGTATGATCTCACTTAGATGCGGCATCTAAAAACAAACAAACAAACCAAGCTCATAGACCATCTCACTTATGTGTGGACTTTAAAAACAAAAAAAGCTAAAGTTCATCCATACAGAGAACAGACTGGTGGTTACTGGAGGTAGGGGGGTGGGACTGGGCAACATAGGTGAAGAGAGTCAAAAGGTACAAACTTCTTTTTATAACATAAGTTAGTCCCATGGATGTGATGTTCAGCATGGTGGCTATGGTTAATAAAACTATATTGTATATTTGAAAGTTGTAAAGAGAGTACATCTTAAAAAGCTCTCATCACAAGAAAAATAATTCTGTGATTATGGTGACAACGTTAACTAGACTTTTTGCGATGGTCATTTCACAATATAAACACATTATCAAATCATGCTGTACACCTGAAACATAATGTTGCATGTCAATTATACCTCAATAAAAAAAAAGGCATGACATTACTGATTTAAAAACTAGTCACTCCATTCATATTCTAAATACTTTAGGCCTCAAAAGAAGCACAAAAAAATTAGTAAAATGAAACACAATTTTGGCACATGTCACTTTCCCTTCATAAGGGAAATGATCTTTCAAAATGGACAGATAAAGTACTTTATTGTCACAAAGCAACTATTGCTCAATGCCACCAAATCAGGTGCTATTAAAGATTTTAGTGCATGTCAATATTGCAGCAGGAATGAAATCTTGATTTCTTCTGGGCCTGGATTTTTTTCTTTTAAAGTATCCTTCTATTTATTTTTCATGTTAACATATTTGAAGCTTACTTAATTTTACCACTGAGAGTTTGGAGAGAGGCACAAACACCAATCTTCAGACAGCTCTAAATTTAGAAAGAAGGAGCTTCTTAAATGGTTTATCCAAAGCAAGTTTGGGCTAAATGCAGTTTGCATGTATTATTTTTTTGTTTTACATTTTGTTATTTTTAAATTTTAAAGCCAGACTTATGTCTCAGTTGCCTTTTGAGGATGCAAAAGTTTGTGAATCTTTTTTTTTCATTTTCTTTTTTTATGAAAAGCTTTTGTCATTCTCATTGACAAAAATTTGTCGATGACACAGATTTGGAACTGTGACTCGATGGTAAGTTCCTGGTGGTTTGAAATTAGGGGAGTCTGGATGTGCTCAGCAAGGAGAGAGATGAGTGCTCAGTAGGGTCTGGGTCAGGTAGTAAGTTCTTCCAGCCAGAAACGTGATGGTGGGGCTTCAAGTGGGGCTGCGACCAGCAGTAAAGGCCTTTCTGGATCAGAACAGGCTCCGTGCGATTCTCACCTGTGTACACGAGCAGACACACCAGGGAACAGAGCAGCTCCAGGGCCAGGATAGCCAGCATGAGGTCCAGGTAGAGCGTGCCCAGCTCGGGGAAGGAGTGCTGCAGGCAGAGGACGAGGAGGAGCGCCGTGTTGCCTGCGGGAGGAAAGCCAGTCGGTGCGGGTGCGGGTGCTGGTGCGGGTGTGGGTGTCAGTGTCCCCGGAGCCCGCGCCACAAGCACCCACCCCGTCACACCCGCGATGAAGGGAGGGAGGCGATGGAAACCGGCATGGCCAAGAACAAATGATGCCCCCTAACACAAACACATAAGAATCTGGACTTTCTTAAAAACCAAGGAGTGACCTTCAAGAAGGACCCAGTGGTCACTTCTGGTCGGGCAGCGCATCAGGGATCCAGGAAAACACCCTGGATGCGCTGCTGGCCTTGGACAGATGCCCTGACACCTTCACTCCTCCAATCCTTGCCTGAAAAGGAGAGTACAAGTACCTTCCTCACAGGACTGCTGTGAGGAGTAAGAGTTAATATGTGAAAAATACTTAGAGTGGTGCCTGGCCTGGAAGTACCCAATAAATACGAGCCATTTCCCCCCTGCGCAGCATATCTGTTATTTTTGAAGACCATTTTAACCTCATTCTGCACTTTTACTCTAAAGACTGTCAAAGAAAAGGTCTTTGATCTTCTGGGTCCTTGTATGAGTGACGTAAAAGTGATGCCATCTGTGGTTAAACTAAGAGTCCAATTGTTTGGAAAGACTGTGATTAAGGGTCACATGTGTAGCAAGAATTTGAAAGTCAGAGGACAGGAAAAGATCAGACAATCTCTCGTTGGGCCTCAGAAATACTACTTCCAGACCATCACAGGAGAAACTGAACATTATTTTGGTCAGTGTACAAATAGGTTTCCTATTTTCACTTTGTTGGGGGAGGAAAGGTTATAGTAACACCTTCTGGCCAAAAACAAGTACTGCATGTGAGCGGTGGCATGTCAGAAACCGCCCCTCTTCCTCTGGGAGGTGAAGGCCGCCCCCTGGGAGATGCGTCCATCCCTCTACAAGGCTTCTTCCTCTGCTGCTGGTCGGCCCTCCCGCTCCCACTGAGAAGCTCACTAAGTGGATGAACTCACGGTCTGCCCTTTAAGAAAATGCACTACCAGAACACAGGAAAAAACATTAAATTATGTAGCTCTGTTTTAATGGAGAAAAATTAATTTCTAATTTGGTTTTGGAATGTTCAACTGTTTATTCTAGACTCAAATTGACAAAGAGAGTTTTTTTTAAAAGGTGAAAACGTTGACTATAAGGCAAAAATATCTGAAGAAGTTCAGTTTAATTCCATGAAGCCTTTACAATGTCTGCAGCAATAAAGAAAAGCGGGCACATGAGCATTCTGAGTTCTGGACAAACTTTCTGACCTTGCCCTCAGAAACTGTTTTTCAGGTTTTCCATTTTATAACATCTTATAATAGTTGCTCTCTTATTGCAAGAAAAACACTGAGTTTCATTTAAATTCCCTCTTACCCTACAAGTATACATAGCAATAGTTTTCTATCTCCTTGAGATGGAAAAGCCTCCTGGTACCAAGGGAGGGGAAAGCCCACATTTCACACAGGGATATGTGCACACCATGCTCACAATGAACACGAGCAGGAAACGCCAGCCCAAGATACGCCTCTTTGGCATTAGGATTATTTTAAGCTGATTGGTTTTAAGAAACATCAGACACAGATGAATCTCTGAAAACTGAAAAGGAGTCACCTTTTGTGAGAGAGATTTACACTTATAAAGGAACTCTCCACTTATAAGGGTGTCTCCCTCTCTATACCAGGAAGAGGAGGGTGACTCTAAATCTCTAGACACTCTCATCAATGGAGAAGGCAAGGACTTAAATCTGCATAACACCCTTACTCTTGTTTACTGTGCTTTTCCTGAAAACTTCCCATAATTGCCCCTTCCCAACATCCTCCTTCTGTCTTTAGCTGAAAATGATATTTAAGGTAATGGCTTAGGCCATTTCAGGGAGTTACTCGGTTTTCCTGGGTCTCTTCTCTGTATAAAAGTATTCATGTTATTAAACATCTGCTGTTTTTCTCCTGTTAATCTGTCTTTTATTACAGTGGAATCTCAGCCAAGAACCTAGAAGGGTAGAGGGAATGCTATTTTTCCTCCCCTACAATAACCAACACAGATTTCAAAGGAAAATATCAGAAAAGCTTCGAGACATTAAGGTGATCCAAATTTTAGAGGCCACCTCACTCGCACAAAAATGAGAGAAGATATCTGATTATAAAATCAAACTTAACATTTTCTTTCTGCTGCTATTCTTGCTACTCAAGCAAGCCACAGGATAGCCAAGAGAGACTGGGAACGGGGAGGTGGGGAGCTTACCAGTTGAGTGTATCATCAGCGCAAGGCTTTTAAGATGCCTCGTCGACCGGTAGATCTTGTTATAGCCTCTGTTTCTTACTTTGCTGTGGTGATACTGGATGTATCGTTCAAGAAGGAAATGCAGAATCCACAAAATAACTTTTCCCAGGATTATGACCGTCTGAACTTTCAGTGGGTTGGTATAGTTTCCTGGGCACTTGTCCTCATTTGGATTGGGGTAAGAACAAAGCACGCCTGTTAAAAACGCTAAAACAACAAACACAACCTGGTGGAAAGGAAAGCAGTAGAATTAATATTCAATATTTGGATTTAAGAAACAGTAATCACCATCCCAGCACATATTCTAACACCTATGACTTTCACTGTCTTATTTTTATGAGTTCAAAAAAAAATTTTTTTTTGCCATTTTTACCAACTTTTAAAAAAGAAAATCTGGGGAAAAATTTTGCAGGAAATCCTGGAAACAGATAAAATCACAAATAAGAAATAAAAATCACCCCAAATCTCATCTAACAGAAATGAGTCTTAATGTTAAACACAGTTTCCTGCCCACTTTTCTGTTATTAAAAAGAGTAAAAACAGTAAATTTTGCGCCTCAAATGTAACTAAGTAAAATCCTGAATTAAAAAAGTTTTTTTCTAGTTTCATTTTCAAGAGAAGAAGAATAACTATCCAATTAGATTGACAAAAATTTAGAAGACTGGTGCCAAAATCTGTACGGACATTCTCGTATGTTGCTGACCGGTTTGGGAACTGCTCTTTCAGTTTCAAGATAACTTGGAAATGATCTTGACCTAGAAATCCCCGAAGGACCCTAGCCCTCAGAAGTAAAAGTACCAGTACCTAGGATATATAGATATAAATACTCACTGCAGTATTCTCTATATTTGCAAAAATGGAAAACTGCCCAAGTATATGCGTGCACAGCCACTCATATAACAGAATATTATTCACCTATAAAAGAATTAACTACAGCTCTATGTATTAGTTTGGATGGGTGTCTATGACATGTTAAAATTAAAAGTTCTAAGTTGTTAAGTAGTAGTTCACCATGTTCTTGGATTGGAAGAATTAATATTGTTAAAATGGCCATACTACCCAAAGCAATCTACAGATTTAATGCCATCCCTATTAAACTACCCAGGACATTTTTCACAGAACCAGAACAAGTAATCCTAAAATTTATATGGAATCACAAAAACCCAGAAATGCCAAAGCAATACTGAAGAAAAAGAACAAAACTGGAGGAATAACCTTCCCAGACTTCACACAAAATTACAAAGCTACAGTAATCAAAACAGCATGGTATTAGCACAAAAACAGACATACATTTGGATCAAAGGTACAGAATAGAGAGCCCCAAAATAAACCTACACACTTACGGTCAATTAATCTTTGACAAAGGAGGCAAGAATATACAATGGAGAAAAGACATTCTCTTCAGCAAGTGGTGTTGGGAAAGTTGGATAGTCACATGTAAATCAATGAAGTCAGAACACTCTCTCACTCCATACACAAAAATAAACTCAAAATGGCTTGAAGACTTAAACATGAGACAAGACACCACAAAACTCCTAGAAAAGAACATAGGCAAAACATTCTCTGACGTAATTGTAGCAACCTTTTCCTAGATCAGTCTACCAAGGCAATGGAAATAAAAGTAAAAATAAACAAATGGGACCTATTTAAATTTATAAACTTTTGCACAGCAAAGCAAACCATAAACAAACAAAAAGACAACCTACGGACTGGGAGAAGATATCTGCAAATGATGCAACTGTCAAGGGCTTAACTTCCAGAATAAATAAAAGTTTCATACAACTTAATAACAAAAAACAAACAATCCAATCAAAAAATAGGCAGAAGACCTGAAAAGACATTTTTCCAAAGAAGACATATAGATGGCCATCAAGCACATGAAAACATGCTCTACATCACTAATTATCAGAGAAAAGCAAATCAAAACTACAATGAGCTATCAACTCAACCAGTCAGAATGGCCATCATTCAAAAGTCCATGAATGATAAATGCTGGAGAAGGTGTGGAGACAAGGGAACCCTCCTACACTGCTGGTGGGAATGTAGTTTGGTGCAGCCATTATGGAAAACAGTATGGAGATTCTTTAAAAAACTGAAAATAGACGTACACTATGATCCAGCAATCCCACACCTGGGCATATATCTGAGAAAACTCTAACTTGAAAAGATACATGCACCCTAATGTTCATAGCAGCACTATTTGCAATAGTCAGGACACAGAAGCAACCTAAATGTCCATCAATAGATGATTAGATAAAGAAGATGTGGTATATATACATAAGGGATTATTCAGCCATAAAAAATAATGCCACTTGCAGCAATACGGGTGGACCTATCATACTAAGTGAAGTCACACAGAGAAAGACAAATATATACCACTTATATGCAGAATCTAAAAAAAAATGACACCAATGAACTTATTTACAAAACAGAAATAGACTTGCAGACATAGAAAGCAAACTTATGGTTACCAAAGGGGAAAAGAGGGGAGGGATAAATTAGGAATTTGAGATCTGCAGATACAAAGTATTATATATAAAATAGATAAACAACAAGGTCCTACTGTACAGCCCAGGGAACTATATTTAATAGCTTATAATAACATAATGAAACAGAATATATATATCTATATATCTATAATTGATCCACTATGCTGTATACCAGAAACCAATACAACATTGTAAATCAACTATACTTCAATTAAAAAAAAAAAAAAAGCGCAAGTTCAAACTGTGGTCTCCAGATCAGTTAGAAATGCAAATGCTCGGGCCCCACCCCAGACACACAGAATCAAAATCTCTGGGGGGTGCAAGCAGCAATCTGTAGTTTAATAAGCCTGCCAGGGAGTCTGATGAATGTTCAAGTCTGAGAAACACTGCTGTCGAGTAATAAATACCATATTATCCAATTTGTGGGGGAAGTGGGGGACATCCTTTTATGATATGTTAATCTTTTTGTACATACATGTATGAACTTAACAAATGACACGGAAAGAGATACAACAAACTGACCCGATTTATGAACTCAGGGAGAAGGGCTGAAGCAAAGAGAAGGGAAGATTATATCTTTGCGTACCTTGGTAATATTTCACTTGTTACAATAAGTATTATTCTGTACTTTAAAAAAAATCAAATAAAGAAAAATTTAAATGCTGTCATTAGCATCCGCCATCAAGCACCAATCTTATTATGTAATAAATCTTTTAAAAATACATGTGATTTTTCAAGAGCAGTAATATTTGCTATGGCAACTCAGGATGCTGATCATCATAAAGTAAAAAGTGGAAAAGTCAATATATTCCCCCTACTGTAATATGCTGTACATTGAACCCAACTGATCCATTTTACGTAGAGTAGCATATAAAGACATTCATTTTTATTGCTCTTTAACACTTAAGACTTTCTTAGTTCCAAAATTAGGACAATCACTCCCATAGTATCAAAGGCAGGCGATCTAAAATACAATGTTTTTTGTTAAAGTGATGTGTGTGTGTCATACACAAAGTATGTTATACAAAGTATACAAAAAGGAAGCAGAAAGGAAGCATTTCAGGTGTACCTGGGGATCAGGAAGGCATGACAGAACCAGGCCACTTACTAGGTCTACACGCAGAAAGCAGGTGCACCTCTCAGTGTACTCGGTTCTGAGTTTAAGTCTCCCTCGGTGCACTTACTGGAGCAGCAGCTGGGGCAGACCCCCAGCCACACCCACCCACCTCATGAACACCCAAGGAGAATTTGCCCTCTTTCGATTTTTCACATTGCAGCGAAGAACAAATGACTACAGCCCGCTAGTGCCCGAGATTGCAATAACTGAAATGGAGGAAACAGTGAACAGACATGGAGCAGAGCCACCAAAAAGCCTGCAAAACCATTCATACATGTGTTTTGCTTTGTTTTTATGATGCTGAATTTATGTATTTATTTATTTGTTTGCTTATTTTTATTGGAATATAACTGACATATAACATTGTGTAACTTTCAAGTGTACACCGGGTTGATCTGAAACATTCATATACTGCTTTAGCCAGCACCTCTACCATGCCACATGATTACCATCTCTTTTTTTGTGGTGAGAACAATTAAGATACCTAGTCTCCTAGCAACTTCGAATTTATAATACTTAAGTGTTGACTATAATCATTATGCTGTGCACTAGATCTCAAGGATTTATTCACCTAGTAGTCACTATATCTGTTTTGGAAAATCCCCAGGGATTTGTAATTTTGTCATATAAAACATGGGGCAACATCATACTTATTTTTCTGTAAACTGATTTCTCTGCTTCACATTATTTCCTAGGTGTATAGATAAATTGATAAACTTCTGTGTCAACATATACAGATTTATCTGTATCTTTTCTGTTTTTATGACTGAAAAAGTAATACATGAATAGGGTTAAACATTTGTTTTTTCAAATAGTCCAAAAAAGTAAACAGTAAAATATATTAGGTGTCCCTTCCACTGAGGCCCTCAGTGAAACTAGTATCCAAAGGGTCTTGTGAACGCGTCTGGAAATATTCCATTACAGAATAAAGGAATACATGTTAAGTTTCTAGTACCAATTCCAACATGTTGGGGAGGCTGGGGGGGGACAATGCTCTGACCCCAGCTGGGTGCCCCACAATTCAACTCAATTCTGACACGATCTACCTGGAGACAGCATCAGATCCCAGGGGTTAAAAGCTCAGTCCCGCAAGACTGCCCCCGCGTCTGATGCTAATTCCAAGTCCAAGTTGTTCCAGTGCTTCTTACCAACCAGTTACAAACCAAAGGTTCCCACCAACTCCTCCCTGGGTTCAATTCATTTACTAGAGCAGCTCACAGAACTCAGGAAACTTGTTTACTCACTAGATCACCAGCTTTGTACGAAGAATATTAAAGACTACAAATCAACAGCCTGATGAAGAGTGCGTTGGGCCAGGTCCCAAACACAGAAGCTTCTGTCCTAGTGGAGTTTGGGGCTCGGCAGGGCAGTTCACAACAAGGGTTCTGGCTCCCCACTCCGCACTCTCTGAACCCCTCCTTTTGGGACTTTATGGAGGTCTCACTACATAGGCCCGGTTGATTAAATCACCAATCACTGGTGGTTGATCCAATCTCCAGACCCTGTCCCCTCCTCAGAGGTCAGGGGGTGGGGCTGAAAGTTGCAATCCTCTATTTCTAGTTGGTTCCCCAGGCAACCAGCACCCACCCTTAGGTGCTGTTCAAAGTCACCTCATTAACATGAACCCAGCAGTGGTGGGGAGGGGTTGTTATAAATATCATGACACCCATTTCACCTCTGACTCTGAAAGGATTTCAGGAACTGAGAACCAGAGACCAAAAAATATAACAAAAGATGCTCCCATTGTTCTTATCCCTCAGGAAATTCCAAGGGCTTTGGGAGCTACGAGCCGGGAACCACGGACAAAGACCAAACCAATATGAGAACTATATTTCAGTCATCTGAATTTCCAAATCTATGTCTCATAGTCACAATATCACCCATGCAAACAACAGCCCTCTTGACTCCCTTTTAAAATGCGCACACCACTGCGAACTACATTTTTTTCCATTCAACAATGCAATTGTGAAGGCTAGTCTCAATATATACACAGCCACCCCAGGTTTCTAAGTTTCTCTTTCAACTCTGCATACGCATTCCTTCATGTGGATGGGATGTACAGAGCATCCTCTGGATGGTGGTAGTCTGCAGTTTCCTCACATCACAGACGGCACTGCTGTCATAAACAGTGTCCTCACATGTGCACAGGTGTGTCTACAATAAATTCTTTGAAGTCGAGATTTGAGTAAAACAACATGCACACTTTAAGTGCTGATAGATATAGCCAAACTGCTCTCTGAAGAGCTTACACGTTTTTTTTAAAAACGTCACCTCTGGATGGATCACTTTCTTCCAACCAACTTACATGTATTAGCAAGAGAAGGTTTGCTATGATGACTGTAGGAAGAGGGTGGAATCTGGGTCTAAAATGAGCATGTAACGAGTGATGGGGGAGATGCTGGATGTCCAGGAGGGGGTCATCTTCGATGCTTTGGATGAGATCCAAGGAACCCTGGGTGCAGAAAAAAGGAAGCAAGCTGTAATCACCACTTTTTGGATTATGTCTCCCAGCCAAATCTACTAAACTGTAAAATTTCAAAATCCATTACACAAATAGAGGCAAGAAAACCCACTCCCTACCTAAAGCGAATTTTGAAGAACTACCATGAGCCTCTTGATGACTACTGCATACAAACTGGTAAAAACAACAATTATTAAAATAGGTCGAGGAAATCTTAATTCATTTGTCTTCAAATACACAAGATTAAAGCAAGTAATTTTCTTCAAGGCCTCAAAACTTACATATTGATTTAATTAACATTTTTATATTATTGATAAAATAATTAACATATGATGGCAATTCTTAAACGGTATCTTGGCGTTCCACAAAATTTTGGAAAGTTGGTGGAGTCTTTTTTAAGAGGTCTTAAAACAAACTTTCAGGTATGATGGAAGTGTTGTGGAGTACTAATAGAAACAGACCCCCCTGATAGACTTCAGAGTGTAGATAACAGCTTCTCAATGGAAACAACTAGCTGCAATGTCACTGAAGTAGCCAGAAAGGCTGAGCTGCAACCGAAAAATCTAGTGAGTTGTGTTTAAAGGTACTGTCTTGACAGGAAGAGTGCTTCAGGTCTCTGGTGCACGTGACAATCTCTCAATCTCAGATCCTTACTGAAAACTATTATATACAAGGCACTGTTCCTGAGACAAAGGAAAATAAGACACAGTCAAAAGGAGATGACATTTGCATCAGAGAGGTTAGGGATAAAGGCGTGCATGACTGAATAACACAAGACTACACAGCAGAATACAGTGAATGGAATACTGCGGGGAAGCACATGATAAATTAGCGAGTGATCAGCACAGAGGACACAACCAATTTAGGTTAGCTAACTGCACTACAATGAGAGGGAAGTGAAGACTTGGTGGGAAAAGGGAAGCCTGAAAACAGGATGTGGAGTCAGAGGATAAGGGCTCCTCACTTGGGAAGGGGGACCAGTGGTGTTAAGGATGGGCTGTGGGGCACCAGGATTTAAAGATAACACAGCAATCTGGGGCATGACCAGATCTGGGTGGGCTTCTCGATTTCCACTTGCAGCCATTCAACGCTGCTGCAGTTTTTTTATTCAATGCCTGGATAGCTTCCTGTTCAGTCTGCTGTGACTGTTCCAGACTGTTCCCTTCCAGACTCCCCTGCCTCTAGCTTTCTCAGTTAGGAGCTGTGCTGCCTCCGTGGCTTGTGCACCCCTCGAGGCTGTCCCTCCAGTTGAGGCAGCTCCCACAGGTAGCCTTCCCTAGCACCCAAGCATCTGGATCTCCCCTACGGCCCCTGCCACCTGCGGCCCATGTCTTCCGAAGCATTTTGCGCTCACCTCCACAATCATACTGTCTTATCTGTCTTCCCCACAAGATCACGTCACAGGATCCACTAACTCCCCACTTCTTCACCTTTGCAATCCTAGCACCCGACAGGGACTCATGATTGGCACTCAGCCAACATGGGATGAATGAACAGATGCTGCAGACCTGTCCTTGCCTTCCTCTAACTCAGCTAGGATATCAGCAAAGATCTGGGCTAATCAGAGAGATTATCAAGCACCGTGGGGAGAAACCACTCTGACCAGAGGCAGTAAGTGCTGTGCTTAACGGTGGGCTCCCCCGATGAGCGGCCTGGGTTCAAACATAAGTGCTTCGAGCTGTGGGCAAGCCTCCCACCTCTCCGCCTCAGCGCCCCCACCTGTACAAAGGAGGGAGCAGCACCTGCTTCCCAGCTTTGCTGGGAAGACAAAGGCATCAGTGAACATAAAAGTGCTTGGCACACTGCCTGGCACGGAGCAAAGGTCACTAAGTATCAGCCCTGGTGTCCACTAACTCTTGCTTTCCTTTGTTCCCCAAGCAGACTTCATTACCATTCTAACTGCTAGATCTGCTCTTTTCTTTCTGTTCTCACCACCTCAGTCCAGGCCCTCGTGGCAGGTCTCGTGGCCTTTACTAGGACCCTCCCATCTCCAGACCTTCGTGACCTTTCTCACTGGAGCCAGAGTTCTTCCAAAATGAACACTCAAGTTTCTCTCCCCCTATACCTTGGCTTCCTCCCCATTATCCTCAGGACCAAGTCCGAATTCTTAGTCCGGCTGTCTGCCTTACAGTCCCGTCCCAAGCAACTTGTCTGGATCGGCCTCTCACCGCCTCTCTCCACCTGATGCTGACTGTTCAGTTTCAGTCTGTCCAGAAACCCTCCGAATCCCTGGGCCTCTTCACCTGTCAAAGGTTTGTTTCAGTAAAAATGCTGCCTCCTCTGATGCCTCCACACTGTTCCTACTGCCTTTGTCCCCTGGCGTTGTAGTTTTCATTTCTACAAGTTTGAGTGGGTCTATTTTATATCTCCTGTGTGTCTTTTTAACCTTTGGATCATATAGGAAAGAGTTGTAATTTTTTAATGTCCTGGTTTGCTATTCCTAGCACATCATTTTTGAATCAGTTTTAATTGACTCATTATGTGTCATATTCCGCTGTCTCTTTGCGTGCCGTGATCATTTTTTTCCCACTTTGTTGAGATATAATTGACATGTCACGCTGTATAAGTTAAAGGTGTACCATGAGTTGATTTGATACACTTATATGTTGCAAAATGACGACCACCAGCATTAGCTGTTACCAGCATTAGCTAATACCTCCATCATATCACGTAATTACAGAAGCCTAGTAATTTTGGATTGGATGCCAGACATTGCAAAATTTACCCCTCTGAGTGCTGGACGTATTTGTATTCCTGTAAATATTCTTGAGCTTTGTTCTGGGATTTAGTTCAGTCATTTGAAACAGTTTGATCTTTCTGGTCTTTCTTTTAAGGTGCTCTGTAGGTGGGGCCATACCATGTTTGGCCTGATGCTAATTATTCCCCACAAGTGAGGCATGACTTTTCTGAACACTCTACCTAGTACCGTGTGATTACGAGGCTTCCTGTCAGGCTGGTAGCACAGGTACTATTCCTGGCCCTGCTCCTTCTAATCCTTCCAGGTGGTTCTCTGCCAGTCCTCAGAGAGTTTCCTTGGAAGAAAGCAGATCAGGACTCAGCTGGACACGTGCGGGGACTCTGCACCTCTCCTGAGCTCTCCTTCTGCACAGCGCTCTGCTCTCTGGGCCCTATGTCCTGTGAAGTCCAGCTGCCTCCATCTCCCCAGATTCAGCTGCACCTCCCTCAACTCTGGGTCTCCTAAAGCCCCGCCTGGTCCCCCTTCCTCAGTCACAGCCCCCAAGCTCTCTCAAGGCAGTGAGCTGGGGCAAGCACAGGGCTCACAACACTTGTTCCCCATCCCTCAGAGACCATGGTCCTTCACTGTCTGATGTCCACTATCGCAAAAATTGACAATTCATACATTATATACTGGTTTTGGGTTCTTTGAGGCAGGATCCTTCATGTTGGCCAGGAAAAGAAGTCCCCACTACTCTCTTACACTATTATAACTCACAGTCCTAAGCACGAGGTATCCCAGCGATTGGGATGAGATATGCCTCAGAAGGGCAGGACTCTGCATTATGCCATGTTCTTTGTACCCTTAGTGCCTGATACACAGCAGGTGCTCAATATGTGTGTTGAGTATTCACTCAACTCTTTTGAAAGATGGCCCAACTTCCTGAACAGTTGGGATCTGGAAATTTTTTAAAAAGGTAGTACCTTGACTCTAAGACAATAGTCCACCTTATCTCCCACGAGGTCCCCTTCATGCAACTTCTCCTCCAGCCAAAATGAGCTTTCTGGATTGCTCCACAAATATCCTCTCTTCTCTTTTTCAGAATCCAACTCATCATTCAAGGTCCAATCAAGACTTATGGTCTCTACAAAACTTGTCCTGCCAAGTGTTTTCTTTCTACATTTAAAACTCCTATAAAACGTAATACCTGTAATATTAATTCGGACCATTAGTCATGCTGCCTTGTATTGTTTCCTTTATGAGCAGGCCTTTTGTTTTCCCTGACTGCACTGAAGGGGTTGGGAGCAATACAGTTTCTCCTCTATGTCACTTATTCACTTTTCAAGAAATACAATGTATTTGGTGGCTATATCAAATACACTGTCCTCTGGATCCTAAAGGAAATGTAGGAAAACCATGCAAACAGCACCCTGCACCCTGTCACTCTCTGTAACTCGCCATCTGCAAGTGACAGGTGAAGGGAAGATGACCCTGAGCCAATCTCTTCATTCCCACGATTAATAACTACATCGCTACCTGGAGAAGATAGATGTCTGTTTTTGGCCCACACCATCTCTTCCCTCTTCTTTTATGACAATACTTCTGCCTCCTTTGGGGACCCAATGTCTACCTCTGCATTATGTCTCAAGGGGATCATCCTTTGATGCTCCTCACCTTCCTCGGGCCTAGGGGTGGTCATGGAACCAAAGAGGGCGGGGCCAATCCAACTGTCTCTGGGAGCAGCAAAGGGAGGGAGGCGGTGACTGAGGGAGCCCCATCCCACCACAGACACTGAAAGAATTCCAGTCACTGGATCTGCTGAGCTGCCCTTGTTTGGGTCCTTTCAGAGGCTTAGATGTTCATCTACCCTATATCCTTTGGAATAAATCTCTTTCTTCCTTAAAGTAGCCTGAGTTGGTTTGCCCGCTTGCAAGCAAGGAACCCTAACAAAAAACCTTTGCCTCTTTTAACTCATTTAAGTGTCTGGGCCTAAGACATGGTTTTTAGCCTTTTACTTCGTGGTAGAAATCATACCCACAAAAGTACCAAAAGCAAGCAACTTACTCAGATCTAAAGTGATTTAGTTATGTAGTTGTTGGTGAAACATTACTCTCCAATTGTGTGGTGAAACAAATTTCTAGGATTGTACTCATCCTAAAGCTAAAAGCTACAGATCTAAGAACCCGAGGCAGCTTAGCCCTAACCAAAAATTTTTCCAAGAGTCTCATGTTCCTCTCAGATACTCATTTTCTCCATACATTGTCAGCTCCTGAATCTCACCCTTAAAAATTTAGAAAAAAATCCATTTTTCTTTAAATATGTACAAGTCTTAAATCTACTTTCAGGGCTTACAGTTACTTTCCATTTTCTCAACTGAAAAAATAAAATTCTTTAGTTTTATCATTAGAAATTGGTCACTATTTGCACAAGGATCTAAAGTCTTGTAGGACTGGAACTGTGTTTCATGTGCCTTGCCCGATGCGCTTCACTCAGTGCTAAGATTACAGTAATATTTCTATTACTTCATTAACCCAAATTAGTGCTTTAATATAACTGTCAACATTGCATTTCTTCTAGGCAAGAATTTATTTCGTGTCAATGGGCAACCCAGTTAATTCTGAGCACAAACACATGCTTCCTCTAAACAATGTTTTAATGCACTTAAGCAAAGATTTTTCTAACTACCCTTCACTCCCATATACACTATATCCACTGTAACTAGGGCACTGGTTTCTTAGCAATTTGGTTTGGATCCATCTAAGGAAGGAGATTTAAAAATCCCTTCATTTCTACCATGACTCGATTCAAAACATCACGACACTGTTTATATCCAGTGAGGGTTTCCGGGCGATGACAGGGACAGGTCTGCCCAGGAAGCCGCTGCCGCTCCAGTTCATAGCCCTCAGGGCCAAGCCCCGGGTCCACGAAGAGCGGGACGTCCTGCGTCCCAGCGGCCAGACGCCCCACATGCGAACCGCGGGCCGCCCCAGTTCCGGGACCCGACAAACGCCCGCATGGGGCTGGGCGACCGCCCGGCCTCCGCTAGGAAAACAACCCCAGGGCCGGCGCGGCGCGGACCCCGCCGCCTCCCGGGTGCTTCCTCCCACGACCCCGCGCCCCGGCAGCACGGCGCAGGAGGCGCCCCTCGGGCCAAGGCTGTCCCCACCCCCGTCTCCGCCCAGCGCGCCCAGCTCCGGAATTGGGGATCCGGGCCGGCCGCCCGCCATCTGCATCTGCGCACTCACGTCCTCCATACTGCCCGCCGCCGGAGGCCGCAGCCCCGCCGCCCGAGGCCGCAGCCGGGTAGCCCGGCCTCCGCACCTGCGCCTCGCACCGCCTTCCGGGACCCGCCCCGGGGCCCGCCCCTCCCTGCCGATTAGCCGAGGCGCAGAGGGCGGGCCCCGCGGCCCGAGGCCTTCCTGGCCCCGCCGCCTCGCTTCTATTAGCCGATGCAGAGGGGGCGGCCCCGACACCTCGCTCCCGATTGGTCTATGCGGAAGGGGCGTGCCTCTTCCTGAAGACCAGCCTGGGGCCTCCGCTGCGGCTAGGACGGTCTGTGTTTCTGGGAGACCCCGCAACCTCTCCTTGCGTTCCAGGTTGGCGGAGATTTTGGCACTAAAGGATGCATTCCAAGTCCAAGAACTGAAATATTTTTAGTAGCCACTTGCTGCTTTGTAAAACATTAACTTTTCTCCGTCTTACTTAATTTTTGTTTGCAGCACTGCCCCATGCATAGAATCAGCGATAGAATCCTAGGTTCCCATTTATCGCTCAAAACACGAACAGAAGAAAGACTAATTTCTATGAGTATTTACAGATTCCACCAGTGGGACATGAGGCAATAAGAAATGTTTAGGACTTTTAAAAAATGGAACTACATTTTTATAACATTTTCTGAAAATACATGATAGTTGTGAAAATGTAAGTAAAATTTTCTGTTAATACTAATCCCCATAGGTAATGCTGATACTAGAATACATGAATACATACACTTCCATACTTTTAATGCGTATTTGTACATTGTGTACGGTGTAATCTTGTTCCTACCGTTGGTGAAATAAAATCGTTTAAATACCAGCAAAAGAGAAGATGCTGTAAGACTCCACCTGATCTTTAAAATCTCATGAAATTTTTAAATCTTTAAAATATCCTGAGGTTATATGAATTATTTCTTAAGAGCCTTGTCTAAACATGCATTTCCCCTCAACATTTTCTTTTTAAAATTTTCAAGCCTATGGAAATGTAGAAATGTTAGAGCAGGCAGATATCTAGCTAGTTATGAACAGAGAAAGGAGAGGACACAGACCAAACGGCAAGAATTGGGCAGAAAGAGAGACACAGGCCAAATGCAGGAAACTATACACCATGTAAGCACGAGGGGTCCCTAAGCAGAGAAGGAAAAGCAGGAACCTCTGGACTGATAAGTGGTCACACCTTTGGGGGTGATACACAGCCTGGAGGCCAGCAAATAAAGGTGAGAAAAGGCAGGTGTCCAAATGTACCCTTCTGCTCATTACAATAAAATTAGCCTTGCAGATAAGAAGTACCCATTATGCACTGATGCCATGACACTTCTGATCCAGACTAAATAAGGACAAAAATCCCTCCTTTCTTTGGAAAGGTGAAGTTGGGATAAAAATCAGGAAATACGATCCCAAACCCTTCCTTCCCTAATGAATATTCTGCCCGTTCATTTTTACACTCTATGTAACCAACTTGCCAAAGAAACTCAGGGCAGCCGCTTACCTGCCCGCTTTCCCCTTGGGTGTGCACTATCCATCCTTTAATAAATCCTCACTTTACTTCTGTTAACAACTGTGTCTTGTCTCTAAATTCTTTCTGGGATGGGAAAGAACCTGGAACATCAGTTACATCTACCAGCAACAGAAAGACTAGTAGAATGAACATCCACATTGATTCAACAGTTGTTAATATTATGCCAACAGTTGCTCTGTGTGAGGGCGCGCCCTTGTGTGCATGTCACACATTTTTTTAACTGAATCATCTAAAGGTTGAGGACGTAATGAAACTTCATTCCTGGATACTTCATTGTCTAAAAATAAGGACATTTTCCTACTTAACTACAAAATTATTATCACAAGAAAACTAATAGTAATTACATATTTACAAATCCATGGTAAAAGAATTTGCTAAATTGTCCCCCAAATGTCTTTTTTGCTGCTTCCCCCACTCCCCACAATCCCCCCATCTCCCACCCAATCAAGGGTCACACATGACATTTAGTTATTATGTCAAGACATGTATTTTAACAGGTGCAGTAAACTGGTTAAGCCAGGGCTCTGGAATTAGTCATGGAGCTTTGAATTCTGCATCTCATTAAGGCTGTGATCTTGGACACTTTATATAAGTTCTTTGGACTCAGTTTCCTCATTTGTAAAAATGAAACTATTACTATTTCCAATTTCAGAGAATTCCCCTCCTCCTCACCTGGCTTTTTCTTTATTTATTTTTACATACAGATACATATTTTTTTTCAGATTATTTTCCATTACAGCTCATTATAAGAAATTGAATATAGTTCCCTATGCTATACAGTAGGTCCTTGTTGTTTATCTACTTTATGTAGAGTAACATGTACCTATTAATTGCAAACTCCTAATCTATCCTTTCCCCCCACCCCCTGGTAACCACAGTTTGTCTTCTATGTCAGTGAGTCTATTTCTGGTTTGTAAATAAAATTTGTATCTTTTTTTTAGATTCCACCTATAAGCGACATCTTATTATGTTATTTGTCTTTCTGTGTCTGACTTAATTCGCTTAATATGATAATCTCTAGGTCCATTCATGTTGCTGCAAATGGCATTATTTTATTTTTTATGGCTGAGTAATATCCCATTGTGTGTGTGTGTGTGTGTGTGTGTGTGTGTGTGTGCGTGTGTGTGTGTATACCACATCTTCTTTATCCACTCATCTGTCAATGGACATTTAGGTTGTTTCCCTGTCTTGACTACTGTAAATAGTGCTCCTATGAACACTGAGGTGCATGTGTCTTTTTGAATTATAATTTTCCCCCAATATATGCCCAGGAGTGGGATTTCTGGATCACATGATAAGTCTATTTTTAGTTTTCTAAGGAAATTCCATACTGTCCTCGATAGTGGCTGCACCAATTTACATTCCCACCAACAGCGTAGGAGGGTTACTTTTTCTCCATACCCTCTCCAGCATCTATCATTTGTAGACTTTTTAAAAAATAAATATTTTATTTTTATTTTTTGGTGAGGGGAGGCAATTAGGTCTATTTATTTTTAAAGGAGATACTGAGGATTAAACCTAGAACCTTGTGCATACTAAGCATGCACTCTACCACTTGAACTACACCCTCCTCACTTGTAGACTTTTTAATGACAGCCATTTTTACTGGTGTGAGGTGATACTATAGTAGTTTTGATTTGCATTTCTCTCATAATTACTGATATTGAGCATCTTTTCATGTGCCTATTGACCATCTGGATGTCTTCTTTGGAGAAATGTCTGTTTAGGTCTTCTGCCCATTTTTTGATTGGATTGCATTTTTTTTTTATATTAAACTCTATGAGCTGTTTGTATATTTTGGAAATTAGTCCCTTGTTGGTCACATCATTTGCAAATATTTTCTCCCATTCTGTAGGTTGTCTTTTCATTTTGTTTATGGTAGCCTTAGATGTGCAAAAACTTTTAAGTTCAATTAGGCCCCATTTGTTTATTTTTGCTTTTATTTCCATTACTCTAGGATCTGGTTTGAAAAAAAAATATTGCTGAAATTTATGTCAGAGTGTTCTGCCTATGTTTCAGAGAAATTTTTGACAAAATGAAATATGCAGGTAATACCCTTACACAAGTACAGCGTGGTCCCTACAAAGCACTCAGCAAATAGTAGTCATATTTTTGTTTTAAAATTAAAAAAAAAAATTGGGGGGACAAAGATGATGGTGTACTTGTTAAGCTAAAGGGCTTGCTTAGTTTAGGGTAGAAATAATCTGAGATTACCCAGTATAAACCAGACGGGAGCAATGTTGTCAAAAAATAGATTTCTGAACTTCATGAGGTTTTATAGGAGCAGGTTGGTGGCGAGTGAGGTTGTCAGCCTAGGAGATGGGCTTCCATAGGGGACCTTGACTTCTGGGAGTTAGACTGAGTGGGTGAAAAGGGTGCTCTATGGATAATTAAAAGTGAATATTTAGAAGGGAGAAGTAGAACAAGATTTATCTTTACTTAACCATTTTGTTTAGGCCTAGACATGCAGGAGTAGGTGCTATGTTATGTTTACTGTGTCCAGCTCAAAAGTTAGAAATAAAGAGAAATATACACTTGCCACTAAAAGTCATCAATATCCATGCTCAATGAATATAATCAGAAACCACAGGTGAGGTGCAGGAATATGGTTCTGTGGAATTCTGTCCAAAATGCACCCTCCAAAAAATATTTTTATAGAACCAAAGCCTCAGTTAGTATGTATGGGGCATTAAAACTTAGTCATTATCAGGAAAGATGATTAAAATCTTATGTCTGCATAATGCTCTAATGGTAGTCAAAGCAATCTAAATAAATATAGCCCTGTAAAGAAATTATATTTGTAAAAATGCCTGACATTTCATTTTTGCAAGGTTAAAATATTTTTTGGTACAGATTATTGCACTTGTTTACCTATCAGGAGTAAGAGGAGAGAATCTTTCTTTCTGCCAAATGGTTCACCTGGTGAAGGTGCAGGTCTGAGGCATCGTCTCTCCTGTGAGTGTTGTCACCCTCAGCACAGTTGCCAGCAAAGTGCTCAGCCCTTATCACAGATATTAATGTGTTAAAATATCTCATTTTCCCCAACATCAAATAAAGTGTGTCTTTAACTCACTGTAACTTCCATTTGTTGATGAAAAATTAATCAGTCGATCTAAGAAAGAAATGGAAACTTTTAACTCAGGCCAACTTGAGGATTATAACCTGGGAACAATCTCTCAGAAAGTTCTGAGAACTGTCCCACCCACTAGAGGTCAAAGCACAGTTATGTAAGGTTTTAAGACAGAGGGCTGTATAGTAAATTATGTATTATTGACAGTTTACACAATCCAGGTCTATGTGTACCAAACGAGCAGTGGTCATGGGTCACAATGGTTTCTTACAAGATTAAGAAAGAATGTTATCCTTTAAGGAGTTATCTTGTTGGTGCTAAGAGAATGTTGCTCTTATGGTAAAGGAGGTATTTCTGCCAAAGGGGAGGTTTGGTCGATGCGTAATGCAGATACACAGTGGACAGTAGAGGAGAGAGAGGATGCCAAAGGCAGAGAAAATTTTTTTAATTTTTCTTGTCTTGTCATAAAATATATATTTTATTTTACATATTGTTCAGCCTAACATGTGTATCATGCAAACAATAGGTGTCTAATATTTAATATTGACTTTAAAGAGGGATCTCTTCATCTACTGATACTGATTTTAACTTGCCCTTTTAATCAAATTTTAGATTGAATTGGTCCAAGCTAGATCTTTTTACAATTCTCTTAAGTTTCCCTGTACCTCTATCAGGAATGCACATATTTCAAATTCTGGCTTTGGAATGCTTTATAGCTAAGTCTCTCTTAGATATCCAGAGATGTGTCACTGAAAATCTCCCTTTTAATGAATAGTCAAAAAAGTAAGTCAACAGTTATTTTAGTGCATCAAATTATTTTTGGTCTGTGTACTTTTTCTAGAAAGTTTTTTCTAGAAAGAAATTTAAGGATATTGCAAGCAATTAGAAATATTCCAGTTTCCATTTATTTGTTCTAGAAATGTTTGTGTCTATCAGACACAAATAGAATCCAGTTGTAACCAAATAGAGTCCAAATGTAACCAAACATTTCAAATTTGGGTTAGAAAGCTCTATCAGAGCTCCTCAGAATCCACAAAATTTGAGACTTATTATCCAGCACTTCCTCCCATGTTATTGATTTGTGTTCTCCAGGAGTTCTTGTTCCTGACATTTAAAAAACACACTTGTTTTTGAAGGCAGAAAAATTTTATTTTGGTTTCACTGACCAATTCGGGAGTGGGAGAACAAATTTGCTAAAACTTCCAAAAATAATTTGTCCTTGGATAGATACCAAACATGTGAAGTTTTAGACCAAAACCAAAATTTCTCTGAAAGTTTAGAAAAAAAAATTTACAGAAACTCAGGATGAAATGAATTTTGTAAACTTCATGGAAATCAAGACTACTGCTTAGTAATTTGAGAGCTAGTCTCATCAGATTTCTGCCCCTTCTTGATTCTACTCTAATGTTAAGTCCCAGGCTCTGCAATGCAGCCAGGTTACTCTTAGCATTTCCACGGAGGATTTCCTTATTTCAGAAATAACCAGAAGATGGGGCTTTCAGCTTTCTGCAGTGACATCTCATTTAATCAAGTTCTAGACATTTAAGAAGTAACAATTTTCTTCTGAAACACAATTCCAATTCTATGTGCTGAGGTATAAAACACATTTGAAAGTGTCTGCCAATAACTTATAAAATGATTATTTTGATTTTCCAATATTTAGAAAAGCTTGCAGCTTCAGTCTCTGAAGTTGTTTGAGAAGAAGTGAGATAGACCAGGATGTGTAATTTGCTGTTTATAGCATCTTTGTTAGTATAAGCTAGAGATAAATTTATCCTTTAAAGTAAGTGAAAATTAAATTACTTAGAATGTTAAAAAGGAGGAAAAACAGAAGACGAAAAGAAAGAATCTGTAAATTTGTACATGGACATACGCATGCCCTGCCTCTCTCTAAGAAGGATCCTAGGTGCAACATTGATGTGAACATGACAACTTATGAAGCCTTTACACATTTTTTTTGCATTCTTTTTTATTGAAGTATTGTCAGTTTACAATGTTGTGTCAATTTCTGAAACGCATTTACACATTTTGAAACAACATGTCTATTTTGGTCCTAATGACAATCCTCAGAAGTGGGGCTGTGCAATATTATTGCTTGCATTCTACAATGAAGAAAATTGGTAAGAGCATTTGAATGACTTTCCCAAGATCACCTGCTAATCACAGGGAAACTGGAGTCTAACTTCATGTTCAGCACTCCCTCATTCATTCATCAATTGATAATAACTAAAATCTTCAATGTAGGGCACTGATAGCCACCGCAGGAAACTAAAAAATCAGTAAGTCCTATGTTTCCTGTTTCTATTCCCTACTTCCTGGCTAGTCTTTGTAAATGCTGCTCTCAGATTTGTATTTTGGCTTAATTTCTACATGGACTGAGTACATTATACTCACATATGCCCATTAGACCCCAGCTTTCTCCTACTTATGCTCCAATACAGTGTTCTGGTCTCCAGCATCAGCCCAATTCTCCAGTATCTCCTGTCAAACCTTTCATATTTTCAGCTTCTTATTCTCAGAGTTGACAGTTGAAAAGTGTTCCTTGATGTTCTGATGTGTGCTTGAAGTAGAGCAGGAGAAAACACAGAAACTTTTGGAGAATAAAGAAATATTTCATTATGGATGAGGTGGTGACTGAGTTGTATTTCACAGAAAAAAAAAGTAGGAAAGGAGGGATATTTGGAATAAAAGGAAGGAGCAAGGCACTCAAATTAGAAGCCATAGTCTCCCACTCTAGGCTGAAGAGTAGCTCCCTAATCTGGCTTTAATTCAGTTTCGGGTGATAAGTTTCACCTTCACTCAGGAGACTTGCCCTTGAATGCACTGAATGCAAGCCTTTGTCTATATAGCCCTTCTAGGAGTAAAAATGTCCTAGTACTTTTTCAACTTGAACTTTATATTTCTTTTATATAAGTACTCCCTGGTTGATGGATTATTTAGTGAATGATGTTGGTAAAACCAGACAGACATTTAGAAGAAAATGAAACTGGATTGCTCTCACATTTTTAAGCCAAAATAAATTCCTAGAGGTTTAAAGATTTAAACATAAAAAAAAAAAAAATTACCACACATTCTAGAAAAAAGAACATTTTAATATAGTCTTGCAGTAAAGAAAGACTTTCCATGCATAACCCCAAACCCAGAAGCACCAGAGAAAAAAAGTATAATGAATTTGACTACATAAAAATTTGAAACTTCTGCATGGGGAAAAAAAAAAAGACAGTGTTAAGTTAAAATATAAATGCCAAATTCCAAATAACTAGAAATAACCTAAATATCTACTATTTGTGGAATAGGAAAATAAACTTTGGTGTCTATAATTAGGGTACTATCCAACAATTTATAAAATGAGATAGATCTGTATATGTTGGCCAAAAAAAGCAGCTCTATAATCTGGTGTGTTATAAAAGCAGGTTGCAAAATAATCATCATGCTATAAATTTTTTTCATGAGGAAAGAGTACACATATAATACAAAAATTTTTTTGATATGCAAATATATGCTATGAAGGTATACAGAGCTTGAGAAATTAATTAAAGAAAAGGAATAAAAGGCATTCAGATAGGGAAGAAAGTAGTAAAACTATCTCTACTCACAGAAAACATGATATTACATCTAGAAAACCTTAGGGAGTCCACAAAAAACACCATTAGAGCTTGTTTTCTTTTTTTAGTGGAGGATTGAACCCAGGAACCCAGGACCTCATGCACGCCAAACACCCACTCTACCACTGAGCTATATCCCATCCCCCACCATTAGAGCTAAGAAACAAATTCAGCAAAGTTTCAGGATACACAATCAGCTCACAAAAATTAGTTCCATTTCTATATACTGGCAACAAACACTACAAAATAAAAGAAATTATTAAAATAATTCCATTTACACTAGCATCAAAAAGAAGAAAATACTTAGAAATAAATTTAACCAAGGAGCTGCAAGACTTGTCACTGAAAACTAAAGAACATTGCTGAAAAGAATTAAAGAAAACCTAAATAAATGGAAAGACATCCCATGTTCACTGACTGCAAGAATACTGTTGAGATGATAATATTATCCAAAGTGATAAATAGTTTCAATTCAGTCACTAAATCCTGACAATGTTTTTTTCAGAAATGGAAAAACTTATCCTAAAAATCATATGGAACTTCAAGAGACCCAGCATAGACAAAATAGTCTTGAAAAAGAGCAAATTTGGAAGACTCATCCTTCCTGATTTCAATACTTGCTACAAAACTGTAGTAATCAAAACAGTGTGATGCTAGCATAAGGCTAGACATACAGACCAGTAGAATAAAACTGAAATCCCAGATATAAACCCACACATCTCTAATTTGATTTTCTACAAGGATGCCAAGATCATTCAATGAAAGAATGGTCTCTTCAACACATTGTGCTGGGAAAACTGAATATCCACACCATATTAAGAAATTACTCAAAATGGATTAAAATCTAAATTTAAGGGGTAAAATTGTAAAACTTTTGGAAGAAAATATAGAGTCAAATCTGCATGATTCTGCATTTGGCAGTTGTTCTTTTAAATATGACACCAAAAGCACAAACAAAAAAAAGATAAATTGGACTTCATTAAAATGAAAAACTTCTGTGCATCAAAAGGTGCTATCAAGAAAGTGAAAAGACAATCCACAGAATGAGAGATATTTGACACTCATGAATCTGATAAGGGTTTAATATCCAGAATATATAAAGAACTCCTACAACTCAACAACAGCAAAAAATAAAAAAACAAAAACAAAACACACACACACAACCAAAAACCCAAATAAAAAATGGGCGAAGGACTTCAACAGACATTTCTCCGAGGAAGATATACAAATAGCCGACAAACACATGAAAAAGTGCTCAACATCATTAGTCAGCAGAGGCAAATCAAAACCACAGTGAAATACCATGTCACTCCTACTATACTATGAAAAAATGGAAAATCTCAAATGTTGGCAACAATATGGGAAAATTGGAATCTCCATGCATTGCTGGTAGAAATGTAAAGCGATGTAGCTGACAACAGTTTGACAGTTCCTCAAAAAGCTAAACAGTGTTGCCATGACTCGGCAGTTACACTTCTAGGTATACACCCAAGCAGATTGAAAGCAGGCGCTCAGACAGGTGCTTGTCTGACAATGTCCCTTGCAGCATTGTTCACAATAGTCAAAAGGTGGAGGAGGGAGGGTCCAGCTCAGTGGTAGAGCATGTGCTTAGCATGCACAGGGTCCTGGGTTCAATCCCCAGTAGCTCCACTAAAAAATAAATAAATAAGTAAACCTAATTACCTCCCCTCAAAACAAACAAAGGTGAAACATTCCTTTTTCTTTTTCTTTCTTTCTTTTTTTGCAGTTCTCCATGTTTATTTTGGAATTATGGATAGGAAATATAAACATCATTAAATAGGATGAAAAGAAATAATAATAGTCTGCTTAAAGGCAAATAATGATTATATGTGCATGTACATATATATTTAAACTGTTTATGTACACATAGGATAAATATTACACATGAAGGGAGTCAGGGAACTTAAATCTCCTGTAATTTTTAGCTGGAATTACAATTTCTTGCCACTGAAATTAAGACCTTTGGCAGATGAGACTCTGAAAACACCACAAATGTAAACAAATGGAACCAAGAGTTTCAGAGCTGAGCTGTTCCTTTCAGGTGCATGGGGATAAACACAGGGCAGTCACACCATGCTCAAATACCCACCAAGTCCTCTGTTCACAATTCCATTTCTCGCCATTCCCATGCCAGTCCAGCCCAGTCCAGCCCCTGCCACCTGGCCTGAACCCTTCGGGTATCTCAGGGACACTAGGCTATCTCTGCAGAAGTGGGGTTGTGAAGGCCAGGCCTCTCTCTTCCAGCACCTCTCCTCACTCACAACCCAAGTGTCCATCAACAGATGACTTGGATAAGTAAAATGTGGTCCTTACACACAATGGAATATTATCCAGCCATCAAAAGGAATGATGTTCTGATACATGCTACAACATGGATGAACCTTGAAAATATTATGCTAAGAGAAATAAGCCAGATACAAAAGGACAAGTATTATATGATTCCACTTACACAAGACATCTAGAACAGGCAAGTTTATAGAGAAAGAAAGTACATTAGAGGTTACAAAGGGCCTGGGGAAAGGAGGAAGTGAGGAATTATTTATTGTTTAACGGGTAAAGATTTTTGTTTGGGGAAATGAAAAATTTGGGAAATAAATAATGGTGATGGCTGCATAGCATTGCAAAAGTAGTTAATGCCACTGAATTGTAAACTTAAAAATGAGGAACACGGCAAATGACATGTTAGAAATATGTTATCACAATAAAAATATAGTTTAAAAAAGTCTGGAATACACACACAAAACTGCTCACTGTGTAATTATGAATCATTGCATGATTCTAACTCACATGATAAAGAGCTAATGTTTTCTTGGGGGGAGATAATTAGGTTTATTTAATTAATTTATTTGTTTTATTTTAATGAAGGTACTGGAGATTGAACCCAGGACCACGTGCATGCTAAGCATGAATTGTACCACTTAGCTACACCCTCCCTCCCACACCCATAAATTTTAAAATGCAAATTAAAACAACAAAAGAGGCCATTTTACTTATCAGATTGACAAAGATGAAAAGTATGGGTGAGATCACACACTGTTAGAGACAGTTAGAGTGATGTGAAATATCGCACCATTCCGAGAACAATTTGGCCAAATCTTTCTAGCCTGCCGAATCAAAATTTATCCTACTTTTAAATATTCATATTTTTTGTTTGTTTGTTTTGTTTTAACAATATAACATTTTTTATTGATTTATAATCATTTTACAATGTTGTGTCTAAATATTCATCTTTTGACTCTAGGGCTATTTCCTACTGTTATACTAGAAAAGAGAAAGATATTTGTTTATCGACATTTGTTGGAACATTGCTTCTAAACTCCTCTCTTCGTTAAATACAGTAACAATTGAACATCATTAGTAGACGACTAATTAAATAAAATATTGCACCAATGAAACTTACCATTAAAAAGCATAGGGGTTGATCTGTATGTGCTGATCTTTATGTGCTACAGAATGATATGGCTAAGTTAAAAATTTTTAATTTGCAGTCATATATATATATGTATATATATATTTCCAGCATGATTACCTCTGCTGAGTAGGGCTGAGGATGTTGAAGAATGTTTTCTTTCCAGGTTAAATTTTTCCACACTTTGAAATGTTTACACTTAATTTTGCTTTTGTTGTTGTTTTTTTCTTTTTTTTCTTTTTTCTTTTTTCAATTTTTTTGGTTTTTCTTTTTTATTTTCTTTTTTCTTTTTCTTTTTCTTTTTGTTTCTGTTTACACTTTTAATTTTTTTTAATATAGTTTTTGAGCTTCTTTTTTTTCTTTTTTTTGTTGGGAGGGGATACACTTAATTTTTAAACATTTAATTAAACAGGTAATTCATGACTATACCATAAGCAGTTTGGCTTGTGTATTCTTGCAGACATTTTTCTGTATACTTTTATAACATACATTTGCATTTGGTTTTTCTATTACACATACATTTTTCATGAATAAAATTATATCACAATTATTTTTTCTATGTTGTAGAGCTGAGTTTTTCTGGATAATGTATATAGATGCACTTCATTTTTTTAAAAAATTGTTGAATAGGATACTAATTATGAATATCAAAGTTTATTTAACTTAAATAACATGTGTCCTTATATACATCCTCAAGTAATATATATCCTCAAATAATAATGTCCTCAAATAATGGATACTTAGCTTGATTTCAGTTATTTGATGTTTCAAACAATGCAATAAAGGAACATTTGTCTACTTCCTTCTTTAAATACACCTGTGCCTCTTGGTGCATTTTCTGTAACAGTTCTGTTATTTTTACCATAAAAAATAGCTTGAAAAAGAATTATGCTTTGTAAGTCTAATAGACATAAATTTGGAAAGGTTTAGACATAAATATCCAACAATATAAATAGAATATATATTTAAAAGATGAAGTTGTTTCTCTATGCATCATTGCAAAGTAGCCAAGACAAATAAAATGGGGGGAAAATGACTTAAAAACCCACCTCATAGTGTGCATGCCTGTAACATGGTTTGAATTAAATGTAGTGAATCAAAGATGGGAAATTGTAGCTGAAGAAATTAAGAAGAATAAAGAAATAAGGAGAATAAATAATAATGAGAACGTGGGGAGGAATCCTCCAGGCCTGCAGACAAGGGCAGTGGTAGAGCGAGGGCTTCCTCAGCCCTGATCAGGGTCCAGCTGCGGAGGAAGACGCACTGATGCTCCCCTGCCCCTTAATGCTCCTTGACCGATGGCTCCTCTTCTTTTCCTAACCTCAGCTTTCCTCCAGACACTTGAAAGTAACCAGCCTGAATTTCTATCCTTTTCTCATACTTTTTAACACATTTTAAATCGACCCTTATCCTTTAGTGAGTGAGAAATTAGCGACGTTTAAAGCAGACATTTAGAGTGTAGAAGGTTAAAAAGATGAAAGCTTTTCTCATCTCTTTAGATCCCAGTTCACCCCGTTTTGGGGTCTGACTTCCAAATATAATAATATTCTGTAATCACCAAGAGTTTCAGGGTTATGCCTAATCCTCGCCACCCCGACCCCTGCCTAAACTTCAGATGCTGTAAAGTGTAATCCACACACCCAACCCAGAACTGACCGTGCAACAAGTGGTGGTTAAATTGAACTCATACAGAAATGAGGGAGAAGGTGTAAAAACAGGATGCCAGTGGAAGGTGGGGGGTGGGAATACATAGGCTCAGGAAGGATGGGATAGAAGGAGAGATGTGGGGAGGAGGAGGAGGAGAGAGAGGGATGGGGAATTACAGAAAAGAATGCTGGTGGCAGGTGAGCAGAGGTACAGAAAAGCAGTGGGGAGAGGCCAGCTGCATGGTGACAGGGTCCTGGCCTGGCCTCCTGCAATGGGCCACCAGCAGCAGCCGTTTCCTGTATTGCCGCAAAACTGGCCTCTATACCTGGAAAACCAGATTAAGATTCAGAGGCAGAGTTTTGGGAGAATCAGAAAAGAACAGCTATATTGCTTTGCCAGGCAAAGGGGAGTTACAGTGGCTAATGCCTTAAAGACTGTGAATCCCTCTTGGGGTTGTGGTCTTGAAGATTTATAGAAAAACTGGATGGAACAGAAAAGGTGATAACAGTCAGGGTGTTTCATTCCTCTTAACCTTAATGAATCCTCCTGGTGTCACGGAGGAACTCTGGAGGGTCTGTCCATTCTTCTTAAATTATCAGTCCGTTACCTCCTTCCTGGAGCATAGCCTCTGGATTAAAGGTATTCTCAGTAAAGCATGTATAGGAGGGGAGAGCATAAGGGAAGAGTCTGTAAGGCAGTAAAAGCAAGCTTCAGGACTTCTCAGTCCGAATGAATCAGCAACCAGGTTTAGCATCAGGGAAGCCAGTTTGTTAGTTTGTTTTCCACTCTACCTCGCCTGGACAGGTTTCTGCGGATCCTGCCCACGCCCTGCATTCCTACTCTTAGAATCCCCTAGGTCTGTGGCAGATTCACTGCCCAGAAGAGTTAAATCCCAAGGGCAATTTTGGGCTCTCCTAATAGCCTGCAAGTGTGGGGAAGGGGCAGCCACTTCTCAGGCACCTCCCCCACAATGCTGCACCCCAAGACTTAGAGATTAAGCAAAGCATTTTTGCCTCAAGTTTTCATGTGTGAGTAAAGAAGTCTTTCAGGATGTCTACAAAACATACTTCCTTTGATTCCAAATTATATTCCATACATCATTTCTGCCTTCCATCCCCAAATGCTGGGACACTGTCTCCTTGATTTAAGGGGTCCTTTTCCCCTGAGGACACTTCTCGCATCAGCCTGTCTGCCCTCCTCTCAGAGGCACTGCGGTGTCGAGGAAAGAGCCTGGGAGTCAGAAAACACAGCTTGAAATCCAGTTCTACAACTTTCCCTCAGAGCCTTACTTTCCTCATCTCTAAAACGGACAAAATTATATTGTCTCATAAGGTGCCGTAAGGATCAAATCACATGTGAAATCTCGACATGGGACTGGGCACAAATGAGGAACTTTTGACCTGTTGCTTCCTTCCTGTCTCCCCCTCGCCCTTCCCACTTCTCTTTCCTGTGAACTGCTGGAGGGGGGCCAGGGGCACGGGGATCTCTCTGTGTGTATCCAGCACAGCAACGCACATCATTAAGTCCTTTGCAAATGCTTTTTGATTAAGTTCAGCACGATCATAGCAGGAGAAAAGCACTTTGCTCAATCACCCTGATTGGATGTTTTTCCTTGGCAGAAACTCAGATGGCACTAATGCTAAATTCAGAGTGTGGTTTTGGCAAATCACATAATGATACTTCGATTCATTGCTCCCGAGGTGGGATGAGACTTCTCACACCTGCCTCACAACTTTGTTTCTGTGCCGCTGAGCAGTCAGACATCTAGAATTTGAGGTCCTGCCCTTTGTCGATAACACAGTTTTGTAAGACAGAAGCAGAGAGATTAAGTGGAGGCTGGTCAGAGTGTCTGAGGACGTGGTCCATCACCTGTTCACCATGCCCGCCTCCAAAGGTCAGGAAGAGAGGGCCAGCTGGAGGAGAGGAGGCTTTCAGTAGGAACCCAAGTGTTAGCTGGGGCCTCCCGGCCTTTCTCCCTTCACTGATTGCTGCAAGAACCCAATTTACACCAGGTGTTTGCGGACTGTAGAATTTTGTAGGGATCTGGGGAGGTGTGGAGCTTTCTGCCATCTTCAGGCTCAGCCCTTTTCCCTCCTCCTTGCTCCATGCATACCCTGGTTGCATCTTGTGTTGCACTCGGAACTGTAAGCTGTCCAGCAGATGGAACTGACTGGCTTCACTACAGCTGAGCGATCTGGTTGCAAGTTCCCGGGACCACACCTGCATTTAGAGGTGCAGTTCTCATCCAGTCCACTGAGCAGTGCTGCTCCTCCACTAGGAGGATGGACAGTGGCCTCTTAGAGTGTAATCTTTCTCAGCAAGTGGATAAGTACGTAGTGTTTCTGGCTAAGTGCTTAAAGATAGATGGTTGTTTCCGTTTCATATATGAAGAGGCTCTTTAGTGGGTACTGTGAACGAAAATACTGCAATGTGAGTGAAAATACTGCAAACATATCAGTAAACAAAGAATGCTGAAACCAAGTCACCAGCGGCTGCCGCCACCCCCCAGTGGGGACAGGCCTGCAGCCCAGCCCCTGCAGCCACTTATAATGGTGTACACTGAGCAGATTCAGAATAAGAAAGGACAGGATACTGGCCCTAGATGGCTAGGTGCTTGTCAAAGGAATGAATTCAATGAGCCCAAAGGTTTGCTCCCTCCCATACATAGAAAAGCACTAAATTCTTTAACTTGAGATGTCTGGTTTTCTTTAGATAACAAGTATCTTTTATTGTTCCAACTACCTGGTCTTTGTTGTAAAGCTCCTATATATCCTAGCTCCTCCCCTACCTCTTCGGAGCAGCCCCTCAGAGCCATCTGAGAGGTTGTCATCTCGGCTCGAGTCCTCCCACCAAATAAAACATAACTTTTAACTTTTAGGCTGCACGTTTATTTCAGTCAACAGTACTAAATAAATCAGGTGAGCTATTATTTGAAATAGCACTTAGGCATTGTGTTAGGAGGTTGACATATTGGAATATCTAAAGACAGTCTTAAAATGTGAGACCTTAATTAGTGTGTCTCAACTATGATGATCATTGTCTTTTTCATCATCACTAAGGCTAGAGCGTTTGGTTCTGCATCAAGATGTTTTGTGTACCTGGATCAGTTTCTCCAATAAAAGAATTAGAGGCATTTTGGCATGGTAGTTGAGAGATTTTTTTTTTTCTGTATTATATCATCAACGAATTTTATTATATCATGTTCTAATTTATTTATTTATTTCATGATTTTTTTCAGTTTTATTGAGGTATAATTGACAAGTAAAATGAAAAGATATTTAAAATGTACAGCACACTATGTTTAACTTAAACATGTATTATCCACTGTGGCCAACTTTATTGTTGCTATTGTTTGTTTTAGTTTTTCTTAATTCTTATTGATATTTAATTCACATACCATAACACCATTTAAAGTGGATAATTCAGTGATATTAAAAATACATGTTTACAAGTTTACTGAGAATGAAAAATACTTCAAACCACATCAGTAAACAAAGAATGCTGAAGCCATCAAGTCATCAGCGGCTGCTGCCACCCCCCAGTGAAGACAAGCCTGCAGCCTGGCCACTGCAGCCACTCACAATGGTGCACCCTGAGGGGACTCAGAATAAGAAAGGACAGGATACTGGCCCTAGATAGCTAGGTGCTTGTCAAAGGAATGAATCCAATGAACCCAAATATTTGCCTCCTCCCATACATAGAAAAGCACTAAATTCTTTAACTTGAGATGTCTGGTTTTCTTTAGATAACAAGTAATCTTTCATTGTTCAAACTACCTGGTCTTTGTTGTAAAGCTTCTATATATCCTGGGTCCTCCCCTACCTCTTCAGAGCAGTCCCTCAGAGCCATCTGAGAGGCTGTCATCCCAGCTCGAGTCCTCCCGCCAAATAAAACATAACGCTCAACTTTTAGGCTGCACATTTATTTCAGTAGACATTGCTGCTATCTAATTCCAGAATGTTTTCATCACCCCAAATGGGGAATATTTCAATAGTATGTCTCAAAACATGCCTTTACTTTAATATAAGATTATACCTAGAAAAATGATTAATTGGAATGCCCTTTAGAAGATTTCGAATTCTTTTGAGTAAGAGGAATAGCCAAGGCAATCATACAATAACATCTTCCTGCAATTAAACTGATCACATTTACTAATTGAACTGATCACATTTACAGTTAAATTGATTACATTTACAAGAACACTATGATAGTAAATGGTTTGCAAGCGTTTTGCTAAAGAAAAGATAGCAGATGGAGTAAGGGCAGTAGGGGAGGAAATACATCCTTTCCTCACCAGTTTAAAATAATCAGCATGCTCTTTATTCTCAGGTAGGGTGGTTTAAAAAAAAAAAAAAAAAAGAATGTGGGTGGTTGTGTTATTTAGAATTCTCTTGCCTGCAAACCAGCAAGTAGAAACCAGCCCTGGCCAGCACTAAGAAGAGAGCTGGAGACAGAGATGGGGGTAGGGAGAGGGAGGAAAGGAGAAAGGGAGAGAAAGAGAGAGGGAAAACTTGAGAGAGTTTATTATAAAGAGGTGGGGATGCCTGCCAGTGAACTGGAGCTAGGTTGCCTGCAGCATCCTAATGAAACAAGGGAAATATTTTGCACCATTTTTCTCTACTCGCTGACCAACTTTCTCTGTTTCCCAAGCCACATGGCAGAAAACCTGGCTCCCAAAACATTCCAAATTTTTATTAGCCTAGAGGTCCATCCACCTGGTGAAAGAATTTTCTGATTCCCAAGGATTGGGATTGGCCAAGTTTTGGACAGCTGTCCACAGCAGAACCAATCTGTCAATGATAATTTAGATAGACTTCAGGGTAAGAAAAGCAGGAAAGAGTTGCCTCAAGAAGAGAAATTTGGGAAATCAAATCGGGTATCACTAGTGGGGGAGGGTATAGCTCAGTGGTAGAATGCATGGTTAGCACGCACACGGTCCTGGGTTCAATCTCCAGGACCCCCATTAAATAAATAAATCTAATTATCTCCCCGCTCCAAAAAAAAAAGTTTTCACTACAGTGATCTTTATGGTCTCCTCTATCTAAACAGGATTGTTTCTGTTTGAAATTTCTGCAGTTCCCTACCCTTACTGCCACTAGCCATAATAAAAGAAATAAACCCACCGCCTTGTTTGAAAATGAATTACAGTCATCACTTCTAACCTCCAATGTCTATTTCCAACTTGAAGAAAGAGGTGGCACTTAACCCTACATGGTAGAAAACTGTGGAGTCTATTCAGCCTAGCCTTTCAGTGAGCTGCAGTGAAGACTGACTCAGGAGAAGATAAGGAAGCCTCTGTTCCTGGCACACTCTCAGATATCCACGAGAGCTTTCCACCTCAGCATTTAAATAATGAAGAGCTGCTGGGAGTTGAAACCAAGTGCTTCTGTTACCCGGCTATAGCTTGAAAGGAAACAAAACAAAACCCTCTTAAGATGTTGCAGAAAGCAGTTATTTCTGGGATTCTGATAATAATACTTGAAAATAGGATCTGTGAATGGCATTTTGCCTTCAAAAGGGTTTAAAAAGCATTATATGAAAAACAAATGGCCAATAAAAAATTTGTATGTACAGCCTCACTAGTGAAAAAAAAAAAAGAAAAGGAAAGCAGAAACCATTGTTTTGGTCAGCAATTTGCCAATGAATTTAAGAAAATGATCACTGTTCATTTACTGATGGAGGTGTGATAAAACAGACACCATCAGGATCTGACGATGGGGTGAAAATTGGCAGACTTTCTAGAGGTAAATCTGGTTGTCTGTATTAAGGGAATTTTTAGAAGATTTTTTGGGGTAATTAGGTTTATTTATTTATGTATTTATTTATTTTATTATAATCTTTTTTCTAGTTTTTTGGGGGAGAGGAGGTAATTAGGTTTATTTTTTAATTTATTTTTAGAGGAGGTACTGGGACCAGGACCTCAGGCAAGCTAAGCACACACTCTACCACTGAGCTCTACCCTACCCCTTGTTTGTTTTATTTCTCCCCCTTTCAAGTTTTTTTTTTTTAAGGTTTTTTTTAAAGGAATTTCACCCCAACACACACACAAATACATGCATTCAAATGTGTTCAGTGTGACATTTTTTGAATAATAAATGTCAAAGAGAAAGAAAAAAAGTTAAAATATCAAGTATGAGATTAAATGACTAAGTAAACTAAGGCTTACCAACACAATAGACTATTATGCAAGTGCTTTAACTGATGCACAGATATTAATCTCTCTCCATATTTAGAGAAAATTGATAATTCTCAGATGTTCAATAGTGCATTGAACTACTAACACATGATGTTGAACAAATGATAAATGTACTATTTGATAAATGCAGTAAAGAATGTCCATAGGTTAGAGTCTGGACAAAAACTATAATATAATGTCAAGTGAAAAAACTAGGATTCAGTTTCTTACATTCATACACACATGTATACAGAAAACAAAAGCAAGGAATTGCTCCACCATTTTAATAATGGCTATCTCCCAAAGTCAAGTATGAATTTTACTTTTAAAGTTCATTCTTTATATTTTATGGATTTTCTAATTTTGTATATAGCTCATATGTATTAGTTTTATAATAAATATATTAAAATTGAAATGCTGTTCAGCTGCTTTCTAAGGGTTCTCTTTTTTTTTTAAATTTTTTATTGACGTGTAGTTGATTTACAGTGTTAGTTTCTGGTGTACAGCAAAGTGATTCAGTTTTACATATACATGCATATATATTTTTTCTTTTCAGATTCTTTTCCATTGTATGTTATTACAAGAAATTGAATATAGTTCCCTGTGCTATACAGTAGTACAGATCCTCTTTGATAGCACTATTGATGGTATCTTCTAGAACGTATCAAAGGCTGTCTTCTCTGCCTGACTGTTGAGTTCTAAGTTTTCCCCACTTCTGCCTTTCCTTACCCCATTCCCTCAGAACCACAGTGCCCTAGTGCCTCAGATGCCATCCAACCCTGTGCCCCACACCCACGTTTCTGTCCTTATGCACTAAGTATTAATAATACTGAAGTGGCAAGGAAGGGGACAGGGCACAACCATTGAAGGAATGACACATCCATTGAGGACAGGACACACTGGTTAGAACCAAGATGGCAGAAGATTTGACTTCCTGTAGTCCTTGAGCCACATGGCACAGCCACAGGGCCATGACAGTGCCTAGGCTGGTCATAAAGGATCAAAAAGTGGGAGAGGGCATTTCCTGGAAATCCTCTCCCCTTCCCCAAAGTAGTTGGAATAATCCTGCTCATTAGCATATGAAATTACTGAGCCCACAAAACCTAACAACTGTGCACCTCGTGGTCACTCTCACTCTGTCGCTCTCTCTTGCCTTCTGAGACAGCCTGCACTCTATGGAGTATGTATCTGCTTTTACTTTAAACTAAACATCCCACAGCTCTCGGCTTCTCTCCCTCTCACCTTTCTGAGATGGCTCACATTCTGCCTATGGAGCGTGTATCTCCTAAGCCGCTCTCCCTTCTGAGAGAGACAGACCCCACTCTGTCTGTGGAGTGTGCATCTCTAAATAAACCTGCTTTCACTTTACCACGCCTTGCTCTTGAATTCTTTCCTGGGCGAAACAAGAACCTATTTTCCCCCAACAATACTGGCTATTTATTAAGCACTTACCAAATGGCAGGCACTTGCTTTTACAAGGCATTATCTCATGTAACTCTTACAATAACACTATGAGACAGCTAATTTAGAGGGGAAATTACAGCTCCAAAAAGTTAAGCAACTTCCCTAAGCTCACACACAGCTAGAGGGTGTTGGGACCAGATTTCAAACCCAGGTCTGTTTTGACTCAAAGGCAACGTGTCACTAGAAATGATCTGGTCTGTCCCCAACAGCTGACCACTTCCTGCAGACCCCTCATAAGACCCTTCTCCCTCACCTCGCTGCCCCCAACTCCAACCTTACACTTACGTGTCATGTGACCAGCATTGCCAATCTTGGACCTGATTAGTAATTACCAATCCCCCTTTAAAGCCATACTTGAACCCTGAATTTTTCTTTGCCCCAGATTTTTCCCATCAGACTTTTGGGGACCACCATGTTTCCTACCTTTCCCTCACTTTACTTCGTCTGTTTCTTCTTAAAACTTGTTTTTTGCACCTAACATGGTGCTATGCATTTAATTTGAGGTTTCTTCAATTAAATTCAATCTTTTTTTCCTACCAATTGTCATGACATTATTATGTTACTGTCTTGCTGGGTTACAGTTTTCCTATGGCTTTACTAACTATCTTTCCTCCCAGCAACTTGGCATTTATCCCCACTAAAATCTCATCACCAGTGATTTCCTGATTACTGAATAATTGAAATCTTTTTTTTTTTTTTTTTTTGGCATATTCTCCTCGTTTTTGGTCTGCTGGCTCATTTAACAGCACTTCTGTCTCAGTTTACCTCAGCCTGAGATTTGGGCTACTTTGTTCTCTTCTTTCCTTCTCCTGTTCTCTCCTTCTCTCTCCTTCACTAACCTTTCTCCTATTCTTTCGTTGTGAGCTGTCTCTCAAACTTGATCCTCGGCTTTGTCTTTTCTCCCTTTTATAATCATCTTTAGAATGAAGTAATTCCAACACCCTGCCTTTCTCCAATAGCCTCTTCACAGCCAGAATGAGTGCTTTTCAGCCTAGGACTTGCCTCCATTTAATAAATGGGGTGGGTCAGCTTAGTGGTCAAGCGTGGTCAAGCATACTTAGCATGGGCAAGGTCCTGGGTTCAATCCCCAGTACCTCCAAAAAATTTTTTTTAAAAAAAGAAGTTAGCAAAAGCAAAAAGGATGTCTGCTATGAATCCAAAGTTTACCAGGCATGTTCCATTAGGCAGTATTCCACAGACTTGCAGATCTTGTCGGGTAGACAAATGACTCCTATTTCTTCCTTCTACTTTGGTTAATGCTCTGTTGCTAAAACCTTCCCTACCTGCTCCATCTCTCCTGCTGGTCGGAGAGCCCTCTCTGGCTGCTACTAGGTGGACCTCTCCAGTGTTTCTCAGGCCTGGGCAATTCTCTAGGTTCCCAATTGTCATGACCACCTAACTAAATAAATGGCTTTCATATATAAAGAACTAGCACCCACTTTTCACTTTTCTCCAAATTTATACTACTAACTCCTTATAAGAGATTTTCACTTGATTATTGACACCTAAGACCTTACATGCCAGTAATTGGCTGAGTCATTTTTACCCATGTTGTCAACATCTCCACTGGTTCCTAGCATCACTGCCAGCCCGGCATACTTAGTATCAAATCTTGGACTTTATCTTTTGACCCCTTCTTCATTCTTCATTCACGGTCCAAATGGCTCTTCTTTCCAGGGTCTCAAAAACTTTCTGTGCTTTATATTTCTGATTCTCATCATCTTTTGTTGTATCGCCCCACCCTCCTTGTTTCTAATACACCACTCTTCCATTTCCTCTTAGGCTGAATTCTTCAAATAATTTCCCTTAAACACAGTTTTCATCATGGCATTTCCCCTTTCAAAGTTCTGCAGTGGCATTTGGAAAAGCCTAATCATGACAAATAAAAAACTCTCCAGCGAAATCAACACTGCTCATTCACTCCTCTCTACATCGGTTCCCCAAGCTTATTTTATATCACGTTCTGCTCCAGTTCTTTAGCTCCATCCCAAACTATCTGAGTTCCTTCTTTTGTACTAATTCATAAGTCTGGCTCCAGGAAAGGTCAAATACATTAATTATCTCCATCTGAGAGGTCACTGTGGCGAACACTGGAGTCAGCAGTCAGAGATTTGCATCCCAGCTCTGCCATTCACTCATGTGACCTTGTTGAAGCAACTCCCTTCATCTGTTTCCCACTTATAAAATAAGATCAAAAGGACCAGCCCTGCATTTGCTGTGAGAACCCCTGAGTTAATGTATGAGAAAGTGTTTTATCAACCTCCAGGCAATGTAGGAGAACAAGGGAGCCCAGTGAAAGGGACGGCTAAATTTCCAGGAAGCTGCTGCCATCCCCTCTTTGATGTGATCTGATTTTGACCGGAGAAGCATGTATCAAATAATTTTTTGTAAATTTAAAAGTGTTAATTTAAAAAACCCAAATTCCTGGGAGGAGGGTATAACTCAGTGGTGGAGCACATGCTTAGCATGAGTGAGGTCCTGGGTTCAATCCCTAGTACCTCTATTCAAAAAAAAAAAAAAAAAAATCACCAAAAAACTCCTTAATAAAAACACCTGACTTGCAGATGTCACTGTGCTTGGTTCCTGCCTTTTAGCTGAGAATCTGTTTTCTGCTCAGCATCTTGGTTCAGCATGACAAGCAAATTTTTGGCTCCTTAAAAGCTGGCAAGCCATACTCTTGTCCCTGAAGATATTTAAATCTTTCTTGGCACATGATGGTTTCCTCTTGAGTGTTAAAATGAAATGATGCCTTCCAGACTTTCTGAAATAGACCTGTAAGAAAGATGTGTGATGCTCTCATTTTGACAAAATGATCTTCATAAATCACAGATGTAATGGGCTGTGGTCAAGTCAACAGCCCTGCAGGATCTCTCAGATCTCCTGCTTTGCTTTTCGATTCCAATTATTTAGATAATCTTTCTACCCCTCACTTCCTTCTCTTTCTTAGTGTTAATTAACCAAGGCTGTTTCCCTGATGTTTTTTCTCTGTTATTTTCCCAGGGCTTGCATTTTTTTCCTGGTAGTTCTGACAGACCATCTGTCAAAATTTTGCTGGTTTCACAGCAGTTTCATGCTTTTGTTTTTTTCCCTCTCTCTCTTTTTAAAACTGCTCAAATTATACACAAATAAATTCTCATTGCAAAAGGTTCAAACAATACAGAAGTTCGTAGAGTAGTATTTTGGGTTTTTAGTCCCCTGCTCCCCTTCCTAGTTCCCTCTATAGAGGTAACTGCCACTGTTACAGTTTGGTGGGTATCTGTCTTAGTTGGGGGTCCTCAGAGAAACAGAACCCACAGGATATACATAGACAGAGCTAGAGATATAGATAGAAAAGATTTATTATAGGAATTGGTTCCTGTGGTTATGGATGCCAAGGTGTCCCACAATCTGCCATCTGCAAGCTGGAGAACAGGAAAGCTGGTGCTGCCCTTCAGTCCAAGTCTGAAGGCCTGAGAATGGGGGTCTCAGGGATGATGGTGTAAGTTCCAGTCTGAGTCCAGAAGTCCAAGAACCAGGAGCACTGAGGTCTGTGGACAGGAGAAGGTGGATGTCTTAGCTTGAACAGAGAGATCAAATTCACCCTCCCCTCACCTTGTTGTTGTAGTCATCCCACAATGGGTTGGATGATGCCCACTCACCTTCCTGAGGGCGATCTTCTTCACTCTATCCACTGATTCGAATGCTAATCTCTTCCAGAGACACCCTGACAGCCACACCTAGAAATAGTGTTTTACCAGCTACCTGGTCATCCCTTAGCCTGGTCAAGTTGACACATAACATTCACCATCAGTGTCCTTCACTTCTCTTTGTATATATGTAGGCCGTGGACATACACATCATCTGCACAATAGATCTATGATACACTTCTTTTTTAATTTTTTTTCTAGTTGAGGTAGAGTTGATGTACAAGATTATATAAGTTTCAGGTGTACAAAAGGGTGAGTCACAATTTTTAAGAAGTATTTATCTTATTTATTTTTTTGTTTTTGGGGGTAGGTAATTAGGTTTATTTATTTACTTGTTTATTTTAATGGAGGTACTGGGGATTGAACCCAGGACCTCATGCATGCTAAGCACGTGCTCTACCACTGAGCTTTACCCTCCCCCGCCCGTGATTCACAATTTTTAAAGGTTATATTCCACTTATAATTATTGTAAAACATTGTCTACATTCCCTGTGCTGTGCACTATATCCTTGTGAGCTTATTTATTTTATACACAGTAGTTTGTACTTCTTAATCCCCTACTCCTACCTTGCCCACCCTCCTTTCCTCTTCCCGCTTGTAACCACTGGTTTGTTCTCTATATCTGTGTATGTTTCTTTTTTTTTATTATATTCACTAGTTTGTTTTATTTTTTAGATTCCACATATAAATGATATCATACAGTATTTGTCTTTCTGTATCTGACTTATTCACTTAGCATAATGCTATCTGAGTCCATCCATGTTGTTGCAAGTGGCAAAATTTCATTCTTTTCAATGACTGAGTAGTAGTCTGCTGTATATTCATACATACCACATCTTCTTTATCCATTCGTCTGGTGATGGACTCTTAGGTTGCTTCCATTTCCCGGCAATTGTAAATGTCTATTCAGGTTTTATGCCTATTTTTGATTGATTTTTTTTAATATTGAGTTGTATGACCTGTTTATATATTTTGGATATTAACCCCTTATAAGTCATATCATTTGTAAATGTTTTCTCTCATTCAGTAGGTTGTCTTTTCATTTTGTTGATGGTTTCCTTTGCTGTGCGAAACTTTTTAGGTTTAATTGGGTTCCATTTGTTTATTTTTGCTTTGGTTTCCTTTGCTTTAGAAGACAGATCCAAAAAGCATTGCTATGATTTATGTCAAAGATTGTTCTACCTATATTCTCTTCTAGGAGTTTTATTGTGTCATGTCTTATATTTAGGTCTTAATCCAATTAGAGTTTATTTTTGTATATGGTATGAGAAAATGTTCTAATTTCACTGTTTTACAGGTGGCTGTCCAATTTTCTGAGCACCACTTACTGAAGAGACTGTCTTTTCTTCGTTGTATATTCTTGCCTCCCTTGTCATGGATTAACTGACCATAAGAACATGGGTTTATTTTTGGGCTCTTTACTCTATTCCATTGACCCATGTGTCTGTTTTAACGATGCACTTCTTTTTAAAGTTAATAATCTTACAGAACATTTTGTGTCAGTACACATGTGTTTACCTCATTCTTTGATAACTATACAGTGTTCTATTCATGAATATGTCATCATTCCTTTATCACCCGCCTATTGTTGAATGTTTTTTAACGTGGGAAACTGTTTCAGTAAAATACCCTTGAACCTAGGTACATATAAGCATGTATCTGTAGCATAAATACCTAGAAGAATTGCTAAGTTAGATGGATTCATTAGAATATAACTTGATACACGGAGGGATATATATACACATACATATATGTATATACATACACATTTGTACATATAGTGAGCACTCAAAAATATTTATTAAATTGAATTGAAATAGTATCTGCATTTTTAATGTAAGACCCACTATAATAAGAAATTACAGGAGGAAAACATGTTTAACATCATAAATTATGAAAAAGCATTTGATAAAATGTAACACACACTCCCAATTTCATAGCGAGAAATAAAACAAAAACCTTAATACACTGGGACTAAAAGGAAACTTCTTGGTTTGATAAAGAGCATACATGGGAAAGCCATAGGCAACACCACATTTAGTGATGAAACAGTAGAAGTAGTCCTGTTAAAGTTAGGGAACAAGGTGGGCCCTGATAATAACTAGTACTCTTCAACATTTTGCTGGCTATTCTAGCCAGTTCAATAAGACAAAAAGAATAAGGTAAGTAAGATTATTGGACAGGCAGAGACAAATCTGTCACTATTTGTCAGTAATATCATTATCTCCCTAAACAATCCAAGAGAATCTATTAGAGCCAATTAGATTTTTTTAATTGATTTATAATCATTTTACAATGTTGTGTCAAAT
This sequence comes from Camelus bactrianus, assembly GCF_048773025.1. Lineage (NCBI taxonomy): Eukaryota > Metazoa > Chordata > Mammalia > Artiodactyla > Camelidae > Camelus > Camelus bactrianus. The sequence continues at coordinate 24,467,070 of NC_133540.1, forward strand.
TCCAGTATAGAGCACAATTTTTCAGTTATACGTGAACATATATGTATGTATATATTCATTGTCACATTTTTTTCTCTGTGAGTTATCATAACATTTTGTGTATATTTCCCTGTGCTATACAGTGTAATCTTGTTTATCTATTCTACAATTTTGAAATCCCGTCTATCCCTTCCCACCCTCTGCCCCCTTGGCAACCACAAGTTTGTATTCTATGCCTATGAGTCTATTTCTGTTTTGTATTTATGCTTTGTTTTTCTGTTTTTGTTTTTGTTTTAGATTACACATATGAGCGATCTCATATGGTATTTTTCTTTCTCTTTCTAGCTTACTTCACTTAGAATGACATTCTCCAGGAGCATCCATGTTGCTGCAAATGGTGTTATGTTGTCGGTTTTTATGGCTGAGTAGAGCCAATTAGATTTAGTAAGGTCATCAAATACAAGGACAAATACAAAAATCAGCGTTGGTGTATAAACGACTTTGTTTTATCCATCATTAATAAACAATTTAAAATGTAAGACTGAAAGGCTCCCAGACATCTCTAGTGACTACTTGATCCCTGGCACCACTTCCCATGGTCACAATCAGTGACCACCATCAAGATATTAATCTCAAAAATATCCCCACTTCTGAAATTTCATTTTCAAATACTCTACTACTTCCTTTTAGCTCAGTTACTCAAGTAACCCCCACTCTTCAACCTCTTGGAGACATCCAGTCCCTGGGCCATACCACAAGCTCAGGTTCCTCTCATCTTAGCTCCCTCCTGGCTTGTCTAGATTCCGTGGTCTTACCTCCCTTCCCCCTCCCAACCCTTGACCTCCCCTGGGTTGGTGGGGGGGGCGGTGGTAAGGGGGTGGGTGGTGTTAGGGAATCATTCTGGTTTAAAACTTTCTAAGAATTTGACATTTTAGGGGTCATCACATAATTAAGACATACTGTTTGGTATGAAAGTATACAGTATGGCACGTTAAAGTGAATGTAAAATAGAAGAACTCTATCTAAAGTGGAAACATAAGCCCCCTTAACAGAGCAGGACAAAAGGGACTCAAGCAGAGATAAACTGAAAACAACAAGAACTCACCGTTTGTTCCTTACGAGAGATTATTGCTGGTAGCGCAGTAACTGGAGAAGTGCCTTCTCTGATGGCAGCCTCCTCCCCTCCAGCAGTGGGTAAACACTATGTTCTGGTGCTCCATTTTGTTTTTTCTTTTTTCTCCAATATTGTTCCCAGGTAAAAAGAACCATAGCTTTTCAAAATGTTTGATTCTGTGTCTTGAAGCAGGAAAAATCAAGACAAGCCTGGAACTTTGTGTTTTTTCTTCTTTTGTCCAGAAAGCAAAGATATTTGCATTCAGCACCTGGCTGTTGAATACATAGAGGCTAGCCGGAAGAGAGGTAAGCACTAAGCACCATCAGTTTCCCTGCGTCCTAATTACCATGTTGTTCCCCAAGTGTTTGAATTCTTACAATTATTTTAAATTGGTTTTTGATCATCAGCCCAGGCATTCTGGAATTGCTTCCAACATATGCAGGTCCAGAAGAGATTTCCTCAGGAACAAAACCACAAACCTTGCAAAGGCAGCCAGTATGATGAGTGGAATCGACACCTAATTAAAGACAGTAATAGCACATAAAATTATTGGTTCCCCAAGTTATTTCTTTTCAAACAATCTTTCTGTAACTTTCTCCTTTTAAACTGATTTTTATTTATATACATGTTACTGTTTGCATATTCATCTATATTACAATGGTTTTAGGGCTGAATTCCAATTTCATAAGCCAAGTTTGGTAGAAGGACCTTGACTCTCTGTTGATAGTTAAAAAAACCAAGGTAACACATAGCTACGAGGTCATTGCAATGCAGTCATTTTTCTAGTATTGTCTACAAAGAGTGCTGAGGACTGAACAACCCAAGTTATGTGAGTTTTTTAAACCTCCACATTAAAACTACAAATGTGAGCTTCATTTCTTAAAGGGATGAAAATGTACAAAGATACATGTAAAAAGAGAGAATATGCTATGGAAAGAGGGACAATGCTACATAGAGTGAACTACATTGAAAACTAGCTAAGACATTTCATATATATATATATATTTTTTAGTTAAAATTACATTTATTGATAAGCCAACATTTGACCCTAACCCTAGTACACCAAACCCGAAGTAGCACATATTCAGAAAGCTAAGACACGATTAAACTGAGAAAAATATATTAGAGAATGGAAAAGTAAATCTAAATTAAAAGATAAGGAGAAAAAAATTTAAATATACTGTAAATCCAAAATAGATCTTTTTTGCAGGAGAGGGTATAGCTCAGTGGCTGAGTGCATGCCTAGCATGCACGAGGTCCTGGTTCAATCCCCAGTGCCTCCATTTAAATAAATAAATAAACATAATAACCGCCCTTCCCCAAAACCAAAAAACAAACAAAATAGTTCCTCTTTTACAGGGAGATAAAATTTAGCAATTATGTCAAATAAATAAATTCAGGAATTGGTGGTAGAACAAGTTAAATGATTGGAGTGAAACTGACAGTATTTATACATGAGTAGTATTTCAGAAATAAACGCACTTAACTATAGAGGAAAAACAGTGAGAAAGCAAAACTACAAGCCGAGGAGGCACTCAGCATTGTTCTAAGCCCGCATAGAACCACGTTCTTCGAGCCCCTCGGGAGCTGGTCTGCACAGCCCATGGGCTGACTATGGGGGCCAGGTACGGAGAGGAGCGGTGGTACTTCATAACTACCAGAGGTAAAAGCCGCAGAAAGAAAGAAAAGAGAGTACCTAGCCTTAACATGTGAACATGATCAAAATCGGAACAGGAGAATGCTTGCTTTGAAGTCTGCCTTCAGCATCTGGACACCTCGATTCGTCAGTGCCACATGAAGGCAGTGGTCCACCGCAACGTTCTCCGAATACAAGACCCGGTTCAATTTGATTCAGTCTTTCCCATGTAATTCTAACCGTTCATTTTTATAACTAGGATCGCACGCATATTATCTCATGAATATTAAATACCTAAAAAAAGTAATTTTTTATAAACACTTGGTGGATAAAATACATATTTAAAATCAATCAGTGTATAGTATATGTAAAATAAACAATAAGGACCTACTGTATAGCACAGGGAACTATATTCAATTTCTTATAATAAGCTATAATGGAAAAGAACCTGAAAAAATACATGCATGTACGAATATGTATAACTGAATCGCTCTGCTGTACACCTGAAACTAACATTGTAAATCAACTACACTTCAATAAAAAATTAAATTTAAAAATAAGAAAAAAAAAAGAAAATCAATCAGTGTAATTAGTAACTATTTTGTATTTTAGAAAACAGTATTTTGGCGGGCTTGGTTTACGTGAACAATGTTCTGAGCCGCCACTCTGCCTGCGCAGGTGGTCGGAGGCTGATTACTGGAAGCGCAGGTGAAAGTAGACTTCATCACAAATAGGAGGCTCTGTTCTCATTTGAAGGAGTACAAGCCAAACATCATTGCTCCAATTCACTGATCTCTGCCTGTATTTCTTGCATTAAAAAATAATAACAGAAGGCAATTAAGCACATGAACAGACTGAATAAAACTGTTGGGTGTTAACCCTGAAAGAGAACACACCTAAATGTCATTCTCGTGATTGTGCAATTTCGTAACACGTCTGCTCTCAAAAGGCGTTGCAGAAAAATCAGCTTAATTTCAGAAACATACATGTTATCTATGAACATGTAAATTTCAACAATACAGTCTCGAAGTTGAGGCACCTTTTCATTCTCCTTCTCCTAATGAGGGTATGCTATACTTTTCTATCATGCTTGGTTGCTGTTCACTGAATAAACTCAACAGAAATTTGGCTACTTTTTTAACTGAGATAATACTGATTTATAGCATTATATACGTTTCACATGTACAACATTATATTTCTACTTCTGTACACCCTACAGAGTGCTCACCACCGAAAAATGTAGCTTCTATGAGTCACTGTACAGTTAATCCACTTCACCCACTTCACCCTCTCCTTCCCCTCTGGAAACCACTACTCTGTTCTCTGTACCTACGTGTTTGTATTAGTTTGGTTTGTTCTAGTTTGGTTTGTTCACTTATTTTGTTTTTGTTTGTTCATTTATTAGTTTTTTAGATTCCACATATAAATGAGATGATACCGTATTTATCTTTCTCTGTCTGACTTTTTTCACTTGGCACAGTGTCCTCAAGGTTCATCCATGTTGTCACAAATGGAAGGATTTCATCTTTTTATGGCTGAATAATATTTTAGTGTGTGTATGTATGTATGTATAATATATATATTATATATATACACATACATATATACCACATCTTTATTGAGATTTTACTATATTTAATTTTTTAAACATTTTTTACTGATTTATAATCATTTTACAATGTTGTGTCAAATTCCAGTGTAGAGCACAATTTTTCAGTTGAACATACATATATTCACTGTCACATTTTTTTCTCTGTGAGCTACGATAAGATCTTGTATATATTTCCCTGTGCTATACAGTATAATCTTGTTTATCTATTCTACAATTTTGAAATCTCAGTCTATCTCTTCCCACCTCCTGCCCCCTTGGCAACCACAAGTTTGTATTCTATGTCTGTGAGTCTATTTCTGTTTTGTATTTATGCTTTGTTTGTTTGTTTGTTTGTTTTAGATTCCACATATAAGCGATCTCATATGGTATTTTTCTTTCTCTTTCTGGTTTACTTCACTTAAAATGACATTCTCCAGGAGCATCCATGTTGCTGCAAATGGTGTTATGTTGTCATTTTTTACGGCTGAGTGGTATTCCATTGTATAAATATACCACATCTTCTTTATCCAGTCACCTGTTGATGGACATTTAGGCTGTTTCATGTCTTGGCTATTGTAAATAATGCTGCTATGAACATTGGGGTGCAGGTGTCATCCTGAAGTAGAGTTCCTTCTGGATATGTGCCCAGGAGCGGGATTCCTGGGTCATATGGTAAGTCTATTCCTAGTCTTTTGAGGAATCTCCATACTATTTTCCATAATGGCTGCACCAAACTGCATTCCCACCGGCAGTGAAGGAGGCTTCCCTTTTCTCCACAGCCTCTCCAGCATTTGTCATTTGTGGATTTTTGAATGATGGCCATTCTGACTGGTGTGAGGTTATACCTCACTGTAGTTACTATATTTAATTATTACATAAACAATTCACCTGGCTTTAAAAGCCAGGAAAACCAGAGTTGTAGGCCTGAGTCATATAATCACATATATTTCAACAACAAAGTTGAATGAAAATTAAGAGGCTTGGGACCTTAAAGGCTTGGAGGGACAGAAACCAAGTGCAAGTATGGTTGGGAGACTGAGCAGAGGCTGGAGAACTGTGCTTTGCAACATGCCCAGTCTAGTGTGTTTTTTGCACAGTCATTTCCAGACCCGCTTAGACTCCTACATTTTATCTCACAGTGTGAGCTTGGTGACTGTCTCATTTTTTTTTGTATGTCTGTAAAACGGGACTAGAGGAATCTATGTATACCCCTCTCCCAACGCTTATGAAAAAGACTGGCAAACATGTGGTACACACTTCAATTTTAAATGTCATAAACAGGCAAGTCTACGATTTTACTTGTTGTTTTTCTTATCCAACCATGATTTTGGTTTTTTGGAACAAACCAGAATATGCCTACATCTGCACACTACTGGTCTGTTTCATGTGGGTTTCCTGTTTTATTGAATCGGTATTTTGTCAACACACCAGTAAAGATCTTAAAACACATATATTTTACTTGAATCCTTTGTAGAATAACCATGTGCTTTAATGTGATTATAAACATTGGAATAAATCTAGCCTCAAAAAAATAGAGGATTCTCTATATGCTTATGGTATTTCTCTTTCCAGACATTTTCTGTTTGGAAATAGATATTGTCTGAAGACAACATATAGAGACATTAAGAAGTAAGGATAGTAAGGGGATAATAAGGTATTCTATATTTGGAAAAATTACTTTTTTAAGATAGAATTTTGAAAGAGTGTATTGTTTCAGAGAAGAACTAAGACTATCTAGAATTTGAGGAGCTGCTCTGAATCCAGAACTATTTCATTTGCCACGTTGATGTGATTTCTCTTTTTCCCCTGGGCTAGTTTCATCCCAATTCTTTACTTTTTCTTTTCAATAAAAGTAGTTGTTCTTCTTCAGGCACAAAAACAGTCTGTTATTTTGATAGATACTTGGTTTATAGGGATAATAATTTCCAAAACTTTATTATGATTTTTTGATGGAGGAGTAGGAAGGTTCCCCACATATATGATAGTCACAAATATTTCTAATGAGCAAATTAAATATTTTTTACAAGGTAAAATGTTTGACTTGACATTTCTACTTCCTGGCCAGTAAAAGCATATGGAGAATTTAGGCACTTATAGTTAGTGATAATTAGCATATTTACAGTATATTTAAATATATTCAAATATATAATATATTAAATATATTTAATCATACCATTCAACACTCCAATTTTACAAATCTTTACCTACCATTTTCATCACCATCAGCCCAACCATGCTGTTCAAGGCAGACCTAGAACCAATGGAAAATCAAATTTGGCCACTCTAAGATTCTTTAAAAGTAATAGATTCTGTATTTCTAAATATCTAAACTGCGTGTTTTGGTTTTCTTAATGACCTTATGATCATGAAATCCACATCTTTTTACTACAGCCCATTGAGAGCAGTTTGTTAGAGGTGCTTATAGTTCTTCTAACGGTTTAAAATGAGATTAAACACCTGTGACTCTATTAATGCCACTGCGTCCTCCTTTTTCTCTCCAAGATCATCACTGTACCCCATTTCATACTTGCTTAACATTTACAATATGCCAAGAACTATACAAAAGACAAAATTTCATCCCTTGGGACTGGAACTTAAAAGAATCCCATTTCTTTTATCTTATTGTGGGAGTCTGGGGGAGTATTCTCCCTAACAAGCGTATATGTATTCGTGGGAAATCTAGCAATTGGTGTCCATTCAAGCTTGGAAAATTTTATGAGTATATTCGACAAGCTAATTGTGAAAGGGTTGGTGAGGGAGAGCTGTTCTCCCAGTGTCTGGAGAGCTGGAATTGAATCTGGTAAGACTGGCAAAAATGAGACCAGGGAAGGTGAAAAGGGCCATGGAAGGAGGGAAAAGGACAAAAACTGATGTCCACCAGTGAGAACAGAGAAGCCACCCTTCATAGCTGGGAGCGGGTCTGACCCTTCCATCAGCCTCAGGAGGACACCCTCGCACCTGGCCCTGCTGTTGACTACACGCCTGTGCCTGGAGCACCAGCCTTGGGCGAGCTCACTGCGTGTCCCTGATGAAGGGAAACAGAAATAAGACCATTGTGTAATTATGTCTGAGCTCAGCCATAAACAAGGTCACTATGGAGTTGTAAACATGGTAAACGCCCTCTCTCCCAGCAGAGTAATTGCTGGTTCTTTACTGATTGCAGCTTTAGCCCCGCTTCAATTCTCCTGCCTTCTACGTAAAAGTGATTATGACATCCAGTCATAGAATTGCTCTTGCTTTCCCAAACACCCAATCCATGGCAAATGCCTGCTTAAAAAAATGTTTTTATTGAAGTACAGTTGATTTACAATGTGTTAGTTTTAGGCGTACAGCAAAATGAATGAGTTATATACATATATATGTAGTCATATATATAAGAATATATGTGTATATATATCCTTTTCCGTTATTGCAGGATATTAAGTTTAGTTCCCTGTGCTATACAATAGGACCTTGTTGTTTATGTAATTTATATATAGTATTGTGGATCTGCTAATCCCAAACTCCTAATTTATCCCTCCCCATCATGCCTACTTTTTGAGCCTTCCCCCAAACGTGTAACACAAGCCAAATTCTCATAGAAAGTTCTTTCTAACTCTTTTTCACTGGGAGGCCCTATACTTCCCCCATAGTGTGTGGTCTCCATGATTGCAGTGAACTCAGCCAACAATCTCAAATGTGTTTGACTGCAGGTGTATTACTGATGGGTTTTGGCAGCAGTGTATAAACAAGAGGCAGGCCCAGATTGAGAATTTCTATAGATTTTCTTTTCAAAATGTGTCAGAATCACCTGAGCCTGCTTCTAAAGATGAAGCTTCCTGGGCTCAATCCTAGATCACCTGAGCCCCAGCTAAGGCCCAGCACCTGCATTTTCACAAGCTTCCTGGGTGACTCCCCAGGTATAAGAAAGCCTGGAAATAATTGCTTGATATGTTTCCCCATGTGCTGAGGACTTTTCCATCCAAGTAAAGCCAGCAGGGCACTGTGCACCTCACCCACACACGTACCTCTCCTTGGGAGGTCACTTCCAAAACCTTGCAAGCTTAAAAGCACAGTTTTGTAAATAGAGCTGATCCTCATTGTATTGCAAGCGCTCAAGGCCTGGCAGGTTCACGCGGGACTCGGGCAGACTTAAGAGCACTCTCAGCCGTGGGTATCTCTGACATGCCTTTATTGCGAAGGAGTACACAGGCTTCAATGGTGGTGGTGGAAAGTCCCACCTGCCTTATATATCAAGGCAAACAGAGCCGGCATCTAGCCAGCTATGACCTGTGGGCTAACCAGTGCACGTGTGCAGCGCAAGTCATCATTACATAACGGTACGTGGGTCCCGCGCATGCGGGGTAATACTGCTGAGTCACTGGGCACGCGTCGTCCGGCGGGGGAGCCTGAGTAACTCCATTTTCCCTACACACGTTATTTGCAGATTCTCCATTTGCGAATTCACCTACTTGCTAAAATTTGTTTGGAACCCCCACATCCATACTTGTGGCCCTTTGAGGTCATTTGCGGACGTGTGCAGAACCTCGAAAATCTGCATGCCGGATGCGCACAGTTTTAGCTGAGGTGGAAGCAGGCGCCCCCGCCTTGTTTCAGTTCTCCTGGGGAGAGGACTGGAGCGCGGAGGGGGAAGGGCGGGCGGTGCACGAGGCTTCCGCTGTGGGGCCAGTCGGAGGGAGCTTAAGTCCAGGTCTAGCATCTGTGAATGAGGCAGCCTCAGGCAAGCCACCTAATATTCCTTGAACCTCCAGGTCTCTGTCTCTGTCTCTCTCTCTCTCGATTTCTTTTTACTGTGGTAAATTATATATAACATAAAATGTACCATTTAAACCATTTTTAAGTATACAATTCTGTTGTATTCAGTACATTCAGAACATTCTGCAGCCATGATTGTCATCCATTTCCAGACCTTTCCCATCACCCTAAACAGAAGCTCTGTCTCCGTGAAACAATAATGTCCCATCTCCCCTGGTGACTTCTATTGGACTTTCTGTCTCTAAGAATTTGTTTATTCTAGGAACCTTATATAAGTAAAATTATGAAGCAGGTGTCCTTTGTGTCTGGCTTATTTCACTTAGCATGGTATTTTCAGATTTCATCTGCATTGTCATATCAGAATTTCATTCTTCATCACAGATGAATAATATTCCATTGTATGTATGCACCACATTTTGTGCATCCATTCACAGGGACATCTAAGTTGTTTCCCCTTTTGCCTATTGTGAATAACACTACCATGAGCATCCACGTACAAGTGTATGTTTGAGTTCCTGTTTTCAGTTCTTTGTGATATACACCTAGAAGTGGAATTTCTGGGCCATGTCACACTTCCCTGTTTAACTTTTTGAGGAACTGCCAAACTCTTTGCCACAGCAGCTGCATCATTTTACATTCCCACCAGCAAGGCACAAGGTTTCTATTTTCTCCACATCCTGACCAACATTTATCTTCCTTTTAAAAAAAAAAAAGCCATCCTTATAGGGTTGAAGTGGTAGTTTTCTTTTTTGTAAAATAAAGAAAATAGAATCTACCAGGGTTAGTTTTTTTCAGATGTGAAGATTATAATTGGTGTGAGATATATATATATATAAATTTGCTTCCATGCCTTCTCAAGGCATATTACCCTCTTAGCCTTGTGATAAATTCACCAACCCAGAAGCTCTCTGAGTCTCCTTGTTCAAAAATTTTATAGAGTTTAATCCCTAATACCTCCTCCCTCCCCCTAGGTCAGTGGGTGGGTCTGAGAGCCCCCACCCTTTAATCGCTTGGTCTTCTGGTGACCAGACCCATCTTGAGGCTACTTAGGGTCCCCATCCTAAGTCACTTTGTAACCGAGCAGGACCTGCCTGGAACAGACCTCCCCCACCCCACCATGTCCTCCACCTGCCTCTTGTCTGTAGAAAAACTTTAGTCTCCTAGGCTTCCCCAAGTTCCAAAGAGTACGTTTAATCAGAGAAGTGAGAAAATACAGAAACAAAGGAAAACAGTCAAGCAAGACAAAATAATACTAGTTTAGCCATTAAAATAAGTCAAAGATCTTTAGTTCCTCCTCCAGGGCTGTAGATACTATCCTGAGCCATGTCCTTTGAGCTGTTTTGCAGAGACTGAAACCCCCACCAGGTGGAAGAAGTTAACTGCATGCAGCCCACAAGCACATAGACCCCAGGCTGGTTGGAACCGGAAGGTTGATGATGTTGACTCCTGATGACCTTACCACCCACCAATCAGAAGACTGTCCACGAGCTGATCACATACCCTACAGCCCCCTCCCTCACCCTGCCTTTAAAAACCTTTCTCTGAAAACCACTGGGGAGTTAGGGCCTTTTAAGCACTAGCTTCCCTGTTCTCCTTGCTTGGCACCTGTAATAAATTCTGTACTTTCCTTCAGTACAACCTGGTGTCAGTAGATTGGCTTTACTGCACGCTGGCAAGCAGATCCAAGTTTGCTTCGATAATAATGTCATAGCACGAACTCAGGTGTGCTCCAAAAGGACTCCTAATGAATTCCTAAAGACTCATCACTCAGGAAATTCTAAGGGTTCAAGACCTCTGTGCCCAGAACCAGACATAAAAGATGTAATATTTCTTGTACCACAACCTCAAAACTCATCCATTTACATGCTGGTGAACATTTGGGATGTATCCAGTTTTTCACCATTACAAGCAATGTTGTAATTAATATCCCTGAACACATCTTCTGATGCATGTGTGCAAGAATTTCTCTAGGACATTCTCTCTAGAGATGAAACTGAAGAGTCATATAGATTATGCATATTTTCAACTTTACTAAGAACTTGGCAAATTATTCTCAACTTGGTAATTGTATTTATTTGCACCCCTACCAAATGTTTGGGATTTCCAATTTTCTCTCACCCTCAAATCCTTCTTTCATGCCTCAGTGTGCACAAAACAATGTAGGAAGGAAGGAAAACAGCATTTATTGAATGGTCTACTCTGCACACTAAATATGCATTGTTGGGGTTCAGGACACACTACCCCCAAATATGGCACTTTGGTAAATTAAATATCTTAAGCTCAAAGAGCTTGCAAAAATGGTAGAAGCAGGAAAGTCACTCTGAACCACTCCCTGCCTTCTGTCTTGAAAGAAAATAAATCTCCCATGTGAGATGTACCCTCCCTGTACCAGGAGGGTGGAAGGCATCCTCACCACCAGAGACAGGGAATTTGGGGCTGGGAAGGCTGTGTAGATGAACTTGTCTGTTACTTCTTCCCCATTTTGCTATCCTAGGCCAAACTCCTTTTTCTTGTCAATTTTTAAAAAATAAATTTAGTTTTTCTTCGTCTAAAATATGTAAGAGCTTCCTGCTTTGTTCACTTCTATGAGTCTCATATCTTTGTGGAACTGATGTATCTACTATGTAATTAAATATGTCTTTCTCCATTTAAAAAAATTTTTATTTGTCTTTTTTTTTTTTTTAATGGAGGTGCGTGCTAAGCATATGCTCTGCCACTGAGCTACTTCCCACCCCTCTGTTTTTCTCCTGTTAATCTGCCTTTTTACTTACAGAGGGGTCTCAGCCAAGAACCTAGAAGGGTAGAAGGAATATTCTTTTTCCTCTCCTACAGTATTCACTGTTTTCATATGTGCTATTTCATTTGACCCTTCCTTGTTTTATTTATTCCTCTTTATCATCATTTCCACACCTATTCTCCACCCCCTCCTCACAAACACATCTCTTTCTAATGGGCTTAAAGTATATCCTTATGTTTGCATGAACTTGTGTTTTGCATGCATGCATTTTTTTAATTGAAGTATAGTCAGTTTATAATGTGTCAATTTCTGGTGTATAGCACAATGAATGTTTCAGTCATACACATACACACATATATTCATTTTCATATTCTTTTTCATTTTAGGTTACTGCAAGACATTGTTTATAGTTCCCTCTACTATACAAAAGAAAATTTTTGTTTATCTATTTTATATGTAGTAGTTAGTATCTGCAAATCTCAAACTCCCAGTTTATCCCTTCCCACCCCCTTGTTCCCCAGTAACCGTAAGATTATTTACTTTCTGTGAGTCTGTCTCTGTTTTGTAGATAAGTTCATTAGCTTCTTCTTCTCCTTCTCCTCCTTCTCCTCCTCCTTCACCTCCTCCTCGTCCTTCTTCTTCTTCTAAGATTCCACAGATGAGTGATATCATATGGTATTTTTCTTTCTCTTTCTGGCTTACTTCACTTAGAATGATGATCTCCAGGTTCATCCTTTTTGCTGCAAATGGCATTATTTTATTCTTTTTTATGGCTTAGTAGTATTCCATTGTAGAAATATACAATAGCTTCTTTATCCAGTCATCTGTTGATGGACATTTAGGTTATTTCCATGTCTTGGCTATGGCATATAATGCATGCATGTATTTTTTAATTTATATAACAGTATGTATACTATATCTCATTCTTTTTCTTGCTCTTTATAGTCAGCAATGGTTGTTGGGATAATCCCTATTGCTTTTGTATCTCTGGTCTCTTCCTTCTCACTGCTTCACTTCATTGAAGGATCATAAAGATTGTGCCCATTTCCAACTTTACTAAGAATGTGGCAAATTATCCTCCAGCATGGTGGTTGTATTTATTTGCATTACTTCACTTCTAACTTACTTCTACTTCAAGTTATGCATCCACCTCAGTTTGCTGAAATCTTCCCCCAGTGACAGATACTCAGACGGCTTTCCAACAACCTCTACTGCCATCAGTTCTGCAATGAAAGTAGTTATATATGCTCCCTCGGAGACCCACATGAGAGCGTCTTTGGGGTATATACTCCAAGAGGACGGAGACTGCTGGGCCACCAATTACGCATGTACTAATCTAACTAAGCACTGCTAGATTGCTCTTCAGAATGTGTACGAACCTACCTCCCATCTACAGTGTATAGTGAGTGCTTCATTAGCCCTCCAGCCTCTTCAGATCACCATCCCCAGATCACTAGCAAGAAAGGAAACAGAATTTCTGTCTTGCTTTTTTATTTTCTTAACTCTGTTTTTTAATCATCAAAATTTTAAATTATGATTAAATATAGTTTATCAGTTTTTTTTCTTTAATGGCTTGTGCTTTGATTGCCTAACCCAAGATCACAAAGATTTTCTCTTATTTTCTTCCAGAAATTTTAGCCTTTACATTAATTCAGGTTAACATTTGTTTGTGTGTATATGGTTCATTTTTTTCCCCCATACAGAAGGCCAATTGTTCCAGGAATGCTTGTGGAAAAGACAATTCTTTCTCAGTTAATTGGCCTTGACAACTTTGTTGATAGTCACTTGGTCATATATGTGTGGTCTATTTCTAGACTTTCTATTCTATTCCATTAATTCATATCTATGTCTCTCCTTATTCCCATACCAAACTCTCTTGATTACTCTAGCATTATAGTAAGTCTTAAAATCAGGTAGTGTAAATCCTTGCCTTTGTTCTTGAAGCCATTAAGCTTTTTTATTTGTTTCCTTTCTCATTAAATATATATGTATATTTATTTTTAATTGAAGTATAGTCAATTTACAATGTTGTTTTAGTTTCTGGTGTACAACATAGTGATTCAGTTATTCATTTCATTATGATTATTACAAGGTATTGAATATAGTTCCCTGTGCTATACAGTAGGATCTTGTTGTTTATCTGTTTTATAAATAGTAGTTGGTATCTGCAAATCCCTAACTCCCAATTTATCCCTTCCCACCTGGTAACCATAAATTTGTTTTCTATGTCTGTAAGTCTGCTTTTGTTTTGTAAATTAGTTCATTTTTTTACATTCTACATATAAGTGATAACATATGGCATTTTTGCTTCTCTGTCTGACTTACTTCCCTTAGTATGGTAATCTCTAGGTCCATCCATGTTGCTGCAAATGGCATTGTTTCATTCTTCTTTATGGCTGAGTAGTATTCCATTCCTTCTATATCTTCTTTATCCATTCATCTGTTGATGGACATATAGGTTGCATCCATGTCTTGGCTATTGTAAATAGTGCTGCTATGGACATTGGGGTGCATGTATCTTTTTAAGTTAGAGTTTCCTCCAGCTATATGCCCAGGAGTGGGATTTCTGGATCATATGGCAATTATATTTTTTAGTGTTTTAAGGAATCTCTGTATGGTTTTCCATAACGACTACACCAAACTACATTCCCACCAGCAGTGTAGGAGGGTTCCCTTTTCTCCACACCCTCTCCAATATTTATTGAATTCATTATGCTTTTATAAGTAAAAACTGATTACTAGGTAATCTGTGAAGCAGGCCCTCTTCCCTTTCTATGAGCCTCAAAACATCTCCATGCTTCTCCCTGTCACTGAGCCTCACTAGGTTCAGGGAGATTAGGTAGGACTGAGGGGAGGGATGATGGAGCTGATGCTGTTGGCTGACCCAGTTTGAACCACAGCCCTGATCTTCCCAGCCAACCTCCTCCAGGCAGGGTGTCCATAGGACCCACTTCTGGCTAATGGGATATGGTATTTCAGCATCACATCTGTTAAATATTGCCCTTATGGGAAAATCTTGGCAAGAAAGTGGTAATAGATCAGTCCAGACATCTTCATCCTTGGTGAATATTTATATTTTATAACATTTTCCCCCTCTTGGAGACTTGTTATCACAATAAATGCTCCAGCTATCCTTTATTAGATTCATTACCAGGAATCCTATCTCTCTTTTATGTTTAAATAATTGATTCCAGGTATATTGGTCAAGGACAGGTTGAGCCCTACATGATTATTATTATACCACGACTATGACTAGTAGTGGACGTATTAGTAGTATATTACGGACTGTTTATAAAAAAACAAACACTTTCCATGTGTGTGTGTGTGTGTGTGTGTTTCAAAGCAGACCTGTAAGGCAGGTACCCAGCCCTAACAACTATTAGGTAATATGACCCTTCATAATGGTATTTCAAAAATTAAATCCAAGTTTCTCAAAGACGTATGGCTGAATCTACACTGATTGCAGGTGAGGGCAAACACAGAGGTAGAATTTTTCCTGTGTGAGAAGTGAAATCAGCACAACTGCACCCTACAGTGCTATAATTTCCAAATTAGTCTGTGTTCATGAGCATACCCTACTAAATTCAGAGTTAAGTATTAAACACAGGCTTGATTACATTTCCCTAAACGTTCCCTAGACTCTGACTGTGTAAAGTAACAGGACCCTTTAGACAACAGTAACAGCAGAAGGATAACCTGGGTCTTGACTGGTGACTCTCATGAGTTGATGTGGTCTGCCAGGGCTTGTGGGGAGGACCAGATGCCTCAGGACGGTTCTGAGGTCGGACGGCAGGGACTGTAGCCTTCCCAGGAACGGCATGGAGCCTGGCAAACACGTCTGATGGTCCCACCCCCCTTTTACCTTTTGTACGTCCTTCCCACCCCTCCATCTGCTAACCTACCCACATTCAGCAGACTTGTCATTACCTTTGTCATAATAGCAGTAAGACACAGAAAGCCAGCTGGATTTGTGCAGATGTGGGATTTTTTTTTGTATATACATATTTTAATTGAAGTATAGTCAGTTTACAATGTTGTGTCAATTTCTGGTGTACAGCACAATGCTTCACTCATACACGAACATACATTCGTTTCCATATTCTTCTTCACAAGTTACACCATTGAATACAGTTCCCTGTGCTATACAGTATAAACTTGTTGTTTATCTGTTTTATACATATATTAGTATCTGCAAATCTTGAATTCCTAATTTATCCCTTCCCACCCTCTTCCCCCTGCAAATGTGTTTTAAGTTTATATCTCCTAAAATACAAAGCCCTTTGTTAGCACAGTTTTATAGATCAGGAAAATTAAACTATTGTTCAGTCTATGGTTGGTGATTGGGAACCTCATACGTGTCTCAGTCTGCGTTTGTCAAGACATTTCATGTGTTTTTTGTTCCTCTTTCAGTTTTTAACAGGGATCTTCAAAATTCCTAGGCTAGCCTTTGGAAAGAGGGAAAAAATGGAGTAAATATGGAGTAAAACATGGACTAAAAAACTTCCTGTCTGTGGTATCATTTCAATACATTTCCCTCATGTAATTCTTTTTTTTAAATAACAGCTTTATTGAGATGTAATTTACATACAATGAAATTCAGTCTTTCAAAGTGTACCATCAGTTATCTTTAGTATATTCAGAGTTGTGCAACTGTCACCGCTATTTAATGTCAGAACATTTCATCACCCTAAAAAGAAACCTTGTTAATGGAATATAATCTGCAAAAACAAAAAGAAACCAAAAAAAAAAAAGAAAACCAAAAAACCCTGAATCACTATGGTATATACCTAAAACCAATACAATATTGTAAATCAACTAAACTTCAATAAAAATTATTTGACTAAAAAAAAAAAAAGAAACCTTGTGCCAATAGTCATTCCCCATTCCCCTCTCCCACTAGTCCCTGTCAACCACTAATCTACCTTATGTTTCTACAGAATTTCCTATTCTGAACATTTCATATAAATGGAATCATACAATCATACAATGGCTTTTTGTGACTGGATTCTTTCATTTATAACAATATATTTAAGATTTTCATCCATGTTGTCACATGTATTATTACTTCATTCCTTTTCATTGCTGAATAATATGTCATTGTATGGATATACCACATTTTGTTTATCGAGTCATCAGTTGGTGAACATTTAGGTTGTCTCCTGTTTTGGGCTATTATAATAATGCTATGAACATTTGTGTACACGTTTTTGTGTGGCCATATCTTGAATTCTCTTTGGTATATACCTGTGACTTCAAAATTTTAATGTAATTAAACTATTGTTTAAGAAGATGTGATAGTAGTTTCATTTTATAACAGTGCAATATTTTTAATGAATTGACTTTGAATTTACTACTCGAAGTAGGACCAAAACAATGATGGGACTGTTAAGATGTATTGCTTACAATCACATTGTAAAAGCAAAAATATCTTGAACAGAATCCAAGAGTATATTAAAAGACTGACACTGCATGACCAAGAAAGACTGATTCCAAGAAATGCAAATGCAGCTTATAGCTTTTTAAAAGACTATTAATATAATTCACCATATATATATTAATAAGTCAAAGGAGAGAAACCATACGATTATCTTGATTGATGCCAAAAATGCATTTAATAAAATTTAACATCCATTTCCAATGAAATACTTATTAAGTAGAATTAGATGAATATTTTCTCAACTTATTAAATCAGGAATAAAAGAGAGGTGCTGTTGATGTATCAAGCCAAGGAATCAAACAAGAGTTGGAATAGAAGCAGCAAAACTATCATTTTTGCAATAGATTTTAAATTATATATACAAAATTAATAGTTGCTTTATACTTTAAAAATACTTAGTTAGAAAATATATTGGCAGACAACACATCAATTTTGATAACAACAAAAATGTAAAGTACATTCTTATAAAACCTTAACAAGAAGTGCTATATGAAGAAAATGATCAGACTTTATTGACTCCAAATACGATGTTTTAATCACTATGCTGGATGTATCCATACATACTAACTTATATGATAAAGTTAGCATTTCAGAAAAAGTGGTAAAAAAGAAGACCACTCAGTATGGTTTGGGACAGCAGATCAGCCATCTGGAAAAAACAAAACAGACCGAGATTTCAACTCCTTATGCACAAATACCTTCCAGATGGATCACAGATAGAAGTGTGACAGACGGACTGTTGGAAGTATCAGAAGGAAAATGGATAACTCTTTCTCCCTTCAGAACATGGCAGGCCCTTTTAAAACTATGTCATAAAAAAATCAGAAACCAAAAAAGGCTAAAATTAATAACTTTGACTTTTTAAAGTTTTGTGTTGCATATAGCCCAACAAAAAGCAAACTGATAACTTATGCTATAAAGAAGAGAGAAAGACAGATGACAAATTGGGAAAATGTTTTGCAACATGATGCAAAACAAAAGGCTAAAAGTAAAAAAAATTTATATATGATACATATGTAGGGGGAAAAACCAAAAGAAAGATGACAAAAGAAATGAATGGGAAATTTACAAAATGAAGAAATCTAAATGACCAATAACCATATGAGATGTTTAACCTTATTAGGATCAAACTCTAGCCAAATAAAATATCAATGAAATTTCAGTTTTTGGTCTAATTGACAATTATTACAAGGTTAATAACATTCAGAGGTGGAGATGATTTCAGGAAAGGGATACTTTTATGTCTTACTGGTGGGGATTTCTAGAGGATAGTTTGGCAATATGTCTAAAAGTCTCAAAAGAAATAAATGAATACGTGAGAACAAATATCACAGGAAGGATACACATTGTGGCTTTGTTTAAAATAGTAGAAATTCAACAGATGACTAGATAAAGAAGATGTGGTATGGAATGGAATACTCCTCAGCCATAAGAAAGAATAAAATAATGCCATCTGCAGCAACATGGATGGACACAGAGATCATCACTCTAAGTGAAGTAAGCTAGAAAGAGAAAGAAAAATACCATATGATATCACTTATATGCGGAATCAAAAAAAAAAAAAAAAAAAGACACGGACTTGTTTATAAAACAGAAACAGACTCACAGACGTAAAAAACAAACTTATGGTTTCTGGAGGGGAAAGGGGGTGGGAACGGATAAACTGGGAGTTTGAGATTTGCAGATACTAACTACTGTATATAAAATAGATAAACAACAAGTTTATACTATATAGCACAGGAAATTGTATTCCATATCTTGGAGTAACCTATAATGAAAAAGAATATGAAAAGGAATGTATGTATGTGTATGTATGACTGAAACATTATGCTGTACACCAGAAATTGATGCAACATTGTAAACTGACTATACTTTAACTAAAAAAATAAAATAAAACCAAAAAATAGCAGAAATTCAGAAACAGCCTAGATAATCAAGTAAATTATGGTATACCGATTCAGAAGAATCCACTGCCGCCTGTAAGACAAGAAAGAAGTTCTGTAACGATGGGTATGGAAGGGTGTCTAGGACAGATGACTGGAAAGAAGCATGTTTCAGAATAGTGTGCACTGTGTGATGTCATTTATGTAAGACTGTACGTGTCTACAAACGTGTAGATATGCACAGAGAAACATGTGGAGGGTGTTCACCACACTGTCAGATGCTTTCTCTGGGAGTCTGGATATATTTTTACTTTCTTCTTTGTAATCTTCAGTTATGTTAGAATTTTGTTCATATCGAGCATGCACTGTATTTTAAAAACAGTAAGCTAGTTTTCGCGTATTGACCCTAAGTGTAGCTCCTCTCAGCATGACAATGCATGTGTTAGCAGTCTGGCACAGGGAGCAGCGATCGTGTCAAGGGCATTTCTCCCTTGAAACACCCTCAGTCTAAAGAGAAATGTGAAAAAGCTTGGAAGGTAGAGGAGATACTGGGGGGGATCAAGTACTTTGGAAACGAGGTGGTCCGTATGGAGTCCGATAACTCCATACGCCCCTCAGTGTGACCTTCCAGAGTTCACCCCACATCCCTTTAAAACAGTCTGCCACCAAAATATCACATTTATACTCAAAAGTGACATTCAATGGTCAAATTAAATCTCTTGAATTTGCATGTATTCTTGGGGTGTACTATCGAAAAACAATGTATTGCAAGGTCAGGAAAACCCTCACTGACTCTTAGGAAGGAAACTGACATTGGCAGTTAGAGGTCAAAACACAGCATCAGGGCAAGGCCAAATACACTGTTCACCATCGCGGAAACAAAGGCTGGTGATGGAGCTATCAAATGTATTTCAAGAGGGTATTATGTTCCAAAGGAAACGGGATAGATTTAGATATTGATTTAGAAATAGATTTGGTCTTCCTCTCTCTGACCTGAAGCTTTTCTGAACACCTGCAACTATTAGGCAAGATCTCCATATGTTAGAAGAAATAAATGTGTGCTTTATATTTCTTATAAATTTTCATGCATACTGATTTATGAGTGTATATATATATAAATTATGCCAGCAGGAATCCTCCAAAGAAAATATCTTAAATAGGTTTCCTTGACACCATGTAGGTGCATCAAATTTTATATTCAATTACAATCTTGAGAAGTTTTAGGTCCTGCTGTCTTGAATCCTATTTCCAATTGCAGCACTGTTTCACTGTTCAGTTTGGACAAGCTCCTTTATTTCTTAGATTTGGTCAGCCCAATTTTAAGGGAAATTATAAGAAAAGAAAGTGAGAGCCATACTCCACAGGGGGGCAGTAAGGGTTAATGAGATTATAAGATAACCTTTTTTTTTTTTAGGAAAAAGGGGGAAAATGCTATGTGTTTGCTTTATGCATGCTGATAACTAAAAGGAAAAATACAGTCCCACAAATAAAAAGCATGTGTAAATTTTAATATTTTCACTGTTTTGAATTCATAGACAAATTTGACCTCTATGCCTTGCGAAAGAAGGTTAAAAAAACGACAAATAATCCTCAGCTTTAGCAACACCGGAGTCCCCAAGGTCAGAGAAATGCTAACAGAAGGCAAGCTTACCACATTGTTCCCATGTCACTCAGCCTTATCCATTAGTCACTAACTTCTGGCTCAGAAATTTTTTTCAGGAATGTGCATAAGCCAGTTTAGTATAAAAACTGAAGTGCAGAACCACATATTTTGGAAAAGGGATTGAAAATAGAAAACTCGTTTAGACTAATCAAACAGCTCTCTAAATTCCGTTTAGCACGATTGGAAACACAAGGATTACTGTAGCCTGCTGGTTTTTGTTAGCTGCAAAATCTCAAGTCACTACTGTACGGTTCTAGTACCAACTGTAGAACCTCTTAGAAAGCTGAACAGCTTCCCCAGGGACCAATTAAGTGCCTATTTTATGGCCCAAGCTCTTGGTTTATTGCAATTCGGGATAACTACAACAACTAGTCTTTAGAATTCCTTTTTCAGTCTTGGCCGACTTACTAACCAAGCTCCAGGGAGCAGTGCAGGTGGACCAGTGATTCTCAGAGAGGCCATGTGGGAGGGTAGATGGTCAACCTCCTCACTCAGGACTAGCTGAGACTCTCCAGGTGTATGTAAGTGGGGAAGAATTCAATTATAATTTCATATTTGGGGGGAAATACTCTGACTTTTGTAATAAAACTACAGAAGGTAAAACTCTGGAAAAATTAGGTGTATAGGTTAAAGAAGCTTGAGAAGCAGTAATAAATACTGAAAATTATTATAAAAGAAGGAGGGTTAAAAAGAGCTTGTCATTTGGCTGGGATCTTAAGAACATTTTCTTGGTAAAAGAGGTGACAGAGGGACAGGGGGGATCTTGCCAGTACCCGGTGTTCCAGTTTCCTCCCCTCCCACGCCTGTCTGTTCCTCAGCAAGCTGTGAATTTGGAAGGCGGGCTCTGTGACTTGATTAGCTTCATGAAAGGCAGAGTTCAGTTGAAATCGTGGGCAATGCCTTTGAGAAACGAGACAGAGAAATGTAACTCTTGCCAAGTGGCAGTTCCGAAAGGTTAAGGGTTTTGCTTGGGCCTGAAGGTGATTGGGGAAGTAAAGAGAGCAAAAAAAGGAGGAGGTGGGGAGAGAGACAGAGAGAGAGAGAGAAACCCGTACACAAGCTCTAGAAGATGGGGGAGAGAAAATTAAGAAACGTTTTCTAGTAACTAGTATATATGAAATAGATAAACAACAATTTCTTCTGTAGAGCACAGGGAACTATATTCAATATCGTGTAGTAACCTATAATGAAAAAGAATATGAAAATGAATATATGTATGTATATGTATCACTGAAACATTATACTGTACACCAGAAATTGATAGAGCATTGTAAACTGACTATATTTTCATTAAAAAAAAAAAAGAAAAATGTACTTGAATTTTAAGTTTATGGAGAACAGGACCTCTAAGAATAAATCACCATACAATTAAGTGTATAGTAATAAATAAAAAATGCTGTTCACTACAATGTACAAGGAGTCAGTATTTTAAGGTAGCAAGTCTATTGCCCCCAAAACTAGAATTACAAATAGAAATCAAATATGTGTATTATTTGGGGGCAAATAGCAGAGCAGGAACACACATTTATTTGCTGCACAGTAACTACTCTGAACTGTTAGAGAAATACTTTCCCTGGAGAACAAACAGGACACTTCACCTCTATCCCATGGATGAAGGTTTATTTTATCAGTCATTTCTGGAAGGAGAACCCTTGTATCTTCTTGGGGTTTTCATGACCTTTCTTTGTAGCAAGTGTGGTTCACTTGGTCACTAGGCAAGGATGTCTGTCCAGGTTGACTTATCTGGATTAAAATAAGCTTAGTTCAAAGTCATCAGTTGGTGGATAAAGTTCTTTATCACGATTACTCTGAATAAATGTCTGGAAATTCAAGTGAATCAAGGTCTGATTTTATGAAGTTCTTCTCAGGATCTACAAGTTTGTATTTTAAAGGTCCCCTGGAATATGGGCTAATTCCTACAAACCTTTCAAGGAGAGAAAGTTTGGACCTTTTTAACAGACTGATCAAAAAATTATTCTTAATTTGTTATCATTTACATGCAAATAAATGCTGCCACAGAATTTCCAGAGTGAGGAAGGCTAATAGTTCCCTCTGGATTTTTTTTTTAATTAATGATTTACTTAGCAAGCACTTTCTTCAGAAAAAGTACAAAGGTCATGATCCTGCCACACTAGAATTATCCTAACCTTCTTGAATGAGATTGATTTAATGAGCTATTACTGGTGTCCTTATTATCACTTTTCTCACACAAGAATGGTAACTGTGTCATGTGAGGAAAACAGTCCAGATGGCAGTTCCTTAGTGTTTGATTTTAGCTTTCCTAGAACATTCCTTACAATATTAAACAAGATTTGGGAAACTTTTGTGGGTTTCTTTAGCTAGTAAGTACTTATCTGGATCTTTTTCCACAGAAGCAATGTGTTGGGAAATGGTATAGACAAAGATAAGGATCCAGAACATTCTTTGAGAGTGACTGTGAGAAGGAAGAAGACTCTAGAAGGTGGGAGGGGACAGGACCAGGGGCAGCTCCCCCAGAAGCCTGCAAGCTGAGAGTCAGTGTCACGGGGCCCTGACAGTGGCTCGTGTCTGCACCATCCTTGTGGCAGTGCTGACAAATAGATTTACGTAAGCTGTGGTGATTTCACTAGTAACTTAAAGAGGATAAAGGGAGGAAATGGAGGAAGGCAAAAAGTGGTATGAAAGGGAAGGTGAGTGGGAAGGAACTTGATCAAGATCCAGGCAAATATTAGCCAAAGTTCAACTGGACTCTAAATGGCATGCTGGGGGAAGAGCGGAGCTGGGGGAAGCTTCCAGACCCTCCAAGCCTCTTTTTTAGAGAGGAAGATACTGAATGAATCTCAGGAAGACGGAGTCACAAGCTCACAACACAGAGAAGCAGATCCTTATCTCTCTATCCACATCTCTGCCATGGAAACCCTACCCATCTTTCAAGGCTCGATTCAAAAGCCATTCCTCTTGTTACCCCTTCCTAGTTTTTCTTAACTTAAATTTGTCCCTTTCACCTCTGAATTTCCACAGATTCCTGAATTCTGTCTGAATTTAAAAGAGCAACAGTTATTTTGTTTTACTTATTTTTTATTGAAGTATAGTCAGTTCACAACATTGTGTCAATATCTGATGTACAGCATAATAGTTCAGTCAAACATGTACACACATATATTCATTTTCATATTGTTTTTCATTGTAGATTACTACAAAATATTGAATATGATTCCCTGTGCTATATAGAAGAAATGCCTTTTTTATATAGTTTTATATATTTTACAATATCTGCAAATCTTGAATTTTCAATTTGTCCCTTCCCACCCTCTCTCCCCTCTCATCACCGTAAGTTTGTTTATTATGTCTGTGAGTCTGTTTATGTTTTATAGATAAGTTCATCAATTTATAGATAAGTTCTTTTTTCTTTTTTCTTTTTCTTTAGATTTCACATATGAGTGATATCATATGGTATTTTTCTTTCTCTTTCTGGCTTAACTTAGAAAGACGATCTCCAGGTCCATCCATGTTGCTGCAAATGACATTACTTTATTCTTTTTTTCATGGCTGAGTAGTATTCCACTTAAAAATATACCACAGCTTTTTTATCCAGTCTTTTGTTGATGTACATTTAGGCTGTTTCCATGAAAGAGCAACAGTTTTGTGTTGTTCTGTGGTGCTTGTCCTGGTGTGCTAACCTTTCCGTCCTGGGTTGCTTCTCAGCCGAGGCCTGCTGGTGCTGGAGGAGAGAGGTGCACTTCTCCTTTAAGACAGATTGGACTGCACAAGAAGATGGTTGTGCAGGCTGAGAAGGCTGTTCTATGTTGAGGGTTGCCTTGCTGGAAGGGAAAGAACAGGAAAATAATGAAATGTGCCTTGGCCTCATCCCTTCTTCTTTCTTTTCAATAAATAACCTTCATAAAGTCTACCTGTTTTATGTCTCCCTGTTCCTATGAATCCAGGCTCTAGCTTGTTTAAGGTTTCCCCTCAAGCATTCTATTAGCTCTATGTTATGATTCAAAAAGAAAAAAAAAATTCCAGGACCTGTGCGAGCCATCTTTTCTCTGGTTCCCCTCTAAGTGCCAGGCAGTCATGGACACAGTGTGATTTTGCTGGTGTCACAGAGCCACGGCAGTCATGTGGAGTGACTGACAGAGAATTTAAAAGTGGGAAAGAAGCCACTCTAACTTTTGCTATTATTATGCTAAGAGAGAGCTCATTATGAAATCATGTTAAAAAGAGAAGATGGTTTATACCCAAAGGAGGAATTAACAGCTCAAAGAAAGAGATGTCTTCTCTTGTCAGTGAGCTTCTGTGAATTTAGAAACCCTGGCGAGTGAGTCACTGAAAACTTCCCAAGAGACAGCATTATTAATCTGTCTTTTCTTCTCCTCTTGAGAAATCAGAGGTAAGAGATTTGCATTTAAAAAAAAAAATTCCACCACCCATCAAATGTCTGAAGGAACTAGTGGCAGAACAGGGATAGACCAAAACAAAATAAAACAAAGAGGCAGTGTTTGGCCCACTGGTGAATTCCCTGCTCACTCAGCAGCCCAGAGCAGGTGCTCAGTAGATGTCTGGTTTGTTAAAAAGTTTGAGGCCTGCTTGGTCTGGAAAAGGCCAGCACGTGCCTGTGTTTACTCCCACAGGGAACATTTCTGAGTCTCTGCTAAACTTATCTGCCCTGTGCACCTCACTGCGTTAGTGACAGGAAAGCAGATGCCCTCAGTCTTTTGTATTATCTGTTCTCAGTCTGGGTCTTACAGTAATTTCTTTCCCCCCCTTTTTTTTCTGCTGAGTGAAAAAGTGATGACTTTTCTGATAAATGATGTATGTCTCCATTGCCACTAAAGATGCCAAATCAAAAGGCCACCAAAACCCCTGTTTTTCATGCTTAGAGACTATTATTGGTTGAAATGTGGTCTTAGAATTTAACAGTTTCATTCCCAAATTTGGGGGCCCAGGGTGTCAGGGGAGTGCCTCCTGGTCCCCCTCCTGGCCCCCCATGTGGCCCCCTCTGCATTTTACACCAACAGAACCAGACAGCTCTGTCTAGACAGCTTATTACTTTTTTTTTTAAAGACTTCATGATCATAAAATCCATATATTTTATTGTTCAAAGTGATGGTAGAGAACTGTATGGAGTAGAAGAAAGAGCTGCAACCCTTTGGCAATCTCTCAGCAATCCATTCACCTAAGGTCACAGCAGACATGTCTCCATTTTGAGAGATTCAGACAGATTATGTCACAGCCTGTGTTTGGAGGAAGAAAAATCTTGCATTCAAACTAATTCCTTCTACAAGCCTTCCAATTATGCATCGTATAGCTTTGGTAAAACCCTGGTCAGGTTCTCCTGAGGATTTTTAAATGGTGATGCCTGGCACACCCCCGCGTCGGGTACAGACCGCCCGTGTACCCCCTGTACTCTCCCGGCCTCCTCCTGGATTCCTGGGAGCGGGTGTGTGACGTGGGCGTGCTTCGTGTACTTGACATCTATAAATACTCTCAGCTGCTCAGAGCTGCTCTCTGGTGTTTCGGCACACTCACTGTTCCCGGTTTTTACAGACCCCCGCACCCTCACAAAAGAGGCGTAAAACAGAATTTTATTTCTGCTGAGATGCCTGTGATTCCAGGTAAACTGCTACAAAACTAGATACGGTTTTTCAAGCGTGCCCAGTTTGTCCGCGGCGACGTGGATGCTCCGCTTTCGCTCCGCCCTAGGCGTCTTCTCTGGAGCTGACTCCCAGTGCCGACTGATTTACGCTTCCACCTGCCTCTACAGTTCGGTTCAGGGTTGGTTTTTCTCCCAGCCTGGGACTCGGACTCCATTTCTGGGCTAAAGCTTTATTCTCTCCTTTTCCCACAAGTCCTCCACCCACCGCTGCCTCTACCTGCCCTCAGTCTGCAGGCACCTGGGCAGCGTTCCAGTACCCAGAAACCGCCCCCTCCCCCGCCACACACACACACACACACACACTCCCGTCTGCAGTCACTGCACGGCTTCCCCTCAGTCTCTGGTACCGGGCTGGGTCCGGACCTTGACCTTGCCTCTGCTGGGTAGTGATTACTACACCGTGTACCTGTGTGGATTGCAGTTTCCTCATCTGGAAAATGGGGATGTTAACAGGGTTAACAGGCTACCTCACAGGGTTTGTGCAAAGACGGTAGGTTGCCGAAGTAATGGCAAACCCAATGAGTGATGCCTCCCTGAACCCATGACCTCAGGAAATCCTCTCCCACAATGAGTTTCGGTTTGACCACTTAGCCTGCTTTGGCCAGTGAAGGAAGCAGTCTTGCTAACACTTGCACAGTGAGTTTTTGCCCTCCCTCCTTTGCTGCTTTCTGGAACCCAGTCACCACCTGAAGAAGCCTGGGTTGACCTGCTGGATGATGAGGGACATCTGTCCAGCTGACCCCACTCCCCCTACCCCTTCAATCAACAGCTAGATATGTAAATGAGGCCTTTTGGGACTAGCCAGCTCCCCTAACTTGCCAAGTGAGTGCAAACACACAAAAGATTCCAGCTGACACAAGACAGAGCAGAGACGAACTTTACCAACTGAATCCAAATTGTCAACCTACACAGTCTTGAGCAGTAAGTGGTGACTGAGTCATTAGATTTTGGAGTGGTTTGTTTTGTAGCAATAGACAAAGTCAACTGAGTTTTTCTATGGTATGTGAAAGGTATTTAGAGAAGTGTCTGGCAGGAGGTATGTGCCTGTGTCTGTAGTTAATTATTACTCTGTATCAATGGTTCAAGCCATACTGGTGGTCTGGGAGACTTGTGAACATGCTGATCCTTCTTACGCTCCTGTGCCTTTGCACGTGACTAGAACCTTCATGGCTGCATTCACTGCCTACTTCCTACTTGTCCCTCGAGCAGGGGGATATTAAAAATATTTCAGAACTGGTATGGCATAGGCAGCAGGCAGTCAAATGTGAACCACCTGCATGTCAAGTCTGTCTTTGAGACTCAGTCCAAGCATCCTGCTGCTTGGATTGTTAGAACACCTCATCGGATTTCCCTGCTTCTGCCCTTATATCCTCCATCCCATAGTCTGTTTTCAGCATAGTCATCTTTTCAAATGTAAATGATCCTTTATTTTTTTATTTATTTAAAACTCTTGCATTTTATTTTATTTTATTTTTTAACATTTTTTATTGAGTTACTGTCATTTTACAATGTTGTGTCAAATTCCAGTTTAGAGCACAATTTTTCAGTTATATGTGAACATACATATATTAATTGTCACATTTCTTTTCTTGCTGTGAGCTACCACAAGATCTTGCATATATTTCCCTGTGCTATACAGTATAATCTTGTTTATCTGTTCTACATTTTGAAATCCCAGTCTGTCCCTTCCCACTCCCCGTCCCCTTGGCAACCACAAGTTTGTATTCTATGTCTATGAGTCTGTTTCTGTTTTGTATTTATGGTTTTTTTTTTTTTTTTAGATTCCACATATAAGCGATCTCATATGGTATTTTTCTTTCTCTTTCTGGCTTACGTCACTTAGAATGACATTCTCCAGGAACATCCATGTGGCTGCAAATGGCGTTGTGTTGTCGGTTTTTGTGGCTGAATAGTATTCCATTGTATAAATATACCACTTCTTCTTTATCCAGTCATCTGTTGACGGACATTTAGGCTGTTTCCATGTCTTGGCTATTGTAAATAGTGCTGCTATGAACATTGGGGTGCAGGTGTCTTTTTGAAGTAGTGTTCCTTCTGGATATATGCCCAGGAGTGGGATTACTGGGTCATATGGTAAGTCTATTCCTAGTCTTTTGAGGAATCTCCATACTGTTTTCCACAGTAAATGATCCTTTAAAAACATAAGTCAGATTATGCACCCTTCTCTCAAAACTGTGCGATGATTCTCTGGTTCACTCAAAGTAAAATCTAAGGTCCTTACAATGGTCTAAATTTCTGCCCCTGCCCCTTACCTCTCTGATCTCCTCTCCTGCTCCCCACTCTTACTCTGCAACAGCCAAACTGGCCCCCTTCTTCAAAGTTTCCTGCTGGATGGTTGGGGTATAGCTCAGTGGTAGAGCGCATGCTTAGTACACACGAGGTCCTAGGTTCAATCCCCAGTGCCTCTAATAAGGAAAACACACACACACACACACAAATTTCCTACCTTAAGGACTTTGTTCTAGTAGTTCTTTCTGCCTAGACTGATTGTCCCAAAGGAACAGACTTGCCTCACTGCCTCTTGTCTGCCAAGCCATTCTCAGTCAAACCTAAGCTGACTCTCCTGTTTAATACTACAACATGCTCCCTCTTGTCGTGTTGCACTACCACCTCTCTGGTACCCCATCACTTTTTGCACCAGTCAAGGATCCCCTAGAGAAGTGGAACCAGAAGGAGATATATCAAGGAGCTGGCTTATGCAACTATGGGGGCTGGTCAGGCAAGTCCAAAATCCACCGGGCATTCTGTCAGGAAGGGGAGACTGGGACTTGCCCACATGGGCCAAAGCTGCAGTCCACAGGGGGGCTTTCTTGTTCTGAGGAAAGCCTCAGTTCCACTCCTAGGGTCTTTCCCCTGATTGGAGCAGGCCTACCCAGATTATGTAGGATAACATTTGCAGCAAGACCTGGATTAGTGTTTGACTGTATGACTCAGGACCATACCCGAGCCAACTGGCCCATGAAATTGACCATCCCACCTCCCAACATCCTGTATAATCTTCAAATTTTTATGTCAATTGTGTCCTCGACTGAAACATAAGCTCCATGAAGGTTGAAGGTCTTTGCTTTGTTCACTGATGTCGTCCATATAAACATCCAATAGGTACTTGTTGAATGAAATAACATCACTCCCTCAGGAAGTCTTCTCCAACTACCTGCTGTCCCCACAAGAGACCCCCACACCCCCTCAATGAGGCCCTGCACTACTTCTCATTCACCTAAAGTTAGTTAAATCCACCCACTTCAATCTGACAATCCAATCTCCTTATAAGATAGGGCACCAGAGTAACCAGACACCTTCTGATTTTATGTATTTAGCTTAACTCTTTGCTCACTTTAGTCTCTTATTTTGCATCTGTTTGTTTAGCTGTCTTCTACTTCCTTCCCCTACTCTAACTTGATGGGCTGGGAAGAATAAAAGGAAAGATTGTTACAATTAAATGTCATATATAAAGAACTCTTTTGTGCAAGGCAGGAAGGCAGTGTTGAGTTGCTTGACGTCTTCACCTGCAGAAATAGTCTTTCAATTTAGTGGCATTCATCCATAGCTTTATTGGCATTTATTAGGCACCAAATATGTTAGATGTTGTATAAAATATCAAGACCACAGAGGGAAAAGTCGAGGTCTCTGCCTTTGAGTTGTCTATAGTGTAGTGTCGAATTACGAAGCAACATCACGGGGACAGAATCCAGACCTTATTCATTCTTAGTTCAACTCACACTTTGTTGCTCTAAGTACCAACATAGATTTGATCTTTAAATCAGTTGTCAACATTGGAAAAATAGAAGATTTCACATAAAAGTCAGAATTTGTGGCTTCCCTTGAAATATGAGAGGATCTAGCAACACAGCCTATGTTTCCACGTGGCACAAGCAGGTCAGATCTAAGGAATCGCCGCCCACCAGGCAGGAGCACTCCCCCGTCCGCTTACCCTCTTCCCTACCACAGTGCCATGCTTCCCAGCGTCAAGGTCAGATGCCGGCTGCCGTTTGCCATCTCACACCTGGAGATTTAGGTCACCTTCCTGGCCTCCTGTGGGCATTTGGGTTTTGGATCCCTAGACTAGTACATTGTATTTGATAATATGCTAGCAAAACACTACTTAACTCTGCAAAATAGTTCTGCTTCTATGGTATTCACAATAAATCTAAGATGTAGGTAGGCCAAGTGTTATTAGTTCCATTTTTCACATGAGGTAATAAACTGGAACGGTTAATTTACTAGTCTGGCATGTAGAGGTGGTTCTAGAATTCAGATTTTCTGGTCAGTCACCCTAAGTCTAAGGAGCACTGCAGAGGGACCTCACCCTCTCCTCAACTTTCCTCCCTACAAGACTTCAGACTGAAGTAGTCCAAGATGGGGGAGGGGGGTACAGCTCAGTGGTAGAGCACATGCTTAGCATGCATGAGGTCTTTGGTTCAGTCCCCAGTACCTCCATCAATAAAATAGATAAGTAAACCTAATTACCCCCCACTACACACACATTGAAAAAAAAAAAGACTGGGGAGAGAAGAAAAGTTAACACAAAGTTAATTTGGAATTTTGACTGTTACTTAAGACTGAGTTGTGGCTTCTTAGAACTATGAATGGCTGAAGGACTTTCTACTAGAGGGATGGGCCCGTTCCGCACTTCCTCCTACGACAGGAAAAGATAATACCAATGAATATATGTTCGTAAGGACAAAAATTGCATTTTCTATGTCATTAAACTGTGTCGTATTTGTTCACCTTACCCATCACACACAGAGCTGCACACATACGCACACTTTTCCCCTAGTACATGCCTACGATCATACTATACACAGTATTTTGTAACTTCCTTTTTCATTTCATCAGTGTCATCTTTTTATGACATTAAGTAGTCTTTTGACATATCAATTTTAATGGCCCCATAATCATCCACTATATAGTGGTGTGATAGTAATTTTTGACCAGCCACCTTTTGGTCAATTTCAATTTCCAGTTTATTATTGTATGAATATACTGATTTAATATTCTGGTAGCTGACTTATTGTCTGCATCTATGATTCCCTCTTTAAGATAAATTCCTAGAAGTGGAATTGCTGTCACAGGACACATCTATTTTTTTTAAAACTTTTGTTGAATGTGTAATGTCTCCTCAATCAATGCCCTTCCTTCTAAAGACTCCCAGCAAGTCCGTCCACTTCAGCCAGATAAATCTCGCCTGCATATTTTACTCCCCTATTAAAACACCTCAGCTTATTAGAGCAATTTCAAACCACCTCTCAGTCAGGCTTTGGGAGTCCCCTGGGAAAACACCTTGCCTTTCCTGTCCAACCTCAGCTACCGCTTTTCACCTCCAGTTGGGGCAGACCCATCGTTTCTGCCAGGTCTGCCGTTTGTGTTCTCCTTCCTGTGTGAGGAAAAGTGTTTCTGGGGTAATCGCATCCCCGAATTATTTTTTCACTCATGAATCATATTCCCCTATAATTTGAGGTACGTACATCTCATTTCCTCAGGGTGGGCAAGCTGTTCCCAGGAGGGTTATTTTTTTGAATCTGTTTCCAAAGCAAACACAGTACTGGGCGCTGAATCTTGGCAAGGACTGTAAAAGTGTGGAATGAGTTACAGGAGAAAGTTCTGAAATATTCCCCGAATGCCTTTAGAATCAGTCATACCCCCATATGAAATCAGATGAATAAACCAGATGAGTTTTCAAAGTGGCTTCAACCATTGTTTTCTAATAACACGATTATGACAAGTTGTTGATGAAATATAAATCATTTTCAGCTGGTCATCTGAAAGACACTTCCACTTACTTGCAAAAATTATTTGGTATGAAATTCAGTATAAGAGAAAAAAAAATCTCAAAGATGATTTAATAACCACAATTACCAAAGTAGTTAGTGGTGACCATATGACATGGATTTTTGAAAACCACATTAGTGAGATTCCATTGTATAAAGATGTTTTGATTCATAGCTTATGATATAAAATAGAACCAATGAATTTCAAGATTACCCTAGACACTGAACATTTTTAAAAACTTTAGTTCATTTAAAAATAAATTATTTTCATTCCACCCCCGCAAAGTATGGTACTTTACTGTTCCCAAAATACTACACATTCAAATAAACTGTAATCATGAACATATATAGCTTTCTACAGTTAGAACTTTAAAAGTGGATTGTGCTAAATAAAATGCATGTCACTGCCATATCTAAACATGCTTTAAAGTAAATCATTATAAGTAGGCATGTAATTACTACAGTTTTAGGAAGGTTTAATCAGGAACTAAAACACAAAAGAATAAAATTTCAGCAATTCTTGACCAACATACAATGAACAGATATCCACCACAACTTAGCCCTTCAAGATCTTTCTAGTACCTAAGTTTTAAAGAGAAAGCCTCCTTCTTGGTCGAGGCAACTGGAATGAAAAATTATGGAGACAAGTACAGATTGAAACAAAGGATATGAAAAAAACAGAAACAGAGAACCTAGAAATACAAGGATTTCTGGGAAATGTAAAATCCAGTGTTAAAAAACTAATTTTGACTGGGGAAGTAGTGACTTTGAATTTTGCTTCCTAAGGATTAGAGGAAAACTAAGATTTCTAAAACAGTATGTGTGTTTTGGTGAGAGGGGAGGGAAAAGTTGCCTGGTACTAAGATGCAATGGAGTATCTATCTGGCAGGGTACTGTTTAATCTAATGCATTAGCCAAACTTCTGATGTTCAAAATCTTCCCTGAAATTAGTATCAGTTAAAATCCTGGATGCATTGGCAGCTGGCAGCTCCGCTCCCCCTGCCTGGGTCCCCGCAGCTACAGCAAATTGGCAGTAAGTCTTCCTTAGCAGCTGCTAATGGGCTGATGGTACCACACAGCATGATCCCACTGTGTGAAACAAACAAACAAAAAAACCCAGGTTTTTCTATATGTATCACGTATGTCTGTAACTGCACAGGAAAATGTTTGAAAAGACACACACGAAACCATTACCATGGGTAATCTCTGTTTACACAGAGGGGATTGGGGGAGGGGCTGGTGGATATCATCACTTGGTGGTTTGAATTTTCACTGTAAGAACGTAATGATGCATTATTTGCACAATTTTAGAACTTAAAATTAAGAAAGCAACACTGGGATGCCAACCTATGCTGAGAGAAATGTGGAGAATTTATCCTTTTTTTTGAGCTTACATCTTATAACAAAGTAGCTCTCACAGAAACTTGCATTCCTGGTTTCTTCAGGGGCCAATAATTTTCTGAGTGATTTTCTGTATAAAAGTGTCCTTGTCCTGGCTTACCTTCAATTTCCTGCTGGATATTTTGCTTGGATATCTTGCTCTTCCTGAAAACTTGGCAGGCCTAAACCACATACATCATCATCTACCTCGTGTGACTTTCTTCTTTCTATCAACTCTCTCTCCAGAGTCTCAGGTTGAAAGTCTTAGGATTTCTGACTACCTCATCTTCCTTGCTCCCATATCAAACTGGTTGTCAAGTCATACTTGTTCCTTTTTTGCCATCTCTTTGGTTCTCCTTTTCATTTAGAGAGCACAACCCTATTGTCTCACACATGAACTCTCGAAATAGCTTCCCAACTAACCTTCCTGCTTCCAGTCTCTCCTACCTGTCATTCCTTTTGCACAACAATGCCAGATGAAATGCTCCAGATGTCTGCCTGGCCAAGCACACGTGCGCATGCACACACACACACACACGCACGCAGACTCCTCCAAGACCTGTTACTCCACATAAAGCCTAACATCCATTCAAGGATGCCCAGGATCTGGCCTTAACATTGGCGTCTTGGCTTTTCCTTATTACCCCACTCTTGGACTCATTTGTCTAAAATCCCCCTTTGCTGCCCACTATGTGCCTTTCTCTTTCTTAAGTACTCAAGTCAGCATTCATCTTACTTGTGAAGATTTTCTTATCTGGTGTTTCCCTCTAATTAATTTGACTTAAAACACTGGATTTATTTCTTGTGGTTCAAGTTAATTACAAGAGTCTTAAGGCAGAATCCTTGCCTTAAGTTTTTTCTTTTTTCTACCCACCCCAACTCCCTATTTATCAAAGAGGTCATTCAATAAATGTTGGCCGACTGACTGACTGAAATCAAAGAAGTTTCTCTGGGCCTTCCTTATTTCTGGGGACCATTGATTTTGTGCTTTCAAAAGGAAAAAGAAAATGAAAATTAATATATAGATTTAGTACGCAGCTGTTACAATGTACATTGCATGAACTTGAGTTAAAATGTATGTTTCTGAACACGGACCTACCATATAGCACAGGGAAATTTATTCGATTTCTTGTAAAGGAGCCACAATGGAAAAGAAACTGAAAAAATATATATACATAATTTTGCTGTACACCTGAAACTAACACTGTAAATTGACTACACTTCAATTTTAAAAAATAAAGTGAAAAAAAATAAAAGTATGTTTCTGGAGGTAAATGTTTTGGTTGATGTACACAATGAATCTTGCCAGTTTGTCCATCCAACGGTATTATTGTGGGCATACTATGTGCAGTACTTTCCTAAGCCCTGAGAGTATAGCAGAGCTTACATTCCAAGGCAGAGGATAGACAATAAATGAAAAAAAAAATAAGTAAAACATATAGTTTGTCAAATTGTGATAAGAGTTTCTGGGAAACAGAGATCAGGAAAGGAGTTTAGGGAGTGCTGAGGGCAGAGAGCGTAGCTGCAACTTAAATAGGCTGACAGTATTTCCCCTCTCTGGCACAGAAAATGGTTTGTATAATACCCAAGTATATGCAACCAGATTACCACTAGTTATACTAACCATTGTTTTAATTTGTTCTTTGTTTCTAAATTGTTTATGCTTTGTATGACTTTATTAATGTTACTAGTTGTATTACCTATATTCTATTTTATAAGATTGTAGTCTCTTGCATTTCCCAATGTGTAACTAGGCCTCCGACAAGATTGATGAAATAAATAACATTTATAATCCTGCATAAAATAATAATAATAGTGTGATTCTAGGTATAGGAAGAAGCAATATTTCCCGGATCATAATAGACTAGTAAGACAGGCGATCCAGAGAACTTTTGGTTATCCATAGGGCCTGATCCAAAAATTAATACCTTGAGAGACATAACAGCAAAATCTTTGCCTGATCTAGGAATGAGTCTCCCTAGGGCCATGGACAAAATTGGTCATGAATTGTCTCCCAAAATATTGGTCGAATTTAGGACCAAGGGGGAGCACCGTGAACAGAAAGTACTGTGAGCCATATCAGTAAACAAAGAATGCTGAAGCCATCAAGTCATCAGCCAACTCAGGATGCAGACAAGAAGGCAGCCTGGCCTCTGCAGCCATCCCCAGTGGTACCCCCTGAGGGATGTGAAAGGACAGGATACTGGCCCTAGATAGCTAGGTGCTTGTCAAAGGAATGATTTCAATGAGCCCAGACATTTGCTCCCTCCCATACATAGAAAAGCACTAAATTCTTTAACTTGAGATGTCTGGTTTTCCTTAATTAACAGTAATCCTTTGATGTTCCGACTACCTGGTCTTTGTTGTAAAGCTCCGATATATCCTGGCTCCTCCCCTACCTCTTTGGAGCAGTCCCTCAGAGCCATCTGAGAGGCTGTCATCCCCGGCTTGACTTGAAGAGGTTCACGTCCTCAGAAATGTCCGCTGAATAAAACATAACTCTCAAAAGAAAATACCCAAGTATAACACAGTTCAGATTAGTATAATAAAATAAAATTGGCTTGAATCATTTTGCTTCAGAAAATACGACTAGGAATATTTTTCTCATGATTTAATTTTAGTTAGCTTTTAACAAGGACTTCAAAATGGAAGCTTAGGTTCATTTTTAGTTCAATGAAGAACAGTTCTCATATGAGGCCTGGATTCACTTCTATTTTGTGGGTTGGATTATTACCAAGATCTTAACAGAAGAAATGAAGAAATATGGATGCCTCAGGAATTGATTAACCACTTATATCCTGCACTAAACGTGCTTCTCTGCTTCCCGAAGCTGACTAGTACCAGATTAAGAATGAGAAAGGATTTCTTGGCAAAGGATCCTTACTTGCAAAAATAATTCCAAGACTTGGGTTGAGCTTGAATTTTTGGATTCATGTGGAAACTCAAGACTTATCTTTTCACATTACCATGTGAACAATTTGAACAAATAATACAGACTCCTAGAGGTTTGGTCTCCAAAAGTCAAGAGTTTAAGAAGAATATTTTTCATCTCTTTCAGCATGGTCCTTTATTAAAGCATTCCATTGACAGTGCTATACAGAAATACCTCTATTAATGGAAAAGATAGGTTTCAACATCACACTTTTTCATCAAAAATGTTGTGATTGAAATAATATAGAAGGTGTTGGAATGCATTCTGAGAGGAAAGAGAATACGGGTTAGGGTACGAAGACATTATTTGGCTAAAATAATGCCAAGATCAAGTTGGTCTATTGTATTGCAGTGCAATCCACTAATCATTCTAACTGATATTAGATAATTTCTAAGTTTGATTAGGGATGAAGAGAGCACAGTGGGGTCCTGTAGTTGGTGATGGTGAGAGGTGATAGATGTACTGATACCAAAAGGGAAAAAAGGGAACGCTATGGGGAAAAGGAGAAAGGCAAAAAACCCAATTATTTCACAATTTAGTTTAGGGTTAGTGCTATTAATAGCTGTGATGGACAAACAGAAAAGTGGGTAGAAGTGTGTATGTGTGTGTTTGTGTGTGTATGTGCATGTGTGTGTGTGACCTGAGATGAATGACACCAAGCTCATAATGCTTCGTCTAATTTATCAAGAAGTTTTACTTGCTTTTTCTTCTCTCAGCATTGCTGACTGTGTAGAAAGATGTTGTCTTAGATAATGCCATAATGAGGTATTACATCACCAGACCACATAAATAGATACCATAGAACTATGTACAAGTGAAAATAGATTAAGTAAATTTCCTTTCCATAAAAAAAGGACAGAAAAACTGCTAACCTGATATACATTAGTGTGAAGTCTATTTTTGAATACTTCCTGTACCTATTCCAACAGATTTCCGATTAAACTTTGCAGTAAACAATTTGCTTTCATTTTTTCCAGGAACCTCTGATACAGGATAATTGGCAGGTGTGTGGTGATGGAAATAAGGTTTGAATCTTCAAGACTATGAAAACAAGGAAGCAACATTTGTAGAATAAACTGGACTCACAGAAATGAATTCCTTCAATTAAAGATTTTCTGTTGGTCTGAAGCAGAAGACGCACATCAGCTCATTTCACATCACAAACACTGTAATAAATACTTTGACGTATTGACAAATCCATTTGCTAAACAGCGAAGTCTCACAAGAATAATTTGAAAAGCTTCATAATATATTATGTGCACTAAGCTGATTCCAAATCAAAATAATAAAAGCAAAAACCTTAATTTAAAATGAGAAAAACAACTCAAGTGATACATTTTAGACTAACTCTTTAGGATAGAAAACAGGAGCTTTTAGAAGGTTTCCGTTGTCTTTAATGCCCCATTTTTGAATGAGTGATGCTTTTCATTCTTCCTACCTTTACACTGGAAGGAATTACAAAAACAGAATCTTAGAGTTTTATATTCTTTGGTGAAATTGAGTCTTTTCTTTACAGGAGCAATTCTCAGTTTCCAGACTCTTGCCATGTGATGTGCTTGTGTCTGTCCTATCATGTCATGAGTTCTACTGCACCATGTGATTTAAACACAATCAAAGTCATTTTTGCTACCAGCTACTGTCACAGACTTGTTCCTCTGCATGGTTCCATCTTCTTTACTGGTGATGTGTTCTGGTTTCTCATATTAGCTATAGGTTATGGTTACAAGCACAGCTAAGGAATTGTTCTATTTCGAAGTATAATAAATCCTGTAAGATCTCATCCCTGTGTGGGGGAGCGAAGACCTCATCTAAAGCATAGGTAGGTGATCAGAGCTAATGACCTGAGCAGGCCAAACACCTCAGCACATCGAGTTAGTTCCTGTGCCAAGGGAAATGGAGACAGGGGGTCCTTGGTGGAGTTGGGTAGCTGCCCCTAATCCTTTGTGTCCTTTACTTGAGAAAATGGTGAAACTGACATACAAAGGAAAACGTATCAAAAGTTTTCTTCCCTACAGATGGATTTGTGTTCATCCTGTCAAACTTTTTTCTTTTTTCTTGTGGTTGGTGAGACAGGGTTAAGTGTTGAGGCTGCATCTGGCCAAGGACCAGCTTGGTGAAGTGACTTGGCCCACACAAAGATGCAAATGGAAACTTTGGCCTCATAAATGGCTACTGCTCTTAAGCAGGTCTGCTTATGTCTGAAAGCCAAAGGTCTGGTCACTGTCTTTTCAGAAAACCACCAAAGTGCTGTGTAGATTAACAACTTCAAATTGCTTCAAGATTCATAGATGAAGTTTGAGCTGTGGACCCAGCTCTTCAGCGTCTCTGCAGGGAGTGGAGTCAGGGCAGAGTATTGGATTAGGAATATGGACTGTCTTCAAATCTACCTGGTGGCCACCACACCAGGATACTACAGCTTGTGGGCTGTCATGTAACTCTTAGCAATGTTGAGCTGTATGTGGGTAAAAAGTACCCTCTCCCAGATGACTTATAAAGCTTACAAATTTAGGAATAGGTGTGAAAAAGAAAAGGTTTGAGTAGACATTTAGCAGGCTAGCTGACCTGGATCCCTTAAGAAGCAGAGATTTGTAATGGACAAAACTAATCCAGGCGAGGATGTGAAAGGGGTTATGGTTTGGAGTTGTGTGCCTACTTGTCAGATTGACATATCCTAACTTTTCAGCATTTACTTATACCAATAGCATCACTTGGGGTGGGAAGACACAAAAGCACTAGGAGAGTTTTATGATTTTGTTTTGTTTTTTCCTGAAAGCTTCTGAAATCGCTGATCAAACAGTCCTGCTCACTCTGCTTACACACAGAAGAAGGAAGTCTGGCCAAAGTTTTGATCAAACCTGTTAGTGTGTCTCTTGGGTCTAGCACTTGACCTCAATTCCTCGCTGAGTAAAGTATAACTGATGGTCATGGAAATGCGTAGAAATAATAATAGCAGTGAATACTTATCAAGTACTTCCATTATACACTTAGTGCTATATGCTTTAAATAGATTATTCTACGTAATTATTACAATGACCTAATAAAGTAGGAAGTTTTATTACGGATCAGAATAAAATCTTCACTAACACTAAAGAAATAACTCAACAGATATGCCTTATACTTGAGGGATCAATAACGCCACCAGGTTAAACAGGGGTGAGCTCATGTTAAGGCATACTAGATATGGCCTTTGCCTGGAAGGCTTCAACAGGGCACCAAGACAGTTCCCCCCGACGTTACTACTGCTCCTCCCCTGTCTCCTTCTCTAAATCCTCCTTATCTTATTGTCCTAGTGTTGGAGTGCCCTGGGGCTCACTTCTTGGTGCTTTCTTTTCTCTAGTTACATTATCTGGTTGATCTCAACCAGTCTTTAAATACCATCTACACGGCCATCTCCACTCCCAAGAGCCCAGACCAAAACCCTTGGGACCATCTTCCACTGCTTTTCCTCTCACACTCATACCTAATCTATCAGCCATTCTTTTTCTCCTCTTTTTTGCTTTATCTTGTCAGTAAAATCAGAATCTGACCAGTTCTCTTTCTTCAGTACATATATGGCTCATATAGCAGCCAGTCATCTTTAAAAAAATGTTTTTTATTATAAACCTTTCAAGACATACACATAGATACACATAAATAACTACCCCCATGCACTCATCACTCAGCGTCAAAAATTAATATTTTGTCCATCTTCTTTCTTCTATTCCCTACCCTCCCTTTTTTTTGGTAGAGAATTTTAAAACAAATCCCAGCAAAGTCGTCCTTTTAATGATCAGATCAAGCTGCTCACAACTTTTCATTGTTTCTCTTCTCAGGAAAAGCCAAATCTTTTTTGACGGCCTACCAGGCCTATGTGACCTGTCACCGCTTCCCCCACACCACCTCCTCTTACGGTATGCTGTCCTCACTCTGCCTCAGAGACCGTACAGGTTCTTAAATCTTAGCGGGCACCAGCATGCTCTGGAGGGCTTGTTATAGTTCAGGTTGCTGGGCCTCACCCGCAGAATTTCTGATTCAGCAGATCTGAACTGGGCCTGGAGAATTCGCATTTCTAACAAGTTCCCAGATGCTACTGCTGTTCAGCGGCCTAACTGGGGAACCATCAGTTTACACTGTACTATGCTGGTTCTTCGACGGCCAAGAGTCTTTGCACTGCTCTTCCCTCTGCCTGAGCACTCTTTGCATTACTCAAGTTTCGCTTTGTTCCATCTGTTTAAATGACATGGTTTGAGAGGCCTTTCCTGTAACCATTATTTAGCATCCGTCTCCTCGCCCCGGTTATTTTCTATCTTCACGGCAAGCATCGGGTTTGTCGTGTCCAGATGGACAGGTCCGCTGTCACGGAGACCTGGTTTTGCTCCGCATCCCGTCCAAGCGCCA
The DNA here is from genome assembly GCF_048773025.1 of Camelus bactrianus. Lineage (NCBI taxonomy): Eukaryota > Metazoa > Chordata > Mammalia > Artiodactyla > Camelidae > Camelus > Camelus bactrianus. The sequence goes on from NC_133540.1 coordinate 24,507,978, forward strand.
AGACCTCTCCCCGCAGGTGCACCGAGCGGACCACAGCCTGAGCAGGGAGACCCCGGTCCCTGATTGGGACCCAGGACCGGCGAGTCATTTCTTCTTGTCTCAGTTTCTCCATCTGTAGAGCAAAGGTCGCGTACCCGCACTCCTTCTCCTCCCTGGGCTCAGGCTGGGAGAGAACGGAGCGAACGCGCGTGCGGAGCCGGGCAGTCAGTGGACGCTGACCGCCGGAAAGCCGCGCTTTCCGGCAGAACCACGCCCAGCGTCTCCAGCCCCCGAGTCCCGGAGGGCAGACCCACCCTAAGGAACCCACTCGGCGGCAGCAGGAAGGGGCGGCGCGGGGCGGGGCCTCGAGGGCGCGTCACACCCGGAAGTGCCCGCCTGCCGCCCCGCCCCCAGCAGCGCCGGCAGTCGGAGCGCGCCCGCGGAGCGGGGCCGCTGAGCAGGGCTGGCGGAGCTGGGCAGCCTCGGGCGCCGGTGCTGGTGCGGGTTCAGGCGCGGGCGCGGGTGCAGAGCGGCGGCGGGCGGGCAGGCGCCCGGGCGAATGGGACGCGGCGCTGCGGGCGGGCGGGGCCGGCGTCCGCGGCTGGAATGGTGCTGGCGGCGGTGGGCGCCCGCGAGCTGAAGCCCGAGAGGAGCCGCCATGGAGACGCCGCCGCGGCCTCCCGCGTGAGTGAGCGGACGGGTGGCGGGCGGGGCCGCTGCGGCCGGACCCGGCCGGGCGGCGGGCGGGGCGTCGCCGCGCGGGGTGTGGGGAGGGTCCTCCGCCGGCGAGCTGGAGCCCCGGGAGGGCCGAGCATCCGCGGGAAGGAGACGCGGGATGCGTGCGGGGCCGTCGGAAAAGGAAGCTGCAAAGTACAGACGCCGGTGGTGTGGAGAGGAATTCCTCTCAGCTTACCTGCTTCTCCGAATTCCTAGCAAAATTCTGTCAGAGAAGCTTGCACATCACTCTGAACGGGCCGCGGCTGTTTAGGGCATATGACCTCTTTTACCTGGCACTGCAGAAAATCGTGTTCGGAAATCACAGCATCTTCTGTTTCCCGGGCACCCTGGGCGAATTAGTAGTGTACGACATGCCAGGCACAGGTGTCTTTTTCCTTGGTACCTAAATACAGTCGAGACCACCTGCAACAAAATTGCTTCCAGAAATAACAACTGAGCGATTATGTGGAAGACATTGAAGATACTGCATTATTCAGTACAAGATTCTTTTTTAGCATTTTGTTAAAAGTCGACTCTAAATCCCCAGGAATTTTGGACATTTCAATTTTGATTTGCTTTCCTTAGTTTAACCTTTATGAAGGAAGAACGCTTTGAATCTGACTTTTGAAACCGCAAATATCGTTCTGAAGAATGGTGTACCTCTTCCTGACAGCTTATTTTTGGAGCTTTATCGTTTTCCGCTTAGATTTGACCAGCTTGATTCCATGGCATTTGTACCACACCAGCCTTTTGTGGTTATTTGGCAGAATGCCAGCCGAAATATAAATATTGGGCTTAGGCTGAATAATTTTTTGGTGTTGAGTCCTTTTAGGAGAGCTAATAGGATTCTGGAACTACAATTTCTAAAAGTGCCTTGCAGAAATTTTAGCTCGAGTGGAACAGATCATGGGGATCTAAGGAGTACATAGGACTCTTGAATTTACCCCCCTGGACTGGAGGAACAAGGGCTCAGTTCGGTTATGTTTTTCAGCAGGTTCAGGAAGGATCCTGAACGTCAAGGAAACGCGATGGTGGATTGTTCACTTCAGCAGTGGGAGCACAGCATCAGCACATGAGTTCTGTCTAGGCTCAGAGGCATGTAAGGCAGGAAACGTTACCTGTCCGTAGACAACTGGAAGTATTGAGAATATCCCACATAGGATGTTATCTGTCGTAAACCTGCCCCCTTCATACCAGTTCCCTGCCACCCCCCCGTCTTTTTTTTTTTTTTTTTTTTTACTTCTGGAGCAGAGGGAACTAAAGGAAAGAAAAGGGGGACATTAGAATGCAGGTGAAAAAAAGGTGTGGAAAAGCAGGCTCTGGAGGGAAAGAGTAGAGATGTAGAAAATGATTTAAATATAAATAATTAAAAATAAAATAAATGGGTGTATGCAAATATCGATAAACTGAATCTAGACCAGATCAACTCATAATTTTGGTGTCCAGCACAGGTCTTTGGTACTGAGACGCCCTCAGTAGTGCTAGAACAGTGAGAGGCTGAGATGTAGTGGAAAGCCTGAATGCCAACAGGGATGGTAGAATAGTTAAAGAAAACAAAACAAAAAAAAAAACAACTTTCAATCATGGGTGGCTAAATTTGGAGAAATTTTGTTTCTGTTCATTTAATAATAAATACAAATAAGTTTATTTGCATTTGGTCTATCTAGGACTAGCCCTAATCCTAGAACTCGTGATAGTGTTTTTTGCCTTTCTGTACATAAGAAATAGTTTTTCTTCCCATCCTTTTGTCTGTTTGCCTCCACTCTAATAACTTGTTTTTCCTTCCACGCCAAATCATGGGTGCCAGATTTGAGCGCTGGCAGTTCTTGGGGAGGGGAGCTTTTTCGAGTCTCACTGTGCTGGAACTAACTGGGCTAGGACAGAGGCCAGTGGCAGTTATTGAGAGGGATCAGTTTTTCATAAGGTTAGATTTTTAGCCTGAGCTTTAAGGCAAAGAAGATTGACTTGGACTTAAAAGTGCCTTGGATGATGTGGTTGGAAACAGGGACTCAGATCCTCTTTGTATGAGTGTCTGTTTATTAATTCATTTGTTCTGCAAATGTTTGAATGCCTGTCTCTGCCAAGCACTGAGTGTGATGCTTTTGCTCATGCTTCTGTCTTAATAGCCAGTTTTGCATTGTTTTCAAACCCCAACTTGCTCCCTGACAGCCTGTTTTACATTGTCTTGGAGGGATGGAGGGCTGCCTTGTTCTTTCAGGTGGGCTTGTTGAGATTAAGTTTTTTGATCTCTTCTGCTCTTTCCACTCCTTGCCTCCAAGTTCGCATCCTTTTTGACTCTCGTGTTGATTGGCATTGGGCTTTATATCTCTGTTTATTGTTTTTTGCATCCTTGAGTATCAGTGATTTTTAGATTCTGTTACATTTTGGGGTCTGGGTAATATGAAGACCATAAGACATTAGCCTCTGATTGAATCTGAAAAGTGTGCAACTAAAATTATATGTAGGTTAGCAGAGGAGTCTCAGACAGTAAACTGAGATACAGGAAAGGAAATGTAAACTCATCAGCCCTGACCCCAGGAATGTTTTATACATTATAGTTTTTATAGTTATTTTTGTAAAGGATTTTCATAATTACTAAGTTGAGGGAAGACTGTGAGTATAGGACAGAGTGCATCTCTCTGACCTCCCCTCACGGCAGAGTTTCCTTGGCCTTCGTTTTCCTACTGGCCCTCTTTCACAAGTTGGCTTTCTCTCTACCAGCCTTGCTTTTCTGCTTTTCCTTCATGAAATTAAGTAAGTGTACCTCAGATATACAACCATATTTTTATTTTCAGTCGATTCCATGTCACTGGTGGCTCTTAAATGTCAGAGATGTTCAGCATAGGCAGACAAATGTCTTGTTGACTGTGTTCTAAGGGATTTAGGCAGTGCAGAATTGGTTGGATTAGAGTAGAGGTTCACATACTTTTGGATTTCACTTACTGTAAATTCAAACAAAACAAAAGTTGAAGTCTAACATAAAATTGCTAAGTTTTATTTCGCCAAATAGAGAAAAAAATTGATAAAATAATTATCAAATATCATCATTCTTTTGTAAAAGAAAGGACATTTTAGTGTCCGTTTCCCAATACAAAGGACATAATCTCAGATTAAAGGATAGTTCTTAAGTTGAATGCGTTTAGTCTCATGAAAACTTACTACACTGTCCTCATTTCGTCACAGACCAATAAAAAGTTCATTGAAGCCTGACATTTGCAATTCACTGGACCAGATAAGCTTTAATGTTCATTCTAATTCTAAGATTCAATTACCATGAATTTGAAACCTTGTCACAGGTCACCCCAATATTCATTTGTTTGTCTTTTATAGGAATATATTCTTGTTTTTGTTTAGTCCCAAGTGTAAATTGGGCATCTCTCAGATCATAGGCAAATATCCTTAGTAATAGACAAAGACAGTTAAAATATTTAGGAGCAATAATGGCCTACAAGTTAATGTTGAAAAAAGACACATGAATCTGTGTGTGTTGAAGAAAGTGTCATATATAAGGAAAAATTTGAAGTGCATTTGGGAACATGAGAAGTGGATTCTAAAAATAAGTAGCAATTATGTATTAGTCTTACAGATTCTGAGTAATCACTCCTCCTTCTCCCACCAAATAGCCCTAAATCTCTTGTTTCTAATTTACATTTTCTCATGTACATAGTAGGCATGCAGTAAATATTAGTAAATGTGCTTTTGTGTGGGGTGACTGTAAATTTACCTAGCTGTGGCTGTAAACACCGAGAGTGTTTATGAAAACAGGTGAACGTCTTTCTTAAGATCAGGTGGAAGTTTCTTTCAAGGTGATAAAGAATGAAAATTGCCTTTCAGATGCTCTTCTATAGAATTCTGCCAAAGTCTTAATGTATTTACTGCTTATAATGGGGGAGTTTGGGTTTTTTATTCATATATATTGGGTGTCTGCTATGACTAGACTTAGGGAATATCTCAGAAAACAAAACAAAGTCCTTTTCCTCATGGTTGAAACTGAGAGTAAACAAATATATGATACAATTACTGTTACTTTGCATTGTGTTGCTTTCTTTCTCACATTTCAGGTTATGGGCATTTGCTAAAGTATTTTTTTGACTAGTTCTTTTCTCTGGTCCTGCCTTGAAAAACAAGCTCTTGCTTTCCATGACAATACCTTTTCATGGTTTCCCACTCTAGTTTTTAGGTGGTTAAATGTGATTTACTGTATTACTTTATCTCATTTAATTCTGTCAACAACCTACCTTATTAACAACCTCTCTTATTATTATTAGTTTTCAGAGGTTAAGTTACGTTCCTCAGCTTATAAGTAGAGGAGCAACTGGGACTGTAATCTCTCTGTTGATTGCTTTTTTGGCTTACATGGCTTCTGTCTGTTGGCAGTAGCTGTTTCTCACAGATGCAGGCCTTGGCCACTTCTTCTCTTCAGCTATTAATCAGTAAGTTGTGGCTCCATCTGTATATCTTTTTTTTTTTTTAACTGAAGTACAGTCGATTACAATGTGTCAATTTCTGGTGTACAGCACAGTGTCCCAGTTGTGCATATACATACATATATTCATTTTCATGTTATTTTTCATTAAAGGTTATAACGAGATATTGAACATAGTTCCCTGTGTATAGAGAAGAAACTTCTTTTAAAATCTATTTTTATATATAATGGCTAACATTTGTAAATCTCAAACTCCCAAATTATCCCTTTCCACCCTCTTTCCCCAGTAATCATAAGATTCTTTACTATGTCTATGAGTCTGTTTCTGTTTTGTAGATGAGTTCATGGTGTCTTTTTTCTTTTTGAATTCCACATATAAGTGATATCATATGGTATTTTTCTTTCTCTTTCTGTCTTACTTCACTTAGAATGACATTCTCCAGGTCATCCATGTTGCTGTAAATGGCATTATTTTATTTTTTATGGCAGAGTAGTATTCCATTATATAAATATACCACAACTTCTTTATCCAGTCATCTTTTGATGGACATTTAGGTTGTTTTCATGTCTTGGCTATTGTAAATAGTGCTGCTATGAACATTGGGGTGCATGTATCTTTTCACATTAGAGTTCCCTCCACGTGTATACCCAGAAGTGGGATTGCTGGATCATATGGTAAGTCTATGTTTAGTATTTTGAGGACTCTCCAAACTGTTTTCCATAATGGCTGCACCAAACTACATTTCCACTAACAGTGTAGGAGAGTTTCCTTTTCTCCACACCCTCTCCAGCATTTATCATTCATGGACTTTTGAATGATGCCATTCTGAATGGTGTGAGGTGATAACCTCATTGTAGTTTTGATTTGCATTTCTCTGATAATTAGTGATATTGAACATTTTTTCATATGCCTGTTGGCCATTTGTATGCCTTCACTGGAGCATTGTTTGTTTAGGTCTTCTGCCCATTTTTGGATTGGGTTGCTTGGTTTTTTCTTATTAAGTTGTATGAGCTGTTCATATATTCTGGAAATTAAGGCTTTGTCAGTTGCATCACTTGCAAATATTATCTCCCATTCCGTAAGTTGTCCTTTTGTTTTGCCTATGGTTTCCTTTGCTGTGCAAAAGCTTTTGAGTTTAATTAGGTCTCATTTGTTTATTTTTGCCCTTATTTCCATTGCCTGGGTAGACTGCCCTAGGGGAACGCTGCTAAGATTTATGTCAGAGAATGTTTTGCCTTTGTTTTCTTCTAGGAGATTTATCATGTCTTGTCCATCTGTATATCTTAAGTCTGGACTCTAGGTCTGTGCTTCAGTTTTGAATTTTGAGCTTCTTATAGAACACCTACTCTTAGCTCATACGTCAGATTCAAAATGTCTTAAACTGTGTTCGTAATCTTTTTCTTGAACTGACTTCCACTTGTAGCATCTCCACTTATTCAGTGGAATAATCATTCTTCCGGTCCTGGATACCCAAAGCCTTGTAATGGTCTTTGATTTCTCTTTCTCTCACCATCCTCCACATTTTATCAGCTCCCAGAACTGTACATTCTTGGTTTCAAGTGTCCATTCTGATTGCTGATACTCTGATGAAGAGCTTTCATCCCTGCTAACCTGAATTTTTCCTTCCGTTGAACTCTTGGCTATTCTCTCCCCACCTTTCAGTCCACCTACAATTTTGACCCTCCAACATCTAGAGTCAAGTCAAAGACTTACCACAACCAGATCTCTCAGCTAGGTAGTCTTGGCCCTCCATCATTTTGGCCTTACCTTATCTGTTGCAATCATTATGTGCCTTAACTTCCTAGGGTAACCTGTGCCTCATAAGGCAGGAGTCTCCAGCCTTTTCCTATCCAGTCCTCAGTTCAAACAGCTTAGAACTGCCCTGAGAACTAGTTGGAGCCCCATCCCCTTCATAGAGTCTTCCCTATTTACCCCAACTCCTTCTAGCTCCTCTTTGTACTCCTGCACTGTTTGTGATCGGTAGCCCTTAATCTTGCCTTTGAATACTGACTTCGTGCCATTCCCGGGTGGTTTCCAGTGTGCCTCCTGACTTAGCTGGTAACTGGAGAAGGCGCCCGTGTTCAGCCTCCTTTATACCCCTCACCCTGCTTAGCATTGGGCAATAGTGGGCACCCAGGCAGTGCTTACCTACTTGATTTATTCACAGGGGCGGTGGTGTGGAGTATAGCTAATAACTTAATTCAGCGTTGCAATTAAAACTGCGGAAGGCCAAGAAAATCCATAAAAGTTTAACTCCATGTTCAGTTTAGCGCTTTACCTCAACAGTTTTCTTAACTCTGCATTTATATTCACATAGTGTTCAGTGCCTGTACAGTTCCCTGAGGCAAGAAGGTGAGATATCATTATGTTTGACTTTCACCTTACATTTCATATTGGACATATTTGTGGAATGATGAAACCTTATCTTATAAGTACACAGCCAGAAGCCCGGAGAGACTAAGAGCCTAACCCAGGGTCACCTGGTCAGTGTTGGGCACAGGCCAGGACTGCGGTTCACATCTTCCAGCTGGTTCTGCTCCTCTTCCAGTGCCTTTTCACTCCAGTGCTGGGAAATGTAGCCCCATCAGCCGCATGGCCAAGTCGTATTGCTGCCCCCTTACCTGCCAGTGATGGCAATGCTGGGAAAAGTGGCAAAAGAAAGGTGAGAAATAGGAGTGATAAAAGACATGGAAATGCTAGAAATGGTTCCTCAACCTCCTCCTCCCTATTCGAGCGCCTCACAAGTGTCCCACTCTGACAGTGCTGTTCATTGTTTATAACAGAGTCTTTAAAATCAGACTGATGTTGCATAAGACATGCTTTTACCCTGGTCCCTCTCCTGCTAGTAGTCACTGTCAGGGACAGAAAGTGCCTGACTGTGCTCTGTTTGTCACGTAGGTGGGAGGGAACGCGGGAGAGGGAGCGGGTTGAACTGAAGCCGAGCTTTTTACAGCTCTATTGTTCTAGGATCAGAGCAGTTCCACTCCTGCTTTCATCACCTCTCCACCTCCGAGTCCCAGCCACCCCGTCCTGCCTGCTTCCCCACACGCCACGTCCTGGGGGAGGACAGGGTGGTGGGCAACGCCCCCTCCGCCGTCCGCTCCGGGGGGTGCAGGAGTCTGCTTTAACTGCTGAGCCGTTTTGGCAATTGGGCGTTTCCATCTTTTCTAGACATCTCCTTTCCAGCTCTGAGAAATTGGAGATGTAACTTTTAGCCACCCATGGACTTTACTAAGGTATTCAGTGGCATTAATGTGATGTTGTCTGTAAGGTGTTCTGTGACTGGATAGGAGGATTTTTATCTCACAGGATGCTTCACACCCAATTCTAAAGCTCTGCAGACCGCAGGTATAATTCAAGTTCTTACATGTCTGTAGGGCAGACATGAACATTATTTGGTAATATGACCATATGTTCATAGATTACAGTTAGTCTGCTGGCTCTGTACCTAATAAAGGTTTAAATTCCAAACACTTGAACATTTGCAGAACATGTCTTTTTGCCTGTAACTAATTGCAAAAACTGAAAGCAAAACTCTACCACAAACCACAATGTTTCCAGTGGGGAAAGCCCTCTACTTTTACAACCTCTAAGTAGTGCGGTGGTTCTTTGGGTGAGATGAAGAATGCGAGAGTATTTGGTTGGGAAACTAGAGTGGCATGACAAGTATTCTGGGACTGGTTAAATCTCTACTTCCTATTTCCCGGACTCATTAGAGAAGCAATGTCAGTGTGGTAACCAGCTTCTGAATGCAAGTGCAGCTAGGAAGACAACGGAGAAAACACAAGGAATATAAAGCCATGGAGGGACTTCAGAGCAGCACAGCACAAATGGTGACTTTGAAAACACCAGCTGCTGACGTGAACTTGGCAGGAATTTGTGAGAAGTGGTGGGTGACTCATTGCAAGCAGGGGAGTCCTGCAGCTTTTGAGGTGAACAGGCAAAGGGAAGAGCAGAGATGGTGGCCACCCGGGGGCTGAGGATTTGTGTCCTGAATGTGAAAATGTCTAGTCCCCTGTTCAGTTTTGCAGCTGCCTCTTCACAGGACTTAGAGCATTGTTTTCGCCAGAATACTGTCAAAACATAAACAATCTCTGTTTCCTAAAGTGTTTGTTCTCGATCTAAGATGATTGTCCTGTGGTGGGAGGTAAGTGGGCAGTGGGGCCTATTACATCACCCTCTTTCACAAAAAGTCTACCTAGCTGCCTTTTACCCCTACTCCTAGAGGTGCTGTCATTCTGTTATACCTAGACCTGTAAAAAGGGCTTGCCTGAATCCTCACGTGAAGAGGGATGGTTATGTGTAGTTTAAAAAAATTGCTTGGGTCATGTGTTCCTTTCCCCCTCCATTGGAAATCACTGTTCCAGAGCACTAAAATGCATCTAAAGAAACTGTGTTATTTCTAAGTTGTCCTCAGAATTTTTGCAGTAGGGTTAAATCTTTGCTTGGTGATGGCATCTTGACTGTTTGAAGGACGCAGCCCTTATTAGAGAGTTTGCTCCCTGTCTGAGAGTTCCGTTATTGGCAATTGAGTGTTCTTAGGCAGAGTTAAAAAGTTACCTGGTCTGAAAAGCCAACCTTGCCCACAGCTGGGAATTGGCAGAAGAGTCAGTTACGGAAGGAAGGCTTTAAGATTATCTGTTAGCAGTGTTCTGGGATCCAAACCCTTGAAAACCTCGGCTCCTGTAGAGTGTGTTTTGTTAACAATAGGCTACTGGATAATTTAACACTGGTTATGGGATGTAGAGTTAGGGAAAGACTTAAAAGTGAAAGAACCTTAAAAAAGAATCTCCAGATATTTTAAAGAAGACAGTTCTCAGAATGAGAGCTTTTCTGGAAAAAACTAGCTCTTCACGTCACAAGGGAAGCAGGAAGAAGGTGTAACTGCACTTATGGTAACTTAAAACATAAACCTTTCTCTCCCACTTGGCTGTTTCCTGGTGTATGTTCATCTCCCACATCTGTAGTTTTAGACATGATGTGTCATTTTCTGGTACTCCGTTCTGCTTCTAAATGAGAGACCATCTGACACAAAATTACATAGCAATTGGAAAACTGTAGAAAGAACTTTATTGTTGAAAATGTAGACCAGTGACAGGGTGCTGCATTTGTAAGTGATTCTCAGTACAGAGAACACTTAAAAGAATGCAGTGTTATTTCTTGTTTATTCCTTTAAGCCTTTGAATGGAAGCTTTTCTTTGCAGAGTTTCTGGAATACATCAGAAAAAGCAGGAACTAAAAATAGCTTTATGAATGCACCAGTATAGACGTTGCTTGTTGTATGATGACTGTCTAAAAGTTAATTCTTTAATGAAGGAAGTTGTAACTCTCAATTTCTTAAGCAAATATAAACACTCTTGACTCTTAATGACATTCTTTGTATGGCGGCGCTGCTTTTGCTTCCATTCTGAGCATTGAAAGGCCTTCTGTGATAATTTTACCAGTCCTCAATATTATATTTTCCCTCTGTGTAAACTTAAGTTATTAAACTTGAAGCAGATATAAATATCATTAACTTGCTACATATGTAGATATTCAGTGTTTCATGGTCAGAAATTTTGTGTTGGTTGCACATATCTACATAATCCCCCCCTTTCCGACTCTGTTCTTGATGAAAGGATGGTGGGAAATGGCATTATGGGGATGTGTCTTACAGTACACAGTGTTTCCCTAGTTCCCTCTACCAGCTCTTTTTCTTAAGCCAGGTGTAACTCATCCCCCTGTGCACACACACGTGCGTGCACGCGCACACACACACACACACACACACACACACGGCCTCAGGGAGTAACGTGCACCATCCCATTCTCCCACTCCAGCTGTGGACCCACCCACTGGAGGCAGTGTCTTGTACTACTTCTTTTGTAAGTTCCCTTTAAAAACTCAAGTGCTTGGGAAACAGGACTGATATCCACATGTAGTACGCAGGCCCTGAAAGGATCAGGTGTCTCTCAGTGAGTGTTGATTCTGGGACTGGGGACACGAGCAAGGATAACTGCTATGGTTAATGCCAGGTTATCTTAATGTTTGAGTACCTGGGTTTCATGGCTTCCTGTACCACCTGTGTGACCCATAATTCCCACATTTCTGTCTCCCGCTAGACTTTTTCTCTCCAACTCTGGACTCTTATCCTTATCTGCTGATTTGACATCTTCACTTGGAACTCTGATATCTTAAAACCAACATGTGTGAAAACTGAGCTCTTGGTCCTTCTACCCCCAAAACTGGTTCTTTCTGCAGCCTCCCCCATTCAGTTAATGGAAACTCAAACCTTCTAGCTGCTCGGGTCAAAAAACTTGGAGTTATTCTGACTCTCACTGACATGCCACATGCATTCTGTCAACAGATCTGGTCTAACACTGCCTTTAAAACATATCCAGAGCCCAGCCACTTCTCACCATGGCTCCTGCCTCCACTGCTGCTTCCCTGCCCTGAGCCACTGTCCTCTCCTCCTGCACAGCCCTCCTCAGTGGCTTCCTCCTTTCATCTCTGACCCGTATCGACTATTCTAACCCGGCAGTCAAGTGAGCCTTTGAAAACCTGAGTTGGATTGTGTCGCTCTTCTGCAGTGCCTCCCCATTTCACTCCGGGTACAAGCCACAGTCCTTACAACGTCCTCCAAGGTCCTACAATGATCGGCACTGCCCTCTCCCTGCAGCCCCAGCCCTGCCCCCATCCTGGAACACACGAGGTGCGTGCTGGCCTCGGCGCTGCTTATTCCATCCGTCTGGGCCTTCTCAGCTCTTAGTCCTAGTTCTAACCTCAGCCCTTAGTTTAGTCTATCCATCACCCTCACCCCATACTCTCAACTCTCTTTACCTTGCCCTTTTTTCTTTTTTCCATGGTTCCTCTTTCCTAACGTGCCACCTACTCTGCTGCTCTGTTGTGTGAGTTGTCACCTCCACCCCCTGCCCCAGCTAGACTCCAAGGTCCGTGAGGACTGGACTTTTGTTTATTGATATATTCCAAGTGCCTAGACTGGTCCTGGGTACATAGTTGGCGGTCAAAAATTATTGGCTGAGTAAATTAATAAAAGGATATTTTAAAAATGAATTATCCTTTTAGAAATGGGTAAGGAAAGGAAGCAGCGTGAAGGGAAATGGAAGGGAAATGGTGCAGTAAATAATGATACTTGCCTATTCTTTGTGTGATATATATATACAAGTATTTTCTTAGGATTAATTTTGTATCCCAATTTTTTAATTTAATAGCTCTATTAGGGTATAATTTACATGCCATAAAATTCACCCATTATAATTGTACAAGTCAGTGATTTTAGACAGTTTCTAGAGTTGTGCAACTGTCCTCAGAAAGTCCCCTTGTGTCTGTCCATATGCAGTTAATCCTCCCTTCAATGGCATCCTGATTTTATTTGTTATTTTTTGGCTCCCAGGTCTCAAAAGAATAATTTATACAGCAACACTAATATAGCTTTGTAGTTTTTAGAAATTACACATTTAGATAAGAAATCAACTGTCATTGCTGAATGTAGGTAACAGTATTGAACAGTAGTGAGAAGAATGGACTTGAGTGTCAGACTAGCTGCAGTCTTACCCAGCTCCACCATTTACCACGATATCCAAATTGTTTTCTGCCTCAATCTCTTCATCTGTTATATGGGGGTAATAATAGCAGCTTACAGAGTTGTTGTGAAGATTAAGCAAACAATGAAACAAAATTTAGTACAGTGGCTACTTTATAGTTAATGTCTAGCAAATAACCTTGCAGATAGAGAGCAAAATTCAAATGAGTTTCTAAAGTATGTGTAAAATATGATCCAGTTCCTGCCTGGTTTGTAAATGCGTGTGCCTACTGCAGAATGTAAAAGCAGGTTAATTTCCAACAGAGAAGAGCATTTCTCAGCATTTCTTTTGAAGGTAGTTGCAAAATCATTTTTACTAAACTTTCTGTGCTCATCTTTGACAGAGCTTTGACACCAGGGAGGTAATTATCTACTTTTTTGTTAAAATCACACTGACCATCAGAAAGTGTTCTGAATTATGTTTTAGTCTTTATGGTGAGATACACTGTGAGAGTTCCTCTAAATGAATGGGGCAGGTGGGGCATTCATTGTAACTCTTGTAACCTGACAAGCTTGAACTAAATTACCTTTAATAAGGTCTTTTTCTCTGTTTTGTTATTTTCTTTTATGTGCAGATGTACAAAGCAGGGTCATCAGAAGTCTCTCGATTCCAAAGATGATAATACTGAAAAACACTGCCCAGTGACAGTGAATCCTTGGCATATGAAGAAAGCTTTTAAAGTCATGAATGAATTAAGAAGGTATTGTTACATTAACATACATGTAACCATGGATCTCTTACCTTTATTTTTCAGCTGTTTATAATGAAGGTATTCCCCATCCCTCATTGTTTCTTTGTTTGATACAGGAACCATTTAAACCCTTTTCTGCAAATTTCTTAATGTAAGAAGAGAGCAGGTAATTTATCAGAAGTGTGAATGGTGTAACCTGCTCTGTCCAATATGGTAGCCACCAGCCACATGTGGCTAGTGTGAATTGAGATGTTCTGTAAATGGAAAATACATAATGGATTTTCAAGACTTAGTACAACAAAAAGAATGTAAAATATTTATTAATAAGTTTCAAAAATGTTGATTACATTTTGAAATGATAGTATATTGGATATTTTGGGATAAATATAATTACTAATGGAATTAATTTCACTTATTTCTTTTTATTTTCTAAATGTGATTACTGGAAAATTGTGACTTGCATTATGTTTCTGTTGGACAGCTCTGGTCTAGGGCTTCTAACTTATTGCAAAGAATATGAAAAGAAAACTTTTATTAAAATTTTTTTTTGAGTAGTTGATTTACATCATATTAGTTTCAGGTGTACAACATAGAGACTCAACATCTTTGTAGATTATATTCCATTTAAAGTCAGCACAAAATAATGGCTATATTTCCCTGTGCTATACAATATATCCCTGTGACCTATCCATTTTATACATAGTACTTTGTACCTCTCAATCCCCTACCCACATCCCGCCTCTCCCTTCTTCCTTCTCCCCATTGGTAACCACCAGTCTGTTTTGTGTATCTGTGAGTCTGTTTCTGTTTTGTTATATTCACTAGTTTTATTTTTTAGGTTCTACATACAAGTTAAAAGATAATATTTGTTTTTCTATAGATTCTACATGTAAGTTAAAATGTAGAGTATTTGTTTTTCCTTCTCAGACTTATTTCACTTAGCATAATACCTTGTAGGTCCATCCATGTTGTTGCAAATAGCAGAATTTCATTCTTTTTCATGACCGAGTAATAGTCCATTGTATATATATACACCACTTCTTTATTCATTCACCTGGTGATGGACACTTAGGTTGCTTCTATATCTTAGCTATTGTAAATAATGCTACTGTGAACTTTTGGGTGCATATATTTTTTCTAATTAGTTTTTTGTTTTCTTCAGATATATACCCAGGAATAGAATTGCTGGATCATATGATAGTTCTGTTTTCAGTTTTTTGAGGAACCTTCATAGTGTTTTCCATGGTGGTTGCACCAAGTTATAGTCCCACCAACAGTGTACAACCGTTCCCTTTCTCCACATCCTTCCCAACATTTGTTATTTGTAGACTTTTTTATGATAGCCATTCTGACAGGTGTGAGGTGTTTGGTTTTGACTTGATTTTCTCTGAAAACTACTGATGTTGAGCCTCTTTTCAGGTGCCTGTTGGCCATCTGTATGTCTTCTTTGGAAGAATGTCTATTTAGGTCTTCTGCCCATTTTTTAAGTCAGGTTGTTTGTTTTTGATATTGAGCTGTCTGAGCTGTTTATATGCTTTGGATATTAACCACTTTTCGATTGTATTGTTTGCAGATATTTTCTCCCACTCAGTAAGGTTATCTTTTTGTTTTGTCAGTGACTTCCTTTGCTCTGCAGAAGCTTTTAAGTATGATTAGCTCCCATTTGTCTATTTTTGCTTTTGTTTCTTTTGCCTTAACATGCAGATCCAAAAAAATATTGTTATGATTTTATCAGAGTGTTCTGCCTATGTTTTCTTCTAGGAGTTTTATGCTTTCAGGTCTTTAATCCATTTTGAGTTTATTTTTGTATATGGTGTGAGAAAATACTCTAATCTCATTCTTTTATATTTAGCTGTCCAGTTTTCCCAGCACCACTTATTGAAGAGACTGTCTTTTCTCCATTATATATTCTTTCTTCCTTTCTCATAGAGTAATTGACCAAAAGTGCATGGGTTTATTTCTGGGCTTTGTTCTTTTCCATTGATCTGTGTGTGTTTTGTACCAGTACCATGCTGTTTTGATGATGATAGCTTTGGTAGTCAGTGAGTGTGATACTTCCAGCTTTGCTCTTTTTTTCTCAATATTGTTTTGGCTATTTAGGGTCTTTTGTGATTCCATATAAATTTTAGGATTATTCTAGTTCTTTGAAAAATGTTGTGTGGGTATTTTGATATGCATTGCATTTAATTTGTAGATTATTTTGGGTAGTGGGGACATTTTAACAATATTAATTCTTCTAATCTCTGAACATAGGATATCTTTCCATTTCTTTTTCCTTCATCATATCTTTCCATCTCTGTTTCCTTCATCAATATTTTATAATTTTTAGAATGTAGGTCTTTCACCTTCTTGGTTAAGTTTATTCTTAAGTATTTTATCCTTTTTGATGCGATTTTAAGTGAGATTATTTTCTTACTTTCTCTGTCTGATAGTTCATTATTAGTGTATATAAAAGCAACGGATTTCTGTGTATTAATGTTGCCTCCTGCAACTTTACTGAATTAATTTATTCTAATACTTTTTTGACAGAGACATTAGAGTTTTCTGTATATAGTATCACATCCTCTGAAAATAGTGACAGTTTTACTTCTTCCCTTCCAATTTGGATTCCTTTTATTTCTTTTTCTTCTCTGATTGCTGGGGCTAGACTTCCAATACTATGTTAAACAAATGGCAAGAGTGGGCATCCTTGTCTTGTTCCTGATTTTAGAGGAAAAGCTTTTAGGTTTTCACCAATGAGTATTATATTGGCTGTGGGTTTGTCATACATGGCCTTTATTATTTTGAGATTTGTTCTCTCTGTACCCACTTTGATGAGAGTTTTTATCATAAATGGATGTTGAATTTTGTCAAATGCCTTTTCTGTATCTGTTGAGATGATCATGTAATTTTTCTCCTTTTGTTAATATGTTGTATCATGTTGATTGATTTGCAGATATTGAACCGTCTTTGCATCCCTGGAATAAATCCCACTTGATCATGGTGTATAATCCTATTTATGTATTGTTGAATTTGGCTTGCTGATATTTTGTTGAGGATTTTTGCGTCTATATTCATTGGGGATATTGGACTGTACATTTCTTTTTTGTAGTGTTTTTGTCTGGTTTTGTATCAGGGTAATTGTGGCCTTGTAGAGTAAATTTGTTATTTTTTTGTTTTTTTGGTTTTTTTTTTGAGAGGGGAGAGGTAATTAGGTTTATTTATTTTATTTATTTTTAGAGGAGGTACTGGGGATTGAACCCAAAACCTCCTACACGTTAAGCATGTGCTCTACCACTTGAGCTATACCCTCCCCCTATAGAGTGAATCTGGGAATGTTCCATCCTCTTCATTTTTTGGGGAATAGTTTGAGAGACAGTTATTAGCTGTTCTTTATATGTTTGGTAGAATTTCTCTGTGAAGCCATTTTGTCCTGGACTTTTGTTTGCTGGAAATTTTTTTTTTTTAATTGTGAATTCAATTTCACAAATGATTGATCTCTTTAAATTGTCTGTTTCTTCTTGATTCATTCTTGGCAGGTTTATGTTTCTAGAAATTTGTCCATTTCTTCTAGGTTGTCCAACTTGTTGGCATATAAATGTAGTGTTCTCTTATGATACTTCTGTTTCTCTGTGATACTGGTTATTATTTCTTCACGCATTTCTTATTTTGTTTATCTGGGTCCTTTCTCTTTTCTTCTTGGTGATCCTGACTGAAAGTTTACCATTTCTGTCTATTTTTTCAAAAAAACCACTTACTGATTTCATTGTTTTCTCTCTTTTTTTCTTTAAGTCTCTGTTTTATTTTCTCTCTGATCTTTATTATTTTCTTCCTTCTAATGACTATGGGCTTTGTTTGTTCTTACTTCTCTTATTCCTTTAGATGTAGTTAGGTTGTTTATTTGAGATGTTTTTTCTTGAGGAAGGCCTGTGTCACTATAAACTTCCCTCTTAGAACTGCTTTCCTGCATCCCATAGATTTTGGAAAGTTGTGTTTCCATTTTCATTTGTTTTGAGGTATTTTCTGATTTCCTCTTTGATTTCTTCATTGACTCACATAGGTTTTTAGTAGCATGTTGTTTAATCTCCACGTGTTTGTGCTCTTCACGTTTTTCTTTCTGTATGTACTTCTTGTTTCATGCTGTTATGGTTGGAAAAAATACTTAACATTATTTGTATCTTCTCAAATTTGTTTGAGACTTGTTTTGTGGTTTAGCATGTGATCTGTCCTAGAGAATTTTCCATGTGCTTTTGAAAAGAATGTGTATTCTGCTGTTTTGGATGGAATGTCTTGTAAATACCTATTAAGTCCCAACTGGTCCTATATGTCATTTAAGACCACTCTTTCCTTATTCATTTTTTTTGTTTGTTTGAATAATCTGTCCATTGATGTCAGTGGGGTGTTAAAGTTCCCTACTATTATTGTATTTTTATTTTCAATTTCTCCCTTAATGTCTGTTGATATTTGCTTTATGTACTTAGGGGCTCCTGTATTAGGTGTATAGTTGTTGATGAGTGTTACACCTTTTTCTTACATTGATCCCTTTATTATTAAATAGTGCCCTTCTTTGTCTTGTTATATATAGGCTTTGTTTTAAGGTCTGTTTTGTCTGATATGAGTATTGCTACCCCTGCTTTCTGGTTGGTTCCATTTGCATGAAATGTAAGAAAACTTTTAGATGGAGAAAAATGTAACTCTCTCTTTGGTGGTATTATAATTTGGGGGATTAGTGATCTGCTCATTGCTAAGGTAGTTCTGAAATACGTTTTTTAAGAGTCACTGCAATGAAGAATGACTTTAAAAGTTGATTGAAAAACAAGTAGCTTTTAAAAAAAATTATAAGACTAATATATGTATTAATAGTCTTAGTTGTATTTTCTTAGCACTTAGTGAAAGATGTATATCATTCCCTTTGTAAAGTATGTATATGTGAAAGTTTGGCTAAGAAGGTAGCGACTTAAACTTTCCTTTAACCTCTCTATGCTGTGTCTTCCTAAAAACCTATCCTTTTGTTTGTTCCATTGTTTGTTCATTGTTTGTTTCTTTAATTAAGTTAAAGATTCAATAAATATTTATCTGCTGGATGCTGGAGACATAGTGGTGAGCCAGAACAGACATGGTTACTGCCCTCATGGAGCTTATGGGTGACTCCAGGAAGCAGGCATTAATCAGGATCACACAACTAATTTGCTATAAATTCTAGTGTCAGTAAGTGCTACAGGGAGGGCTATGAAGATAGATAACAGTGGTCAGGGAACGTTTCCCCGAGAAGGTACGAATATTTGCGCTAAGATTGAAAGGAAGAGAGAAGTAAGGGAATGAAGTCAGAGGCACAGGGCATGGCAGTGTCTAAGTCTTGCAGTGGGAGGGAGCTGGCCTCCTGGAGGAGCTGAGGGGTAGCTGGAGCGCAGATGGCCGGGGGTCACGGCAAGTGAGGAGGCTGAGTGGGTAGGTGAGGGAGCATTCTTAGGGCCTGCAGCATTTTGATCATTATCAGGAGTTGCCATGGGAGAAGCCCATTGGAGAGTTTTAAGCAGAAATGAGACATGATCACATTTGTATTTTGAAAAGAACACACTGGCTGCCGGTTGGAGAGTGGACTGGAGAGAGAGGGACAAGAGAAGTTAGACTGACTATTGGATGTCTGGTTTGTTTCCTGGTGCTGCTCTGACAGCATTTTCAGTAAGTAGGTTTTCTTTAGTTTCTGGGAGAAAATATAGCCGGGATAATCCAGCAGGTCTGGGCATGCTGTTTCAGTTCGTTAATCCCATTGCAACAGGAGTTATTAGGGTGTAATTTGTGGTGGTTATTAAGTGACACCGAAAGAAAAGTAGGAAAAATAGTCTGGTTATTTTGAGACTGAGATCTTTAATGGTTTTTCTTTGAAAAGTCGGGAATGACTGGCTTTTCCTGGGCCTGTTGGAGTTACCTTTCCTCCCACTCCCGTGGGGCGGGTAGTCATGCCTTCCACTGATGTGTGACAGGCCCCTGTTGACCCAGGCCTGACTCACTGAGCTGCAGGGAAGGCCACACCTCTCTCTCCTTCCCCCAAGGTGAATGACCCGAGTTTTGGGACACACTCTTTGGCCTTGGGCCAGTTTTACTTTTTGAGCCTTTAAGTATAAAATGAGGGGGGTAGATGGAATGGAGTCCAAGGTTCACCGTAGCTGTGCCGATCTGTTAGCCCGGGAACCCTCTCCCTGCTTCCTACAGGTCACTGGTGCCCTGGTCTCCTCCTGGACTACTTAGCTTTATCCCTCATTCAGCTGTCCCATTTCGAGCGTGAGCTGTATGGCTGTGAACAGTGTGTTTTTGTGCTTTGCTTTCACGGTTTCAGTAGCTGGTGTGTAACCAGGCTAACAGTTGATGTTGATTTTCAGAACAAAGGATGACTTTGGGATAGCTGAGAGTGTTGGCTGCTAGGTGCTCAACGAGAATTGTTTTCATGGAGTCACCGACTGCTAGTGTTGTAAAAAATGAGCTCTCTTTGGGGATCATCAGAGCTTTTTTTTTTTTTTTTTTGGTTTTTAATGTCATTCCATTTCCTTTTACCCCTTATTGCCAATTTGAGTATTTCTTAAAAAAAAAACCAAACCCTCTGAAGAGGCCTTCTTGTACAGCTGAAAATCCTTTATTATTTCCTGTCCTTGAGGCAACTTCCTGCTGCCAGAAATGGGTAGCTGAGAGTGGTTTCCTGCCTTCTGGGAAGGGAGAACTTCCTTGTTCTCTCCATTCTGCTCTTGGGCTGTCACCTCTCATTGGTGGAATAACAGCCATACACTAGAGATTGCTTTTATGAACCTTTAGCTGATGAAAGTGAAATTTTAGGAGTAAAAATGACTTTTCTTCCAACTATAGGTAGTGTAAGGTGTGGTTGTAAGAACAGGAGGGCAGGAATTTTGTAAGGCTTAAGTTACCAAATTAATATAGTTCATGGAAAAGGAGTGTGACATTTTCTTTCTTTAAACTAGTTTTTTGTTTCTTTTGAAAAGGAGGCCCAGATAATAGCTGTATATCCCAGCCTAGTATGAGCTTGAATAACTTGAAATATCTCGTTTAAAAACCCTGCAGTCACTCACAAACAATGTATTCATCAAGTATTTGTAGTACCTGGTTCTCCTTTGAAATCAGCAAGCATGCCAGGAAGGCTGTGTGGGAGCCAGAGGCAGTGTCTGACTGGGCTCCCACCCTCCAAGTGACCTGATTGTGCAGGAGATGGACAGAGAAGAGGAGGAGTTGGTGGAAGACTGTGTGCAAAATGTAGGTGCTGAGAAAGATTCTCACAAGAGTAACTCACAGAGATAGTTTTAGGGGGGCCTGAGTGGTACAGTAGGATTCATAAAAGGACTGGAGAGGGAAGGTGGTTCCTGGCCTGGACAGTTGCACGAGCGAGGAACGGGGTAGACGTCCTCTGCAATGTGGACCAAGAGTTCATGCTGGGAGGCCTGTGTAGAAAAAGTCAGGATGAGGCAGGTTTACACAGCATGCTGCATTGGGGTTTCATTCCATGGGCATTGGGAATCAGTGGGGACTTTTGAGAACAAGCATAACATTTTATGACTAATGATGTCGGAGAAACAGACAGGCGGTATAGTGAAAGGCGAGTCTAGTACACATCTCTGACGGGGATTAAGTTCTGTACACTTCTCAGGTGTGGCTTAGCAGGGCACTGACATTTTCAGAATCAAAACGATAGTCCTTTCTAGAGTGCTTGTTACATGCAGCACTCTGTATTGGGCCTGTGGGGCAGAGAGAGTGGCAAGTTGTACCCTGAACACATGTTTGATTGAGGACGTTACACTGTGAGCTTTTTGAGATGATCAGAAAAGGAGCTGTCTAATTTCACAATTTGACTTTAAAATAAATTAAAAAAAAAAACCCAAGTGACGAGAATATGGGGTAAGACTGGACTTGAGTTTTACAAATTTCATGAGTATTAGTGGGGGCCAAGCTATTATTTATCTGGAAGGAAGGTAATTTTGATCATTAAGTTACATTTAGGATTTGAAAGTTTTTAGGAAGCATAAATCACATGAAGCAATTTGAATGTTTGCCTATATATCACATGGAAGCCATAAATATTTAGTTGTTAGTTATAACAGCAGTTCTTACACTCCAGAAGGTAATTTAAACAAAAGAGCCTGAAGCTCCTTAAGGGAGTGCTTATTGTATTTTGCCCCCCAGGGCTTTCAGACATTGTGGGTCCATGCCACTACCAGGATTATACCTGTTGAGCATCCATGAAACCTTTTGAGTTGTGACTCTGGTTACTTGTGCTTTGTTGCTTTGATGGCAAGTGCATTAAACAACAAACTGAAGTGAGACTACCTGTCTCTTCATAGCTTTATATTGCTGTTTTTGAAAGAGATTTAGGAAATTACATAAGGTGTGAATTTTTTTTTATCACATATATGTGTGTGTGTATGTATGTATATAAATATAAAAACATAGATACATAAAAATAAATGTTTTTTCCTATGGCAAAGCATTGTCAGTTTCTTTAGTTTTCATGTTGTACTAAAGTAGAATATAAAGCATTCCTTAAAGGACAGAACAGTGGGGAATAGCTCCCAAATCAAGCAAATGTGTTTATTTAAGAAAGTTTAAGAGACAAAATTTTGAAGCTCACAGTCTAAATTTAACTGGTAATATTCTATAGTGTATCTTAAGCACTTGTGATAGATTTCTTATCAAGGGGTGTTTATTGAGCTCGGATAGAATCATTAAACATCTCAAGGATGTGAAGAGTGGATGGTAGGGAACGAGCTTGCTTCAGTGTCTTCTGTTGCCCTGCATTGCTAAGTGCCCACCACGTGGGGGACGCCGAGCCACTTCAGGGTTTGGCTTCAGCATCCCCTCTTGAGTCAGAAATGGAAGATCTTACCTGGGTTTTTTTTTTTTTTTTCCCAATTATTGTAACTAGGAGTAATTGCCTCATTTTATTTCACCAAGTTTAAAAAAGAAAAACCTTTAATGAGAAAGTTTTCTTTATGCATATTCTGCATTTTTTACGTGTAGTCAAGCTTTTCTCACGCATGTTCAGAAACTCACTTCTGCCTTACTGTCCCCCTCGGACATCCCTTTACTTCCTCATCTCTCCACTCACTCTCCCCACATCTGTTCCCTGTCGCTGATCTCTTCTTTCGCTTTATTTCTAATTATTCTTTTCATCTCCTCTCAACTGTGACCAAGTGTCCTTACAAGTCCTCAAATCTGGAGTTGTCGTCACCTTCCCTTCTTGACAAATACTCACTAATGGGCCTCCACCCACATCTTCTTGTGGCTGTTCTGTCACTTTTCACTGTCATTCTGCTCTCTTGCTTCTATCTGAAAAGGATGATGAATTCTCTATATTCTGGGACTCTTTTCTAGTTTAAGGCAGTTTCTAAATCACTGACTGTATTAGGTATTCCTCTGAGCCTCCAGGTTCCAAGTTGACTGTCACCCTTTCCTGCTTCCTGTTGGAAAGTCTCAGCAGCTGCAGCTCTGTTGAAGGGGCTGTGCTGTGCTTCAGGACTCTTACTGTGGTGGTGGATCTTAAGCCCAACAGCTAAGCTTTCCTGTGCCTAACTGCCACAGAAGTTCAAACCATCACCGTTTTAAGAAGAAAAAGAAGAAAGGTGGTGGTGACCCATGTTATATGTTGCTCTTCAAGATGATTGACATTTTAGCTGGGTTGTATCTTCCTTATCTGTTAAAGGACATTATCAGTTATAGGAAGTTTGGTTAAATGATGGATTTAAGTCAGCAATCAGGAAGCCTTTCACAGTTAAGACATTGTCCCTGCCCCACCTCTCTTCATGCTGAGCAGCCAGCGCCCAATGATGCAGCTGAGCAGCCTGGCTCCCCCTGTGTCCTCACCAGGTTTTAACTTCTGGGCTTCTGACCTCTTGCCTAACTTCTTTTGATGTCTTGCTCTTGTTCCTGTGTCCTAATCCCTGATGCTTTTCCCAATATGCCTTTGAGCACATTCCTTGGCTGTGGCTTGTGTTTGCCCTGGGGACTCTGGTGAAAGCTTGTCTCACTCGGCCTGGCACCTCGGGAAGAAAGGGGACAGATGCCATGTAACCTTGCCACCCCCCCCAACTTCCAGTAGCAAAGTCTTGTTTCATGAAACTACCAACTAATTTTGATATCTCAGAGCCTGATGGTACATTTTACTCTAAGAAGATGTAATAAAGTAGCACCCCCTCATCCAAGGTTTCAGTTACTGTGGTCGACCATAGTCTGAAAATACTAAGTGGAAAAATTCCAGAAATAAACAATTCATAAATTTTAAATTGAGCACCATTCTGAGTAATGATGAAATCTCACTGTCCTGCTCCGTCTTGCTCGAGATGTGAATCATCCTTTCTTGTCCAGTGGGTCCCAGTGACAGTCACTCGGTAGCCCCCTCAGTCATCGGGTCGACTGTTGCAGTATCATAGTGCTTGTATTCAAGCAACCCTTATTTGACTTCATAATGGCCCCAAAGTGCAAGAAAAGTGATGCTGGCAATTAAGATATGCCAGAGAGAAGCTGCAACGTGCTTCCTTTAAGTAAAAAGTGTGAATGTTCCCAACTTAATAAGAAAAAAAATCATATGCTGAGGTTGCTAAGATCTACAGTAAGAACAAATCTTCTATCTGTGAAATTGTGAAGAAAGGAAATGAAATTTCGTGCTAGTGTTGATGTCACACCTCAAACTGCAGAAGTTACAGCCACAGAGCATGATAATTGCTTAGTTAAGATGGAAAAAGCATTATACAGTAAGTTATTTTGAGAGAGACCATATTTACATAACTTATTACAGAATAGTTATAATTGTTATGTTTTATTATTAGTTACTGTTGTTAATCTCTTACTGTGCTTAATGTGTAAATTAATCTTTATTATGTGTATCTGCGTATAGGAAAAAACATGGTTTATATAGGATTTGGAATCATCTGCACTCTCAGGGATCCACTGGAGATCTTGGAGTATGTCCCCCGTGGATAAGGGAGGCTACTATACAAACAGCAGTGATAGGGTGTTCTAGTCTTAGGAATTCATTCATTTGATATCAGAAAACCAAAAGCTGTCTTGGTATGTTTAGGCTGATTCATTTTCAAGGCAGTTTTTGCCCTGAGAAAGACCAATTTTCATGTTTCATTTAGGAGCTGAGTGCTTACCTTTTTTCTGAGCCGTTTGAGTTTTACGTAAGGCCTGTGTAACTCCTGGTTTTTTTTTTTTCCCAGACTTGAGCTTAGAAGCAGTTTCCTTTCCAAAGCTTTCCTATATGTCTGGGTTTGGCCTGTCTTCCGTGTACCCAGACACCGCACCCTTGCCCTGATAGTTATCTTTTCATTTTGTAATTACTTGTCAGCTTGTCTCCCCAGCTCCACCATACACTCCTTGCTGTTACCTTGTTTGTTGTGGTCAGCTGACATAGTCCTTGGTGCCCAGGACTTTATAAACAGTTAAATATTTGATGAATGAGTGAATAAATGCAGATTTTGCTAAACACCCACTTTGTTTTATTACTCTGAAAACCTTTTCCTTCTACAGTAATTCCATCGTTAGATTTCACATAATAGGAACATAAACTCACCATGCAGACTTTGGGTATGGGCTACTAAAACAAATTTCTGTTATTTTTATCACCGGATTTTATTTGTAGCCCTCTTCTCCTTACCCAGAGTCTCTCAAATTCTTATAAGCATGTACACTTGGAAGGGAGAGGTAAGGGCCAAACTCGGCAAACACACACTGGCTGAAAGATAAGAAGGTTGATCAGATCTCTCCTGTCTGTGAGTGCTGTTTTAAAATATGTTATTGCTGGAGAGAAAAAGAAAAAAAATTGGGCACTAATACTCAGTATATCCTTGTTCTGTAGCGTGGCCTCAGACTCCATGTGACTTAACCTAGGGCGTGGCTGTGTACTGGTTTGGCAGTGTTTTTACTTTCTTCGTAACTAACATCGGTTAATAAACCAGTAAGGCCAAAAGAATTCTGTGACAGCCAGCAGGTGTTCTGCTAGGAGGTTTGGATCAATGAGTAATTGTAATTGAAGCTGAATGTAATTAATTATGTGATTTTTGAGCTGTTCAAGTATAAATTCCACATAAGTTCCATCTGGAAACTAGAGCACTAGGAACGGTTCACTGACAAAAGGAGAACAAATGTAAAGATGCGCTCGGCTTATGTCTGAGTTGTGTCCAGACGCCCTTGTCACCATGGGCAGCCTGGCTGGCCCTGCTGACCCCGAGAGCCCCCTCTCCTTCTCCCGCACGCTTCGTGCTCCACCCTCCCCGTTGTGTCTGCTGCGTCAGGTCTCTGCCCAGCCCCAAGTGCTGTTCTCTCTGTGGGTTCTCTTGCTCCTTCTCCATCCAGCTAACGCTTACTTGTGTTTAGAACTCAGTGGCTGGGTCAGGTCACTAGCTGCAGGAAGCCCTTTTTGACCCCCAGTCTGCCTCAGGTGTCCCCTGTCCCCCCTGGCATCTTCACTCTGGCGCTTTCCACTTTGTCCTGTAATCTCTGCATTGTCAGTCCTTTGTGCTAGTCTCCTTAAGGGCACAGGTGATCTTGCAGTGCTTTGTTGAATTTGATTTTTCTAGCTATCCTTGTAGAGGTAGTTCTAAAAACCCACTAACACTGGGCCTTTTATAAGCTATATATAGAACTTAAAAATAGAATTTCTAGTATACAGCATGTCAGATAATAAGTTGATGTGGTTTATAATTTATACTTTCTATTCCCTGTTTTATTTAAGCTTTAACAAAGCCTTAAAACCATGCAGCTTTAGGTGGTTTGTGTAGTGTAAGAGGCCCTGGAGCCAGACTCCAGGGATTTGAATCCTGGCATTGCCACTAGTGGTGACTTCAGCCTGCTTATTCATCTTTACTTTAGTTTCGCCAGCTCTAAGTTTTAAGGGTAAAAATCACAAAAACATGTACCTCCTAAGGTTATGGTAGGGTCTAGGTGGAATAAGACACCAGGGAGCGCTCCTGCATAACATCTTCCTGAAAACACCACCACCTGCCCCCTGGTTACTTGTGAACCTGTGGAATCCATTGAATTGCAGAGCGGTTTTAGATGCTCAGAGCACACGGTGGACTTTGCCAGTTTTCCGCACCGGTCTGGAGGAATGACAGCTGAGTGGCGTGCCACCTGTTAGGAGTCTAACACGCGACGTGCCTGATGTCTCCCACAGCACCGTGACCTATGCTTCAGCCTACAGGGCACAGCGTGCGCATCACCCGCGGGGCCCCGGGATGCACGCCTCACCAGGGCTGCGCTGGCCCCTTTTCTTACAGCTTCTCCTAGACTGAAGGGAAGGTGTGTGCTGATAGAATCTCCAGGAGTTTTGTGTGAGCTCTGCAGGAACAAATCTGTAAGCATCGTGGGAAAGTGGAACACTCAAGAACTGGGTTAAGCCCCGGTGAAAATGTTGCTTATAAGCTACTAGAAATTACAGAAGCCTGCAGCCACCCTCGTGGGAATAAGGCAGAATAGTGGAGGAGGAGTACTGCGTGACCTGTGACACTATACACTTAAATTCAGTGTGCAGATATTTGAGGTGCGGAAAGGACTTTGGGTTCATCACATCTTTTTCAGTCATTAATGACATGATTACCAGTAAGGTTGGTGTTAAAGTGGAGCCCTCTTCCTCGTTCTGGAATTAACCTCAGCAACCTTTTCTCAAAAGCCAAAAGGATACTCTGACATTCTTATTTAGCTGGAAAGTCTCATCTGACCTCTGTAACATGGGAAAGGTGTTCACTGCATGTCTTTCAATGAATTAAAATGGACATTTTAGAACTAGAGGTGTGATTATGTTTGCTGAGTAATTGTTTTAAGGTAACAAAATGCTTTTTAATTTTATATATGGTAATATTTTCTGGTTCTGAGTGATATTTTGCACTGGGAAAACCTTCTGATTAAGTTAAACTTCAAATGCTCGAATGCCTTTTAAGCAGCAGGTGAATGTAATTTTACCTTTGCTTCATGACCCAGGTCATTTTACATACGTGCATATTTTTGATACTTCGACAGAATTTATTTTCTATATGATTTATCTTGTCTTCGTCTTAGTGTCACACTGCCATCTGCCACTTCTGCTAATGTTTTTAATGCAAACAACCTTCCCTTTTACACTCCACTGATGGTTCGCTGCCAGTAATTTTCATTAGGTTGAGGAATCAGAAATCAAGTTGGGAAAAATTTCTCTGTTAAACAAAGGCAAGACTGAGTGAGGGCCAAGGCATGTGGGTCTGTGTCACAGCAGTCTTCTGTGTGCTGCATGTTTGGGAATCCTGTTCTTAAGGATGGCAGTTTTTTAAAGTTAGTCTCAACTTCAGAAAATTGGGCTTTTACAGAAAAATTGTTATGTAGGATGTTATACAGTTACTATTGTTATCATTAAAACTTTTCCTCTCTCTCTTTTGTAACAGTCAGAATTTGTTGTGTGATGTCACGATTGTGGCTGAAGACATGGAAATCTCTGCTCACAGAGTGGTGCTGGCCGCCTGTAGTCCTTACTTTCACGCCATGTTTACAGGTATGAAATGTTTTAGTTATGGATGTTTTCAAAATGTATGTAGATCTGGGCTTTTCTTTCCACATTTTCTTACTGATATTTTACTTTTATGAAATTAAGCATTGTAATAGAAGAAAATGCTCTTGCTTTGTTTCAGATTACTCATCTTTGTTTTCGTTGTAATCATGTTGTACGTATGTGTCCATTACTTACAAATACAATTTTATGCTCAGTTTCCCCCCTTTATATTTATATTTACATATATTGGCTAAATTTACCTTCTTGCCATTTTATAATAGCTTTTGGCAGTTTCTTATTTTGGCGAAAGAAAATTGCTTTTACTATTTTACATTTTTTCAAATTATTTTTACATTTACCTCATCCAGTGTTTATAGTGAACAGAGAGATGTTCAGATTCAGAAATATAAGAAAATAGGGTAGATACTTAGCCAACTATAAAAATACATAGACTGATTTTAATATTTCTGGAAAAAAATTACTTTGACCTGTCACACTGAACGTCTTTAAATTCATTTTTCCCTTTTTTATTGAAATATAATTGATGTACAGTATTATGTTTCAGGAGCACTGTATAATGATTTGATATTTGCATACTTCATGAAATAACCACCATGATAAGTCCATTAACCACCTGATCCCGTACAAGGTTACTCTAGTATTACTGACCACATTCCTCATACTAAGTATTACATCCCCACGGCTTCTTTATTTTATAGCTGGAGGTTTGTACCGCTTAATTATTTAACTCATTCATCCACCCTCAGCTATACTCCTCTCTGTCAACCACCTGTTTGTTCTCTGTATCTGTTGAGTCTGTTTTCATTTTGTTTTCTTTATTTTTTGGATTTCACGCATGAGATTATGTGATATTTGTATTCTCTGACTTATTTCACTTAGCGTGATTCCCTCTAGATCCATCCATGTTGTTGCACATGACAAGATTTCATTCTTTTTTATGCATAGTAATAGTCCTTTTATATATATTTATAAAAACATCTTTTTTCTTTTTTATTGAAATATAGTTGATTTACAATGTGTTAGTTTCAGATGCGCAGTAATGATTCAGTTATACATATCTATATAAGTATATATATATTTTTCAGATTCTTTTCCATTATAGGTTATTACAAGATGCTAAATAAAGTTCCCTGTGCTATACAGTAGGTCTTTGTTGTTTATATATTTTATATGTAGTAGTGTGTATATGTTAATCCCAAACTCCTAATTTATCCCTCCTCCTCTTTTCGTTTAGTAACCATTAGTCTATTTTCTATGTCTGTGAGTCTATTTTTGGTTTGTAAATGTTCGTTTGTATCCTTTTTTTAGATTCCACACATAGTGATATCATATATTTGTCTTTCTCTGTGTGACTTATTTCACTTAGCATGATAATCTCTAGGTCCATCCATTTACACTTTCATCAAAAGGGTAAAATATCTAGGAATAAATCTAACCAAAGAGGTAAAAGACCTGTACTCTGTAAGACACTGATGAAAGAAATTAAATATGACAGAAACAAATGGAAAAATACATTGCCCTCATGGATTGAATACTGTTAAAATGACCATTAACCCTAAGGCACAATCTACAGATTCAATGCAGTCCTTATAAAAATACCTGTGATATTTTTCACAGAACTAGAATAATTCTAAAATTTGTATGGAAACACAAAAAACCCCAAAGAGCCAAGGCAATCTTGAGAAAGGGGAGAAATCTGGGGGACTCGTGCCCCCTGGTTTCAAATTATACTAGAAAGTACAGTAATCAAAATAGTACAGTACTGACACAAAAACAGAGAGATCAGTGTAACAAAATAGACAGCCCAGAAATAAATCCAAACTTATATGGGCTGTTAATCTCCAGCAAAGGAGGCAAGACTATACAAGGGGAATAGACTGTCTCTTCAATAAACGATGCTGGGAAAAGTGGACAGTTACAAGCAAACGAATCAAATTGGACTACTTTCAAACACCACACAGAAAAATAAACTCAAAATGGATTAAAGACTTAAATGTAAGACCTGAAACCATAAAACTCCTAGAAGAATATATAGGCAACATATTCTTTGACATCGGTCTTAGCAATACTTTTTGCCTCTTTCACCTGAGGCAACAAAAGCAAAAATTAACAAATGGGATTACATCAAACTAAAAAGATTTTGCATAGAGAAAGAAACTATCAACAGAGACAGCTTACCAAATTTTAGAAGATTTTTTGCTAGTGAAATAGCCAATAAAGGATAATATCCAAAATATGCAAAATATACAAAGAACTCATACAACTCAATATCAAAAAGAAAAACCATTAAAATATGGGCAGAAAACTTGTACAGAGATTTTTCCAAAGAAGGCATACAAATAGCCAATAGACACATGAAAAGATAGCATCACTAGTCATCACGGAAATGCAAATCAAAACCACTATGAGATACTTCTTGAATAGCTATTTTCAAGAAGACAACAAATAACAAGAATTGGTGAGAAGGTAAAGAAAAGGGAACCCTTGTGCACTGTTAATGGGATTGTAACCTGGTACAGCCAGTATGGCAAATAGTATAGAAGTTTATATAAAAATTAAAAATAGAACTACCATATGATCCAGCAATTCTACTTCTGGGAAAATGAAAGCAGGAATTGGAAAGATTTGTTATACTAAAGACACTAGAGAAAACTACTAGAGCACATCAGTGAATTCAGTAAAATTGCAGGATACAAAAATCAATATACGGAAATCTGTTGTATTTCTACATACTAGCAATGAAATACCAAAAAAAGAAACAAAGGAAACAGTCCCATTTACCATCACATCAAAAAGAATAAAATACCTAGGAATAAACCTAACATGGGAGGCTAAAGACCTGTACTGGGAAAAGACACTAAAGGAAGAAACTGAAGACAACACAAACAGATGGAAAGATATACCTACTGTGTTGGAAGAATCAGTACTGTTACAATGACCATACACCCAAGACAATTTACAGAGTCAGTGCAACCCCTATCAAATTACCAATGGCATTTTTCGAAGAACTGGAACACAAAATTTTAATATTTGTATACAAACACAAAGGAGCCAGAATGTTTTAATCCTGAGAAAGAAGAACAGAGCTGAAGGACTCACACTCCCAGACTTGAGACTATACTACAAAGCTACAGTAATCAAAACAGTATAGTACTGGCACAAAAACAGACACATAAATCTGTGACCAGGACAGAAAGCCCAGAAATAAACCTTATGCTCAATTAATCTACAACAAAGGAGACAAGAATATATAATGGCAAAAAGACAGTCTCTTCAGTAAGTGGTGCTGGGAAAACTGGACAGCTACATGTAAAAGAATGAAATTAGAACATTCTCTAACACCATATACAAAAATAAACTCAAAATGAATTAAAGACCTAAATGTAAGACTGGATACTATAAAACTCCTAGAGGAAAATATAGGCAGAACACTCTTTGATATAAATCACAGCAATATTTTTTTTTTGATCCATCTACTAGAGTAATGGAAATAAAAGCAAAAATGAGCAAATTGGGGTGAGTGGGGAGGGTATAGCTCGAGTGGTAGAGCGCACGCTTGGCACGCACAAAGTCCTGTGTTCAATCCCCAGTACCTCCACTGAAAAAAAAAATTTTTTTAATTTGTACTAGTTAGAGCATCATTAGATCCAGAGAAACTTCCAAATATCAATGTCCAATGAAATAAAAGTTCCATTTAAAAAAAAAAAAAAAGAACAAATGGGACATAATTAAACTTAAAAGCTTCTAAAAAGCAAAGGAAACCATAAAGTGAAAAGACCACCTATGGAATGGGAGAACATATTAGCAAACAACTGACAAGGGATTAATTTCCAAAATATACAAACAACTCATACAGCTTAATCAAACAAACAAACAAACAAACAAAAATCACAAACAACCCAATCAAAAAATGGGCAGAAGACCTAAATAGACATTTTTTCAAAGGAGCCATACAGGTGGCCAACAGGCACAAGAAAAGATGCTCAATATCACTAATTATTAGAGAAATGCAAATCAAAACTGCAGTAAGGTATCACCTCACACCAGTCAGAAATGGCCATCATTCAAAAGTCTACAAATAACAAAGAGTGAAGAGGGTATGGAGAAGAGGGAACCCTCCTACACTGTTGGTGGGAATGTAAATTGGTGAAGCATCTGTAGAAAACAGTATGGAGGTTCCTTAAAAAACTAAAAATAGATTTATCATATGATCCAGCAGTCCCACTCCTGGGCATATATCTGGAGAAAACTAATTCAAAAAGGTATATGCACCCCAAGATCATACAGCACTATTTACAATAGCCAAGACGTAGAAGCAACCTAAATGTCCATCAACAGATGAATTAATAAAGAAGGTGTGATATGTATATACGATGGAATACTGCTCAGCCATAAAAAAGAATGAAATAATGCCATTCGCAGCAACGTGGATGACCCCTCACCTTTCAGCCTGTTGCAGTCTTGCTGTTGCTGAACTGAGTTGAATAACCAAGAACGTAGGAGAGATTGTAGAGGGCTGTGAGCCAAGTGGGCAAATGATTTGAGGAGGTGCCTTTAGCTGAGGCTGATCTGAAACATCAGTACTAATAAAGTAGGGCTAGTTCAATTTTTATGTCCTGGGTTCACTTCTGCTCTCGGTTTACATCTTATTTATTACTCCTGGAGACTTTTCTAACCAGAATCTCTAGGTTTGCAAAAAAGAGCATTTGATCTGGTTTGTCTTGGCCTAATTTTGCTTTAGGAATTTAGAGATTCCCTAGTAAAGTGCTGACCCTGTAAGCAGCCTTCCTTCAGGTGACACTGTTACTGCCGCTTCCTTGTTGGAATGACTGGGTCTTTGGGATCGTCATTCACATCAGTCTGCTCCTCAGTTCCCCATCTGGAAAATGGGGATGATAATATTACTTACTTCTCAGGACTTTTGTATAGATGAAGTGAGATTATATATGTAAATATTTTAGCCCTTTACTTGGCACATGGAAAATGTTTAATTAATGTTGGCAGTAATTATCATGGTCATCCTTATTTTTTTAATCCTCAATTCCAAAATGTCTTCATATTGTAGGAATAAAAGATTGAAAAAGTCTTAAATTAGACTTTTGTTTGTATTTTATTTTCCACATTTAGAAAAATGTAGTGATTGAACTTACATATAAAACAGAAACAGACTCATAGTCATAGAATACAAACTTGTGGTTGCCAGGGGGGAATGGGGTGGGAAGGGACAGACTGGGAGTTTGCAATTTGTAGATACTGACAGGTATATGTAGAATAGATAAACAAGTTTATACTGTATAGCACAGGGAAATATATACAAGATCTTGGTGAAAAAGAATGTGATAGCTCATGGTGAAAAAGAATGTGACAATGAATATATGTATGTTTATGTTTGAAAAATTGAGCTCTACACTGGAAATTGACACAACATTGTAAACTGAGTATAACTCAAAAAAATTAAATTAAAAAAAAAGTAGTGATTAACTTAAAGTGACAAGGTCAAGGTTAGTTTTCTTTCCCTTCAAGAGGTAGCACTTAGAGAGTCTCCAAACTACTTGAGCCGTAGACATCCAGAGACATGGATGCTTGGAGATAGGAGATCTTATTTAATATGTCTTTATTTTTCTTCTCTATTTCCTTTATAATCTAAACTACATTTCAATTTTCCTCTCTTCTTTTTTTTTTATTTCTGTCTAATGGCTCTCACCTCTTTATGTTTTAGCTGACATGCAATTTGTGAATAAATGCGTTTTGCCTAATGATGGGAATGAGGCCCTGAAGATGTTTTGGTTCTATAAGGATTCCTAGGTATCTCAGTTAACTAATGGATGGGTCCTTGTAGTTCATCCTGCTTCTGCCTGAGAGTGCTAGGTCAGATCTTAGACTGCTGTGCACTAAGGTAGATGCAAAATAGGGGTACTGTGTTAATTTCTGACACATATAAACGTGAATTGAGTACCTCAGGTGTGATTTTTTTTTTACAACTTTATTGAGGCATATTTTACATAGGATCTCCCCATTGTAGAGTTTAGTGATTTTTAGTAAATTTACTGAGTAGTACCACCATCACCGTAAATCAACTTTACAACATTTTTACTCCCACATAATATTTTTGAGGTTCATCCATGTTGTAGTGTGTATCATCAGTTTGTTCCTTTTCATTGCTGAATAGATTCCATTGTGTGAACGTGGCATATTTGGACTATCCATTTATCAGTTGATCCATTTATCATTTAGGTTGTTTACAGTTTGGGGCTCTTATGAATAATGCTGCTGTGAACATTCCTGTGCAGTTCTTTGTGTCAACCGATGTTTTTATTTCTCGTGGTGGTAGATACCTATGAGTGGAATTCCTGGGTCATATGATAAATTTATATTTAAATTTTTAAAAATTGCTATGCTATTTTCCCAAGTGGCTACACTGTGGCTACACTGTTTTACATTCCTACAGTCATGTGTGAGTTCCCATTTCGCCACATCCTTGCCAACACTTGTTACTCTCTGTTTTTGTTTTTTTCTTTCAATTGTAGTCATTCTAATGGGTGTGAAATGGCATCTCTTATAGTTTTAATTTGCATTTCTCCAGATGACGAAAGATGTTGAGCATCTTTCATGTGCTTGTTAGGCTAGACTTTATGGTTCTTCAGCATGAGATGCTGTTTACCTTTCTGGCAATCTTTGTAATTTTCTTCTTTTGAATCCACTAAATGGTCTACAGATCAGCAGAGAATAGGTAAAGAAGATATGAAGGTTTCGTCTAGGTGGTTTAGTGTGCGTGTATTTATTTAAGATTTGCTGGGCTGTGAGCCTGTTGTTTCTTTCTGTTTTCCTGGTCTGAAAACTCTGTTATAGTTATATTATCTGTCATAAACAACATGGTTCAGGCCACAAGTAGACCTTGGCACACTCTGTCATGCCGCGATGTTTGTGTCTTCTTGCTCAGTGATAAGCAGTAAACACAAGTGTTTGCTGTGGCACAGGGCACGCTGCACTCCTGTGCCCCGTGACTCACCTGCTAGGAAGTGCGGCTCTACAGATGTTCTTTCTGGCCCTTGTTTTTCATCTCCTGTAAGCTGTAGGTGAATTTTTTATTCAAATTAAATCACCTAAAAAAGAATTCTGTTACTCATCGTAGTTTGAAGTTTTACGGTAGAGAAGGCGGTGAAAAGTAATTCTGTGATGTAGTCACAGGCTTTTTTGTGAGTTATGGGCCAATTTAGATCAAGGCCAGGTTGTTTAACTGTACTTGAGAAAGAATATGTCGAATTGGGTTCCTGTGTTTTTAAATGACTTGTTTGTTTGCAAATGTGGCCGTTTTCCTTAAATACATTGGCAGCTTCTTTGGTGCCACTGGCTAAAATATCTGAAATCTAGTGGGTAATACTGAATTTTTATTTTTACTCTTCTTTTCTAAGGGGGCTTTTGGATACTTTCTTTTGTCATATTGAACATGATTTAGTAAGGTAAATTAAAAAAGGAAAAGATGGATTATCATTTGATTAAGATGTGAGAGTTTTAAAAAGTTGTGTGCATGTTGTATTTGTCTAAGATTCATGCTTTCCTTCATCAAGGGGCACTTGTTGAGCATCTTCTGTATGCTGTGCATTATCCTAGGCTTTGGGGAGAGGAGGAAAGGTTAGACAGAAAGGAAACATAAAGAAAAGATAGTTTTCTCTTATCACTGACTCCTGTGAAGGACATTAAACAGGGCAGTACTGCACATAAAGTGCGTAACTGAGAATGCGTTAGTCTGCATATAACAGGAAACACCCCTTAACTGGTTTTAATAGCAAGGAAATATATTCTCTCATAACTCCAAAACAGGCTGGGCACCAGTCATGATCGGATTGTCAGGGAACCTCTTCCTGTCTCACTACCTGCTGTCCTCAGTAAGAATTTTATCCTATGGTTGCTTCCCTTCCTGAATGCAAGTTGCCTACCAGAGAGGACCCGGCATCTCGAGGAGGGAGGGGCATTGTCTCTCTCTTATTTTCTTTGAGACCTGGGAGACCTTTCCCAGAAGTTACTCAAACTAGACCCAAACTGGCAGGTAATGCATTTATCATGTTTGCCTTAGATCAGGTGAAGAGTTGGGAAATTATGTACCAAGCCACCATAGCCAGGGGCTGGCAGGGGCATTCAGGCCAGCTTGCCAGAATAAAGATACCTGTGTGTTGGTGGCTTCTTTGTGACTTAAGACTAATAACAAACGAAAGGACAGTAATGAGTAGAGCAGATGACCAAAGGAACTTGAAGAGTAATGGAACAAAATTTTATAAACGTAGCTGTAAATTTGTCATTCAGTTCTTAGGGTTTCAGAATATTATAAAGGCTACTATATTATATTTTTATAATTTTTTCCAGATATTTTTATGTACTAAATAATAACTGAAATTGGAATCATATGAAATTTTTATTGAAATGATCTTAGGATTTGCCCTCCTAAACCTGTTCACTGTTTAGAACTTCAGAATGGGTAAATAAAGTCACCAGTTTGTGCTGGGCTTCAGGAGTCCTGATTAAGGTCCTTGGGGTGGAAATGTTTCTATCCATACAGATGTCCATAAACTTTTACAGTTTGGAGGACTTCATTCTTTTGTCAAAAAAAAGTAGGGATGGTGCAGTGTTCACCAGTGAAGTGCTTCCTTTGCTCGGCATGAATAGTGCGTGTTCAGTACATGTTTGCTGATCCAAATCCTTTGGAGCTAGGCTACCCATATTCAAGACTAATTTAAGTGTTACTGTGCTAAGTCAAGATGCTACATTTTGAGTTGGCACTTGTGTTACTTTTCATTCTTCTGGTCTTTCACTCGTCCAGCCAGTACGTATGGGGTATCTACTATATGTCAGGCACTGTGGGTAAGACAGAAGTCATGCCTGTCCTCAGGGAGCTGGGGGGATCCAGGTGGGGAGAATCAGGTATTATTATGACAGAGTGGATTTGTAAAAGATCCCCTTGGGTGAGAGCCTAACCCAGTCTTGGGTCATCAGCAAGTAAGGCTACCTAGAGAGGTTCCAGCTGAATCTTGAAGAATATGTGGGGGTTGTCCGGGGGAATGAGGACACAAGGAGACAGACGATGAAGCGTGACAGAGCAAGGTAGGAAAAAACTGTGGAAAGTTCCTTCCTGAAGTATTTTTAAGGCTAGAAGTGAGGGGGGAAGGGCAGTGCAGGGGTGAGGAGGTGGGAGGTACAACTTCTGGGTGTTAAGATGGGCCACGAGGATGTATTGTACAACAGGGGAGATAGCCATCATTTTATAATAGCCGTAAATGGCGTGTAACCTTTACAAAATGTATAACAAAATTTTTAAAGTGACAAGAAACAAAGAAGACTAGAAGTAGGAGAGAGGAGGCTGAATAGCGAAGCACTGTGGGACATGGAAGGGGCCTGCATGCCTGGACCTGGAGCAGCTGAAGGCTCTTGAGTGCCACAGTCAGATGTGCGGAGTCCGGCCTGGAGGGAGGGAGGAGTTAGGAGGCGGCTGCGGGGGTGTTGGCAGCAGGTGGTGGGAGCCCGGGGGTGCAGCAGCAGAAGTGGGGAGAGGAGGTGAGGGGGCGATGTCTGTGTGGATGTCCCAGTTTAGCTTCAGAGTTCTGCATGAGCAAAAACACAAGGAAAAAACCTTCCTCCCGAGAGGGACTATAGGAAGTCAAAAATGTTACAAGATAAACTCTTTATAGTATCCTTGGGCATCTTTTTAAAATTCAGTATCAGAAATAAATCTCTATAGACACAGCAAAGGGGAGTAAGTAAAGTAATGCATAACAAATAAAATGAGCTCTGAATAGTCTTTAAACTCTCTTTAATATGTGTTTTGATTCTTAGTAGTTAACTAGAATTTCTAAACTGTGAACAGAATCTATGGCAAGCCATTTGTTTTTGTTACTATTTTTGTAAATTAATATGAAAAATAAAGATTAAAGCATTTTTAAAGCAGTATGTGATAGAGATTGAATTTGTTGAAAGTAGATGCAGTTTTCTGGGGAGAGAAACTATTAAAAATGACACATAAGGGATGTGTGAATCAGCACAGTGCATCTTCTAGCAACACCTTAGAACTGTAATATTAGACTGTTCGGCAGAGGACTGACAATTATTTTAGTCATATATGTAAAGTCAAGTCTAACTTGTTTTTGTCTAAGTCATAGCTAAGTCCTGAGGAGTGCATTCACTCCTTCAGAACTCAGTACGTGGTTTTGTACTTGTCTGGCCCTAGAGTTGAATTAGAGGGGCCTTCTCTAAAGTCCAAGTGAGAATTACCAAGGTGTCTTCACTTTTGGCACAAAAGAGCTTTCAGATCCCATCTAATTACAAGATCCAGAGAGAGTAGGACAGAGGGAGGTGTTTTATATGCAGATGAAGAATTATATTCCCATGTTCCTTGACCCTGCTTTTGTCCCCTCTTTTCTTTAAGTTTCCTCTCCTTGAAAGAACAAACATGCTCCGGCAGCGGACACATAACGCAGTCCCTTGTCTTCCTGCTGTATAGGCACAAAACAGGAGCCTGTCATTAACTTTCTCTCTTCCTCCGTAATACCTGTTCCCCCTCCAAAGTAGCACAATAGTTTCTCAGGTATTTTAGCTCTTAGAACAGCTTCTTTCTGAGATCTTGTCAGAGATAACGTCCAGGGAAGCATGCAGTTAAATATACATCACCATTATTATTTCTCTCCTCCCAAGGTTTGTGTCTGCAAAGGAATTTTGTGTAATTATGGATTCCTATAGGCTTTTCAGATAGTTTATGGTCACTGACAGTGCACTGTACTTGAAAAAGAAACTTTCAAAAAATCTTGAGGCCATTGTGTTTTTTCTACCAGGCAGTGCTGATTATGGTGAAGGTGAGGTATGGTGGCATTGTTTTTCATGCTGCTTTTATCTTTGAAACCGAATGAATGTAGAACTAAACCTAAACCTTTTTGCTAAGGTGTCTGTTAGCACTCAACATTATTTTTAGACTGCCTTGATTTTATTTTATCTTATTTATTAATTTACCTTTTTATTGAACTACAGTCAATTATAATGTGTCAATCTCTGGTGTACAGTGCAGTGTCCCAGTCCTGCATATACATACATATGTTGTTTTCATATTTTTTTCCATTAAAGTTTATTACAAGGTATTGGACTTAGTTCCCTGTGCTATACAAAAGAAACTTTAAAAAAAAATCTATTTTTATATATAGTGGCTAACATTTGTAAGTCTCAAACTCCCAAATTTATCCCCTCCCAGCCCCTTTCCCTGGTAACCATGAGATTGTTTACTAAGTCTGTGTAGATGGCCTTGATTTTAATTGAAATTTTCTTTCCCCATTTAGTTGCTTATGTCTCTCTATTTCTTGGGTCATTTTACATTGTCCACACACATGTGTCCAAAGCTGCTTCTTACTCTCCCTAAGTCCCCTAGGTTTAGAGGCCATCCCTTCTCTTTTCTGCTTCCCCATTTCTTTCCACAAGAGAGGATCATATTTATGACCCCTGAATGCTTAATTAGTTCTGTGGGTATCAGGAGGGAGGTCTCGCACCACTTGGTAGCAGGCAGTGATGTAGAAGGGCACCTGGCTTTAGTAGTAAATGCTGGGGTGGAAAGGACTTCAGGATGAAATTGCCACAGATGACAAATAGGAACAGAACTCCAGTGGGAGGCCCGTTGCTTTGGACATTGACTCATTGGCTTTTGTCTTGTATTCCTTCAGCATCTTACGTAATCTGTGTTCTGTTTCCTGCCAGAGAAGCCCATCCTCCCTGAGGGCGGGGCCTCTGAATGCAGCACCCCAGCAGCACGTACATGGTTGGGAGTGAGCACTGTGAACCTGGGGGCTCTCTTCACCAACTCATTGCTTTTGGCCGAAGGGGGTGATTCCGTGTTCTAGTCTTGAGTAGAAATTTGAAAGGAACAGAAACTGCTCAAAAGCATTGGCTATTGGAAAAAAAAAAAAAAAAAAAGCACAGC
This sequence comes from Camelus bactrianus, assembly GCF_048773025.1. Lineage (NCBI taxonomy): Eukaryota > Metazoa > Chordata > Mammalia > Artiodactyla > Camelidae > Camelus > Camelus bactrianus. The sequence goes on from NC_133540.1 coordinate 24,547,837, forward strand.
CTGAAAGTTGAGATTTATGTTTTATTTGACAGACTTGCTGAGGACTTAAACCCAGGAGACAGCCTCTCAGATCACTCTGAGGGAGGAGCCAGGATAGGAGTTTTTGCAAAAACAAACAAACAAACAAACAAACAAAAAAACCCAGGTAGTCAGAACATCAAAAGATTACTGTTAATTAAAGAAAAACCAGACATCTCAAGTTGTTGAATTTAGCACTTTTTTACGTATGGGAAGATGCAAGAGTCTGGGCTCAATGAAATCATTCCTTTGATGTGCACCTTAACTAACTTGGGCCAGTGTCCTGTGGGTTTTTTTTTTCCCCATCCTGAATTCCCTCAGGGGTGGGAGGAGGGGTGGCTGCAGTGGCTGATGGCTTGATGGCCACAGCATCCTTTGTTTACTGGTACGGCAGGCGAATGGAGGGCATGTAATACCACGGGTGTGAGAACTCATGCGGTTGGACCTGTGGCACGTTCATCAGGGTGATGTGATTTTCAGGTATAAGTGGGTAACAGAAGTACTTCGTGTGGTTTGCTCAGGTAAGCTTTTAAGAGATGTGGGGGGGATGCTGTAGGCCTGCGACGTGGCTGATTGTGGTGCCCAGGCCGCCTGCCTGGGCCTTGGTCTTCCCACCGAGCTTCTGCTGCGGCCTCAGCCTTGCTTCTTGTGTTTTAGGTGAGATGAGTGAGAGCCGAGCAAAGAGAGTTCGAATCAAGGAGGTGGACGGCTGGACCCTGAGGATGCTGATTGACTATGTTTACACGGCAGAGATTCAGGTGACAGAAGAGAATGTGCAGGTAAGTGTGACACCTCATACCCCTTGGTTCTTCACACAGGCCAGTGTTCTAATGCAAAAGAGCACACGCCTACATGGACACCTTGTACCAGAGTAGTAGAATCTGTTGTCAAAACTGTGTTTCTAGGAGGCATTTAGAAGATTCTAGCTTTTTAATAATGTTCCTGATTTCAGTATCTTTACTCTTAAAGTTCTAAGATTCTAATCTTTTAGTTCCCTGAATGATGCTTGTTCTTTTATGAAGACGTGGTCATGTTCATTTATAACTACTGGTCAGTGCTGCCCACATTTTCCTTTATTCTCCAGAAGGTTAAGTCTGTAAAGGGTGCTTTTGATGCCAACAGCCTTTACTTCTTATATTATTTCAGTGTCTTCTATTAGTGATTTTAGAGTTTAGCTAAAATTTGACATTGCATCTCTTTTACTTTCCATAAGGAACAAATGTTATACATATATATGATGTAAATGTTTAAATAATACAGGTGTATTTGGAGTAGGAAGTGAAAGCTCCTCTTTATTTTATTTTTAATATTTTATTTATTATTGTGTTATTTAATTATTTTATTTTGGTGGGGGCAGTAGTTAGGTATATTTATTTTTGGAGGAGGTACTGGGGATTGAACCCAGGACTTCATGCATGCTAAGCATGCAGCTCTACCACTTGAGCTATACCCTCCCCCCTGAAAATCCCTCTTTAAAACAGTTCTTCTCTTCACACGCACCCATCCCATGCTCTTTGGTTCACTCTCTTCCTCAGAGGGTAGCCTCTGTTATCTGTTTGGTGTTAATCTTTTCAGACCGTTTTCTGTGCAGTTATACACACACACAGACAGAATTTTCTTGACATAAGTATATTTTTACTATACCCATGCTTTGTAACTTGCTTTTGTCCCTGAACAGTGTCTTAGAGTTCTTCCCATGTCAGTACTTCTGGATCCAGCTCATTCTTTTGTGTGGTATACCACATGTTAATCAGGGTGTATGAGTTTTCACCTTGACAAAAATGCTGCACTGAATGTACATTTTTATATTTGCATCCAAAAATTTCATGGGCTAGATCCTCAAAATGTAATTGGTAGATCAAAAGGTACATGCATGTTTTAATTGTTGATAGATATGCCAAATTACTGTCTAAATGTTTGTATTTATTTATACTCCTTCTGGTAGGTAGACTGTGTTTTGAGGACAGTAAAAAGAACTAGAACTAACTTCTTAAAAGATAATCTCTAGGCGGGAGGGTATTCGCTCAAGTGGTAGAGCATGTGCTTAGCATGTGCGAGGTCCTGGGTTCAATCTCCAGTACCTCCATTAAAAAAGAAATTAAATAGATTAACCTAATCCTCCCCCCCCCCAAATAAAAGAAATAATCTCTAAATTCCACTTGGACAAATAGGATATTGTGGGGTTCAATCTTTTGTCCCTTGTAATTAGTTGAAATGTGCTCCCAAATATTTGAATTTGGAGACTAAAATCTTTGCACTGTAACTTATTAAGGCATGCTGTTACTAAACCTTAAAACTGGCAGTGGTGAAGCCTCCTGGTGATCTTTCCTAGATGGCTTCAGGTAGCCTCTGCTTGGAAGTCCCATTCATGAGGCAGAGCATTTGAAAAACCTTGGTTGATACTGAAGTCGTGTGCAAAGGTGGGAATCAGACACTAGGTGAACTTTTTTAACAGGGAGGAAAATGATTGGTACATGTCATCTCGCTCTGGTCTTTTCTGTACAGTTACACTGTTTGCTGGATTCTGGGCTTTGTTTTCGACAAGACCCTTATCTTGGGTTTCTTGTTCCTTTTTATTCATTTGAGTGCATGAGTGTCATTGTGCCCTATATCTGACTTTCTGTAAATGCATTTCTGATTGGATTCTTTGATTCATATAATGCATCACATGGGGGGATATTGCAAAAGATGAAGGTTTAAGAGACTAAACTGTGAATTCAGCCCTGACTGCTGTTTGTAGTAGATCTTGCGGTGGAGACGTTGACCTGTGAGGATCTGGGAGAACGCCTCTCATGTTTCTTTTAATAACAACCACAGTTCAGTCCTGAAGTGTTAGTCATCACAGCCTCTCAGAATACCTCTTGCCGTGCTAATTTGCGTTTTGTGTGTATTGCTAGCTCTTACAGGAATACATTCAAAAAGTTGTATTTGGCAGACTCCTTAAATGTTTAACATTCACATTGTTTTTTGTTATTTTTTAGGAAGAGGGATGTTCTTCAGTATAGGAGTATCTTGGTATATGAGGCCTTATTTTGTACTCCATTGAAAAACACTTGTTTGGAAAAGTCATTTGGAAATAAAATTCATTAAAATAAGCTACCTTTTCCATAAGAAGTATTTTTCAGTGAAATACGAAATAAGGGTTTACCCAAGATACACCAGACTGCTCTTTTGTCTATTTTGTGTATTTTTGTCTGTCTGTACTTTGTTAAATCTTTCTTCTGAGTGCTGTTCACCTTAAGGAAAGGAGTGGTTTTAGGGAGGAACCTGGTGTTCTTCTTAATGTGAAGCTAAAGTTTAAAATGGCCCCAACTAGAAGCCTGCTCTGGGTGTATCTGCCTTGTGAGCTCTGACTGTGAGGGCAGAACTCTCTGTAGTTCAAAGGTATATTGTTGTAGGTCGATTTTCTCAGTAGATCTAGAATCTCAGTTACTTGTCAGGTAACCTCCCTTTTTGTTAAGTTTCTGTTTTAGTAGTGAAGAACAGTTTTAGGATAGCAGGTGTCTTACCCTTTTACTTTGTGATTGCAGGTTTTTATGTAGGATCATAGTGCCAGAGAATGCTGAGGTCCAGCTGTCTTAGAGTCAGTTGGTGACAGAACAGGACCGTAACGTTCGTTTCCATGATTCCCAGTTTAGGGTGCCTTCTGTGATACTATACAGTCTCCTTATTGTACAGATTTAAAAAATATATGTATAATAACTATTTGAAGTGAAGATTGTTGACTTTGAGTCAGAATGAGGGAATGAAGTAATTTTTCAAATTCTTAACTCTAAAGAAGGAACAACTGACACTGTGTTATATAAGTAACGGCTTTAATTCTTGGCTGTTTAAGATTTCCTTTTTTTTTTTTTTTTTCTTTTGGTGTTGCTGTTGTTTTTTTGTTTAGGTTTTCAAACTTTGGTTGGAGTTTGGATATTTGCTTTTAATTATGGGAAAGTTGGGGAACAATTTGAGCCAAATGAATTTATTTATTTTTTTAAGGAGAATACGTATCTTACTATGACCCCACTTTCAATTGAACTTTTTTTGTTGTTGCTATTGAATAATTTAAATTACTTGTATTTAAAGTTTCCAGTCCCGTTTCATAAACTTCATAGATCTGGGAACAGAGAAAATAAAGCCAAAGGCTATCATAAAAGTAGGCCTTGAGACTTTTTTGGGGTCATGGCCTTCTTTGAGAAGCTGATGAAAAACTATGGGCCCTTTTCCAAATCAAGTGCACATAAGCTTATATGCACAAAGTTCTGCATGCCCTTTCAGAGAATTTATGTACTTTGTTGTTCCCTCCCCAGTCCTCCTGCCAACCCGCCCCCCCCCCCCCCCCCGTTAAGAATCCTTTACTGTCTCTCTCTCCGTATGTATATATAAAAGGAGTTTCCACATGGGTTTATTTTCAGCTATGTGCTAGGCATTTTACATCTGTCTCATTTGATATTTACCATCATGTTAGACAGAAATTCCTCCACTTTGCAAATGAGGAAGCTCAAGAAGTTTAAGTAATTAGTTCAACGTCACAGAGCAGCTATTGAGTTGTCATTAGTGTTGCTTATAAAGAAAGTTTGTACATTCAAGAATAAAAATACATTTATAACCAAAAATATTTTTTTCAATTTCCAAAAATTATTGAAGATTTCTTCTTCTTTTGTTGATTAACATTTTGGAGAATCCTAAAGGATCTTGAATTTTTTAAAAAACATTTACTTCATTGCTAAATTTGTGGTTTTGTTACATGCATTTTTTACTTCTCAGTTTGTGGGCATTTGTTTTGGCTTGCTAAAAGTAGATAAGAGTTTTTCACTTGATGTAAGTGTGAAAAACAGAAGTAAGGCTGTTAATAGACAGTGCCAAGGTAATAAATGCTCTGATTCCAAAATTAATATTATGAGTGTTCATCCAGAAGTTCTTTCTGCATTAGAACTTTATCATCTCAGAATTTAAGAAGCATCTGATAATTTTGAATGGTTGGTTTTTAAACAATTCATGAAACTTATGTATTGCATAAACTGAAATTATTTTAGATAGAAAATCTCATCCCTTTAGAAAAGGAACAGAATTTGCACAAGAGTTTTTCAAAAGATAGTTAAAATTAACTATTGGTAATAAACATACCAGAGTGTGTAACACAAAGGCCGTATGGTAGAAAATTCAGTTCAGTGTGTCTGTTTCCTTGGTGCTGTTGGGCAGGGTGTTTGTTGTTTGAGACCAGGAGTGCCAGCAGTGTGTCATTGTGTCGCCTTTTACCAGGAGGGCTCCTGAAAGCAGGGCATTATGGGAGGGGCTCCCACGGTAGGAGGCGCTCCCACGGTAGGAGGCCTGTGGATATGGTTGATCACTTAATCCAAAAAAGCCTGTTGAAGTAGAGAAACCGTTGAAAAAAGAGTACTTGTGTACCCTAGATATTTTATTTTAACCTGAAACATATAACTACAGTTGTAGGCCAGTCTTTTGTTGTGGAAGTAGGTCTGGCCAGCTGCGTGCAAAGCCCCGTGCTTTCCTTGCACGCGCCACACCGAACCACGCATCAGCTCTGACCTCTGGCACCTGAAAAGAAATCTCAATGCAAAGTCATCTTCGGATTATACACTTTCTCTTGTCATTCCTCATGTGTCTAATTTGATTAAAAAAAAGTTTTTTTGGTAACACATTGATCAAATTGTTCTAAAGTAACCAACTTGGTTTCCATAGAAAAGCTCTCTTTTTACACTCACATTTCCTTTATTTCCTTTGATTACACATATTTATTTAAATTATGTAATTTCACTAACCAGTGCAAGTGTCATAAACGGATTTGGGAGTAAATCTAACATGCATGGTCGGTAAGATGCAGCTCAGCTGGAGAGGCAGACACGGGCCAGCGTGTCTGTGTGCGGAGGGCGAGGGAGAGCTGGTCAGTCAGGCGAGCAGGTTAGGCAGAGGTTGGTAAGGGATGCTTTTGCTTTCCTTCTGCTTTGTGTAGATAAACATGGAAATGAGAATCCCATTGATGGGTATTTATTTTTAAAATGGATATTGAAGACACCCTATCAGTTAAACAGTCATTGACAGAGTATCTGCTGGGTACTCGGGACTATGCTAGGTCCTGATGCTACAGAAAATAAACAGGGAACAACATATAATGAATACAGTATAGACTTAACAAACTGGATTTGAATCTTGGCTTTGCTATTTAAATACCATATGACCTTGTCCAAATTCTCTGAGCTTGATTTTCTTGTCTGAAAAAGGGGATGTAATTCTGTTCTTTCTTATATAAGAGCTTGTGGGAACATGGTGATTAGATAACTGGTTTATGTGGATGGAGGTGAGATATGCAGGGATAAATTAGAAGCGTGCTTGGGATGGAGGCCTGAGCCAGAAATGAATGGGGCTAGGAGTAGGGGCGCTGGTCTAGAGGGGCAGGCACTCAGTAAATATTTTTTTAATTGAGGGTAGGATGCAATCCACGTTAAAATGTTCAAGGGTGAGTGACCAGTTCAGGCTGAATGAGGTGCTGTAGGAGGCAGGGCAGCGGGAGTCTCCTGGTGGTGATGGCGGTGGCGGTACCTACTCTTAGGCTGATGACAGTCTCTGATCCACGGGTCACTGCCCTGAGTGAGCGGTGATTCAGGCCTACAGCTCCTGGGTTCTAGCTCGTCTGGAGGGAGGCTTGGTAAGGGCTAGGCAGTTGTAATACCCACAGCTGAGTAAGCTGGTTTGTGGAAAGCCTGTATTCCCCTTAGGGAACAGACAGCAAACTCAGAATTTGGGGCCATGCTCAGTCCCGTGGGGCTTAAGGGCTCACATTGTGGCTTGGTAAGCACGAGGGGGCTTTGGGGAGCACCCCACATTCAGAGCAGCGAGGTTACTTACAGACCACAATCACTGGTTAGGCTCCTAATAAACTTTGTAGTCTTGATCAGGGTTAGTTTAGGACTGAATTGGACTGAACTTGAAGACCTAAGGCTTTTAAGGTCTGCAGCTAGACCAGGCTAGTTCAGATAAGGATTAGTAACCATTTTAGTGTTTTTTATGCATGGTTTGCTCTTTATGAATTCCAGTTTTCAGTAATAGTTCATTAAAATTTCCTGGAGCATCTGTTTTATGCCAGACAATGTTCCAGCCATTGGCAATGCAACATCAAGTAGACAGGCAAGACCCCTGTGCAGAGAGCTTCACAGCCTAGTACTTTACAGGTAGCAGGTGTTTCTAGTGACTGTGTATATGTGTGCAATATCCAGCGTGCATCATTCCTAGCATCTAGGTACCGAAGTAATAGAATTAGTAATCAGAGGATTAAGGAAGGTGTACCTCCCATAGATAAGGGAGGGCTCTAATGAACTACCATGGCACTGTCACACACACACCTCTAGTGATGGGAATATTGATTGAATGCCATCAAATCGAATGTCCCTCCACCCTGTGTGGCACCTGGAAAAACTGACAAATAACTGCTCTTCAGATGACCCATTTCTGTATATTTTGTATTCGGGTAGTTGCCTTTTCTGCCCTCAAGCACCTGAGAATGTGGCAGACTCTACCAGCCACAGTGGCTTACTGAGGCCAGGATTCCTACCAGAGGGCAGAGGGCTGAATGTTTTGAACTCTCGTCTGTCTCCATATGGAAATTGAGTAACATGGACCATTTTGCACCTTCTGTTAAAAGTAATTTCTTCTGACAGAGACCATAACTGTACACTTGATCATGGTGTAAGCTTGGTTACAGTCATGTCCCAGATCAACCCTTTAGTTACCTTGATTGAATGACTATTTTCTATTCTCAGCCACACATAGAGAAGTTGCCCAAGTACCAAAAGAGTTCAGGAGAAGGGTCATCTTCAGGGTGAACAAAACATCTGAGCAGGTTTGTGAATGCTTGCAGTGTCACCTTAGCAAAAAACTACTTAAGTGAGTGCATAATACTGCATATTTAAGTTATTACTGAACAACTCAGAACATAATAAGGAGCCCTTTGACTGGCTCTGCTAGAAAACTTCAGGGGCCAGTGGACTCTGGCTAGCTGTCCCATTAGAATTCAGAGCTCGAATCATGAATTTACCATTGACTTCAAGAGTGACCTTGAGTAAGACATTAATTTCTGTCTGTTTTGCAGCTATTAAATGAGGCCAGTAATGCTTTGATACCTCACAGGTTGCTGCAAAATGTCCCAGGCAGAGCTCGTAAACATATTAAAGTGCTCTATGAGTGTTACGCAGAAGTAAGAAATGGAACAGCAGTGAAAAGACTGGAGGCCATGAGGAAGAAGAGCTCACTGAGATTATTTGGGATCACTGGGTAAAAAATGCTTGTGTAATCTTTCCCTCACTTCATGTTCTCACTCTTTATATCAGGATATACATTTGTGATCCCCTCCACCCCAAAAAGATTCTTAGTTTGCTATAGATTTCTCTCTACCCGACAAGTCTTGTATATTTGGATTAGTGTGGAGACAGCCCTCTAGGGTGATTACTGTTTTATATCTTTAATTTAAAACAGCCTTCTGCATTGGTTTGACATGTGATGGCTGGAGATGCTTCTCCTAGCAGAGTCTGTGGAAGGCTTACTGTTTTTCCATTCGAGTTCTGTTTCTCATAAGAGATAGGGAGGAAGTTCTTTATGTCTGAAGGGTTTTGGCAGATGTGCATGGAAAACACAGATTAAAACTTAAAAAAAAATCTTGAATCAAACTTTCAGGATTAGTGGTTGTTTATGTCATAACAATGGAAATCCTATCATGGGAGTGAATTTATCTGACGTTCTAGTACCTGCAATTCTGTTAACCTAGTATTTTATCACTTTACCAGAATAGTGATAATTTTAGTTTATTATCATTAATAATATGATGAATGATGAATTTCTTTTACTGTAAAATTTAGTTATTTACAATTGAGTTTTTTGGGGGGGAGGCAGGTAATTAGGTTTATTTGTTCATATTTATTTATTTTTAATGAAGGTACTGGAGGTTGAACCCAGGACCTCTGGCATGCTAAGCATGCACTCTTCTGCTGAGATATATACCCTCCCCACTACAATTAAGTTTTGATTTTAGTTGTATTTTATTATGCTTTAAGTTAGAGCTTGGTAATCCTCATAATTTTAATCAAAGTATTTGACCAGTTAGAACATCCATTTTTCAATCATGCCAGTTAAATTGTTTTACTCTATATAAGAGTACAGAATAGCTTATGTAGAATTTAATATGGAAGAAGCCACTGAGGTCAGCTACTCTGAGAAAATCTAGAGCTAGAACATCCTATAAAACTAGATGGACATCACACTTGAGGTGGTTTTTTAAGTTTTTGTTTGGAGAAAAGTTAGTTACTCCAGAAGAGTTAGTAATTACGTTATTTGTTGTGGCTTTATATCATTAAAATATATACTCTTTGAAGATGTCCAGACGTTTGAGTCATTTTGCAATTCGTGTTTTAAGTAGCTTCATGTGGAATATACAAGCTTGTTAATCTTGATGAACAAAAAACCGATTCTACCCTGATTATGAGTTAGCGTCTTATGAGCAGTGTTGAGTAGGGATGAGAAAAGTTAGAAATAAGTCAGAGTCCTTACCAGGTGGGTTTTGTTCCTGATCTGTGGTCTCTGCCTCGTGTTTAGGTTTGGAGCCTGTGTGGGGAGGGCGCATTTGCATCAGGCATGTTGCCAGTATCTTCTCACTTTTCATTGTCCAGCAGTAATTTAATTTGATCTTAACCTCTCTTTTTATATCAAGCGTAGGCTTTAAGAAACAAAGTTAGAAGATGTTGTATGAACATTGATTACAGACAGGGTTGAGATGAGAGAATGTAGAATAATTTCTGATGAAATATAGCATGTCCCTGAAAAGAACTGTTTGTCTAAGGAGTAAGAGTGTGTGGTGTGTATGTGTTTGAGAGAGACAGAGAGAGTGTGTGTGCATGCACGCACATGCATGTATGTGTCCTTTGACTTAGCATTATATTTGCAAAAAAAAAAAACCAAAAAAATTTTAAAAATTAGTAGTGGCCACTTCAGCCTTGAAAAAAATCCCATTGGAATAAATTTGGTAATCTTTGGGAGCCTCTGAATAATATGAATCAATTTGGAAAGGAGATGAAAAAGGAGCAGCATAGACGAAAAGTCAAGAAGGTAAGAGGGAGGAGAGGACAGAACAGGAAGGAGTGGGAGAGGAGGGAGTCTCCATATGACCCAGGTTTTTTTTTTTTGAAGATAGAGCTCTTGCTTAAAGCCTTACTCATTTTACTACACATGTCAAGTTGCTCCCCGTTAACTATTCTGTGATACCTACTTAACAGTGATGGTTGGATTAAGACGCCCCCATTTTTATCAACATTACAGATTTTGGAAGGAGGAAGAAATATTTGTTGGTGGAAGAATAATGAATCCTTGTTACCAAGGAGCTCTCAAATTGATCATATTAAGACTTTTTTCTTCATTTAAAAATGTTTGGTTTTCGGGCATGTTTGAATGAAAGTTTAATCCAATCCTGTATCCGTAATGGTTTGAATGGTTATTTTTGCGTAGACCAAGTGACTGACAGAAAAAGGAAACAATGAATGTAAACTATTTTGACAATTATATTTGGCAGTTAATTTGGTGATTATCATCCATAGTTGTAAATATTATCCATGCAGCACTTTTGAAAAGTCCCGGGTAGGGGGAGGGTATAGCTCAGTAGTAGAGTACATGCCTAGCATGCACAAGGTCCTGGGTTCAATCCCCAGTACCTCCATTTAAATAAACAAACAAACCAAATTACCTCCTCCTCCCCTCGAAAAAGGAAAGTCAGAGGTGTCCTTCGCCCCCCTGTATTAAGAGATATATATCTTCTGTTCTTTAACTGATTATCTTGGCCCCTTAAACTTGCTTAAATTTTAATTAAAACATGTTTTTGAGTCCTAATGATGGCACTTGTCAGTCCCTATTTTCTTCTTTAGATAGCGGGTAGATGCCTCAATCTCCAAAGGCTGATCTAATCGTTTAAATTCTGGTTTTGGAAGGTGGATGTGGAATCAGTGATGGTCTGTTCCCTAATTATTTGTGAAATTCTGAGGTTGTGCAGAGGAAGAATCTTGGAGGATCTGATGGAGATACAGAGGGGAGTGTTGACCTATAGGAGTGAAATGCATGTTCAGTTAGTTGAGAGAGCAGTAGTCGTGTTTTTTGACTTGTAGTCGTTTTAGAGTAGGGACTAAAGGAGAGGAGACGGAAGTGGATTAACTCTGATAAATAATAAGAGAAATAGAATAAAACATTCATTTTGGAAGAAGGGGCTACTGCCTTCCGTGTTCCAGTCACTTTGCAAAGTACTGACCTCGTTTAGTTTTTACAACATCGTGGACTGAGGGTTGTTTTTCACAAATCGGAGGATTGCAGCTCCGAGGGGCTAAGTGACTTTCTGGGGTTGCACAGCTGGGATGGCGCGTGCCCAGCCTTCAGGACCAGCATTCTCTGACTCTAGAGCTGGTGATACAGTTTCCATTCTCCATTCTCTTCCTACTGACTCCATTCTGCCCCTAAGGCTTTCCAGGAACTCAGTGACAGGTTGGGGCTTCACATCTACAGCTCCTGAGCCCTCTCGTGCCTGTGGACTTCAGACTCTGAGATCTGAAGACCCCTGTGAAGGCAGGAGTACTGGCACAATGGAGACTCCACGTGCCCCTACGAAATGTAAGCGCTGCCTCTTACAGTCCAGGCTCTAGGATGGCTGGTACATTTGTTCATTTTGTCACTGCCATATCCCTGGAACCTAGACTAGTGATTAGTGTTAGTTAGAAGCTTGATAAATATTAGTTAAATGAATAATGAGGGAATGTCTGTAGGATAAGCTGGCCCTGTTTGAGAACTAGAAGCTAGCCAAGCAGGTCCTGGTAGGATGGGAGGAAGGGAACCTGGGGACAAGCATTCTGTATCTTCTGGGCAGGGACTCAGGGGCAGGATTTTAGTCTTTGGGAGAAAGGGTCAGTGCACAGTGAAGTCGGGTCCACTGAGAGAAGGGCCCTAGTTCAAGGCAGTGAGGGGCATGTGGGCTGGAACTGGGTCTGGGGAGCAGGGCATCACGGTGCCCAGGGCCACGTCAGTGTTGGCGTAAACTAGCACCCACTGGGTTGAGCTGCTTAGAGCCCAGACGTTCTCTCTGCTTAGAGACAAGATTAGTTCCAGATACAAAGCTGCCAGCTATGGAACTGGTGAGTGCCAGGGCAGGGAGCCAGGCTGTCATTGAAAGGACCCATGGACGACTTTCTTTACTTACATCCGCTGTGTGTTAGGAAAAATGAATCATGTGTGAAAGTTCAGTGTTTTGTTTGTTCAGCATTGTCTTGCTAAAAAAGTTCCCTGAGATCAAAGGAACTTGATGTCTATTAAAGTTTTTCTAATATGATTATGGGTTAAAGCTGAATATTCATTTAATTTTATAATATGATTGTATGTCATTGCAAGTATTTTAAAAATATTTGTTTTTTAACCATTTTTAGTCTTCATTGTCATTGATTATAATATTTTGTTAATGTCAGTTTATCATAATTTAGTTAGTTGTCATATTGTTAACTCTTGTTTGTTTTTTCCCCTACTCTTTTTTAAATGTAGTTCTTTTTTTTTCATTTTTCAGTTTTATTAGGTAAAATTGATAGTTTGCACATATACAATATATTGCATGTAAGCACATATATACAATATACTGACATTTTAAAACATTTACATATATGTACTGTTCATTGTCTCAGAACAGTTTAGAGCTTTAGCTTTAAAAAAATTTTTGTATTTATTTTACAATATCGTATTTTTAAAATTGAGGTCTAGTTGATGTACAGTATTATATGTTACAGGTACATAATATAGTGATTCACAGTTTTAAAGGTTATACTCCATTTATAGTTAATATAAAATATTGGCTGTGTTCCCCATGTTGTACAGCACAGCCTTGTAGCTGATTTTATACCTGATAGTTTGTACCTCTTAATTCTCCACCTCATTACCCCTCCTTCTTCCCTCTCCCCACTGGTAACCACTAGTTCCTTCTCTCCATCTGTGAGTCTGTTTCTTTTCTGTTATATTCACTAGTTTGTTGTATTTTTTTAGATTCCACATGTAAGTGGTATCTTACAGTATTTGTCTTTCTCTGTCTGACTTATTTCACTTAGCATAATGCCCTCCAAGTCCACCCATGCTGGACACCAGAAACTAACACAACGTTTCTAATCAACTGTACTTCAATTAAAAAGCAACCAACCAACCAATGAATCCATTTAAAATATGGACAGAAGAACTGAATAGACATTTTTCCAAAAGAGGAAATGCAGATGGTCAACAGGAACATGAAGAGTTGCTCAACATCACTAATATCAGGGAAATGCAAATGAAAATCACAAGACATCGTCTCACAGCTGTCAGAATGGCCATCATCAAAAAGAACACAAAAACAAAAACATGTTGGCAAGGATGTGGATAAAAGGGAACCCTTGTATACAGTTGGTGGGAATGTAAACTGGTGCAGCCACCATGGAAAACAATATGGAGGTTTCTCAAAAACCTAAAAATAGAAACCTAAAAATAGAATATGACCCAGCAGTTCCACTCCTGGACATATATCTGGGAAAAAACAAAAACATTAATTCAAAAAGATACATACACCCTGCTGTTAATAGCAGTACTATTTACAGTTGCCAAGACATGGAAGCGTCCCAGGTGCACTTCAGTAGATGAATGAACAAAGAAGAAGTAGCACATGTATGCAATGGAATAAAACTCACCCATAAAAAAGAAGGATATTTTGCCATTTTCAGTCCTTCATTCACTTTTTTTTTTTTTGCATTTCAAAAACCAGAATTTTATAACTGGTATAAACATTTCCATTGCATCAAAAACAACTAAAGACCCAGAAATAAACTTAACCAAGAAGGTTACCTACACCCCAAAAACTAAAACATTGATGAAGGAAATTGAAGATGATACAAAGAAATGAAAAGATACGCTCTTTGATTGGAGGAATTAACACTATCAAAATGGCCAAACTATCCAAAGCAATCCACAGACCCAGTGCAACCCCCGTTAAAATACTCATGACATCTTAGACAGAACTAGAACAAATCTAACATTTATATGGAACCACAAAAGACCCCAAATTGCCAAAGCAATCATTTGTAGATCTTTTTTTTCTTCTTCTCTCATTTTGTTTTCTTTCTTGTGGTTTGGTGACTAGAAAAGTTCCTTTAACATTTGTTGTAAAGCTGGTTTGGTGGTGCTGAATTCTTTTAGCTTTTGTTTATCTGCGAAGCTTTTGATTTCTCCATCAATTCTGAATGAGAACCTTGCTGGACAGAGTATTCTTGTAAGTTTTTCCCTTTCATCACTTTAAATATATCATGCCACTCCCTTTTGGCCTGTAGAATTTCTGTTGAAAAATCAGCTGATAACCTTATGGGAGTTCCCATGTATGTTATTTGTTGCTTTTCTCTTGCTGATTTTAATATTTTCTCCTTATCCTTAATTTTTGTCAGTTTGATGACTATGTGCCTTGGTGTTTTCCTCTTTGGGTTGATCCTGTGAAACTCTTTGCGCTTCCTGGACTTGGGTGACTGTTTCCTTTCCCGAGTTAAGGAAGTTTTCGGTTATTATCCCTTCAAAAATTTTCTCCGGTCCTTTCTCTTTTCTCTTTCTGGGACCTCTATAATGCGAATATTAGTGTGCTTCATGTTGTCCCAGAGTTCCCTTAAACTATCCTCATTTCTTTTCATTCTTTTTTCTGTTCTGCAGTAGTGATTTCCATTAATCTGTCTTCTAGTTCACTAATCTGTTCTTCTACCTCATTTAATCTATTCTTGGTTCTTTCTAGTGTGTTATTCATTTCAGTAATTTTATTCTTCAACTCTGTTTGGGTATTCTTTATATTTTACAACTCTTTGCTAAAAACTTTGCTCTGTGCTTCCATACTCTTCTTGAGTTCTGTGAACATCTTCTCCATCATCACTCTAAACTCTTTCTCAGATAAATTGCTTATCTCCTCATCACTTATTTCTTCTTCTGGGATTTTTTTCTTGTGCCTTGGCTTGGAAGATATTCCTCTGCCACCTCATATTGTCTTACCTTTCTACTAGTATTTTTAGGTAGGTTAGTTAACGTTTCTTGACCTTGGAGAGGTGGCCCTGTGTAGGAGATGTCCTGTGAGTCTCAGCAGTACTCTCCTCTCTGGTCACCCAAAGGCCAGGGTCCAGCCAGTCCCAGGGTAGAGTCTGGCCTGTGTTTGTGGATTCCTTCCACAGTCTTTGAGATTGTTGTTTTCTCATTTCTGGTGTCTACCCCCTGGTGGATGAGGCCCTACTAGGGGTTTATGCAGGTTTCCTGGCAAGAGGAGTTGGTTCCTGCCCATTGCTGGGTGGAGCTGGATCCTGGCCCTCTAGTGGGTAGGACTGTGTCTAGAAGTGAGTCTCAAGGGAGCTGTGGGCTCAGGAAGTCTGTTAATGGGTGGGGCTGCGTTCCCACACAGTATGTTGTTTGGGCTGAGGCTTCCCAGCCCTTAAGCCTACTGGCTGTTGGGTGGGGCTGGGTCTTGGTGCAAATGATCCAGTCAAGATGTCAGCCTCCAGGAAAGCTCATATATATGAACACTCCCAGAATGTCAGCCATCAGCTTTTGTGTCCCCTGGGTGAGCTACAGCTGTCCCTTATGTCCCCAGGAGACCTTTCAAAACCAGCAGGCAAGTCTGGTTCAGGTTCCTATGAAATCACTGCCTCTGCCCTTGGATCCGATGCACATAAGATTCTATAAGCGCTTCCCAAGAGACTGAAGTCTCTGTTTTCCCCAGTCGTAGGGGCTCCTGGACTGGAGTCCCACAGGGCTTCAAAACCAGACGTCCTGGGGTCTCCTCCTCCCAGTGCTGGCACCCCAGGCTTGGGAGCCTGACTTTGGGGCTCAGAACTGTCACTCCTGTGGGAGGGCCTCTGCGACTTAGTTATTCTTCTACTTGTGGGTCGCGTACCCACGGGGATATAGGGCCTGATTATATCATGAACACGCCCCTCCTGCCATCCCACTATGGTTCCCTCTTTATATTTTCAGTTGAAGAAGGTCTTTTTTGCTAGGTTCCAGTCTTTTCGATGGTTGTTTAGCAGTCAGTTGTGGTTTTGTTGTAGTCACCAGGAGAGGCGCGCTCGTGGTCCTACCACTCCGCCATCTTTCCCCTACTCTTGTAAGTAACGTTAAAGTAGAATTCATGGATGTAGCCTGTTTCATTCTTGGAACTATTTTCTCAAAGTAGATTTGCAGGACATACTTCCGGGGTCAAAAGCTTTAAACGTTTATAATTTTTGTAGCTCTTGATGAATATTGCTTATTTCCTCTCTAAGACAGTTGACTGGTTTACTGACAGCAAAAATATGCTAGGGTCCAAACTTAACTGTACTTTGATCTGAATGTTTAATTTTTTTTATCAGTTATCATAAAATGCTTTCTTGTTATTTTACATTTATTTAATAACTAGTGAGGTATCAAATATATTTCCCATATTTGTATGTTGTTTGTTCTTTTCCAGTTTGTTTGGTTGTATCTTTCACTTTTGGAATATTTGATGCAATAAGAAAGTAACCTTACGCTTATTGTGAATGACCTGGATAGAATGTCCTCTGTGAGAAAGGAAATCCTGACATTTGATTGTAATGGGACTGAATGTTCAAACTAAGAAAAAAAAGCCTTGAATTAGTGCTAATGTGCTAGTCGGGTCATGAGCCAGGCACTGTGTTGAATGGTTGACCAACTTAATTAATTTTTTTCAGCAACTCTGCAGGGTAGGTGCTGTCTTCATTGTACATTTGAGCCACTGGGGGTTTTTGGGAAACCTTGTATTAAAATAACGGAAGAAGCAGCTGCAAAAAGGACACTGTAGGAGACCCATATTTCTTCTCTCTGCCACCTTTGCTTTTCCCCTTCATTTATTATATCATTGGAAATGCCATCAATTACAGATGTAGTCTGCATAAGAGTCAGCCTCTCTTAAATCTTTAAATACCTCTGAAAGAGATTTGTCCTGGAAGGTGATATGTTATTAACTATTAATGTGAAATAATAATGAGATGGCTTTCCTTTTGACCCTACTGACAGTAGCTGTCCCGAGGGATGGAGCTTGGGTAGAGGTGTGCTGGGAGAGGGTGGTGGGGTAGGTATATTCAGAAGATGAAACACTTAGCAGGAAAGACAGGTCTGGGTGGAGAATCATATCTGGGTGCACAGAGCAGAGAGCTAGCTGGCTGTGGCTGTGGCCCAGCTTTAGGGCTTTGAGATGTAGACGTGCAAAAGAGGTGGCAGAATGTGAAGGACAAACACTTCCTATTTCAAAACTCTGTCCCCGGCCAGGCCTACATCCCAGAAAGAGGAAGGAAACTTTCTTCCTCCTTCCCTGCACCCACTGCCCCCTGAGGTCAGAGTCAGATAGTAATATTGTATTCTTTGCTATTGTGGTTTATACCTACTTTTTATACTGTTTCTGTGAGTAAATATACAGGGAGTGTCATGCAGCCAATTGATAAACTTGTGGGGCATGACTTACTTATAAATTGGGGACTAAATGCAATTTTGTTTGTTATTGTTTGTTTATTTGTTTTTTGTCAGTGGAGGTACTGGGATTGAACCCAGGACCTCATGCATGCTAAGCATGTGCTCCACCACTGAGCTGTATGTCCCCTACTCCCACCCAAGTGCAGATTTTAGAAAATGTGTGCTAATGAAAGATATAGGTTATATTTCATAATGAGGCATTTTTAGTCTAACAAGATACAAGTTTGGGGATAATTTCTGCCCTCTGCTAATGCTCTTTGGACAGCTGTTTTCTTGTTTGTTTTCATATTATTCCTGGCAACTAGGCCCTGACATTTTCATAAATAGGTGCTTCTGATATGAGTATAAGGTGGCTGAGAAATTAATAAAAATCTGCTTTTTATCAGTACATTGACTGTAATGTTAACAGCAACTGAGCTGTGAGTTTTGTGTTCGAATGTTTTCCTAGACATCTGGAAATCTTACATCTATGGAATAAGCAGACCCTTTGGTAGTGTCTTCTAATAAACACACTGTAAATGACTCAGGATTTAAAAGATTTAAGAGATGCATAAATTATTTCCCACTATGGAGTAAGTGTCCAAGCTCAAAATAAACTTGAGATCCTAATAGCCAAGCAGAAGGAGTGTACTTGTCTAAGCGAAACATCTTATGTGTAATTTGGCTTGTCAGCAACGTGAAGTAGGATGAGAGCATCTTACTTTAAAATGTGCAGCTGGGATAAGAGTGTCGCGCGGGTGCTAATTGGCTTGGGTGTCTTCTCTGTCTCTGTTCTACTTGTCTTCAGTAATCAGCAGTAGCTTTGCCCCCACTTCTTTGTTCATTGCAGAACACATCTCCACAGGGTAAAATATTTAGGCTTTCTGTGTCTCCATATGTTGGGAATCAACATGTCTAGATGAAAAACATTTTTTTTCTGTTTAACAAAGTGATGGCATTTGAAGTTCAGTTTATTTAATCAGCTGGCACGTTCTTTTAGTTCATGTTTCTCCAAGCACAGAAAGATGCTGTTCATATGAACAAGAACAGTAATGTGTAGCGCCTGCTTTATGTCGTACAAAACACTAGCTTGATGAAATGAAAGACCTTTCAGCCTCCCGGTGTTCAGAGGACAGGCCAGACCGGGCAGTGTCTGGCAAGTGGTGGGTGATAGTCACTCAGTAAACAGCTCCAGTTACCATCGCTGTATTGGCTGGAATTCTGGTGGTCCAGAAAGGCGTTTCTTTACTTGTTTCTCCCCGACTTTCTTTAAAATAATAAGTGTCCATTTAAGTGGTGCGTATTCATTATTGAAAATTTAAAAAATACAAATTAAAAGAAGAAAATAGAAAGCCTCCATAAGACTATTAACGAGAGGTAATCCCCGTTAACAACCATGGTACCGTTCCTCTAGCTCCGTCCTGTGTTGACATGTACATGTACTCGCAGAAAAGGGGATTGCACTCTACATTGTTTGGAAGTTAGCTTTTTATACTAACTATATTAGGAATGTTTTCCCAAGTCATTAACTGTTTATCTACCATATCTCTTTTAATTCAGTGGGCCCTCCACATCTGCAGGTTCCACATCCAACCAGCTGCAGGTTGAAAATATTAAAAAAAAAAAATTCCAGGAAGTTCCAAAAAGCTGTGTGCTGGGAATTAGTCACATAACACTTAAATTGTATTTACAACTATTTATGTAGTATTTACGTTGTACTAGGTACTATAAGTAATCTAGTGATGGTCTGAAGTATGTGGGAAGTATGTGTAGGTTATATGCAAATACTACACTGTTCTATAGAAGGGACTTGAGCATCCACGGATTTAGGTGCCCTTGGGGGGTCTTGGATCCAATCCCCCATGGAAACTGTGTGTGGGACAGCTGTGCTTACAAAGTATTCACTGTTACTGATAATACAGAGTTTACTTATCTACCCCTTGTTGTTGGACATTGAAGTTCAATTCTTGATATTATAAACAGCACTATAATACTGTTATAACTAAATATGTCCACATTCACAGTTTGTTCTGTGTATGATATAATAGCCTATAATAGCAGAGCCTTTGTGCAGTTAGTTTATTTGGAAAGTGATGGAAGAGGGCGACAGTGAAGTGAGTGAATAGGGGATTTGAATTGGAAAGGAGGGAAAACCATTTTAAGATGTGGTATAGATCAGGCCACATCTAAATGTAACGTGTTTATTCTCATCAGGACCTTTTGAGGAGCCTTATGAAATGTGTCTCAGAACTATCCACCTGGGGAAGAGAAAAGGGGAGCATTTTCCCATCATCTTCCTTTGGACCATTCTCCACTGATTGGTGGTGGCCCCACAAGCATCGTTTCCCCTGTGCTTCCAGACTGTGCAGGTGTGAGTCCCCAGGGCACCCCCGGTAGACAGCCAGAGGGAGGGATGGCAGGGGCCGGGGTGAGGCGCTGTTAAGTTACATCTTCACAGAGGGGATCAAGTCCTGCTTGGACTTGGTTGCTGCAGTGGTGGCTTGAGCAGGAGGTGGGACCGAGAGGATTCGCAGTAGGACACAAGTGTCCCATATACATTTTAGAAATAGCATTTGTATTTCTGGGTCAAAAGACATCCAAAATTGTACCTCTTTTAAAATACAAACACACAATAGAGTGACAAGTTAATTTACATTCAGGTTGATTTATTTATTACCCACCTACATATTCTGCTGGTACCTGAGGATACAGCAGGGACTAAAACAGATGTGACTCTGCTGTCTTAGAGCATATGTTGTTTTGCAGGGAGAGAGAGAGAGAGAAAATGTGGGGGCAGATACGTGAGGTCGATTCTGATAGCGCTGAGTGTCACAGAGCAGGTGGAACGGAGCGGTGCTGTTAGTAGCGACCTGAAGTTTCTCCACTCAGACCCTGCTCCCACCAGGATTTTAGCTTCTGGAATGTGGCCCTTCCTCAGTGTATACATTATATGGGAATTGATCACTGTTAGATTACTAGAATATATCATTAACATTCAGAGTATACTGCAAATGTCATTGCTTTTTCTTTGATGTTTTGGAATACACTTCAGGAGTTTAGAGTGCCTTACTTAGGGTTTTTTCAGTCAGTCATAGCAGGAATACTACTGAAGCATCTGAAAATTGAAGCATATGGAAGGTGAAAGCAGATGGAAATTTTCTATTAGATTGTAGTTCTTTGTGACTGGAGGTTTTATTGTATTGATACACTTCTGCTTCATATAAGAAGCAGCACTATTCAGCCGTTCCTTTACTCTAGAGAGCTCAGAAAAATTAATTTTAAAAGTCATATTCTTCAGACCTCTTAATGACAATGCCCAAGATACTTTTGTGACCTAAATAGAACATTAAGAAACCACCTCCTTACAATCAATGAGCTTCCTACCTTTGTTACTAAATGTACAGTTAGTCTGCTTTGGAGAAAATAAGCCATGGGATTATGATGGCCTCAGATTAAAAAGCACATCCTTCGTTTTCAATGATATGTAAACACCACAGAAAATCAGAATGGTACCAGACATTGAAAGATTAGAACACTTAAATCTGATCTCCCAAGTCAGTAATTTATGTGTCATCTTCATTACTTTGCTATATTCACTAGTGCTGATGCCAGTAATGTTTTTCTCTACATGACTCAAGTTTTGCTTAAATAAATTTACTTAAGAAAGGATTTATCTTCCTGAAATAAATAGTAACTTTAAAAACTTATTCCTGACTATCAACGTGAGAATGTTCCTGTGTGCCATCTAAAAGCTCCTAGAAGACTTGACCTGCCAGGTGCGTGATCTTGGGCAGGTTACCAGCTTCTCCCAGGCTCTGTATTCATTGTGTCTAATGGAGGGAGTGAGATGTTGCCTGCCCAGTGCTTAGTACTGGGCCCGACGTAGTAATTACTCAGTTAATGGAAGACGCTGCAAGAATGCGATGTTGAAATGATTATTGTCTTTATTACCCTTGCTGAAAAGAGCAGTATTGCAGATTTAGAAATTAGACAAGCCCTCCATTCAACACCTACAGAGGAGGCTCAGGATAGTGGAAAGAACAGTAGACCAAAGGGTTGGCGAATTTTATTTTTGGCGAATTCTTATTTTTATCACTAGCTCTCTACTGACAGGTTGTACAACTTGGTCAAGTCTTTTGGCCTCTCTAGGACTTGGTTTTTTCGTCAGACAAATTAGGAGGTTTGATTTGATTTGATCCCAAGGCATCCAGCTCATAGACTGCTAGCTCTTTGGTTCTGATTGTGAGATATGGTTAACCTGAAATTTGGAGCATTTTTGTTTGTTAGCTGGTTGTCTAATACACGGAGTAATCTGGACAGTGGGTGTGGCCCCAGCTACCTTCCAGTTTTCGTCATGAGTGACTGATGGTCGTCAGGGGTCATGTCAGTAAGCTTGGGCCAATTATTAATTGTTTTTAAAGCTGCATATAATTAATTTAAAATTCTGAGCTATTGAAGTTTAGTCATAGGAAAATTATGTCATAAAACTTAGGCATTTTGAAGGATTTACTGATAAAAAAGGAAAATATAAATAAATTTGTTATATATATTTTACATTTAGTTATATTTAATATATGTTTGCCAAGTGTGGAACCACTTGATCCATCACTACCATCATTAAAAAAAAAAATTGTATGTGAATTTCTAACCATGTGGCCTACAGCTGAAATAACTTTTATATTCCTGGCCTGCATGACTTGTTATATCCTTTCCAGATCTGAGATTCTACAATTTTGTGAGTTTTAATCTCCTGATAAAGTAGATCTGAACTTGGTAGTGATGAAGTTGAAGTCAAGGAAGCAAAATAAAAAATTTTTAAATCTGCTATAGCTGCCTTTTTAGATGGATGTGTATATAAATGTGGGTGTGTATGTGTATGTTAGCATAGGATAAACCAATCACTGATTTTTGTTTTCACTTAATATATCTTAGAAATTGTCCCATTCGTATAGTTTCCTCATTCTTTTGAATGGCTGCAGAGGGTTCTGTCGAATGGGTGATCGTTAGTGTTTAACCAGTCTCCTTATGGTGGACATTGAGACTTTTTTCTAGCGTCTGCTATTACCCACAATAACCCTCTAGTGAAAGTCTTGCGTATGTGAGCTTTTTTACATCTGTGGGTTAAATTCCTGGATCTGAGGATATGTACATTCGTAATTTTGATTAAATAGACAAATTGCTCTTCCTGGAGGTTGAACCAGTATACACACCCACCAGTAGTATGTGAGTGAGTCTGCTTCTGCTCAGCAACTTCTCCCCTCTGAGAATCGCTCTCTCTCTATTAGCAAGCAATTTGAATACTGCTGCAGTACACTGTGTTGTGTCTGGGAAGATGCTGATCAGATGGGTGATCATCACTGTTTGTGCAAATTTCACAGAGATTGAATCTTACACTGAAGACTACTTTCTTAACTATATGTATTTGCTGAATTAAATGGCTGCACAGTTAAGCATCTTGGAACGTACTTTACGTTACTTCAGAGCACAATTAGACCAGTGTAGAAAAACTCCAATTTGCAGATTATCAGCAACTAAAGCCTTCCATGGAGATTGATTCCCATTACATAATAAAGCACACTATACATGTTATACAAGACGTTTGGCTATAAACGAATTATTTCCACTTTATTTTCCTTAAATTGAGAAGGAAAAGGCATTGTCACCAGATATTGTTTCCATGTTTTCAGAGAAAACTAGTATTAGCTGGTGGAATTGGACTAAAACATTAAACGTTGTTCCTCTAGTCCTTGCTTCATGACCGGTTGATTGTGTACGTGCAGGCGCACACACAGACTTTAGATCTAGACTTAGAGCTGCTGTGGTTCCTTTAAGAAAATAGAGTAGATTGTGTTACAGAAAGACACGGATGCACTTACTCTTCCACGCTTGGGACTTCCCACGTATGTTTAGGAAAACCGTAAAGGATATTCAAAACTACTATTTCTTTTCTCTTTGGGCTGCTGCTTGGTATACATGAAAGTCAGTCCCTGGAGGAACTTAGGTCTTACTTATTTTTTATGTTAATATGCCATGTGACCTTTTCTATTTTCTGAAAGTTGAGGTTTTTTTTTTTTTTTCTTTTAGCTTTTATAGAAGAACTTGCAAACTTCTTTTTTATGAAGTTTTCCAATTTGACTTTCAAATACGGTCTCTAATATAGCATCATACTAATTCACTTATAGGGAAAAATATTTCCATCATTGACGTATTTGAAAAGATGTGGTATTTATAGTGACGATACTGGTTAAATCTCAAAGAATAACCTAATTAATACAAAATCTCTTGGAGGAGTTATTCAAATAAAAACACAAATTAAAAAGTTATTACTAGGCAATTACTTTTTATGTTTTCCTTTTTAGCAGATATGTTACATTTTAGAGAAATTAGTCTGCTTGTAGTTAGAGACTGTTTAAAATTTAAAGGTTTAAAATTGTCCTCCCCCTCTAAGGAAAGCAGTCTGTGGTATTTCAGACTGTGGAAAATCAAAGTGAGGCTGGGTTGTGGCATATGTTACTCTGTGCTTAACTCTTCCCCCCAAATCACTGAAGTTTATGACTACTCGAACTACTAAGGGAACAAAAAGATTTTCACTGAACCACAGCACCCCCTAGCATCCTAATAATTTATGTTTTTAAAATTCAGTGGAGCATTTTGTTTATGCTTATAAAAAGAACCGTTGACCTAATACGATCTGATATCTGTTAATTCTTGTGACCAAGAAGAGACCTTTGAAAGATTCCATAGAAAAATATGGGGAATGTAAGGAGTCATCACCCTTTTTACAAATGATTGTTACCTTACTTTTCTCTGGGATGCTTGTGTCTGGATGCAGATCATGAGCTGTGGCTGGACCCCTGAGCCCGCTGTAGGCGCGGGGAATGGTGACACTTTTCTAGTCAGTTTCTAACCATGCTTACTTGTGTATTACAGGTACTTCTCCCAGCAGCTGGTCTGTTACAGTTACAGGATGTGAAGAAGACTTGCTGTGAATTTTTGGAATCTCAGCTTCATCCTGTCAACTGCTTAGGAATCCGGGCTTTTGCTGATATGCACGCATGCACAGACCTCCTGAACAAGGCCAACACCTATGCAGGCAAGTGGAATAGACCTCGGCTGAGTCTGAGACAGGAAAGAGTCTGGAACTCTTGAGTTCTGGTATGATTCTATAGTGATTTCTGGAAATTTATATCATGTTTCTGGATCTGGACTTCATAAAAATACATTTCAAATCTTACAGTGGTTTGGTAGCACTGCATAATTGAAGCATGCTCATAGAATTCTGAACTTAAAAGAAAAAAAATTACACGTGGTATGGTATTAGGCCTGAATACTGAATCCCTTTGTATTTTTCTTTCAAACTGTCAAATTAATAGGCACATGAGAAAGTGTTTACATATGAAATGAATTCATTTTATCTCTGTGGCTTTTTACTCCCTTTCTTGCATCCATGAAAACAATCTTGTGGCTTAAAAATATTCAAAGCAATGAGTCTGGTTGCCTTTGGGTGGGGTAGAAAAGTTGGTCCCAAATATAGGCAGCTCTCTTCTTAGATTAAATGCTGGTTTCCAGGACCTCCCGCTGGCATCCTCTCCTTGTGGTGGGCAGAGGCCTGTGACTGTCCAGCTGGGGAGAAGAGATTCTTCTTACAACTTCAGGTGTAGATAAAGGACACGAAAGTAACTTATAATTTATTTTGCTCTGAATTTATAAACATTTTAAAAATTCATATTAAAAGTGATTATTAGGAAGTTTCCAATTTTTTAAAACCATTTTTCTAGAAGATAAACATGGTAGAAGTTATAATCCCCCATCTCTACCCTGTAATTGTGAAACCCGATAGGGACAGTTACTATCGAACGTTCCAGGACCAGTGCTCCCTAATAAGCTCTAGAACCCCAACTTCCTCCAGCCTTCAGATAGTCACAAGAGCCACTCATCTGAACAGTGCTCCGCTGTGCGTGCTCTGATAACTAAGGGGCATTTGGCACGTAGACCCAAGGAAGGGGTCGTGTGTGTGTGTATGTTTGTGCACATGCATGCACGTGTGTGTAGAGAGCATAGGACAGGAGAAATATTCCTGGAATCCCGACTGCATTTATCAAAGAAACAGAGGTGCAAGTTGGTTAGTTGAGGGGAACAAAACCCACAGTGCTGCAGTAAAACATAGTAGGTCTGTGCTTTGTGGATTTCCGTGGGGTGGCTGTTTGGCTTAGTTACCCTTTATAAAATTGTTTCAGTGGGAAATGTGATCTGAGTTCCAGAAAGCTTATTTACAGATGAACTTTTAGAACACAGCCCTTCTGTAAGTTGGGGAATGCCTGTAATATGTAACAATTTTCATATTATCCTTTTGAGTGGGATAAAGAATTTTAAGAAAAACCAAAGGCAAATTTGGATTCATTGATGTGTTCCATTGCAGCCAATTCTGTTCTTGAGCTTAAAGGAAAATATTTATTCTAAATCCATAAGATCCATTAATTGCTGGACATAATGAACCTGCTGTAAGTGATTTATATTAGGAAAACAGAGGCGACCTGTATACTATTTGGATAGTTTCTTTTGCATATAGCAAGCGCTATGTAATGTATCTTTCCTGGGCTACTGGTTGCCTCATGGTGCTTGATAAATGTTACTGAATTGTAAGATATAAGGAGGGGGCTGGGGAGAGAATGAATAAAGCAGGATTAATGCAAAAGAGTCCACACTTAGTTCACATGATGTGCTTTAGAACTCTTAGTTTTACTGATCTCGGAACCAACTCAGTTACTGTGTTTTTAAGAGATAATTAGATTTTATTATGTTTTTCTTTTATTTAAAATCCTAAATTTATTGCGATATACTTCAGAATTTGAACAATTTTCTGCCAGAATTAGACCACCTCTACATCTTAGTTTATAGAGACTCAGAATTATGCCAAGAATTTTTCATGGAAAAACTGTCCCTTTCAACAAAATTACAAAGGAAAATTGATTCTTCATTTTTAATGAACTGTATTTTAAATCAAAATCTCATTTTTAAAAATGCGCTGCTTTTACACTATGTGCCTGAATCTTAAAATTGCTCGTTTCTTAAATTTATAAGTAACATTTTACAGCATCTTTTATTATGAAAAGTTGCAACACTTACAAAAAAAACAGTACTCAACGGGCGGTTGAAGTGGGTTTGTGGATAATCTTGTTTCAGCTACACTCTTCTCAACTTCCCCCCCTTCTGTTACTATTTTTTATATGTAGACTTTTTAATGTAGTCTAATGATCATATCAAAAAGTACGCAAATCATAAATCTACGGCTTGATGAAATTTTGCATCCTCTTATACTATTTTGAAGCAATTCAGTCATATTATTTCAGCTATATATTTTGTCTTTATAATTTTAAAGAATAAAATGCAGTGACCAACTTCATATAATTGAGCTATTTCTATAACTTGTATTGATAACTAGTTGCAACAAACTTTCTAAAGTAAATAACCCAGTTTAATACTAAACTGAAATAGTCGTTCTTCACAGTGAAAATATCTTGATTGCTGTTTGTATCTTAAGCAAACAGGAGGTGGGGAGACAGAGTCTGTTCATAAAGATATCTAGAATTCTCTTTTTCTGCCATAAGAAATAATTGTTTTTCAGTCCTTCCCTCTTTTATTTTTACAATTCAAGCACTTTTGTGTCCAGAAAGCCTACCCAAACTTCTAAATTATTTTCAAGTTCAAATTGTAGAGCGTGTGAATAAAACTAGGAGAGTGAAGTTGCTCCCAGAAAAGCGGTAATAGAGGTAATAAGACATTTTTCTTATTTTCTTTAAAATGTCTTATTTTTTCTCTTCCCTGTCTGAGGCAGTGGGCTAATTTGGGCCTGTTACAGGCCTGTCTAGGCAAGAAAGAAGGAAAGGAAGAAATAAGGGGCAGTAGTAGAGTTTGTAGGTACATACGTACGTACATACATACTACATACATACGTGCGTACACGGAAAGGGGGAGGAGAAAGGGCTGAGGGAGAGAGAAGATGGAAAAGGGAGGAGAGTTTCAAGACCTCAGGGTACTTTCTGATCTGAGGTGGGACTGCTTCAGAGACAGGGGCACTCCTCCTCTGAAAACGCACCAGAGATTCTGGACGTGAGACCTGCTTCACTCCTTTCTCTTGTAGATTGGAGGTGAGCTCTCTAGTGTTCATTATAACTAAGTTAAATTGTACAGGTGTAGTGAAAGAATTAAGATGTTCCATGGAAATCTCTTCTGTGAACTCGTGCTTAATTTTTATAATATCAACATCTTTAGAAAAAGTAAAAACGTGGGATACCAAGTGGGGAGGGTAGGAGGTATGGAGTCTGTGCTCCCCGTCCTGGTGGCCCCTCCCGTGGCTTCAGTCACGGCCTGTCACTCTGGCCTGCACTGCTTTTCCAGTGTGTCATGAGCAGCCTCAAACCAGAGATAGTCAAGGGCCATGAGGCCAGGTGACTTGAGTGTTGAGGCCTGGTGTTCTGGACTGTAGTCAGCCTTTGTTACGCTCTTGAATGATTTTTTTATTAGCTAGAAAGCTGTATGAAATTATTTTTTCATACCTAAAAAGGAAAATTTTCACACCTGCTCCAAGTGTGTGGACTTCTTTGGCGAATGCAGGTTTGTGGACTCCTACTTGTCATGTGTTTTGAGTGGTGTCCATTTTTTACTCATTTCCCAAATCATTAAGACCTCTGTTTTGAGCATTTTTGCTGGCCTGAAAATGCAGAGGAGAAAAAGACTGAACTTACCGATTTAGATGCATTTTTATAGTCCCAGCAAAAGATTCTTTTGGAAGTTAGACTTTAATTTGAAATATGAATGTAATGTTAACCTTCCTGGTTGATGAACAGAAGTTGCCAGTGGTTGAATTAGAAGAATGTCCAACAAATTTAGGAAAACATTAAGTCTCAGATTCTTAGTTATTCACCTCACCACTCCCCATACTAAACATTTGTGAAACTACTTAATATCTGTTCTGACTAGCCTTCGGGGAAATTTTTAGTATCATTTTCAAAGCAGTGCTCTAGCGGAAGCTCCAGGCTTGATAAACACTTGGCGTTTCTCAGGAACAGGGCTGCCTGTGAAGAAGTCCTTTTCTCCAGTCACTGACATGCTTCCAGTTTATTTCCTGTTCTCTTCTTGCTCTTAACCCTGCTGTCTGCTTATACACCCTAGGCCTGTCCAGGCACCCCAGACTGCCCTGCTTTTAGCCTTCCCATTATGCTTGTACAATGATCAAACATTTTTATGTGCCCAACTCTTTTCATGTGTGTCCCCACTTTGCTTTTGCATGTTGGGGACAAACTTCTTTAAGGTGCAGCCCCCCACCCCCCGACTCACCAGGAAGGTAGGGAGAAGCGTAGACTTGCAGGCTGCTGTTCCGTCACTGTCACCATCCCTGGTTCTGCACTGGCTGGCAGTCTGCAGCATTCTCTGCAGCCCAGTGTCTCTCTAGGCTTCCAGGCATGCTTCAGTCTGACAGCTAGATTGTCTATTTACTTTGTTTCTCTTGCCATCAGCAACTTCAAAATCTGTACTGTTGGCTCCCGTGAGATTCCCTCTTCCTACCTCCTATGACCATTGTCTTCTCTTCCCATTTGCCATTTTAGAGCACAGCTCTAGGGCATGTGGAACTTTGTTGGTATTTGGAACTCCAAGGTCTCAGCCTTTGTGCTTTCCATATTCCTGCCTTCTCATGCTCTTGTATTTCTTCATAAATCTGTGCTCTGGTCCCAGTTCTCCCTGTCATCTCTTGGCTGCTCAGCTTAGACCCAGTGGTCAGTCCTTTTAAAGCTACTCTCTTTATGTGCGTGGTATTCCTGAAACTGCTGTGGGTGATAACAGGTTCAATACGATTTAACCCCTGCTTACAAGGAATTTATAGGCCAGTAATAGTCAATTCACACCCAAACTTAGTATATCCAGAGTATTCCTTATTCTCTGTGAAAGCTGGTCCCATACCTCTGTCTTCTGCAGTCAATTTACCTCAATCATGTGCCCATCCTTCTGTGATTAAGGCTAGGAATCACTGCTTGGGGTAAGAATCTGTAAAAATGAGTTCATGATTTTGAAAGCTGCCTTGAAAGAAAGTTGAGAGCGTGGTTTTAATAATGGTGTCACAGCCTTGACTTTATGATATGCATACTAAGGACCAATGCTGAAAACTCAAGGGTCTATTGCAATGTTTTTTTTTTCATTTTACAATGCTGTGGCAAATTCCAGTGTAGAGCACAGTTTTTCAGTTATACATGAACATGCATATATTCATTGTCACTTTTTTTTTTCTCTGTGACCTACCACAAGATCTTGTATATATTTCCCTGTGCTATACAGTATAATCTTGTTTGTCTGTTCTACATTTTATAATCCCAGTCTGTCCCTTCCCACCCCCGCCCCCTTGGCAACCACAAGTCTGTATTCTATGTCTATGAATCTGTTTCTGTTTTGTATTTATTTATTTATTTATCTTTTAGATTCCACATATGAGTGATCTCATATGGTATTTTTCTTTCTCCTTCTGGCTTACTTCATTTAGAGTGACATTCTCCAGGAGCATCCATGTGGCTGCAAATGGCATTATGTTGTTGGTTTTTGTGGCTGAATAGTATTCCATTGTATAAATATACCACCTCTTCTTTATCCAGTCATCTATTGATAGACATTTAGGCTGTTTCCATGTCTTGGCTCTTGTAAATAGTGCTGCTATGAACATTGGGGTGCAGGAGTCATTTTGAGGTAGGGTTCCTTCTGGGTATATCCCCAGGAGCGGGATTCCCGGGTCCTATGGTAAGTCTATTCCTAGTCTTTTGAGGAATCTCCATACTGTTTTCCACAGTGGCTTTCCTTGCTTCCCTCTCTCACTCTTAATGATTTAGATGTCTTCTTTTACAATTTTGTGTTTATTCTTTTTGTAATTCATGGTAGTTACCTCCTTTGCAGTTATGAGTTTCTCATTTTTGTAGCATCCTGCTTCTTTTCTATTTAGAGTAGACCTGTGAATATTTCTTTTAGCATGGGTTTAGTGTTGCTAAACTCTTTTAGTTTTTGCTTGTCTGTGAAATTCTTTATCTCTCCTATTCTAAAGGATAGCCTTGCTGGATAGAGTATCCTAGGTTGCATCTTTTTTTCATTCAGGACTTTGAATATATCTTGACACTCCCTTCTGGCCTGTAGTGTTTGTGTAGAGAAATCAGCTGAGAGCCTTATTGGGGTTCTCTTGTAACTCTTTGTTTTCCTCTTGCTGCCTTTAGGATCATTTCTTTATCTTTGACTCTGGCCATCTTGATTATGAAATGTTTTGGTGTGGGTCTGTTTGGGTTCTTCCTGTTTGGGACCCTCTGAGCCTCCTGTACTTGGATATCTGATTCCTTCTTTAGGTTTGGGAAGTTTTCAGTCATGATTTCTTCAAATACCTTTTCAGTCCCCTTTGTTCTTTCTTCCCCTTCTGGAATCCCTATTATGCATCGATTGGCACGCTTTATATTATCCCATAGGTCCCTTATATTGTTTTCATTGTTTTTTTATTTGTTTTTCTCTCAGCTGTTCTGATTGGGTGCTTTCTGTTATCCTGTCTTCTAGGTCACTTATTCGCTCCTCTGCTTTATCTAGCCTGCTTTATATATCCTTTACATCAGCTTTCATCTCAGCAAAGGAGTTTAATAATTCTATTTGGCTCTTCTTTATAGCTTCTATTTCATTTTTGACATATTTTATATCTCTAAACACTATTTCTTTTAGTTCCTTCAGTACTTTGATCACTCCTTTTTTGAAATCTTGATCTAGTAGGCCATCAATGTCTATTTCCTTGATCATGCTTCCAGGGGATTTCTCTTGATCTTTTAATTGGGAGTGGTTCTTCTGCTCCTTCATATTGCTCATATCTCTCTGGCACTGTGGCCAGTGGGCGGGCGGCTCACTCCCCCTCCCGATGCTGCAGTCAGATGCTGCGCTTGGGCGAGGCAGGTGGGCGGGTCACGCCCCCTCCCAGCATGGTGGTCAGGTGCTGCGTTCCTGCCAGGAAGGCGGGTGGCCGCCCACCCTCTCCAGGTGCAGGTCGCTCCACTGCTCTGCAGCTGCACGTTCCGCCTCGGGTCGGCGCTCCATAAGCGGGCTCAGGGAAGACCGCAGAACAGCCCCGCCCCTGCTCTGTGCCAAATCTCAGCTCCTTGTTTGTCTTGGCGGCGCGAGTTCCATGAGGTGCCAGGGCAGAAAGATCCTATCTGCCTCAGGCTGTAAACAAGTCTCAGTCCTGCCTAGGAGGTTGCAGAGCCCCCGGGTGCGGATTCAGCTCTCGGCCTCGCCCCCACCCGGGCACTGCGCACAGGAGGAGATGGCGGCTGTGGCTGCGCCCCACCTCTCTTCTCGCAAGAAGTGCCAGTAATGGCGCCACCGGTCTGAGGAGACAAAGGCTACGGCTCCCTTCCCCTCAGGGCACACCAGCCTTGTTGCTTTGCTTTTTTCACAATTTATGGAGGACCAAGGTTGTTCTGCTCCCGTATCCCCTCCCAGCCATGCCGCGCAGCCCCCTGCAGTCCCCCGGGGCTGCCCCAGTGCAGCCACCCCAGTCCTCCGCTCAGCTCAGGTAGCCTGTCCCGGCCCCAGCTGCTGGCTCGCATCCCAGGCTGGGTGTCGCAGGGACCCTCTGTGCCTGTTTAACTTAGTTTTGTCAGTCAAGGGGTGCGTGGGGCAGATCTGAGCCTCGGAGGCCCCCCTCCGTCCTGTTGGCCTCTCCGTTGGATTGGGGAGACCCAGCGAATGAGCGCTATTCCTCCTTTGCCGCTCCCGCCCCGCGGGACCGGTCCCACACTGTTTTGCTTTTTCTTCTTTCTTTTTTCCTTTTCTCCTACCAGATTTTTGGCGTCTTTGTCTTTTGAGGAGGGCAATGTTCTGTTGGAGTTTGGCAGGTGCTCTGGTTGGCTGAGTGGGTCCGTAGATGTGAGTTTTGGTGTATTTGTGGGAGAAGGTGAGTTACAAGCGTCCTTCTACTTCGCCGTCTTGCTTCTCTCTCTCCTATTGCAGTGTTAATTTACTGATATAGAAGATTCTTCCTTTGGAGAATTGTGAAAGCATGTGATATATACCACTTCTTAACTGAATTCATGCAGACTGAAGTGACACTTCTTAAAAGAATTAATCATTTTGATATTCTTAAAGTCATAATGGTCCTCATTTATGTCCTGGTAAACTACATGCAATCTCTCTTTTCTGCTTTGTTGACAGTTTTTCTAGCTGAGATGAATGAGTTAGCGCTTTAAGGTTTCACCAAACTGTCAGTATAAATGAAACTGTTGGAGATACATAAATATGAATTTTTTCGCCTAGAGTCTAATAGTATTCAGAATGAAAGAACAGAGTGTTAGCACTAATTGGGAACCTTAGCAGTTATCTAGTCTAACATTTTATTAAGAAAATGAAGACTAGAGATATTTTTATTTTCTCCCAAACACTTTTTCTCTCAGGGATAAGCTGTTTGTGGGTCTAAAATACTGTTGTTGCCCATACACTTAACCTGACTCCTCAGATGGGATTCTGCAGTAGACGGAGTATAGAAGAATTATGGCCATCCCTCAGGGCATTTAATCTTGATCAAAAAGGTGCTTGCTGTTTAGAAATCAAATATAAAGGATACTTTGTACCTTATCACAGGACACGAAACAAACAGAACTTTGGACTTGTGTTGTTGATTTCGTTGGACTTAATTTGGGTTGAGGGACCTGAGCCCTTACAGACCTAGTGTGACAAATCCTAGGGACCGTCTTTCATTTCTTGATAAACTTATTTTACTTGCAGGAGGGAAGCCAACAGGAAAGTTCAACTGCTCTAGAAAGTTAGGTTTTTTTATTTATTATTTTTGGAGGAGGTACTGGGGACTGAACCCAGGACCTCATGCTTGCTAAGCATGTGCTCTGCCACTTGAGCCGTTCCCTCTTCCAGCTGCTCTAGAGTGAAGAGATTCCCTATATATAAGGAAGAATGCATATGTACATTATACATGTACAGTACGTGTGTTTAATGTATCTTGCATATTCATGGTGTGGTTTATACTACTGGGACTCACTCTCCACTGCAGTTATGGCAGTTGTTCAGAGAGAAAGGAACTGATTATCAAATGCTGGCATAATTAGGTTGGCTTTACACAGTAGCAGAGTAAACTAGTAGAAGCAAATCATTAATGCCACAGTATAGGCTCTGTGCTACAAAAAAGAATAATCTGTCACTGTGCTGGCAAGAGGACTGGAAAGAGTAGTTGAGGCTGGGAAGAGTGAGGACTAGAGTAGTGAAGATGGAGAGGAGGTAGTGGATCAGGGAACTAGGCCTGGATATGAGTATGGGGAACAGACTGGACTCCAAGGTGACCTGCCCTTTAGCATTATATTTTAGGTAAAACTTTGTAGGTACATTTTAGTGTGTGCATATTTCTTGGCAGTGTACAGTAGCTGCTGATTTTTACTGTACCTCACTGAGATACAGTCATCTGAATACGAAGTCATTCAGTGAAAAGAAAGAATTTCTTGTCTTAGGTCCATGACAAGTATTAGGCTTATATTGGCCAAACCAATCCAAAGATGTTATAGCTTTCATTGATAGTAGATTCAATAGCAATCAATAATGTAATTGTGTCTAGAAAGATGATCAGAACAGGTAATTATCTCACTCTGCTCTGCCCAGGTCCGACCGTATCTATGAAATTGACTTCATTTTCAGTTACATGTTTTGAGAGGGATTGATGAACTGAAGTGCTGAATTCAGAGCCAGGATGATGTTGAAGACCCCAAACTATGTTGTACAAGGAGTGGTCAAAAGGCTTAGGAATTTATAAACCTTGGAAGGAAAATTCTGGAGAATATAATGCTCTCTGTAAAAGTCTGAAGGAATTTCATAAGAGAAAGATTAATGTTGTTCTGTGGTGGGTTATAAGTAGTTCAAGGGTGATATGACTGATTTGCTCTCTGCTGATGTGTGCAAACTGTAGTCAACATTTTGGAGTTAAATAAAAGAATACACTAAACCCCTTTAAAAAAAAACATTTTGGAGGTTACTCTTACACAGGAAATTTGTGGTCAGGTGACCTTTCAGATCTCTTAACAGCACTAAATCTTACAATTTCTATGGCACTACTGAGAAAGATTCCCAGGATTTCTGAAACAATTCGTTTTAGGGTTTAAAGAGAAGAGATGGAGGAGGAGGAAAAGGGGCATTGTTTCATGGGTGTAGAGTTTTAGATTTTACAATGTGCGCATACTTAACACTACTAAGCAATATACTTCAAAGTGGTTAATGTGGTAAATTATCTTACGTTTTTACCACAATAAAAAAAGGAGACAGAGGGAGTGAGGAATCATCTGTGACTGAGACTTTATTTAGCCTTGGAATCATTGTGGATAATAGAGCCACTGTGACCCAGAAAAACATGGGAGGTCAGGCAGGTGTATGGAGGAAAGTGTAGGTGGATCTTAGTCTTGATTGCTTAAGGAGGAACCAGCAGTGAAATACAGTATCAGTTTAGAGATCCTGGGCAAGATTATGAGCAGCAGCCAAAGACAACTTGGCCAGTAGAAGATCTTGATTTGTTTTGAGGAGATAATCAGCAGACTCAGCCAGAGAATCTTTGTCGAGTATTAAGCCAAGAAGTGAAGCAAAGTCATCAACATAAAGATGCATGATGATTATAAAGTCCAGACCACAGAGCTCAAAACAGGCAAAGTTAGTGGCCTAAAACAATGAATAATGTGAGTTTTAGAGGTCTGCTTGTATGTGTTACTGGGTGTATGGTGTGGGGGTGACTGTTTAAAAGAAGATGGTTAGAGAGATTATATGGAGACTGGCAGATAGCTGGAAATTCAGTTACTGGGATTTGGGAGAGAGGTTGAGGATGGGAACAACTATACTGGGATGATAGTTGACAATAACTATGGACACAGAAACGTGTATTAAATGGTAAAGGAGAACAAGCAGAAAATGGAAGGAGGACCCAAGGCAGTCAGATCCATAGGCAATACCTAGTTTTAGGGAGCTGACAGAGACAGACTGAGTAGTTAGAAAGGCAGAAAAAGTATTAAATCCAAGCTAGGAGAGAGTGTCTTTAGGATTAAATACTGCATAGGGGTTTAGAAATACTAATCCCAAGAAAAGGACTTTCAAAGAACAATTTCAAGAGAAAGCAGGCCAGAGGCTGTTACAACACATAAAGACGTGAATGCAGCAGCACATAGAGGCTTCAGTATTAAGATCTGTCATAAAGAACTTCCGTGTGAAGACCAGAAAGGTAGGGCAGTGGCCCAGCTTGGGGAGGATAGCAGTTGTTTGTTCACTGAAGTCAAGACAATAAAATGCATTGACTCTCTGTAGTAATACTTAACTTCCTCATTGGGGACAGACCTTGATAGGCCTACTTTGGTGATATATTTGTTATTTTTTCCCTTTGTTTTAAAAGTGTCGATCACTAGCGTTTTCACATTTTTGGGTCATGGGCATAAGACATCCCTCATTCTTGCCTTCCCTCCCCATGCAACAAATATTCCTTATCTGTCGGTAAACAAAAGTGCCTTTGTGGGAGCTCTGGGATCCAGTACCATACCCTAAGGGATCCGGAAGGAAACTTGCTCACTATGCATTGGGCAGTAGGCAGGCAGATGTTGGTCTTGACTGTGGACCCTGATGGGACCTGTGAACCAGTTCCAGCCCCTCTTAGCTGCAGTCTGGGAGCCCCTGGAGAACACTGACCTAGACAGTCCTCCACAGATGAGAGAGCCTTTGTGGAAATCCGGGTTTCCAGAGAAGAAGATTTAGCATTCCACTGGAGCAAGAACAATGGATGCACTAGAGTATGAGAGGAGCAGTTTGCACTTCACCTGCATCACCCCTGCCACATGATGGCACAGCTTAGGGCCAGGAGAGATGCTCCTCTGCCTGTGGTTCAGAAACAAAGGAGAAATACTTTCCCAGACACAGAGACTGAGAGAGTTCTGCCATAAAAGAAATGCTGAAAGGATTTCTTCAAGCTGAAATCAAAGGTTGTGAATTAGTAACATAAAAATGTATGAAAATATACATCACACTGGTAAAGGTAAGTAATAATAAAAATTAAGAATACTCTAATACTCCAAAGTGATGATATAAGATTAAAGGACAAGAGTATTGAAAATAGCTACAATACCCATTATGGCACTTGGGGAGAATTCTTTTTTTTTTTTTTAAACAAATGAGGATTTGTCCCATCACACTGACATCACTCTCTCGTGGTTAGTCCAGAAATTTTGCAAATATCAACAGTGGCACATTAAGCAGACACGTCAAGTCCTGAAAAGAAAGAGGAGAAACAAATACTTATCATCGCTGTGCACCAGGCCCTGAACCAAGTGTAAACCCAGTCTTACTCAACATTGAGTTGCTCACACGTCCAGATTCAACCCTAGATACCAACAGGGAAGGATTTTTTAAAAGAAAGAAAGAAACTCAAAATTGAACCTAAATAATCGTGTTGCACCAAACAACTAAGCCATCGAGTTTGGATACAAACCCGATTCTGTGTGACTGGGGAGGCGGGGACGCTGCCTGGGTGATGGGTAGGGTGCGGTCTGCGCTATCTTGTTGGCTTTCTTAAAGCAGTGCTGCTCTCCGACTAAACCAAGATTATATTCCAAAACATCTTTTGCTATGTTCAGTCAAAAATTATTTTTATCAGGATTTGCAGATACTAACTACTATATATATATATAACAGATAAACAACAAGGTCCTGCTGTACAGCACAGGAAACTCTATTCAATACCTTGTAATAGCCTATAATGAAAAAGAGTATGAAAAGGCATATCTATATATATAACCAAATCACCGTGCTGTACACAAGAAACTAACACAACATTGTAAACCGACTATACTTCCATAATAAAAAATATTCCTAAGCAAAAAAAAAAAAAAAAATAGCTACAATAGTTTGTTAATGAATGCACACTGTAAAAAGAGTTAAATTATTGTACATCAAAAACCGTAAAAGGTTGGGGGAAGTAAAAGGGTCGAGTTTTTGTGTGTGATTAAAGCTAAGTTGTTATCGGCATAAAATAGACTTATATCTATAAGATGTTTTATGTAAGCCTCATGGTAACTACAAAGCAAAAACCTACAGTAGATACACAAAAGATGAAAAGAAGGGAATCAGAGCACACTACTACAGAGAATTTTCACCTTGCTAAGGAAGACAGCAAGAGAGGAAGAAAGGAACAAGGGAACTGCAAAAACAGCCAGAAAACTATAAGATGGAATTAGTAAGGTCTTACCTATGAACAATTAACGCTAAATGTAAATGGATTGAATTCTTCAATTAAAAGGCATGGAGTGGTTGGACGGATTTAAAAACAGAAAAACAAAATACAAGACCCAGCTGTAGGATGCCTCACTTCAGCTTTAAGAGCACACATGGGCTCAACGTAAAAGTTGGAAAAGATATTCTATGCAAGTGGAAACCAAGAGTGCAGGGGTAGCTATACTGATGTCAGACAAAATGGATGTTAAGCCAGAAATGGTAACTAGAGACAGAGAAGGTCATTATATAATGATAAAGGGTTCAATTTGTCAAGAAGAGATAACAGTCATAAATATATATGCACCCAACATGGGAGCACCTGAATATATTAAGAAATACTAGCAGATCTGGAGGGAGAAACAGACAACAATAAAATAATCATAGAGGACTTTAGTACTCCACCTTCAACAATGGATAGATCATCCAGACAGAATATCAACAAGGAAACGTTAGATTTAAACTGCACTCTAGACCAAATGGACCTAACAGACATATTCAGAACATTCCATCCAACAGCAGCAGGATACACACTCTTCTCAAGCACACACACAGCATTCACCAGGATAGACCGTGTGATAGCTTATAAAACAAGTCTTAACAAATTTAAGAAAATTAAAATCATACCAAGTATTTTTTTCTAACCACAATGGTATAATACTAGAAATCAGTAACAGGAGGCAATTGAAAAATTCACAAACATGTGGAAACTAAACACAGTCCTGAACAACCATTGTGTCAAAGAAATCAAAAACGAAATTTAAAAATAGCTTGAAACAAACAAAAATGAAAAGATACCATACTAAAACCTATGAGATTCTGCAAAAGCAGTTCTAAGAGGGAAGTTAACAGATAAATGCCTATATTAAGAAAAAAGATCTCAAACAACCTAATTTTATACATCAAGGAACTAGGAAAAAAAAAAAACAAGCTAAACCCAATGATAACAGAAGGAAGGAAATAATAAAGATCAGAACAGAAATAAATTAAATAGAGACAAGAAAAACAATAGCAAAAAGGTAAATGAAACTAAGGGCCTTTGTTTTTTTTTTAAGGATAAACAGAACTGACAAACCTTTAGCTAGACTTAGAGGCAAAAGAAGACTCAAGTGAATAAAATCAGTATTGGAAGAGGAGACATTACAGCTTTTATACCACAGAAGTTCAGAGGAGTATAAGAGACACATATGTCAACATAACCTAGAAGAAATGGATAAATTCTTTGAAACATGTAAGTTACCAAGGCTGAACCAGAAAATCTGAACAGACCAATAACAAATAAGGAGATTGAATCAGTAATCAAAAACTTCCTAACAAAGCAAAGTTCAGGACCCGATGACTTCACTGGTGAATTCTATCAAATATTTAAAGAAGAAATAACACTAATCCTTCTTCAACTCTTCTGAAACATTGAAGAGGAGGGAGGACTCTCAGATTCATTTTACAAGGCTAGCATTACCTTGATACCAAAGCCAACAAAGGAAATTACAAGAAAACTACAGGCCAATATCGCTGATGAGTATAGACACAAAATTTTCAATCAGATGTTAGCAAACTGAATTTAGCAGCACTTAAAAGGAATCATACACCATGGTCAAGTGGGATTTATCCGCAGAATTAAAAAATGGTTCAATATCTGCAAATCAATAAATGTGGTACACTACTTAATAGAATGAAAGATAAAAATCATACGGTCATCTCAGTCGATGCAGAAAAAAGCATTTGACAAAAAATACAGGATCCTTTCATGAGAAAAGCTCTCAGCAAATTGGGTATAGAAGGAACATGCCTTCGACATAATAATGTCCATGTGTGACAAGCCCATACCTGATACCATACTCAGTAGTGAAAAGTTGAAAGCTTTTCCTCTACGGTCCGGAACAAAACAAGGGTGACTGTCCTTAACACTCCTATTCAGCAAGGTACTGGAAGTCTTAGCCATAGCAGTTAGGCAAGAGAAAGATAGAAAAGGCATCCAGTCAGAAAGGAAGAAGTAAAATTATTTATTTGCATATAATATGATCTTATATGATATGATCTCCACCAAAAAAAATAGTTGGAACTGATCAACAAATTCAGTTGCATGATACAAAATCAGCACACAAATCAGCTGAATTTGTATACACTAACAATGAAATATATGAAACAGAAATAAAACAGTGCCATACACAATAGCATCAAAAATAATAAAATACTTAGGAACAGATTTCTCTAAGGAGGTGAAAGAGCTGTATGTTGAAAACTGTAAGACTTAGATGAAGGAAACTGAAAAAGACACAAATAAATGGAAAGATACCTTGTGTTGATGGGTTGGAAGAATTAATATTGTTAAAATGTCCATACTGTCCAAAGCCATCTGTAGGCTTAATGCAGTCTCTCTCAAAATTCCAATGGTATTTTTCACAGAAATAGAAAAAAAAAATCCTAAAGGCTTAATGGAACCACAAAAGACCCCAAATAGCCAAAACAATTCTTGAGAAAGAAGATGGCATCACACACTTCTGATTTCAAACAAAGGTATGATAATCAAAGCAGGGTGCTGCTGGCATAAATACAGACACATAGACCAGTGGGACAAATTGAGAGCCCAGTAATAACCCCTTGCATATATGACCAACTAATATTTGGCAAAGTATTCGAGAGTATTCAATGAGGGAAGTACATCTCTTTGGTAGATGGTGTTGAAAAGCTGGATAACCACATGCAGAAGAATGAAATTAGACCTCTATCCTATAACACTTAACAAAAATTAACTCAAATAGAATAGGGAATTATACATAAAACCTGAAACCGTAAAACTCCTAAATGGAAACAGGGAGTAAGTTCTTTGACATTAGTCTTGGCAATGATTTTTCAGATATAACACCAGAAGCACAAGTAACAGGAGCAAAAATTAGTAAGTAGGACTACATGAAACTAAAAAGCTTCTGCACAATGAAAGAAATAATCACCAAAACGAAAAGGCAACCTACAAAATGGGAAAAAAATTCACAAATTGTATATCTAGTGAGGGGTTAATATCTAAAATATATAGTGAACTCGTGTAACACAGTAACAAAGCATAATTACTATTCCTTTTTTGTGTTGAGAACATTTCAAATTGACTCTCCTAGCAACTTTCAACTGTGTAATGTGTTATCGTTAATGGTAATCACCACACAGTAGGTTAGATGCCCAGAGCTTACTCATCTTACAACTGGAAGGTTGTGCCCTCTTACCTACGTATCCCTATTTTCCTAACCCCTCCAAGCCCTGGTAACTGCCACACTCTACTCTCTGTTTCTACGATTTTGGCTGTTTTAAATTTCACATGTAAGTGATATCACATAGTATTTGTCTTTATCTGACTTATTTCACTTAGTATAATGTCCTCAAGTTTTGTTCATGTTGTTACAAATGGTACAATTTTTTTTTCCCGTTGTGGGTGTGGGGGTGTGTATGTTGTCACATCTTTTTTCATTCATTTGTTGACACAGGTTGTTTCTGCATCTTGGCTATTGTGAATAATGCTGCAGTGAACACAAACATACAGATATCTCTTCAAGATTTGATTTCATTTCCTTCAAATATATACCAGAAGTGGGATTGCTGTTTTATTTTTACTTTTTTGAGGGACTTCCATACTGTTTTCCATAGTGGCTGCTCCAGTTTACATTCCCACCAACAGTGCACAAGGGTCCAGTTTTTCTCCATCCTCATCAATCTCTTGTCTTTGTGATGATAGCCATTCTGACCGTTGTCAGGTGATCTCTCACTGTGGTTTTGATTTGCATTTTCTCTGATGATTAGTGATGTTGAGCATCTTTTCATATGCCTGTTGGCCATTTGTATGTCTTCTTTGGAAAAATGTATATGCAGATCCTCTACC
Organism: Camelus bactrianus; assembly: GCF_048773025.1. Lineage (NCBI taxonomy): Eukaryota > Metazoa > Chordata > Mammalia > Artiodactyla > Camelidae > Camelus > Camelus bactrianus. The sequence continues at coordinate 24,589,514 of NC_133540.1, forward strand.
CATTTTTTTAATTGGATTGGTTTTTTTGCTGTTTAGTTGTAGGAGTTATTTTTATATTTTTGATATTAACACCTTATCAGATATGTGATCTGCAAGTCATTTTCTCCTATTCCTGTAGGCTGCTTTTTCACTCTGTTGACTGGATCCTTTGATATACAAAATTTTTAAGTTTGGTGTAGTCTCATTTTGTTTTTGCTTTGGTTGCCTATGCTTTTGGTGTCATATATAAGACATAAGAAAAATTGCCAAGTCAAACATCATGAAGTTTTTCCCTCGTGTTTTCTTCCAGAGTTTTATAGTTTAGGGTCTTAGGTTTAGGCCTATAATCCCTTTTGGATTAATTTTTGTGTAAGTATGAGATCAGAGCCCACCTTCAATTTTTTGCACGTGAGTATCCAGTTTCCCAACATAATTTTTTGAAGACACTGTTCTTTCCTCTTCAAGTGGCAACCTTATCAAAGATCATTTGACTGTATACACAAGTGTATTGAAAGGTGTACATTGAAAAAGTCTCCCTTTTTCCCTTGTCCTTCATCCCCCCTCACCCTCTGCAAAGGTAATCACTAGTGTTAGTTTTTGGTTTTTATGTTTTGGGTTTGGGGGGTTGGGGAGGCTAGATAATTGGTTCACATGGTTCACATAACAATACAACGTACAAAGCTATCCACTGAAAAAATTTGTTTCCATGCCTGTCTTACTTCCCTCTTCCTTAAGTATACCCTCTTCTATAGGTAATTGTTTTTATTAGTTCCTTTTATAGCTTTCCAGTGTGCATGAATCTATAGTGTTATTGTTACCGAATCCAAACTTGTTCTTCTTACGGCCCGACAGGCCAATAAATCGGGAGACGAGGTGGCAAGGAATAGCAACTTTATTCAAAAAGTCAGCAGGCAGAGAAGAGGGCAGACTAATGAACATCCTGGAGAACCTTATCCAAGTCAGAATTCAGTCTCCTTTTATACTAAGAAGGAGAGGGGTTGTGGTTGGTTGTTGCAGAATTCTTGGTATAGGAATCCAGAATCCTTTGTCCTTGCAGCTGTCCACCTATGTCAGGTCATCGTGCCTCTGCAAACCTCGAACAAGACAAATGTTATTCTCTGTTCTGCAACTTTTAATCTCTCTGTGCATTGGAAAGCATTATACTCTTAAAGGTCAGGGCCTTGAGAATGGGCTATTTTATATATTTCAAGGCTGTAGGCAGTGTTCTTTTACAAAATGTGCAGAACCAGCATGACGAAGCACAGACAACAGAGCACAAGGTCAGAGCGAAAGGAACAGTCAAATATGGAGTCAGATTTGTTCTTCCCTGTTACATTATCCTTCCCTTTTCTTACACAAAAGGTAGCCAACGTGCTGTATACTCTGTTCTGTGCCCTTTTTCTCTCAAATTGACAGTATTTCCTGAAGCTGTTTTCACAGCATGAGCTTTCTTGTTCTTTTTTATAGATGCAGACTATTCCATTGTATAGTTGTACTGTTTTAACTAATTTCAACTGGCGAACTCTTTTTTTTTTTGCAGTTATTAAAAACAGTGCTGCGGTCAGTGTGCTCTTTAATAAGTGGTCAGGTGCACTTGTAGGATGATTTCAGTATTGCTCTCTGGAGAGCTTGTACTGATTTATTTATATTCCTGCCAGCAGTATGAAATAGTACACTGTTTCATTTAGTAGGGTTTTGTTTTGTTTTGTTTTGTTTTTTTGTTTTGTTTTTAATTTTGTCCTTCATGGTTTTGTGGCTTGAGGCCAAGGAAGAAATGTTCATATCATGTCATTTTTATTGGCAGCAGTGGTAATATGAGAGCATTTAACAAGAGGAACTAAGCATCAGAGAGACAAATAATGATTTATATCGAGAACATATAAAATGACAGATGGGCAGCTCTGACCTTCTTGTCTTCCCACGGAGTCCCTGTGAACCAATTTCTATCCAAACATGTTTTCAATTGCTTTTGGTACCTAGAAATTTGAATACGTGTGTAGGAATCTTAAAATTGAGATTTGCCGCTGTCAGTCATGCCAGAGTTCATGTTATTTTAATGTTTTTGAAAACACATGTAAAATTTTACTGATTCATTAAAGGGATTGTTCGGAGGCCATGATACTTTTTAAATATGTGTTGGAGAAATGGCTTGCCCTGTAGCCAGTGTCTCACATTAGATGACTAAAATTTGTGACCTCCCCTCACACAAAGATCTTCCTTCTGAGGTGGTCAGGAGTTTCCCTTTATAAATGTGGTTCAGATTTTGTATATTCCCGTAAAAACTTTGTAAAGCTCCTTTTGCTCTTACAAGTTTGACATCAGGATTTTATTTTTCCCTCTAACATATATAGACTTAAACTTTTTCCCATTCAGATGACAAGAGTTACTTTATTTTAGTTCAAGAGAATTGGTTATAGGTACTTTTAATATATGTTTTAAGTTTAATGTATGCTATTATATATACACTTTTAACATAGGCAACCTTTAGTGTTTTTAGTTTGATACGAAGTGAACTGGTTGAAGTGTTAAGGTCGGTAGGATCATATGCAGAGCAAGCCTGGGCTGAGAAACAGTAGGAGACGCAGGCTGAGGCATCGGAACACTGAAACAGCAGAAGACATTCTGGAAACAGTGAATGAGGGTCGGGCCAAGGATAGTGGCCCTGGGTAGTCATGAACCCTGCTGGGTTGTGGGATGAAGTCAGGCCACATGCACTGTGTGAGCTGCTGTAGGTAAGCGGGTGGAGTCTTCAGGTTGAGTGGGAAGGAGCAGTAAAATGCTCAGATTATTCACAGGACAACTTTGTGCAACCAAAAAATTTCAAAGTATCACTCGTGCCCCGGAGTGCCTTCCCGTGACTGAGCTGGTCATCTGGTGCATCTGGGTGCATCGGGCGTGTTGCAGCAACAGTCCGACCAAGCTGCTGTCAGTTAGCACAGCAGAATATTTGAATGCTCGTACTGTTGCTGTAAATAGATGAAAGGCAGGCCTTACAGTGAACTAATTTACAACTGATGCCAAACATGCCTTCATGTTTAGTGATGCACCACGCATTTCCCAGGCCCTCTCCAAAGAAAATATAATACAGAGGGAGGGCTGAACATTAGATTCCAGCACTGAGAGGTTTCACTAAGTTGTTCAGGTAGAAAGTAGAATGTATGTGAGGGTTGGAACTATTTAAAGATTTGTATATGTGTGCAGTGACATTTTCTTTGAACATTTCTTCTTTCTCCACTTTTCGTTTAGACTAGTGTTTTGGTAATTGGTGAGGGGGATGGGGTTCATTTGTTTGAATAACAGCTATGTTATGGTTTTGACAGTATAGTTGTTCCAGTGTATTCCTGGGGGACTGGTTCCAGGAGCCCCGCTGATACCAGCATCCGCGGATGCGCAAGTCCTCTGTATAAAATGCTGGAGGATGAATACAGTTGGGTTTCACAGCCACGGATAGGAGAGGGCCAACCGTACAGTTGTAATAGTTGACTGTATTCCGTGCCCTCTTAACTTCCCTTTATCACTAGTAAAGAGCACTCAATGAATTGAGAGCCCAGACTTGACTTCAGATAGAGTTTACTAGTGTCCTTATTTCTAAATTAATGTAATTGCTAATTTTTTTTAAAAAAACCACCAGATTTGCTTTTTTAGCAAGTCTGTTTTTCATATTGATGAGACAGAGTCTAGGGTAACTCATACAGTCATGATATAGAGAAGTTATGTTCTCTTTGTTGTGTTTGTTACCACTAGAGATTTTTCCTGCAATGAGAAGTATGAGGAGGCTAGGAGTCTCTTTGGTTCAGATTTTAAAATTGTAAAGAAGCTTGGTGCAAAATCATTATAGACCTATGTTTGGAAGTGAAAATATTTTATGAGTAGGAAAAAGAGGTTTGTATGCACTTGTCTTTTGTTCAGGAGCTACTGTGTATTTATCTTTGAATTTCCAAGTTGCTGTCATAAACATTTTTTAATTTATATACTGTTGCCAGATTTTCACTAAAATGAATTTATCTCTTAATATTTGGGAACTTCAAATATAAAGAATCTCTTTAATGTTTTTCTTATGTTCATTCTTTAAAAAGCAAATCCGGCCACTGAAGAAAAGTTTTTCCTTATTTTTTATACGTAAAGACTTTTGAAATATTTTTTATGTAAATGTTGTGTGAGGTGAGGAAATAGTAGGATCATATTCAGATGTAGAAAGGACCCTTGTAATTAATTATGGTGATTTATTAAAATCTGTAACCCTATTTAAAATTTACACTAGGTTTTAAAGTACTGTTGTGATGTAATATTGTAATAACTAGATAAATTAAAACTAATAAATTATAAGAAATATAAAAATAGTAAATTATAAGGACTAGGTATATGTTAAAAATGTATATTTAAATTTAACCTTTAGTTGGTATTTTTTCAAATACCCATTTTACTTTTTTCCAGTTTGACTTTTGATTACAGATTCAGTTACAAATTAATCATTCATGTTGTTCTTCAATAGTGCATTTTTGGACTAATACTCTTGATGTATTTGTTAGAGCACTTGTAGGTTTATAGACAAATGGGGTGGGCAGTGCCAAGTTCTTCCTGTATGGTCCCTCTCCCTATGGTTTCTATTAACGTCTTGCTTTAGTGTGGTGCATTTGTTACAATGAGCCAGTACTGACTGATACGTTATTATTAACTGAAGTCCTGGTGTATGTTAGGGTGCACTGTGTTGTACATTCTGTGGGTTTTGACCCGTGTATACTGACGTGCATCCACCATTATCCTCAAGCTCAGGTTCTTTCCTCTGTCGTGTCCAGTCTACTAATAAACCCATCAAAGGCATTCTTCATTTTCCTCACCGTGTTTCTGATCTCTAGCATTTCTTCTTGGTTCTCTCTTAGAAGTTCCATCCCTCTGTTCATATTACCCATCTGTTCTTGCGTGCTGTCTACTTTACCCATTAGGCCCCCTTCGTATATTTATCATAGTTGTTTTAAATTGTGTTTTAAATTTCCGCTCTGGTAAATCCAGCATCCTGGCCATGTCTGGTTCTGATGCTTGCTCTGTCTCTTCAAGTTGTGTTTTTGCCTTTTGGAATGCCTTGTAATTTTTTCTTGATAGCCAGACCAGTGAAAGGAACTGCTGTAAACAGGCCTTTCATGCAGTGGTGGTGAGGTGTGGGAGGGCAGCCTTCTGTGGCCCTGTGATTAGGTCTCAGTTTGTTAGTGAGCCTGTGGCTCTGGACTGTGGAACCTCACAAGTATTTCTCAGGTTTCTCACTCCCTCCCGAGGCGGGACAGGATGGCTGGAGTGGGCGGGAGTTGGGTGTTTCCCTTCCTCGGGTCAGTTACGCTCTGAAAAACTAGCTTCTGCTGAGGGCAGGCATGGTTAAGAACAGTACTTTGGATATTTCAAATTATTTCATTTTTCCTCCTCACTCCAAAAGCCAGAGGGGATTTTGCTCTGATATTTACTGTGGGAACTGGGTCAACCTCCTAGATGTAAATCTCACTGTATTGTGAGGATCCTTCTATGACTGAGCCCCGCTGAAGTTTTAAATCTCAGAGTGTCCATGCTGAGGCTTCCTGCCCTGGCACGAGTTCCCACGTGGAATCTGCTTGTGACTCTCTGCCCCTCAGCTGCGGCTCCCAGTATTCTCCTGTTGCTCTCCCCAGCCTTGAGGGCATGGGTCTGCCCTGTGTCCACTGAAAGGGAAGCCGACTAATCCTTTTTATGGTGTGTTGAAACACGTATTTGAAATGAATCTTTTATTTCATTTTAGAAAAGCCTTTTTAAAAAAATTACTATTAGAATTTGGTTAGTTGTAAAGACCCAGAAAATACCTACAACTTCTGGCAGGTCTTTACTTTAGACTGCAGGGATTGTAATACAGTAAGAGCAAGATCTGAATCCTCACTCGTTACCACGCACAGATCTAGGTGCTTGTAAACAATTTATTTAATCCTCACAGCATTAATACCTTAATACCTCTTGTTAGGTAAGGTATTTTTATTACCTAACCCTAATGTACAGACGAGGAAACCAAGGCTTAGAGAAATTACAAAACTTGTCCAAGGGTTTACAGGCTAGCACATGGCAGAGCTGGGATTCCACCACCACCTTTCCTTGTGAGCTCACACTTTAAAATGACAGCTGGGCTTGCGGGAAAGGATACTTTGTAAATATATATATATTTTCTTAAGTTTTAAAGTCATGGATTATACTAATAGCTCCCACTTCCCCCACCTTTGAGGAGTTGGGTATATTTGTGAAATTAAAGAGAGTCCCCTCCCCCAAGTATTTTAAGAATTACTAATTTCACTGGTTTCTGGAAAGGGGTTGAGAGTATAAAACAGTGTAACTTAATTCCTAAAAAAGCTGCTTACATGGAATTCAGAACTATCTATATTATAGACTAGTTCTGCTCTTTTTAAATGATGGTCATATATTCAGATGGACCAGTGTTTAAGATTTCTTTGTTTAGTTTAATCTTTAGTTTTCAAATTAAGCAGCTTTCCCTCTTTATCCCATTATGTTCTAAAGCTCTCTGTTTTACCTAATAAAGTCAAGTGTGTGAATGTACTTTATCTGATTTATGTAAACAAAAGGTTTTACAAATTTTAATACTGATAGTCCTACGACCATGTAAGGAATAGATATTTAACTCTAAAATACCACCTTATGAAACAGTAGTGATTCAGCTGCGTGAACAGTAAGGCTGCCTTCCTGCAGGTGCTTTCCCTTTGTCACTCAGGGACAGACCACTTCCCCAGGTGAGTTGTCTGGGTTCCTCTTGCTAGTTCTTGCCTTAAGGAAGTACACTTGGTTTTCTCACTCATTGGTTAGATTAAGAAAAGCCTCTTCTTTTTTAAGCAGTTTAAAATGATAATAGTGGAATGCTGGTGTTAATGGATTTTCTCTGTAATCTCCAAACAGAGCAGCACTTTGCAGACGTCGTGCTCAGTGAGGAGTTTCTCAACCTCGGCATTGAGCAAGTGTGCAGCTTAATCTCAAGTGACAAACTTACCATTTCTTCAGAAGAGAAGGTGAGTGTAGTTTTCTTTTCCTAGTATACAGTGACACCGTATTTTTCCTTTTGCTTTGTTTTGTAACTTTGTGATCCTGTATGTGTAGTGACAGCCAGTGATCTTTGATCTGAAAGTTGAGAAACGCAGCCAGTTGACTAGTTGGTTGTGTAAATGACCATGTGTCCTCACTGCCAAGGAGCTTCCCAAAATCAGACGCCAGGGTTTTGTACTTGACCCACAGCAGGAGCCTGCACACATTAAACGGTCTGAAACAGGGACCTTCGGGGAACTGGCTTTCTCCCCACAGCTAGACACCTGAAAGAACTGTGATGTAAACACAATGTTCTCAAGCCAAGTGATTTCACCACCTTGTGAGTTGGAAGAAGTCACCCAGGGTGGCCAAGTTTAGCTACTCCAGACTGAGCCTCTTCCTTTAGATTTGGCCCTTGCAGCTCACACCCCACCCTCCCCGGGCTTCCTTCTCCCCTTCAGAGCCTGTGCAGCTGCTTCGTCTGGTTGGGGCCTCTGTCTCTCTGCACTTGGGGTTGCCTTTGTCAGCCACCCGATCACTGGAGAGAGAAGCTTCTCTTTATGGATTTGTTCTTTCAGTAGGTATTATAGCCTGTGGAAATCAGGGCACAAAAGCTTATGAACATCTTGCATTCTAAGGGAAGTGGGCCGGAAAGAGAAAGAAAAATGCCGTATGATATCACTTACATGTGGAATCTAAAAACAAAAAACAAACAAACAAAAGGACACAAATGAACTACTTATTATTTATAACCTAGATGATTGATTTCTTGAGTATATTTCTTGAATATAAGCATATTTGACTGTCCTTTATGATTGGATTACCACATTCTGTTGATTCTTTGTGGTTGGCTTTATTCCTTTGATAACTATGTAAGTTTAAAAAACTAAAGCTCTAATCTCTTCTTAGAAACAATGATCAGTACATATATATAAACTACAAATGTGTGCAGTAAACTGTACATATGTTTTACATGCAATATAATGTATATGTACAAACTAATAATTCTACCTAATAAAACTGAAAAAGGAAAAAAATACGCTGCATTTGGAGGAATTAAAATTTGAGTTTTTCCTTTGTGTGCTTTCCATGTAAAGTTGTATAAACTTTAGTTCTCTTCCCCAAGGATATTCATCCTACCTGGGGGCAGAAAGACACATTTCTTTTAATACGATATATGAAAAAGTAAGTGCAAGTGTTTGTGAGATGTACAATCTTAGCACCCTAGAAATACAGAGGAGAGGAAGACACTACTGTTTGTATTTAGTGGACACACTTTGAGTACCTACTATGAGCAGACAGTGCCGTGGAGTGCTAGATATGAGAAGATTAACAAAATAAAATTCTTTACTCGTGGCTGGAGGAACAACTGGTGGGGTAACAGATGATCACAGACTGCTGTGGGGCCCAGTAGGAGCATTTAATCATTCCTGGGATAGAGATGGGAGGTCAGTGTGGCTCAGATGTGTGATGCAAGTTTTTAAAGTGAGTATGAGTTTGCCAGCGAAATAAGGGTGAGTGAGAATGGGAAGGGCAGTCCAGGCAGAGGGAACAGAATATGTAAGTGTAAAAGGTGTGAGAGAATGAGTGCATTCAGTTGGTTCGGTGAGATTAGAGTTCAGACCGTGTTGGCAGAGTGGTAGGAGATAAAATGGGAAGATGACATAAGGTACCTTCTCAGCCACATTAAAGAAAATCGATTTTATCCCAGTGATGATGAGGCTGTGACAGGAGGAGGATGGCATGATGATAGCTGCACTGTGGAAATGTCACAGAAGCTGTTCTGGTTTTCTCCTGCTGTGTAACAACCGTCCCAAAATGTAGTGACATAAAATAACCATATTATGCTCATGATTCGTGGGCAGGATTCACACAGGGCACACAGGGACAGCTTGTCTCTGCTCTGCTCCCCAGTGCCCAGAGCTGCAGCTGGGCTGGCTTGAAAGGCTGGAGACATGGCTCTGTGTGGTTCTCCTGGAGCATATACCTGAGGCATCAGTCCTTCTGCACATGGCATCTTGTGTGCCTGGAACATCTGGGTGGTCCCTTCACTCACTTGTCTGGCTCCTGGGCTGGGGCTGGTTGGCATCTCTCTCCCGTTCCCTCTCCCCTTCCTCTGTGACTAGCTTGGGTCTCTTGTAGCTTGTCATCTCCAGTAATCAGCCTTCTTACATGACTTCTGGCTTCCCCCAAATGAGCATTTCAAGAGACCAGAGAGAAAGCTGAAAGGTGTCTTACGACCCAGCTTCAGAAGCCCCACAGCACAGCCTCCACTGCCACCTGTGGGCTACCCAGGACCAGCTCCCACTCCCTGGGGGCGGGCACTCGTAAGGTGTGGAGACCACAGAGGTGTTTAGTAAGGACCATTTCTGGAGAGTGGCTACCAAGTAGTTCTGTGTAGAGTGGACCAAAAGTGGGGCGAGGGTCAGACAAGAGGACACTGGAGTTACCAGAGAGCACAGGGTCTGATGTAGGGTGGTAGAAACAGGAGTGGAGAAGAGAGGGCAGAGCAGAGAAGCAGTGAGGAGCCGGGACTGAGAGGACCCTCTGTCTCTAGCATCTGACACATAGACATACTCAGGTGCTGACTGAATTAATTACAGAGGTATGTTAATTATAATGTAGATTATTTTTAGTTTCTTGCTTAATTCCTACATCAAAATAACCTATTTTTTGCTCCCAGTTATCTGCTTAGATATCATCTAGCATTTTCTACAACCCTTTAAAGATTATTGGGTTATATATTCATCAGTCTGGAAGGGAATTATATAGTCAAATTCTGTCTTCATATTTGTTTATTAAGCTTTCTCATAGATATATGTTGTAATTCCCTTATTGTTTGGATTTTTAATTCAAAATATTACATTTAGTACATTCTACTATTGTGACAAGAGTTATTGTAGTCTACAGACCCTCGGTTTAGAAGTATCTGATCCAACATTTGTTTGTAGGTTTCCTGAGGAAAAATCCAAAAATGAATTGTTAAGAGTGCATGATTTTCTTTCCAGATATCACTTTGCTTTATTATCTTGGGTGCTTTATTTCAAAGGGACTTGAGATTTTAATCTATAAGTAAGTAGAGCCAAATTCAATTTGAAAACATTGTCAACAGTGAATTAGATCATATATCATCAGATCATCACTGCTACCACTAAAATTCAAGATCAGATATTGTACTTGGTGAAATGCGTAGTAAATAACAAGTAAAAAGTATTCACTAAGCACATAAAAGTACTTAATAAAGTACCTACTAAATTAAAAGTAGATATACCATATGATCCAGCAATCCCACTTCTGGGTATATATCCAGAGGAAATACAAGCAGAATCCTGAAGAGATATCTGCACTCTCATGTTTGCTGTGGCGTTTTTCACAGTAGCCAAGATGTGGAGGCAACTGAGTGTCCATCAGTGGATGAAAGGATAGAGGAGAAGTGGTATATATATGCCATGGGATGTTATTCAGCCATAAAAAGAAGAAAACCTTCCATTGTGACAACATGGATAGACCTTGAGGGCATTATGCTATGTGAAATTAGTCAGAGAAACACATACTGTGTGATCTCACTTGTATGCAGACTCTAAATAAGTAGAACTCATAGAAACAGAGTTGAGTGGTGGTTACCAGGCGCTGGGGGTGGGGGAATTGAAGGGATGTCAGTCAAAGGGTACCATCTTCTAGTTATAAGATGAATAAGTTCTAGACATGTGATGTACAGCATGGTGACTACAGTTAACAATACTGTATTACATACTCGAAAGTTGCTGAGGGTAGATCATTAATGTTCTAACCACAAAAAAGAAATGACAGTTATGTGACATGATGCAGGTGTTAGCTAAAGCTGTGGTCGTCATCATTTTGTCACATATATCAAGTCAACATGTTGTCCACTTTAAACTTAGTGTTATCTGTTAATTTTATCTCAATAAAGCTGGAAAAAAAATTAAGTACTTACTAAGTACCAAATTAAAAAAACAGAAAGAAGTGGTTTTTTAAGTATATCACAAGTCAGGATTTGAAAAATTTGAGCCATGGATTAGACTTTTGTCTTGGTGAGAGTTGTGTATAAATGTAGTCTCGTCATATTTTATTCATATGACTTGGTATATAAGTGATTACTTATTTTTCTTTTCCCCATATTTTCTGCAAGGTATTTGAAGCAGTCATAGCTTGGGTGAATCATGACAAAGATGTAAGGCAAGAATTTATGGCTCGGCTGATGGAACATGTACGGTTACCGTTGCTTCCTCGGGAATATTTAGTTCAGGTAAAAGCGTATGAAAACACATCAGTACACGTCGCACCGTGTCAGTGGGCTGACAGCACGTAGATTCCTGACACACAGTGGCAAGAGCTGCAGGACACAGGGCTGGGAGGCCCAGGGCAGAGGACCAGAAACACAGCTCCAGTCCTGACAGCTGCTCATTCTTGGGCTCCTGCCTGCTCTTACGAGTTTGGTCCTCCCGTTTCTGATTTGTGTGAGCGAGTACTAGAGCTTATTCAGCTGGTACTTGTGGTGATTTAAGTCTGTGTAAATAAATACACTGTGGTTCCATATCACTGCTCTGCATCTCCTCGGCTTCCCTTTTGGTGGCCTCCTCTGGTTGCCCTGTAGAAGTAGAATTTTGTCATTCAACCCAATGTTTCATTTTCCTTCATAATTTCACAGTGACATGCATTTGGTTTCTGTCTTTATTTCTAAGGTGGGGAAAACCAGGTTATTTGAAATGAATAGCAATAAATGGATTTTTAGTAGTCTCAGAACAATTTTAAATTCACTGTTTTATTATTAGCATCCTACTAAGGATATTTCAGTATTTTAATTTATAATTGAAAGCATCTAATGGAAATTTTTTAATTGAATGAAAGGTTCTTTAAATTCTGTGGTGCTTTACAATTTTCAAAAGTTTCACACACATGATTTCATATAATCCCATAATAACCCTCTTTTTCCTCCCCTACCCTTGTATTGACCCCCCTTCCCTCTCCCCACTGGTACCACTGTATTAGGAGATTAGATCTGAGCATTTTAGAATTTCTTGAAGCCTCATTATTTGTTGTAATCATTGGTACTCTGCTTTTAAGAAATGAATAGAAAAAAACCTGTCCTGCACTTAAGGTTGGGGGTAGCAAGGACAAGGTTTATTTTGATGTGGGCACATTGTATGAAGTATTTTGAATCCCTTTTCTGGCTATTGTATTTGCCTTCTTTGGTTTGAAAAAGATGTCTTTAATTTATAAATATTGCCTCCCCCACCTGAGGGACTCATTATCTAAATTTTCTTATTTTTCTTACTATTTAGCTTGATGTTTAAAGGTAAGAAATAAGTGAACATAATGTTATGTAAAGATGATTCTATAGCTGACATTGAAGTATATCATTGTCACTGCAGTTCTTCTTTATTACTTGTATATGTTTTTCTGTTGCAGACCAGATACTCAAGCATCTTCTGGCATCATTTCCTTTTCTCTCAGTGATATTTATAAACTTTTCCTCTGTAACTTTTAGACTGAGCAAGAGAGGATAGTTACTGCTTTTTTCCTCTTCTTTACTTGTTTCTCTGTCGGTTTGGTCATGAAGTGGCTGTCCCCTCATGGGCTGTGTCTGCTCTCTTCTCCCAGAGGGTGGAGGAGGAAGCGCTGGTGAAGAACAGCAGTGCTTGTAAAGATTACCTCATTGAAGCCATGAAGTACCACCTGCTACCGACAGAGCAGCGTGTCCTGATGAAGAGCGTCCGGACCCGCCTGAGGACGCCCATGAACCTTCCCAAAGTAGGATCCGATGTTCATACTTGTTCCTACCTCATCAGAAAGGCCCATAGTGAGGCTGTTGATATTTTTACTTATCTGAATTCCCGTGTGCCCCAGGAATTCATCGTAGTGTTTACAATGCAACCTCTCTATTGATTGTGTCTGTGGAGGGTGGGGGTTGTTTGGCTTATATGATTTTTATAAACTGCATGATGTCACTCTTCCTGGAACAGAGGCAACCAGTATTTGTCCCACCTGGGTTTGTTTGTTTTTTTAGCTCAGTTGTAGCAGAAAGGAAAATCAGACCAGGTAGAAAGATTTCTTTATAGCCACGTGTTTAGATGATAACAGAAAACCGAGCAGTTTCGCAGAATTGCTGAGAACTAAGGAGCGTAGCCTGTTCAGCTGGCGCCTTCCTCCTCTCTGTTGTGTGCTCTTTGATGGTTCACTCACACATCACACGTAGCCACTTCAGTGCAGGTTTTCCATTCGTCTTCCCTCATCTCTAGTGTTCACGTATTCCTGTGTGAAAGTTCATTTTCTACCTTTGTCTTTTTAGTTGAAGCCATTCATGTTTTACTGATTTAATTTTCCTTACAAATAACCCCTCATTTCTGTCTCTGTTTGCAGCTCCTCCTGCTCCGTTTGCCTCTTTGTGGCACTGGAGGACCAGCGCTTTAAGCACCATTTTATGTCTGGTCTAATCAGAGTGATCCATAGTATAATGCTTTTATTTCTGTATTGATTTTCAGCTCTCGTGTGTTTGGGGCAATGATGGATTAAGAAATAAGAACTAATCTGTTATTCACTGTTTCTTGTATCATCTTTAGTTATTACTTTATCTTTCCATTAAATTATGTCTTTTACATTTTTTCGTATTAATGCTTTTATTTAGTGTCTTTTCAAGTTTTTTTGAGTCTACATTTTTAATTGCTGCAAATGCACATTAGTAGTGTTTTTTCTGTTTTGCCCAGTGTTAACAGGAGTTCTCAATTTAGAACCAACTGTGTATTCTGCCAGTTTGCTACTCCCTCCTTTTTCTAGACCATTAATAAATATTTTAATTTAGAATGGACATCAGCATTCTTCCTGGTGACACCTCATTAGAAATACCCACTTGCTGACATAGTCCATTTTTAGGAAGTTTTGGTCCATATGATTATGTTTATTATCTAAGCCAAAAATAAATATTTAGACATACAACATCCGATGAGATTCAGGATCATATATGTTCAAATTTGGCATGATTTTTTAAAACATCCCTCTGCCTTTTACTCATCGTTTCATAGGCTCCTAGAAGTTCGAACGCTTTTCTCAAAATATTCTAAATTTTTACTAAGAATTATTATCACTTAAAAGGTATTTACAAGGCATTCACCTCCTACCCTATTTTGAAAATTGGTATTTGCCTTTTTTAAATTTTCTGATCTCTCCTCAGTTCTCCAAGATTTTTCAAAAATAATTGTAAGTGGCTCAGTAAGTACATTAGCTAGTTCCCTTAACACTTTAGTATGCATGCCATCTGGGTCTGCTGATTTTATAAGTGTTTACATTTTCCAAATACCCTTTTACCTCCTTTTATAAGTAGCCATCTCTATAAGTCTTCATTACTTCATATTTGTCCATATTATTTGGTGTCAGTTTTTGTTCCTACAAAAAAAAATAGATACATAAAAGGTTTTCATAGCCTTAGCCCATTCAGATTGTTATTTCCTTTATGCTAGTCTTTCAAACTTCCTTCTAAATAGTTTGTTTTATCTTTAGTACTTTTTAAACATTTTTATTTGTAAAGAGTCTCTTCTTGTGTATTCCCTCTTCTGGCATCTTTAGCTTTGGCTTTACCCTTAGGGGGAAAACTAATTCTCTTCTAATTTCTGGAATAAGTATGTCACTTTGGAAAACGTGCTGAAGAGTTCTTGGGAAAATCCTATCAAGTATTCTTTTTTCTCTTTTGCGTGGAGTTGTGATTGTCTGTTCAGTTGCCATTGTTTCTGGGCTTCTCTGGTTGGCTTTGGAGTGTCCCTGCCACCTGTATTAACTTTGGATTTCTCACTTCTTCAGGCTTTATTTTGAGGTGGGAATGCAGGTCCCTGAAGGGTCTCTTCTCTTCTGCCCTTTCAGGGTGCCTGGGGAGGCACTGGCAGACCTGGCAGGGAGCAGTGAGCTGCATCTGCATAGTCTCCTCAAAGTGTGTTTATCTCACATGTTTTTGAAAAAGTGTTTTGTTGGATGCTTTTTCAGCAGCACCATTTGTCCTTTTAGAGTGGTTCTAGTCAAGATTAACTCTGCGTAGGTAGGCAAGAATGAGGCAAAGATGAATTTCTCATGCTGACATAACTTCATAGTAATGATGCACTTTATCACAGTCATGCTAAGACACAGCAGACAGAATGTGGTAGCAGTGCTGAAATGATAGATAATATGTCTACCATGACACTGACTTATTTATTAGGCTCTGATTCTGTGGACTCACGCTAATTTGCACGGATGATCTCTTTGTATCTCAAACATTAGGTTAGCATCTTCAGTACGCCGTCTTGGGATTGCGTAAGGTACTGTTGGATTTGGACAGCGTAGTGAAAATCGTGCATGTTGTGCTGCTGTGCTTTATTGTTCGCTTCCTTTTATCTTCGGGACCTCTGTTTTTACAAGTGCTATCGTACTATTTCTGTGCATATGTTTTTCTTTCATTTACCCAGGATATCTATTGAGATTTCCAGTTGGAAAAATTATAAAACTTGATTATTTCAGGAGGCAATTTTAAACTAATATTTAATAGGTGAAGAAAATGAAAGAACAAAGTTTAATTGACCTACATTTCAGGATGGCCACTTGAATTTAACTCCCTACCCTTTGCCTTCCTTAAATATGTCACATTTAACTTTTTCATGCAAATGTCTTCCTAGTTTTCTATTCTTTTACATTCGTGTAAGTAGTACGGTGTTTCTCAAATGAGATCAGGTGTCTTTTACAAATAATTGGAGTCTAAGAGCCCTGACACCTCTTTTGATGGTAAGTAGCACAGTGACTTTTAGCACCATCTCTTGATCTCGTACAGATAGCCCTGCTCATGTCTTTCCATTATACGTTCTTCCTTTTCCCTGTTATCTCTGGTTCGCGGAGTCCCACATCCTCACCCCATTTCACTTCTCTTGGGTGAGTAAAGGACAGACATTACTACTTTTCTCTCTGGTCAGTAGCACATTTTCCCCTCCATCTTCATTTTGATGTACAAAAGTGAATTATTGCATAGAAGTCATGAGATTCATAGTTGAGAATCATGAAATCTAAGAAACCTATATTGTTTCTCAAGGATTTTTTGAAAACTCTCCCCTTCTGAGATTTTTTTAAACTGATCTTCATCAGAGATGTTAACCAAGCCTCTTTCAACTGTTGTCTAACTGCTGGTCAGAGTTTAAAAGTTTAAACACAAATCTGTAAATCCCTGGATGTAGGGTTTCTCTTACTGTCTGTTCCACCCCTATGATTTCACAACTTCGCCCCCTCCCCTTTTTTCCTTTGGGGATAGGAGGGAGTCTTTGTTAATTCTTCCTTTTATTTATTTGCATTCAACACTAAAAGAAGGGCAGGTCTGGTGAAAAATAATATAATTGGTCTACGTTCAGTCTTCTTTTTAAGATCTTTAAAATTAAAACTCTTTCTACTCTCCAGTTAATAAATTATGAAAATAGGCTTCTTTTTGGAAACAGGATTTACTCTGATTTCTGTCTGCCCATCTTCCTATAGTTCCAGGTACAGGTAGGTCATTACTCAGTCAAGGTTGCAAACCTCCCCTTTCTGTATGTATGACTCATTCCGTCTTCTATTTGTGTTGATTTTTTGTTTCTTGTGAACCATCTCACCTTTGCCTTGAAAGGATCTTGTCATTCTTTACAGCATTCCACATGTGACATCATTAGCTTTTATGTTCTTCTGATTTCATAGCCATGTTTTCAGTGTTGCCGAAGAGTGCCTGTTTGTACTCAGTAAAAACAGATACGTTGACTGCGAAATTCTGTCTACTCTCAAGGTTCCACCCGCTCCAGGAAGCTTTCACTAAATTCACTAAATGGCTGCGTTTCATTGTCTGATCAGGAGCAGCAATTAATGTCTATAACTAATCATGTAGTTTTCTGGTCATATTTAATTGTAAGTTGTTCTTGAATTACTTTAGAGTCTTGTCTCCTTAGTGATATCTGTAAGCTCTTGAGGGTAGAGACCGTATCTTACATTTCTTATGTAGAGCACCTAGCACAATTCTGGTCAAATACAGATGATAGGCTCTTAGTAAATAGTTGTTGGATTGAGTTAAATTGAAGAAATTTGTAGACTTATTCTCAGTGCTCGACCATTGTGCATTCATTCATTATGAGTTCTAGTATCTCCATTATCTGTCCTCTTGGTTGTTTTATTTGTGGGGCATCCAGGGAGGTCTCTTTACTTGAGATCTAGGAATCTGTGCTTTCTTGTGAACTCCAACTCAATTAGTCTTCCTTTTTCAATATTTTTTTTCCTTCTTCCATCTTTCTTTTAATATCTTACTGTCCTTTTCACATTGCCCACCCACTAACATAAGTTTCACTCCACTCTGCTCTCCTGGATTGTGGAGATCTAATCCCTGGTCATCACCAAGCTGGGGTCTAGTTTATAGCAAGCCCTGTGACATACTGCAGCCTTGCCAGTGCTGACTGCCTGCTGTTTTTGGCTTAAATACTGCTTTTGCTTGAAGGATCAGAAACTTAATTTTAGTTTCTGATATCCTTATTTTTGACTCAATGTGCTAGATGATAGAACTGTAGTTCTAACATGTGCCCCCTTTGTTGATGTTGATTAAATGTTGAATAGGTGATTGTTTTCCCCCAGCTCACCCTACCATCTTCATCCTAACACTCTCCACGTCAGTGTCTTTGTAAGATCTTTTAAATCCCTGAATATGCAATAGCTATTTGTTCAAGTGCTTATACGTCTGCCCTTCCAGTTGATGGTGGTGGTCGGGGGCCAAGCACCAAAGGCTATCCGAAGTGTGGAATGCTATGACTTCAAAGAAGAACGGTGGCACCAAGTGGCAGAATTGCCTTCCAGGAGATGTAGGGCAGGTAAGCATGATGCATTATGGTCATTTCCCTACTACTGGGTCATTGAGAGCTTCTCTCTCAAGTCTTATTTTATTTAGAAGAATCTTTATTAGCAAAACTTGGATTAAAATAGCTATGTGGTTAAACAGTGATTCAGGAGCTTCGTGCAATTCACAAGACATTGATGGGGAAAGCCACTCTGTCTTCAGCTTTACATTTTTTTCTGATTCTCTGGTATAAGACAGAGTAGCTTGCAATTTACTGGATATTTTCCTCGTTGCCTTTGCTGAAGTGCTAAGAAAGAATCTTTAGAATTGGGACCCTCTGTTCTAAGCGATTCCTGACTTATCTATGAGCCACAGTTGCCTTCTTCCAAGCATTTGTTTCACAGACATTTGTTGAAATAGACCTTATTTAGCCAAAACTGCAATCAGAAGAGGCAGTTGCAAACTCTAAGGATTCTTCCTGGGACTCAAACCTGGAACCGTAATTCATAGCGCCCATAGCAAAATGAGTTCTAAGTGCAATGGAACATTTCCATCATGGTCGTACTTTAACAATACATCTTGGAGATAGTTACATAACAGCATAGTTACCTCATTCTTTTAGTGCTGTCTAATACTTCGGAGGAGAGTCTGGAGGTAGTATGATTTTTACTAGCTTTTTATTGAACATTGAACTTGTTTTTACTCTTACATTATAAACAATGCGGCAATGAATTCCTTATACATACATCATTATGTCCATGTGCCAATATATTTTAGGGGGATAAAACTCTAACACTAGAATTAATGATTCAGAGGCTATCCTAAGAGGATACATCAATTATTACTTCTACTAACAGTAAAATATGAAGGTGCCAGTTTCCCTACATACCCTGTAACACCTTGTAATTAAATGTTTCGAGTTTTGCCAATCTGGTAGGTGAAAAATACTGTCTCATCTACTTTGCACTTTTATTATGAGGAAAATTAAACATCTTTCTGAATTGTCAGTTAATGATTTTTGCCATTTTTTAATTATATTGTTTTATCAATTTGTCAGATGTTAAGGAGGGTAATTTTTTTGTCTGTCATTTGTGGTGTGAATATTTATTTATATTAATTTTTTATCTGTTGACTTTATTTGTGTTATTTTTTCCATGTAACTATTTTATCTTTTTATGAAGTACCACAGAGTTTTGCCTTTGGACCTTAGGATTCATTTCTTGTGTAGAAGAGGCTTACTCAAAAATTATTTATGTGTATAATAATATATGTGTGTGTAATTCCCTAATATTAATATCTTATAATTGTGTTGCAGTTATCAAAACTAAGAAATTAGTGTTGGTACATTACTGTTAACTAAACTACAGACTTATAAGTTATCATTTTTTCCATTAATGTCCTTATTCTATTTCAAGATCCCACATTGCATTTATTTTTATTATTTTTTTAATTGAAGTATTATGTTGGCTGTGGGTTTGTCATAGCTGGCTTTATTATGTTGAGCTCAGTTCCCTCTATACCCACTTTGGTGAGAGTTTTTATCATGAATGGATGTTCAAATTTATCAAATGCTTTTTCTGCCTCGGTTGAGATGATCATGTGCCTTTTGTCTTTCCTTTTGTTAATAGATGTATCAGATTGATTGATTTGTGTATGTAGAACCATTCTTATGATCCTGAAATGAATTCAGCTTTATCATGGTATATGATGCTTTTTTATGTATTGTTGGATTCAATTTGCTATATTTTGTTGAGGATTTTTGCATTTATATTTATCAAAGGTATTGGCCTGTAATTTTCTTTCTGTGTAGTCTCTTTGTCTAGTTTTGGTATCAGGGTGATGGTGGCTTCACAAAATTACTTTGGGAATGTTCCCTCACCAGTCTTTTGGAATAATTTGAGAAGGATAGGTATAAGTTCTTTGTATGTTTGGTACAGTTCCCCCGTAGAGCCATTTGGTCTTGGACTTACGTTTGAAGGGAGTTGTTTTGTTTTGTTTTGTTTTAACAGATTCTGTTTTATTGCTAGTGATCAGTCTGTTCAAATTATGTTTTTTCTTGTCTCAAATTGGGCTGGCTGTATGTTTCTAGAAACTTGTCCATTTCTTCTGGTTGTCCAATTTGTTGGCCTATAACTGTTTGTTATATTCTCGTGAATTTTTTGTATCTCTGTGGTATTGGTTACTTCTCCTCTTCCATTTCTCATTTTGGTTATTTGGGTCCACTCTCAGTTCTTGTTGGTGAACCTGGCTAGAGGTTTGTTGATTTTTTTTTTTTTATCTTTTCTAAAAACCACCTCTTAGTTTTATTGATCTTTTCTATTGTTTTTTGATCTTCATTTTATTTCCTCTGTGATCTTTATTATATTCCTTTCTTCTGCTGACATTGTGTTTTGTTTGTTCTTCTTCTAATTCTTTTAGGTGGTAGGTGAGGTTGTTTATTTGAGATTTTTCTTGTTTCTCGAGGAAGACCTGTATGGCTATGAAATTCTCTCTTAGAACCTCTTTTGCCACATCCCATAGATTTTGTAAGGTTATGTTTTCATTGTTTGTCTTGAGATACTTTCTTATTTCTTATTTGATTGCTGACTGATTGTTTTTTTTAGTAGCATGTTTTTGGTCTCCACGTGTTTGTTTTATTCCCATTTTTCTTCCTATGGTTGATTTCTGGTTTCATACCATTGTGGTCAGAAAACATGCTGGACATAATCTGTTTTCTTACATTTGTTGACATTTGTCTTGTGACCTAGTATATGGTCTTTCCTAGAGAACGTTCCATGTGTGTTCCATGTGTTGTCTGGTTTTTCTTTGAGTGTAATGTCCTGTAGATACTAATTAAGGCCTATTGTTCTATTTTGCCATTTAAGACCTCTGTTTCCTTTTTGATTTTTTTTTTGTCTGGAAGATCTGTTCATTGATATCAGTGGGTTGTTAAATTTTCCCACTGTTTTGTATTCTTGTCAATTTCTCCCTTTGTTTTTTTAGTATGTATTTTATATATTTAGGTGCTCCTATATTGAGTACATATATGTCAGTGAGTGTAATATCCTCTTCTTATATTGGTCCCTTTATCATTATGTAATGTCCTTCTTTGTTTTTCTTTATAAACTTTGTTTTAAAGTCCATTTTGTCTGATACGAATATTGTTACCCGTGCTTTCTTGTTACTTCCATTTGAATGAAATATCTTTTACCATCTTCTCACTTTGAATCTGTGTGTCTTTCACCCTGAAGTGAGTCTCTTGTAGGCAGCATGTTGTAATTTCTTGTTTTTTAATCCAATCTGCCACTGTGGAATATTTAATCCATTGACAATTAAGGTAATTATTCACAAATATGTGCTTATTGCCATTTTATTTTCCAGTTGATTTTGTAGTTCTTCTTTGTTCATGTCTTCTATTTTCCCTCTTGTTGTTTGATAGTTTTCTTATGTATTGTGCTTGAGTTCCTTTCTTCTTGTTTTTTTGTGAATCTGTGGTATATTTCTGATTGATTACCCTGTTTTTCAAGTATATTGATCCGTAACTGTATCTGCTTGCTTTATAGTCTGATAGTCATATAAGTTCAAACACATTCTAAAAGATCTATAATTTTTACTCCCCTCCCCCATACTTTGTGATTTTGATGTCCTGTTTTACATCTTCATGTTTATCCTTTTGCTGTTAATTATAGTTATAATCACTTTTACAAAATTTTTTGATTTTTTTTTTTAATATATGTACTGACTTATTTAAGTGATCTTCAATTCTCTTACACACTTGCTTTTCCCATTGTGATTTTCCTTTTCCTATAGATTCGTACTTCTTTTTAGAGAAGACCTCTCACTGTTTCTTTTAGGGTTTAGTTTAGTATCATTGAATTCTTTTAGTTTTTGCTTGTCTCAGAAATTCTTTCTCCTATTCTAAATGATAACCTTGCTGGGTAGGGAATCCTAGGTTGCAGGTTCTTCCCTTGCCACTGCCTTCTAGCCTGCAGAGTTTCTGCAGAGAAATCAGCTGATAACCTTATGAGGGTTCACTTGTAACTGACTTCTTTCCTCTGCCCTGATTGCTAAGAAACTAGCATTCGCCCCCTCGTTGCAAGCCAACTCCAGGTCACTCTAGGCCTTCTCTCTGTCCCAGTTGACCTTCCAGCAGTAAGGAGGCTCCCCAGGATGTGCACCTGCCAGTGTGGACCTTTCCTCCTTCACAGATACTTCCCAGGGATGCCCTGCCCTGAATCACCAGATCTAAGTGTTTGACTAGCTCAACATTTCATCTGAGAGATGCCAGTGCCGCCCTGAATGCTTTTTTTCCCCATCCTACCTGGTTACATGGAGATCTTTCTTGCAGCTTCGGTTGCAAAAGAGATCTTCTGCCAGTTTCTAGCTGGTTTTCTGTGAGATTTATTCCACATGTAGATGTATTTTTGATGTGTTTGTTGGGACAAGTGAGCTCCATGTCTTCCTACTCTGCCATCTTGATCCTCCTTTCTTACATTTCATTTAGTTGTTGTATTTTCTTAGTATGTTCTGATCTGTGACAGTTCCTCAGTCTTTTCCTGTCTTTCATGCCCTTGATTCTTTTGATGAGCACTTGGTCAGGTATTTTGAAGAATGTCTCAGTTTTGGGTTTAATATTTTCTCATCATTAGATTGGGGTAATTATGATTATTTCTGGTGACTTTAACCTTGGTCACTTGAAAAAGGTAGTGTCTGCCAGGTTTCTCAGCTATAATAAAATTTATATATTTTTTTAAAATATATATATATTTATTTATTTAAAGTTGTCTTTTTCTCTTTTTTTCAAAGAATCTTCGTTTTTGTTTGTTTTTTTGGTTTTTTGTGTGTGTGGTGGGGGGTAAATTAGATTTATTTATTTACTTACTTACTTAATGGAGGTCCTAGGGATTGAACCCAGGACCTTGTGCATGCTAAGCACACACTCTACCACTGAGGTATACCCTCCACCCAAATTATATTTTTAAAGTATGAGTTTTTTCTAGTACTTTTACAGTTTTATTTTTTATATTTATATAAAAAAATCTGGACTTAATTTTGATGAAAGAAGATGTGGATTTTTTTTTTAATGGCTAGCCAGTTGTTATAACACCTTTTATTGTCCAGTCTACCTGTATCCACTCATTTTAAGTGCTGCTTTATCATATAGTAAATTTCTAAATGTACTAGATTTTATTCTGAATTTTTTGTTCTGGTCCATTGACTTGTCTTGCCTCATGCATTAAAACAGAACAGTTTTAATTATTGTGCTGTATTATACATGATGGGACTTGTTACAGGACTAGTGATAGGACTTAATCTGTTGGTGGATATTTAACATTTTCTTATGGTTCTGCATGCTGCCTGCTGTGTCACTGCTCACTGTCCCCAGGCCCTCCCAGGAGATCTGCCACATCCCCTGCTGTCGAGGGTCCTCAGGAAATCTAATGGTTACCCTAAATTATTTGCTAGTTCTCTGCCTAGTTAAATTGGCCATTGCCCACAGCTCTCCTCACATACTCTGGATTTTCCAGAGTATAGCTTGACTGTTCATTTCCTGACTGAACCGGAAACCTAACTGCCAATACAGTCCACTTCATCTGAACTGCAGGGTCTTCACGCCATATGAAAGACTGCACATCCATATGAATTTTGGGGGCAGGGTTGGGGGATAGAGCACCAGAGGGTAAGACATTGGGGAGTAGTGGTACATGCTTGCCTGATGACATCATACGAAACGTTGTTAGTCAGACACTTGGAACTGGTGATTCCTGTACTCCCAGTGGGATTCAGGGAACTGTGAGTCACAGGGCCTGCCCTCTAGCTGGGGCAGTGACATAAATGTTATAGAATTTAAGAACAATAAAAGTTTCAACACTTTAAAACAATGATATTGCAAACTACATAAGATTTTTTAGCCTTAAAGTAGGTGTTATTTGCTATAGGGGATTAGGAGTTAGCGGTAGTCCCTTCAGGACTAGTGCGGGGAAGGCCTCCTAGAGCATGTGGAACTCTCACTGGGGTGTGCAACTGGAAGGGGCTCTTCTTAGATCAGGACAGCAGCATGAGAAAACTCAGGAACGTGAAGGGTGGTGGAGGCCCCGAGTCCGGCAGCCTAGTTTCTCCGTCCAGATATCCTCAAGCATCCCAGAGTTAGCCCCTGGGCAAGCAAACTTTTTCTTAAAGGACCAGACACTAAGTATATGTGGCTTTGTGGGTTATCGGTCTCTGTCACAACTCATCAAGTGCCGCTGTAGTCAAAAGCAGCCTCAGACACTACATAATGAATGGGTAGGGCTGTGTTTCAATAAATCTTTA
Organism: Camelus bactrianus; assembly: GCF_048773025.1. Taxonomy (NCBI): domain Eukaryota; kingdom Metazoa; phylum Chordata; class Mammalia; order Artiodactyla; family Camelidae; genus Camelus; species Camelus bactrianus. The sequence continues at coordinate 24,613,635 of NC_133540.1, forward strand.
TTTATGGGCCCTGAAATTTTAATTTTATATGACTTCTTATGCATCACAAAATGTTCTTTTTCTTGATTGCTTTTCAACCATTTAAAACCGTAAAAAACATTCTTTGCTCAATGAGGTTCTACAAAAATAGTCTGCTGGCTATAATTTACCAACCCCTGATTTAGCCCACTAACATGATAAACTGAGAGCCTGTTGTGCAAATTAAGTATAAACATATGGAGTAAAAGGTCCAAAATTGAAAGCCCTGGGAGATGTGTACAGGTTCAAGTAGCTGGAAAATATTGGCCCATTGTTTAAGTCTACAAATAAGTATTTGAAAAAGCCAAAGTCAAAATAGTACCTCAGCCTATGCCATTGCATAATTCAGTAATAGAAAGGAACACAAGTTAGTCATTGTATATTGACTAAATTGCTAATGAGTAGGGCCCATTCAGTCAGGCTTCTCCTGAGGGGAGCTTATATTCTGACAGCAGCAGAAGGCTTACTGGGATGCAGACTTTAGGTGATGGCAGCAGTTGGGTCATGTGCACATCATTAATGGCTGTATTTCTTTTGCAGGGATGGTCTACATGGCTGGACTCGTTTTTGCTGTTGGTGGCTTTAATGGCTCCTTGAGGGTCCGCACTGTAGATTCCTACGACCCCGTGAAAGATCAGTGGACCAGCGTTGCTAACATGCGGGACCGGAGAAGCACTCTGGGGGCTGCTGTACTGAATGGACTGTTATATGCTGTGGGAGGCTTTGACGGGAGTACAGGCAATTTCCTTTCATCCTTTCTACATTGCTGTAAGAGTTAACGTAGCAGTCACATTTATGGAACAAGTCCTGGCAAATTAGGACACATTAGAGTATTTTAACATGTATTTTAAAGACAAGTTTAAATTTTCCATCCAGAATTCCTTTAAATGACATGAGAGTGCTGAGTATGTAACTTTTCTTCCCCATGCTTCAGTATCAGATATCTTCTGAACTTTAAAAAGCCAATAAATGTCAGTAGCTTGGGTAGGAACTGTCTGGAAGAGAAGCCATTCCTGTTTATCATGCAATTGGATTTTAGCCCAATTTAATGTGGCTGAATATGTAAGGAACCCAAGGAGGAGGTGAAGCCCTCTGTGCCGTGTTCCCTGCAGGTCTGTCCTCCGTGGAGGCGTACAACATCAAGTCTAACGAGTGGTTCCACGTGGCCCCGATGAACACAAGGAGGAGCAGTGTGGGCGTCGGTGTCGTTGGAGGTACGGCTGGCCTCCTGGTTGTTAGGAGTGGTTCTTCCCGGTCACCTGGACACCAGCTTTCTAAATGGGCAAGGAAGTGATCATTTAAAGAGAGAAAGTAGTGGTTATTGTAAAATATTCGTTATCCTTTTTTTGAAATCGGCTCGTCTATATACTAACCTATATAAGGCAGCCCACCCTCTGGCCTCTCCTTCCCCCTTCCCCGTAACCTACATAAAACTAACTCCTCTTAATACTGTGGTTTGGGGAACAAACCGGATGACACGAATATGAAATTTTACATTTGGAGAACGGCTGTTTAACATTTAAGGGATGGGTTGCCACAGTTCTTTATTTATATCCTACCTTGTCCCCCCCTTAAGAAAGGCTGTAAGTATGATTTTTTTTGTGTGATTTTTTTTTTAATTGCTTGTATAACTTTGTGTGTTCCCACTCCCCTCCCCAAGGTGGGTATAATCCTCTGCACTGACTTTTTTTAGCAGCTTTACTGAGATAGACTCCACATACCATATCATTGACTTGTTTAAAGTGTACAATCCAGTGTACATGTATGCAATTCATGTTAAATCATTTTTATTATCCCAAAAAGCAGCCCTACTCCCTTGACTGTCACCCCCTTCCTCCCAGCCCTCAACAAACACTACTCTACTTTCTATCTCTGTATAAATTTTCCACTGACGGACATTTCATATTAATGAAATCATACAGTATATGGTCCTTTGTGACTGGCTTCTTTGACTTGGCGTAATGTTTTCAAGGTTCATTCATGCTGTAGCATTTACCAGTACCTCATTTCTTTTTGTTGCCAAATAATATTTCATGGTATACTGGTGCTAATTCTTGATTTAACTTTTTTTTTCAATTTACTGAGGTAACTTTGATATTTAATTTGATTTTCCAGGATGTTGTGCCGTTACCAAATAGTGTTACCCAAAGGCATAATGAGTGTCCTTTCTGTTCTGTCAGTCAGATGAACGTGTTAAATTAGTATCACCGTATATGTCCCACAGATCTTCTTAATGTGACTGGATAACTCCACCTCTCACCATTAGATAAGATTTTAGTAGTTTGTAAAAACCAGTAACGCTTTAAAGGGAAACTCTGCTACCACAAAGGAAAAATATATTCTTTTCTGATTTGCAAAAAAACAGCTTTTTATGAACCTGACTCTCCTTGTGGTTCCGTGGCTAGGCCTGCTGTACGCTGTCGGGGGCTACGATGGCGCGTCGCGTCAGTGTCTCAGCACGGTGGAGTGCTACAGCGCCGCGGCCAACGAGTGGACCTACATCGCGGAGATGAGCACCCGGCGCAGCGGGGCCGGTGAGTGGGACCGCGGGCAGCGCCTGGAGCACGGAGATGATGGAAGACAATTAAACAGTGATTTGTCGGCATCTTTTTATGTTTTCGGAAAATATGTCCTGATTCTAGTGACACTGTTAAAATGTCTTTTGAATTATGCGTGTAGAGCAGTAGACTGCTGCATTTAAATTTCACTTCGTAAAATTTCTGAAGTGCCGTGTTAAAGACCTCTTTCCTGTTTCATTTCATTGTTTATATTGTTTGGCATTGCGTTTACTTTTTTGTTTCTAGTGCTTATTGGGGAACTTGCTTAATAATCAGCTCTTTTGAGAGCCATTTCTTACACATTTTTTGCTTTAATACTTGTTTGCTTTTATCATGAAAGCTGTTTTCAGAAGGGTTATGTTAAAGGACTTCCCTCTCTGTTTTCAGCTGCATTTTATTTTTATTCTATTTGACATGCTTCTTTTTTAGAACAGTAGTTCTTATTGAGATTCTTATTTGGAATTCTATTCATTTTCATTTCTTAGGTTTTACTTTTGAATATTGACTTACTATGAATAATCATTTCAGAAGTTTTATTTGAAAGTCATTTGAATAAACCCTAATATGTTATAAATTTCTTGTCCCCTTTACTATACTTTGGTTCTTTGTGTTTTACAGGTGTTGGTGTGTTAAACAACTTATTGTATGCTGTAGGGGGTCATGATGGCCCTCTAGTGCGAAAAAGTGTCGAAGTGTATGATCCTGCCACCAACTCATGGAGACAGGTTGCAGATATGAACATGTGCAGGAGAAATGCAGGTATTTGTCTAGTTTATGATTGTGAAATTTATGTTGAATTCTATTTAAAGTTTTACTAGTATCACTGTGTATTTCCATTGTTCTTTTACTGATCTGAGTTTCCCTAATAGACTTGCTCTTTTAGGCAGAAACTTTCGTAATAATCTTATATAGTGAATGCCTAGCTTAGTGTCTGCAGCATAGCACATTGATGAGATCCTTCAGTTAACTTATAACTTCTGTTAGAGGCTGCTTTTTGGTAATGATCATAGAAACTAAATTAGAGGAGGAACCCTCTTTATTTGATACTTGAATTCATCCATTCTCAGCACAAACCTTTTTGAGTCCCTACCAGGTAGCATGTTCTGGAGCCCAGTTCTCAAGGCATTTAGCCTAGTTGAGTAAATATTTATACCAGATTAAGAAGCTGGTTGTTAATCTGAATCTGGAGGGGAAGCCTGAAGAAGGTAACTCCAATTTAATACAGTTAAGGATTTCTAGAAAATGGAAAAGCTAAAACAACAACAGTAATTTTAAGAAAGCTGAGGTCTTCAAGATTAGGGAACTAACTGCTTAAAAAGAAGATATATGGAAGGGAAATAGAAATGGAAAATGGATTCAGGGTAGCTAGGTGCTGATTTTGGGAAATGCTAGTCTTCCTGGAAACACCGTTATCTTCATGCCAGTTCTCATAATCCAAAATAAATTCCTGATGATTCTCAAACTCACTGTGCACCATTGGATGGTGTTGCAGGATGCACCCTCCATTCCCCCAGAAACACTCTCCTTAATTTCTCTTTAATTTCAATGTGATCACTAAGGGAGACTAAGTATGTAGGACTGCAAGAACTCCCACTGCAGAACAGAATATATAGTTCATCCTACTAGACCTTCCATCTCACACAGTCAGCTGTGCTTGGTGAAGTACTAAAACCCCCTCAACTATGGATAGTCCAGAACCATGGAAAAACCCACACGTCTGGTCCCTAAGTCGAATAAGTGCTTGTCTCCAGCACGTGAATTTAGAAAAGCGTATGGGTATGTGCTTCCTGGATTAGGGAATTTAGTTGCAGTTTGAACTTTCATTATTACTTTCTTATAGATTATTCCAATTTTATTTTTTCTCTACCCTTGTTTTACTGTTTTCAAATCAAAATTAGCTCACTTCTTCCAGCCAGCAGAATAAGGAGATGATTTGTGTATGTAGAGCTATTGTCATCCCACTCTTGCTTTTCAGGTGCTTGAATTACCTTTAAATGATAGGAGTTTGCTTCCTGTCAAGAGGCTAGAATAGTAACACATTTGAGTTTGAGGAGAGAAGATCTGCTCTGTTTGCATAGAAGCCACTGTTGCTGGTGCACTTTAAATGCTATATAGAGATTGGGCTCATTGTTTTATACTAGAAATCTGCAAGCACCTGTTAATTGTGTTAGCAAAACTGTCTACAGAACTCCAGGGACCACTGTGCGGGCAGCATCCTTCTGGATGTTTTGTTTAATGCTAGTTCATAAAAAGCTCTGAATCTTGTTTAAAATTATTAAATATGCTTTTTAAAAAATAAATTGAAATAAAGAGCTGTTAAAAGGTGTTTACCTTTTCAGTCAGCAGTTTCCTTTGTAAAATTTACGTTAAGAGAACTGTTGCACAAGTATGCAAAAATGTGTGTAAGAGGGATCTTTGTTCATTGCAACATCATTGATGAGAGCAAAAAAACTGAAACTAACTTGAAACCCATCAGTAAAAGACAAATAAATTATGGTATTATCATGAATGGAATACTATCCAGGCATTAAAAATTATGTAGATCTGTATTTATTAACTTGGGGAAATCTCCAAGGTATGTATTGTTTAGTGGGAGTGAGTAAAAAGTAGCATGTGTAACATGTGTACTGTGAGCTACTCTGGGGTTAAAAAAAAGGAGTGTCTTGAGTATATATGCGTCCTGCAAGAGTAGAGATCAGAATTTCAATTATCAGGATTCTGAGTGATATAGGACTAGCGGTAGTCTTTTTTTTTTATACTTTTCTAGATGTTTTTAATTTTTGCCAACCCCCCCATGTTATTCTATTAATAATGAAATAAATAATACTGTTCTCCCCTTTTAAAGGAGCTAAAATAGATAATCAGTCAGTTTGATTAAAATTTAGAATCATTTTTACCTTCTACTATATATAGTAGAAGGTGAAATATATATATATATTTATTTCCTTAGCATTCCCTTAGATGCTGACTTTGGAAGAGTTTCTACTTCTTTGACTTTTAATTTTCTTTTTTTTTGTTTTAATAAAGTAGAAAGTAAAATAGTTTCTAACCTGTAAAGTAAGGTTACTGTGAAGGTTAAATGAAATAATGCGTATATAAAGCAACTATGGCGTAAGTGACATGGGTAGGACCTTACAGTAGGTTTTTATTAAGGAATTCTTTCTGGGCTCCCCATCTTCTCTTCTTGCCTCTTCCAAGGAAGTAAGTGTCTCCTGATCACCTCATCAGACACTTACAGAGATATTTGTATTCATCCAAATTCTTAAAATAATTATTCTCTCTCTGTAATTTTTTAAAGGAGTTTGTGCAGTAAATGGTCTGTTATATGTCGTTGGAGGGGATGATGGTTCCTGTAACTTGGCATCGGTAGAATATTATAACCCAACGACTGATAAATGGACAGTTGTGTCATCTTGTATGAGCACAGGGAGAAGTTACGCAGGTAATAATCTTCAGTTTTCTCACAGTCTTCTATTGTAACACAAAAAGATTACATCATTATAATTTTTACATGAAGAGCATTTTATGTCAGGAAAGAGTCTTTTCTCAAAGTATATTTTATTTCTCATTCTCAAATTAATTAGTATAGGATATGTGTATCCTGAAATAAAACACAAGTATTCTTCTGTCATTGTGCAGTCATTTGTGTTCAAACTCACAAATCTTCCCAGTGTAGAATCATCATAAAATGTAATATGGCTAAACTAACATCTGTATGCAGTGGTGTGGAATTCACTACGTGGCAAGCCTTTAATTACTCTGACATCCATAAGATACAACCCCTACAACGTCTGCCCCAGATGGGCTCCATGTGTTAGTATTACAGTGAGGCTGCAGAGTCCTTTTCTTCCTTAAGCACAGCACGGATTGAATTATAAAATACCATTTTGGTCCATTCTTTTAGTAAGAGAAATGATAATACTCCTAATAAATACAACACTGAGTCTTTAAAATTGTAAGTTGCTTATTAATTATTCTGATGATACATATTTATATTGCTTTAATATTAGAATGTTTCAGTGACATTCTAATATTGATCCAACAGTGGAGAAAAAAGAAGTTTATACTAATTAGCCATCACTGTTCTTTATGTATCATCCAAAACAGCACCTAGTGGAATATATACAGTAGGATCCCAGAATAGCATTCCTAAAAATTACGTGAATTTTTTTAAACAGCTTCATTGAGATATAATTGACATAGAATAAGTAGCATATATTTAAAGTGAACAGTTTTATTAGTTTTGACATATGTACATAACCATGAAACCACCACCACAATCAACATAATGAAAATATTCATCACTCTCAAAAGTTTCTTTGTACCCCTTTGAGTATTAGGTGGATTTTAGTATTTCCTGAGTGAAATTGTTTTCCCTTAATTGTAACTGTGAAGAACAAGAGACTAGTTCAAATAGTCCGATGTAGTTTTGGGCCGTGATTTTTAAACAAAGATTTCATTGTCGTTTAGATGAAAATGATAGTAGGGCAAAAGAAAGAGATTTTGAAACATCATGATCTGTTCAGCCCCTGTTACTTAAGTAATAGAATAAAAAATTCCGTATTTTCTCAGAGATACAGAATGCTTCCTGTGACTTCTGTCTTATTTCTTCATTTCTTTGTTCAGGAGTCACAGTTATTGATAAACCATTATGAGCCCGAAGGACATTTTTGGCATATTTACACATGAGAAGCAGGCTTCAACAAGTACTTCTGAAGTGACTGAGAGTCGAGCACTTCTCCACTTGTAGCTGCACTGTGAGTCTCCGCAGAAGGTAAGATCATCTGCCTTTATAGGCCTCAGATACTGAAGATTATTTTTGGTAGATGCACCGCGTAGGCTTTCTCTGCAATGAGCAGCAGCTGACTGAATTTTAATAAGAAACTTGGACTGCAGGATTGTTCTGCAGTCTTTGGACAACAGTTGCTTTCAAAAAGACTAGTTAATCCACCTTGAATGACTATGGATTATTTTTTGAAGGGGGATAAAGTAATTTGTGTTCCTGTAAAACTAAATTTCCTCTTTATTCCTTCTCTTGAAAATCTGTATACACAAGAACTGAAAATCTTTGAACAGGTATTAAAATCTTATGTACGTATACAAACTAATTGAGGGATAAAACTGTTTGCTTTTATAAAATGTTTGATTACATGAGTATAATAATTTGTGTGCATATAAATGTGTGTCTATATGCTTTCCTTTAAATATGTTTGAAAAGATGTTTGAAACTTGATTATACTATTTATAATTGGCACAGTACTTTGAATTATGCCAGTACTACATTGTAAAACAGAGTTGTATTTTTTGATATTTAACAATGCTTAACACTTTAAAATGCCACTTCTGAGGAATGAATACGGTGTGACACACTTGAATACATGTGTGATGCCAAACTTTTTTAAAATATAAATTATGCTTATTTATTATTTTCTTTGGTTTAATCTTGGTCATGTTTTGGTGTGTATTTTTAATTTTTTTCTTAAAGTAACACTTCGGCATGAACATTACTGCAGGTTTTTGATGAATACAATGAATGTATGGAATTCAACTGAATTTGCATGGTCTTAAGAATTTTTTCTGTGTGAATAAATTTAGCTGCTATTAACAGAAGAGAGAACTTTCTGTCAGTAGCTATGTGCGTTGATCAGATACAATTTTTCTGAGATGTTCAATTAATCTCACTTTAAAAATGACCAAAACATGTCTTTCTTGAATTAACTTTGAATAAAAGTTTGTATATTATTTGTTTCACGTTGTCCTTGATTTTTATCTATTTAGTTGCCTGCTCACTTTTTGTGTTCTTTTATAAAATTTGCATTTGCTAACTTCATAAATCAATATTTTGAATTTGTTGCTCAAGTAACCTACAAGGCAAGTCTGTTAAATCAGTAACTGAAGGCACTGAAAACTGTTTTCCAAGAAGCTACTTCAACTTCTTCAAGTTGAGCAAAGTCAAGGCAAAAGTCTCCCAAGGACTGGTGAAATTTAAAGTTATTGTGTTCTTCTATCCCTGATATGGGCAGGACACAAAATAAAACAACTAGCATGGGCCAAAAGGAAAGTCAAAGTGAAAATACCTACAGTAAAGCAACTGAGAAATAAATTACCGTTTTGATACCAAATAAAAAGAATTAAGGAAATAGGGGTGAGGTGGCCAGCTGAGGGGCTGGACGTGAGAGGGGTGAAGGGATGTGGTGGCTGCTCCTCAGGAATTTAACAGCTAGGCATGAGCTGTTGCCAGAATAGTCGATAATCAAGAGGAAAGAAGTACACCTGTAGCAAAAGTTCTGTTTAGCTAGTGTATTCACATTTAAACATAGAATATATTTAATGCCATATATATATATATATAAAATTCCATTATAAGTGGAAATATAAAGAATTTAATCAAAAAGAAAAAGCCTGTGTTCACCGTATGAAAGCATGAATTTCTGCATTAGCGTGGCTCCAAGAACACCCATTCTCAGCAAACATGTTGAAGATCTAATAAACTTGGAGCACTGCTAGCTGCTTCTGACAGTGGCACCAAGAAAAATGTATCATTACTTTTCCTAATCACTTTTAAACACTAATGTTCCATGAAACTCTCCATGAATCTGTCAATTAAAGATTTATCTAAAATTTTTTGAAGCCTTTCTTAAAATACAATCTCTTAGAGTAACCAAGTCTTAAATACTTAGCACATCAGATACCTCTTTGTCTTTTCTTTCTTTGAAGATTTGACCGCTATACCATAAAACAGCTTGCCAGGGTTTGTCAGTAGCTAGATTCATAACTGAGATTTCAGAGCTTTGAATATACCCTCCGAATATACACTTTCAGGCATATAAAAGTGTTCCTGACTTGTTCTATTATTGTACAAAAATAGAGAGGTCAGAAGTCTTAGAAATCCACACAGCATGCAGTGTGAACAAAGTTCAAGGCTAAATCTGTGTGTACTGTGAAGCAACTCTGCTGCCTGCCTCACTTGGCTCTGCACCTTCTTGATTGAAAGCAGAGATGGTGTTAAGGTGGATGGTGTGTCTACTTTCAGTTCCCCTCTTGTTCCTTACGGACTCTGGCAGATGATTCCTGTTTTTTTTTTTTTAATTATCACCCCTTATAAGACAGCATGAGGACCCTGGTATTTATAATCTCAGCTGCTGATGAGTTATGAGACTTTTATTAGCATAAGGGTAGAATAACATAACACAGAGATGTGCTAATAAGCCTGCCTTTTCTTTCAAGTGTGGACTTGAGCAAATTGCCTCCTACTGACTTGTCTGGCTGCCAGCGTCTCATTTTGGAGAGGAGGCTACGTGGGAAAATGGAATCACACTTTGAATCAAGTTTCTGGCTTTCAGGACTCCAAGGGGAAAAGCAGTTCAATCTATAGGAATCAGATGGCTCTTGAGTTTGCCTCCCCCTCTGTCAATTGCTAGCTGTGACTTTAAACACATTTTTTTCATCTTTGACCCTTACTTCGTCTTCTCTAAAATGGCAACAGTAGTGTCTCTGTCACTTGCAAGGTTATTGAGGAGTTTGAACAGAATGATGTATGTTAGTGTGCTTGAAATACAGAAGACCCTCTGTAAATTACCACTATTGTTGCAGTTCACTGAACCATTTCTTCATTGTAAGGAAATAAGTGAGTTGAGCTTATTTCTGTAGTTTTGCAGCCATATCTATTTCCTCTCAGCTCTAAATCTTTGAGATTTAAAATAACTTGACCCCTTCACATACATACACCTGCTCTGGTATAAAAAATGTATCTACTGTGGTAGGATTTTACGTCAGAATAATCAACGTAGTATTATTGAGCACTTCCTGTATTTCAGACACCGTGCAAAGGGCACATACACGATCATATTATTGTCACAACAAACATCATTATAATACCTGTTTTACAGAGGTACTAGATAAAACTTAGAGAAGTAAGTTATCTAAGAGCAAACTGCTGAGTGACAAAGCCTGGCAGGTCTGACCCCGCAATGCAAGCTCTTAACACTGCTTGACGGAGGGCAGCAGGTTTGGGCAGAGGGAAAAGTGGGCTGCGGCACAGTCACATCCAGGACCCCAGCCAGTATGGGCGGGTGTCTAGAGCCAGGCTGGCCAAGCAAAGGAGTGTCTTTCCTGTCATGATACTTTATAAAGAAAGTGGGTGTCAAACAAATGGGACAGACGAATGGGTAGAGGTCACTGGACCTGACGAGACACATCCTTCAAACAGGGGCTTCCTAAAGCAGATGGTACCTGAATCGATGGGTGGGGGAGGAGCTGCTGGCCCCTTATTGCAGGCAGGAGAGCCAGTCTTAGCATAGCCCTGAGAAACGACAGCATCCTGTATATATAAAGTGCCTTCAACTAGACCGAGTGGTACCCTCTTAAGCGAAAGCTTAAATTCGTATGTGACTCCCATCCGTGCACACTCCAGGGCGGGAGGCGGCCGAGCCCAGCTGCAGGTCTGCTGCCGCGTCCAGGCTCTCCTAACCCGGAGCCTCGGCTTCCCGTCCGCAAGTGGAGGCGGGCTGCATTTGAAGTTCCCCAAGTCCCATGTACAGGTAGAGGTTATCAAGGGGTACTAGGGCTGCGGACCGGAAAGAGGGTGGTCTAAACACGGGGCGCACCAGCAGGAAGGGTGATCTGTGAACACAGCGAGCGCGGCGACCGAAGAACCCACGCTCCACAGCCTCCCGGATCGCGCAGGAGCCTGGGGGCGGGGCCGAGGTTGCTAGGCGACACCTCGCGGTCTCACGTCCGTCCTCCTCTGCAGGCCGCGCGCTCCCGCCCATAGGCGCCTCGGCGCTGCTACTGGCCGGACGCCTAGCTCTCACGATCCTCACTCCATCCGCGCAGCCAATGGCCTCGCAGCCAGTGCTCCGGTCTCTTGAGTCACACGATGCCGTCAGCCGCACGGACCAATCACAGCGCCGGGAAGGCGGGGCAGGGCACTCACAAGCCAATAACGGCGGGAGGAACTGGCTACCCCTGGAGCGGCTAGAGCCTAGCCGAGCTCGCGAGGCGGCGGCGGCGGCGGCGGAGGCGGCAGTGGCGGCAGACCGTGCGGCGTCTAGGTGAGGGGCCCGGATAGAGGGGGCGCGGCTAGCACCCGCGGGTGGAGGTCTGGATGGAAGTCAGGATAGAGCGTCTGGCCGCGGGCGCGGGTGCGGGTGGAAATGGGTGAAACCCCTCAGTGACGGAACGGGGCACGGCCCTCAGCCGTCCGGGAACAGTGGTCACAACACAGGGTGGCAGAGTGACCAGAGTTCTACAAAAAGAAAAAGAAGATTTGTTTGTATGCGCGGCGGGGCGTGCGGTGGGGAAGGGCATCCGAGGAAAGTACTGAAGGATGAATAGGAGTTGAGCAGAGAACCGTACTGGCAAGGGACAATGTTTCGTGGGCAAAGACGGCCGAAGCACAGGATGGTCAGAGCCCATCGTGTAGGAATACGGAGGGTGGGAGAGAGAAGGTGAGCGAGGAGGACAGCAGAGGCCTAGGCCCTTATCCGTGGGAAGGCGCTACCTGAAACCGTGAGGTCTGGAGAACGGGCGAGCCCTGTCTGCTGTTGAGAGGGTTGCTGGCTTCGTGTCCTAGAGGGAGGTTTAACAAGAGCACGGTTGGAGGTGCGATCCGGGCTCGGCAAAGGGCGGACACTGCTGGCGCGCTCAGAAAGCTAAACTATAAGTTTCTTGGGGAATCCACAAACGACTACATTTCTTTCGTCCGAGCATGTAGCAGGACTCCAGTGAGTCTGGTTGTGTAAGGCTGAGAAAAGGAAAAGATATTCAGTCTTTATTTCCCCTCCCCTCTCCTCTTTAATTCCGATTGTTTGCTCTTGTTCAGCTGGCAGAAGGGTATCCATTTCCCTCCCTTGGGTTCCCTCCCTTGGGTTCCCTCCCTTGGGTCTGAATGTTAATTAAATCAGTTATTTCTAAATCGGGAAAGTGTTTGAAGACTTAACACAGGCAGCGGAGACAGAGATCAAGAACTTCCGAGATGACTAAACAGGTGGTGTGGCCAGTTCAGTTTTTTGAGCAGGGTTGCAGGGAGCAGTGGCAGAACTTTTGGACGTGTTGAACTTGACGTGCCTGTGAACCGTCGAAGCAGAAATTACTTTTGGATAACCAGTACCTGGAGTTTAGGAGAGAGGCCTAGAGAGATTGTAGATATCGCCGTAGTCTTAAAACTGGGAACAGATAAGGTAACTCCAGGTAATCTGGAATAGTTAGAAAGGGATTAAAAAAGCATGCCTGGGACAAGCTCTCCAGCCTCAATTCTCGAGCCTTCCTTTCTCAGAAGCTGTACCACAGACATAGTAAATCAGAAAGTTCTGTATCCTTTCTCATCTCCTGTTTGAGTCTTTGGATCTGATGTCTCTACTCAAAACATGCCCTGTTCCCCTGTCCAACCCTACTTTACTCTTTTAATCTGGTCACCTCCCCTCTATGCTCCAGGTTTGATTTTAGGTGCATCTCTCTCTAGAACTCTTCCCTAGAACTCTCTGTTCTAGCACTTGATATTTCCACCTCTTTATTGTTCTTGTCACAAATTTTATGACAGTCTGGTTACTTCTTTGTGTTCCTCACTAGGTTTTATGTTTTGAAGTCAGGGTGAGGTCAGCAGCTAGCACAGTGGCTGCTCATAGTAGCACACATTGAATCAGAGTCAATACGTATGAATCCTAAGAATCAGGAAAGGAGGGTATTTCAAGGAGAGAAGTATCAAATCTCACAGATTGGCTGAAAAAAAACTCCAAAAATGTTTGTTGGATCTGGCAGCTAGGAGACCCTTAGATTAAGAGTAAATTCAGTGCATTGATTAGAATAGGAAACAGGTTGTGATGGCTGGAGAATAGATGGGCAGTGTGAAAATGAAGACAGCCTATGTGGAATACTCTTACTGTAATATTAATTTGTGCTTTGTTATTTAGGATCACAGGATAGCACGATGGATGAGCATACAGGCTCCTTCACTTAGCGTTTCTGTCTCGAGAAAGTTACTTAATCTTTCTACACCTCAGTTTTTCATTTGTAAAATGGGGATAATAAAATTGCCCACCTCGAAAAGGGTGGTAAGGATTAAAGTCTTTAATATGCACAGAGCATGTAACACCCTAGAACACAGTGGCATGTAGATAATGCTTCATAATTGTTCGCTTCTTGAAGCTACTGTGTGTCAGGTCCTGAGGTAAGTGCTTCACATGCATTAGTTCTTGGACCCATTAGAAGAACCATACTATTATGTTTATTATTCCTTATTTTTCAGCTTTATTGAGGTATAGTTGACAAATAAAATTGTAAGATATTTGAAGTGTGCATTGTGGTGATGGGATACACACATGCATGGTGAAAAGATTCCATCCTCTAGTTATTATTGTTACTCTTTACATTTTAAAGATAATAAGACTGAGGCTCAGAGAAGTTACTTAACTTGCTCAAGGTCACATAGCTAATCAGTGGTGTTGGTTCAGCATTGTCAGATTTGGGAATGACCTCATGAAAAATGAGGATTGGAACAATTTTTATCTTGTAATTTAGGAGATTGAAGGAGTTTTGGTGTGAGTGGGGAGCCAGACTGCAAATACAGTTGACCCTTGAACAACTCAGGGATGCCAACCCTCTGGGAAGTTGAGAATCCATACGTAACTTTTGACTCCTCCAAAACTGAACTACGAATAGTCTTATTGATCGAAGCCTTACCAATAATATATACAGTTGAGAAAACAAAATGTTAAAAAATAAGGAAGAGAAAATACATTTACTCTTTGCTGTACTGTATTTATTAATACTGTTAAGTTTACATCGTCTGTTTACAAGATGAATGGTCTGTCAGTACCTACATGAACATTGTCTTTATAAGATACAAAACACTATAGGTGTTACACAGATTACTAACACCACACATCAAAACTGAAAAGATAATGTGGTAATAATTCAGATTTATTTGCAGGTATAAGGATTCATGCTTTGATAACAAAGAAGCCGCAGTGTGATTGCTTTGTGGTCTCCTGGTGTAATCGATACGATTGCTTCACGGTAGCCCAGCCTATAACTAATGAATGACCATTATAAAATTTTACAGCATAATTTTAGTTATATTCATAATACAGTATTGGAGACATTACCTTTTAAAAAACCATTTACCTGAGATGGTAGGCTGGTACAGTCTCTCCAGGTAGAAGAGAGAGAGGCATTCTGTATGGTAATGTAATTCTTTGAAAGCAAAGTTATAAAACAGTGTGGAAATATAGCACATTAATTTTATATGAAATATCACTTGCTTCGTGCCTAGGTGGGAATAAACTAGTATCTACATGTATTTGATACATTTTTTGTGACATACCTTTTTCTTTTCTTTTTTTGGTTATTTCTAGGCTCTCTGGTTCATCTGTTTTTTCACTGTTGCAAATCTTCAAAAAATTTTCCAATATATTTATTGAAAAAAAATCCGAGTGTAAGTGGACCTGCACATTTCAAACCTGTGCCATCAAAGGTCAGCTGTAGTTGAGTGAGTTGTGTAGGTGAGAATTAAGCAGTCGGAGGCTTGAGACCAGAGTTGGTTGGTTTAGAGGAAAAGAAGTGGGACAGTGGCTTAGGGGAGAGGTGGGAGATGTCAGGAAAACTTCTCAAGAGAGGAAGACTTGAGGATGTTTTTCAACTTGAGGAGGTGAGCTTGGTGAAGAGGGACAGACGAAAGGGTGAGTGAGGGACAAGTTCTTGATGAGGCAGGATGAGGGCACAGGAGCAGTTGGACTTAGAGGAGACGGTGAGTGAGCCCAGGCTGTGACTCGATAGTCCCTGGTGTAAGTCATTTGAGAATGAGTGGGACTCGAGTAACGATGCAGAGTGAGTTCAGAGTCCTGAGGAACCTGGCTGAGCTTCCAGCATCTAAGATAAGAGGTCGATTTGGGGGGCGGGAGAGGGGAGGGGGGTGTTTTAAGCATTGTTAAGCGTGCTTCTGAGGCTTAATATATTTGGTCTTAGAGGGATCCATCATAGTTCATAAATTAGGAACAGCAGTGAATTTTTTTTTTAATGTCAGACAAAATTGACTTTTTATTTATTTAGTTTTTTTTTTTGGTTTTGTTTTTTAATGGCAGTATTGTGGGTTGAACCCAGGACCTGGTGCATGCTAAGCATGTACTGTACCACCAAGCTATACCCACCCTACCAAAAATCAACTTTAAAACAAAGTTTGTAATAAGAGACAAAAGGGTGGTATATAATGACAAAGGCTTCAATTCAACAAGAGGATATAACATTTGTAAACATTTATGCAACTGTTTTCTTATCATGATAAGTAAGGTTTAGTGCTCTTACACCAATATCCTCTCTCCTTCCCTTCTTCCATCTTTCCGGTAAGGTTAGTTTACAGTTTTTTCTTAAAACAGCATTCAGAGACTATGTTATTATGCCTATGTAAAAATTATTCACAGTTAAAACATTAAAATGCATGTTATTTTTTCTTTCATTTTTTTTGCTTTTGTTTTTCTCCAAAGTTAATAATTGCCTTATTATTTTCATTTGCTTAACTTTCTTTACACCCATTGCATATTCTTCCCATGGTACACTTTACTATAAGGTCAATCATAGGAGATAATCTGTCCTTTCCAATTTTTCCCTGGAGTTGTCCCTCTGGGAGATCTTCATTTTTCTCCAGTCTGAATTTGCTCTTCTCTAGGCCTGCCATCCAGCTGTCATCCTGGCACTTTCTTTCGCTGTCTTCCTTAAAATTTCCTTTGCTTTTCTCTTGAGTTGGAGGGGGTGGGGTGGTCCATATGTCCTGGATCTCAAGGCGTTCTCTTCTTTGGTTTACTCTCTTGCTTTCCTAAAAGCACACGATCAGGGGAACTACATGGTATAGCAGCAAAGGGCACTGCTCTAGTCCAGACTGGCTGCGGTCTCCTGCCATTATTCTCCAGGAAATTATTTTGGCTTTTGGTTGGATCTCTTGTTTTCTGTGTCCCACTTTCTTGGTTTTAGTGGTGAACAACTTCTAGTAGCTTCCTAAGAAAGACTTTGGAGTGGTAACTTCTGGATACTGTGTGGCTGAAAAATACCACTCACCCACCTGGTTCAGTAATTTGTCTGGATATCGAATTCTGGGGTGGAAATCCGGTTCCTTTAGAATGTTGAGGGCCTTGCTTCATTGTCTAGCAGTGAATATTTTTTAGGAAAGAGATATTCTTCATAAGTTTCTCCTTTTTAATTTGCTGACCTATTTAAGCTATTTATCATATAAGTAAAACATGCTCATAGAAAAAAATGTAAGAAGGTATAGAATTGAAAGGAAAATTTTTCTCCTTTCCACAACTCCCCCACCGTGTATGCACATGCATTTTTCTGTACATTTTCTATATGTGTGTGTAGTATGCACATATGCATAAAAGTGCATAGACAAAACATACAGCCTTTTCACAAAAACGTAAGTGGGGCTCTTGCTGTACATTCTGCAACTTGCTGTTTCACTTTATACCATATCTTAGACATCTTTCTACATAAAACATGTAGGTCTTCCTCCTTTCAAGCGGCTGTGTGTCTTTGGAAGGACCTGACAATTTAATTTGTTTCTTGTTGGTGGGCTTAACGTGTTTTTCTATTTTCTCTTTGTTTTTGCTATTGTAAGCAATGCTTCCTTCAGTCTTAGTGAGTGAGAAAATTGTTGGGTCAAAAAGTGTATTCATTTTGAATTGTAATAAATACTGAATTTTTCCTCAAAGATAGGCTGATCCTCCCGTCAACAGCGTACAGTGGCGCCTGTTTCCCCATATTGTGACTGGGTGCTGGGCACTAGGAAACGTAAAGATTCTATCTTAGTATGCATTTCCTACGTGAGCGAAATTGAACTGCTCATTTGCTTAGTGAGCATTTGCGTTTATTTTTTCTGTGAAGCTTCGTGAATGGTCTTTTGTCGTTTTTCTGCCAGATTCTTAGGCTTTTTCTAAAGCACACGTTTAAAGTAGCCCTTTGTCATAATCCTTGGAAATATTTGTTCCAGTTTGTCATTTGATCTTTGACTTTATTTATAATTGTCTTTTTATTCTCCAGTTATAAGTATTTAATTTGTATGTAGTCACATTTGGCAGGCTTTTTCTTTATAGATTCTTTTGGTTTTAAGTGACACTTCTAAACCCAACTGTGAAATTACAAATTTTTCCTTGGAGACCATGCTGAAAAGTCTCTTTAAAGATGGGTTGAAATTCCTTACCCACTATTGTTCTTTAGATCCTGCTCTTGAAAGTTAACATGTGGCTTTTAAATCGTATCTACAAGTGGAGGTGGTGAGGACATACTGTAGACTTGTGTTTTTAATCATATGTTTAGGACCTGAGAGATTGGTGCTCCTTTAGTAATTCTTATTTTAAAAATTAATCAGAAGGATTTTAAAACCTGTTTTCTTGGAATTCCATTATCTAGCTTGCTTATTACTTATTTATTTATATTTACAGAGTTATAAGGCTGTCTGCAGAGCTTTGAAAAATGGCGACGAATGAAAGTGTCAACATCTTTAGTTCAGCGTCCTTGGCTGTGGAGTATGTAGACTCACTTTTACCTGAGAATCCTCTGCAGGAACCATTTAAAAATGCTTGGAACTACATGTTGAATAATTACACAAAGTTCCAGATTGCAACGTGGGGATCCCTCATAGTTCATGAGTTCCTTTATTTCTTCTTCTGTTTACCTGGATTTTTGTTTCAATTTATACCTTACATGAAAAAGTACAAAATTCAAAAGGTGAGTATGATGGACTTGCAATGGGTATTATTAGTGTTGAATATTTTTAAAGTAAATATAACTTCATAGCTCAAAATAGACTCTAGATCAGGGTTGTCCAGTAGAAATATAATGAAGCCACATATGTAATTTTCTAGTAGAATACATTAAAAAGTAAAAAAGAAATGTAGAAAATAATGTTAACAGTATATTTTATTTAACCCAGTAAATGTCTACTGTTACTGTCTTAACAAGTAATCAAAATTTAAGAGTATTTAACAGGATATGTTCTGTTCTTATTCTTATAATAAGTCTTTGGGATCCAGTGTATATTTTACACTAATTTCAGCCCATCTCAATTTAGACTAGGTGCATTTAAAGTGTTTAATAGCCACATGTTTCTAGTTGCTACTGTATTAGCATAGCCCTAGATCATTACTGATAAAGTTGCCAAGAATAATTTGTTAAATTGTGCCTTAACTCTATTTGATGTTTGTCTAATTTGGGTTTATAAATTTTATTTATTTATTTATTTTTTTGCTGAGATATCTTTGATTTACAATATATTGGTGTCAGGTGTACAACATTGTGATTCAAAATATTTATAGATTATACTCCGTTTAAAATTATAAAATACTGGCTCTGTACTCTATGCTGTACAATAGATCCTTATTGTTGATCTGCTTTACACATAGTAGTTTGTACCTCTTAATCCCCTGCCTCTGTCTCTCCCCTACCCTCTCCCTCTCCCCACTGGTAACCACTAGTTTGTTTTCTATATCTGTGAGTCTGTGTTTTGTTATTCATTTATTTGTTTTGGGGTTTTTTGCCCACATATAAGTGATAACATACAGTATTTGTTTTTCTCTGACCTACTTCACCAAGCATAATACCCTCCAATACCACCCATGTTGTTACAAATGGCAAAATTTCACTCTTTTTAATGACCGAGTACTATTACATTATATATATGTGTATATATATATATATATATATGTGTGTGTGTGTATATACATATCTTCTTTATCCATTCATCTGTTGATGGACACTTAATTTAGGTCACTTCCATATCTTGGCTATAATAATGCTGCTGTGAACATTGGAGGGGCAGGTGCATGTATCTTTTTAAATTAGTGTTTTCTTTTTGGATATAAACCCAGAAGTAGAATTACTGGATCATATGGTTTTAGTTTTTGAGGAACCTCCATACTGTTTTCTACAGCAGCTGCACCAGTTTACATTCCCACCAGCTGCATACGAGGGTTACCTTTTATCCACATCCTCACCAACATTTGTTGTTTGTGGTCCTTTTGATGATAGCCATTCTGACAGGTGTGAGATGATATCTCATAGTGATTTTGATGTGCATTTCCCTGATGATTAGCAATGCTGAGCATCTTTTCATGTGCCTGTTGGCCATCTGTATATCTTTAGAAAAATGTCTATTCAGGTCTTCTGCCCAGTTTTTAATTTGTTGGTTTTTTTTTTGATATTGAGTTGAATGAGCTGTTTATATATTTTGGATATTAATCCCTTATCATTCACAAATATTTTCTCCCATTCAGTAGGTTGTCTTTTTGCTTTGTCAATGGTTTCCTTTGTTGTGCAAAAGCTTTTAAGTTTAAATAGGTCCTGTTTGTTTATTTTTGCTTTTCTTTCCTTTGCGTTTGGAGACAGATCCAAAAAAATATTGCTACAGTTTATATCAGAGTGTTCTGCCTATGTTTTCTTCTAGGAGTTTTATGGTGTTTCCATAAAAATTTTAAAATTATTCATTCTAGTTCTGTGGAAAATGCTGTTGGTGTTTTGATAAGGATTGCATCGAATCTGTAGGTTGCCTTGGGCAGTATGGCCATTTCAACAATGTTAGTTCTTCTGATCCTTCAATATGCTATATCCTTCCGTCTGTGTCATCTTCAGTTTTTTCATCAGAGTCTTACAGTTTTCCGAGTACAGGTCCTTAGGTAGGTTTATTCCTAGGTATTTCATTCTTTTGGCTGCAGTGGTAAATGGGATTGTTTCCTAAATTTCTCTTTCTGATAGTTTGTTGTTAGTGTATAGAAATCCAACAGAGTTCTGTATATTATTAATTCTGTATCCAGCAACTTTACTAAATTCATTGATGAGCTCTAGTAGTTTTCTAGTAGCATCTTTAGGATTTTCTATGTATAGTTTCATGTCATCTGCAAACAGTGACAGTTTTCTTCTTCCTTTCCAATTTGGATTCCTTTTATTTCTTTTTCTTGTCTAATTGCGGTGGCTAGGACTTCCAATACTATGTTAAACAAAGGTGGCAAGAGTAGCATCCTTGTCTTGTTTCTGATCTTAGACAAAATGCTTTTAGCTTTTCACCATCGAGTATAATGTTAGCTGTGGGGTTTGTCAATATGGCCTTTATTATGTTGAGATATGTTCCCTCTATACCCACTTTATGGAGAGGTTTTATCACAAATGAATGTTATAAATTTTAATTTTTAAGTTAACTGGAAGGGAAGGTTATGGGGATTTTTGAGTATTATTTTGCAGTTCACTCCAACCCTTGATGTCTCAGGCCCTAAGTGTATGTTAATTTGCTAAGACCTTGATCACGACTATTAGGGTTTTGTTTTAACATATTGTGGTAGTTCTGCGCATTCTTGTCATTCTAAAAAAAAGTGATGATGCTCCTAGCTTCTAGGTATTTGCCTCAGTGCACTAAATGTTTCTTGAGAGCTTGCTGTGCATGACAAGGTGTTGAGATATATGCAGCGCCTCTTCTCAGTTTTGAACAGGGAAAGTAATGAACTCTAGCAATGTGTAGACCAATGAGGTTGACACTGTTCCCAGTAAAGAATGTGGACCAGCTTATTAAAGAAAGGAGCCATTTATCAGCACTTGGTAAATTCATGATTGCTTCTAATGCTGTTTACCTTTTTCTAAAAAATCATGGCAAACTGAAACTGGAGGGCACACAGTCTTGGTAGAAAGTAGGCATCTTGGGAGTGTTCATCTAAGGAGACAGGTACATGTCTGGTGCAGTGCCTGCACGCATCCTTTCTGGTCCGTCTATTTGCTTCGTAGCCTCCCAGTGAGTCTCACTTTATGCAGGTACTAACACTGATGCTCTTGGGGGAGTGCAGGGGGCCAGCTCCCTGTGGACTCCAATGCAAAGGAGGGAAGAACAAGCGGTAAAGGGAGAAGGAATAAAATGGGATGTGGCCCAAAGGAGGGTAACCTGTTACCCTAAATAAAGAACACAAAATTTCCAATTTTTTTTTTAAATGAAATAAGAACTGGTTTGAAAGGCAGAATTTCAGGTTGGATGTCTAAATTCTCATGTGTGTTTGAAATTCCAGCTGCCATGAGTCACCCAATAGTTTATGTATAGGGCCGATTGGTTGTATGGCTGGCCAGGCCTTTCTGCTCTGCCCTCTATGGCTGACTCACTGGTCAGAGGTGGTAACTTTTTCAGAGAGAAAGATCTTTTTCTGTCAAGGGTTTATGAAGACTTCAGAATAAAACATGGCAAAAGAAAGAGAGAGAGAAAGAAAGAAAAAGACAAGCAATAATCTGGTAGATCAAATTGTTATTTATAAACGGAGATTGAAAGGCTTCAAGTCTGTATTTAAAATGTTCTCCTTGAGTTTCACAACCATTAAGTTCCCTGCTTTGGGCTTTTTTGATACTAAAATTAATTGTGAAGGTAAATCAGGACCAGTTTTCACACTATAAGGGGGGTTAAAAACAAGCCAAAGAATCAGTACAAGCTAATTACAGGTTTACACATTTTGAAGGCAGATACCCTAAAACATTGAAGGTACAGGAAGAAGTTGGTGGTGGAGCTAACACTGAAGACTTTCTGCTTTGAAACAGAAAAGATAGTTAAGTGAGGGCGCTATACACACGGGAATGAAAAAGTGATGAAGTAGACCTTGCAGGATTTTTTTTTTAAGTCATACATCTTAATAATTTTCTGGGAATTATCCTCAAGGTTATTTACACCAAAACATTCTTTCTGAAGTCTATGGCCCTGGTAAACAGAATACATGTGATTTTTTTTTTTTAGTTGATTCATTTCTGTGTTAATTTCTGCAGCTAGGGTACCACGAATCTGTTAATCATAGTTTCTACGGGAAAAACCATGCCATTGCCAGCCCAAGCCAGCATCTTCCATTTATTCCCTCTTCCACTTATCTCCTTCCATTTTGTCCCCATCAAAGATGGGAAGTTTGGAGGAGCAGCGTCAGAGTAGAAATAGACAATTATAAATTATCTTGGCCTAATTCCTTTATTTTATTGTTGAGTAAACTGAGTTGTGAATGCCACAGAAGCCCTGAGGTCAGAGCCAGCTCTCCAGATTGATTACCAGTTGAATGCTGTTCCTTTTGTTGTTTTGTTCGTCAGGGAAGGTAACTCTCCTAAAGAATTTCAGGAGCACTGGAGACCTAGTTTGGTTTGTCCAAGTTCTGCTAATAACTGCCTGTGTGATCCTGGGCAGAGTGGTTGACCTCTTTGGGCTTCTGCTGATGGGCAGTGGTTTCCATCCATGGGCTATTGTGGTTCGGTTAAAACTTTCATTGGCGGGTTTCTGAATTTTTAAGCAGGGACATTTAAAACAAAGCAGTAACTACTATTTATTATGACCATCTTTTTGTAAAACCAAAAGCTCCTCTTATCTAAGGGCAGCCCTTTAAATTGAATAAATTTAGATTTTTCTGTATGGCTTGCTGAGCAGTTCCATAACCTGATGAGGTTTTATGAACATTTCACCTTGATCTCACTTTCTCATTTTGACTTTAATCCGTGAACTTCTCCACCTATGAGTAGTACCTGTCCATTCTTTGGGAGCCGCTGGACACGTTTGTTTCTAAAGTTCTTTCAGCTCAGAGTTTATAATTCTGTCACTGTTACATGAACAAAAATGCACTTATTTCTGGGAATGAATACCACTGAATGGCCGGAAGGACCGAGTTGCCTGTGCAGTGAGGCTCCCAATGCTGCGTTTACAACCACCTCAGCAGTGGGGAGAGCCCAGCTGTGATCTTAGCTTAACACTTTTCTTCCTCTTGGAATTTTTGGTAAAAGAAGTAAACGGTCTGTGGGCAGCAAATAGGAGCGTTGTTCATTCTGTGGGGCTGTTTTGGTTTATTGAGATCACTGGGATTATTACGCCTGGGTGTGTCTGTTCACGGTTCCTTCACCTATTTAAAGTGGTGATAACAGTTGTCAAGAACTCAGCGGGGGCAGATGTTGTGGTTCCTGGGCCCTAGTTACTGTAACATAGCAATTATAGTACAGAACTCACATAGCATAGGATTCATTAAATAGCATAGAATTCAGGACTCATTTAAACACTAGAGAAAAAAACAGGAATTTACTTCTACTTTCCAGGTGAAACTACTGACAGCAGAGGCTAGTACTAAATACTGTGATTCTTCTCCACAGGATAAACCAGAAACATGGGAAAACCAATGGAAATGTTTTAAAGTACTTCTCTTTAATCACTTTTGTATCCAGCTTCCTTTGATTTGCGGAACTTACTATTTTACGGAGTATTTCAATATCCCTTATGATTGGGAAAGAATGCCAAGATGGTACGTAGATAAAGATTTGACCTTTATACTCAGTCCTGGTGTATCATCCAATTAAAATACTCTTAATGGTTATCTTCTTTCTTCGTTTGGTTAATGTTTGTTTGTTCTAAACTTTGCAAGTAAAATGTAGAAAAGTAAACCATAGTAGAAACTTAAAATGTCCCCATTTTTATGTTTCTACGTTTTAATGTAATATTTTATTGGAAGGTGAGTTTCTCCCATCCGCAGTTTCCATAACATCCTTTATAGGCGTGTATACAGATACATGTGCTTATACCAAGAAAAAATAAATTGCATTTTAAGTCTAAATGAATGAAAAAAAATGAAAGAATAGTGAGATTTGTAAAAGTTGTGACCATATAGACACAAAGATGTTATCTGAGCATAAATATTTGTGTTAAATAATATTTGTATTTAACTGTCTGTTCCCAACATAACCTGAATTTAGATGCACAGTGTATAGATATATACTTTTCCTATTAATGTATATTCCTGTAAGTTTTGAATTTTGTTTAACTCCAATTTTATACCTGTGAATTTTTTTTTTAATGAATTAGAATGGGTATGGTGGTCAGGCTGTAACCCTTCTTCAAGTGGTATCAGATAGCCAACTTGTATCTAGCAGTTTTAAGGATTTGTTGATTAACATATCCAGTTAGATCAAGCTGGTATTTGGTTTTATGCAGTGTCTCAAGTGGTGTTCCCAGGTTAAAATCTAGATCGTTTAAGAAAAAGTTATTTTATACTCATTACAGTATTTTCATCCTAAAGGTATATGCTCTTGGCAAGATGCTTTGGCTGTGCAGTGATTGAAGACACCTGGCACTATTTCCTGCACAGGCTCTTACACCACAAAAGAATATATAAATATATTCATAAAATTCATCATGAGTTTCAGGTATGTTAGAATTCTATTTAATGCATTTTTTTCTATTAGAGGCAAAAATCTCATTTTTTTAAAAAATCTGGACTTTAAAAAAAAAATTGTCAGTGGTGTTTTATTTCTTTTTCCTTTGGCATCATTGTTAAGAATATAACACACACACACACACACACACACACACACACACACACAGAGCCAGTTCTGCAGACTGTCTTTAGTATCTTAATTTCATGGTAAATTGAGACTCAAAGGAAAAATGTTACATGAAAGTGTTCATCTTTGTCTTTGGGGCCAGAGCACTACCCTGACACAATTGGGTACCTGACACTTTGGTAGAGGCTCTAGTGATGTTAGGATCACTTAATGGGATCCCAAAACAACAAACCTTGAATCGTTAAACTTCTAAAACAATTTCTAACTTAGTTTTAATGCATTTCCACCTCACTGCAAAATCCCCCCCAACTAAACAGTGATTTTTATCGGCACTACTTTGTTGTTAGCTTTTGTCGGATTGGTTATCTCAGTCTTCCTTGATCCACATTGATCCTGATTACATGATATGCTCAGCGAAACATCCCTTTCTTGGCAGAACAATTTCAAACGCATTAACCAAAATTAGAGTCAGTTGTTTAATGCCTTTACCTTAAGCCATCAAAGACAGTTTTTAAAATAGATTGTATTAAGGACATCCCTAGACCTTTTGATTTTGATAAGAACAAAAGGATATTTTTATTGAGAATTATTGTTAACGTTTATGTATATGTGGCTAGATATGCAGTTGGCCCTCAGTATCTGTGAGTTCTGAACCCATGGATTCAACTGAGGATCAAAAATATTTGGGAAGAGGGGAGGGAATAGCCCAGTGGTAGAGTGCACGTCTAGCATACACAATGTCCTGGGTTCAATCCCAGTGCTTCCACTAAAATAAATAAATAAACCTAATTACCCCCAACCAACAAAAATAAACAAACAGTGACTTAAACAAGTCAGAAGATTAAAAATACATATATTCAGGGAAAAAAATTCCAGAAAATTCCAAAAGGCAAAACTTGAATTTGTCTGAGTGGGCAACTATTTACATAACATTTAAATTGTATTCATAGCTATTTGCATAGCACTTACATTGTTCTAGGTAATATAAGTAATCTAGAGATGACTTAAACTATGTGGGAGGTTATGCACAGGTTACATGCAAATGTTGCACCATTTTATATAAGGGACTTGAGCATCTGTGGAGTTTGGCATCTGAGGGGAATTTCTGGAACCAATACCCTTTGGATACCGAGGGATGACTGTGCTATTGTAACATGCAGAAAGGATATAGTTTTATAAAACTATGTGCATAAATAAATTAGAATATATATGTATATTAGCATTGTACACACAGATTTATTTTAAGGAACTGGCTTTAATTATGGGGGCTGGCGAATCTGAAATTGGTCGGGCAGCTCACAGACTGGAAATGCAGGTGAGACTTGATGCTGCAGCCGTGGGTCTGAAGCCCACAGGGCAGCAGACTGGAAACCAGGTAGGGTTTCTGTATTGCGGTCTGGAGAGTTCCTTCTTCCTTGGTAAGCCACAGTCTTTGCTCAGTTTTAAAGCCTTTGAGTAGGTGAAGCCCACCTGCCTTATGGAGGGTCCGGTCTACTGATTCAATGTCAATAACATCTGAAAAAGACCTTCACAGCAGCACCTCAGTTGGTGTTTGACCAGGCAGCTGGGCACCGTGGCTTCAATAAGTGGACATGTAAAATTCTCCATCACACTGTGTTAAGCAGTTCTTCTTTATTTCAGTCTCCCTTTGGAATGGAAGCTGAATATGCACATCCTCTGGAAACCCTAATTCTTGGAACTGGATTTTTCATCGGAATCATGCTTTTATGTGATCATGTTATTCTTCTCTGGGCCTGGGTGACTGTGCGTTTGATAGAAACTATTGATGTCCATAGGTGAGCTATGGTTTCTATTCAGGTAGAAGGCAGCATAAAATATCTTTTTTTCCATGGTCATAGATTATCTTTATTTCTTTTTTTTAAATTGAGATGTAATTGACATAAATAAAGATATAATTATCTTTCTTTTTTTTAAATTGAGATGTAATTGACATGTTAGTTTTAGGTGTACAAAATAATGATTTGATATATTGTAAAATGACCACCACAGTAAGTTTCATTAACATCTACCACTACACATAGTTGCAAGGTTTTTTTCTTATGACAAGAGCTTTTTAAAAATTATTTTATTTTTTATTATTTTTTTGTTGGTGGGGGGAGGTAGTTAAGTTTATTTATTTTTGGAGGAGGTACTGGGGATTGAACCCAGGACTTTGTGTATGCTAAGCATGCACTCTACCACTTGAGCTATACCCTCCCCACCAACAAGAACTTTTAAGATTACTCTCTTAGCAGCTTTCAAATTCCACAGTACAGTACCATTAACTATAGTCTCCGTGCTGTCCATCACTTCCCCAGGACATACTCATCGTACAACTGGAAGTTCATACCTTTTAATCCCTTTACTCATTTCACCCACCTTAATCATCGTCGTAGGTTATCTTTTTTCTAAGTAGATTAATAGAAGAAGTTAATCTTGTTAATGTTATTATTTTTAAGAAAGCAAGAGAACATAATCATCGGATAAGAGCTCAAATAATAGATTATTTTTTACATTTCTATCTGTGTATGCTGTTGTCATTTTTATGGTGAGAGTATATTCATGTATCATTTGAGAAAATGAAATAGAATTTTGCTAGGGGCTGCAAAACTGCCCTCCCAAAGGGCCCGTCTTCACAATCCCACCCCCACTAGGACCTGTCAGAGAGCTCTCCCTGCACCCAGCACCTTGCCAGCCCACATCACAGTCTTCTTCACCGGTGTCTGTCGGTAGTGGGGCAGGGAGCCTTCAGGCTTGAGGCTGCATGTCTGTGTGCTTGTTGACCAACAGGATTTTTTTTTTTGAATTACCTTTTTATATCATTTGCCTACTTTTCTGTTAGGTTATATGTTTTATAACCTGTTGGTCCACGTAAGCCTTGTTTGTTACATACATTGTAAATATTTTCTCTCCATCTTTCTGTGCTGCCCAGCACTGAAGGGAGACTGCTCGGAATACGCGCGTACGTCACACGCTTCCTTTCTGTTGAATGGGAGGCATTTGGTGGCAGATTATTTGTATTTCATGCCTTTTCAGATGCCTCATATCTTAGTTTTTCATTATTTTAAAATTATTATATATACATTACATTTTTATTTGGGACTTTTTACTTCATCTGTGAAAGCAGAGTATGAAATTGTAGCAATTATTTCTAAATCACTAAGGCGGCAAAATGAATGCTCTAGTCTTAGGCAGAGAAGTGGTAGATGGTGTCTCCTTCATTCTTTCCTTGCATTACTCTTTTCTTCCAGCCTAAGGGGAGGGAAGGATTGGGGTGATTCCAACAGGTACAATTGTGGATATCAGATTTTAGACGTGTAGAAATAAAGGAGAAAACACTAAAAGGAGTTGCTACACAGCTATGCTTAGGTTTAACCTTCTTAATGCTTGATACTAATTTCATATAATTTTTCCTAAAAGATATGTAGTGTATCTTTTAGTATTACATATCATTTAGTAGTAAATATATAGTATTATGAGCATTACAAACTATGGTGAGAAAGGTCCTTTAAAACAGAAAAAGAAATAATTCTTGAAAATCTACATCTAAAGATTTCATTATTATAATCCCTCTCTTTCATCCCCTGATGGATAGTATTAATTTCTATACATCGTTTAAGTTTTTAATTTCTAAAAGTGGTTTCTAGACTATGTACCACTTTCTGTGAGTTTTTGTCTTTTGCAAACATGTCAGAAATAAGTACTTAGGTCAAGTGGAATGTTCCTTGAATTGGTTAGCAAGCATATAAATGTAGATTATGTAAGGTGTATTGACTTCATTAATAATCTTTGTCATTTTTATTTCAGTGGTTATGATATTCCTCTGAACCCTTTAAATCTCATCCCTTTCTACGCTGGTTCTCGGCACCATGATTTCCACCACATGAACTTCATTGGAAACTATGCTTCGACATTTACATGGTGGGATAGAATTTTTGGAACAGACTCTCAATACGTTGCCTACAATGAAAGGATGAAGCAGGCTGAGAAAAAGACTGAATAAATACCCCATTTAAAGCTTCCTGAAGATACACATTTTCCTGAATTGAAGCTAGTAGCTAACATTGCTTCTGGGGAGCAGAAATAAACATGTGTCTTGGCCACTCAGCGATAAAAAGAACATTAACAACCTTTAATTATCTTCCTAGTGGGAACTTCTATATATTAAAGTACAGTGTCCATGAGGAAGCTTTAAAGGCCATGTTGCTAACCTGACAAAAAGGATTTAAGTGATGGAAGGAGTATTAATCCATGTCTTTTCCCCCAGTGGTACCATAGGCTGGAAGCTGAAGTTGATCTGTAAATCTTTTAAATACATAATGGCCATTTTAAGAACTCTTAGTAGTGGTGTTGGCTTCTTACTGAATTTTAAACACTTTTTAGAATTTGCTTAAAGAGCAAATACCATGGGTTAAATAAACCACACCGATCCAAATAGTGTGAGTGAGGCTGCGGAATCCGAAATAGCCAGCGCCAAGAACAGTCTGGGTGATTCTCTTTTTTGGAGAAATCCTTTTTGATTGCAATGTACTTCTGGTATCTCTAAATTAAGGCATTTCTGAATTGATGTAAGTGGAATATTTTAGTGTAAAGGTTTTCAGGTTACTTGAATTTTTAAAAAATTGAGCTTTCTTTCTGCTATTTACCCTTTCATTTTTGTATAGCAATTTTTCATTATCCTTAAAGCTGTATCTGGAAACTTTGTGAACTGACTTGCTGTATTTGCACTTGGAGCTATTGAATAAATGTGATCTTGTTTGATTATTTGGTTTCCGACTTTGAGTATCAGTTGTCACCTTTTATTTTTATCAGGAAAAGTACAGAAATCACCAAATTATTAAGTTTAGTAATAAGAGGAATAGTTGTATCTTTTCAAGTGTTTTGTTTGCTAAACTTTTTTGGCAATTTCAACATGTATTTATCAGGCTACCTATTGTGGGAAATCTCTTGACCTAATAAAGTGGAGGGTATTGAAGCAGCTCTTTTCCTCCACTTAGAAAACATACAGACGGAAGAATAGAGCTAAACTTTTTAGGGCTGGTCTAATTTCAAGCATCTAGAGTCCAGCTTAAATCAAGAGTTGGTAATTCTGACTTTTTAATATGGTAGTACCAAACTGTTACGTTTTCAAATAAGGAGCCATTTTCTGGTAAATTTCTTTTTTTTTTTTTTTTTAACTTCTACATTAAAGAGGTTCCAATTACAGCCGAGAGTATCTTGCTAGTCCATGCTTTCTTATTAAAAATATTTTATTTATTTATTATTGTATTTTATTGGGAGGCAGGTAATTAGGTTTATTTATTTTTAAAGGAGGTACTGGGGACTGAACCCAGGGGATACCCTCCCGCAGACCATGGTTTCTAACTTGTACCTGCTTCTGTGGCCCTTTTCATTCTCCCTTTCCATCCCCCCCACCCCTATACTTCTGTGTGTGTGTGTGTTTAATAAATTTGTTTCCTCTTAAACCTCAAACAGCAGTTTGGTAGCTGTACTTAAAATTGTGCTGTTTAGTTGTTGCTACCTGTGGGAGTTCTTTTATCATCTACCTTTCATCCCCTAATACTCCTAGAACCTCACGGGCATCTGAACTAGCAGTGGAAGGTGATTCCATCCACGGCTTGGGGAGAGAGTGACACCTACTGTTGAAAATGATGCTAAACATTTTTAAACAACTTGGTACATTCTAATTCTCTTTTCTTGCTGGTTATGTTTTACTGAGCACTAACTGTATGCCCTGACTTGTGCTTTTAATGCACGATCTCACTAATCTCTAGGGCAGATGCTCTTTTTCCCATTCATACATTAGGGAATTATCTGAGAGGTGAAGTTATTCCAGACCCATGGGGCCAGTCTTTTGACTTCAGAAGCGATGGTTGTGGCCACTACATTCACACACTGCAGACTTGGATCTTCTAAGAAAATCTTAGGGGATTCTTCCCCAAATTCCCCCCTCATAAGACAGACACTTGAAAGAAAGTTCCAAGCTAACAGCCACCCAGAAAGTAGGAAGACTCATTCATGAGCTTTTGGTACAAATAGACTTTGATAAGATTTACTGGCCAGACTTCTTTTTAAATTATCTAAATTAAGTTATCTTAATTTGACAATGAGATAGACAAAAATGAATATGAAGATGAGCACAAAAACAGTACATAGATCTGCATGTACTTGAGAAAGTTACCAGATTCTTGGTTTCTTGGATTATCTATGTTGGATTTTGCTAAAGTAATAAGTTAAAAGCCTAAAGTTAATATTGTAATTTAAATGAATGGTAGAATATTCACAGAGTTAATGTCCACAATGTCATAATTAACTAGGATTTCCTTCTTTTGTATATAATCTAGCTAAAGACATTTAGACATTTGGAAAAGCTTGGGTCTGCAATATTTAAAGAAATTCTCGTACCAACTCCCGATTCCTCTGCTCTCATATAAAGCCTCGGGCTGTTAAATTCCCCCGAGCTGGAGAAAGACGTTCAAGGTTCAAGGTGCACGAAGGGTTGTACATTTATCTCTGAGGATTTAGCTCCTAATCATTCTTCAAAAAGACTGGAATCTTTCAGCCAATATTCAGAAGAGTGATGCGCGCCCTTGGCCAAATGGATGCTCTGACAGGTGACTGTCAGATGCTGACATTCTTCCATAAAATCACCAGAGGACCGCGGTAAAACGTCCACGGCATGCTTAGAGTACCGTTGTGTTCCAGACATTGAGAGGAAGAGGATGAGGATGTGAGAGGGTAGAGCCCACTACTTCAAGTACTACCTTCAAACTGTTGGGAAAAGAAGCAGAACTCGGGGTGGAGGGGTGGGGTGAGGATGGGTGCAGGCTCATTGCGCACTGAGACCTGGAGCCCCGGGCACCCTCCCCAGGATCTCCGCTCTCTGGAGACTGAACCCCGCACCGGGCGGGACAGGGCGGAGATGCAGCGGCTGCAACTGCAGGCTTTGCCCTTTTGCTCCCGGAACTGGTCCACGTCCTCGAAAGCCTTATTCCCCTCCTGTCCCTCTCACCTATCTCTTCATCTGTGAAATGAGGATAATAAAATTTCATAGGGAGATTGTGATGATTAAGATGCTCCAAGTGAAGTATGTGCTACTATGTTCGCTATTCTGTTAAACATTCCCACCTTCCTCTAACGAACCAGCTCTAGCCTCCCCTACCATCCCCACCTTTCTTCCCGAGGTCTTACTCCCGCTTCAGGTGACAGCAATCTCTCACCACCCTCCCTCGCTCCCAGTTTGTATCCCTCACTTCTCTCGCTCCTCAGACATGCTGCCTCTTTGAATCCAAAAATTTGTGTTTTGCACTGTGTGCTTTCACTCTTCTGTACCTTTGCTTCTGCTAATCTCTCAGCCTGACACACGCGCAGTGAGGGTTAGTAATATGGCCACAGTCACGCAGGTCAGGAGTGGAGAGCTGGGACTTAGCTGTATAGTCACCCCTGTAGCCTCTGTACAGCTGGTGCAATGCCTTGCACGTGGTAGGAGTTCATGAAGTGAGTATGGGGGGGGGCAGGGGAGGGTGCAGCTCAAGCAGTAGGGCGCATGCTTGGCATGCACAAGGTCCTGGGTTCAAACCCCAGTACCTCCTCTAAAAATAAACCAACAAACCAACCTAATTTCCTTCTCCCACCAAAAGAAAGTCAATAAAATTTAGGGAAAAAAAAGTATCGATTTTAAAAAGGGGAGAATATTGTAATAGCATCTTAACGTAGGGTTTGGCAATTACACTGCTATTTAAACAATCAACTCAGAAAGTTTTAAGTAAGAACAGCGAAGCCGGCGTGGGGGCTGCCTGGTCAGCTGAAGTCTGACTGCTCGCTAATAAGGTCGGATTCCATGGGTGCAGATTCTCATGGAATATGTTCCCTGATACGTTCTTGTTGTGAACAAATTACAGATTCAGAGGGCATGTGTGTGTATTTAACTTGACAAAAGACTGTGTCTACCTAATAAAGAAAATCTAAAGTTGTTTAGTCTTTTGGCCGATTTGAGCCACACTTCTTGTATTCCATGAAGAGTCTCTGAGCTTTCTTTTGCTAGAAAATAATTCATCTGCTAATGATAGAAAAAGGTAAAGAGGAAGCCATAGGAATAAGGGCCACTCTTCAGGGGTGGGTGACACACCGTTAACATGTTAGGGGGGCTTCAGAACCCCTCAGCACCTGCCCTTCAAGGGAAAGCCGTCTTCAAGTTGGAAAAGCAAGCACATTAGCCGGCTAACCAGGAGCTGAATCCCAGTGTGGAGGCGCAGACTTTCGTCAAGGGCGGAACAGCTTTAAATGACTTGAAGTTTCCAAGTTCAAAGGAGTTACACTTCTCTGGAGGAAGAGGATTTGCAAATGTGATTCTGAGGCCATGTTAGATGATTGGTCTTTTCAGACTTTGTGTATTTCTGGAGGTTGGGTTCAGCTTCTCCAGAGAAGAATCTTCTGATCTCTGTCTGGGGAAAAATAGGCCCAGATGCCATCATTCTGGGAATCAGGTCTGAACAGGGGATCTGGGGGTCCCTGAGTTCAGGGGGTGCCCGGTCACAAAATCCCTCTGTTCTCAGCCTCATGCCCACCTCGCTCAAGGCCTCCCCAGTATCCCAGAGTCCTGAGCCTCTTGTTCAATTTCTATTCAGTTTCTCCAGAGAAACCCCTGGGGAGGGGTGACCATGCAGAGCTGGGGACGGGGCCTTTGTGAACAGAGTTCGGACTAAAGACTGCAATGCTGGTTGTCAGTATTTTGCAAAAACTGTGTTAGAAAGTTTTCATTGAAATATACAAACAGAAACAACCAAATGTCCAAAATAAAGGATGTAATAAATATACAGTGAAAAAAAAAAAAAGAAATACACAAACAAAAGCCCACAGCTTGCTGAATGATCACATCCACACAGTCAATATCCAGATCAAGAACTTGACTACCTCCTTCATCACTTCTGATGAGGAGCAGAATTAGATTCTTACCTGGTTGAACAACCGAATACAAAGTATCTTGACTAATGAGAGTTTCCGGTGTCCTGACAGGAGGCTTTGACTGTGGCCTTGTCCTGTGAAACACATGTCTCATCAACTTAGATAATGCCATCGAAGGCAGACTTAATACACTTATGATTAAAGCAAAGGAAAAAAAAAAAAAAGAAAGCTAACACTTTGTCCTACAGGACAGAGTCAAGATCCAATCTTTTTTTTTTTTTTTTTTTTTTGCCTTCATTTAAAGTTCAGCTGTACAAATGGAAGTTGAAAGCTACAGACCTGGATTAATAGAAATCTATTTCTGAAAACCTTAAGAATTTTAGTAGATGACAAGTACTGACTTACCCTCAAATTAAGACAGTCTTAAATGGAATTACTGGCAAGTCCAAACTGCAGAGATGGTGATCGGTCGTCTCACCGGAGTGCTTGCTTGGCTGCACGTGGAAATGTACCATGTTTACTGTGGCACATTTTGACTGATACTCAAAAGAGTAACCAGGAGTGGCTTAAGGCCTGACAATAGTGACACAAAAATCTTTTAAGGGAATATAGAAACCTAGTCTAGAGCAGCTCTATCAAGTATGGGAGGGACTGGCAGCATGTGGCTACTGACACACTTGACAACGTAGGCCACAGGGCATTTTCATCAGTACAGAGGCTCTTTTGGAAAGCGCTGGTTGGTGACGAGAGGACTAGATAGAAACATCAAAGTTGCCTTCAAATATCCAAAATGGTTTTGTGTAAAAGCAGACAAGGCGGTCTCTACTGCCCCAGAGGGAAGAACTTTACTTGGAAATAGAGCTGTAGGAGTTGTTTTTTTAATAGCTCAAACTTTGGAAGAATTTTCTAACCGTTGGAGCTTGTGACCTGCTCCTTCACTGATGGTTTAGGCAGCAGCTTTGGGATCCTTCGTCAGTGTGTAGCAGAGACCATCCCTGGATGAGGGGGCGTTTGAACGGAGTTATCTCCAGTGACGCCTCCAGCCCTGCCAATGGTCCTAATGGAGATTTTTTTTTTAATTGTACAGTCAATTTACAATGTTGTATCAATTTCTGGTGTACAGCATAATGGTTCAGTCATACATATACATGCATATATTTGTTTTCATATTCTTTTTCATTATAGGTTACAAGATATTGAATATAGTTCCCCCTGAGCTATACACTATAAACTTGTTGTTTATCTATTTTATATATAGTATATATACACTGCAAATCTCAAAATCCCAATTTATTCCTTCCCACATTCTTTAGCCCTCCCCACCCTGGGTAACCATAAGTTTGTTTTCTGTGTCTGTGAGTCTGTTTTGTAATAAGTTTACTTGTCTTTTTTTTTTTTTTTAGATTCCACATATGAGTGATATCATATGGTCTTTTTCTTTCTCAGTGTGACTTACTTCACTTAGAATGACAATCTCGAGGTCCATCCATGTTGTTGGAAATGGCATTATTTCATTCTTTTTTATGGCTGAGTAGTATTCGCTAGTGGAGATATTTTAATGTGTTGTTACAACCATTTTTCAAACAGCTTACAAGGTTTTGTCTCAATTGACTCAACTTGTACTGCTCCAGCCAGGCCCACACTGAGCTGCTTCAGTCCCTACAGAGAACCCTGCTCTCTCTTGTCATTTTTATTTTCTCTTCCTGATGCCTGGAACAATCTTTCTTCTCCAAGAACTTCCGTCCTCTTCTCCTGGCTAACTCCCACGCGTTCTCCTGTCTTAGATCAGACATCCCTCCAGTGATGATTTTCTCACCTCTTCTCTCCAAGTCCGACACAGGAACGTCTCTGAAGTTATCTCTTGACTCTGTTCTCCCCCTATCACGGCCCTCAGCCCACTGGGCTGTAAAGGCCAATTTACTTGCCTGCATGCCCAGTGAACTGGGAACTCCTCAAGGACTGTCGTGGTGGTGACCTTACTCACAGTGCCTCCATGGCTCCTACAGAGTGTCTGGGGTTAAGAAAGGCTAAATAAAATGAAAACGTGACTATTTTGGACTGAAACCAGAATAGGTATGCAAAAATGCCTACAAGAAAAGTGATTTCAATGTAAATATTAAGTGTATGAATGTTAAATCATTTTTGACCAAAATCAGAATATGTACAGGTACCCGGAGTTTTCAAGAAAGTGAAAACACTGGCAGTGACCTAGTAGAGAGAAAACAGTGCCTGTTTAACACTCAGTTAACACACATTCTATGAGACCAGTACTATGCTGATACCAAAACCAGACAATAACAGCACAAGAAAGGAAAACTACAAACCAATATCCCTTATACATATGGATGCAAAAATCACAAGAAAATACTAGCAAACCAAATCCAGTGACATATAAAAAGAATTATATACCATCAAATTGGACTTATCCCAGAAGTGTAAGATTAGCTTAACATCCCCAAATCAATAAGCACCATATTAATAGAATAAAAGAATAAAAACCATGTGATCATCTCAATAGGGAGAGAAAAAAGCATTTGACAAAAATCCAACACTATCATGATGAAAACACTCAACAAACTAGCAATAGAAGAGGACCACTTCAACCTGATGAGGACACGGACCACAAACCCACAGCTGACACACCTAGCGGTGAGACACTGATGGCTCAGATCAGGAGCCCAGCAAGGATGTCCTTTCTTACCACTTCATTTGATCATAGTAATGGAGATTCTAGACAGGCTAATTAAGCAAGAAAAATAAACCTAGTTATTGAATATTTATTGTGTACTATTTTCAAAGTGTTTACAATCCTCAACAAGTCACTTCTTAAGTCTGTGTTTTCCCCAGACTTAAATTCTGCTAAATCCCGATTGAAATGGACTCTCGTGCATGAGGGGAACACCCTCATTGCTGGGCAAGGCCATCTTGGGTCTCTACACTGGAGGCTAAGCTCTGAGCTCCTGTCTGGCGGGAACTATATGTTAATCAATTTTGTATTCCTTACCGACCACATTCCACCAAGTAATTACCAAGTACCTGGTTCTAAATAAAAGTGACTGAATTAGTGCATTTAGGACTACAGTACTGGAAATAATGCTGTGTTTCTCTGCTGTCTTGATGTCATCACTTCCTGTTCGTATAAACTTGTACTAATTATTTAACCTCTCTAAACCTCAGTCTTCTTATGTGTGAAATGTAGTAGGATGTGGAAGAGTAACGCCAATAACTGGTAGAGTGCCTGTCTCAAGGATTTTAGGTATTAAGGCTATGAAAAATGATATTCTTCTTTTAGAGGTTAAATTGGTTATTTCCCTGAGATCTTTACAGTTTAAAAGGCATAAAGTTCTTGTGGACTTAAAATGTTAGGACATGCCTCATTTTTCAACAAATATTTATTGACTCTCTTTTAGGGTTAGACTCCAGTGGTAGCAGCCTCCCCTTAAGGTGTGCAGGTCCTCAAGGGGAAAGAAGCAACACCTTGTGAGAGTGTGACGAAGGAAAGGAGCCTAAAGATGGGACAAGTGATAGCTGGGGTGCCTGGGAGACCAGGGAGGGAGAGAAGCTGGGACAGATGAGAAGGGGAGGGAGATGAGAGAGAGGAGGTGGGGAGGAAGAGGAGGTGGGGGAAGAAGACTGAACAGATGAGATGGGGGATGGGGTGGGGGAGGGAGAAGAGATGAGGGGATGGGAAACAGGAGGTGGGGGAGGGACGTGCTGTGCAGCTGTGTTATGTTTGGAGTTACCACTGTAGATTCCTGAGCAAGTTAACTCTCATCATAAATAAGGATCTTATTTACTTACAAGGTTGATTAATTTATATGTTTTTAAAATTTATGCGATGGCCAGCACCTCATAGCCCAAGAAAAACCAGACATCCACTGTGATATTTGCCTGATGAGAGCGCGGCATTTGATTTTTATTTTGGTAACATCATTCCCAAATGTGGGTATATAATGTTGGTAGAAAAATTAAGGCCTATAAAATAACACCACTACCACATTTTATGGTTGTTAAAGACTTATCACATTTTATTGTTGGTAAAGGCACAGAAACAATTTCTTCAGAGCCAGAGAGCTGAACACTGAAATTCAATTTACTCTTGGCTCCGAGTAACATGTTAAGACTCTAGATTTATAGCATGCTTTCCTAAAATACAATCAGCTCAGATCCAAAAGATTAAAGAAGCATTTCTAAAATAGATCTTTGAATTAATACTATTTCTCTTTGACCCCATGGATCCTTGCTTTGGAATTTATCCTCCATGAAATCAAGTGGCATGTCTGTAAACTGTGTGTAATGAAATAAGGTCATTGTGAAAGTCACGTTGGGAAATGCAGGGGAAACACTTTGTACATGTTATGGTCTTGATTTGTTGTTATGCTATGGAGCATCGTGAAAAAGATAGTGACTCCTCAGTTTGATTTAGGACTGATCTTCCAGGAGGAAGGCGCATCTCCCACACGTATCACTCCAAAGCAGATGAAGTTCATCAAGTTCCTCAGACCCTTGACTAGGGATGTTACCAGATTTTCAACTGACTTGCTTTGTTTGCTTTTTTTCTTCCCCTCTTATTTTCCCCTCCTCTCCCTCCTCTCTCTCTTCTACTGTTTCTCTCTCTCTCTCTCTCGCTCAGTCTCCACCCTCCTGTTCTTCCTGTTTTGCACAAACTCCAACTAAGTTCTCAGCTAGACTCTATCCCTTTCACCATGGGGTTCCCTTGAGAGAGACAATACAGAAAGAGACAGTCTCATCCATGAGAAAGCATGACGGGCCAACAGGACCTCGGGCAGCAACCCCTGTAGACTCCAGGCCCCTCACGTCCTGGTAGTGGAGTGGACTGCAGTCTGCCCCACTCTCCCTCTCTGGATGCAGACCCCTGGGAGAAACCAGGCAACCAAGTGGGGAGCACACCGAACCGTCTTCTTCATTAACTTGGAGCAAGACTCCACATGTAAGTAACTTTTCAACAAAAAGGTCAACACCAGTCTTGTGCTTGGAGCATCAGAGAATCCCAATTTAACTTCAAAGACTTTGATCAGCCAACACTTAGGTGCACAACAGCCGTGATTATGTGATGGTACCGTGTCAGAGTCATAGTTGCCCGTGAATTGTATCTGAACATCCACTTGATGAATATGCTGTGTGTTTTTCTTTTTTTTTTTCACAAATAATGGTATGACTGACCGCTCACCCACCTGCAGGCTGATGTAAGCTGTCAGTCCTTCAGAGGAGTTGGGTTTGTTGTCATTCACAAAGCTTCTTTGAAATTAAGGGTGCAGTTCTGGTGATAAGGAAGAGATTTGCTTGTTTTTCCTCTCTGTACAGGAGTGATCCGTCAGCCTCAGTTTCAACCTCATTGGCACCTTGGTCAGTCCATCTCGAAGCAGAGGCTTCCAAAATGTTGGTCAAGCCCAGAGACACTTTAACACATATGTGTGGACACAACATATGTTTATGTACATTTACAATTTTGAGCTTGCAGGGAAGTGGGCAACTTTCACAAATAAGAGCCTGTTTCATTTTGACTTCTTGTACGTTATATAAAACAAAGCTGTGAACAGCTTTCTTTCTTGGACATTTGAGATTTTAAAAGGTTCAAAGACATTACGGATTGAAGAGTAACACAGCGGATGAGCACAGTTATCGTTCATTGCGAGGGATTTCAGTACTTCTTTGTGCACCTACATAATGCTTACCTTTCCCGAGGCCCAGGAAGTTCATGTCCTACGAAGTTGTCATGCGTTGTTTGTGTCAATGACCTTCCAGCAGCTGCAGAGAAACCCAGTCGTTCTTCCAGGTGTTCATCTGATGGAAATTGGCAATTTGATTTCCATCTCTGTAATTTGTTTTCCAAAGGGAAGGACATAAGAAAAAAACTCCACTTTTCTCTTCTGAATATTGTATTTGTGATGTTGTAGATTTATACAAACAATTATAACATAGACAGCAATAGGAATGACACTGAATAACTACACAGATAAAACGAGAAAACTGGCAAATGACTTGTCACATGCAAGCAACTTGGTAAATGTGGTTGATGAGTCAAGAGGAGGCTGGAGGCATCCTCCCCCCACCCCGAGGACAGGGTCCTGCGGAGAACGTAGGAACCCAGGAGCTTGCTGAGTGCACAGAACATTAAAGGCGTGGGCATAAGTCTGAGCCGAAGTTAGAAGGGAGTTGGCCGCAGATGGAGTAGTTAGTTCACTCACCCTCCAGCATCCTGAGGCCCTGCGGCCGTGACTCACTGTGCTGGGCCCCGGAGGCCAACACGCAAGTCAGGCCAGTCTCGGCTCCCAGCGGGAGGCAGTGGACACAGGACTCCGAATCCTGGGAGCTGCAAACGGAGCAGAGAGGTGATACTTGACACCAAGAGCTTGGATGAGGTCACCCGCAAAGAGCACGTGAAGAGGGAGCCAGGCAAGCTCGGCGGATGTTGTCTGGTTGGCTGGGGAGAACCCACAGAGCAGAAGTTGAGTGGGAGAGGGAATGAGAAAATTGTGAGAAAGCTGGATCATAACTAACGGGGTCAGTTTTTCAGGTTTTTTCCAGGAGACAGAAGAGGATGGACCAAAGGGAAATTCAAAGAGAGATAGGAGCTGGCAGTTCAGGAGGAAGGAAGCCTGCCTGGTGGGGGAGTGGGGACAGGAGGGGGTCTGGGGATTAAGGCTGGCCTTGGGAGGAGGAAGGACAGCCCAGGGTAAGGATGGGGGAGATACAGCTGTGTCGTGGTTTGGGGGGGGTGCGGGATGAGAAAGAAGATGTGGTAGTGAGAGAGGCGGAAGGAGACACGGGAGGGAGGTTTCCTAGGGCTCTCTAATGAGCATCGCTGAGGAAGAGGCTCACAGCTTTCCTTTGATCCTCTGAGTGAAGTACATGACGGGATGGCAGATGACGGAATCGAGGTGAATGACGTAATCAAGGTGAGGTGAATGACGGAGGTGCTTTTGGCAGCAAGATTAGAAACTAAGATTTATCAGCATCTCCAGGGGAGGATGCTACCATAGCCTGGACCAAGGCATTAACTGTTAGGATAAAGCAGAAGGAAGGATTTCAGAAGGTAGGAATGTAAGAATGGCCAGATGTCTCAGTTGTCCAATACAGCCGTCACTAGCCACTTGTGGCCTGTGAGCTCTTGAAGTGTGTCTGATCTGAATTGTGCTGACAGGCTGTGATGTAAACTACACAACAGATTTTGAAGACAGCATGAAAAATTATTTCATTAATGCATTTATATTGTTAACACACTGAAATGATAACATTTGGGATACACTGAGTTAACATTTTCTTATTAAAATTAGTCTCACCTCTTCCTTTTTACTTTATTTAGACGTGGCTTCTAGTAGCCACGTCTAATAACATCTAGCTCATGTTATATTTTTGTTGGGCAGGGCTGCTGGGATACTGGGGTGGCCACTGGGATACGGAGAAACTGGTACAGGGTAGAGCTGTAGAAAAACTGTGACCATGTTTAGTTTGAGTTGGTAAGTAGATATTCAGGCTGTGATATTTGTGGATGGAGCACGTGCATCGGATTCAAGCTGCGTGTCAGGGTGCATTTGGCTGTCGCCTGTCTGCCGTGGTCCACGTCCGCTCTCTCAGCTGACAAAATGGGATTAGGTAGTAGGGGGTTAACGGGAAAGACCAATTAACGAAGAGAATCATAAAAAATGAAGCATGCAAGCACACTTTAAATAATTTATTTAAACCTAAGACATAAGTATACATTCATCCATTGGTTGGTGGTTGGTGGTTGGAACGAGCCCGTCTCACCACACTGTTTTCTACCCTTTGAGTCTCTTTAAAGTGACAGGGTTTTGAACAAACCTAAGAGCAGACTGTTTAGGGGTTTTTCTCTCTTCCTCAGTCCTTCACTGTTTTCTCACTCATACCTAATCCCAATTTAACAATCCAGCTGTTTCTAAAGCATTCAACTTTTTCCTATTCTTGTACTTATCAGTTTACTTTCTTAAAAAATTAATTACATAGCTAAAGTAAAAGTGGCATGGACATTTTGTGACACACCTGACTGACTCTTGGTGTGTGCACCCAACCCAGCGATGAGAGAAATGAGAAATGGGAGAAAAGGGGAAAATGGGGGAGCTGTGAGACCAGTTGCAGCCCCGCCAGGTGCCAGGCTCCCTCCTAACTGGGCACTTCTCAGCGAGGACAGGGAGATAGTTGAGCAGAGGACTGTCAGAGAATGTCCTCCTTGCTCACCGGAAATGCCCACATTGGTGCTGGGAGTTCAGAGGAAGAAGGAGGGATTCTGAAGCCGGCGCATCTGGGTGGGGCTGCGGTGCTGGTAAGAGGTACCACGGTTGGCGTGTGTCCCAGCAGGGAGCCAACGGGAGCAGAAGGCTTCGTTCATGGAGCACGTCTCTTGTGCCTGCCTCCTTGCAGGCTTTAGTTCATGGAAGGCTTCTCGTGTCCCTCATTTTCGAGTGAGCAACTTGAAACAACTTCATTGAACAACTTCTGGAAGCCAGTAGACCTGGGATTAGAAAGCTGTTCTGTCAAACCTCAATATCAGTCTCTGGAACCAGTGCTCCTCAATCTTATTTGGCATCAGAATCACCAGGAGAGGATGGGGGGTGGGGAGAGCTTATTCAAAGGCAGATTTCCAAGCCCCAGCCCCAGAAAACTGGATTCAACTGGTCTGGAATGCGGCCATGCTCACCAAGTGATTCTGATGCAGAAGGTTCCGGAACACTGAAGGGCAGTACCACACTGCCTCTCAGGGGAAGCCCAGAGAAGGGCCAGCCAGAGAGGGGCGCTGCTGAGTGAGGAATGGGGACTGGAGAGGGAAGAGTGGTTTGCTGGAGCCAATTCATAACAATTTGTGTCGAAGGAAAATCAAATAAAGTTGGTGTTGCTAAGACAGCTCTAAAATGGAGCCAGGAGGCCACTGAGGAAGAGGTTCTGGGTGAAATCTGACCTTCCAACCACTTGCTGTCTTAACACCGGCATCCAGAACGTCTGCCCAATGTTCTAGAAACTCAAGATGCTTATTGGACCCTCACCCTGAATAACTCTGGCAGCCCAGCCCTTAAAGGCAAATACCTCCCTCCTGCACTGGGGTCGGTCGTAATTCTTGCCAGACAACTTCCATAACCTTGTGGCTTTCGCCCTCATGAGCCCCTGACTCTTTCTCTCCCCTGAACCCTCTCTCAGTTTTACCTGAATCTGTATCTCCAGAATTGTTAATAACCCCAAATAAACTCTTTTCTGGTTTGCAGTCTTCTGTGTTTCTTGGTTGACACTGACAAGAGCCAATTGTTAAAATTGAA
Source organism: Camelus bactrianus (assembly GCF_048773025.1). Classification (NCBI taxonomy): domain Eukaryota; kingdom Metazoa; phylum Chordata; class Mammalia; order Artiodactyla; family Camelidae; genus Camelus; species Camelus bactrianus. Next base: position 24,656,704 of record NC_133540.1, read on the forward strand.
GGAATTTGAGTCACTTGTTAAACACAGCCATTGTTTATAAAAAAAAATTATATAAGCTTGCAATTATATGAAAAACAAAGGCAATAAATACTCAAAATTTATGACTTCTTCATTATGCTGCCACATGTCATTATCCTCTGTGTTCTCCATGCTGTCTGTCGTGTCTGTGTGGGGGAGATGCTAATTGTGTTTGTTAGCCCCAACCTCTGCAGCTTGAGACAACAAACATTCTCTAACAGTTTCTGTAGCTGGGAATCTGGTGCTGCCTGGGGCTGAAAGATCTGCCCCCGTGGTTGTTGACAGGCCTCAGAAACTCACGGCGGCTGGACTGCGGACGTCCGTCTGTCCCTCTCAGGCTGTTCTGCAGAGGACTCCCTCAGTCCCTGCTGCGTGAGTGTTTCTACAACACGGCAGACAACTTGCCCAGGACGAGTGAAACGAGAAAGAGAGGGAGAGGGTCTTGTTATTGTTGTCGAGTCCAAACTCGTTATGCTCACCACACGACAGGCTAATAAACCGGGAGATGAGGTGTTGGGGCAAGGAATAATGACTTTATTTGGAAAGCCAGCAGACTGAGAAGATGGCAGACTAATGTCCTGGAGAACCATCTTCCCCAAGTCAGAATTTAGGCTCCTTTTATACAAAAAAGGGGAGGGGACGTGGTTGGTTGTTGCAGACTTTCTGGTGTTGGAATCCTTGTTCTTGCCCTGTCCACCTGGGTCAGATCATGGTGCCCCTGTAAACCTCCAACAAAACAAACATTATTTTCTATTCTACAACTTGTTCTCTTTATATGAATGGAAAAGTGTTAATATCCTTAAAGGTCAGAGCCTAGAGGATGGGCTCTCCTGTATGTTTCAGCCTCTAGGCAACATTCTTTTACAAAAGGTGTAGAACCAGCACGACTAAGCCTAGGAAACAGAGCACAGGGTTAAAGCCAAAGGAACAGATGTAATATGGAGTCAGATTTGTTCTTTTCTATTACATTATCACCTAAATTTGGTAGGTACATCCCATCACTTCTGCCAAATTACTTTCACTAGAAGCGAGTCACTAAGTCCTGTGGATGCTCAAGCAGAAGGGAAGTAAGCTCCCCCGTGAAAGGGAGGAGTGTAAAGAATTTGCATAAGGGTGTGCTGCCACCTATCTCTTCTCAAGCTGTGTCTGGTGACGTCACATCGGCCATTTGAAATCAGCCACGGTGGGAATATTTACCCTGTGGAAATCAGCAAACACTCTAAACCCGGTTTTATCCCCCATGGAGAGCTGAGTGTCAGACATTTACCATCAAATCACTGGACAGATAGATATAAAGTGGTAATGTCTACAGCACTTTTGTGGAGTAGATGAGTTTCAGACAGGACTTTGGAAGGAGGGAATCAAAGGTTTGGGAGATAGGAAGAGGTAGCTTCTGAATCTGAAAAGTAGTAGGGGTGATGCGGGAAGTGGAGGTTAAGGGAGCTTCAGTTGGTCCTTATGGATGCTCAGAAGTGAGATGAGCAACAGAACTCTCTCTTTTCTGTGTGCATGCACATGCATGATTTAAAATGTGGGTGCACGCTACGTTTAACTATGGGTGCACAGAGTCCAATGCATTAGACAATCAGTATGCAAGATTTCCTACCCAGGAATCAGGATGGGTATGTAACCGTTCACATAATTGCCTCGGAAGCCACAAACAAATGACATAGGCTGCAGTGAAGCTGACCTACAGTAAAATCACCCAGAAGTTCAAAAACCTAGTTTTAACTCCTCTGAACTGATTCCTTGGTGTGTGCGGTGTGCCCGCGAGTAACTGACAGTCTCAATCATCTATCAGGTATGCAAGAGCATCTCTCAAAAAGAAAACTTCCAGAATCATAGTATTTTAGATTTAAAAAGACTTTGGAAATCACATGGGACAGTATTTCTCAAAGTATGTTTGTCAGTCAAACATCAAAATCTGAGCTACCTGGAGTTCTTGTTAAAACCTGGAACCTTGTTAATACCTGAACCCCCGCCTCAGATCTACTGCATCGGTCAGGGCTTGGGAATCTGCACATTTTATTAATTCTCTAGATGATTGTGCTGCACTTGAATGAATCCAGATCTTCCATTTTGTAGATAAGGAAAACCAGTTTCTAAGATTACAAAAGACTCCCCTCAAATGAGACCACATTGCTGGGAGGATTCCACCCATTTACAAAAAAGTAAAAAACAAAAACAAAAACAATCCATAAAATTGAGATTTGGGACAAAATAGAAAACACACCCTTTATCTGAAGAGAAGCTTAAGGGCAACACAGGATTTTACTGACTCATATGATGTTTACGTGTGTTCTTACCAGTATGTGACCCACCTAGCCACAAATCAGTGTGGTTACCTTAAATTGCTAACATGAAACTCTTGACCTTCCCTTTCTGAAGTTATGGTTTTGGCTACTCTGTTTTCTTTTTCAAGGTTTCCAAGGTTGCTCTTTTGGGCATGATTTTAGAAATCTAATTATAGCTTTGGTTGCAAACTTCTGGGGACCATGTAATCAAACTGAGACTAACCATAGAGGAAAATATACAAGGTTCTTGCATTGTCATTCCTGCACTGAAAAGGAAAACGGCTGGGTGCAAATTCAACTGAGTGGCATGTCTTTGTAGCGGCAGCTTTCCCCCCAAAATCTCCCAAAAAAGATCTATGCTGCTGTGGGAAACAGTCAGAGGAGTTTGAAACCAGTCTCTCTAGCAGCATTTTTTTCTTTTTTTGAGCCAATAAAATCATTTATACTTTCTCCAGGAGAAAGTTTTTATTCAGTGCACTGCATGTTAGGCATGTGGAGAAAGAGTGAATTAAGAAAAAAACTATGTCTAACATGAAAAAATTATCCACATGATGTCCAGTTTCTCTGCTTGGTTGAAATGGATTATTTATTTAGATTTGTACTATTTTTGAATCCAAATGGCAACCTCTTCAGAATAACATCTGCTCCAGATTTCTTCCTGGACTACAAATCCTGTGTAAAGGATGGGTATTTAATGCTGTAAATGATTTTATATTTTTGCAATAACTTTGGGAGGGGAACCCAGATACTATCTCCCACAATCAGAGTTTTCTTTCTATAACAGGATTTGATCTTTCATTTATTTTTTCTTGGAAGAAGTTTCTCCAGCCCCAATCCAGCCTTCAGTTGGACTGCAGTCCAACATCTTAGTTACAACCAGGTAAGAGACCATGAGCTCAAATCACCCAGATAAGCTGCTCTGGAAAGATTTAACCTTAATACCAGACTAAATCCTGTGTGCAGCTCTCCCAGCTGTACTGTTTCCCCCACAGGAGTAACAGAGGGGGTTGGCAAAGGCACTGGCACATGACATTGTCTTTCCTGTGCTTCCCCCCCACCCCGTTAGAATCCAGGAATATGATTAAATACAGTTAAAGACAGTATCTGCGAATGGATAGAATGCATTTTTAGTTTCTTAAACCTCTAAATCACAGGGCACAATGTTCTGTTTTCCAGGCAGAACTTGCAATGAATGAACATCCAACCCGTGGGTTTGTGTTTGGACTATCAATACAGTTATTAAAGACACATCACGGGGAGAAGGCAAGTGGCTGCCAATACTTCCTTTGTGTTTCTTTCTTTCTGGAATATTCTCTAATTTTTGGCGCATCAAGATGGAAACCTGGTCGGCTTGGCATGGATGGCAGTTTAAAAGGCTGCACTCCCAATCCCAGAGTGTTTTTTTCCCCACGCAGCGTCACGGGTCTCTCAATGACAGCAGCGTGCCCACACCCGACCTTAGCTGTCATCCCACCTGGGTCGTCCCGGCGCCATTTGGCTCTGACGTGGCCCCGAGCCCGCAAATCGCGCAGCAGCCCCCGGTTATCCGCGAATCCGGCTGGCGGAGCCGCCCTCCCGGCCCCGCCCGCCCGGGGCCCCGCCCGGCTCCTCGCCGCCTCCCCAGCGTCCCGCGCTCGGCGGCCGTGCGTCTTGCGCTCCGCTCCGCTCCGCTCCGCTCCGGCGTCGCGCTCCCGACTCCTCGCTCTGCTCCTCGCTCCCGGCCGCCGGGAGGCGAGGCGAGGGGACCCGCCGGCCGTGCGCCCCGAGGCGCCGGGCACACGGGAGGCCGCGCGGAGACGCGGGGCGCGATGGCGGGGCGAGGGGGCCGCGCGCTGCTGGCGCTGTGCGGGGCGCTGGCCGCCTGCGCGTGGCTGCTGGGCGCCGAGGCCCGGGGGGCCGCGGGGAGCGCGGCGGGCGCGAGGCGGCGCCGGCGGCCGCAGGAGGACGGCATCCCTTTCGAGTACCACCGCTACCCGGAGCTGCGCGAGGCGCTGGTGTCCGTGTGGCTGCAGTGCGCCGCCGTCAGCAGGATCTACACGGTGGGGCGCAGCTTCGAGGGCCGCGAGCTGCTGGTGCTCGAGCTGTCCGACAACCCCGGCGTCCACGAGCCGGGTAAGGGCGCCGCGCGGGGTGGGCTGGCGCTGGGGGAGGAGGGAGAGGGGGCCCGTGGCGCCTTCTGCGCCGGGGCGCCTGGGCTGGAAGGTGGGTCGTGGAGGGAGGGTTGGGGATGGGGCTTGCCGGCTCCTAGTCTCTGCCGTCCGCCCTCCCCAGCCCCGAGGACACCCGTGGGTGGGTGGGGGGAGCACAGCCCCGAGGGGCTGCGGCGGGTGGAGGTACGGGCGCAGAGTCGCTGTCACCCCCACTTCGCAGCACCGGAGACCGCAGGGAATAACTGAGAGGCCTCAGGGAGGAGGTCGACCTTCCTTGCAAACGGGAGTAGAAGGATAAGGTGCAGAAGGCAGGGACTCAGAGAAAATGAGTAGAAGTTTCCTAATTTCCAGAGGACCCAGTAATTGTACTGCGTGCTGGGGGCTCTGCCTACCCATCTCTACCTGTATGTGCGCATTCGGTACACGCGCTGCTGGAATGCTCAGGGAATGTTAAGGATCTTGGCAACACTGGCTGGTAGAGGGTGAGAAAGTGGCCTCTGGCAGGCATTCTGATTTTGAAACTGCACAGTCTTTATACGGAAAAAGGAATATTTCATTTTCTCTGCTTTAGCCCTTTGAAATGAGTAGCTTGTGACCAGGTTTTTTTCCCCGACGGCTGTTCCCAGATGGCCGTTTTATGCATCTTCCTCCTGAGTGTGTTAGGGCACGTTTTCATTTATGTTAAATGTTATGTATTTGGCATTAATAAAGAGGTATTGTAAAAAACGTCCTTGGTGCTTCTTTTTCATTGCTCTTCAGGAATGCTGTAACTCCTAAAGCCTGGTCTTATGATCCTGAAGGTACTGTTGAAGTAATCTGGGCTAGTGAGACATCAGCGTGGCATGCCTGATTTTTTTTTTAAAGGATAAAGAAAGCGAGAAAACAGGTAAAAATTCTCAGTGTAGGGCCAGAATAGTTTCATAATGATATTGAAGAACCAGGCTGAGAAGGGATTAAAATAGGTGACCCGTGGAGACACTTTGGTTTTCAAACGGAAAGTGTATGGGGTTGACTAATAATAGATCTTCAAACAGGAAATATTTCTTACCTTCAAAAAATGTAAATGAAAAGATTTGTATAATTTTGCTGCCCAAACCCTAAAATCAGATTCTAGAAAGCATTTTCTATAATGCACCCCAGCAGGATTCAATTGGATATTTTGAAAATTAGACTCATACTTGTATCTGAAGATAAGGACATTTTTTAATGTGACAGCTCATTTTCGGTTATTTCAGATTTTTGACCAAAGTCAAGACATCCTAGGCTCAGAGAAAGCTAATCTAAATATTTGTGATTCTCCTCCCTACTTAAATAGAACCGTTGGTTGTTTTGTTGTAGATTGCGCCTCAAATTTTGTTAATTGTTTCTTCAAAGAGATGATATAAAAGCTAATGTTAACTTTTTGTGGTCTTGCTTCAAGTTTAGAAATAAAATTATATATAAAGTGATATTACTGTTAGAATGTGATATGCTTTTGAAAATGAAAACCGTAATTCTTTTGCTCGAATATCTGGAACGTAGAGTCTGTCAGGATCTGTAGGTCCCTCTCAGACTGCAGGCCCGATGCCGTAGGGCTGTGTCTCCAGCGCCCAGCCTGGGTCAGGTACAGAGCAGGTGCTTAGTACACATTAGGGGAAAAGTGAGTCAGTCATTTGCTGAGTAACACAGTGCCTTAAATGTTTAATTCTTTGTAAACACAAGATACACAGGTTTAGTTCATTTTAAGAAGGTGAACAAAGAAATGTTTACATTATGTGCTTTATAAGTCCTTGTGAAATGAAGGAAACTTTAAGTTCATGATATTACTTAATAGATAGAATGCAAACTGTCTACCCATTGTAGGGTTTTTTGTACCCTAAAAAAACCACAGGATGATTTCACCCCCCACTCCCCAACCTTTTAAGAGGAGATAGTAGGTTGGAAATCTTTGGAGAACTGTTAAAAAAATTCAACTTAGTAAATTTTAAAGATCTTATTGATTCATGATTCATTAATTCTCAATGATTCATGAATTGAACATCATTCAATCTAACAGACGGAAAGGTGTTCCTAGGAGTTGTACAAAATGAAAGACTTTGATAGGCAGAAGGGAGCAGGACCAAGGAAGTTACATCAGGCAGAAAAAAAAAAACAAGAACAAAATGGATTGGTTATTGCAAAGTTACTTTCTTTTAGGGGGTGGCAGGGGTCCGTGATTACCTCGCTTGTGCTGAGTGCATGATTCCTGATTGGCTGGTTTAAGAGTTCATTTTTGGGATGTAATTAAGTTTGGTGATGTGGGGCTTTGCATAAGTGACTCCATTTTGGGCCTGTTGTGTTGTTTTTAACACTAGCAAATGCAGAGATCTGGTCAGTTTGATAGTATTTATATGAATTAACTTTATAGGAAGTTTTGAATAAAGGAAAATATTCACCATTCTTAAATGGCTTTCAGATTCCTTTTAGATGCAAATATTTTAAGGAATGAGAAAGGAATACCCATATTTATTTTGAGATTGAAGTGGATGCATTCAGTGTCTTTTGAACACCTGCACACTCTAGGTGAGCCAGGCTGTCGGGGCTGTATAGTGGTCCACAAGGTGGTCCTTGCCCTGTGGGGGACTGAGAATTGGCAGGTTGGAGGACAGTGTAAAGGTGGTCAAGGCTGCAAGAAGAGAGTGAGAGGACCGAAGAAAGGGGACTGTGGACCTTAGGTCAGGGGCATTTGGCAATTGAAGAATGGCTGACAAGAAGGCAGGGATGTACAGATCGCTGAAATTCACCAGTTCCAGGGTAGCTCATACAGATGTATGTTTTCACAGAGCTGCTTTTGAAAGAGGGCAACTCTCATAAGTATTTTCACATTATAGGTTTTTTTTGGAGGATTGAAATCATGTTTCTGATTAAGCTATTCAGAAATAACATTTAGCTTAACAAATTTATTTTCTTGACTAAAACTTTGATGAAGTTGCCCATATTCATTTTTTTGGTTTTTTTGTTTTGGGGGAGGGTAATTAGGTTTGTTTGTTTGTTTGTTTGTTTAGATGGAAGGACTGGGGATTGAACCCAGGGCTTCATGCACACTAAGCGTGTGCTGTACCACTGAGCTATAGCCCCCCACCCATATTCATGTTATCTTCCAACAGAGAGAGATGTCAAGTTTTTTAGTTTCCTTAATCTAAATTCTCTTTCTGAACTTTAAAAACATGTAACTGACTTCTAAGTATTTAGTTGTCATAATAGAAAAACTCTCCAAAACAAAACAGCATGTATACATAAAGCCTTTCCGTGTGTTAGAACTGGGGGGTGAGAAGTTGACGAGGGTAGATTTGCAGACTGTGGACAGATGGCGCCCCTTGACCCCACCAACTCCCTTCCTGAGCAGAAAGAAGTGATTATTGTACTTGTTTGGTACCAGGCCATGGGCTGAATTTAAACTGAACTCCTGAAAAGCGATCAGTTTTCTCAGATGCTCCACTTCTGAATTCATCCAGAGGGAAGGAAAGTTGCACTGGGAGTTGATTAGGGAGGAACATTCACACCTATTCTGTCAGCTTGATTCCTGACTGGCTGGATGTTGCGCGTCTCGCATGTCATCTTGTATCACTTGGAGGCCTGCAAAAATCTCCTGGGGGAGGGCGGTGGGTCTCAGCCATTCTCAGAAGACTTGGTCTCATCCCCTCACACATCATGAATCTGAACCCCAGACACGGGACTGGGATGGAGTCTGGGCTTGGATTGAGTCTCTGCACTCAGATGTGTTCCCCTGAGATATGAGACCTGCCAAGCCTGGTCATGTTTCCCACTTTTCTTTCTGTTAGCTCATATTTTATACATTTAAGATATTTCTACACATAGGGACTCCTGTGCTCAGACCCAAATATATGCTCTCCTGGGCATGCATATCCATCATTGCAATACTCATAAAAGAAACCTTTGTTAATTTATGTCTAAGCGGTGGAGTCCATATTCCCAGACAAATATTCCGAGAGTTACATATGAGTTAAGATTAGTTTGTTTAAAACACAAATTCTTTTACATGTAGTTTGATTGCTCTTGGGGAGTAAATCTGATTTATAGCTAAAATGCTATCTCAGAAACATTCTTCACAGCATAGATTTTTCTCTTTCAAAGGCTGGAATGATTATTTTGGACTGGTTCCTCCCCAAATCTGTTCAGATTTAAAGTGTATGAATGCCAGTGTGCATTTGCCAAATATTGTGATGGAACATTAAATACTGGCAAAATTTCTATAGTGCTCAAAAAAAAAAAAAAAAAAAGGAAGTGGGGATGTTGGTTATTTTGTATGGCTTCTTTTCCTGCAAGATGAGTGTGTATTAGTGGGAAGTGACTACAGCTGAGTAACACCTTATTGATGTTAGATTCTGGAGAAGGGTCTAGAGGTACCACATGTGGTTGAGCGTTATTTTTAGACCCAAGTGAGTCAGTGTAGTTCTTGCCAGAAATAATGTACTTGATTGACTTGTGATTGGCTAAAGGAAGAGAGGAAATTGGGCTGGCCCCTAACATATCCTGTGCTCAGACAAAATGTGTCTTCCTATGAAACTGATTTGAGAGGCGGCAAAGGAGTCAAATGCGAGCACCTCCCTCAGGGCATAGCACAGGGGTGGAACACCCACCCCTTATGGTTCTTGGTGAAAGATATTTTTGACAAATACAGAAAAGAGTCCCAGTAAGTGGAGGGGTAGGGGACACAGAACCCAGCTTTTCCCAAAGCGGATTCAGTGGAACATTTGTTCAGCTTGGTTTAAGTCTTTGCTAAACCAAGATAAACAGGTTTGTATATTCCAAGACTTAGCAGAGCCCTTCATATGCTGATGGATGGCTCAGATCTCCAACGCAGATGTATACTGCACAGTATTTTCCAATCTTTCTTCCCCTGGGAGCTTATCTTGTACCTGCTGTTAGACTAGGTGGAGAAGCACAGCGATCTAGTTCATCATCATTCATCATCATATTGCGAAGTTTAGTTTAATAATTCTCCAGCAGAGCCCAGTCAAACAGGGAGCTCCCCAGGGATGGGGAGCAGATGGTTTCCATTTTTTTTTTTTGCCCATCAACGGCTAACATAGTGATTTACGTAGCGTAAGCTCTTAAGTTATGCTTATTGAACTGAGAACATGATTTTGAGGCAACCAGGCAGAGGACAGATAGTTTTGACTGGAAAGGGTGAAGTGACACGTGCTTTTATTGTTAAATAGCTTCATGCTTTTCACTTGTTTACGTCTTTTCCTTGTCTATAAAGTAGGCATACTTTAAAGACTCATACCTCACAGAGCCAAAAGTAGCATAGAAAAGAACTGAATGAAGCTGCTTGCATCTGGTTATTAAGAACATGGGCTAATTTGTTAAAGTGTTTCTCCGCCGACTGGAAGTTGGTCTGGAATGTGCTCGTTGGGAGGTGGCCCCTCTGGCTGTGTCACCAGAGGAGACAGATGCTCACCTATTAACAATCTACATAAGCCCATCTGTGCGAGCCCAGGGGACCGCCCTGAGGGACTTCCTCCTGTTAATCATCACTGTTTTCTTGTTCACAAATGTTTGTCCTCTATCAATTTTTACAATGTGGGGCGTTCCAGCTTTTCTTCAGCTTGGCATCTTACTTTGCTTCATTCAGTACCATCAGTGAAAATAGTCATCGTTATTTGAGAGTGTCTTTCATTATTTCTTCAGGGAGCTAAATAAACCTAGGGCAATTCCAACGTTTACTTTGGCAAACGAACTTATTTTTCTAAATAACTGATAATGAAACTGCTCAGGTCCTAACTACTTTGTTCTTTCACTGACAGTGGAAGTGAAAGATCTTCAAAACCTGCTTTCTCACTTCTTCCTACTTTTCTTCCCCTACTGGGGTCTTTTCTTTGTGTTTCCATAGTTCTTTGAAGAGCTATAACATAAAAGTTTATGTGCAGCATATGCTTCAGTGTCAGATGATCTGAATTCAGATCCTGTATTCCCATTTATCACTACTGTTCTTGGGCAAGTCACTTAACTTCTCTCAAAGCCTCAAGTTCATCACCGACAAAATGACAATAATGTGATGATGAAATGAAGTAGTAAATATAAAGTTCTTAATTCAATATGTCTCAGCAATGATTATTACCTCTGTTGTAGCATTGTCTGTTGTTGGTATACACGTTCCCCCAGTGAGCTGTGAGAATCTTGTGGTCAGGGATCGTATTTTGCTCATTTCTTTATCCCAAATGTTTAGTTCTATGCTTAGGATGTAGTGGCCACTCAGTGTTTGGGAAATAAATGAATTTTCTCAAACAGGCAAGACTGTGCATCACAAAACAAAGGTGTATTGAAGGTCAGTGTTGCATTTGTGCACGTTAGCATGTCAGAAGCATGACAACAGGAAAGGATAGAAACACATTTTCGTTCTGTGAACACTGGTATTTTATTGTGGTGCACCCAGTTTGGCGAAATGGAGAAATTCACCAACTGCACATCTTTTGGGTGTGTTGTCTGTTGTAACTGGACTAGCCTGAGGCTCTTTGCCTCTGGGCCTCTTTCCTCTTGAGACATTTAAAAAAGTTAAGCTGCTTTTTAAGTGTTAAAAGTTCTAAAGATAACTGGTAAAATTTTACTTAGTAAAATTGTTGACCTTTTGAAAAATCTGCCTGAGCCCTCAGTGTTGCTGTTTTACACATTGAAGTCGTACATCTCCAGGTCGTAACTTGCCGTCTCTTGTGAAATTCATGATTCAAATCATGCACTTGAAAATGCCACAGAGGAGGAGGTTTATCTGAGAGTCAGCTGATGGGTCAAGTGAGCTCAAGTTTGAGACAGGTTTAAATTTGCTCTTTCCTGCCATCTCATTAATTACTGGAATTGCTGCCAGTCCGTTGCTCTGCAGATGTTTCTCTTTTGAAATTCAGGTTATGGTGTTTTGCAGGCCTTCCAGCAGCCGACTCTTTCTAGTACAATGTGGCCTCGGAGAAGAGACTGTTGCCAGTGCCTCCCATTATGTTCAGATGATTTACCTGCAAGTGTAACTGTCCCGTTAGTAAACTTTGAAGGTGGATCCTGTAGAAGATTACAAAGTTGATTGTTAAACAAAAAGAAATGAGTTACTTATCATAATAAACCCTGAAACAACTTTCTACTACCTGTAAATATTTTTTACAGAAACCTGTTTACTGTGAAATCACTGCTGAGCATCATAGTCCAATAATGATCATACTGCTCACTTTAAAGACATTTGGTGTCAAAGAGAAGGTGTTTATTTGAAAAATACAGATTACTTCTTTTTTAAAAGGGACTTTTACCTTAAACCTAGGTTTTAAAAAAGCCCTTGCTGTGGTTATTCACATCAAGGTAATTAGGAGAAGCTACAATTATGTCATGTACCTGCACATGCGGGCAGCTACTCAGCTGTTCAGATCCGAAAATGATGCTGTCAGGATGGACCTACCCCGGCATTCTTCCTGTGAAACCTCAAGTCTTCAAACCCAGAAAAATCTTCCTTTTACTATGAGGCTGCTATTCACTGTCATTGTGCAGTTTTTTTTTTTTTTTCCCCTGAGAAATATCTTGTTTCTAGAGCTCAATTCAACAACTTGTACAAATCATAAGCTTTAACCATGAGTTCAGGGTAGGAAAACTTCCATTTATTTACAGGTTGAACTGTCACCTCCCTGACCAGAGTCCTGAATACCCTTATTTTTCTTTTCCTAGCCCAGGGGTAATTTTCAAAGCAACCTTTTCTCATAGCCGTTATAAAAATTGCTGTGTAGCATTCCAAGCTGAAATCTGTCCTCCAAGATGAAAAGAAACTGTAGGCTTTTGTCATTATCACCTAGTACTGTCAATTTAATGCAGGGAACAGTTAATGAGTACCCACTTTGTATATGCTTTTTTACTTTATCTGTCAGGCACCTTTTTAGGCAGTTCCTTTGCATATTGAAATGTGTGCGTAGGTTCTGGTCTTGGAGTCACTCTTTTCATGCATGTGGAGCTTAACTGACATGTTGCATAACCAGTGGGCACTTCCCTTGATTCTGCAAAATGTGGCTGCATATGGACACAAGGGTCGAACACTTCCCCATACTATTTTGATGTAGCAGATATAAAGATAACGTCTGTAGGCAAGACTACTGGAAATGTTAGACATGTGCCAAATAAAATACTTTGGGTCCTTTTTGTGTTTTAGGTGCAGTGTCGGACATCTGATTTTAAAGTACAACTGTTCTGTTGAAATAGTTCCATTTGTCTCAAGTTGTGACATTGTTCAGCACAATTTTTTTTTTAAGTTTATTGGAGGAAAGCAGTCTTATTCGTTGTGGGAACTCAGTAAATGTTAGGTCAGATTCTCCACATAATCAGCATCATGGGAATCAAGTTAACATATTTTTGGAAACTACACTAACTCAAAAATCAGAGGTACCTATACAGCAATATATATATATGTATCTCATTAAGTGTATTTTCTCAAGAGTCAAATTCATTTTTTGGAAGATGCTAAAAATTGTAGCATGGAAATATAGATAGATAATTCTCATGTGGAATATTATATAGATGTATAGTGAATAATATTACAGAGACAGACTATACTATGTAGATGTATAGGTTTTGTCTGTCTTGATGGTGGCAGGATAATCATGGGTGAAGAAGTCGTTTTACATTATTTTAAATTTGGCTTGCATCTATAAATTGCCTTCCTTTTAATCATTTTAACTTCTGTCTATAGCTTTTATCAGGCGTTGAATAATTTTCTTTTGTCTAAGTGGCTTATATTAGAAAAAAAACTGACCTTGCAGCTAAAGCAACTAGAGAAAGAAGAACAAACAAAACCCAAAGTTAGTAGAAGGAAAGAAATGATAAAGATCAGAGCAGAAATAAATGAAATAGAGACTTAAAAAAATAGAAAAGATCAGTGAAACTAAGAGTTGGTTCTTTAAAAAGATAAAATTCATAAACCTTTAGCCAGACTCATCGAGGGAAAAAAAAAAAGAGAGGGTCCAAATCAATAAAATCAAGTGAAAAAGAAGTGACAACTGACCCCACAGAAATACAAAAGATAAGAGACTACTATGAGCAACTATGTGCCAATAAAATGGACAGCCTAGAAGAAATGGCCAAATTCTTAGAAATGCACAATCTCCTAAGACTGAACCAGGAAGAAATAGAAAATATGAAGCAGACCAATTACCAGCACTGAAATTAAATCAGTAATTTAAAAACTCCCAATAAACAAAAGTCCACGACCAGATGGCTTCACAGGTGAGTTCTACCAAACATTTAGAGAAGAGTAACACCTTTCCTTCTGAAACTATTCCAAAAAATTGCAGAGGAAGGAACACTTCCCAACTCGTTCTATGAGGCCACCATCACCCTGATACCAGACAAAGATATCACAAAATAAATTCACAGCCAGTATCACTGATGAACATAGATGCAAAAATCGTCAACAAAATACTAGCAAACCAACTCCAAAAGTACATTAAAAGGGTCATACACCATGATCAAGTGGGATTTATCCCAGGAATGCAAGGATTTTTCAGTATCCACAAATCAATCAGTGTGATACACTACATAAAAAACTGAAGAATAAAGACAAACTGAAGAATATGGTCATTTCAATATATGCAGAAAAAGCTTCTGACAAAATTCAACATCTATGTATGATTAAAAAAAAAAAAAACTCTCCAGAAAGTGGGCATAGAGGGAGCATACCTCAACATGATAAAGGCCATATATGTCAAACCCACAGCTAACATCATACTCAGTGGGGAAAAGCTGGAAGCATTTCCTGTAAGATCAGGAACAAGACAAGGATGCCGCTCTTGCCATTTTTATTAAACACAGGTTTAGAAGTCCTAGCCGTAGTAGTCAGAGAAGAGAAGGAAAAAGAAATCCAAATTGGAAAGGAAGAAGTAAAACTACCACTCTGCAGATGACATGACATTTCATACACAGACGATCCTAAAGGTGCAATGAGAAGACTACTAGAGCTCATCAATGAATTAGGTAAAGTTGCAGGATACAAAATTAATATATGGAACTCTGTTGCATTTCTGTACACTAACAATGAACTATCAGAAAGAGAAATTAAGGAGACAGTCCCATTTACCATCACATCAAAAAGAATAAAATACTTAGGAAAAATAAACCTACCTAAGGAGCCAAAAGACCTGTATTCTGAAAACCATAAGACGCTGATGAAAGAAACTGAAGATGACATAAACAGACAGAAAGATATAACCATGTTCTTGGATTGAAAGAATCAATATTGTTAAAATGACCACACTACCCAAGGCAATCTACAGATTCAGTGCAATCCCTATCAAATTACCAATGACATTTTTTTTTTACAGAACTAGAACAAAAAATTAAAATTTCTATGGAATCACAAAAGACTCAGAACAGCCAAAACAATCTTGAGAAACAAGAACGGAGCTGGAGGAATCATGCTCCCTGACTTCAGACTATACTACAAAGCTACAGTACTCAAAACAGTATGGTAGAGGCACAAAAACAGACATATAGATCAGTGGAACAGGATAGAAAGTCCAGAAATAAACCCACACATTTATGGTCAATTAGACAAAAGAGGCAAGAATATACAGTGGAGAAAAGACAGAAAAGTGGTGATGGGAAAACTGGACAGCTACCTGTAAAAGACTGAAATTAGAACATTCTCTAACATAATATACAGAAGTAAACTCAAAATGGATTAAGACCTAAATGTAAGATGAGATGGTCTAAAACTCCTAGAGGAAAACACAGGCAGAACACTCTTTGACATAAATAGCAGCAATATTTTTTTGGATCCATCTCCTAGAGTAATGGAAACAAAAGCAAAAATGAACAAATGAACCTATTAAACTGAAACGCTTTTGCACAGCAAAGGAAACAATGAACAAAATGAAAAGATAACTTACAGAATTGGAGCAGATATTTGCAAACCATTGGACCAATAAGGGATTGATTTCCAAAATATGCCAGCAGCTCATACAGCTCAATATAAAAAACATAAACAACTGAATCAAAAAATGGGTTAAAAAAGACCTAAATAAGCATTTCTCCAAAGAAGACATACAGATGGCCAACAGGCACATGAAAAGATGTGCAACATCGCTAACTATTAGAGAAATGCAAATCAAAACTACAGTGAGGTATCACCTCACACCAGTCAGAATGGCCGTCATCAAAAAATGCTGGAGTGAGTATAGAGAAAAGGGAACCCTCCTGCCCTGTTGGTGGGAATATAAATTGATGTAGCCAGTATAGAGAACAGTATGGAGGTTCCTTAAAAAACTAAAAACAGAGTTACCAAGTGATCCAGGAATCCCACTCCTGGGCAAATATCCAGAGAAAACTAATTTAAAAAGATACATGCACTCCCATGTTCATAGCAGCACTATATACAATAGCCAAGACATGGAAGCAACCTAAATGTCCATTCACAGATGAATGGGAAAGAAAATTGCAATGTGTGTGTGTGTGTATATATGTATATATATATATATACACACAATGGGATACTAATCAGCCATATAAAAGAATGAAATAATTCCATTTGCAGCAACATGGAGGGACACAGAGATTATCATACTAAGTGAAGTAAGTCAGAAAGAGAAAGAAAAATGCCATATGATACCACTCATATGTGGAATCTAAAAAATGATACTGATAAACTTTATTACAAAACACATGGACTCATGGACATGGAAAACAAACTATGATTACCAAAGGCGAAGGGGGACGGAGGGATAAATTAGGAATTTGGGATTAACAGATACACACTACTATATACAAAATAGATAAACAGCAAGGACCTACTGTATAGCACAGGGAACTATATTCACTATCTTGTAATAACCTGTAATGGAAAAGAGTCTGGAAAAGAATATATATCTATAAATGAATATATATATATATGTAGATGAACCACTTTGCTGTACACCTGAGATGTTGTAAATCAGCTATACTTCAGTAAAAGAACAAAACAAAACAAAACAAATCATTTCTCAAAAGTTTCTTCCTTTGGAAAGTTTTCTTGGGCTATTGTTGTCCTCTTGAACTATGATCTGATATGGTCTGATATTCCCCCAGGATTTTAAATATTTGGCCAGATTTGCCTTTACTTTCATGAGGATTCGGACAGGTACCCTCTGAGGCGGGTTTGGAGAACCTGACGGGTGGAGGTGACCCTGTGTGTTCTTCTCACTGCCCGCCTGTCCTTCCCTGTCCTCTTCGGTTATTAGAAGAAGCTGTCTGGATATCAGCCAGGAGGCCTTTGTCTGATAAATGTGGCTCATAATCCACTGGAACATGAACCGACTCATTGTCAGCCATTTACTCCACGGCTCCCAGTATGAACAAGCTCCAGTTTGGTCCTAAATCAGCAGCTTTTCATACCTATCACAGGGGAGGAATCGGATCATATTTATCTCTTCGGGGACTTAAAGATGCAGGAAGAGTAAGACTACTGTTGAAAAGAAGTATTTAAAAGAAAAATTAGAAATGTAAATTTTTTTTTTAAAGATCTTGTCACAATGATTGTAATTCCCTATGAAAGTGCACATGAATCGCTGCTATTTATGCTGGCATTACGCTGTTATTTATGGTTTGTAAAGTCTTAGTGACTGCTTTAGAAGAGCTACACTGTAAATAGGACAGGTAACGTGAGGTGTTTATTTTGTAAGGGGGTTATTTTTTAAGAGTTTTTTTGGAGCTGTAGAAGGAACAATTTGAATGTTAAAATATGCACATTTTGGGCACATCTGTACGGTGGCCCGTCAGTATCCTGGGAGGTTGGTTCACGTGCCCGAGTTATACACAGTTTTACTGCCTTTCAGACCCACGTTAGTTCCCCATTTGCTCCTCACTGGTGACGGTCCTGGCCCGCAGAAACTTCCTTGAAAGAGGGTATTATTGTCCCTCAGGTGTCTCCATGGGGGGCCGTATGCTGAGGGCAACTCTAGGCCTTGCGCTCGTGGCACAAGCCATGAACCGTATGATAAACTGTTTCCAGTATTTCTGAGGCCTCTTTCCCATTATTTCTAGACTGTGGGGTGTGCTTTTCATTGTCGGTACACATTGCGGGGTAGGTGGGAGTTGGGAGCCCCTGTTACTGATCTGGTAAACATTTCCCCTTCTCTTTGGACTCTGTTTCAGTTTATACAGTTGGTATTTTGTCACTTCCAGGAACATCAAGCTTTCTTCCTGAATAGTTGTAACGCTCTTACTGCCTCTATTGTTGTTTTAACACTGAAGGTGAGTCATTGGTCGCCGTAATTCTATGACCTGGGTGTCAGGAAGAGGGAATGAACAGGAATGGGTTTCTGAAATGAATGTAGAGGGGCTGTGACTGGCTGGTATTTTCCCCCAAATTTATAGAACGAAGGTAATGTTTTTATAGCCCCTGTAAAGACAGTAGCATAAGCAAAACACACACCCCGCCGCCAACATTTCCAGGAGGCGGAGAAGGCTCTCATTTGTGGCCCTTGCCACACTTTCCATGATGTGCTCAGTTCCCAGACCAAGGTAGTAACACTTTATTATTGTTAGGCCCTGCTAACAACTTGCTGGAATAAATCGCCCTAATTGGACAAATCACCAAGAAAACGAAAGCCATTCATTCACTAGGCATTTGGAAATACCAGATAGAAATGCTTTTAAACCAGTTCACGTTTGGAAATCAAACTCTTGAAAAGTGCAGGGCAGTATGAAGTGCTGCTTTCATTACTGTAAGTGTGTTATTGTGTTTGGAGCCCTAATGTGCTTTACTTCCCAGGAACAGCCCCGTGCCTGCTATTCTAGGGACGTTCTGCAAAGTGAAGGGATACTTACAAAAGGGAGCGACAAACAACAGTGTTTTACGAAGTACCCAATGTGAAGGTGTTAACTCAGATTCTACAGGAAGTTGAGAGAGATCATCAAAGGAGGGCTTGCAGAAGGAGGCGGGGATTTGAGCAGGTCCTAAAGGATGAGCCACATCTGGGAAGTAGAAGAGAGGACTTCCTTGTAGGCCAGTAAGAGGTCCTTCACGCTTCTTGGGTCTTCTTCACTGTCCCCAGTAGTGGTGACATAGCAATATTCCATCAGTATTGTGACAGATAACTACATTCCATTAACATGCCAGATTTCCACCATGTTAGAAGATGGTTTTTAGGGTGTTGTCCCCTTGGGGTTGATTTTACTCATCACGAGGGTAAAACTATTTCGGATGGAGATTATGATACACACACACACACACACACACACACATACATATGTATACATACATACACGTATATATAATGATATGGTTATAAAGCATTTAAAATGATATGATTACATGTCATATAATTGTAAGTATATTAAGCATGTAGTACGCATTATGTTGTAACAGGCAATAGTTGATTACCAATTCTTTCCCCCTCTGGGTAACTATTACCGAACACTTTCTAGAAGTCCTAGAGTAAAAAGATGTCAAGTAGGTTTAATTTTTTTAGGCCAATATCCAGCAGTTATATGCAACTCATTTAGTGTCCTATTTTGATTATGTGTTTCAAAAACTATATTTACCAACAAAACAAGAACCACCACAAAACAGTGCTGTCGCCCGAGTTCTAGAAGGAGAACACAGCCCACAGCTCTTCTCCCCGTGTGGCGGCCACTCCAGAACATTCATCCAGCTGCTTTTGTCCAACACTTGAAAAATGATCACGTAATTTGTCAGATGCTTTTGAGAGAGAGATCCACTATGCAGAAATATTTTAGTATTTAACTAATTTTTCCAGTTACACGTTTTTGAATAGGGTAAATTTATTTTGAATTACTCCTTAACGTTAAACTCAGTCCTCATTAGTGTTACGTGGAATTTGTGAAACACTGAATTATAGTTTTCCTTAGCTGGAAAGAACACGGTTATTTTATAGATGAATAAATTGAGCTTCAGAGAGATTTTAAACAACCTGCCTGAGCTGTGTAACCTCGGAGGCCTAGAACCCATTTCCTGATACAGGAAGTTGGGCATTCTTTCCAGAATATTCCCCAGCAATGTATACAGATGGGGGATAAACATAACTATTTCTTCTGTGGCCGTTGAGGGTTGTAACTTATTTCCAGGGACTGAAGTCTGTGGGAGTGTACAGGAATGTGACTTATCAGTGTGTTTTCAGTTCCTTCCAGCAGAGGTTCCTGACGCATGTGCTGTTACGGGCAGGGGTTTCGAGGTGGAGGGGCAGGGGCTGGTGGCGGGAGAGTGTTGTGACTGGCAAAAAATCTGGAAAGGATTGAAATAAATCACTTCAGCACACTGAAGTATGTACAGAAAATAACGTTTTTCTTGGCAATAGAGTCCTCTCTCTAGGAAGAAACATGCTTTTGTTGAGACTGTTCTGAGGAACACTTTTGAGGGCTGGGCCTTCGGGGCTGAGGAATGGGCTAACTTGAATCACAAGGCGAGACGTATTTTCAGAGGCTGGGTGGGGGGTCAGGGAGGGAGAGAAAGACTTAGTGACTGGTGGCTTACGAGAACCTTGGGGATCACAGACGTGCTGAATGGAGGCCGCACAGAATCTTCTATGCTCTGTGATGCTTTGTGTAGTGGATGACTTCGGGAGGTGGGTTGGAGTACTCAAATCTTGCTTCAGGATTGGCAAAACTGGAGGTTGTCCAAGGAAGGGCAGTTACGTATAAGTTACAAAACAAGAACTTATTCACAAGGATCAGATACACGCTGTATACAACAGCTCTCCTTAGAATACACAAAGGCAATTTTTTTGGAATGTCAGCCAGGCGACTCCCATCTCCCTGATCATCTGCAGTGAAATACCAGATTCTTGGCTTGTGTTTTCCAAGTTGGGATCCCAATCCCAGGAGAGTGTAACAC
Source organism: Camelus bactrianus (assembly GCF_048773025.1). Taxonomy (NCBI): domain Eukaryota; kingdom Metazoa; phylum Chordata; class Mammalia; order Artiodactyla; family Camelidae; genus Camelus; species Camelus bactrianus. Next base: position 24,676,992 of record NC_133540.1, read on the forward strand.
TGGGAGAGGGCCTCGGGGTCACGGTTTATAAGGCCAGTTAGAGGTTTGTGCTCGCCAAGCACAATGAATCATGTGTTGATGGAGATGAGGGGCATGGAATATAAATAACTGAAATTGGTTGAGGTTTCCTTTCAGAAAATAGTACTTGTGTTGACCTGGTCATACGTTAAATTTTAATGCAAAAAAAAAGTTACTTGTGCTAAAGAGGATTACGTATTTGTTGAGATTTTTTCCAAGCCAACAATCAGCATACTGTTTCTTAAAGAACTTTATTTCCACATTTGTAAATGTTTTAGAAAACATTACAGTGGTCTAAGAATTATTATATTGCATACCTAACAAATAGCCTGTATTAAGAGAGTAAATATGTATAGAAACTACCCCTGGAATAAGTGCCTCCTTAAGTTATTGTACAGAAAATAGTGGAATGCATTATTGTAAGAATTAAAGAATATATAAAATACGGGTGAAATTTTTGTTTTGTTTTGGCCATATGAGAAACTCTACCAAGATGATTAGATGATAAACTCGACAGTTAATTTATAGTCAGGATACAGGCAAGCAAAAAAAAAAAGCCCAGGTCTTCAGGCTGATGTTTGTGTGAGAAGGCTGTGTTCTCAGGAGCAGGAAGTGGGCTAATGACACAGTGAAATGACAAGGTAATTTCATAGTTAATTTGGTTACCCTTTAACTTGCCCTTTGATGACCATATTAATTCCAGGTGAGAGTATTTGGTCTGAATGATTCTGATAATTGCTTTAATTCCCCATCTGGTCTGTGCATGGTCATAACCTTTGGGCGTTCAGGAAGAGTGGGAGTCCTGACCTGATCAGGTGTCGGGGTGGGGGTTGGGGGTGAGAGTTCTGTGTGCATCAGGGCTCAGTGAGTAATACTGATGATCATTTGACTGGGCAGTTTTATTAGCAGCCATTTCTTTGCCAGACTAATAAAAAGTGACTTTTTAGCATTGTTTTCCAAGTTCTCTTATATAAATGGATTAGAAGGAAAAGAAAAGAGTGTGAATCAGATTTCATGTTTCTTGCTTTTGGTTAAGTATATCTCCAGCTTAGAAGCTAAATAGACAGCTCAGGATAAAACTTGAAATCATGAATGTTGTGCATTCGATGCCATTCCAAGACATTACGGAGAACTGGACAGACCCCCGGGGAAGTGTTAAACCCTAGAGAACACCAGCCCGGGACACACAAGGCCCATGGGTGCCTGAAGTCAGTCAGAAGCAGAGGGACACCCCAGTCACGTGTATGGGCCAGAGGATTGGGGAAGTTCCCAGGGGAAGAAGAGTCCTCTGTTCTCTTAAGTAAATAAAAAACTAGATTGACTTTTATCCAGTCAGTTATTCTAAGACCATTGCAACTTTTTCTCCCCACGAAAAGGAGGTACCCCAAAGATGTTCCATTTACTTTGCCCTCTCTTTTCTCTTCCCTTGAAAGGAAAAGTAGGAGAGAACGTGTGTGTGTGTGTCTGTGTGCGTGTGCTCTTCTGCTAAAATTTCAAATATAACACAATTTTCATGGAAAAATCTCTTTGCAGGTCATCAGGTGTGTTGTTTGCACAGTGAGGTTTTTGGTTTCTGGGAGATAAATTGCATCCCACTTCTGAGTGAGTTCCTGAAGTCATCTTCAGCTGGGCTGAGCTGACCTGCGTGGTGTAGGAACTGCTGGTGTCAGCCTCAACCTCTATTTGTACCTGGGGTCTGTCTGTCCGTCTTTGTATCTCCTACAACGTGGCTTTGATATAGCTCATAGAAACTGAGCCATCAAATATTAGGAAACCTCGGATGAGAAGTTAGGATAACAAAGAGGGTTAAAAAGATTGACTGAAACAGAATGTTTTAAATAGAAGAAGGAAGTAAGGCAAACTTGAAGACAAAAAGCATTGAAAAACAGTACAAGTCAGGTAGAAGATAAAGTTTAAAGACGAACTGGAAAGGCTATACAAAAATATTTAAATGTTATGAACATAATATGAATATAATTTTCCCCCACACTTAAATAATGCTTAGTATATGTCAAGCACTGTTCAAAGGTTTAACTCATCTAATCCTCAACCCCTGTGGCGTTGGTACTATTATTACCCCCTTTCTATAAATTAGGAAGTTGAGGCACAGAAAGAATAGTGATTTGTTCACTTATCTGAGAGATTGTAAGCTGCAAAACCAAGATATGAATATATATATTTATATAGCTCCACTGTTGAATAAATACAAAAAAATGAGTACAGTGAACACCATCTGCTTCATTCCCTTCTTCTGAACTGTTTCCTTTCTTCTTGCTTTTCTCCCTTTCCTTTTGGAGAACCCTCCTTCTTGCCATGTAGTTTGAGTGGGAGCCGCTGCCGTGTTCTAAAACACCCTCTCCCCTTGCTTCTAAAGTAAGCCTCTTCTCTACCCCACTATCCCTGATTCTACAATGAATTTCCAAATATCATGTCAGATTCTCAGCATTTTCATCAGGTAAAACAAGATCATCTCCCTTGGGGCAAATGATCATTTCAACATAAAAACGGAGCTGTATTAGAAATTAGATTTAAATGTTACTTCGAGCACTCATATTAGGTAACTTAGTTAACAGTAAGAATGTCATTCTGTGGGAGGGGATAAATTGGAAGATGGAGATTTGCAGATACACACTATATATATAAAATAGATACATAGTATTTTATACAGTAGCATTGGGAACTATATTCAATATCTTGTGGTGACCTATAGTGGGCAAGAATATGAAATATGAAAATGATTGTGTGTATATGTGTGACTGAAACATTGTGCTGTGCACCAGAAATTGACACAGCATTGTAAACTGACTGTAACACAGTAGTAAAAATAGAATGTCATTCTGGTCTTTCCACATTATTTACTTCTTTGATTAGTCTGTAATCAATTATAATATTAATATCAAACTGCTAAGAGTATGTACCAGTGAAGAATTTCTCAGACAATAACATTTGTCATAATATTTAGGATGATTAGCCTGCAAGCGAGGCACATACACACATACACACACCTTTAAATGGAGTGTGTTTATCTAGTAAATCAGTAAAGTTAGAAACTGAGTGTAAATAAATACTTTATATGGAGGGCAAATGGCGTTTCCTAGGTAGACCTGATTTGAGAGGAGTGAGAAGACTGAAGCAGCTCCTTTAGCTAAAGTATCTGGTTGTCATAAGCTTGGAGGAGGCTGCAGTTTTAAGATGGGTGGCCCATTTATCTTGAAAATCCAGTATTTTTTCTGAAGGAGGGGTTGCCATGGGGACAGAATGGCTTAGCAACTGAAGACTAATTTCATTGGTTGAGCGTCTGCAGCCTTGCTTGTGGAGTAGCATTAATATGTTGCCTCCTGCTGTTTTTTTTATTGAGGGGACCATCTGGCATTAGCCGTATTAAAGGTACAGTTCTGTTAGACAAAGAATACCGGGCGACATTCACTGAGGTGTTAAAAATAGGTTTGCTGGCATTAGTTGTTTTAACTAATCAGTGACTAAGAAGTTTTCTTTCTGATCACTGCCTATTATAGCCAACTAGTAATTCATAATTCTAGGCTATGACACTTTTAAAGGGCTTTGCTTTTGAGCTTGCTTCTCTTATACCAATTTAATTGCCTAAATATGCACCTTTACATGATCACACTCATTTTGATGAACCTAAAAATGAACCCATTTGATAAAATGTTCTCTCACGTGGTATGTCCATAAACTATATAGTTAGAGATATATTTTTAAAATAGTGATTACTGAGGGTGTTTAATATGTTAGAGCATGAACAGTTGTCAGTTTTTCTTTTACACTTGAGGGGGACAAACATAATGGATTTTCAAGTAGGAAGTGGAAAGATGTCAAATGCATCTGTAATACAAATAACTATCCATTCTAAATAATGAATATCTGTTGTGTATCTGTTAAGAGACACACTCTATTTTTAAGGAGCTTCCAATGTAGTAGGAAGGATAATGTCCATGTTCTGTACATGTTAATGATAATCAAGAGAGAATATGTCTTAATGGCTGGCAGTGTCTTAGAAGTACAGAGCTGAGTTTGAGATTAAAGAATGGAGGAGGACATTCAGTAGGAATACCAGGAAGTCCCAATGGAAAAAGTGGTGCCCGATTGGCCGGAATCTTAGCCAGCATAAGATAAAGGGAGAATTCTAGAAGAATTCTAGAAGAAGCAGTAGTCCTTAACATTATAACCCCACCTCTCTAAGAGTGGGTTCCCCTATAATGTTCATCGAGTGCTGACAGCACACTTTGTGCATAGAGCCTACTGCGTGTGTAGAGGAAGCGAAGTCTTAACAGGTGGGCTTTAGCTGTATCATGATGCCCTTGGATGCCAGGCTGAGGGTTTAGACATCATCTGTTTGGCATTTTGTAGAAAAGGAAACTTACAGGTTGCTGGTTTACAAAGAAAGTAATGTGTATTTTTGACAGGTTTGGTGCCGTGTTGTGGACCAACCGCCCAGAGAGAGATGGGTGGTCCTTCATTTGAAATGAGGATCTTCTATTTAAGGAGAGAGTTTTGAGGACAGAGGAAAAGATTTCAGACTCATTTGTGTGACTGGTGAAGGTGAAGGTGGTGCTTGTAGGTGAGACCATGGGACAAAGAAAACGAAGGAGAGAAGGTGTCTCAGGGCAGAACCTGAGGATGTGTTGATGGTTTTAAAGTTAGCGGTGGTAGATGAGAGCAGAGAAGTAGTCAGAGAAATAGGGACAATTGATACAATTCAGTGCCGTGGAAATCAAGGGAAGAGAGAGTTTCAAGGGCTGGAGGCAAAGGACGATGCCAGATTCCGTGAAGTTGGATGAAGCTGAGGACTTGGTAAAGGTTATGTGCGTGGGCTGGTTGGAGTAGACTGGTGCTGTTGGGGGAGGCAGGAGCCAGACAGAGGAAGAAGGAGTGAGTGGAGGGTGGATGCCCCTCCAACACTAATGTTCTGTTACCCATCGGTCAAACCAAGGTTCTTGAAAGACTAATCTTCTCTCTCCACCTCTTCATTGAACATTCATTCCAAACGCACGGCAGTGTGGCTTGACTGCGTCTCTCTGTTGAAATTGTTGGCATGAAGGGCCCTGGTGACTTCTTAACAGGGTGTCCTTGTGTCCTGGTTTGCATGGGGACGAGATTCTGTGGTCCTGGGGTGTTTATTAATAGAGCCCTCTTCCTTTCTCAAAACTTCAGGTCTGGATGGTACATTCTGAGTCACCCTAGCTCTTAGCCAACAATTCCAGTGAGCGGTTTTCAACTTTATCTTACTTGACCTAGTTTAATTTTAAATTCCTTTTCTTTGACTTGTGCTGGATGACTCTCCTGGCTCTCCTCATATCTTCCGAGTCTTTCTTGAGGTCTCTTTTTCTTCTCTCCACCCTTTAAGTGGTGGCATTGCTCAGAGTTCTGTTCTTGTTTTTCTCTCTTCTTTCTCTTTCTTGCATAAGCCATTCTTTGTGGACAAGCTCACTCATAGAGACAGCTGTAGCAAACTGTAGGCCAAAGACTGCAAAATATAGCTCTGGTTTCTCCCCTTGAGCTTCAGATTTGCACATTCATCTGTCTAGTGGACACTTTCACTGTAAGAGAAGTTTAACATGTGGGCAAGAATTTGAGTGTTGGGGTAAGACAGACAGATTGTCAGCTGTGCTTAGAGACCTTGCAGAAGATACTTAATTTCTCTGGGCTTAATGTTCATTCTGTCACATCAGGAAATCTATCACACGTGGTTTGTGTGGGGAGAGAGTGAGATAGCACGGGTACCAAGTTTTACATAGTTCACGGTATACAACATCATTTAATAAATAATGAGGATTGTTATGATTCTCCAACCCTTATACTCCTCCTGAATTTCCTGTCTTGATGAGATGTGAAATACTCATCTGTCTGAGTAGAGGCAGGTCCATGTTTGGGGGAACTGGAAATGTCTTTGAAAAGACTGAGTAGTACCACAATATATGAGACCCTGAAAACTGGACAGAGACACTTAGATACGGTGGTGGGTAATAGGGGCTTCTGTGGGCTTTTAAGTATAAGGGTGACTATAAGAAGTGGTGTTTCAGTACAATTACTTAATTTATCATCAAGACAGATGTATTAAAAGTGAGCGCAGAGAGGATGGCCAGGAGGCTGTTGAAATACCAGTGGCATAATTCTATGAGGACGTAGAAGAGGGTGGTGACAAAGGGATAAAGAGGAAACACTAGGTAGGGGAAGGTGATAAATCTATAGATTATTTCATTTTTGGTATCAGTTCTTTGGAAGAATGTAACTTCATTTTCATCAATAGGATATATTTATTAAAGATTTAGTAAGGCTTTTTTATAGAACATGATACGATTGTTTTGAGTCAATCTATTTGTGATAGAGAAGGAAAATGTGTTAATCATAATGAGGGCGAACGTTTTCAGCCTTGTTCATCCACTATTTACTTAGATGTTAACTTGCTTCTTCAGATTTTGCATGACCTCTGTAAATGGTTGGTTCCTTTTGTGATGCCTTTATGATTCTCATAGGTACAGAGACTTCTCCTGATACATAATTCACTGTTGGGGATGTTTGTACCTTACGTGATTCTGGCCTGTTACATGATACCATGTGAATTCAGATATAAACTTTCAAACGTATCACAGAAAGATTATCTCTACTGAAGAGGAAGGCTTCAATATGGAAGCTAAGAAATTTGGCAAGGTGAAGAATGGAAAGGAGAAAACTGCCTATGTCTTTAAAAATTTTTGTAACATTTTTTCTTTTTCTTTGCAATAATTATTGTCTTGAAATCTGGAATGGAAATCACCAGACTTCCTCCTCTTTTCAAGATTCGAAACGAGCAGACATTGGGAAATACTTGGTCCTGAACAGAAGTGCAGAGACACCAAATTTGAGCTCAGATTTAAAAAGACTAACACAGGGAAAGAACTAAAAATGAATGGTGATTATGAAGAGTATTTAGATTACTGCTTGATCCTTTCATAGTTCTGTGTACCTATTTAGACAAGGCATTAAAAGGAAAAAGCTGAAGGGTGAGTGGTTTATGATGTGCGTCTATCACAAAGGAATCCATCGCCACCTACCATTACAGCAAAGGTTCAAGTGAGCTAAGCTTGAAAAGAAGACGGTGTACGGCATTTAAGATAAAAATGTCTGCATAATTGAGGCCATGAAACATGTGTTCCAGAAGACAACTTACTAGAAATGCGTTAAATAAAAACCAATGTTTGCATACTGGTGGGGAAGTTGTGTGGCATGGTATGAAGAATGTTGGGAGAAGTCTATTTTTGTAAAATCTGGGAGTTGAAATAGACACCTAGGGCTCCAGCGCCAAAATCTTGCCATTACTATTAATATGACAATGATTTAATGGTTGAACAAAATTTAAATCTACAGTAGATGCCCTGGGGGTTTTGTTTCCTGGTTTGCTAATAACCTGAACAGAGGAGGTCAATAGCCCCTTGTAATTCACGCTTCAAATGGCATTTTCATCTGTTCTTTTGATTTTTTGTGATACATTATAATCAAGAGTATAATTGAACTGACTTCGAAGTTTCTTCCGAGATTTGAGAGTCATATTCTAATGACTGTCCTAAATGCTGTATCCTAAAACTTGCTTCTTTTATTTTCATGGCTGAAAATCTTTGCTATTATTATTATTACAGTGTATTTATTACAGTAAGTTTTGTTTGTTGTGATAGATAATCACAGCTGAACAATTCACCCATTACAGGGTAAAACTCAGTGGTTTTAGTGTATTCCCCGTGCTGTGCAGCCATCAGCGCCGTCACTTTTAGAGCATTTTCATCACTGTGATGAGGAGCTCTGTAACCATCAGCAGTCAATCTCCATTTCCCCGCTTCCTCCCCACCTTTCCCCACCAGCCCTCAGCAACCACAGAGTGGAGGTTTGTCTCTAGATTTGCCTGTTCTAGGTACTTCGTATCCATGGGATCATACGATATGTGGTCTTTTGTTACTGGCTTCTTTGATGTAGCATGGTAATGTTCTCAGGATTCATTCATGTTGGAGAGGGTGTCAGTATATAATTCAGTCTCATTGCCAAATAATATTTCTTTATATGGATAGTCCACAACTTACCCATTCACCAGGTGATAGACAATTGGATTGTCTTCCACTTTTTGATGATTTTGAACAATGCTGCTGTGAACATTCATGGACCAGTTTTTCCTGTGGGCATGTGTGGTCATTTCTTTGGGGTATTTTCCTAGCAGAGAAATCACTGGGTCATGTTGAATTCTTTGCTTAACATTTCTAGGAATGCCAGACTGTTTTCCAAAGTGGCTGCACCACTTTACTTTCCTACCTGCCATTCGTCCATGAAGATTCCAGTTTTTCCCTGTCCTCCTGACTTTGGTATTTCCTGTCATTTTCACATGGCCATCCTGGGTGTGAAATGGTATCTCACTGCTATTTGGTTTGCGTTTCTCTAATGGCTAGTGATGCTGAGCATCTTTTCATGTGCTCGTTGGTCATAGGCATGTCTTCTTCGGAGAAATGTCTTTTCAAATCTTTTGCCCATTTTTGATTGGGCTATTTGTCTTTTTATTGTTGAGTTGTAAGATTTCTTTATATATTCTGGAATCGAGTCCATCCTCAGACCTATGATATGGAAACTTTTACTCCTATTCTGTGGCTTGTCTTTTTACCTTTTTGATGGTGTTTGAAACCCAAATGTTTTAAATTTTGATGTAATCCAATTTACCTATTTTATCTTTTGTTCCTTGTATTCTTGGTGTTGTATCTAAGAAACTGTTGCCTAATCCAGGGTCACAAAGATTTATACCTCTATTTTAGTCTGAGAGTTTCATAGTTTTAACTCTTTTACTTTGGTCTTTGATCCACTTTGAGGTAATTTGTATATGCTGTAAGATAGGGGTCTAACTTCCAAGATGGATATCCAGTTGTCCCAGCACCGTTTATGGAAGACTATTCTCTTAGGAAATAACCCTCCTCCACAAAAGTTCCACCTGTCACAAATGGGTTTTACTGGTTTCCCCAGGTGTCAGGGATAACTCTGTGAGGACAAACTTCTCTAAATCCCAGAGTATCATATGAGAGGAAAGTTATTTATTTCCAACTGAGAAGAGTTATTTAGCAAATAATTGCTATAGCATGAGGTTTACATGGGAACCATAACTTATTCCCAGTGAGTATGGCAGGATGTGGGAGAGTGATGGGATATTTATCTTTAACAAAGAATGGAATTTTCATTGTGGCAAAGATATGGTAGGAATTTGAGATGACAGGAGGGTCTCTATGAGACAGAGCAGTCAGGATTACTGGCCGGGCATGTTTCCCCATTGGTGTTTTATGTGACTTTCCCCTTTATCCATCATCTGTATCTCTCAGTGGTGTTGGCTTGCAGATACCTTGCCGTTTTGTTCTCAGTGGTTGTGTCTATTCTCATTCCATTCAGTTCGTTTTGTTCAGTTAAGTAAGTACAGAGGGCAAAGTATTTTCACAGTGTTCACTGGGCACCAGAGCTCAAAGACACAAAATATAAAGATAGTACTATTTACTGAGGACTTATTGTATAATATTCAGAGATGAGGAGAGGCAACTCAGAGATGTCAGATGACTTGCTTAATGTCGTCAGTGGTATAGTAGGGATTAAAACCCTTAGATTGTCTCCTTCTAAAACCCCAGACCTGTTCAAATACACCAGAGGTTCTCAAACTTGATTCTGCATCCAAATCGCCTAGAGGACTTGTTGAAATGTAGGTGCTGGGCCCCACCCCTTGAGTTTCTGATTCAGTAAGTCTCGTTTGGGACCTGACATTTTGCATTTCTAACAGGTTTCCAGGGATGCTGATGCCGCTGGTCCAGGGACCACACTTTGAGAGCCATCGTGAGATCCTGTCATGACTGCCCTGTGTATGATTCCTGATTCTCAGAAAGCTTTGAGTGGGGACATAGGGGACTGGAGAGAAAATAATATAAAATCAACAATGGTTACAAAGGGCGAAGAGGGCATAGAGGAAGGAGATGTTAATTCTGATTAGATGGTTGGAATAAGTTCCTGTAGGAGATTATGGGAATGGATTTGTTCATGGATAATCTCAAGCCTTTGACTCTAATTGGTGAAATCACAGAGCAGAACTATCCTTTCTTGAGTTTGTTCTGTCACAAATAGAGCAGCTGAGCTCTTGAGTGCTTGGGAAAGCTCATCGCGGTGGTGGTGGGGGAGGTTTGGAGTGGTTGATGGAGGAGTGCAGAGGGAGCTGCCGGATTACGAGACTGAATCAGGAAAGTTAACATGAGTGAGGCTAGTTTGACCCCTCTACACAGTCTGGTTCAGTGAATTGGTGCCATTTCTGAGAGCCAAAAATAAGGAATGGATTTAATTTGATGATTCTTTTTGGCTTTCAGTCTTTCAAAGTACAAATGAAATCTTGATAAAGAAAATACTAAAATAGTATATCTAAAAAAACCCAGCACTATGTCAATGCTATTCCAAGAAGCTGTGAAATACCGTGGTGATCTCATCCTGCAGCAAACCTGGATGGGCCAGTCTTTATTGAATTGTTTTACATCTAGTTTATTTAGACTTTATGCTCACCCAGTAACCTCCATATTGCAGAGTTCTGTAAATTCACTGCAGAATCCGTACTAATGTGGTTTACAGAATCTCAGCATTGTGTACCAATTATTCCTCTCTCTGTCAACCTCTTTCTATACAAGGCTTTTTAATTAGTTAATTTTAAAAATCAGAGATCTTAATAGATTGGTCTTGAACTGTACGAATAATTCACTCAGAAGAACAACTTCAATTTATGAAGTGTCAAAAAAATAGCCATTGAAGCCCAGAGCTATGAACTGACCCCTTTTTGATGCCACCTGATGATTAATAGTCCTGTTCACGCTGTGCCCAAAGTGGAACCCATATCCTCACTGGGTGAGTAAACAAGAAACCAGTCCCTCTTTCGGCTGCCAAGACCTAGCTATTAATGGAGATTTATTTTTATTACACATTTAGAATCTTGTCATACCAAAAGGTGCTAAAATAGAATCTCAGTACTACTTGATTTAAGAGGCAGAGGTTTTTTATAAGCTTATAGCCATTTAAAAGAAAGAATGAAAGAAAGAAAAGATAACAATGGGGAGTGGACCAAATTTGTCTTCACATTTGTTCCTTTCCAAAAATGGAAGGTGAAATAACTTATTAGAAAACATTTTAAAGGCTTAGTTGAAAACCTGGGATTAGTTTAGAGAATGAGAAAATCTTGCTCTAAACTTCTTTTCATTTATGGTGCTGCCATGCCTCTTAGGTACGTGAGCGTGAGTGTGAGTGTGTGTGTGTTGGGGTTCCCTTTCTGTGGATGCTGAAGGCCAGCAGTTCAGCAGAAAGCCTGGTTTGGGGGTGTCACAGGCAATTTCCTGACTGCACTGGGAGATGAGTACAGAACCAGGAGAGTGGTGACTGGAGGACATTACACAGCCATTCAGACCTGAAGGAAACAGGGGAGCGATTATTTCAATATTATCTTAGGGGATCTTGACCACTCTGCTATTTTTAAGATAAAAATTTAGCTCATAGTTTCGGAGAGTTGGCCTTTTTCCTCTCTAGAGGGAAAATTTCCCCTCTTTTTTCCTCCTCTGTCAAATGATTGAAACAAAGATGTGTTATTAGAAAGGGAGGTTTTTTGTTTTTTGTTTTTTTTTGAAGTCACATAAGAGAAATGCTGTCAGTACTTGTTTATAGAAAAATGGACTTTCTTGGTCAGTGTTTTCCTCCATCCTCCCCATCTTCGATTCCTTTTCCCTTTCTCCCTCCCTTTGCTCCCTCCCCCCATCTCCTGCCTCCTTCCCACTCCTTCCCCTCAACTTCCCATGATCCTTGTTTGGTTGAGTTTATCTCATCCTGGAGCTCACAGCCAACCACCTGGTGGAATCCACTTGACATTCTATGCAGTTGGTCAGTCGATGTCATAGAAATTGCTAACTGATTGGCCAAGAGCAGCCTTGATCAATGAACGGCCCTTCCCTTCCTTATTCTCCATTGCCTGAAGATAGAAACCAGCTTTCTCCTCTTTTCATAGGTCTGGCCACTGGATTCTAATTCTTTATAAGTACACTTGGAAACCTTGTGATGTGCGTGGAGCCCCTTTCTCATGGGAATCTAGATACCTGTCAGGGTGTGGGATACACGGCAGACACATTTTGTTGATCTGATCAAATGCAATAATTTTATTCAAAGTGTAGAGTCTACTCTTATTACTGTATATGGTAAATTGTTCAGTGGATTCTGGTTCTGCTAGATGAAGCACTTCACCTGTGGCTGATGGTCTGAGGAGAAAACCTCTCTTTACTGGAGGGAGTGGGGAGAAAAGCAGTGTCTGGGAGAGTGGGTCCAAGTGTCTCTAAATTCCTCCACGGGAATGAATCCCTCTCTTTGAAAATGAAAACAGTTTGCGTCCACAGCAGAATCATCTTTTTTTTTTTTAATAATCATTCCTCCTTCTGGTACAGCAAGTGGCTGAGCTAGTTTGTCCTGTAAAGGTCTTAAATGTCCATGCAAGGGACAGTTTTCCTAGTGGACATCATCTGTCCACATGCACAGGAGGTTCAGGTGATTTTAGAGGGCACTTGGGCCCCAGCCCGCCTGAAACATAGGGTTTACAAATGCATTCAAAGAAGAGGTTTTGTTTGAAAGAGTAAAGCACATTGTAGAAAAGTTAAGGAAGAAACAAAGGAGAAGGATGTCAACTTACTTTTATGTGTAAAAGAACAGATGTGCTGTCAACAGAGATTGTGGATTTTTTTTAAGTACAATAGTCGGTGGGGAAAATTGTTGACATTAAATACATTTTATAGTCATAGTGACACCTTTCAATTACCTAGTCTTTTATAATTTTCAAATTAATATTAACAGTAGTAAGCACTTCTCATACCAGGCACAATTCTAGATGCTGGAGATAAAGCAATAAATAAAATAAAATTATAATCTCTCAAAATATTTCGGGAATCAGGTACAGGCATTATCTCTATTTAACATATTAGGAAACCGAGGCACAGAGAGGTGATGTAACCTGCCCAAGGTTTCGCAGAGGAAGCAGAGGAGACTGAATTGGAACCCAGACCTCCTTACCGCCCAGCCTGTGCTCCTGAGCTCCGCGCAGTCAGCACCGCGCATGTGCGGACGTCTTAGCCTTACAACAGCCGGTGAACCGGCAGGCGGGGCAGCTAGTTTTCTTCATATTTAACAATAGGAAAAAATTAAAAATTTAGCAAGTGACCTATTTGAAGTCGTACGTCAGGGAGAAGTTCCAGAGTCTCCTCCTCCATCTCTTTTTGTTGTTGAAATTTTTAAATTAAAAAAAAAAAATTCTTACTTTTTAAACTGTTTATGGTGGGTAGGTAATTAGGTTTGTTTATTTGATTGTTTATCTATTTATTTAATGGAGGATTGAACCCAGGACCTCGTGCATGCTAAGCACGTGCTTTATCGCTGAGCTGTGTCCTCCCTCCCCCTGTCTCTCTTGTGTGATTAATGCTCCAGTCCCCTCATTGGCTTCCCAGCCTCTTACCAGCACGGCCCGCCACCCGCTTCTCCCCACCATCGCAGAGTGAAACACAGATCTGTGCAGCTTCTCTGCTCAAATCCCTCCAGTGATCCGCGTGTCGTCTCAGGTCAGACCGAACTTCTCAGCACGCACTCTCTCTTTTTAAAAATTGAGATGTAATTGAAATGCAACGTATAACGGAGAGTGTGAGGGCCTTTGGAATCAGATGGCTCCTCATTGAATTCCAGCTTTGTCACTTACTACTTTTGAGACTTTGTCAGTTACTTAAACATTCTGAGCGTGTTGTCTTAAATAAAAGAGCAGGGATCACTAAAATGGCTTGGAAACTTTTGTGTGGGAAACTGACTTGTAAGTAGATAATTAGGGCACGTGGTGCATATTATGGGATAGTGCTATGGGAACGCAGAGGAGGGATGGCCAGTGCAGCCCAGGGGGCCAGGAAGACTCCTCGGAAGCCTTGTCTCCATCTTCCTCAGCGCCTCTGGCATAGACGTCCTGGAGATGCTGAAAACAGGCCAGCTGTTTCTCTTTCCCGAAAAGTGTAGTTCAGGGTCTTTCTGAGCAAGGGGATAGAGCAAGTAATCTTTCATTCGTGCAAGCTTATGATTCTATTCTAAGTTAAATTATTAATAGCACTTGGAGAAATATTCTGGTTTTCTTTTTATGGACAAGAAGAATGTTTAGTTTGAAACATTTTCTGGATTTGCTTATAGCATCCTGGGGAAAAAAGAATGTCTTAGCTTTGTTAGTTTCTCAAAAGATTTATTTATTTTTTTCCTGGAATAGAATGGCAAAATAAAATCCATGAAGGATTTAGAATTTTAAAAGCTATGTAATTCACATTTTAAGCTTTTACTCTCATTATTTTCCTAAAATAACTTGAGGGATTACTCCTTGAAGAGGCTTCATGTATCAAATTAATCAGATGAACGTATCTTGAAAGTAGTTCTGCCTCTTTGGAGAAAATTTATTTCATTCTAAAGAGAGCTTTTTTTCTGTCTGTTTTAATGACAAATGAAAGCAAAGCTATAAATTTTATTTATTTATTTTTTGGCTCACAGACATAGAAAACAAACTTATGGTTACCATGGGGAAAGGGGGTCAGGAGGGATAAACTGGGAGTTGGAGATTTGCAGATACTAACTACTACATATAAAACATAACAGTTTCTTCTGTGTAGCACAGGGAACTATATTCAATATCTTGTAGTAACATAATGAAAAAGAATATGAAAATGAATATATGTATGTATATGCATGACTGAAACATACTGTACACCAGAAATTGACACAACATTGTAAACTGACTATACTTCAATAATAATAAAAAGAAACAAAAAAAACCAAAAAAGAATCTTGTAATGAATAGAATATCCTGCTTTAAAGAAGTGTGAATTTAAATAATGAGTGTATTTCTACACAACCTAAAGCGAGATGTTCTTACTTGAAAAACAAAATTTGTTATGCTTCTAAGAATAGTTTTTGTGTAAGAAAAACAGTCATGCAACCAGGAAGCTAAGAATATTTTTCCTGCATAAATTGTGTATTAATAGGCTGAACAGTGTTCCCTTGAAGGCTACCTGGCTCCATCATCACAGGAGTTTGGTGAAAATCAACTGGTTTATACAGTTTGTCCAAAGAAATGTTTGACAAAAAATAACTTGGATGCCATTATATATATATTATATTTATAGTGAAATAAAGTAATTCAGAAAAATGCATCCAGAAATAAAATTGAACTTGAAAAGCACCACCTCACATGACTGCATGTGCAGCTGGCTATTTGCTTAGGATAATACTTGCATTTTGAAGTGAACTTTAGTGACTTTACAAAGTGCCAGGTTGGGAGGACAGAAAGCTGGTGTTTTTGTTTGTAGCAGAATTAACACTAAGAATGAGTTTTCTGAAACTACCTCATTATTATAAATTAATTTCACTATTATAAATTAATTCCAAGTGAGTATGTTTGAAGGAAACATAGATGTAGAATCTTTGTTTCATCCTTAGCCTTGCTGATCACAAACAGGTAAAATTAGTGAAAATGTTAATAGTGCCAAATTGAAACTTTCTCTGGATCATTGACCTTTTGATTGAGAAAACCTTCGAGAAAAGTTTTTACCGGTTTCCGGGGCAGTGAGCTGATCTGCTTCTCCGGAGACTGGGGCAGTGGACAGCGGTGTTGTTTCTTCCCATGCGCTTGAAGCATCTGTTGTTCTCTAGGGAACAACCGTGTAAGAACTGACTTGAATTATCTTTTAAAGCAACTGCTATCTGGAGGGGAATTTTAATACATTATTTTATCATTTGGATTGAATACAGCAAAATGAAAGCAGTATTATTCAGGGTGGCTGTCACCACGATCTTTAACATTTTCTCAGTCTTATTTTCCCTGAAGGTATGTTTTGGGACAATTAACAATGACTAATACTTAAATTTCCACCATAAGTACAAGCTTATTGGTAAACATTTATATTCCGTGTCTGTCTGGTCCCCTAGCATCTACCTAATTATTTCGTAACTTGAAAGTATGTGATTTCAATTAGGTAGAAATGTGTAGATCAAAATTCATTTAAGTATACTTAGCTGGTGACATACTACATGTTATCTTTGTCACATAGGCCTTTGCTCTATACGTAATACGGGAGAACTGAGCTAAACTTCTGTTATATACAGTCCTCAAAGGAGACAGGTCTTTTGGTTAGTTGTTTAGTTTTGTTTAGAATATAGATCCATTGGAGATAAACACTAAATGTAAAATAGAGAATTTGAACTTGGCTTAGATTCTCCAGTTCTAGGCACAGCGTTCATGGTTTTTTATTTTTTTATTTTTTTTGAGGCTTAGGTGCTGGTCCAGGTGAGGCATGTTCCCATCGGTACCCCCTGCCAGCTCAGCCACCATCCACACCCTGTGCCAACCCAGCATAACTTTAATTGAGACCATATCAGTGCCTTCCAGGTCAGTGCAAGGAAACTCTGGCCTCCTTAGTACAAGTCGGTCTTGCATGCTCAGTGATGGAGGGGGAAGTTGTGACCACGGAGGGTGTAACCAAGCCTGGCGCTGACTCCGCCCACTCTCCCTCCACTCGCCTCGCCCCTCGGGGCTCAGCAGTTACGCTACCCCGACTGGGCTGGGTCTGGCTGCTGCTCTCCTAATGCTCTCCGCCAAGTGGGGACACAAGATGCTGTTTCAAATTTCCAACAGCATAGCTCATGGCAGGGTGAAGCACTGATACAAGAGGGAGGTGGAGGCTTTGGGGTAACAGATCGGAAACCAGCAAGAGAGAAGACACAGTAGATAATTCCAGTCCTTCCGTGTAACTTGCTTGTCTCTATAGCCCCAAAACACTGTTCCACTCCAGGCTTTGCACATCCCGTTTCCTCTGCCCAGACTGCTCTTCCTTGTCATTATCTGGCCAGCTGATCCTTCTTCAGAGTTCAGAGTAGGTAAGATGCCCCCGATTCCCACGGCCTGGCTTAGATTGGCCCCACATGTTCCAGTAAACCTACAGATGCCTGCTCCTCACCTGTTTTGCAGTCACACATGCTGTTGGCCTTAGGCTCGGAGAGATGAGCACTATGTTTACCTGTTTCAGTACTGTATTCTCAGCGCCTAGAGCAGTGCCTGATACACAGTGGGCACTCAGTAAACCTTTCCGAATGAGCGAAGTAGTCAGTGAGTGATGGGAGTTCAAAGAAAAGTCGGGACCCTGCCATCCAGCTTCCCATCACCATATGGGATGCTTCCTTCACTGTAGCCTTGTGGGACTGGGGTTGGATTTTATTGGGAAAGCTGGCAGATTTCCTTACAAAAGGTGTCAACTGACCACTGAATTTAAGAGGCAGGAAGGGCATCTTCTCAGACTAGAGGATAAAATGGAATGGAGTAGCCGGTGCAGGATCAGTGGCAGGTGTGGTGTTGATGGTTATGGAAATTGGGGCACTGTCCATTCTGCTTAATTTGAACTTTTTTTAATGAGTGAATTTCCTAAAAGTCAGATATAGCCATATGAAAATACTTGGACTAAGTTAAATATAATTCTCTTGACATTGTTGGATGACATTTGATTAAAGATGGAGCTATTCATTATTGAGCAATATCTATGGTCTAGGACTTTGTATGAATTACTTCCTTTAATACAACAGTCTACTGAAGTGGGGATTTTACTTCCATTTTACCAATAAAGAAGCAAGTTCAGAGGGATTAATTAGCTTTAGGGTTGCTTTAGGGTTGCAAAACTAATGGACAATAGAGCTGGAAGCTATTTGTTTATTCACTCATAAATCTTTGTTGACAGTAAAAGCTTTTCATCATTGGCTTTGTCTTTTTCAATGGTAACAATTACATTTCACTTAGAACCACCTAGATTTTAATCTAGAGAAAGCTATGTAGAAGACAGCACTAAATTAAGTCGATCATGTCAATATTAGAGTGAAACCTCACTGTTTTACTCAACTGAAAATGTCTAGGGCTGTAAGTTCAGTAACTTTTTTTTTTTATTTATAACTTTAGTATCTTGTCTGTCTTTTTATTTATTTTTAATTTTATTTATTTATTTATTTATTTATTTATTTATTTATTTATTTATTTATTTTTAACATTTTTTATTGATTTATGATCATTTTACAATGTGTCAAATTCCAGTGTAGAGCACAATTTTTCAATTATACATGAACATATATATATTCATTGTCACATTCCTTTCTCTGTGAGCTACATTGAATCCCCAGCCCTGGAGTAGTGCCTAGAAAGTGGTGGGATACTAATAAATAATTTACAGTAGACAAGAAAAATCAGAATCGTAAATAATTTTCTGTTCAGTATTGACAAAGTCTGACTTCTTTCCCTGTGGTTCTGTGTAAGGGGCATTTCACTGCATGTAAATGATGAAGGACTTCAAGGATCAAATTCCTGTGCTGCTGTTACATATTCACTGTTGGAATCAAATTCTGGGGGGAACTGAGTTTCCTGCCTTCAGTGCTTTTACTCTGGGCCATGGTCATTTAGAATAATAGATAGAGGAATTTAATAAATGTTCTGATTTAAAACACAAATGTCCTTAGCCGGCAGTGAGGCAAACACATTTTGTGTGAATGAGAACTTAGCCCATTGATTGACATTCAAGACCTATCGGAAAAATCAGGAACACAGGAGTTGGAAGAGCCAAGACTCAATCAGATTGGAGCCGTGCTCCAAAAATACAGAAGGCCAGGAGGTGGTGAGAAAAATGCCAGACAGCAGACTGTGCAGAAAAGTAAGCAAGCCAAGAAATGTTCTATTTGGCCTTAAAAGAGGCAGATGGTGACAGGAAGTATTCAGTGAGGGGCGATTGTGCTAAAAATCAGACTATAAAATTATCTATCTGTAGTTTTAAGGTTTTGTGGAAAAATTAAAACTCCTGGCTAGTATTTATTACAAGAAAAAGTGATAGTACAGAAACAGAATATTAAGTAAGTGTGTAATTGTGTCAGGATACTAGAAATGTGAGACACATTATTCCATTGGAATAGAAGTTTTGTTTACTTAGAGATTGTAACCAAAGTTCTTTAAAAGTTTTGTTTTACATAAAAGGAGTTGATTTGTATTAAATCTGTCCCTTTCACATTTTTGCGGTAAGAAACAATTCTCCTAAGAATGGTAATAGGTTTCTAAGATGGCAGTAATAATTTTCTAACTGAAAGACTGTGCAGAACATTTTTTCACTTTTTCCCTTAAAAAGGTCTTTAGTGTGGGATATAGAAAAGGAGCGATAAAAATGTTGAGGCTTAGAGAAATCTCTTGAACATTTCTTATAAAGCTGGTTAGGTGGTGCCGAATACTTTGGGATTTTGCTTGTCTGTAAAACTTTTGATCTATCCATCAAGCCTGAATGAAAACCTTGGTGGGGAGAGTATTCTTGGTTTTAAGTTTTATCCTTTAGAATGTATCATTCCACTTCCTCTGGCCCATAAAGTTTCTGCTGAAAAGTCAGCTGATAGTCTTATGGCAGTTCTCTTATATGTGACCAGTTGCTTTTCTCTTGCTGCTTTTAAGAATTTCTCTTTGTCTTTAATTTTTGCTGTTTTAATTATAACATGTATCTCAGTGTGGACTTCTTGGGATTCTTTTGTTAGGGACTGTCTGTGCTTTCCGGACCTGGTTGTCTGATTCCTTTCCCAGGTTAGGGAAGTTTTCAGCTATTATTCTTCCAACAAGTAAACAAGTTCTGTGCCCCTTCCTCTCTCTCTTCTCCTCTAGGACCCCTATAATGCAAATGTTAGTACACTGATAGTGTCCTAGAGGTCTCTTAAACTATCCTCATTAAAAAAAAAATTCTCTATTCTTTTTTCTTTTCAGCTTGGGTGATTTCCAGTACTTTATCTTCAAGTTTATCTTCTAGTACTTTATCACACTTGAAAAGCTGAATCTCTGTTTCCTGCAGCCCCCCGGCTCTCCTGTACAGAAGCCCTGCAGCCCTTCAAAGCCAGACATTCTGGGGTCTCATCTTCCCAGTGCAGGACTCTGGGCTGGGGAGCCTTAAGTGGGGCTCTGACCCTTTGCTTCTTGGGGAGAAACTCTGCAATTGTGATTATCCTCCAATTTGTGAGTCACCTACCTAGGAGTGTGGGTCTTGACTGAACCATGTCTCTGCCCTGCTTTCCCTTTTTCTTGAGGTTCTTTCTCTGTATCTTTAGTTGTGAAAAATCTCTCCAGCTAGTTTTCAAGTTATTGTCTTAGATAGTAGCTCTGTAAATAGTTGTAATTTTGGTGTGCCTGTGGGAGGATGTGAGCTCCTCCTCTGCCATCTTGGCCACACCTCCTTCTATGCTTAAAATTGATACAGAACTGCTTATTCCATTTTCTTGGGGGTATCCAGCCTAAGGAATCAAGTAAGCCTGGGCTTTACAGCCCTCTTCTAGAACACCTAAGCGTTTCTGTGGTGTGCTTGAACATGTCTTTTATTTCGTATGTAAGAATACTGCATACTTCTCTCTTCTTGTTTAGGAGAAACTATAAATAATTTAATATATTTGATTCTTATCTATTTGTTGGTTTGCTCTTGGATTTTTCACCATACTAACAAGTTTTGTATTTTAAGTTTAAGTGACTAAAATGAAAGGCTGGGAGGTGGACTATGTAGTGATGCTTCTGCCCTTTTCCTCAAGAACTGAAGGCAAAATAGTGGATATACAGTTGGCCTTTGAGCAACAGGGTTTGAACTGCGTGGGTTCATGGATGGGAGTGTATGTGTGTGTGTGTGTGTGTTTTTCAGTAGTAAGTCCTACAGCACTGCTTGGTTCATGGTTGGTTGAGTCTGCAGGTGCGGGCCCATGGATACAGAGGAGCTGTGGATGTGGAGGGCTGAGTATAAGCTGGACACGTTTTTTTCGACTGTATGGAGGGTCAGTGCCTCTCACCCCTGCATCGTTCAAGTGTCAACTGTATTATGAAAATTTGTTTTACTTTTAAAAAGACAGTTTTCCAGAGAAATAAGCTTATGTATTGGTATGTTTTTAAATGAACTGCAATTCTGAAATCTAGACACTTTACATAAATTATTTTATTTAATCCTCTAATATTTTAACAGTTATTATTACCTTACTCACTTTATAATTGGGGAAACAAAGAATCATATAAACCAAGTCAACGTCTTCACCTGGTAAGTAGTGGAGTCAGGATCTGAATTCAGTTTTGTATGTCTCCCAGCTTTTGCCACTGCTAGTGCATCTTAATAGGAGAAGGGATTTTGCAGATAAGATTACTTAATCTCATTGTCCATCAGACTTCTTGTCCTTTACACTTACCTAGTGCGTAAACATATGTTTATGGAAAAAGTTACAAAGGAGATTTTGGTTCCAACCTTCAGCTGAAAAGTGCTGTATTCAAAGTTTCCAAAACCTACCAACGCACCCACCCATCCACCCACTCAGTCTTTATTGTGTGGTGGGAGGTGAAGACCTAAATATTATTTTCTATAAGTTGTTAGCTGATTGATCCAGCCTCCTTCACTGAATGTTTTTATTCTTTTATTTTTTGTTTCATTTGCTGTTTTTTTTTTATTGAATATTTTTAAACCACAAATTTAGAATGTCTTCTTATTGGGTATCAAGAAATATAATAGGTTATTTCTGAGAGATATATGCATACACACAATTGTTTCACTCTTCTTGTGCTCATACATTTTTTCACTTTTATGGCTTTATATGTGTGGGTACCTCAAGATACCTCTTAGTGCTATTATCCTCACCCTCATTCTCAGATCTTGTCTCTTTAATGATTTTTGTTTTGTTGTTCTTACTATTTCTGTTTCCTAGGAGGTCTTCAGAATCATTTTATCATGCAACAAAAATATCCTCTTTTATACTGACTGAAAATACATCAAACAATGAATCTGGAAAAAATGAAAATATTTATATCTTTTATTTCTCAGAGAATTATAGCACTTTATTAATATTGGTACTATATCTTTCACTATAGTCATTCCTATACAAATAATATTTTTATTACTATGATAGATAATTTTTTCTTTCAATTGTATTTTTAAGTTATTATTGCTAGAGTGTAAGAACTGTTGATTTTTCATGTATATTATCTTGTTTTTGGCCATTTTGTGGAACTCTCAAGTCTTAATAGTGTCCAAATGATTCCTTTCAGTTTTTCTCAGTCTACTATATAATTTGTATACAGTGTTTGCATTTTATTTGTCAGAGTTTATATATTTTAATGTAGTCACATGCATGTATTAAAAGTTAAGAATTTCTAGTATATTGTTACATAATACTATTAGGTGTCTTAACTCTGACTTTTGAGGGATTGGCTCTTCTGTGTATGATGGTGCATGTGCCTACTTAGCATGTAAATGACTACACTTCTATACTTGCAGATTCAATGCATTAAGCCTTTGCAATAATTAAGTAGTTTTACCAAATGTCGTTTGACTTGAAATGAATTTTTATTTAAAGAATACTAAAAATAAACTCTGATTGGGGCAGATTACTTTAATATATTCTGTCTTCTGATATTTCATTTAGATTTTTATGTCTATTTTCATAAAGGAGATTGGCCTCTATTTTATGTTTTATATAATTTTTGTCAGATTTGGAATTAAGAGTTTTAATGCACATCTATCAATGATTACTGTAAATGACAATAGACTAAATGTTCCAATCAAAAGACATCCAGTGGCAGATTGGGTAATAAAACAAGAGTCTACATTATGCTGCCTTCAAGAGACCCACTTTAGGGCAAAGGACACACACAGATTGAAAGTAAGGAGATGGAAAAAGATATTTCATGCAAATGGAAGTGACCAGAAAGCAGGAATAGCAATACTCATATCAGACAGAATATAATTTAAAACAAAGTCCATAAAGAAAGATAAAGAAGGACACTGTGTAATGATAAAAGGAACAATACAAGATGAGGATATTACACTTTTTAACATATATGCACCCAATATAGGAGCACCTAAATATATGAAACAAATACTAACAGACAGAAAGGGAGAAATTGATGGGAACACAATAATAGTGGGAGACTTTAATATCCCATTAACATTATTGGACTGGTCTTCCAGACAGAAAATCAGTAAAGCAAAGGAGATACTAAATGGCACAATAGAACAATTGGACTTGGTTGATATTTTTAGGACATTACATCCCCCCAAAACAGAATATACATTCTTTTCAAGTGCCTATGGAACATTCTCTAGGATAGACCACATATTTGGGCACAAAACAAGCCTCAACACATTTAAGAGGATAGAAAATTTCAAACATCTTTTCTGACCACAATGGCATGAAACTGGAAATCAACCACAGAAAGGGAAATGATAAAAAAAAAAAAAAATTGCATGGAGACTAAACATCATACTACTAAAAAGCTAATGGGTCAATGATGAAATCAAAGAGTAAATTAAAAAATATCTTGAGACACATGACAATTAAAACACAACCACACAAAAATCTATGGGATGCAGAAAAGCAGTCTTAAGAAGGAAGTTCATAGTGATACAGGCCTTCCTCAGAATACAAGAACAGTCTCAAATAAGCAACCTAACCTACCATCTAAAGGAATTAGTAAAAGAAGAACAAACAAAACCTAAAGTTAGCAGAAGGAAAGAAATAATAAAGATGGGGGGGAAATAAATAAAATAGAGATTAGAAAATAGAAAAATGTCAATCAAACTAAGAGCTGTTTTTTTAAAGACTAAAAAAATCAACAAACCTCTGGCCAGGCTCACCAAGAAGAAAAGAGAGAGGACTCAAATAAACCAAATAATAAAACGAAAGAGGAGAAATTACAACCAATACCACAGAACTACAGAACAAAAAAAAAAAAAAAAAAGAGAGAGAGAGAGAGACTACTATGAACAATTATATGCCAACAAATTGGACAACCTAGAAGAAATGGACAAGTTTCTAGAAACATACAGCCCACCAAAACTGTATCAAGAAATAGATAATTTGAACAGACTGATCACTAAAAGTGAAATAGTATCGGTAATAAAAAAAAACTCCTTGCAAGCAAAAGTCCAGAGCCAGATGGCTTCACTGGGGAAGTCTACCAAGCATACTAAGAAGAACTTACACTGATCATTCTCAGACTCTTCCAAAAGACTGAACAGGAGGGAACACTTCCAAACTCATTCTATGAAGCCACCATCACCCTGATACCAAAACCAGATGAAGACATTACCAAAAAAGAAAATTGTAGGCCAATATCTTTGATGATTATAGATGCAAAAATTCTCAACAGAATGTTAGCAAACTGAATCTAACAACACTTAAGAAAGATCATACACTATGATCAAGTTGGACTCACCCCAGGGACACACGAGGATGATTCAACATACAGAAGTCAATCCAATAGGATACACCACGTCAACAACAGAAAGTACAAAAATCACATGATCATCTCAACAGATGCAGAAAAAGCATTTGATAAAATTCAATATCCATTCATGATACCAAAGTGATTATAGAGGGAACATATCTCAACATAATAAAAGCTGTTTATCCCAAACCCACAACCAACATAATGCTTACTGGTGAAAAGCTGAGCCTTCCTGCTGAAATCTGAAACAAGACATAGATGCCCACTCTCACCACTTTTATTCGACATAGTGTTGGGATTGGAGTTGTAATCTATTTTCAGAAAACATGTTATGGAGATCTACATATTTACTAATGTAATGGGAAGTATATTTTGGTCTACACTACGTAGAAAAATTGTAGTTCTTCAGACTCTGCCTGGTTACCATCTATTTTCCTTTAATTGCCTAAGACTGGTCAAATTAAGCATGGTCTTAAGGCAGACACTTACTGTGTAGTAGTAAAGTAAAAAAAAAAAAAAAAACTTACCATCTCAATCTGTTTTTTTCTACTCTTCCTGTACTAGGGTTTGGAGACTTTTCATTGCGTGCTCTGTAGACTGATCGTTTCTTCAAGGCAGAAAACAGTAGATGTATTGAAAGGTGTACTTTCAGGACCTGCTTGTCTGGCTCCTTGTCCTCTAGTGGGCAGAGAAGGGACTGAATCTTAATTTTTATGTCCTTTGTGTGGCTGGTCAGCAAATAACCTTTACCCCTATTCCATTTCCTGGACTTGGCAGTTTAAAGCTCCGGTGCCAGTGTCTCACTGTCAGAGGTAGGGCTCATTCCCAATGGGTGAATTCCCCTTTCTTCTCCAAGTTTGCCCAAAGAACCCCTAACATTTGCCTAACAAATTCCCTATCCTTCCTGCTTTTACAAGAGGGACTTTGATATTTCTTTGTGTCCCTTCAAAGAGCCTATCTTTTCACCCAGGAAAGGACAATTTGAGTTGTAGTTAAAGAATGCTCACTTAACGTTTGATTTAGGATAAGTATTTTGTGCTCACATTTCCATCCATCTTACAATCCTAATTAATATCACATCCTAGTTTTAAACAAAAGTTGTATAAAGGAGAAGGTGGTGCTTTCTTAGTTTTCTCCCATTTAAATTAATTGTGACTATACATAGCATTCCATTTTAACACAGTAATGTATAGAGAAAAACTTTCTATAATACTTCCATTTTATTGTTTCTAATCTAATTATTTCTGCTTTTTTCATTAATAGTTTTGCTAGAGATTTGTCTAGTTCAGCATTTTGCAAGCTGTTCTCAGAATACTAAAAAAGAGGGCAAATAAACTCAGGAAATTGTAGTAAATACCCCTCTTGAGGATTCGAAGTACATATTAACATAAGAAAAGATCTGAGAAGTTTTAAAGTAAAACAGAAAACTTGTGAAGTCTATCTGATGTTTTAAAGAACTTAAAAATAAAGAACTTATTTGTGTAGAGGAAGACTTTTTCTTGGCAGAGTTACTGACTTTTTTTCTTAACATCACTTTTTTTTTTTTTAACACTTTGAGAAGTGTTTGTCTATTTCATCATCGTCATTATTACTTCAAGTAAGGAGGTCTAAAATTTGTTTATTCAATTCATAAATTCATAGTTTTTTCTTATTTTTAAGTTTTAATTATTTTAAAGGAATTTTCCATCTTTTTGTAATTTAAAATGGTTTCATTCATTTATTTTAATATTCAAGTATGAAAAAAGTGTTACCATAATATCTTTTGAGTACATACACCTTTGAGCAATCCTAAAGGTTTTGATATAGCAAACTCAGTATTGCTGTTTCATTTCTAATTTTTTCCTTTGATCTCATTTTTTAGGAAAGAGTTTTAAAATTTCTAATTGTATGCCTCTTCTCAAAATTTTATTAATTTCCAGTTTCATTCTATGGTTATCAGAGAATGTGATCCATAGTCTTATCTGTAAAATTTTACCTTTTAAAATTTCTTAAAAATTTCTCTATGACCAATTATGTACTGAGTCATTATGTTTCATTTGTATGGTAGAAGGTGGATTCCCTTTTTCTAGATTACCAAGTTGGATTATTAAAAAATTTTTTTAATTGAATATAGTCGATTTATAATGTAGTGTTAATTTCTGGTGTACAGCATAGTGATTCAGTTATACATATATATATTCCTTTTCCATTCTTTTTCATTACAGGCTATTATAAGATATTGAATATAGTTCACTGTGTACGCAGTAGGACCTTGTTGTTTATCTATTTTATGTACAGTGATTAGTATCTATGAATCCCAGACTCCCGTTTTGATCCCTCCCCACTTTTCCCCGCCCTGGTTTAAAACAAGTTTTCTATGTCTGTGAGTCTGTTTCTGTTTTGTAAATAAGTTCATCTGTGCCATTTTTTTTTTTAGATTCCACATATAAGTGATATCATATGATATTTTTCTTTCTCTTTTTGGCTTACTTAGTATGATCATCCATGTTGCTGCAAATGAAGTTGGATATGTTTTGATTAATTTTTATCTTTCTTTTTAAAATCTCCAGTATCCTTCTTTTTGTCTGTTTGACCTACTGTAAACTGAAGAAGGCCAGTTGGTCTCTTATGTAATTGTTCTTGACTATCTTCTACTTATATTTCCAAAGGTTTTTGTGTATATACTTTTCCTGATTCATTATTCAGAGTTATATACACAGTAGGTATTTTAACTTCAAAATGTTACTTCTTTTTAGAAAAAGTTAGTCAATTTTGCATAACTAGTTTACTTTTCTTCTTTATTTTTGGGTTTGCTTTCTATGCATATACGTATTCTTTTTTTGTGTGTGTATATATATATATATTTTATTGAAGTATGGTCAGTTTACAGTGTCAGAATAGCCATCATTAAAAAGTCCACAAATGATAAGTGCTGGAGAAGGGTGTGGAGAAAAGGGACCCCTCCTATACTGTTCATAGGAATGTAGTTTGGTGCATCCATTATGGAAAACAGTATGGAGAGTCCTCAAAAGACTAAAAACAGACTTACCATATGATCCAGCAATCCCACTCTTGGGCATATGTCCAGAGGGAGCCTTAATTCAAAAAGATACATGCACCCCAATGTTCACAGCAGCACTATTTACAATAGCCAAGACATGGAAACAACCCAGATGTCCATCAACAGAGGACTACATACATATTCTTCTTTAAAAAAAAAAAACTTTCCATGTCATTTTAATTTAGGTATATTTATCAGAAGTTGTAGCGTCAATTATTTTCTCATCATGTCTTAGGCTTTTTTCCTTTTGATAGTAAAATAGGAAAGATTTGTATCACTTGCTGTAATTACTATCTTTTATCTTATCATTCTTATGCTTTTTTCTTTTTTATTACTATTTGCTTTCTATTTTGCATTTTGCAACAAAGGCCATCATCTTTATTTATAGTTTCTGTAATGATTTAAAAAATAGAAACCTCTTCTTAATTCCATTGTTGCTTACCATAAAGATAATATAGATTTATAATCTATTTTTATAAAAATGTAAATCCTCTTTCAATATTTGTTGGTTCTTTATATTTAACTTAGGAGTTTTTACTCTAATTTTTTAGCTTCTATATTTTTATCTTGTTAGAAAACCACTACAGGTCCTTTTTTACTGTGTCTTTTAGTTCTTGAATTAATCTCTTGAGTCTAAGGAGTTCATAGAACTCTGCTCAAGCAATATTTTGGATTATTGGAATATTATTTGAAATATTCCCTTTATGTGCCTACAGATAGAAGATGCGGTGAAAGTTTTGCCTGATTTTTGTTTAGGAAAACAGAAACTTCGACCTGCCTGTTTCTTAGCTCCATAAAGAGGAACCAGAAATGGAAGATAGTCTGTCAGAGTTACTGAGATTTTGACAATGTGATCAAAATCATGCAGAGATTGCTTAAGGTCAGATATATTTAAAAGCAAACTATTCCACTGAAAACTACTTAAAACCAGTGAAGTCCAAGTAGATGTTTTAGATTAGTGGTTTTCAACTGGGAAGATTTTGCTCCCCAGGGAACACTTGGCAGTGTCTGGAGACATATTTGGTTGTCACAACTCAAACAAATATGGGGGTGTTACTATTTTAATCCAGTTATTGGGTAGGGGCCATAAATGCTGCTAAACATCCTGCAGTGTGCAGGACAGCCCCGCAGTAATGAATAATCTGATCTGAAAGGGCAATATTGCTACAGTTATGCCTCCTTTAGCTTAAGTGCTGTCTTCAGTTATTAAGCGGTTATGTACAGTCATAAATGTAGGTTGTTATAACATTGATGTGCATTGTGTAACTTTTCTAAGACGGAAACAGAAATCCAAATTACCTATCAGTACCTGAATGAATTAAAGAATCCAGCAGTAACTTTTCTGTACTGTTCCCTGTATTTGGGATTTCAGGGCTCTTACTAGCTGTGATCTAGGGTTTTCAGCCAAGTCAAAGTAACTGGTAATTTTCCCACACTGAAAAAAATCCTCTTGGGATTTTTCAACACTAAAAATTTAAGGCTCTGCTTTAGTAGCTCAACCAAAGCCTCTGTAAATGTATGAATACCGTTCTTTCAAGAAGAATGTGAAGCAAACTTCTGTATTTTTAAAAAGTAAACTAGAAGGCTAGGTTATTGGAGAAATTCTTTTTTATTGAATTACAGTTTCCATGGTTAGCCTTTGTTACATATGGTGATTCATTCTGTTTAAACAGGTAGGAAAAGTGCTAAATCCAGGGTGCAGTTAGTGATTAAGTCATCTCAGGTGCTCACGCCACCTGCTCCCTGTTTCCTTCCTTGCTTCCTGAAGTGTGGTGCCCTCCCCACCCCAGTACCAGCAGCACAGGCAACACCTGCCTGAGAAACGCAGGCTCTCTGGCCTCAGACAGACTCACTGGATCAGGGTCTGTGTGCTAACAAGGTCCCAGGTGATTTCTATGCACAGTCAGATTTGAGACACCTCTCTTGTTGTTGGCCTTGGCTTTATTTTCAATTTCAGTGCTCTAGTTTATTTAATATGAAATTGTGTCAACTGCCTCAAATTCTTTTAGAAGTAGGAAGAAGTAAAAATCTCTTGTGTCTATTTGAGGTGGGCCATTTCCAGTTTATAAAAGAAAGACATACACACATTTGGAAACATTAAAAATATAAATAAACACAGCAGTGCTTTGGCATTGCTCCCTTTCTGTCCTCCCTCCATGCATGTGTGTTTGTAGATACTATAGTTTTGCCTTGCTTTTTAAAAGCATTATATCAGAAACATCTCCTCAACCATTTTCTACAGGGATCTGGAGGACATATTAATGGTTGCATGATACTCCATTTTATGGATGTAGCATAATTTACTTGTTTTGTGGAGAATAATTTCTAAATTAAAATGAAAAAAATATGGCTACTGGGTGAGAGCCTACAAAATTCTTCAGTTACTTCTTTCTGAATATTAGACCCTTTAAAGCAGACCCTGTGTTTTACAGGATGGACAGAACTCCCTGTTGATGATGCTTTTTTCATCTAAGACTCTGTGGTCCCAGTCACATGAAATACAAGTGGATATAACTCATCTCAGTATTTTCCATGCAATTTCCTCTAGCAATCGGGGATGGTGATTTAGAATCTCCAACAATCTCAGGGTGTATTCCTAAGCACCCATACCTTGTACATTTGATATTTATTTTAGGTGTAATCTTCTTATTGATAAAAAAAATCATGTGAATTTGTATTTCATTCTATAACAGAAAAAATGTTTCTGTTACTTAAAGTGAAATGGACGCTTTCCTTAAGATTATACACTTTGTGCTGTACTTTCTTACTCTTTGGCGATTGGCAAGACTTAAATATTCCAATGTAAAAACACTCAAAGAATGGCCTGCTGCTCAAAGGGAAAAGATTTATCTGTAATGGGAGAGAATTTTTCCTTTGACATCACAACATCAAGACAGCCTGATCTCTCATATACGTGCATTACCCATTGTATTAGTTTCCTGGGGGTTCTGTAACAAATTGCTATGAACTTGATGGTTTAAAACAACAGAAATTTATTTTCTTCAGTTTTTGAGGCCAGAATTTTGAAATTAGTATCACTTGGCTGAATTAGAGGTGTTGTCAGGGCCACTGCTCCCTCCGGAGCCTCTAGGGAAGAATCCTTTCCTTTCCCATTCCAGCTTATGGTTGTTGCCGGCATTCCTTGGCTTGTGGCCACATCACTCCAGTCCTGCCTCTGTAGTCATGTTGCCTTCTCCTCTTCTGTGTGTGACATTTCCTCCTGTGAGGATATGGAGTTGCTTCTACAGAGCCCCACATCACCAAATGGAGACTGAATTACAGTTCCGGGTTTCCCAGAAATGGAATCTTAACCCAGCCAATCGGGAATCGCCTGCCCAGCACTAGTGGGGCAGTCGGCCTGATCGACCCCCGCCGTCCACTGGAGGGAAGTAACTTTGAAATCAGCAACCCACCTTTTTGTCTAGTATAATGTCTTTGTTTCTGCTCCCTTCTGCTTGTAAAAGTGTTCCGTTTGTACAGTTCCTCAGAGCTCCTTTCTCTCTGCTAGATTGGATGCTGCCTGATTCAAATCAATTTTTGCTCTAATAAACTCTAAACTATTTTAATATGCTTCAGCTATCTTTTAACACCGTCAGTCTTTCCCTTAACCATTCCTGTCAATCTTCTCTCCTGTATTAGTTATCTATTGCTACATAACAAGCACTGCCGAAACTCAGTGCCTTAAAAACAGCCACTGAGTGTTTTTTTCCACAAATTTTTTCACAAATCTGTGGGTCAGCATTTGGGGCCGGGCTCAGCTGGGCAGTTCTTCTACAGGTTTGCCTGAGCTCACAGAGAAGCGGGTGGGTTGGTGGCTTCACTTGCATCTGCCTGTGCAGGCTGTGGTCACCAGCAGGCCAGAGGGGATGACACAGGGTGTGGACTCAGAGAGCTGTGATTCTTTGAGGGCCAACAATTTAACAATTTCTAACAATTCTCCTTATCTCCCATTTGTAATACTTTTGGAAATCCAAATTTGTATAAAAACATTCCAAGAATAAGTATATTGTGAAGATTCTTTGTTCTTTAACACGCACTTTAAAAATTATTGCTTCTGTCATGTTACCAAAACTTCAAATTTATAAGAAAGTTTAAATATACATGCATATAATGTAAAAACAATAAGCCACCAAGACAAGCCATAAGAGATTATAAGTCCTTGTTTATGCTGTGCTTGTGTTTTTGGATTATTTTTCATGTTGTATATATGACTAATGATTAGGTAAGAGAGTTTAAGCTTAACTTCTAATCCCTGAGTCCAGCCATGATTATGTTCAGAGTCACTCTTCTGTTTGAAAGCTGAGTGTAAATATCAAAGAAAAATAGAAATAGTGTTATTACAGCTACCATGCTCTTTAACATGGATTGATTTTAGTCCTTTGATTTTTGTACCAGTGTTTAATAGCTACAGAAATCACATAGCCTAGAGGTAGTTTTCATTAAAAAAAAAAATTACTGCTTGCAAATAACCATATGTGGCCAAATTGATTGCATGTGTTGACTCAATTTTTGGAAGAAGTAATCTTAGTCATATTTGCTACAAGACTTTTTGTTCTCTGAAGAAAATGTCACTTTGGGAAGGTTGCACAAAAATTTTTTTAAAGCAGTACAAAACAGCATGTGACAAAAATAACATAAAAATATATTTTGGGGGCCTGATTTCAAACCTAAGGGCTTGTGTGGGATTTCAGGATGATGTTTGTCGATGTATTCGGCATTTTGAAAGTATGAGACTAAAAGTGCTGTCAATTAATATTTAAGCTTCATAATTTCTAGCACAAATCCTAAAAGGAGGCTGATAAGTGTTTTCTGAAATTCACAATATGATTGATGGTTGTGCTAGTAAAATATATAGTTTTCATTCCATGTTGGAGTTTGAGAAAATACTGATCTATAGGAAAGTGATTTTTCTTTGTATCTACTATAGGCCTTCCGAAGGAAATGTAAGGAGAATGTTACACACTTATCAGGCCTGCTAAAAGAGAGTGAAATTTAGGGTGAGGACGTTGTCTTTCAGATAGAGCAAAAAGATCTATCAGCAAACGATTTAAATGTTTGGATTGAGGTTGAAGAATGTTGGCGCAGCCCAGAGGAAACTAAGGACTGAATGGTACCCTGGGCAAGTCCGAGCCACCGTCTTGTGATTACTAATGCAGCCTCTGCCCAACCAGAGGAAACTCTGGCTTTGATGGTTGCTCGTGACCAGCCCTGTGCTCTGGCCTTTCCCAGTAAACTTGCCTCCAAGGACAGCCCTTCAGCACCTGTCTCGGCCTTGCTCTGAAATGATGGCACCTCCATCCCATTTCCTAGTGAGTTTCCAGCATGTCCCCTGCCTTTTCCCAGCCTCCTGGCTTTTTTTTTTTTTTTTTTTTTTTTTTTTTTTTTTTTGCCTTAGATCTCTTTAGTTTTATTTATTTCTTCTGAGCTCAGGAGCTGTGGTGTTGAGTGATCTCCCTTCTGCTCTGGTAGGATGTCCTTGTCCTGAGGGGACGCCTCTGTTGTCCACTGTCCATGCCTGTGCTGTGCCCCCCAGGTTGGCATCAGCATTTATTTTTGCATCTGCTCCATACCAGTCCGGCTATGGTTTAGGCATGTGAATACTACAAAATCACTTTTGCAAAAAAGGGTAAAAGACTAGCAGAACTGCCTGTCGTTCTGTATAAGAGGGAGAAGGAGAAAGGGAGACGGGGGAGAAGACATGCTGAGGGCACTTTCTGTATTGATTTCCCTCAGCCCCTATGAAGCAGGTGTTCGTCCCCATTAGGGACACATAGTTAATAATGGGGGGATTTTTCTGACAAAAGTCATGCTTTTTCCACAACATGCTGCTTCCTTATAAGTTTGAAACATCTGAAATGGAAAGCTTCTGTTTTTTATTCTATGTAACATACAATGGCAATAATGGAAATAAATACTTGAAGAACTTGGAATCTGGGGCAGAGATTTGTGAAAGCTGGTTAGGTTTGTGTCTGAATGTGAAGGCATTAAAATATAGTAAAGGATGATTAAGGTCCCAGAGAGGAGTAGGAATGGTTAAATATAGAGAAAAGATCTGGAGGGAAGGAAGTATATTGAGGCTTTACAGGATAAAGTGGACACTGCTGTCCACTGCGGGGGTAACAGAGGACACAGGTAACAAAGGTAAGAGAGAAGAATGCAGTTGATAGAAAAACAGAACAAAACACATCCTTTCTTTCCTGCTCACCATTTACCCCCCCCCAAAAAAGCACCCCCAAACAAGTGAAACGATCAATATAAAATAAACACTAAGACTATCAGAGTGATGTCAGAACAAAAAGGGGTCTGGGTACTCAAAAAACGAGCAGCTGATGGTGAAGGAAGATTTGTTTGCTCTGCCTTCCTTCATACGGTGCTGGCACCGATGACAGACTGACCAGTGAGTCTCGTGATTCAGATTGATTATTTTTATTTATCTCTAAAGTTCAGGGCCAGTTCCTCATCTTCCCCCATAAGCCCATTTATTCCTTGTTTCCTGACTGCCAAGTGGAACCACCACCCCCGCAGCTGCTCCTTGCCTCACCTCAGCCATCACTACTCCCTGTCTGTTCTTCTTAATCTTTCTCAAATCTGCCCGCTGCTCTCCGTGACTCCCACTGCTATCCCAGTTCGAGCCAATAGTGCCTCCTGCTTGGACCTCCACCATGTCTCCTGACTTCTTTCCTGTTACCTTATTGGGTCCTCCAGTTCATTCTTCACACCAGAGGTCAGCAAACTTTTTTCTTTAAAGGCCCAAGTAATAAATACGATTTCCAGCTTTGTCAGCCACACGATCTGTGTCTCAGCTACTCAACCTGCCATTGAAGGGATAAAAAAAAAAAAGGCAGTGGGATTCCAATAAAACTTTATTGACAGACAGCAGCAGGGTTTGGTGTTCTAGCCAGGGTTTGCTGAGGATCCCTGCTCTACACTGTGGCTAGTGATGCTTCTTAAGTGTGGGTTGAATGGTGTCAGACCCCAGCTTAATGCTGTTTAATTGCTTCTTGCAACTCACGGGAGTAAATTGGAGATGACGGCTTTTTTATTCTGCTTTTCTTGATCCCCTTCCTTCCTGATCATTCCATGCCAGTCCTGCTGGCTTTATTTCACTGATATCCTTGAAAGCTCCAAGTTCCTTCCTGACTTGGGGTCTTTACACAAGCTGTTTTCCTCTCCCTGGAAAACTTCACTTCCCTACTCCCACTCAGCCTTCTGTTCTCGGCTTAAATGTCACTTTCCCAGGGAAACCTTCCCGAGCCTTCCAGACTAATTTAGGTTCTTTCTGCTATATCCATACTTTTCCCATAATTTTTATGTCAACTTTAATTAAATAAATACTGTGTCATTGTTTAACATTTAGCTCCTTACTAGACTGTAAAGTCTGCGGGTCAGGAAACATGTCTGGAGTTTCAACAATGAATTCTCAACATCAAATCCAGTGCCCTGATAGTAGGCAACTAGCAAATATTTGCTAAATAAATAAATACATTTAAATCTATAGTTGCTGTCACTCATGTGAAAATTGATGTTATAGAAACCGTTTCTAGTTTCTAAAATCAAAGTGAAGTGGAGATGTTGCAGGGTTTGACCAGCAGCCATGGAGGACACGTAGATTTTGCAAAAACTTTTCCTGCAGAGGCTGAACCATATGAAACTGCTGCATTTGACCATCCATGACCTTCAAAAGAGGCAACTGCATGTGCCTCAACCTAGTACTAAACAGTGTGCACCTTCTTTCTTATAGCTTCTTACTTCCAGCTCCCGAAGAACTCCCTGGGACCGACAAATACCAACATGGGGTCTCAGTGCCCACTTGGACTGTGTTGCGTTGAACATTGGGTTTAATGAGCTCTTGATGGGTAGGAAGTCCTGGGAGTAAGAGTGAGGGAAGCTGCCGATAGGGTGTGAGCAGGTGGATGATTCGCAGCAACACCTGGTGATTGACGTGTGATAATAAAAGGTCCTTGGAGCTAGTTGGCCAAAACTATAGGAAAAAAGATGGAAAAACTGCGGTCTCAAATAATCTATGCAGCCTCCATGAAGTGAAGAAGGACCATGATTTCGCACATCGTGACTTCTGGGAGAATTGAAATGCTAATGCTTTTTGGGCTACAGGAGAAAACGTACCTTGGAAAATAATTCAGAGATGCAAAAGAAGAAAAGGTGAAAGCTTGAGTTTGTGTTTTTATAAAGAGCAGATACGTAATTAATTCATTACTGGGACATGTGGGTGGTTTAATCATGATAGTTTAATCATCATCATAAATATGATGTAAAATATCAACAATTCCTGAAAGTTTTTTTTAACATTTTTTATTGATTTATAATCATTTTACAATGTTGTGTCAAATTCCAGTGTTCAGCACAATTTTTCAGTCATACATGGACATATACACACTCATTGTCACATTTTTTTCTCTGTGAGCTACCGTAACGCTTTGTGTATATTTCCCTGTGCTATACAGTATAATCTTGTTTATCTATTCTACAATTTTGAAGTCCCAGTCTATTCCTTCCCACCCTCCGCCCCCCTGGCAACCACAAGTCTGTATTCTCTGTCTATGAGTCTATTTCTGTCCTGTATTTACGCTTTGTTTGTTTGTTTGTTTGTTTTTTAGATTCCACATATGAGCGATCTCATATGGTATTTTGCTTTCTCTTTCTGGCTTACTTCACTTAGAATGACATTCTCCAGGAGCATCCATGTTGCTGCAAATGGCGTTATGTTGTTCATTTTTATGGCTGAGTAGTATTCCATTGTATAAATATACCTCATCTTCTTTATCCAGTCACCTGTTGATGGTGAAAGTTTTAAAAATATGAAGACCATGACCTCTTGTGTCCCCTCTTAACTGTATTATTCATAAAAGGTATAGAAGGGACCTTTAATGAAAAAGAATATGAAAATGAATAAATGTGTATGTATGACACATGACTGGGACATTATGCTGTACACCAGAAATTGACACATTGTAACTGACTATATACTCCAATTAAAAAAAAAAAGATACAGAAGGGGAGCAAAGAATAATGACACATACATTTGAACGTATTTTATATACCATAATTGGTACTATATGTATTGACGTTTATTCACTTTGGTGTCATGTCCCTCACACATTTTGAACATTAGTCTGTGTCTTTTTACTCTAAAACCTTTGTGTTTAAATCTTCACTTTCCTTCTTGTTAAATAAATTCCAGTCAGCCTTTGGCTCCCCCAACTCCAGGGAAGGTTGCCATCACCACCATGGTCAAGAGTGTCAGTGCCCACGTTGCTGATATGGTAGTAATTGGGTTGCCTTCCTTCTTAGAACAAACGCTTTTTGACTTGATTTCTTAGTTCCCCTCTTTCCTTATTGGCTGATTCTTCTCTACCTGTTTAATGGTTCCCCGTCAACTCCCCAAACTCAATTATCTAGAGTATCTGGGAATTTGTCCTTGAGCCTCCTGTCTGTACACATTTCCTAGTTCAGTGATTTTCAATCTTATTTCAATTCCTATATAGAAAAAAAAAATACATTTTGTGACATTCCTGAGCGCACACACACTCTGAATCCGTGTCCTCATGAAACAATGCACTTTGATTTGTTCTTTTTTTCTATTTCATTAAACATTCTCTTCACACTCACTAAATTGATTTCACTACCCACTTTTATGAGTCACAACTTGCAGTTGAAAAGTATTTTTCTAAGTAGGTCTTACACAATCTCATAGCTTCAGATGCCACTTTTGTGCTGAAGACGCCTAAACATATAGGCGGTTTTCACTCTGCACAGCAGCGTAGGATCAGCGAGTGACTGCGCGCACCCACCACGCGGCAGAGCAGTCTTCGTGACAATGGGAAAAGTTAGGATCTTTATAACTTTTTTGTTAAAACATTAAAAGCTCTTACTCCTGACTATAAATATATGGAAATGATAAAAAATAGTCAGCCTACTATTTTTTGGTACACTGTAATGTAAAACTTTAAAAACATTGAGAATTAGTGTTTTATTTCTTTGTAAAAAATGTATCTAGTTTGTGTAGTCTTTGTTTCCTTCTTCTTGCATAATGTATTTACCGAATGAGCATCTTTTCTGTGCCCCAGCAAGTTGTCTCTTTTCTGAGTTTGGATCAGCTTCCAACAGTTTATCCTTTGCATTTTCAATGCTGTGAAATGTGTCCGAAAGTTCCTTCAATGGTAGTTTTTTTTTTGCAGTATCACCTCTTCAAGGACATCTCTGTCCCCTTCCTCGCAACCACCCTCCTGCCGCTCGGTTCCTGACTGCATGTCTGGAGTCTCTGAGACGGAGGTGCGGTCAGCATTCGCACAGTTAGCTGCCTCTCCCATAGCTCCGCTTGAGCTCAACTTGAATTTCCTTTCTTGCGTTATCACTTTCCATTTCTTTGCTGCAATCTCACCTTTCTTGGCCTCTTTCAATGCTCTCTTTTAATGATCCATTTTGTAAAAAGTCCTATGCATTTATCACTGAGATAAGAAGGCAACACCACTGTGCACTTTGCTGACTGGGTAGGAACTAAATGACCGACGTGCAGTCACCACAGACTCTGAGAGAAGTGACAGGATGACCACTAGTCACGAGTCACATCTGTACTGATTTGGGGACTGCAGGGCCAGAAGTAACATTTGTTTTTCATGCAGATGTCACACCTGACATACCATAGCAGTCGCTGAAATGTGAACCATGGTGTTGGGGGACTGGCGTTACCTCAACTGTGGAAGCTGCTCTTCATTCATGTTGGATCCGTGCAAAGCGAAGACTTTCTCCAGCCAGACTAACTTCAGCCCGGACTCCTCCCTGAATTCCAGCATAATATGCCTTAGCTTGACTTTCCTGTAGTAGTTTAAACTCAATATGTCCAAAACACAACCTTTGATGAACAGACTGACTATCCAGGACTTAACAGAAGTGGCCCGTACTCCTTCTTCTTTGGTCTCAGAGGGTCTCAGTTGCCTTTTTTTTTTTTCTAAAGGACCATAGAATAGTTATCTTTGGTTCAGCGGTAGTACAAAAGCAGCCACAGATAATATGCAAATGAAGAGATGTGGCTGGGTTCCAATAAACCTTTATTTACAGAAAGCAGTTGGCTGGACCATGGACTGTGTTGTTGAACCCTGACCTAGACTATTCCAGAGACTTTTTGGCAGAATTGTTCTTGAATCATCCTAGATATGTAAAATCTATTTTAAAATCCATCTTTGAACCAAGGAAAGAACTTTCCTAATCCCTTTCAGAATCTCTGCCCTAGTTCCGACAGCCCTGTGGTCATCTGCATGCTCACATACATCCTAGAGTTGTGGCAGTTCAGTTCCTCCTGCCCCCTTCAGTGGACCTAAAAAAGACTTAGG
Source organism: Camelus bactrianus (assembly GCF_048773025.1). Lineage (NCBI taxonomy): Eukaryota > Metazoa > Chordata > Mammalia > Artiodactyla > Camelidae > Camelus > Camelus bactrianus. The sequence continues at coordinate 24,715,726 of NC_133540.1, forward strand.
TCCTAAGCCTTATTTAATATTTCCTCACATTGTAATGACTACTGTTGTCAGACTGCTGGCTTCTGTTGTGAAGGAAAATAATTGTGTTCTTTAATATAGCATTCTTTTTTTCCGACCAATATAAGCTTTGTGACTTTTTCTGAATCTAATTCTAATTCCCACAGAGGTCTTTGGTTTTGTAACCTTGTTTACGTAGCAATCTAAATGGTAATAAATCTGCAAATCATGGATGAAAGGGATGCTTTTGTAAAGAGCCAGGATAAACCTTCTCAGTTGTGTGGACACTTGGCATTTTTCGGAGCGACAGCCCAGCACAGTGAGGGAGTCTACTTTTGGGATAAAAAGACCCGAGTCTGGATTCTAGTGTTGCAACTTGCTAACAAAGTAATCTTGAGCAATTCATTTTACTTGGTTTCCATTTCCTTCCCTATCAAGTGGGATTCCTCATCCCTGGTCTGCACATCCCTGGAGGCTTGTTAAGGTAAAGTGATGATCAAATATGAGAATTACGTGTGAAAACACTCTGCTAACTGAGGAGCACTCTATGAATATAATGTTATTTTTTTCTACTTGCTTCCCTTAATCTACGTGTGCTACAGACGTGGTGTACAAAAATTACTCACTATCTGTATTTCTTTAAAGTTTACCATTTTCCTAGCTAAGAATGAGCAGCCTGCACTCTGAGTAAAACCAGCTCATCTGCTTTGTTCAGTGTGAACTGCACTCTGGGAGGGGTGTGCGCCCTGTCCTCTGTGTAGTCCCACGTGGCCGGCTGGGTGGCCTGGTCACCGCATGAGGCCGACTTCTGGGCCTGGACTTCCACGTGCCCCCAGGGCTCACCCTCCACGGGGGCCTCTCTCCTCCTGCTCCCTCTGTACCTGACTTGCTCCCCTTCCTGTCTGCCCTTTGCTCACCTGGCTGCAATGAGAACCTTGGGGCAGTTTGGTTTCCTCAGCTGAGGCTGAGCGGCTCCCTCTGCTCCCAGTCCAGACCCCTGCCCATCTGTGGGTGGAGGTCGGAGGGGAAGGACCTTGAACCAGTGGCTCTAATTCTGGGCATCGGGAAAGACCCCGCCTTGCATTGGGAGTTCTGTATTATTATGTAGCTTCACCTTTGTTTTGTTGTTGTTGTTGTTTATTGAAGTGTAGTTGATTTACAATGTTAGTTTCAGGTGTACAGCAAAGCGATTCAGTTATTACGTGGCTTCACCTTTAAAGCTTTAAAGCTCTGCCATCAAGCAGTCTTCAGGTTAGTGTATGATGTTTTCACTCTGCCTAAAACACCCCTAGATGTTTCATCTGTTTCCTATCAAAACACATTTAGAAACTAACGTTATGTATTATTGGGCTGGAGTTTTCCAAAGCCCAGCCAATTCCTAGTTAGTCTATTTTAGACACAGTCCAATGTGAAATGGACTTTAGTAATTTATGTAATGGTCTTTTTTTTTTTTTTTTGAACCTCAGTTGAAGTATTATCACAGAGAAATACAGGGATTAAAAAGACTTTATTTTAAACAGTAAAACAGTAACAGTTTTAAAAGTAAAAAAAAAAAGACTTTGTTTTGACATTTAGACATATAGAGGAATGTAACTTTCACTAGTTATTATTCTCTGGCTATTTTTTGTGTTTAAAATTGGTCTGATTTTGGCACTCTGGTATTTCAAGAGATCATTTAGGTTGGACACTGTATTGAAATTCTTGAATCAAGTGATAGCCCAACTCTAGGGAAAAAAGAGAATGTATTGGTTCACAGAATTAACAAGTCCCAGGAAAGATCTGCCTTCAGGCATGGCTGGATCAGAGTGAAAGTGAGATTCCCGAGGACTTGTCATGGGGATTGCTGTTTTCCATGCTGTTTCTTTCCCAGACAGGCATGTCTCTTAGAAGGAAAAGTTCTCACAAAAGTCCTTAATTAAGTCTTATTGGTCTGGCTTGGGTCACATGCTATATCTGAAATAGTTTGGTCAGAGAGGTGAAGTTTGCTGATTGACTAAGGTTGGGGCATGTGGACTGAGAATGGAGGAAATCATGGTAGTTACTGAGCAAATGTTAATTCTGAACTGGCAGAAGCATCAGATGTCCACTTCAGATACCATTTAAGTCATATTTTTAGGCATCTTTGTTTAGGGCCTGGATCCTGTATGAACCAATTCTATTCCTCCAGCCTCCCTGCACCTGAGGTTGTTGTTTTCTGAGGGACTGCAGATGATGGGAGGATTAAACTGAGACTTTTTGGTCCATTCTTGTTAAAAGTAAAAAGAGAGTTTGCTAGATCATGGAGCTATAGCTAGAGCAGTGCTGTTTGGCTCTTGAGGTCATCATGTCTAAGATGTAGACATGAAGACATGTAAACATATACATTCAAGGTGATATAATATTTACTATGATATCATCATGCATTGGGTATTATGGGAGGAAAATCTTACAGCCAATCTGGGAGCAGGGGGTGGAGTGTGGAAAGAATTCAGGTGAGATTTTCTGTAGGAGCTAACATCTGAGCTGAATCCTGAATTATGAGTCAGAGTTTCTGGATGAAGAAGTGGGGAACAAGGAATCCAGGCAGAAGGCACTGCAAGTGCACGTATCTGGAGACGTGATAGAGCATCGTGTGTGTGGGGAGCTGCAGATGATATAACACTGCTTGAGGGTGAAGCATGCATCCAGGAGGCATTGGAGGGGTAGCTGAGGACCAGCTATTGGAAATCAACATAACCTACCTAGAGTTTAGATCAAGTTCAAATGCAAAAGAATAGAGACTTTATCCTGTGAAAGCTAAGGCGGTTTTGAGGGAGCCCACTTAGGGGAAGGTAGACTGACGGGTGACCATGTCGGGGATGAATGAGGCAGGGTCAGCTCTGGAGGTAGAAGACCCTAGGAGGCTGTTTTTTTTTTTAATTTTTTAATTGACATCTAGTCAGTTTACAATATGTCAATTTCTGGTGTACAGCATAATGTTTCAGTCATACATGAACATACATATATTCCTTTTCATATTCTTTTTCATTATAGGTTACAAGATACTGAATATAGTTCCCTGTGCTATACAGTATGAACTTGTTGTTTATCTGTTTTATATATAGTAGTTAGTATCTGCAAATCTTGAACTCCTAATTTATCCCTTCGCACCCCTTTCCCCCCTGTTAACTGTAGATTTGTTTTCTATGTCTGTGAGTGTGTTTCTGTTTTATAAATAAGTTCATTTGTGTCTTTTTCTTTTTTTTTTTTAGATTCCACATATGAGTGATATCATATAGTATTTTTCTTTCTCTTTCTGGCTTACTTCACTTAGAATGACAATCTCCAGGTCCATCCATGTTGCTGCAAATGGCATTATTTTATTCTTTTTATGACTGAATAGTATTCTATTGTATAAATACACCACAACTTCTATTTCCAGTCATCTGTTGTTGGACATTTGGGTTGTTTCCATGTCCTGGCTATTGTAAATAGTGCTGCTATGAACATTGGGGTGCATGTATCTTTCAAATTAGAGTTTTCTCCAGATATATGTATAGGAGTGGGATTGCTGGGTCATAAATCTTAGCAATGTTCTCCTAGGGCAGTCTACCCAGGCAATAGAAATAAAAGCAGAAATAAGCATATGGGACCTAATTAAACTTATAAGCTTTTGCACAGCAAATGAAACCATAAGCAAAATAAAAAAACAACCCATAGAATGGGAGAAAATATTTGCAAATGATGCTACTGATAAAGGTTTAATTTCCAGAATACATAAACAGCTCATACAACTTAGTAACAAAAAAACAAGCCAATTCAAAAAAATAGGAGGCTATTTTAATGCACCCAGTGAGAGATGATAAGGTAGTGAGGGGAAGAGAGCCTCAGGTTAGGAAGATAGTTTTAGTCCACACAAAGCACAAGCCTCTGAGGAAGGAGCAGGGAAACAGCAGGGCACCCATCCTTCGTCACTGGAGGCACGGAATGCTACACCATGTTCCTCTCTACTGGTCATTTCATCAACGTGTATATATCGAGCATCTTTTTTTTTCTTTTATAAAACTTTTTTTATTGAGTTGTAGTCATTTTACAATGTTGTGTCAAATTCCAGTATAGAGCACAATTTTTCAATTATACATGAACATACATATATTCATTGTCACATTTTTTTTCGCTGTGAGCTACCACAAGATCTTGTATGTATCTCCCTGTGCTGTACAGTGTAATCTTGTTTATCTATTCTACATATGCCTGTCAGTATCTACAGATTTTGAAATCCCAGTCTGTCCCTTCCCACCTCACTCCCTCTTGGCAACCACAAGTTTGTATTCTATGTCTATGAGTCTGTTTCTGTTTTGTTTTTGTCTTTTTTTTTTAGATTCCACATGTGAGCGATCTCATATGGTATTTTTCTTTCTCCTTCTGGCTTACTTCACTTAGAATGACATTCTCCAGGGACAACCATGTTGCTGCAAATGGCATTATGTTGTCGGTTTTTATGGCTGAATAGTATTCCATTGTATAAATACACCGCATCTTCTTTATCCAGTCATCTGTTGATGGACATTTAGGCTGTTTCCCTGTCTTGGCTAATGTAAATAGCGTCGAGCATCTTTTTTGTGATGGTCAATGTGTTGGGATCCTAATAATGAACAAGACAATCATAATCCCTGCTCACGTGCTCCCTGCAGTCTAGTGGGGAAGCCAAGTGGATAATTTGAATGGGTAGTTTCCAACATGATGAGTGTTGCAAAATCACTAAAATAAACAGGGTTTAAAAAGATAAAACAGGTCTAACACAGTTCTGAGGGTCCATTCTGGCTTCAAGGCTCAGGAGCACCAGGACTGTAAAGGTCCATGCCGGTTGCTGTGACGGGGCCACACGTGGAACTGATCTTGGGCTTCGGGGGCCTCATGGATGGCAGAGTCTGTAATGGAGTTCGAGCAGTGCTTACTCAAAGCATGAGCCCCAGCAGCTGAAAGCAGAGGCAGAGACTGACCTCCAGTGTGAAGACGAGCCCCTTTACTGTCGGATGACTTGGTGCAAGGCGCCCCTGACTAACACGTGTCCTGGTGTTTTAAAAGAGTAAGTGTATTTTTCAGAGGTGTCTGATTTGTAGCCAGGAAGGCGATTAAATCGTCAGAGAATCTGGCTCGTATTTCTGACTTAGAAAAAGGGGAGTAATGAGAAGCACTTCATTTGCCTGGTTCATTAAAGATGTTTTTGGATAAATCGTCTATAAACAGCTTCATGTTTGAAAAATATCAACCTGGCAACCAGGCAACCAATTCAATATTAACAACCACCACCCCAAAAAACCCTACCCCCAAAGTAACAGGGACATAAAAATGAGTTGTCTGGTAATTGCCAAAAGGTGGCTTTGGGTTAAGCCAACTTAAAATTTGGCAAGGCAACAAAAAGATCACGTGAAAAGGGAAATGGATAAGGTAGAAGAAGAGAGGAGAAAACACAGAAACATAGAATTAGCTGGGGAAGGACAGGAGACCATGTCTTTGCTGTTAATCATTTTGATTCAGAAGTCAAGAGGAATTCATTTCCTAGTTAAATTGTTAGAAGGAAATTATTCATGGAAGAGCCATCTGTGTTCTCTATTGCTGACTTACGCACATAGGAAAAACAACATGTTGTGACAGAAGTCTGCGGAAGCAATTTTTTATGTCACTTCAAAGATTTACTTCCATTTCAGACTTGTATCTCATGTGACAGAAAGTTCATGCTGCATTTCTCACTCTTATAAAAATTTTAGGAAAAGTAACAATACAAGGATACTGTTACTAACGAGGAGAATATAAATTTGCAGTTGCTGCTAGAACTTTCTATGTGCCAAGGGAGTGGGGCAGCCATCTGATTAGAAAAGGCGAGCAGATTTCTTAAATTGAGAAAATGTCAGTGTCCTAGACAAAAAGATGTTGAGGTGACGAGGAACTGATGGAGTTGGGAGAGAGCTAAACCCGTCTCCAGATCAGCTCGTTAACCCAATGAATCAGCAAACTGCAATTCGCTTGTTTATAGATTTATTCTTCTACTTTCCAGAATTTTTTAGATTTTAATACCTTAGTTCAAAGGCTATCGTTTACATAATATAGTTGTGCTGTTATATAGCTTCACGTAAGACTTCCCCATCAGACTTTCTTGCTTTGTTTAGTTTTCCTGCCAAAACCACTGTGCGTTTTCTGTTTTTTTTCTCTCTGTGTGTTTGTGTGTGTTCTGTTTTTGTTCTCCGTGTATCCTCTCCAAGTTTTAAACATGCTCCTCATGCTGTGATGTCTTTAACCAGGACGGCTCCTAGTGTTTTCATCAGTGCTGAATCCCTGGGAGGCTGGAAGATTGGGGGTTTTAAAGTTAAGCTTCATCAGCATAGAAGATAACTTTGTCTCTTTACTCATCATCCAGAAGTCAGATCAGTTTGTGCTAACCCCTTTTATAGCACAGGTGTGGGCAAATGGGAGTATTACCCAGGTATTCATTTGCAGCAGAAATGAACCAAGGGGTAAGTTTCAGAATTCCCCCAGCTACAGCCGTACCCCCTCCTAGGCTATGGTTTCTGGAACAGTGGTGTGACTTGCAGGGTTTTTGGAAATGTCACTGATTTCATGATTCATATGAACACCACAGGAATGAACTACAGTTCATTTCTATAATAATTTATATACTTTAAGCCTTTACAGGACTTCTCCCCCTTATGCCCTCCCAACTGAACTCCTTTATAATGTCACAGCGACCCACAGTAATTACTTACATCAGTGCTGGGGGGATTCCAAGGAGCGACCAAGCAAGCACGACCACCTCTTTCTCTGTATCTCCAATGGGAAAATGCTTGCCTTGAGGGGTTTTTCTCAGGGACCTGTGAGTCCTTGATAAGCCCTGGCTACCAGGTATCTCACAGCCCTCTCTGGCCTCAGGTCTTCTTGGTTCCCAGCAAGGCTACTGCGCTCGTCATTAATCCTTGGGATCCCTTGCACTCTCAAGAGTCCTGATTTGGTTGGTCTTTAATGGCCCAAATGCATGAGGATTGTGCATCTGGAGAACTGAAGCAACTTGCACAAGAGGTGGCTCGTGTGTATCCTGAACTCACAGAGGAGCCTGATCGGTAGCACCGGGTGGACCTCAGCTTCCCTGGGAAAGAGGCCATCGCAGCGACTCAGCTCTGTTTTGCTAAAGAATGAGGCCATCTTTTAAATATCCTGTCCAGCCCTGACTCTGGAGCAGGCCACTGTGGTCCTTGAACTTTTAGGGCATTCACACTCAAGCCAGTACCGTAGACTCTCTAATGCTGTGTTCCAAGTAGCGGGCTAGAACCAGTAACTGTAACTTTCAGGATGGGTGTTTTTCCATAATGGTTTCAGTTACTCCCAATTATTTAACCCATCATATTTGGGCTTTCTTTACGAATCTTTTAAGTTTCCTTTGGCTCCAAGTCCACTTAGAATGTTGAGTTTGACTTTGATCGCTAGCTGGAGGGTGTGGGTTAAGGTGGAGGACCTGTGGGTGGTTATTTTGACCAAATCGAAATGACCACTGTTGCTTCCATTCTCCTGCTGCTGCCCCAAGTTGTGGACACAGACACCTTCAAAGTGACTTTTACAAATGGTTCTAATCATGATCGATCATCTCTTCTGCTAAAAAAAAAAAGGAGAGGGGGTAATTCTTATTATTTAAATAGCATTTCTGGTTTGGCAGAACCTTTAAAATTTTCCCACTAAGGAAAGTTTCTTTCCACAGCAAAACAATGGGTTTTTATTCCAAAATAAAACTGTAGCCTGTGCTAGCCGTACTACGTCCAAATTTCCCTCCAGGACGACTCAGACCTTTCTTTGTGCAGTGTAAATAAACTCAGCCTACAGGGAGTTCGCACAAAAAGCACCAGATTCAGTTTTCAGATTGTAACTAACAAACAAACAAACAAAAACAAAGGAGTTAGTCCTGCGTTCTCCAATAAGGCAGCCACGTACAGCTATTTAAATTTAAATTAGGTGTGGTTAAAAATCCAGTCCTCGGCTGCACTAGCCACATTCCAGGTGCCCTGGTGCTGTTATTGTACTGGACAGCGCAGATACACAAAACTGCCACCAGCACAGAAAGTCCTACTGGACTGCAGTCGCGTAGAGGGACAGCCAGACCTTGTGCAAACACTGGTTTTATTCTCTGGTGAGAGTACAGTTGAGTCAACCTGCTGCGGAGAGTGGCTCTGATTCTGAGCTGGTGGGTCAGAGCTCTTGGGGAAGCCCTTGTATATTACTTTGAAGAAGAGCAGTGGATCCTAAAAGTGGTCCCAGAACTCAGAATCTGGGGTCGGGGAGACTTTAAAGTTTCATGAAGGTACGGTCTACATCTGCTTTGTTTTCTGTTGTAACCCAGGGCCTGGCTCATAGTAGACACTCAGTAAACACTTCTGTGAGTGAGTAAATGATAAAGCTCAGCAAAGACCAATGAAAGGGTCCTAACCACAAAAGCGTGGGCCTCTCTTGGGGTTTGGCTCGTTTGGAAGGTCCTCTGGGAACTGTGAGAAGGAGCAGGTGAGAGTCATGGGGAATGTCTTCCGTGAAGAAGTCAGAACAAAGAATAGAGCAGACAGTTGCTGAGTGGTTCCTCCTTTTCCTTCTCTTCCTCCTTCTCCTCTCTTGTCCCCCCTCCTCCCTATCATTATCATCATTACCAAATAGCTAAGCTTTGGAGGGGCATTTATTACTTGCAAGGCACTATTCTAACAACTTTTAATGGATTTTTAAATTTAATCTTTCCAGTAACCCTGTGAAGAAGGTATTGTTTTTCCTGCATGCAAGTCGAGGAAACTGAGGTACAGAGGCTGAATAACTTGGCCACAGTCTCCCAGCTGGTAGACGGTGGAACACAGAGAGAAATCTAGCCTGTCTGACTCTAGAGCTAACATTTTTAACCACTAGGAGAGGTACTGCACCTTCTTAAGTCAGCAACCCATCTGGGTTTGAAACTTACTAGAAGAAATGACTGTTGATTGAGGTGGAGCATTGGGGGTGATAATGGCCACGTGGGGAGAGACCACAGCCACTGTCACTGCTGCCTTCTATTGCATCCGCACTCCTCCTACCCCATCTGGGGAGGGAAAATTCATCTTGAGCTGCGGCAGTGTCCAACTACACTAGCCATGGAATGGTATAGCAACTGAAGAATGAAATCTTACTATTTAAACTTAAATAACTTTGTTTTTTTCTTTCCTTATTTCTTAACATGAGATCTACCCTCTTAACAGGTTTTTAAGTGCACAGTACAGCCTTGTTAACTATAAGCACAATGTTGTGCAGCAGAGCTCCACGACTTACTTATTTTGCAATAACTGAAATTCTATATGCAGCTCTGCATTTCCCCTCCATCAGCCCCTGGCAGGCACCACTCTGTTCTTTGCTTCTATGAGTCTATTTTGGATACCTCATGTAAGTGGAATCATGTAATATTTGTCCTTCTGAAAGTGGCTTATTTCACTTAACATAGTGTCCTCAAGTTTCATCCATGTTGTCACGTATGACAGGATTTCCTTCTTTTTAAAGGCTGAATAATATTCCACTGCATGTATATACCACATTTTTTTTTTAATCCATTCACCTCTCAGTGTTCACTTAGGTTGTTTTGATATTTGGCTATTGTGAATAGTGCTGCAATTCACAATATCTCAAAGGTATCTCTTTATCTCAAATACCTCTTTGAGGTCGTGATCTTCAGTTCTTTCGGGAGTAGGATAGCTGGATCAAATGGCAGTTCTATTTTTAACTTTCTGAGATACCTCCATACTGTTTTCCATAGAGGCTGCGTCATTTTAAATCCCCACCAACAGTGTACGAGGGTTCCAATTTCTCCACGTTCTCACCAACACTTGTCATCTTTCTTTTTTTGATAATAGCCATCTATCTGTGCTATAACAATACCACAGACTGGGTTGGTTACATTTATTTCTTGAGTTCTGGAAGCTGGAAGTTCTAGCTCAGGGTGGCAGTGTGGTGGGGTGAGGGCCCCCCTCTAGGTCACAGACTTCCCATTGTGTCCTCACGTGGTGGGAGGGGCTAGGGAGCTCTGTGGGGTCTCTTTTTAAAAAGCCCTAATCCCATTCGTGAAGACGTGAGGGCTCATGATTTAACCACCTACCAAATAAACCACCCCCACCTCCTAATATAGTACATTGGGAATTAATATTTCAACATAATTTTGAAGGGACACAAATATCCAAACCACAGCACCATCCAGATAGGTGTAAGGTGATATTTTATTGGGGTTTTGATTTGCATTTCTCTCATGATTAATGAATTTGAGCATCGTTTCATATACCTGTTGACCACTTGTATGTCTTTAAGAGGAGTGTCTATTCAAGTCTTTAGCCCATTTTTTGCCACTGAGTTGTAGAAATTCCTTTATTTTCAAAATAACCCCCTTATCAGTATGGTTTGCAAATCTTCTCTCCCATCCCATGGCTGCCTTTTCACTCTGTGAATTGTTCCCTTTGTTGTGCAGAAACTCTTCAATTTGATGTAGTCCCGCTTATTTTCCCCTTTGTTGCTTTTTTTTTTACTAATAAAAGTTATAATGTCCGTATTTTTGGTTCTGATGGTTGTATTTCTTTTCTTCTAATACTACGTAAATTTGTTTTGTCTTTTTTTTTTCTTTTCAGGCTCAGCAGAAGTTATATTTTATTAATATTTTCTATCTTATTGGTTAATTTTTGCTTATAGCTTTGAAAATTCCTTACTCCTACCTTCTTTTACTGATTTTGATATTTTCTTTACATTTGAAAAAAAATGACAGAAAGTTAACAGCTTTTTAAAATAGTAGCAATAATAAGTTAGGTATAATAGTGGAAAAATATTCCTTTCACAATTATATACCCAGGAATAGATTTAACAAGAAAGCTGCAACTCCTGTGTGAAGAGGGATGTACAACTTTATTGATAGGACTTGAAAAAATGGAAATTGAGTTCACAGAAAGACTTAAAACCATGAAAATAGTAATTCTTCCAAAATGAATGTGCACTTTTAATGAAACTCCAGAGTCTTCTGTTTTTGAAATGAAGGAAATTATTTTCACTTTTATGTGAAAAAAATAAATGTATCTGAATTCTAGAGAAAAATCTTGGAAGAGAAACTTATATTGTCTTACCAGCTGTTAAAATGTGCATTTACTATGTTATCTAGTAAAAAATTATCTAATTGAAACAGCATGGTATAAAGTCCAGAAAGAAATAGCTAGTAGAACAGAAAAACATCCAGAAATAGGCTAAAGTACATATGGAAATCTAATTTGTAATAAATGTATAATTTAAATTCAAGGGAAAAATGATGTTGGCATAATTGGCTTCCACCTTGAATAAGATAAACTATTACTTCATATATACATATATATATATATGTATATATATATGCATGTATATATACACACCTCATCATATATATATCTACCTCAAATATATATTTATATATGATATATAATATCATAAGTATATAAATATATATTACATATTATATGTATATATATATTTGAGGTAGAATAAAGATCTAAATGCAAAAATCAAAATGATAAAAGTCATAGAAGAAGATTTAGGATTACTTTTGTTTAATTTTTCCTAAAAGACAGGAAGAGTCCAGATGCCATTTTTAAAAAGTTAGGTAGTTTTTGACTAACAAAATTAGGAATTTTTCTATGGGAAAATATATGGCAAAAAGTAAAAAAAAAAAAAAAAAAGTCTAGAGTAAGAAAATATTTGCAAAGCTGCATGATAAAGAAGAAACTTGTACTTAATATACAATGAACATCTATAAAACAATAAGAAAAATAGAAATGTGATAGAAAAATAGACAAAGCTTGCAGTTAAGCAAGATACATAAGATGGAATGTGGATGGCCAATGGCAATGTATGAAATATATGAGAAGAATTCAACTTCTCTAATAAAAGAAATACAAACTAAAACAAGTTATTGAAATGAAAAGCAGATAATAAGCTCCATTGCTGGCCATGGTGTGGGTAGGCAGACACTTTCATATATTGCTGATGGATGTGAGAATTGCTGTGACCTTAAATATTCATATCCGTCTATGTAGATAGGGCTGTATAGGTTTTTATTTGTTTTGGTTTCATGCAATTTCATGTGCAATTTTTCTGTTTGATTTTTTTGTTATTTAACTATCTTTGCAGAAAGAAATTCTTTTCTCTTGCTGGGTTTGGGATACAGTTATTTATCTTTTGAGCTGATAAGCAGTTATAAAATCTTTTTAAGTGGGAACTGCTGATCCACATGATGATTTGTATCATTAAAGTTGAAAACAGACAGCTGTTTATTTTGTTCACCAAGAAATGTTTCAATAAGAATGTTTTTGACGAGATCTCAAACCATCCAAATACAACATCTTAAATAGCTTTAAAAAAATTGTGAATTTATCAGCAGAAACAATGACAAGATTCAATATAATATTATGTTGACATTTTGGGATTGTAAATATGGTTTACCTGGGATCACGTGAAGTTAAGGATGATCAGTTAACATTTAGGACAGTATTTCTTTATTGTCTTTATTTCTTCATTGAAGCTATGTGGTTTATATTTTATTTAGCAAAACATTTCAATATTGTTTTTACTTGCGAATGCTTGTGGAACATTTCTTTACATTAACATTAAAGAATCCCTATGGGGATCAATAGGCACATGAAAAAATGCTCAATATCACTAATTATCAGAGAAATGCAAATCAAAACTACAATGAGGTATCACCTCACACCAGCCAGAATGGCCATCATTCAAAAATCCACAAATGACAAATGCTGGAGAGGCTGTGGAGAAAGGGGAACCCTCCTACACTGCTGGTGGGAATGCAGTTTGGTGCAGCCACTATGGAAAACGGTATGGAGATTCCTCAAAAGACTAGGAATAGACTTACCATATGACCCAGGAATCCCGCTCCTGGGCTTTTATCCAGAAGGAAGAACCCTACTTCAGGATGACACCTGCACCCCAATGTTCATAGCAGCACTATTTACAATAGCCAAGACATGGAAACAGCCTAAATGTCCATCAACAGGTGACTGGATAGAGAAGAAGTGGTATATTTATACAATGGAATACTATTCAGCCATAAAAACCAACAACATAACGCCATTTGCAGCAACATGGATGCTCCTAGAGAATATCATTCTAAGTGAAATAAGCCAGAAAGAGAAAGAAAAATACCATATGAGATCACTCATATGTGGAATCTAAAAAACATAAACAAAAAAACAAAGCATAAATACAAAACAGAAATAGACTCATAGACATAGAATACAAACTTGTGATTGCCAAGGGGGTGGAGGGTGGGAAGGGATAGACGGGATTTTAAAATTGTAGAATAGATAAGATTATACTGTATAGCACAGGGAAATATACACAAGATCTTATGGTAGCTCACAGAGAAAAAAATGTGACAATGAATATATATATGTTCATGTATAACTGAAAAATTGTGCTCTACACTGGAATTTGATTCAACATTGTAAAATGATTATAAATCAATAAAAAAAAAAGGATCCCTATGGGAAGGGAAAAGTAAAACAGTAATATGAACTAATATAAATTATTGTAAGATGAGAAATCTCTAGTCTTTTGGGGACCCACGTATATCCAAGTTATTGTCTCTTGACCTTGGATGAGACTTGTCCATTATTTTACTAATCTATTCTCTTCATTTGAAAAATTCTCTGTAAGTCTTATCTTAATCCCTAAAGAAATAAAGAGTAGCAGAAAATGGGTGAGATGGAGTGGGAGGTAAAATGAGAATAGTTGCAATCAGTAAAAATCTTGAAAGTACTTTAGTGAGAGAACTATAAACAAAATATGATAGTGCATATACTGTAAGAATCCATGATTACTCATGATTTATTCAGAAGCAGAGTTATTTCAGTAAGCCCTATGATATTCTACCATCTTCCTGCATCTAATGTTGAATTCAGTATACACCAGCAGATTCTTTTTTGTTCATACAGTTTACCATTTATAGTGAGCCTTAGACCTCAGGCCATGTAGTGGCCTCCAAAATTAAGCTGTGTGCTTTTGGCTGGGAGTGTGCACTCAACCTTGCTTGGAGTGAGCCAACAATATGCAAAAGCACTCAAGTTTCTAAAGAGATCTTTTATTATTTAGAAGTCAGTCTCTCTTGCTTGCTCTTTCTTTTCCCTACTCTTGATTTTGGAGGTTCCACATAGTCTTTCTGCACTCAAAGAATGATCACAGACAACAGCATGGTATCCCCTGGGAGATTCCTAGAGCTTCAGGCTCTCAGGCCCCACTGCAGACTTGCTGAATTGGAATTTGCATTTTAACAGTACCTCCAGGAGATTCACATGCACGTCCAAGTTTGAGGAGCCTGCCATGTGGAATAAGTTATTATCTATACTCTTGAAGGATTGGTTAATTTTCCAAATCCACTTAGGTTCCATAGGTCTTTGAAAGATCCCATTGTCACCTCATATTCCTGTTAGATGATTCTAACTTCTTCTGTCTCAAACAGGGGAGATTGTTCATATTATGATAGCAACGTGTGTCATGGGCAATATTATTTCCATTTGTTGGTTACCTGCTAGTTGTGGGGCATGGTGCAAAATGTCTCATCTCTGTATTTTCTGATTTAATCCTCCCAACAACACAACAAAAGAGATTTTAGTAAGCCAAGTTAGGGAAAAGAATACTGGGGACAGGGGAAGGGGTTGCTTGAAGAAGTTTAGATACATGCATATGCGATGTTAGTACTACCAAATTCAGTTTTGGCTGCTTACTGCTCAAAAGCCAATAATTTGAAAGGCAAGTGTCAGCAGAAAGGAAAGTTGCTTTAATCAGAAAAGCCAGCAATCTGGGGAGAAGGTGGACTCATTTCCTGAGACCAACTCAGAAGATTTTGCTCAGCCATGATAGTTTTTAAAGGGAAAAATGGGGGAAGAATCTCTGAATCATCATCAAGGCAGGAAGTTTGGTTCCGCATCATCTCCATTGTGTGCAGACTGGCTGATTCTCTCTTCAGATGTTACGTTGCCTGCATTGTCTGCCTGCAGGATTGCTGAGGGGTTGTTGGGGGTGGACAGCTAGTCATTCTTGAACTGCTTAATTCTTCATTCTCACTTCTTTTCATCCAGGAAAAGAACCAGTTGGCCAGGCATGGTGTGCATTCAAGAGAGCGTAAGTCAGGGGTTAGTTTCAATTACTTAGTGATCTCATTCCTGTAATTAGGTTCTTTTAAGGTTAGAGGGGGACAGAAATGGGCAAACAAGAAAGGGTCAAAAGAGCTGCTTTCATTAGAGTTGAAATTCAAACACATGTTTGTCTCACCTAAGTCCATGCTGCCCCCTCTCCCAGCTTTTTTAAACAGTGCCAAATTGTTGCCATGCTGCTCTGGGCCATCTGCAGGAAGGAAGTGCAAGCAATAGTCTCCCGTTTGTCTGGAACAGAAAACCAGCCTGTGTAAGAGATGCTTATGGTGGCTGTGATCTCCCCTCTTTCCTGACTTGTGAATGTCTAGTCATATGATTCCTTAAGTTTGTAAGATTATTGCATAATTTTGTGGATTTTTTTCTTTGCAAATATGAGAGAAGAGAATTCATAGTTTTGTTTAAATCAAATTCTCAAAAAAGTTCATGACCCACAAATTGAAAAGAACTATTACCCTTTTCAATCTATATCCCAATGGCCCTTAGCTGTTGGAATTCCTACCTGACTGTTGGCATAACTGAACTCCTCCCACACTAAACTTTCCCTACACCTACGTCCCTAACCACTCCTCCTTCCTGGAAGGGTGTCAGAATCACCTCTAGATCCTTAAAAAAATACACGTGTTCAGGTCCCTGCTTAGACCTTCTGAAGTATGATCTTTGGTAATGGAGCTCAGAAATCTGTATGTGTTGCAAGCCCACAAATGATTCTGACCTATAGAATTGTTAAGTCAGCAAACTTTTCTTCAAAAGCTCTGGGGAAGAAAAAAAAAGAGGATGCTTCATGAATGCCCTGATACGCAGTAATCTCTTGGAGGGAGACCTGGCAGACCCAGCCCTCCCACAGGTGAGTCATCTCCAGCTCGGTACTGGCTTCAGTGCTGAGGCAGGAGAAAGACTCAGACTTGATTTGGTCCTTTACTTGTCTTTAAAAGCTTCTGCTGTATTGCCTACTGCTTCTGAGACTGGTATATGCCTAGCACTGCAAGTCTTCAGTTATGATGTTGAAAGAAATAACACCCTGAAGGTGTTTTGACAAATAAACTTGACTTTTGAGTTATCTTCTTCTTGAGAGAATTAAAAAGGAAGTTTCAAAGAATTTCTGGGGAGAGATTGTTCAACCAAGCTTTAACATTGCTCATTTTTTGTAGGTAGTTACCCTTGCTACCACTTTATCTGTTTTTAGCAAATTGAAGTTTTTCTTCTTCATTCATCCGCATCTGCTAGAAATGCTTGACATTTTCCACCCACACAGGTTCTGATGACGTCACTTACTGGTCCTCTCAAATGTTCACCTTTGAAATAAGATGAGCTCTTTATTCATGAGCATAGAGAGATGACTGCTGGAAATAGACTCGTGTTTTTCCATGACTCTTTGTAATCATGTCTTAGCTCACTGAGATGATCCACCATTTTCTCTTTGTTTCAGAGAACTATCAAAATTGTCAACTAACATGTATTGAGAACATGTATCTGATTTGTATGGGACACATTTAGAAGCTTGAATACCAATAGTTTGTCAAAGGTCTTCTTTTGATGGAATCACAGGATGTTGAAGAGACCATCCAGCCCCACCTGTGTGCCATGTCGCTGAGATACCTTTGTACCTTCTGGGGGAATTAATGATTTCGTTGCGGCCAACCGGTCTTCCAGCAGCTCTAGTTGAAAGAAATTTGTTCTTCACCTGTGTTAAATGCTCTCTCTCTGAACCTTCTAGTTTCGGTTCTAGTTTTGTCTTCTGGAGTTGTGCAGAATCAATCAAATCCCCACATAACCATCTGAGGAAACTTAAACAACCTGCAACTTTCAGAAACGTGATGCTGTACCTAAATTTCTCTTCTCAAGCCACAAAATCAGTTCCTCAAGGGCATTGTTTTCCAAAATAAACATACAGATCACAACCAAATATGTTGATGAGAGAGTCGGTAAAGACCTGAATCATAATCACTTCTCTAAAACCAGTCCTTTCCTGTTTATTTTACCTTATTTCTAGTGCCAGTTCATTGAATTCTGTTCTGTTCTTGGCCTCTTAGATAAATTTTATCTTTACATTTTACTTTATTTGATAAGAATACTGGTAAAAGACAGTAGAACCTTTTAAGAGAGTTATCTAAAATAACTAGAAATTAATACTTCTAAAAGATGCTTTATGGTCCAAAAGCCATCCTCAGTAAATGAGTCCACAGAGGCATCCTGCCGTACATTTGAGGAGGTCTGTCACTGTCGTCGTGCTTTGCAGCAATTCTGTGATCAATATTATACAAAGATTATAAAGCATGAAACTACATCATTAAAACCATCTCTGCCTTATCTCGTTTCTGTATTAAAAGTTGTATTCACTTCATGATGCTCTTAAACAAGTCAAACTTTTTTTTTTCCCTGAATCTAAAGCCTTTTGTAGGCAGTCTCTCTTTAGTAGTTATAAAGTGTTTAATGTAACAATTTTTTTGGGGGGGTGATAATTAGGTTTGTTTATTTATTTAGTTAATGGAAGTACTGGGGATTGAACCCAGGACCTCATGCATGCTAAGTACATGCTCTGCCACTGAGCTATACCCTCCCCCTTCATGTTACTAATATTAAATAGCTAATTTCTCTGATTTTTAAATTATAAGTTTCTATATGAGTGGGCGTGAAATTATATTGCCTTTTCTACTGTGAAGATAGCCTCGTAGGTCAAGACTGTAGGAAGAAAAAAGAAACTTTGAATACCTGAAATTGCTGATAAGTATTTTAGAAAAACTATTTAATAGGTTAAAGTGAATTTTTTTTCATTGATTTATTATGGCCAGTTTCAGAGCAAAGAGTGATAGAATCCAGTGCATCAATAACTTCTGGGGTAATTAACTCAGCTCCCAAATTTCCCACTTCTCTCTACCTTTCCTCCCTCCTAGAATGATAATGATGCAGTATTCTGGAAAATAGCTCTATCTCAATACAAGAAAAACCCAAACAAAGCTCTTTTAAGTCTTCCTGTGTAAAATTAAACATAAAAAATTAAACATAAAGAAAGACATTAGGGTAGAGGCTAGCCAGATTATCTTATCAGGTGTTTGAAAAGTCTTCAGGTTTCTTAGACCTCAGATTCCCTTCTGGAGAACTTACGACGAGACATACATCCCAAGTAATTGCTCTGCATAGCAGTGATGTGCTGGAGTAGGCTTGCACTGGCTTATGAGATCTATTTTGCTATTCAGTATGTGTGTGAGCCAGTTGACCTCACACAGAGAGCCTCATACTGGCTGTGGTGGCAGTATTTACACCATGGAAATTGGCAAATGCTACAGATCAGAGCTGCTTGTTAAACATTTACCAGCTTCTCATTGTATCTAGCATGCCTGTATGAAAACAAATATTTTAATTTCAAAAAAGTTGAAGGTATTTGTTAATATTAAAACTCAGACATTGTAAGGCTGGAAATAGCTTCTGGTCTTTTGTTTACCCTCTTTTTTTCAAGTAGGCTATTACTAGGAACATTCTAGATACCAATTGTAAGAGAACTTTAAAATTATGTGTAATTTCTAACACACAATTACTATTTTAAAAAATAATTCTGTAGTGTATCTCTGCATACTAATTCTGTAATATATTCTATGTCGAGTGCCCATTAAAAATCAGATGAAGCGAGATTTCACTTTCAAGGTGTCATGCTAATTTAGTTATTTTAAAATGTAACTTGGAAGAAAGGAGCAAGGTATTATAATCTTCTAACTCAGCAATTTCTTCTGCAACTGTTTTTTGTTCTTTTGCCTTTCCTTGGTTTCTTTCTCCCTTCCTTCTTTATCTCTGCCTCATCTGGCATCTATTTTTATAAACATACCCAGTTTCTTCCTTTGTTTATTTGGCCCCTGAAGATTTGCATTTCTTTCAGGAATATACTCAGCATTTTAGGCTGCTAACATGTGCTGAAACAGGAGCCAATTAATGACATATTATCCACAAGTATTGGGGAACTTATGGGGCTCATTCTGCAAGTGTGATTTGTAGGCTATAATATGTTAGAATGTCAAACAAGTGGAAACCATTATTAGCACTAATATCTTAACCTCAGGTTTACCACTGAGGGAGGAAAGTCACTGATTAAAAAACCCCATGTGTTCCACAGGCGTGTCCAACTTGTTTGCACAGCCTTTTGTGAATCAACTCAGTTCAGTGATTGTGCCATTTGTATAGCTGGTTATCTGTTTCTCAAAATCAGTGGTTATGTGCACATTTTACCATCATATCTTTGGGAAGTGGGGTTTTATTTTTGTATGCTATAGTTATTCAGCAATGTGTTTAGTATATTACATATAGCAGGAACATGTATTTTGAAATCAATGAGTTAAGTATGTATCTTTCAAATGAGTTATGGGACTTATATTTTTGACAGTAGTTTGATGTTGGGGGAAGAATAGATTAATCTCATTATGAATTTCATCTCTGCAGGATGAAAGATGAAGGGTCTTGTTATTATAATCAAGTTCCTTTAAACACCCTTCATCTACTTATTTTTTCTAAACAATGATGCTGTACTTGTTAGAACTTCCGATTTACATCCTACTTTCACATTTACCTCATTTTCCATGAGATACTTTCCCTCTGCTGTTTTCTTCCCATATACCGGTCATTGAATAATTGACTCTAAGATTTGAAAGGGTCTTAAATCTGATCAGTTACTCTCTACCCAACAGTCAGCCTATCTGTCAGCTATTTCCAAGAGGAGAAAATATTAGAGGGACAGAAAGGCTGACCATTGGATCAAATACGGGGGTGACAATGAATTTTCCTTTTTGTGGAAAGGCAGACAATATTATTTATTCACTTTTGCCCCTTTATTAGATCATTTTTTTCAGGCTCAGCCTATTTTTTATGGATTCTGCTTCAGTGGCTCTCTGGTCACCTTAAAGCCTCCCATCTGGGGGCTTTGCCAGTCTGCTGTCAGCTGCAGACTTCACCCACGTGCTGAGCCTAAGGGTGTGGGGTTCTGGGGTGCAAAATACTTATGTTTTATTTTTAAAGCAGTAGAAACTTCTTTATTCCTTCCTTTCTCCCTTTCTTTCTTTCTTCCTTCTTCCCTCCCTCCCCCTTCCCCTCCTTCCTGACTTAGTTATTTCAAATCACATTAATACAATTGGGGCAAATTAAGAATTACAAGTGTGAAACTGAAAATCACTTACTTGCTCCAGTTTGGGATATAATATTTCTGACTTTGGTAAAAATTTGGCGCTTTTGTTAAAAACAAATAAATCTTAATAGTTACTCTTATCTTGTTCTGATGAGAATGCAGATCCAGTCTGATAACGTTATTTGTCCTGTGACACAGATAAGATAGACACTCAGCCCAGCCAGGCTGAATGTGGTTTGTGAGGTGATCGTCTTTTACGGATGGCTTGCTGGAGGGCCGTGTGCCACGCGAAGTAACTGGAAAACTGATTACACAGAATTGTGGAAAAAATTGATGTAACCGGGAAGCTCTCCTTCCTGAGTCGCTGCAATGCGTTCTGTACAAATATGGTTCCTCGGCTGCGGGATCAGGAGCTCCGGGTAACTATCGGGTGAAAAGGGCAATGAATTAGATAGTGAGGGAAGTAAGACGAATGTGAGAGCAACCGTCCGCACGTGCACACGGAGGACGCTCGCGGCTTCTCGGCCCGTTGCCGGGAGCGCTGAGCCGGCGTCTGCGCGCGTGCGTCACAGTGACAGCCGCGGGGCATGACGTCCCTGTTCCCCGGGACGTGTCCCCTGCAGACGCTGTCAACAGGACCGCGTGTGTCATCCGTTTAAAATCTGTTGTAAACTCCATCTTTATAGCCGCAGGAAAGAAAATGAAGTGCTGATGAAAAGCTGTCACTCTGTTCAACAGATTGAAGGTCAGTTGACACAGAGAGATGCTTTTGTCCAAGCCCAAAGTCTTCCCTTTTGTGTCTATTTTTGGGCTAAAGATGGTGAAGGCAAAGTCTCTCCAGAACCCTCTATTTAGCCCTTACAACAAAAATAGCCTTAGGGAGCTGCTTGCCTAGAGGGCTTCTGTGGTTCGCTTGTGACCATGGAGATTAAACTTCCTCCTGGGACATCAGCTGTTCCTGCAGTGCTGCCTTCATTCCCAAAGAAGAATTTCCATTCCTGCCTGAGGATGCGGGGTGGCGCCGCAAGCGCTGGGGCCTCGGGGCGCTGACTCCCTGGTACTGCCTCGCCCCCCTTCAGTTACTCAGTTATCCCCCTTGGCTGTTGCGGAAAGGTTTGCAGGGGCCGTGACTGCACCTGCATCTCAAGGGCATGTCGGTCCCGCTGCCAGGGCGTGGGATTTAGAAGAAGACCATTCATCTATTCACTTACTCATGGATGCATTTAACGGTGTTACTGCGCTCTCACTGTTTCGGACTCCGTGCTGGGCGCAGGTGGTGCATTGTGAGCTGACTCGGGCACATCCCACTCCTAACAGACACACAGTCCGGGGTGGGGGATTAAACAAATCATCACAGTGATTACTGCACATTTTCAAACCGAGATGTTAAAAACAACAAAGGAGCTGGACTTGGATGTGAGATGCTCTAAGGAAACCCTAGTTATCCGTGAGCAGAAGGCTGAGCGGGCACAGCGTGTGTGAAGAGTGGACAGCATGGCGGGGAGAGCCCTGCGCTGGAGGAGGCGTGGGTGCCTCCGGAGAGGAGAGGTCCTCAGGCCAGACCCTGTGGGGTTAGAGGTCCCGCCGAGGACTTTGGTCTTTGTGAGGAAGGCCAGGGGGAAGTTAGCTGATGGATTTTCAGGTAGAGGGAGCTGATGAGGACTGCACTGTGTAAAGACAGCTCTGGCTTTGGGAGGGAAAGGGGCTAGAGAGAGGACAGAGGGGTGGTAGTAACATATCAGTTTGGAGCCTTGAAGCTGGTTGGTTATGGATCCAACATTCACCGTTACCTCCCTCCTGTGCACTGTTCGTGTGCATGTCTGTGTCCTCCGGACCCTCCACTCTTTGAGTTTAGGAGTGCCCCTCTACCTGCCTCAGGGCCTCTGTAGCATCTGACACTGGGATTTGCATATTTGCATATTTTCAACAGCTGCTGTATTTAAACTGTGGCTCTTCTCCATCTCACATGACATGTCTGTAGGCTTAAAAGATCACAGCCCTTCTGTATTCTGGTGCCAGCATTATCTAGTGATCCAATTTATTCCTGAAGATGGAAGAAGTGTATAAAACTACGCTTTGCTTTTCTTTCGCTAAGTCATCTATGCCTTACTTTTTATTTCCATACATTGATAGCTTCTAGAAAGTGACCTTGACAGTCCCATCTTTGTGTCAATCTAAAGCATTTCTATTGTCATTATTATTACTATCTCCTTACAAATGTAACAGGCGTATTGGGGGAGACTTGTTCCTGAGATTTCCCACAGAGCTGAAGAAGCAGGACCACACTGACAATGTCCTGATTCTGAAACCACAAATAAATAAAGCAGCGATAGGGAGCGGTGTGGCTTGGGGCAGAACTGAAAGAACATGCTCTACCCCAAAGCATTCAAATTCAAACACAAGCTATGCAGTGACAGCCAAACAAAACACTGGGGTACCACATTTGGCTAAGTGACTGTGCGTTTGCTACTTCTCCTTTAAATGATTAAAGTTCTTTTTTTTTTTTAATCCAGAGGAGTAATAAAACATTTCAGCGTGCTCACTCTTTATGCATTGTGGGTCAAGCCCTTTTAAGTGTCCGAAGCTTCAGTGTTGTGTTGGGGTAAGGCAGCAGGACCGGAGTGCCTCCGACAGTGCATTCTCAAATAACTTTGGGAGGCGGGCCTCTGACATCCCCCTGGCTTCTTGGTCTCTGTTTTCTTTCGTAAAGGACCACGGTAGTTTCCTCTGTGCCTCAGTCCCATTAACACAGCCACTAAGGGGGTGACTTGGACAGAAAAGAAGATGATTATGACTTTTGAAATCAGAAGCAAAGAAAACGTCTCTTCTCACATACCTCCTGGGTGAGTCCCTGGGGTTAGTTCTGTTAGAGACATTCCCTCAAAGTGAAAAACGAGAGGCCTATAAATAGCACTGACCTTGTTCCTGCCTGATCCTTAGATTAAGATTAGCTTCATCTCAGGCTGAGCGGTCACACAGGGCATGGTTTCTGTGGTTAGCAGTCACTCAAAGCACAGACCCAGGAATCTCATGAAAGAATATTTACATAATATATTTCTAGGAGAAAGGTAATTCCAACTTTTATGTGTTTTTTAACCAGAGGTGAGCAGTTCTAGTGATTTTGTAAATGGGAGGAATCTTTCCCACTGAAGAAATTGGGCCAGTTGGATGTGAAGTGGGAGGAAAGGGGGCAGGGTGCAACCGTTGAATGAATGACACAGCAATGAGGACAGAACAAGCTGGTTAGAACCAAGATGGCAGAAGATCTGACTTCCAGTAGACCTTGAGCCTCATGGCACACCCTCAGGTGCCATGACAGTGCCTAGGCTGAACATAAAAGGTCCAAAAGTAGGTGGTGAGAGGTGTTCCCTGGAAATCCTTGGCCCTTCCCCAAAGTGGTTGGAATAATCCTCCTACTCATTAGCATATGAAATTACCCAGCCCATAAAACCTATCAACCCCGCACCTCGTGGTCGCTGTCTCTCTTGCCTTCTTGAGACTGCCCGCACTCTGTCTATGGAGTGTGTATCTACTTTTTCTTTAAACTCAACACCCCACACCTATTGGCTTCTCTCCCTCTCGCCTTTCTTAGATGGCCACATTCTGCATATGGACTGTGTATCTCCTAAGCCGCCCTCCCTTCTGAGTGAGACGGCCCGCACTCTGTCCATGGAGTGTGTCTCTCTAAATAAACTTGCTTTCACTTTACCACGCCTTGCTCTTGAATTCTTTCCTGCACAAGACAAGAGCCTGTTCTCCCACAACAGATGGATGAAACAGAAAGGAGCAGAACAAGAGGACTGAGATTACTTGGCTGCTGTGCTCTGCAATTTTATTCCTCCTCCTAAACTGCAACGAAACAGGCATTTATGATTTATGTTTGCATTCTGGGTCCTTCAGCAGAACTTACCCTCTTTGGCTGATTTCTACAATAACAATAATAAAAATACCTTTCTGTGTTTTAGTGGGCTGTTATAAAGAGAATGCTAGATTACGTGTGGTAATGACAAGATAATATGATGTAAAAGTAATACGAAAAATAATGATAGCAAATACATAGCACTTTTTTTTTTTTGCCAGGCACTGTTCTAAGCATTTACACGCATTATTTTACTTAGTTCTTATAACTTTATGAGGTAGAATCTAGTATCTCATTTATAGATGGGGAAACAGAGCCACAGAGAGCTAAAGTAACTACTGAAGGCCAGCCAGTGATAATTGGTGCCAGGATTTGAACCACAAAGACTGGCTCTAGAAGTTAATGCTTTTAGTCACTATGATTGGGGAAAAAAAAAAGTATAGATTTGTAACTAGATGAGAAGGCTAGCATTTGAATCCTGGCTTCATTAGCTGCGTGACTGAGGCCTGGCCTCTTCCACGTCTGACCTTCAGTTTGCTCACCTTAAAGATGGCTAATACCTGTTTTTAGATGTTTGACGAAGACTAAGTAAGAAAACATGAAAGTTCTGTGTTTAATTGATAGGAGGCACATGATGTATTATTATGAATTATTAGGGGTGGGGTGGTATTGTTAGCCTAAAAGGGGAAAGGAAAAGACCCCAGTTATTGTCTCACCAGAAAGAGAAGAATTCAGACAGGAGGTAAAGTGTTGTGTAGTGAAACATTTTAAAGGATTTATTAGCAAAGGGAAAGTACCCCTCCAAGAATGGGAGGCGGGCTGATCCAAGGGCGGGTAGCGATGGTCTTTGCCCTTACCCTTACACTCTCGCTTGGAGGTGGTCTCTTGATTGATTGACAGTTCTTGCCCCTGGAGTGCCCAGTCATGTTTGTCCCCTTTTGTGCATGTCCTTACCCATGATGCACACAGGAAAAATCCATGGGGTGGGGGCCTAAACCACAATGGTAATTATATTACAATGAGTACTGGGTCATGTCTGGTTAGGTCCTTGTCGCTACCACACAGTTGCGGCTGTCAGGTTCTAACTGGTTTCTGGCTGGCTCTCATTTAGAGGAAGTAAAGCCTCTTTATGCTGGAGGTGGGCACACCACCATCTCCTGGACCGTCCTCCCTCGCCTGCACCTGTCTGCCTGGTGCCCCCACTTACCTAACCACCTAACAGTGTGATTGTCTGCTCGGGCTGCCATAACAAAATACCACAACAGGCATTTATTTTCTCACGGTTCTGGAAGCTGGAAGTCCAATATCCAGGTGCCAGCAGCATTGGTTTCTGATGAGGTCCCACTTCCTGGCTTGTAGGCAGCTGCCTGCTCTCTGTGGACTCACATTGCCTTTTCTTCATGCTTGTGGAGAGAGGGACAGACAGACAGACAGACAGAGATGGAAGCGGGGGGGATCTTTGGTGTCTATTCCTTTTCTTATAAGGACAACAGACCTTTTGGATTATGACTTCATTTGACTTTAATTACCTCCTTAAAGGCCTTATCTCCAAATATAGTCACATTGGAACTTAGAGCTTCAATATATGAATTGGGGGCTGGGAAGGGCACAATTCAGGGCGTAACAGGTGGGAAGCTGGGGAGAGAGAATTAGGATCGAAGGGGCATTGGGAGTATTTTATTTTTAAGGTGGATTTCTTAGGCATCAATTCTGGAGGGCAAAGAAGTTACCAGCTGTGTGTAATAGATTAGTAACTGTATGATACTTTTTGCGCTGTATGCCATTTGCCTTGTGTTTGGTGCTATGGAGTCTGCATGCTATCTATTTTTGGGGTTTTAGGTGAGCCTGAATTTAAATACATCGGGAACATGCATGGCAATGAGGCCGTTGGACGGGAGCTGCTCATTTTTCTGGCGCAGTACCTGTGCAACGAATACCAGAAGGGGAATGAGACAGTGGTCCAGCTGATCCACAACACGCGGATCCACATCATGCCTTCCCTCAACCCAGACGGCTTTGAGAAGGCAGCATCCCAGGTGGGTGCGGCCCACAGCAGGGCGCTCGCGTTATTTTACGTCTGTCTCATCTGTGTGCTCATCTATAAGGAATGTGCGCACACGAAGCTGGCAGGGTGCAGGGGAGGGTGTAAGTGGTGAGGTATTCAATTTGCTGACAAGGAAAAAATTCCGAATGTAAGGGGTGCTGGGTGGGTTTCTTCAGCAGAGATTGCAAATGAGAAATTTTGTTGTTAAGTCAATATTTAATTAATACTTTATTTTCATTGTTAAGTAAATCACATTTATTCATTCACCTTTGCGACTAGATAAATTTCTTTCTAAAAATCTAGAAGTCTGAAAAAATAACCTACAGCCATGTAGTGAAGAGTGAGGCCTTTGTTGACTCTGAATTAGGCGATGTTATAGCGCCCTCTACTGGAGCCAAGGAATAAAGATTTTTGGCTACATAACGTTTCACTGTTTAATCCTTGCTTTTATATGATGAATAAAGTAAAAAAAACAACAACAAAACCCTCCTACTTCTAAACAAAAACCAATTCGATACATCTTTACTGTTAGAGAAGCTGGAAAGTAATGATGTTTTCAGAGAAGATGTATGATACGTGCTTCCTTCTTTGTTTGGACAGGGGTGGAGGACATTTTATTCCTTGTTACAATTTGAAATAATTTTCTTATGGGAACAAATTAAAGTCTGTATTTAGTAAGTTAATCTACAGTTAAGAAGTTGATTTGCACTTTAAAAATATAAGATACAGTAACCTGATAGTTTGGCCTTGTAAGAAACCCAGATAGTGAATTTCTGTAAATACAACATTCATACAATTTCTAAAGTTGTGAGCGACAAATTACAGTAACTTAGAGAATGAAATTATTTACTGTTTTAAGGTGATATTCAGATCTATAAGACCGGATGGACACAAAATTATCATTGCTATTTTCTGTCTTACAGGTTTTTATTCTGCACAATTTAAGATTTTATTCTGCACAATCTGAGCTTACATGACTTTAGGAATATGGGAATTTATACTATAGATTTAGTATAATTTAATAGCAAAACAAGGAAATCTTCATTATGGAATTTACCTGAATATTGGAAATTTATTAAAATTTTCAGATTCTATCATTCGTGAAATGAAGGGTTTAAAATTGAACAGAAATTTTTCAACTTACAAAGTTGAAACAAAAGTTCTAGAGCTCATATTTTTTTTCACAGAGACTATGAGAGAGGTATATTATTAATATGTAAATAATTTATGTGAAACTCATTTTAAGCATCTGACCTTTAGTAACTATTCTTTTGAATATTTAAAAGTAGATTGCTGTGGATTTCAGAGGCAGTGAGTATTTTACTTAAACCAAGTACACAGTGGTGTGCTATGAGACGCACCATCTATTATTAATTAACTCATATGGACTGTTTCTGTAGTTTGATGTTAAATATCTTTGAATTATTATAATTATTAATATTTAAAGTATTATTTATTGAAAATGTTATCAAAATATCCATGACAAATACTTTAAACCTGATACCTTCATGTGTGTATCAGTAAGAAAGTGAAAATGCCATTGTAGGAAGAGATTATTGAAATGAATAATCTTAAGTAATTATTATAAAAATCATTAATGAAGACCTTAAATAATGGTAGCAATGATAATAAACTGATGACTTTCCTCTGATATTTTTTTAGCCTGGTGAGCTCAAGGACTGGTTCGTGGGTCGAAGCAATGCCCAAGGAATAGATCTGAACCGGAACTTTCCTGACCTGGACAGGATAGTATATGTTAATGAGAAAGAAGGTGGTCCAAATAATCATCTGCTGAAAAATCTGAAGAAAATTGTGGATCAAAACACAAAGGTAGAGGACATGTATGGTTTTCATGAAATATGTCTGTATCTCTCTCCTAGTGGAGGACACAGGAGTCCTGTGAAAGCTTGTGGAGAGTTCAGTGGAGCTGTGAAAGCCAAGGCTGGAATCCCTGGGGCCTGGAGGTTAGTCCTGCCCCTAGGACTAGCCAGGCGTGTAGGGAGGTGGGGGGTAGGGATGGGGACAGGAGGGAGGAAGCCAGTCGTGGGGGGTTTAGAAAGTCTTTCCAGCCTGTTCAGAGGCCCTTTGTCAGCATATCTGATCAGGTCCGCCAATAGCATTTCACACAGCAGTTTTTCTTCTTTTCCAGAACTTTTTCCTCCTTTGCTTTGCACAACTCCCCCTACCTCTTATGCTGCCTTTCAAATCACTACTCAGTTTCTTTCCCTGCTTCTTCTGCCTTGGCTTAAACGCTGGCCTTCAGGGCCCCTCTGCTGCCCCAACTCTCTCCCTTGCTTTCCATCCCCTTGGACCTTCAGTGACATCACTTATACAGAGTCTCCCAGACCTCACCCCCAACTCCCGGTCTCCATGGAGCTCTGTTTCTCTCTTTTACTTGCTCACCGAACCCCTTTATCTGGTGACACCCAGGGCCTCAAGCTCAACATGATCAGGAACAAGTCTTTCCCTAAGAAAACACTGTTCACTCATTTATTCGAACATCAGAGCCTTGATTTTTCCATCTCTGTCACCACTCACTAGCCATGCTTCCAGATCTCAGCGATTTGGCCTTCTGACACCCTTCAGTCTTTCCCTCCTCTGCAAACTCAGGCTCTGTCACCTGCTCTGATGAGGTAGGTGGCCCCCATTCTTGGTTTGGGTCCAGCCCCTCCCAACTCTTCTATCTTCTGAAATTTCTCCAGAGTGATCTTCATACACAAATTATTGCTCTGTGGCTTAAAAAAATCCTAAACTTGCCAGCTCTCCACTGCCCAGAGGATAAAGTAAAAACTCAGAATGTCAGAATCGCATGATACCTTAGTGTGAAGACTTTAACCATCTACCTTGGTTAAAAGCCCAGTTCCACTCTTGCTGTGTGAGTTTTGGAAAGTTGTTTGACCACTCTGTGCTTCTGCTGCTTCACCCGAAATAGGGAGATGACTAACAGTAGTATCCACCTCACAGGTGGTTATGAGGACTGAATGCATTAGTTCATGTAAAACGCTTGAGGTTGGGACTTAGAATTGTTATTACCGCGTCAGCATAATTCCTGAGTACTCTGGTAAGTACCACTGAGTGAGATAGACACACTGACACACCCGCTAAACATTTGGTGCCTTCAAACCAATCCTGTTGAGTACTGTTTTCAGTTCTGTGGAGGCTGGCGAGCCCATCAGGGCTGAATGGTGGGGACTGCCGGGGGCAGCTCTCAGTGCATCTTGCGTCTTTCCAGGCAATTCTGCTCTGGCTGATCAACTTCTCCTAGGATCTTTCCTAAGTGAGAACTTGGAAAGAACAGTGTCTCTATTTATTGTAGTTCCAGGGCCATTCAAGTTTCCCGTGGCCCCCGGCAGCCGCCAGCTCACTCACTCCTTAACCTGGCTTTGATATTCCATATACTCCGGTCCACACACTCCTTTCTGCTCCCTAAGCGTACCATTTTCTAATACTTTTACGTCTTCGTATGTGCTGCTGTTCCAGCTGTCTACAGTGCTTTTGCCTCTCCTCCCACGTCACCTCCTCCGTGAAGCCTTCCGCTGCTCTTCCAGATGCATCCTGTGGAGTCTTCCTTTGTGTTCTTCACATGTACTTCCAGGATAGTGCTTGTAGTTACATAGAGCTTTATATGTGTTATAATCATTTGTTTATACAGCTGTTTTTCTTTTTCAGTCTAGACTTGAATCCCTCGATTGCAGGAATTACAAATCCTGTTTGAGTCTGACACATAGCAGGCTGACAGCCTGTTACAAATGAGTCCAGTCCAGCCTGGCAAGCAGGTCACAGTGTCTGAAAGTCCACCTCCTAGTTCCTGACATGCCCTCAGCATGTGGTTGGGACCCTGGGGAGAGGACCCAGGAGAGAGGGAGTCTCAGATCATTGGCCTAAAGTTCTTAAAATTCTCCTGCCAGTGTTTAGGATTCATTCCAGAAACCTGGGCTGAACCTACAAGCGGGGACTGGTCTGGCAATAGGGCTGCCAGGGGCTGAGGATTTTGGCAGAACCTGAGAAGTGAATGACTTACACATGCCTGCTTCTGAGTCATAGATTTGCAATTTCGCAGCCCCCAAACCATCTTCCCTGGGAGAAGGGAGAGCTGGCAGAGCAGAGGGCTGGGGTAACCAGAGGTGAAAGCAGGTCGCCCTGCGTGATAAGCTATGAGGCATAAGACAGAAATGAAGAACTGTTCTGTTAGCCCAGTGGGGATATACACCCCCAAACTTTCCCCAGTGCTGTCTGTTAAATCTGAGAAACGAGAAGAATAAATCCTATCACCTTATCATAGAAGACTCGTGAAATAAACTCATGCTGACAGGATCTTTGATTAGCAGCCTTGGTGCAAATGGCATTATTTTTGGCCAGCACCATCTTCCCCTCCCCCAGTGGAATCTGTTTGATATTTGCATAATCTTTATATTGGATGTCTCCATACATCTAGTTTAAGGAATACTTTAAAAAAAGATGCCTGTTCATGGTACTTAAAAATTAGAGCTTTTATTAAAAAAATCTCAATGCCAATGCTTTTTCTGGGTAAAGGTAAAATAAAGGGAAATACATACAAATTAAATTTTAGTCTCTTTTCTGGAACAGAAGCAAGATTTGTTTACGTTATATGAAATCTTCAGTAAACTGCTTGAGTCATGGGTGGGTATTGCCCACATCTGGTCCGTCTCCTTTCCCCGTCTTTGTCAGTTAGACCAAGACTTTTTGGACCCAGCCTGGTACAAGGTGTATAGTAAGCATTTCATGAGTGTTGTTACACATCCTGCCTTCCTCACTTCTTCTTAGCCTTATAGAGGTGTGTATGTATGCAGGTATGTATGTATGTATTTATTTTTATTGAGGTATAATTGACATGTAATGCTATTTTAGTTATGAATCATATGATTCATATGATCAACTTATGAATTGATCACCATAAGTCCAATTAATACCCATCACTGCACATAGTTACACATTTTTTTCCCTTGTGGTGAGAGCTTTTAAGATCTACTCTCTTAGCAACTTTCAAATGTACAATACAGTATTGCTAACTATAGTCTCCATGCTGTACATGACATGCCTAGGACTTATTTATTTTGTAACTGGAAGTTTGTACCTTTTGACCCCCCCTTCACCCCTTTCACCCACCTTCAACCTCCTGCCTCTGGCAGCCACCAATCTATTCTCTGTATCCTTAGAGTGGTTTGTAAATTTCTAGGGTTGCAGGAATCAGGGGTTAAAAAAATGCAGATTCCTTATTAACAATAGCCAAGATATGGAAGCAACCTAAGTGTCCATCAACAGATGAATATAAAGAAGATGTGATATATATACACAATGGAATACTACTCAGCCATAAAAAAGAAATTTTGCCATTTGCAACAACATGGATGGACTTGGAGGGTATTATGCCTACCAAAATAAGTCAGACAATCTAAAAAATAAAACAAACTAGTGAATATAATAAAAAAGAAACAGACTCACAGATACAGAGAACAAACCAATGGTTATCAGTGGGGAGAGAGAAAAGGGGAGGGGCAAGATAGGGGTAAGAAATTAAGAGATACAAATGTATAAAATGTATATATATATATATACCCATACACAAATGTACGAATTTACAAAATAAGTAAGTTACAGAGATATATTGTACAGCACAAGGAATCTAACCAATATTTTATAATAACTGTAAATGGAGTATAGCGTTTAAAAATTGTGAATCACTACTTTATACACCTGAAACATATAATATTTTACATCAACTATACCTCGATAAAAAAACCGCAGATTCCCATGAGTGCTGAATCAGGAAGTTTGGGGGGTGTATGCTATGCGAGTGAATGATGGAAAGGAACCTACATTTTTACCAGCTCCTCTAGACACATTCCTTGCTGTTCTGAACCTCTCTGAGTACAAGCTCTCTCCTGCTCCCCAGCGTTCCTGCTGAGTCATTTCTCTTGTGCTCAGGAGCTCTTCAGCCTGGTCCCCTCCACTGTTACCTAGGCTCCGTACATGAGCCTTGGCTCTTGATTGCATGAAAACAGAGTGATTAAAATAAATCAAATAAGTTCTGAATTTATACTTGTCTTTAATGGATAGAGCTGTGAAGAAAATGGATTAAGTATAGCTTCAATATATTTTAAGAGCCAAAGCCATCATTATAGAGTATAACATTTGAGCTATATTTACAGACTTTAAATGAAAGTTTTAAAGATAGGTCATAATTGACTCTCAGCTCTACTGAGTTCCATGTCAGGAGTGCTCCAGAACCTTTTCTGTGGATTAGTTAAGTACGTGATTATAGTACCCAGGAGTTTTCAGCTTTAGTCAGTCTAATAGACTCTATTAATAGTCATAGAGAAACTAAGGTTAATTGATCAAATTGTGGAGTTTGCTTGCTTGAAGATCTGGTCATGGATATTAGCAATAGTAAATGTGTAAGAGCTAACAGAAGGCTAAACCTAATCGCCACTCTGACTTTGTGTAGTATGTGTCTTTAAATCTGTTTAAAAAATAGTTCGTTTAAAAACTTTATTAAAAAATTAATATTTTCATTATAATCAAAAAGATAGAGCAAATATAAATAAGGAGTAAAATGACCCATTACCCTACATTCTTAAATGACTACCATTCACATTTTGGTATGTATCCTTCAAAATTATTCATTATGCTTGAATCAACATATGCACATATGGAAACTTGCCATTTTGAACCCTTTCAGGTGAATAATAAATATGGGAGTACAGTCCTTTACAGGATGGCTTTGCCCCCTGGGCTCACACTCAAACCTGCCCTTCGGCCCAGGGAGTATTTCATTGCTTCCCTGCTCACATCTACCTTATTTTCTCCCCGAGACATTATGAAGTCCCTCTTCCTTCCTGAAGTCCTCGATGATTCTCCACACCAGAGACTTCTGTCTCTTCTGAACTCAGTGAAACATTTGTCAGTATCAATCACTGGGTCTGAATAAATAAGGAGAATGGGGCAGATGTACAAGCAAGAGGGCCGTAAAGAGACTGAGCAGAAAAAGAAAAACTTTGAACAGAATATTATGGAAGAATGTGCTCTAAACCCACATCATATAGTATTGATGCCATTTTTAATTGATTGAACTTAATAAACCATAAATTCATTGCAAACAAATCATATGCATTATAGATTTTTTTAATTAAATGCCCTATGTTATTTATATTAAGGTTGATTTAAACCAGAACTTAAACTGGATTCTTTTTGTTTGTTTTGCTTTGTTTTTTGTGGGGGGAGGTAATTAGGTTTATTTATTTTTAATGGAGTTACTGGGGGTTGAACCCCAGGACCTCATGCATGCTAAGCATGCACTCTACCACTGATTTATACCCTCCCTCTAAACTGGAGTTGATTTAAATTAATTTAAACTTTAGAAACAAATCTAAGTGTGCATAAGAATTTAGTATGTAATAAGGGAGTGTTTCAGATTATTGTAGAGAGAAAAGCTTATTCAATACATGGAATTGAGACAAATCCGTCTCACAAATATCAGCATAGATCAAAATAAGATCTAGATGCATTACAACTTAAATAGAAAAATTATGGACCTAGTAAAATTTTTTGGTAAATATATTGTTTTTCTAGGGGGACAGAGCTTTCTGAATCCCTTGTATAGAAAACTGGCACATGGTGGCCGGCCACTTAATACTTACTGAATAAAGATGAAATATAAAGGGAGAGGAAAAGACCACAAAAAAAGGCCAGTAGATTTGGCAACATAAATATCTTAATGTTTTGCATTTTAATGATTAATATTCTTAAATCTGAAAGGCAATAATGAACTTGGAAAATACCTATAGATGTAGTAGATACAGGTTAATATTTTTACTAAATAAACAACTCTTGCAAATTAATAAGGAAATATTTACATTTCAATAGAAAAGTCTGTTAAACCATAAATAAATATGTCACCAAGGAGTAAACAGAAATGGTCATTAAGCGTATGAAACAACTGATTTAGTTTTATTAGTTAATCAGAGAAAGAAAATTTTAAAAATTCTGTTTGTCATGTATCAAAATGACAGACTTAAAAATACAAATCCAATGTTGATCAGAGTGATTAGAAATGATGGGTCTAAATACACTGTTGCTAGGTATATTGTAGTATCTTACAGGGAGACAGTCCAGAGTACATTTTATAAAATTAAAAAATGTGCTTAGTGTTTGGTCAACTCATTCCATTTCTAGGGAAATTTCCCTTTAAAAAGTATAGATCTGCACAGAGTAGTTACAAGTGTGTTCGCAGCATTTTTTTCATAGTAAACAAGTCTATACCCAGCAATTGGAGATTCTCCGCCCCCGTTTTATTGAAGTATAATTGATAAATAAAAATCGTATAGATGTGCAGCGTGATGATTTGATATATACACATGCTGTGAAACGGTCACCATAATCAAGCTAACATGTCCATCACATCACATTGATACCTTTTTTTTTCTTTAGTGGTGAGAACACTTGTAATCTGTTCTCTTAGCAAATTTCAAGTACACAATACAGTATTATTAAGTCATCTGGGGATTCATTAGATCCTTAGAACTAATTCGTTCTAAAACTGAAGGTTTATACCCTCTGACCAACATCTTCCCATTTCCCCCTCTCTTCCCACCAACTGGAGATTCCTAGTGCTTGCGGAGTGGCTCTCAGCTAGACTGCTCCCAACAGCGTGGCCTCATGCTGTTCCCTGACTCCTCTGAGTCTCAGTTTACTCATCTCTAAACTGGGGTATGTGCAGTCCCTATCTCACAGGGTAGATGTGAAAATTCCGTGTGTCACCAGAAAGTGTTTAATAATATTAGCTGTTACTTTATTCATGTTTAAGAATGAACATTGAATATTTACCATACATTCAACACCATACATTGAATACTACTCAGCCATTAAAATAATAATTTAGAAGGATATTCAGTGACATGAAGAAGTGTTATCTGTTGCCAAGCAAAAAAGGTAGTATACAAACTGGTATATAAATGAGCACATTTGAAAAATTACGTAAGTGCATTGGAAAAAGACTGAGAAAGATATATATGAAATGTTAGCGAGTGGGTATCTTTACATGGTAAAATTATGCGTAATGTTAATTTCCTTTCTTTGTGTTTGTCTCCTCTACATTTTTGACAATGAACATCTTTCATAGTGAGAATAAGATAAACCAATCAAACAAATAATAAAGACAATGCCGTATTCTAAATTACACTTCTCCACAATTGTGAGTAACCTACGTGAAAAATAGTATGGTTTTGATACATTAAACCTGACATACTGAAAATCACGTGGAGTTTATAGTTTCACAGACTGGATTTGAATCTTAAGTGTGTGAACTTGTCATTAACTCCCCAACCCTCAGATTCACCCCTGCAAAGTGGGGATGGATATCTTTGCCTATCCAGTGAGGATGCTGTGAAGCTCAATAAAATAGTGTATGCAGAAGCTATCCGTATACTGAACAGAGACATGCAGATACAAAGTCTGATTATAATCATCAGGCCCCACTGATGCTCTTAGATTTTCTGTCCCGAAGAACAATGTCAATCTCATATCCAGTAAAAGCATTAAAAATAAATAAATGAAAGAAGTACCTGGGAGTTTGAGAATCTTCTTAGTTGCTATTAAAAACTCATCACATAAAAGTATCAAGCTTTTGGCTCAGGTTAATGCTTTGGTATAAATTTCTTTCCTCCTTTGTTTTGTTTCCAAGTTACGAGGGGCTATGAATCATTCAAAAGACAGCATGAATTCCTGAAACTTTTGCCTTTGTTTTAAAATTTAAGATGACCATCCCAAAGTAAACTGATATTTGACAGTGAAATCTGAAAGAGACCCAATTTAATTTTTTTATAGGAACAATGTTTGAAGTAGTTGAAGGGAATTGGAAAAATAGTAAGCAAAAACTGGAAATAAAATCGACCACATGTTTCTAGAGTTGAACCACCATAAAGAAAGAACCCTCTTCTGTGGTTCAACTATTTTCTTTTCTCCTTGTTTTATCCTTAGTTATTATTAACAAAGATCAGATGGAAATGTCCCCAAATCTGTAAATGATATGTATGCTAGTTTTCAAGTTACAAAGAAAGAAAGCTGGCAGCCCATAAAAGTAGAACTTCTAAGGAAATATAAACACTATTGAAATTTTTTTTATTATAAGTTTGAGAAAGATAGACATGGGGAATACTGCACTTTTTTTTTTTTTCTTCCTAAGAAAACAGTCACAAAATGCTTGGAATATGACCAGCTTTCAGTTGTTGGTTTTTGTTCTTGTTTTCACCTTTTCTGTGTCTTTTCTGTGGAGTGATTCCACCAATGATTGCCACATTTATAATCCTTTTAATCTCTAATCTTTAATAAAGCTTGCTCCTGAGACCAAGGCTGTCATTCATTGGATTATGGATATTCCTTTTGTGCTCTCGGCCAATCTGCATGGAGGAGACCTCGTGGCCAATTACCCATATGATGAGACACGGAGTGGTAGGTATTCTTCCTGCTTCTCTAATTGGTTCAAGGTTTACAATTACTTTATGAGGGTTTATTGGATGATTTCTATAATATTCTTTTATGGGACTCGCCAGTAAGTGATTTTGCCTGTAGAAATACATCCGCTGAACAGGAACATCCCCTAACTATGCAGTGTGGCATTGGCATATATATCTGGCAGGAAAAGACTGTAACTTTTGAAAAAGTTTAGTTTGAAGAGAAATGTGATCTTGAAGAATACTTAGGTAAGAAAAAGGGAGAAAACAGAAGTCGTGAACTTGGGTCAATCTTGGTCCCTGGTAAAATGGAAAAATAATAGAATTTATATAGGTTTGTGTACAAGATGGCTTAAAAGTGGAGGCAGCCTTTTGGTGCCTGATCGGGGCCCATTTATATCTCCATGTGTGTCTTACCTGCACTCACACTTTTGCATTTGGAACTTGTTTCTTGGTGGTGTCAGGGAGGGGGAAGTGATGCTTGCTTTTCTTTAATTAGGTTCAGTGAAGCTTCAGGCACGGCAAACTTTAACCAGATAGATATTTTCAGCTTAATTGCTATTGCTTCAGGAAATTTCGTGCTTTGGATCAATTCTCAGGGGCCTTGGAAGAGTTAGGTCTTTGTAAACACAGGATAATACTTTTTAGGTATTGGAAACT
The DNA here is from genome assembly GCF_048773025.1 of Camelus bactrianus. Lineage (NCBI taxonomy): Eukaryota > Metazoa > Chordata > Mammalia > Artiodactyla > Camelidae > Camelus > Camelus bactrianus. The sequence goes on from NC_133540.1 coordinate 24,753,035, forward strand.
TTGACTTTTGAAGAGTCTTTGGTAAAACGTCCTTAAAGTTTGGAGATTTTGTGGTTTGTCAATAGCTGGGAAATTTAAAAGACTGGCATATTTTGTAATACAGAATAAGAATACTATATATCAAAATAGATATTATGTATTTCAGTAATGCACATGGGAGACTTTAAAAACTCTAAACTCATACTGAGAATCATGTGTAAGAGTGGTTCATAGTGCCTATGAGGTTGGTCCAGGTCTATTAAAAACATTTTTTTGATAATTTGTAAACCACTGTCCTTTTTGGGGGGGGAGGGTACAGGTACATTTTTAAAATTAAGAGCTAACAATGAAACCCTCCTTACTGCCTTCCCAGGTCCAGTTTACCATGAGCTTGCCACCTTTTCTTGTGAGGCTTCCCATTTCATAAGTAGAATGTACATTCTACCCAATTTCTACTTTGTGATATTAGGAGTGGATGTTAAATAACCTAAAACTTAATTGTTGAGTGCTCCTTTTGCATAGTGATGTAGCTAAAAAATACATCAGCAAGAGATAACACTAAATCACTCTTCAGAAAATATGCAGTGCTCCTTAGTCTGGCTCAATTTCTTTAGCCTTGTGGGTTTATTTTCTTTTTCTTTATTAAAATTTTTTTTATTATAGTTTGACTCTACATACACAATATATTGCATATAAATACATATATACTGTATACTGCACTTTTTTTTTTTTTTAAAGTTTACATATATGTACTAAATGTTGTTTCTGAGAACAGGTTAGATCTTCAGCTTGTGGGTTTATTATTTCTAGGCAGTGCCCATGAGTATAGCTCCTGCCCTGATGACGACATCTTCCAGAGCCTGGCGCGGGCGTACTCGTCCTTTAACCCCCCGATGTCGGACCCGGACCGGCCCCCGTGTCGCAAGAATGATGACGACAGCAGCTTCGTGGAGGGAACCACCAATGGCGCCGCATGGTACAGCGTGCCTGGCGGTGAGACTCCGTTTCGCTTTCTTGAGGATGTGATTAGCGGCTTTAAAATAATTACCATTTATATTTAGAGAGACTTCAGTCCTCCTCAGTTATTAAGAAATAGACTGAACCTGTAGTTCATTCATTAAAATTAGTCAGCATGAATGATTGCTGTCTACGGGTTTTTTGTTGTTGTTGATTTTTAAAAATCAAGATGCTAGCTGAAGAGCTATAGGAAACGAACTGAAGACGTCCACTGGGAAACTGTAAATCGAACATCGTTAATTACCCTACTTTTCAAATTCTGGCCTTAGAGAATAATGAAGCATCCTGATTGCGTGTTAGTCATGCTTTGCCTGCAGGTAAAGGTGTATTTTAGACGGCAGACTTTGGACTTTAGCATACCTTGGTCCAATACCTTTTTGTGCTTGTTTAATGGTAGGATAATGGGGACTACATGATGCGGAATATTTATTTTGTATTCACTACGGCGGTAAGCGCTAATGGTAGATCAGGACGCTCTGCACCTTTTATCAGTTCTGAAAAGGCAAAAGCCCACGCGCAGCACAGCTGGAGGGGGCGTCTCTAGCCACCAAGGCAGCCCTCCTGGCTCTCTGTTCCTGTGTGGATTTTGCAGAGAGTTCTCATTTTTCTGGTTGCCTCGACCATTTACAGCTGTGTGGTATCACCTCTACCAAGGATGAAGAATGAAGTGTCAAGATGTTGATATGTATTTTTCCCCTCTGCCTAAGAGCAATTTTTTATGGTTCACCTGGAAGTGAAAAGAAGGATTAGTTAGGACAGTAGCAGCAGTAGCTAATTATAGGATTAATTTATTTAATTTGCTTTTATTGTTGTTGTTGTTGAATTAGGCCCTGAGAAAAATATTATTCCTGATTTTTTTCTTTATGATATATATCTATTCTGTTTTTTAAAAATTGAGGTATAGTTGATGTACAGCATTATATGTTACAGGTACACAACATGGTGGTTCATAATTTTTAAAAGTTGTTCTGAATTTATGGGTATTATAAAATGTGGGCTATATTCTGTGCTATGCAATATATCCTTGTAGCTCATTTATTTTATACATAGTAGTTTGTACCTCCTAATTACCTACCCCTATCTTGCCCCTTCCCTTGTCCCTCTGCCCACTGGTAACCACTAGTTTGTTCTCTATATCCATGAGTCTGTTTTCTTTTTTGCTATATCCACTGGTTTGTTTTATTTTTTAGATTCCACGTATAACTGATATCATACAGTGTTTGTCTTTCTCTAACTTATTTCACTGAGGTTAATACTCTCCAAGTCCATCCATGTTGTTGCAAATGGCAAATTTTTATTCCTTTTTATAACTGAGTAGTATTCCATTATATATATATATATGTATGTATACACACACATACACATACATACACCACATCTTCTTAATCAATTTATCTGTTGTTGGACACTTAGGTTGCTTCCACATCTTGGCAATTGTAAATAATGCTGCTAGGGATATTAGGGTGCCTGTGTCTTTTTGAATTAGTGTTTTTGTTTTTGTTTTTTGGCTATATACCAAGGAAATATAGCCAAATTGCTGGGTCACATGGTAGTTCTATTTTTAGGTTTTTGAGAAACCTCCATACTGTTTTCATAGTAGCTACACCACTTTACCAATTTACATTCCCACCAACACTGTAGGAGGGTTCCCTTTCCTCCACATTGTTGCCATCGTTGGTTATTTGTGTTCTTTCTGATGATAGTGAGGTGATACCTCCTTGTGGTTTTCATTTGCATTTCTATGATGATTAATGATGTTGAGCATTTTTTCATTTGCCTGTTGGCCATCTGTATTTCTTCTTTGGAAAAATGTCTTTTCAGGTCTTCTGCCCATTTTTTAATTGAGGTGCTTGGGTTTTTGATGTTGAGTTGTTTAAGCTATTTATATATTTTGGATATTAGCCCCTTATCAGTCATATCATTTGAAAATATTTTTTCCCATTCTGTAAGTTGTCTTTTTGCTTTGTCAGTGGTTTCCTTTGCTGTGCAAAACTTTTAGGTTTAATTAGATCCCACTTGTTTATTTTTGCTTTTGTTTCCTTTGCCTGAGGTGGCAGATCCAAAAAAATATTGCTACAACTTATGTCAAAGATTGTTCTGTCTATGTTTCCTTCTAGGAGTTTTATTGGTTTCAGGCCTTACATTTAGCTCTTTAATCCATTTTGAGTTTATTTTTGTATATGGTATTAGAAAATGTTCCAATTTCATTCTTTTACATGTAGCTGTCCAATTTTCCCCAGCTCCGCTCAGAGAAAAGACAATCTTTTCAATATTATGTATTCTTACCTCCTTTGTCATACATTAGTTGGCCGTAAGTACATGGGTTTGTTTCTGAGCTCTTATTCTGTTCTATTTACCTATGTGTCTGTTTTTATAACAGTGCCATACTGTTTTGATTACTGTATTACTTTGATTGATTTGTAGATATTGAAAAATCCTTGCATCCCTGAGATAAATCTCATTTGATCCTCATGTATGATCCTTTTAGTGTATTGTTGGAGTCGGTTTGCTAGAATTTTATTGAGGATTTTTGCATGTATGTTCATCAGTGATACTGGCCTGTGACTTTCCCTTTTTGTGATATCTTTGTCTGGTTTTGGTATCAGGATGATGGTGCCCTCATAGAACGAGTTTGGAAGTATTCCTTCCTCTGCAATTTTTTGGAATAGTTTCAGAAGGAAAGGTGTTAACTCTTCTCTAAATGTTTGGTAGAATTCACCTGTGAAGCCATCTGGTCCTGGACTTTGTTTGTTGGGAGTTTTAGAATTCCTGATTCAATTTCAGTGCTCCTAATTTGTCTGTACACATTTTCTGTTTCTTCCTGGTCCAATCTTGGTGATTATGACTTCCTAAGAATTTGTCCATTTCTTCTAGGTTATCTATTTTATTGGCATATAGTTGTTCATAGTAGCCTCTTATGATCCTTTGTATTCCTGTGATGTCAGTTGTAACTTTTCCTTTTTCATTTCTGATTTTATTGATTTGGTCCCTCCCGCCCCCCTTTTTTGATGAATCTGGCGAAAGGTTTATCAATTTTATCTTTTTAAAGAACAGGCTTTTAGTTTCATTGATCTTTTCTGTTGTTTTTTTTTTAAAGTCACTGTCGAATTTATTTCTGCTGTGATACGATTTCTTACCCTCTACTAACTTTGTAAGGTTAGGTTATTTATTTGAGATTTTTCTTGTTTCCTGAGGTAAGCATGTATTACTATAAACTTCTCTCTTAAAACTCCTTTCTCTGTGCCTCATTGTGTTTTCATTTTTGTTTTTCTCTCTAAACAGCCAACACTCATAGCAGTTTGGGGAAGGGTGTCCGAGCTCAGTGAAAGCGATCCTATAGGCACCAACAGCATCCACTAATCATTTAGATTAGGTTCAAATTGAAATTATTCTGGATTCAGATCTTCTCTTTGGTGCAATTTGAAGTATTATTATCATTATGTCTTATACCTAAGATAGTCAGTGATTGTTGAATTAATACATAGTATGATATCAAGACACCCAGTCTGTCAGAAGTACACTGTGGTCCTGGTTGGACTTAAGGAACAGAAGAGTGTGTCAGATCAGCTTACATAACATACCTTACATCTTACATGATCTCCAAGCTCTTCGTTGATAGAAAGATAGGCTTAAGGGAACACACATTCACTAGGAGGCCAGCAATGATCAGTCTTTTACCCTGTTGTCTTCTTTTTAAAACTTTTTAGTAGTATTTATTTATCATTTTAACGATTTTATTATTTTTTCCAACTTTATTGAAATTAATTAACATATAACATTGTGTAAGTTTAAGGTGTACAATACAGTGATTTGAAACATGTATGTATTGCAAAGTGATGACCACAGTAAGGTGGGTAATACATCTCTCACCTGAAATAATAGACATTTTTCTTGTTTTGTGGTGAGAACATTAATGATCTACCCTCAGCAACTTTCGAGTATGTAATACAGTATTGTTAACTGTAGTCACCATGCTGTACATTACATGTCTAGAACTTACTCATCTTATAACTAGAAGATGGTACCCTTTGACTGACATCCCTTCAATTCCCCCACCCCCAGCGCCTGGTAACCACCACTCTACTCTGTTTCTATGAGTTCTACTTATTTAGAGTCTGCATACAAGTGAGATCACACAGTATGTGTGTTTCTCTGACTAATTTCACATAGCATAATGCCCTCAAGGTCTATCCATGTTGTCACAATGGAAGGTTTTCTTCTTTTTATGGCTGAATAACATCCCATGGCATATATATACCACTTCTCCTCTATCCTTTCATCCACTGATGGACACTCAGTTGCCTCCACATCTTGGCTACTGTGAAAAACGCTGCAGCAAACACGAGAATGCAGGTATCTCTTCAGGATTCTGCTTGTATTTCCTCTGGATATACATCCAGAAGTGGGATTGCTGGATCATATGATAGATCTACTTTTAATTTGGTAGGTACTTTAATAAGTACTTTTATGTAATTAGTACTTTTCACTTGTATTCACTAAGCATTTCACCAAGTACATTATCTAATCTTCCTGAACTTTAATGGTAGCAGTGATGATCTGATGATGTATGATCTAATTTGCTGTTGACAATCTTTCCAAACTGAATTTGGCTCTACTTACTTAGATTAAAATCTCAAGTCCCTTTTGAATAAAGCACCCAAGATAATAAAACAAAGTGATATCTGGAAAGAAAATCATGCACTCTTAACAACAACTCATTTTTGGCTTTTTCCTCAGGAAACATACAAACAAATGTTGGACCAGATACTTCTAAATTGAGGGTCTATAGACTAGATTAACTCTTGTCACAATAGTAGAATGTACTAAATGTAATATTTTGAATTAAAAAAATCTAGATTCTAAGGGCATTACAGCATATAACTATGGGAAAGCTAATAAGCTAATATGGAGTATTTCTTTCCAGACTGATGAATATATAACCCAATAATCTTTAAAGGGTTGTAGAAAATGTTTGATGATACATAAATGGATAACTAGGAGAAATTTTGATGCAGGAGTAGAGCAAGAAACTAAAAAAATTGTCTACACTATAATTAACATGCCTCTTTAATTAATTCAGTCAACACTTGAGTATGTCTATATGCCAGATGCTAGAGACAGAGGGTCCTCTCAGTCCCGGCTCCTCACTGCTTCTCAGCTCTGCCCTCTTCTCCACTCCTGTTTCTACCACCCTACATCAGATCCTGTGCTCTCTGGTAACTCCAGTGTCCTCTTGTCTGACCCTCGCCCCACTTTTGGTCCACTCTGCACAGAACTACTTGGTAGCCACTCTCCAGAAACGGTCCTTACTAAACACCTCTGTGGTCTCCACACCTTACGAGTGCCCGCCCCCAGGGAGTGGGAGCCGGCCTTGGGTAGCCCACAGGTGGTGGTGGAGGCGGCGCTGTGGGGCTTCTGAAGCTGGGTCATAAGACACCTTTCAGCTTTCTCTCTGGTCTCTTGAAATGCTCATTTGGGGGAAGCCAGAAGTCATGTAAGAAGGCTGATTACTGGAGATGACAAGCTATAAAGAGACCCAAGCTAGTCACAGAGAGGAAGGGGAGAGGGAAAGGGAGAGAGATGCCAACCAGCCCCAGCCCAGGAGCCAGACAAGCGAGTGAAGGGACCACCCTGGATGTTCCAGGCACACAAGACACCATGTGCAGAAGGACTGATGCCTCAGATATATGCTCCAGGAGAACCACACCATAGCCATGTCTCCAGCCTTTCAAGCCAGCCCAGCTGCAGCCCTGGGCACTGGGGAGCAGAGACAAGCTGTCCCCATGTGCCCTGTGTGAATCCTGCCCATGTATCGTGAGCATAATAATATGGTTATTTCGTGTCTCTACATTTTGGGATGGTTGTTACACAGCAGGAGAAAACCAGAACAGCTTCTGTGACATTTCCACAGTGCAGCTATCATCATGCCATCCTCCTCCTGTCACAGCCTCATCATCACTGGGATAAAATCAACTTTCTTTGATGTGGCTGAGAAGGTACCTTATGTCATCTTCCCATTTTATCTCCTACCACTCTGCCAACACGGTCTGAACTCTAATCTCACCGAACCAACTGAATGCACTCATTCTCTCACACCTTTTACACTTACATATTCTGTTCTCTCTGCCTGGACTGCCCTTCTGATTCTTACCCACCCCTATTTTGCTGGCAAACTCATATTCTCTTTTAAAAACTTGCATCACACATCTGAGCCGCGCTGACCTCCCATCTCTATCCCAGGAATGATTAAATGCTCCTACTGGGCCCCACAGCAGTCTGTGATCATCTGTTACCTCACTGGCTGTTCCTCTAGTCATGAGTAAAGAATTTTATTTTGTTAATCTTCTCATATCTAGCACTCCACGACAGTGTCTGCCACACAGTAGGCACTCAAAGTGTGTCCATTAAATACAAATAGTAGTGTCTTCCTCTCCTCTGTATTTCTAGGATGCTAAGATTGTACATCTCCCAAACACTTTCCCATAATTTTTCTTATGAAAACTATTAGAGGAAATGTGTCTTATTGCCCCCAAGCAGGATGAATATCCTTGGGGAAGAGAGCTAAAGTTTATACAATTTTAAATGCAAGACATACAAAGGAAAAACTCGTTTCACTTCCTCCAAATGCAGCGTGTTCATAAGCTTCTGTGCCCTGATTTCCACAGGCTACAAAACCTACTGAAAGAATAAACCCACGAAGAGAAGCTTCTCTCTCCAGTGATCGGGTGGCTGACAAAGGCAACCTCAGGTGCAGAGAGACAGAGGCCCCAACCAGACGAAGCAGCTGCACAGGCTCTGAAGGGGAGAGAAGCCTGGGAAGGGTGGGATGTGAGCCTCAAGGGCTAAATCTAAAGGAAGAGGCTCAGTCTGGAGTAGCTAAACTTGGCCACCCTGGGTGACTTCTTCCAACTCACAAGGTGGTGAAATCACTTGGCTTGAGAACATTGTGTTTACATAACAATTCTTTCAGGTGTCTAGCTGTGGGGAGAATGCCAGTTCCCCAAAGGCCCCTGTTTCAGACTGTTTAATATTTGCAGGCTCCTGCTGTGGGTCAAGTACAAAACCCCAGTGTCTGACGATTTCAGGAAGCTCCTCAGGAGTGAGGACACACAGTCATTTACACAACCGACTAGTCAACTGGCTGCGTTTCTCAACTTCCAGCTCAAAGATCACTGGCTGTCACTACACATACAGGATCACAAAGTTACAAAACAAAGCAAAAGAAAGGAAAAATACGGTGTCACTGTACACTGCGAAAAGAAAACTACTCTCACCTTCTCTCCTGAGGAAATGGTAAATTTGTCGCTCGAGATTAAGCTGCACACTTGCTCAATGTCGAGGTTGAGAAATTCCTCACTGAGCACGATGTCTGCAAAATGCTGCTCTGTTTGGAGATTACAGAGAAAATCCATTAACACCAGCATTCTGTTCTGGAAGGGTACTTTTAAGAACTGAAAAGATAAGCCACAGACTGGGAGAAGATCTTTGCGAAACACAACTATAACCAAAGACTAGTATCCAAAAAAGTTCAGCAACAAGAAAATAAACAACCCTATTAAAAATGGGCATCTAAAATGCATTTGAAATTAAAAGATCAGCAACTTAAAACAATCATTTATATTTATAGATTTCTATACCAAAACCTTATGGTAACCACAAACCAATGTAACTCTACAGCCATCAAACCACAAGAATAGAGAACAAAAAGAAGAAAGAGAGAGAAAAAAAAAAGACCTAAAAATAAACCAAACAGTGAACAAAATGGCAATAAGAACATATGTATCAATAATTACCTCAAATGTAGATGGATGAAATGTTCCAACCAAAAGACATAGACTGGCTGAATGGATACAAAAACAAGACCCATTTATATGCTGTCTACAAGAGACCCACTTCAGAGCTAGAGACATATGGAGGCTGAAAGTGAGGGGATAGAAAAAAATATTCCATGCAAACAGAAACCAAAAGAAAGCTGGAGTAGCAATACTTATATCAGACAAAATAGATTTTAAAATAAAGACTGCTACAAGAGACAAAGAAGGACACTACATAACTCTCAAGTGATCAATCCAAGAAGATAGAAGAATTGTAAATATATACGCACCCAACATGGGAGCACCTCAATATATAAGGCAATTGTTAATAGATGTAAAACATAAAAAGAAATCAACAATAACATTATAATAGTGGGGGACCATAACACCCCACTTACATCAATGGACAGATCATCCAGACAGAAAATCAATAAGGAAATACAGTCCCTAAATGACACCAGATGGACTTAATTGATATCCATAGAGCATTCCATCCAAAAGCAACAGAATACACATTCTTCTCAAGTGCATGTGAAACATTTTTCAGAATCGATCACAAGTTGTCCCACAAAACAAGCCTCTGCCTCAGTAAATTTAAGAAAATTGAAATCGTACCAAGCATCTTTTCCAACCACAATGCTGAGGGATAGGAATCAACTACCAAAAACAAACAAACAAAAAAACCCTGCAAAAACTGTAAACACTTGGAGTTTGCAATATGGAGTAAACATGTGGAGTAAACAATATGTTACTAAACCACCAATGGATCACTGAAGAAATCAAAGAGGAAGTCAAAAAATACTTTGAGACAAATGAAAATGAAAACACAATGATCCAAAACCTCTGGGATGCAGCAAAAGCAGCTCTAAGAGGGAATTTTATAGTGATACCAGCCTACCTCAGGAAATAAGAAAAATCTCAAATAAACAACCTAACCTTATACCTAAAGCAACTGGATAAAGAAGAACTAACAAACCCCAAAGTCAGTAGAAGAAATCAAAAAGATTAGAGCAGAAATAAATGAAATAGAGACTGAAAAAAATCAATAGAAAAGATCAATGAAACTAAAAGCAGGTTCTTTGAAAACGTAAACTAAATTGATAAACCTTTAGCCAGATTCGTCAGAAAAGGGGGGCAGGAGGGACCAAATCAATAAAATCAGAAATGAAAAAGGAAAAGTTACAACTGACATCACAGGAATACAAAGGATCATAAGAGGCTACTATGATCAACTATATGCCAATAAAATAGATAACCTAGAAGAAATGGTCAAATTCTTAGAAAGTCATCATCTGCCAAGATTGGACCAGGAAGAAACAGAAAATGTGTACAGACAAATTACCAGTACTGAAATTGAATCAGGAAGTTTAAAACCCCCAACAAACAAAAGTCCAGGACCAGATGGCTTCACAGGTGAATTCTACCAAACATTTAGAGAAGAGTTAACACCTTTCCTTCTGAAACTATTCCAAAAAATTGCAGAGGAAGGAACACTTCCAAACTCGTTCTATGAGGCCACCATCATCCTGATACCAAAACCAGACAAAGATATCACAAAAAGGGAAAATCACAGGCCAATATCACTGATGAACATACATGCAAAAATCCTCAACAAAATAGTAGCAAACCGACTCCAACAATGCGTTAAAACGATCATACACCATGATCAAATGGAATTTATCTCAGGGATGCAAGGATTTTTCAATATCTGCAAATCAATCAATGTGATACAGCACATTAACAAATGGAAGAATAAAAACCATATTATCATCTCAGTAGATGCAGGAAAAGCTTTTTATAAAATTCAACATCGATTTGGGATAAAAACTCCGCAGAAGGTGGGCATAGAGGGAATATACTTCAACATAATGAAGGCTGCATATGACAAACCCACAGCTAACGTCATACTTAATGGTGAAAACCTGAAAGCATTTCCTCTAAGGTCAGGGACAAGACAAGGATGCCCACTCTAACCACTTTTATTCAACATAGTTTTGGAAGTCCTAGACATAGCAATCAGAGAAGATAAATAAAGGGAATACAAATCAGAAAAGAAGTCAAACTGTCACTGTTGATGGATGACATGATACTATACATAGAAAACCCTAAAGAATTGACCAGAAAACTCCTAGAGCTCATCAGTAAATTTGGTAACGTTAAAGGATACAAAATTAATATACAGAAATCTGTTACGCTTCTATACACTAGGAAAAAATAGCAGACAAAGAATTAAGGAAACAATCCCTTTTACCATCATACCAAAAAGAATAAAATACCTACCCAAGGAGGCAAAGGACCTGTACTCCAAAAACCATAAGACTCTGATGAAAGAAATTGAAGATGGCATAAACAGTTTGAAAGATATCTTGTGTTCCTGGATTGGAAAAATCAATATTGTCAAAATGACCATACTATCAAGGCAATATACAGATTCAATGGAACGGCTGTCAAATTACCAATGACATTTTTCACAGACCTGGAACAAAAAAAAAGTTAAAATTTGTATGAAAATACAAAAGACCCCAAATAGCCAAAACAGTCTTGAAAAAGAAGAATGGAGCTGGGGGAATCACGCTCCCTGACTTCAGACTATACTACAAAGCTACAGTAATCAAAACTTTATGGTATTGTCACAAAAACAGACACATAGATCAATATGGAACAGGATAGAATATCCATAAATAAACCCACGCACTTATGGTTAATTAATCTATGACAAAGGAGGCAAGCATGTACAATAGAGGAAAGACAGTCCCTTCAACAAGGGGTGATGGGAAAACTGGACAGCTACCTGTAAAAGACTGAAATCAGAACATTCTCTAACACCGTGTACAAAAATAAACTCAAAGTGGATTAAAGACTTAAATGTAAGACTGTATACTATAAAACTTCTAGAGGAAAACACAGGCAGAACACTCTTTGACATAAATCACAGCAATATTTTTTCAAACCAGCTCCTACAGTAATGGAAATAAAAGCAAAAATAAACAAATGGGATCTAATTAAACTTAAAAGCTTTGGCACAGATAAGGAAACTATAAACAAAATGAAAACACAGCCTACAGAATGGGAGAAAATATTTGCAAATGATGTGACCAACAAGGGACTAATTTCCAAAATATACAAACAACTTGTACAGCTTAAAAAAAAAAAGCAACCTAATTGAAACATGGGCAGAAGACCTAAACAGACATCTCTCCAAAGAAGACATCCAGATGGCCATCAAGCACATGAAAAGATGCTCTACATCACTAATTGTTAGAGAAATGCAAATCAAAACTACAAAGAGATATTACCTCACACCAGTCAGAATGGCCATCATTTAAAAGTCTACAAATGATAAATGCTAGAGAGGGTTAGAGAAAAAGGAACTCGCCTATACTGTTGGTAGGAAAGTAAATTGGTGCAGCCACTATGGAGGACAGTATGGAGGTTCCTTAAAAAACTAAAAATAAACTTACCATTTGATCCAACAATCCCACTCCTGGGCATATATCAGGAGAAAACTGTAATTCAGAAAGACACCTGCACCCCAGTGTTCACAGCAGCACTATTCAGAATAGCTAAGACATGGAAACAACCTAAATGTTCATCAGATGACTGGATAAAGAAGTGATATATACATACATATATATATATATATATATATATATATATATATATATATATATATATATATATATATATATATACACACACACCAGAATAATACTCAGCCATAAAAAAGAATAAAATAATGCCATTTGCAACAACATGGATGGACTAGAGAATGTCATTCTAAGTTAAGTAAGCCAGAAAGAGAAAGAAAAAAATACCATATAATATCACTTATATGTGGAATCTAAAGAAAAGGACACAAATGAACTTATCTACAAAACAGAAACAGATTCACAGACATAGAAAACAAACTTGTGGTTACCAGGGAGTAAAGGGGATGGAAAGGGATAAATTGGGAATTTGAAAATTGCACCTCCTGGGGAGTGATGGAAATGTGAGCTATCCTGATTGTGGTGGTGGTTTTATTGGTGTATACATCTATCAAAATTCATCAAATTGTACATCTGAAATATGTGCAGTTTACTGTACAGGAATCATAGCACAATAAAGGTGTTAAAAATTGGGCAAAGGATCTGAACAGACACCTCACCAAAGAAGAGATATAGAAGACAAATTAGCGAATGAAAAGATGCTCAACTTCATAAATCAATAGAGAACTGCATATTAAAATATCAGTGAGATCCCACTACATACTTACAGCGTACAAATCTTTCATCTCCTTGGTTAAATTTATTCCTAAGTATTTTATTGTTTTTGATGCTATTGTAAATGACTTTATCTGTTTTTTGGATAGTTTATTTTTATATATATATATATATATAAAAATAAATATATATGTGCATATATATATATGCAACTGATTTTTGTATGTTGGTTTGATATCCTGCAACTGTAATAAATTCTCTTACTAGTTCTAACAGTATTTGTGTCTGTGGGGTCTTTAGGATTTTCTGTATGTGAGATCATATCATCTACAGACAGAGATAATTTTACTTCTTCCCTTCCAGCTTGGATGTCTTTATATTTCTTGCCTTATTTCTCTGGCTAGGACTTTCTAGTACTATGTTGAATAGGAGTGCTGAGTAGGCACTCTTGTCTTTTTCTTGTTATTAGAGTAAAAGCTTTAAATCTTTCACCATGGAGTATGATGTCATATCATATATGGACTTTACTTATGGGCTTGTCATATATGGACTTTATTGTGTTAACATCTGTTCCTTTTATACCCAATCTGTTGAGGGTTTTTATCATGAAAAAATGTTGAATTTTATCAAATGCTTTGTCTACATCTTTTGAGATCATCGTATCATTTTTATCTTTCATTCTATTAATGTGGTGTATTTATTGATTTGTGTATGTTTAACCACCTTTGCTTCTCAGGGATGAATTTCATTTGACTGTGGTATATGATTTTTTTTAATGTGCTGTTGAATTCAGTTTGCTAGTGTTTTTTTGTTTGTTTGTTTTTAGAATTTTTGTGTCTATGCATCAGAATAATTAACCTGTAAATTTTCCTGTAGTCTCCCTATCTGACTTTGGAGTCAGCACAATGTTGGACTTGTAAAGAGTTTAGGAGTGTCCCCTCCTCTTCAGTGTTTTGGTTGAGTTTGACATGGACTGGTGTTAATTTTTCTTTAAATGTTTGGTAGAATTTACCAGTGAAACCATCTGGCCCTGGGCTTTTCTTTTGGGGAAGTTTTTGATTACTGATTCAATATCCTTACTAGTAATTGGTCTGTTTCAGATTTTCTGTTTCTTCATGGTTCAGTCTTGGTTGGTTGTATATTTCTTGGAATTTATCCATTTCTTCTAGGTTAGCTGTTGGCTTATAGTTGTTCACAGTAGTCTTTTTTGATCCTTTGTATTTCTGTGATATTACCTGTAATGTCTCCTCTTTAATTTTTTTATTTTTTTGAGTCCTTCTTTTTTTCCTTGTTAAGTCTAGCTCAAGGTTTGCCTATATTGTTTTTATTTTCAAAAACCAACTCTTAGATTTATTGATCTTTTCTGTTGTTTTTTCGATCTCTATTTCATTTATTTCTGCTTTGATCTTTATTATTTCCTTCCTTCTGCTAACTTTGGGCTTGATTTTTTTCTTTTCCCAGTTCTTTAAAGTGTAGGGTTAAATTGTTTATTTGAGATATTTCTTTTTTCTTAATGTGAGCATTTATCATAATTAACTCCTCTCTTCAAACTGCTTTTGCTGCATCCTATAAATTTTGGTATGTTGTGTTTCTATTGTCATTTGTTCAAGATGTTTTGGTTTCCTTTTGATCCATTGGTTGTTAGAGATTGTGTTGTTCATTTTTCTACACGTTTGTGAATTTTCCAGTTTTCCTCCTGTTATGACTTCTAGTTTCGTGTCAGTGTGGTTGAAAAAGATACTTTCTATGACTTCAGTCTACTTTGGTTTGCTAAGCTTTGCTTTATGATTTATACGATTTATCCAGGAGAATGTTCCATGTGTGCTTGAGAAGAATGTTTAATGTACAGCTGTTGGATGGTATGTTCTGTATGTCTGTTAGGTCCATTTGGTATGAAGCATAGTTCAAGGCCAGTGTGTCCTTACTCATATTCTGTCTGGATGGTCTGTTTATCCATTATTGAAAGTGGGGTATTGAAGTCCCCTACCATTATTGTACTGTTGTCTATTTCTCCCTTCAGATTTGTATTTACTTAATGTATTTAGATGCTCCAATGTGGAGTACTTATGTATTTTTGATAGTTATGTCCTTTGATGCATTGACCCCTTTATCAAAATGACCTTCTTAGTCTCTTGTTACAGTTTTTGGCTTAAAGTGTATTTCAGATAAGTATGGCTACCTCTCCTCTCTCTTGGTTTCATAAGCCTGGAACACCTTTTTCCATCCCTTCACTTTGAGCCTATGTGTGTTCTTAAAGCTGCAGTAAGTTTCTTGTAGGTAGCATACGGTTGGGTCTTTTTTTTTTTATCCATTCAGCCACTCTATGCCTTTTGATTGGAGAATTTAATCAATTTAGATTTAAAATAGTTATTGATAGGTAAGTACTTACCATCTTACTGTTTTCTGTTTTGCAGTTCCCCTATTCCTTTCTTCTCTTCTTGCTCTCTTGCTTTGTGAATGATGATTTTCTGCAGTGGTCTGTTTTAATTCCTTTCTCTTCAACTTTTTTGACTCTACTGTAGGTTTTTGGTTTATGGTTACCATGAAGCTTACATAAAACATCTTACAGCTTAACAGGCGGTTTTATGTTGTCGACAACCTAACTTTGACTGCAAACAAAAAGTCTACCCTTTGACTTCCCTCCCGTGACATATAAAATGATATTTTGATGTCACAGTGTACATCTTTCCATATTGTGTGTATCCATGAACAAATGATTGTAGCTATAGTTACTTTTAATATTTCTTAACGTTTATACTAGACTTAAGTGATGAATACACAACCATATTACAGTGTTAGAATGGTCTGAATCTGACTACATACTTACCTTTACCAGTGTGTTGTATATTTTCATATGTTTTCATGTTACTAATTAGGTCTCTTTTGGCGCCAAGCTGTGCCACCTTAGAGAAGGGGTGATGCAGATACAGTGAACCTGTTCCTCTTACTCCCTTCAGTGTGTCCAATCTTGAATTATTTTTATTTTTTGCTCCAGTGGTGTGCTGGAACTTTTCCATTGGACTCCTAGACTTTCACAAAGGCACTCTATTCATGGATAATTGCCAAAATTGGGGTTCTTTGGGGAGGGGAGACAGTAGGAAACGCCTGTTGCACGCTTCGATGAAGTCACTCCCTGTTGTGGTCGGGGAAGCTGCTTGCAGCGGCGTGGAATGTGGCTGACCGCTCTAGCACCCTGCAGCGGCAGTGCGTTGCGCTAAGTGACAGCTTAAGAACCCGAGAGAGTTTGTGCCTGTGCGGTGGTAACTGTCTCCCGAGTGTGTGGTCCCATCCCTTATGACAGGTGATTTCCCTTGCAGTTTCCCACAGTCTCCCCGAAATGCACTGGCTGGTACACCTTTCCTTGGCTTTCAGTTCAGCAGAACAGCCTGTGTAGCGTTTTAGTCACCACACGCCTGTTTTGACTTTTCATTCGGTGTTTTGACAGGAATGCAAGACTTCAACTACCTCAGCAGCAACTGCTTTGAGATCACCGTGGAGCTTAGCTGTGAGAAGTTCCCGCCCGAAGAGACCTTGAAGAGCTACTGGGAGGATAACAAGAACTCCCTCATTAGCTACATCCAGCAGGTAAGCGGTCTCCAGCGTATAGTGAGAGACTTGAGAGCATTTAAACCGGGTGCACGATAGTCTCCTAAGAGGATCCCAGTCTAGGGGAATCCATCGGACCCAGAATGAGGACACGGCATTTGGAAAATGTGTCATTAGTGGTTCAAATAGGCTGTCATTTGTCATAGGTGTTGTGGTTCATGAATATGCTAAGAACTGGTTAAACTGGAGAGTTGCCGAGAGTGAGGGGGGAAAGAACCCCTGTTTTCTTTCATATTGCACTGAGCAAGGGCGACCCTCCTTCCCCCTGATCACCTTGGGTCTGTTGGGCATCCTGGGCAGGACCTAGACTAGAATGAGGTAAGTGAGCCACTCAGGATGCAGAATTTAAGGAGCCTTTCACTCTCAGGGTCATGCAGGGACAGGATCAGCACCTGAGAGTGAACGCCTCCTTAAATTCTGTGCCCACTTGTCTCACCCTAGACTCAGCTGGATTTGAGGTAATAATAATAATAATAATAATAATAATGACAACTTACATTTATTGGGCACTTGCTGTTTCCCAGGCATTGTTCTAAATGTCTTCCATGTAATAATTAATTCATTTCAGTATTATAACAACACTGTGAGGGAAATTCTAGCATCATCGTCGTCGTCTTCTCCATCATCATCATCCCTGAATTAAAAACGAGGAATCAGAGGCACAGAGAAGTTAAGCAGCTTTCCTGAAGTCATTCAGCCAGAATCCAAGCTCTAGTTCCAGAGTTACCATGCCATATTGCTGCTCATGACATACGCTTAGATCTTTACCAGAGAGAGAGTCGCAGTACAGAATTTGGGGGAAATCTCACCATGTGTCAGAATAAAATACCTACCTACTCAAACTCCACCCAGGCCAGTGCCCAGCCAGCCCTACCCCTCTGTGCCAGGGAGACACTGGCATCCAGGGCGGTGCTGGTGGGAAAGACTTGAGGACTCTGCTCCTTGCCTGCAGCACCTTCACAGTTTCACATTGCATCCCATATGTGGCCATTGACACCCAAAGTCTAGGAGACTGATGTTAGTTTCACGTGCTAGCAGATAGTCCAGACTGATTTTTAAACTAATTTGACATAAACAAATGCTATTAAATAGACATGTTAGCTATTGGCATATATATGTACATATAAGCATATGCATATGAACCCAGTGCAGTAAAAAGTGTAAAATCAGCTTGAGAATCCTTTTACACATGTCAAATATCCATATCACATCTTAGCGAAAGGAATTATCATGGAATAGCTCCACTGATGACAGACAGTGGTTAAAGGACACCCATTACGCAGGATTTTTTTAATCAGCGGAATCCTGCTGCACGTTAACATAAAAAGGTGTTTTTCAACAACAAAACTAAACATGTTGGCCCTGGAGCAACCTTAGTGGGAACCCCGGTAGAATGTCCTTTAAGGAGAGTTGTATTTGGATGAATCTTTTAAGAGCAAAATTAGAAAATGTGTTTTTGGGTAGAGGAAGTAAGATGGGCCTGTTTGGTGTGTTCTCTGCTTAGATATCAAAGCAGACTTCCTTGATACAGTGCTTTTCCTGTTATTTACATGTTTTCTCAACAGAAATTTACTGAGCTGCTTTTGTGACCTAGGCACCCTGTGAGGCACTGAGGATAGTGACTGCCCTCCATGAGGCTCTGTATCAGTGGGGTTCAGACATCCAGATCTAATTAAAGAGAGGATGATAAATGCTAAAATAAAGAGTAATGGCAGCAGTGCACAGAAGGGTCCCTCGCCCAGTCCTGTGAGTTCAGAAAAGGTTTCTTGGAGCTATGCTGTCAGACTCATGATACTTGATGTCCATAAGATTATCACTCCGATCAACAATTGAAAAACAAGTTCAGCCGCTGCTTAAGTTCTTTCTTGGTTCAAACCTGCAATACAGAGCGAAATAAAACCCAAACGTGTGCCGCCAGAAAAAGGAGAATGCTTGTCGTATTTAGGGTGGCAGTTGCATTAATCCATCTAAAAGCTGTATCAGTTTATATAATAATAAGCTGCAAAGAAGAAGGACCAGGTCCTGCAGTTCTGTTTTATGCCACCTGGAAGGAGAACTTGATCTTCCCACAAATCCCCGTGACCCACACTGATATTGTCACCCCAAAAGGTAAAGACCCCAGTCCTTGTCATATCTGAAAGGTAAGTTTACCGTCAGGAGACGGTGCGTTGTGTAGTGAAAGATTTTTAAAAGATTTATTTAGAAAAGGAAAAGCATACCCCCAAGAACAGGAGGCGGGCTGATGCACGGGAGGAAAAGCAGCGATTTTTGTCTCCCCTTCTCTCATACCCTCGCTTAGAGGGGGTCTCTTGATTGATTGACAGCTCTTGCCCCTGGAGTGCTCAGTCGTGCTCGTCCCCTTTGTGCATGTCCTTACCCATGATGCACACAGAAAAACCCATGGAGGGGTGCCTAAACTGAAATGTTAACTATAATACAATGAACATTGGGTTGTGTCCAGTTAAGTCCTTTATGGTACTGAGCAGGCGTGGCTGTTGGGGTCTAACCGGTTTCTGGCTGGCACTCATTTAGAGGAAGTAAAGCCCATTTATGCTGGAGGCGGGCACAGCGCCATCTCCCTGACCATCCCCCCTCTCTTCCACCTGCCTGCCCGGTGTCCCCACTTATCTAACTGCTTGTCAGTATGACTTCGGTGTTGTGGTGCAGGCTGAGTAGAAGCAGTCAGAGTGGTGTTTACCATGCACTCACACAGCCCACCTCACAGATCGCTCCAGTTCAGGGAACCCAAGGCTGGTGACAGATCAGTGGAGACTACCAGATGTCCTGTGCTGACATTGTTTTCTTGACAGTGAAGCAGTATGGTAGTGATTAGTAATTGAACACCTGGGCCTGAAATCTTAGCATGGACCAGTTTTACCACTTGTGGAAAATAGGTGATTAGGAGCTCTAATTCAGTGACTGGCTGAGAGGAAATCTCTTGCAGGGTTTTACAGGGATGTTTGTAGGGACTGGAATCAGAGTTAATTAGGGTAAACAGTTTGCTAAGAAGTGCTCCCATTCAGTAGTTTTGGAACCGTCTAGTTCTCAAAATTTCCAAAGAATTTGTCAAAGAATGGTTCCTGGGCACCTGCATCAGAATCGTCTGGGTTCTTGTTGAAAATGAGTTTCCTGTCCCAGAGCCATTTCAGCAAACCCTCTGGGTGACACTTAAGTATTCGAGGATTTAAAGGCTATCGATACAAACAATTCTAGCAACAATGAAGAATCTTCTGGGTTTCATTTATTTATTTATTTTTTTAGCTTTGGTTGATTGAAATGTCCTGGAATCCTGGGAGAGAGTGATAGGAAGGACAAGTGTAGCATGGTAGTTTCTGCAGGAATGAGTGAAATTCAGACTTCTGGAATTTCCTTTGCAAGAGCCATGAAATGACAGTCTTTCCCAGTCTGCATTCGTGTGGAGTCGTGACAGCCCGTAACACTTCGGTTGAGACTTATTACTGCAGCGGAATTTTTCAGACAGAAAAGTTGTGCTCCACAGTTGGCATTTCAGAGATAGGCACCGACTTATTTAACTCTGTCAATCGCATACTGTAATAGAAAGTCTTGGGTTTCAGAGACAGAGAAAGTAAAGTCACAAATAGTAACTGGGCAAATTTGTGCCTAATGTAGGTGAATTATGTTTTTGGAGTGATTATTTTCCAACGATGAGGAATATTTCAAACCTTCATTTCTCTAAGTTTTATAGTATTGATAATATCAAATTATTGTGCCTCAAGATGAATGGATGCATCTCCACAATGTTTCTGATCCCAGTGACTTTCACCGTGTTAATTTCATTCAGAAAGCTGAATTTTTATGTTTCCACTGGCTAAATTTCAGTCTCTTTCAATTTTAGTTGGCTTATCCATAGGTAAGTCTTGGAGGAAAGTCACTAGCTCCTAAAAATTTTTTTTCTAGATGTCTTTACTCTCTTCTCACCCTACTGGTTACTATTAAAATTATTGTTTATTATTACTGACAACATGGATAACTTTTTACCATTGGTAAATTGCCTTTAGAGAAAAGAATTGTGTGTTACTTTTATAGGCTTTTAGAAGTTTTGCTTTTTAAAAAAAAATAACAAATGCAAAAACAAAAATTTGCTGATAACCAAGGGCATCTCTTTGATGAACATTATACCACGGCCAGATTTATTCCCCCATGACTAAGGGACACACGAGACTCATTCTATTTTCTGTAAGGAAATATTCAAATATCATTAGTAGCAAAAGAAAATTCATTTTCTGGGGCCAGACTGAGTGAAAAGCAACTGGGGCATTTTCGGGGTGGGACATGTTTTGTTAAGTAACCAAGCTTGATAGAATATCATTTGATATTTCAGAAGCAGTACTTTCTCAAAGAATTTAAGTGACTTTCTGTCACTTCAAATACATACTGACAGTTGAATGTTTAAAAATAAACCTGTTTCTGTAGTTTGCTCTGCAATTGTTAGTTGAAAATGGCAACTGAATTCAGGGGCTTGTTCTCAATAGCAAGTCCTTCATTTTCTTTCTAAGCCCACTTTTCAGTTAATAAGTTCACTGACCTTTCATGCCATGGATTTTCAACCAAAATAGTATTGTTAGTGGGTTTAATGCAAAAGTGCTCACAGTACAGAAACACTATGCTGTACACCAGAAATGGACACGTTGCAACTGACTATACTTGAATTAAAAAAGAAGTACTCCCAGAATATATCCTTTTCTCTATAAAGAACAAGTATTGAAGGGCTGTAATGTAAGATCTTGTTAACTGACAGTGGGCATGTAAAGTAAACACAAGTGACCACATTTATAATAGAAAGCAATGAAATGTGTGAAGACCAGAACTATTTTACAGAGTTAACAGACTTACTTTTTTTGTTTCATTTTTTTGTTTTGTTTTGATGGTTTGGAAGATACTGCAGGGTCTTTGACTCAGAACAAGACACCGGTTTTCAGGGGGTTACTTCTCATTTGCCTGCTTGAGAAAAAGCAGAGTAAAGAGTGCACAAAAAAATTCAGTGACTTTTGGAGCATATTTTGATTCTTAAACAAGGGAGATCTGCAGTATTTTGCTAGAAAATCAGGAGATGCTTGATAGGAAGCATGTTTTTAGGTTGTTTCTAATATGAATGTCTTGGTTCTTCTTGACCTTCACAGATACACCGAGGAGTTAAAGGATTTGTCCGAGACCTTCAAGGTAACCCAATTGCCAACGCAACCATCTCCGTGGAAGGAATAGACCATGACGTCACATCCGGTGGGTGTTCTCCGTGTGATCCGAGGCTCTGGCATTGCACACGAGAGCCTGATGACTTGTTGACATAGATCTGCTTCTTACACTGTTCTAAGCAGAGCAATTAAATGCCTCATATCTCTCTACCTCGTCTCTCCGCCAGCTTTGCTCTAGTTAAATTTCCTTTGGGGAGCAGGTCAGGCAGTGAGGAGGGCTGCTGTGGTTGGAAGCCGGGGTGCAGCAGGTGGCGCCCTTTCCTCAGCTGTGTCTCCCCAGAGCTCATCAGAGAGTCTGCAGTGCTTGAGGCAAAGGAAGGTGGACCAGCGGGAGCCAGAATAGCGTGTCTTTCTGATCTCTCCTAGGAGAAGTGCTGATGAGCTGTTAACTGGTGGCCCTCAGGCGGGAGCCGAAGAGTGGGAAAGGAGATAACTGTCAAGTGTATTGTGTGGCTAGGATTTCTTCCTTTAATCCGTATCCTAAACCCAGATGTATTTAAGGCTGAACAGGATGTTACAGGGTCGAGGTTGATGTTTGTCATTTCTGGGTTTAAAGCCCCATTTCCACTTGCCTAGTTTGGGGAAAATGATGCATTTCCCTGGCAAACCTACCTACTCCTGGGAGTAAGCAGCCGTCCCGCTCATTTGAGCATCACTCTCATTTGTTGGGATCTTTTCAGCAAGAACAGGATCTTTTTAGCTATGAACTTTTTACAGGTTTCTTGACCTTAGCATTAATTAACCTTTAACTTATCTTCCAAACATCCTATACCATTACTTCTTTCTTAACCTCCACATTTATAATTTGTATTTTTTAATCTGTAACATTCATTCTCTAAAACTCCATTTGTTTATTCATTCAACAATTCTTACCAACCCCACAAAGTGCCAGCACACCTTCCCAACCAATATGCCCGAACCTGTGCCGAGTGACTGCTCCCTCGCCCTCAGGGAGGGGGTCCTGAAGGACCCCAGCATGTCCCCTGTGGCCACAAGAAGCCACTTCTGTCTGTTAACTCTAGTGTGACATGCAAACATTATTTTCTCTGCATTTCATAATGTGGAAACTTTAGGAAAATCTGATGCTGGGAATAAATATAGGTAGAAAAGAATGAAATCTGAGGACTGGGCTCAGGGACCCTGCAGCTTTTCGAGGGCTGGGTAATAAGGAGGGATGAGAAATGGAGTCTCAGGTGGAGATGAAACCCAGTGCATTGTCCTGGGAGCCTAGAATGGTTTCAGGAACGAGGGAGGGCTAACCAGTGTCAGCTACAGGAACCTCGTGGAGGAGGCCGTGTGGAGAGTCCTGACAAGTCTGTTTCAGTGGACCAGTGGGGGCCCCACTGGGAAGGATCTAAGAGAGACTAGGAGAGACATTAGAAATGGAGAGTACTGGCAAGTCTTTCCAGAAATTTCGCTGTAAAACGAAGAAGATAAATGAGGCACTGGCTGAAGGAGGTGCAGAGTCCAGAGGGAGATTGGAAGGGATGGTGATGGGGGCTCATTTTTCCCTATTGTTTCCATATTCACAGTGAAACACAGTGTGAAGCATCAGCTGAGAGTGAGGATGCAGAGGATGCGTTAGAGGTGTTAGGAGAAAGGAGAACGTGTGAAAAGAAAGTCCACTGGGCCTAGCTCTTCAGAGTATGGTGCCCAGCAGCAGCTGGATTCAGCGTCACCTGGAGCTGGTTAGAAGTGCAGACTCTTGGGCCTCACCCCAGAGCTGGTGAAGGAGAGTTTGCATTTTACCATTTCCCAGGTGATTGGTACGCACTCATCTAGGAAATGGGGGAGTGAAGGGAGCCGGGAGGAAGACAGGGCAGGACCCAGGCCTGTGGAAGGCTGCTGTTTGTGGATGGGAGACAGCTCAGCAGGGTGTGTGTTTTCTCCAGCTTCCCGCAGCCACAGGGGCAGGCGTAGGGTAGAGACGTGGGTGTTATCCAGCGCTGGGGGTTTGCCAGGCCTGTAAAGCAGATGGGGAACAGCAGACCAGCTGAAGGCTACATGTGAGCGTGGCTGACTGGGGGGGTTTGGGAGCCTAAGCTGCGACAGGAGAGAGGTGGGGGCTCACGGGGAGGAGGGGGAGTGGGCGCACAGCTCGGAACCCTCTGGGGGTGGTTGAAGATGGGTTCCTATGAGGCACGCCAGGCCGGCTGTTCTGAGTCTTTAGCAAGCTCAGTTTCTGACAGGTGCCTGAGGGTTTGTTATCCCCCAAAAAGGAAAAAAAAAAAGTCCTTGTCTTACCCAAAAGACAAGATTACAGATGGGAGATGGAGAGCGTTGTGTAGTGGAAGATTTTAAAGGATTTATTTAGGAAAAGAAAAGTACCCCTCCAAGAACGGGAGGTGGGCTGATCCAAAGGGCGAAAGCGTCGATCTTTGCCCGTTTTCTTACACCATCGCTTAGAGGTGGTCTTTTGATTGATTGACGGCTTGTGCCTGGAGTGCTTAGTCATTCGTGTTTGGCCTCTTTGCACATGTCCTTACCCATGACGCACACAGAACAACCCCTGAGGGGCGGGGCTAAATGGCAATGTTAATTATATTACAGTGAGCACTAGGTCATGTCTGGTTAGGTCCTTGTCGCTATGTGCAGTTGCGGCTGTTGGGTCCTGACCAGTTTCTTGCTGGCGCTTATTTAGAAGTGAAGCCCCTTTATGCTGGAGGGGGCATAACACCATCTTCTGGACCCTTCTCCCGCTCCTCCACCTGTCTGCCCGGTGCCCCCACTTATCTAACCACCTAACAGCTTGACAAGTGCCTTTAGGCTGCGCTTTGTGAGACATTGACCTAGACTCTCGGAGAACCGGGGCTTCACAGCCAGATACTCGGCAAGAACTGAAACATGGTGCCAGACAGTCGGATCCCACTGCCTGGGGACTTCATGTAGCTGCTTACCTGTGCTACTGCTGACATGATTACAAAGATTCATTATCTTAGAAGATTTATTAGATAATCTAACATTAATATCTGTAAAATTGCCATAAGAAGTGATGCCCTCTAGAGATGTGATGCTCTTTTCAATGGAATTTCATCAAATTCTATGACCATCTACTTTAAAGACAGAGAATCAAAACTGAACTAAGATGGCATAATTATGCATTTCACATATGTGCCTGTGACTTGGTATTTTGTATTCCCCACAGCCAAGGATGGTGATTACTGGCGACTGCTGGTACCTGGAAACTATAAACTTACAGCCTCCGCACCGGGCTATCTGGCAGTAACAAAGAAAGTGGCGGTTCCTTATAGCCCCGCTGTCAGGGTAAGTGATCATGACAATAGCTAAGACTTATGAAGCACTTGCTGCGGGTCAGGCATATTTAAGGCTCTTATATTTAATGTTCATGATAACCTTAGAAACTGTCACTATCCCCATTTAACAGATGAGAAAACTGAGGCCTAGCAAATTTAAGTGACTTGCCCAAGGGCTCAGTGGTTGATTTAATACCACTCAATGTGAAGCCCTGTTACCATTTCCCAGTTTTTGAAGAGATCCTCCAAAAAAATCAAATAAAACTTTAAAACATTCAACTCTTATTTGCTGACCCTTGATTTCAATCTAAGTGATATTCTGTTTGATTTATCTTCTTACTTCTAGCACCTGGAATAATACCTTACACAGTAAGTACTTGGA
Organism: Camelus bactrianus; assembly: GCF_048773025.1. Lineage (NCBI taxonomy): Eukaryota > Metazoa > Chordata > Mammalia > Artiodactyla > Camelidae > Camelus > Camelus bactrianus. The sequence continues at coordinate 24,778,502 of NC_133540.1, forward strand.
AAAATAAATTAGTCCTGCAGGGTAATTTTAGGCCTTAACTAAACATTTATTAAGCACCTGCTATAAGCAAGGCCCTCTATGCTAAGCACTACCAAAAATGACACCTTCTTTAAGTAGATACCATGTATCTTACTAGGAAGGTGATGGGGAGGAGACCACAGGTCTCTTGGAGCAGGGTGTTACTACTGTCCTTGTATCACGTCACTGGGACTGTGGAATGGCCTACAGGGTTTCCAATTAAATGGCTTACTTGAAATGAATTTATTGTGTTTGCACCCAAACTTGGGAGTATAAATGCTTGTTTTTGCAAACTAAATATCTTGAGTTTTTAACCGGTGCTTTGGTTTCGATTGTGTGTATGCGTACATTAGGTTGTATGTGTATTAGAATCGGGAGGTAAATTTGGGCAAATGAAACCTGGAAAAATGTAGCTCCAGAACCAGGTTGAAAAAGGTTCTGCTATTTTGACCCTTAGCCTTTCTAGCAAGTGTTAGTTCAAGGAGGTGGTGAGTAATAACTTTCCTAATAACCAGAGGTGTAAGTGGCTGAATCAGAGAACTCTGAGTTCCATCTGGAAGGGGGCATGGGTATTTCGTGGGCCCAGGGAGGACTGGCATTGGGAGCTGCAGAGCCTGAACAGTCCTTTACGCAGAAGTGCATGAACTCTCCATACCTGATGAGGACGCCCAGTTCACATGCGAGCTGAGTTCCTGGACCACTGGCCTTCGTGGTGGTTTGGGTATGTGTGTGTTCCCATCAGTTCAACACTCAGGATTCTAGAAAGTGGAACCCTGTGATTTGGGACACCAGGACACTCAACTGCATTCTTCCATATTCCCCCAGCTTTTAGGAGAAAATTCAAGGTTGACAGGAGAAGCTCATTGAATAGTCAAAAGCAGAAGACTAATTATAAGTCACATCTTTTATGGAGGGCGGGGGAAGAGTGCTTTTAAATAATCTGCTTTCCAACAATCCTACAAAGCTACTAGATCAAAGCATATTTCAAACATAATGGCTTTTGATATTCTTGTCCCTGAAAGTATCTTTTTGCTTATCATGAGAGATTTTTTAGGATATACTTACATTCAGGAGGCAGGATTGTGCTTTATTCTAATAAACTATAAGCCTGCTCTTTTCTAATTTGTTTTTAAAAGTGCATAATCAGTTTGATAACAATATATTCTTATTTTCTCCTTTAGGTTGATTTTGAACTGGAGTCATTTTCTGAAAGGAAAGAAGAGGAGAAGGAAGAATTGATGGAATGGTGGAAAATGATGTCAGAAACTCTAAATTTTTAAAAAAGCTTCTAATTAGCTGCTTTTAATCTCTATATAATGTAGTATGATATAATGTAGTCATTTTCTTTTAGATTTTGTGCAGTTCATATTTAACATTGATTTATTTTTTATGCATTTAAATATTAGTAGACATTACATAAATAGACTCTTAGGTAAAAATATAAGAACTTGGTCTATAACATCCATTTTCCTACATACATGACACGGAGGACCATAGAAGAGATTTCAGTGATTTTGCCATTTTAGGCTTAGATGCAATATTCCACATGTTATTTACAGTAGAGAACTTTTTGAGTAATTCTAGCTTTTAAAAATTAGTGAGGCCTTTTAATGTAATCGGTGACAGTGTCACATAATGAATGCCATTGGAAAGGTCAACAGCTACAGCTTGAGTTGTGAACACAATATGTTGCAAGACTTAATTAGTCCAGTGTAAATCGCCATTTGTCTCTTGTGCTGACCAGCTACATAAGCATGATCTTGTTACTGCATTCTTGACGGGAAGAAAATGTAAATGTTTAGCAAGAGGTTTTATGAAGGGAATAGAAATTGACTTCTTGCTTGTTCATGTGGGGGCACTGCTATGGTATTATTCAGTCTGTTAACACTACTTCAGAGTGTAGGGTTTCTCTTGGTTGTAGATTGTCCCAGAATTGCATTCTGAATGAATAAAGGTTAAAAAAAAATCCCCATGGTCTGTATTTTAATTCTCTGTGATTTTTTTGGTCTGGAGTTGTGGTCTTGTGATTTAAAAAAAAAGCATGCCCTTGACAGTGGCATCTCACTGGTCCATCCTCTGTACTTTGAAATGCATTACGTGACTGCTGCATGCCAAGCACAGTGCAAGCTCTGAGCACTGTTTTGGTGGACAAGGGTCTGATTCCATGGATCTTAGGGATCAGTTGTGGACACAGACTTTAAATAAACTTATGCACAAATGAATATGTACTTACGCATTGTGATGAGTAAATGACAGGAAGGACTGGTATGTAGGGAAAGAGTGTCAGAGCAACTTCCGTTAGCCTGGATGAGGGCGCTCAGGGGTGGCCTCTCATGCATGTGAGCCCAGACGTAAACTCTGAGTAGGTGTCAGCAACGCAGAGTGCCTGAGCGCAGGGGGAGTGTGTGTGTGTGTGTGTGTGCGCACGCATGTACGGTAGTGGTGGTATGAATGCTCAACTCTCTAGGTACAGATTTTTGTTAAAATAGTGCTAACTGTTGTAGTAACAGACCCCTGACTATATAATGGCGTAAACACAATAGAAGTGTATTTCTTATTCAGGTTCCTGTACCGGGCAGAAGACAGGAAGATGAGATGGTTTTTCTCTACGCAGTCATTCTTGGGTTCATTCTGACAGAAGATCTGCCAACTTGTACATTTTGCCACCAAGTTGCCTGCTGGGCATCTCCATCTCAGCTGGTGGGAAAGAGGAAAGAGTGTGGAGGAGCGTGTGGGGATGTCTGTATGGGCCACGTTACTTCTGCTCACATCATATCACCTAGCATTGTGTTGTCGGGCCATAATAACTGCAGAAGAGTCTGGGAAACGTAGTCTAGCAGCACCCCTAGGTAGGTGAGGAGGATGTGGTCTTTGGCGAGCATTTAACAGTCCGCCAGGTGGAAGGAACGGTACGTCCATCAGCATTGGCACGGGAAAGAACGTAGCTCACTGGAGGACTACAGAAGGGCCAGAATGGGTGGATCAGAGATGTGGGAGGTGGAAGGTAAGACCAGGAAAGTCGACAGGGACAAAATCATGCAGGACCTTATGGACCAGAATTGAAGATGTAAGATTTTATTATTTTTAGAATCACTGAATGGTCTTAAGCTAGGAAGGGACATGATTGAATTTAACTTTTAAAGGTCATTCTTGCTGCGTGTCAAGAGTAGAAGCAAGAGTAGGGAAGAGTTAGGAAGCTATCGCTGGGATGGCAGTAGAGATGAGAAGAGGCGGGTGAGGTCGTGCTTTATTTCAGAGGTAGAATTGACAGACAGCTCTTGGTGAGAAACTGGATGTGGGTGATGAGGGGGAGGCAGGTGTCACAGATGACATCATGTTTCTAACTTGAGCAAATGGGTCCATGGCATGTGGTGTTTTGAAGAAGCAGCAGATTGGAAAAGGTGAGAAGAAAAAATGTCAATATTGGAGATGTTAAGCTTGAGATGCATATGCTTGTGAGATGCACAGATGGAGTTGCTGAGTTTATGGTTGCATGGTCTGTGTGCGAAGTTCTCTAAAAGAGGCTCGGATTGGAAATAGAGATTTGGGTGTAACTGACATACAAATAAAGTGCTCTGTTATTTAATTATCCAAACCCGGGGCAGTTTTGAGAATGAAAGGGGCACAACTAATTTTGCCAGGACAGCAAGTGTAACCCAAGAGCTGCCTGGGGCAAGTTTGGGAGTCGGCTCTCCTGCATGTCAGTGGTGTTTAAAGTCATGGGAGAATATAAGATCCCCTAGGAGGAGCCCACAGAGTTAGAAGGAGAACAAGACCCAGACTGAGCTCTGAGGAACTTCTGAATTCTCCTCCTTGTGGTTTATATGACAGTACAGCTCGTCTATGCTTCAGGAAGAAGCAGCCCTGACTCTCAGTGGTTTAACTTAACAGTAATTTCATGGAATGTGTGTAGGCCTGTGTAACTCTCTAGGAGGGCTGTCCTGCATGCGGTGACGCAGAGTGGAGGATGTGTCAGGCCTGTGGCTCTGCGTTCTTAGCATAGCTTCCTCAGCCTCTCATCTGGGTCACAGGAGCAGACACCTGGGGTCACTGCCATCCACAGCTCACTGGCCAGACCAAGGCATGTAGCCTTGCTGAACCACGGCATTTGTAGTCTCCCCTTCAGGTCACCAACATACCTTTGCTCTCCTTTTTCCAAATACAGATTTTAATTAACCCCTCCAGAGGAGAAGGTGCTTAGAGTCAGATCAAATCAAGGCTTGAGATTTTTGTGGAATCCCACGATAGCCTCTGTATCAGGCCTGTATATGGTCACTCTTGCTTCAGAGACTTATGAACTAAAAAGACAGGTTGTATGAACCCCCCACACCCACTGCATGATGACAGAGCAGAGTCAAGATAGTGTCAGCAAACATCCCTTTTGGAATCGTGCACTCTGCAGCATGAGAGGGGTGCAGCGTTCACTGTGTTACTGAAGGCAAGTTCATGTGCCTGCCGCACCATGAGACCAGACAAACTGACATATCAGAGTTTGGAGCAGAGAAAGGTTTAGTGCAGGGCCGAGCAAGGAGGACGGGGTGTCTCATTCCCAAGAAAACCCCGAACTCCCCGAAGGGTTTCAGCCAAGCATATTTAAAGGCAGGAGGGGACAGGGGCAGTTCTGCAGGGTATGTGATCAGCTTGTGCACAATCTTCTGACTGGTTGATGTCGAGGGAACAGAGCGATCAACAGTATCAATCCTGAGACGCCAGAAGACCTGGGGGCCACGTGCTCTCCATCACCAAGTTGTTCATTTCTTCCTTTTGGTGGTGGTTTTCAGCATCTGAAACATTCAGGAAATATACATGAGATACTGTTATGTGGATGATTCCAGGAGGAGCTACAGCAGAGGCCATGGGGAAGGGGTCTGACCCTGGGAGGCCTCACGGGGCCTTGCTCGGCCACAGCTGGTCTGCAGAAATTCTTACGTCTTCCTGAGCGGCTATTTCACAGGCCTCGTCTCCTGGGGATGGAGACGGTTCCTGGCTTCAGAACCGGTTCTACACTCTGGAAAGCGCTTCCTTCTCTCATCATTCCCCCTGCCACGGCCTTGCCTTCTTGAACTTCTCTCTCATTCACTCAGGACTAGGTTGACCGATGCCCCACTCAGCAAAGCTGCATCATCTGGAACGTGGGACCTCCCGGGTCACTGCAGCACAGGGAAAGAGAGACCCAGGAACCAAGGACGGACTGGACACAGGCCGCAGGGGACACGTCTGCCCTGCTCACAATTCACTGGGCAGGACTAGTCACGTGGCCTCGCCTAACCGAACGGGATGCTGGGAACAATGGGCGGGGGGGGCAAGTAGAATGTCTGTCTCTGCCACGCGGCCATGCAGACCGATTCGCCACCCATTCGGCTGTTGGAAGGAAGGTGTTAATTTCATGTAGCCTTGCCCTGCAACCATTTGCAAGTATGATAAAAGGTTTCAAAGGTCTGAGCTCTCCTGGTCATGGTCTCAACATGCTCTGATTTTATCTGATGAGGAGTCAAGAACTGACTGATATTGAGAAGGAACCTCCTTTCATTTGGTCAGTGTTTCTATGTTGAAGGGCCCCTACTGGAATCAGACTCTTGGCTCCTAGTCCACTACTCACTCAACTCCTTCCTGCAGAGAAGCCAGCCACTTAATTGTTTGTTAGGTGATGACAGGTGTTCCACCAATTGGGTAGAACAAATCTCTAAAAGGACTGTAAGCCTTTCCTTTCCCTTCCTTCCCTGCCCCAGGCAGAGGCAGCTCCAGACTCTCCCCTGAGAGCTGAGGGAGGCTTTGAGTGTGTGCACTGGGGTGCAGGGCATGCTTGTAGGCACAGCAGGCTCTTTTGTCCACAGATCTAATGTCACTTTCTTCAATTCGTTTATCAATAATAAAACTGACAGTGTAACCTGTCTGCTGTTTTCCTATGTCTTATTTTCCAGCTGGTTCTGAATTCGTGGATATTGCGTATTGAATCTCTAAAACCTTTAAAAGACATAAATACTTTAATATGTTAGGTGTGGCTTTTTTTTTCAAAAGTGAAATAGAAGGGATAAATTAGAAGTTTGAGATTTGCAGATACTAACTACTATATGTAAAATAGATAAACAGCAAGTTTCTTCTGAATAGCACAGGGAACTATATTCAATATCTTGTAGTAACCTATCATGAAAAGAATATGAAAAGGAATATATGTATGTATATACATGACTGAAACATTATGCGGCACACCAGAAATTGACACAATGTTGGAAACTGACTATACTTCAATAAAAAAGAATGCAAATTAAAAAAAAAGTGAAATGGGGCCAGCACCTCATGCATTCTTTTTTAAAAATTTTATTGACATACAGTTGGTTTCCAATGCTGTGTCAATTTCTGGTGTACAGCACAGTGATGCATTCTGAACACTGTACTTCTCTCATCTCCAAGATGATACTGACCTTTTTTTAGAGGTTATGTCACATTGTTGCCTCACATAAACTTACCATAAATGAAAACTCTGAATTAAGGTTTTCGATTTGGTTTGAAACTACAGGTTGGGGCAGACAAGAACACGGAGGATGTGAGAACTGAGGGGTAAGTTAAGCAGATCGGATTATGGACAACAAGAAAAACTGTGTTAGGTAACAAAAATCAGAAAGGGAGGGGACTGGACAGTTGATTTTAATGAAACCATGAACATATTTGAACTTCACTCTCCTCACTGACAAGGAAAATCAGACCTTACTATGAAAGGAATAGCTAATCTCAATCCACATTTGGATTTTCAATTCTTCACATAAACAAAGACAAACTTTACTTGCAGAAGGAGAACTATGGACTCTGATATTCATATTTTATTTATGCAACCTCTGAAATCTTTCCGCAATTTGGTGTCATGGGAGACTAAAAACCCATCATCTGTCCCAACATATGACTCAACTTCGCTTTTCAGAATCCTCCTGATGGTTGTCTTCTGTGGTTGGGACTGAATGGCATTTGGAGTGTCTGCCTCAGGAAAGTGCGGACAGAAGACACACTTTATGTCTGTGCTACTTCCTGTTTTGGCTGTTCTTTGGCAAACATCATTCTACGTACTTACACATGTTCTGATTCTTCATCCTTTATTTCTTTCTAATAGACAACCTGTAGATCAACTCAGTCATAACTTGAGTTTCTAGAATAGTGTAGGACATACCTTTAGTTTCATGTGATAATTTAAATCACTGCAAATTCCCTGAGAATCAGAGTTTTTAAAAACAGAGCAAAACTTAGGTGCATCAAGGGTCCTCAGTGCAACCTAAGCAGGTATTGAAATAGCCTGTAATGGTTCAGAAAAGAAGAATCACCTTGATCAAGCTTATTGGAAATGTTTATGATGCCAGGGGCGGCGAGGCTGGTTCTGTAGATTGCTTTACTTTCTTCTGCCTTCTAGTTTTTAATCTATCTTGGCTTTGTTCCTCTTTTCCCTTCCTCCTCTTTTCTTCATTCTTTCCTTTTGACGTCTCCTTCAGCAGTTACCAAGTGCTCATGGTGTGGTCTCATCTCCATGGTCTGTGGCCCTGGCCCCCACCACTGCAGTCGCCATCATTACACGACTGTCATCCTCCCCGCTACTGAGCATGTGTCTGTGCCACACGCTGCGCTGGGCCCTTGAAAGGCCATATTTTGAACCCCTCCTGCAGGACTGTAAGACAGGAAGTGTTGCAGCATCTCTGTTTAACAGATGAAGAAACATGCACAGAAAAATTCCTCACCTCACACAGCTAGTAAATGGCAGACCAACACAAAATCCTGATGGCTTTGAAGTAGGAGGAAAGGGGTCAGGGCACAACCATTGAAGGAATGACACAGCCACTGAGGACAGGACACACTGGTTAGAACCAAGATGGCAGAAGATTCAACTTCCAGTAGACCTTGAGCCTCATGGCACACCCACAGGTGCCGTCACAGTTCCTAGGCTGACCATAAAATGGCAAAAAGTGGGCGGGAGGTGTTTCCTGGACGTCCTCACCCCTTCCCCAAAGTAGTTGGAATAATCCTCTGCTCATTAGCATATAAATTTACTGACCCCATAAAACCTAACAACTCCACACCTCATGGTCTCTCTCTCTTGCCTTCTGAGACGGCCCACACTCTGTCTATAGAGTGTGTATCTGCTTTTACTTTAAACTCAACACCCCACACCCCTCAGCTTCTCTCTGTCTCTCACCTGTCTGGGATGGCCACATTCTGCCTACGGAGTGTGTATCTCCTAAGCTGTTTTCCCTTCTGAGTGAGACAGACCCCACTCTCTGTGGACAGTGTAACTTTCTAAATAAACCTGCTTTCACTTTACCACGCCTTGCTCTTGAATTCTTTCCTGTGCGAGGCAAGAACCTGTTCTCCTGCAACAGCCTGACCCTGGGTCCATCCTGTTTCCACTCTACCCCATTTCTTTAGCATGACCTGGAAAGAGTTGTAACCTCCTTGATTAAACACATCTTTATTTTATATTCTTTTGACTACTCGCACATGCCAATTGCTATACTTTGAATTTCTGGGGAGTATTTATTACTTATTCTGATAAAAACCCTTTAAAGATAACTTAAAAAATTTGCAGATAAAGGCAATGAGCCTATTTTATAACTTTGTGCTACATGGAATTTCTGTGAATCAGTTCCATTCATTTCCCTGTGAACATGGTGTTGTTTGGCACAGATGTTACATTTGGACTGACATAAATGCTGGAGAGACACACGTTTCGGGGTTTACCAGGGCGTGTCAGTAACTGACAGCAAAGCAGGGCAGGTAAGTGTCGATGGAAATAAACACACAGCCTAAAAGTTGAGAGTTATGCTTTATTTGGCGGACATTTCTGAGGACTGGAACCCCTTCCGAGCCCAGGATGACAGCCTCTCAGATGGCTCTGAGGGGCTGCTCCAAAGAGGCAGGGGAGGAGCCAAGATATACAGGAGCTTTACAACAAAGACCAGGTAGTTGGAACACTAAAGGTTTACTTGTGAGCTAAAGAAAACCGGACATCTCAAGTTACAGAATTTAGTGCTTTTCTATGTATGAGAGGGAGCAAACATTTGGGCTCATTGAAATCATTCCTTTGACAAGCACCTAGCTATCTAGGGTCTGTCCTTTCACATTCTGAGTCCCCTCTGGCTGCAGAGGCTGGGCTGCAGGCTTGTCTTCACTGGGGGGTGGCAGCAGCACTGATGACTTGATGGCTTCAGCATTCTTTGTTTACCGATATGGTTTGTAGTGTTTTTGGTTCACATGAGGAAAGCAGAGCCTGGCACCATGGCTGCCTCCCGTGGCCCCTTCCTCCATGGGAGCAGGGGTTTCTGGGGCGGCCGACCCACTGTGGATTATGGTTGCAGAAGTTGTGTTTGTCCTGAGGTTGCAGTCAGGGCCAACTACAGCAGGGGTGGAGGGACGGTAGTAGATGAGGTAGTCGGGCCCTAAGGTCAGGTAGAAATTGATGGAGACAGCACTTCACTAAAGGGACGAAGGGACTCAGACTCTTGTGTCAAGGCAGCTGTCCATGCAGAGTGAGGCTTCTGCTCCTGGACAAAGGTTCCTGGTCAGACTACAATCTTATGAGGAAGGCCAGCAAGGAGAGGCCTGTGATGCACATAGTAAATGAATTAGTGTGTGTCAGGCATTTGCAAAACTGCCTGGCATGGAGCAAGTGCTTAAAAATGTCATTATTATTATTATTATTATTATTTTATTATCATCAATATCATCACTCAACAATATGTTATTCTTACTCAAAGGTGTATTACTTTACTTTTATTACTACTGCCATTATTGCAAGGTAAGTTATGATATTTGCTACTGAGAAACCGGGGCCATGGAAGAAATCTTGGCAAAAGACCCACAGGTGGGAACCAGTGCTTGGAAATGAAGTGAAAACAGAGGTGTGATGGTGTAACCCAGGGATCTAGGTAAGACCCTTGGAGCTGTTTAAATACCCTTCTGTTAGATCAGGATGAGCGTAGGCACCTAAAGTTGACCTGAGTCCGATGATAGTTCAGTGAACAGTGAAGAGAAAGAGCTGTGGGCCTCGTTCAGTAACAATTTTAGTGTCAACTGTAGTAGTACTTGAAAAACGTAAAATTATGTAAAATAATTATTCATATTTTTCTACTCTATGTTGTGTTTCATCAGTAGCCACTTAATATTAAGGCCAGAATTCTTAAGCAGTTAGATAAGTCGGGGCACCAGGCAGACAGGTGGGGGAGAGGGAGGAGGGTCCAGAAGATGGCGTTATGCCCGCCTCCAGCATAAAGGGGCTTTGCTTCCTCTAAATGAGCGCCAGCCAGAAACCAGTTAGAACCCAACAGCCACGACTGCTTGGTACCATAAAGGACTTAACTGGACACAACCCAATGTTCATTGTATTATAGTTAACATTTCAGTTTAGGCGCCCCCACCCCCAACCATGGGTTTTTCTGTGTGCATCACGGGTAAGGACGTGCACAAAGGGGACAAACATGACTGAGCACTCCAGGGGCAAGAGCTGTCAATTAATCAAGAGTCCCCCTCTAAGCGAGAGTGTAAGAGACAAAAACTGCTGCTTTTCCTCCCTTGGATCAGCCCACCTCCCATTCATAGAGGTGTATTTTCCTTTTTTAAATAAATCTTTCAAAATCTTTTGCTACACAATGCACCATCTCCTGACGGTAAACTTTTCTTTCAGGTATGACAAGAACTGAGGTCTTTACCTTTTGGGGTAAGAGAATGATAATATGAAAAAGAGAAATGAAACCATAATGAATCTATACTTCAGGATTTGTGAGGTTAGCGTCCAACCTACATTGTGAAAACTCGGTGTTTATGAAATGTCTAAACAGCCAAGTGGAGGGGACAGTGGTGGAAGATGGTGGGCTCAGGGTAACTGGGTGTGGATGTCTCTCCACGAGTACCTGTTGGAAGGATGATGCTGTGAGAGAGGAGAGGTGCACGGTGTCGGGTGAGCAGCCTGCTGGTGAACAAAGGTGTCCCAACACTGACCTACAGATAAATCAGAGCCTGATCAACAGCAAGCAATTTGACACATTTAGAAAACTTACAGGAAAGACAATGCTGATGAAACAGACATAAACAACCCTGCTCGTTTTACTTTATAAACACTTAAGCATTTACCAACTGCAACTGCTGTAAAACTGGAAGAAATACAGTCCTTTTCCTCATATTTCTATTCTATGATTTTTCAGAGTTAAACTGTAACTAGTTCTGTGTGTTAAAATTGATCTGGCAGAAATCCTATTTGTGGACTTGAAAAAAACTGACTAATGAATATTTAATGAATTTCTAAGAAATCACTGATTGATTTTACCATAAAACAAAGCATAACACATGTACAAAATATGTAAACCAGAAAATGATACGACTTTTTTGAATCAGTGGTTAAGTTAGTCAAGTTTCAGGAGTTTTAGTGTCATAATAATGCATTCTTCTTATTGTCCTGATTAGATGACTTACAGTTTTTCAGTGAGCGTTCTGGCTAACACTTCTGCTTCTTTTTACCCACATTTACACTAATATTTACTCTAGAAATTCCTGAAACATCAGCCCTGACACCAACAGGCCCACTTCCATCTCTGCCCTTGCAGTGAAACCATCTAAGAGCAGCTGGCCACAGTCATTTGCCCACACCTACGTTTGCTCCAGAAACTTCCCAGCAGGTTTTCCTCTGAGTTTATTTTAAACCTCACACTTGAAGAGCCAGATGTTGAGACGAACACGTTGAGCCTGACCAGGGCTCCTTGCATCTGCTGCCCGGCTCCTCTGGACACGTGAAGCGGGGCTGTGGGGTCCGGGGTCTGGTCAGGGGAGACGAAAGCTGCTGTGGTGCAGCCTTCTTCACTTTAAACCTAAAATATCTTTCCCTGTGCACTAAACACATGGAGGTATTTCAAAGCCAAGTCTGTGTGTAATTAAAGAAAGTGCCAGCTGTGAGCAGACACTGCACGGTCCAGCCGCACGTGCTCTTTGTCAGTCTGTGGGCAGCGCCAGCAAACACGCAGCGTTGACAGGCAGATGTGAGAAAAGGATGAAGTGCTGGATTTTGGGTTGAGTCCTTTGCCCAGTGGATGGTCCTGCGGGCTCCTGCCTACACAAACGTGGTCATGTTATCTCTTCTTTTATTCACCTGCACAGATGTGAGAATGTAGCCCCCCGGAATCAGAACACAAGATAACCCGAACTCTAGCACCGTAACTGGGGCAGCTCTGAGCCGCCCATCTGTAACTGGCCTACTTCGGGGATTGGATAGTGTGCCCAGTAGTGACAGATGCTTTGGGATTGTACCTGAACGAAAAATAGAAAAGCAGAAAGCCATTCTTTTCCCCACACTTAGGGATCATTTTTTGGAGTTTTTGCAACACAACAGCGTGTGCCCGTTGCTCCTGCGTTTCTACTTTTCTGTTTCTGCCTGTGTCTTTCTGCGTCTCCTGCTTCCTCTGTCTTTGCGCGCTTGCACCCTTTTCCTCTACACCCTGGACCTCTCTGGGTCACGACTGCGTTTAGCGGGGAAAGCGGCTGAGGTCCAGCAGCAGGTGCTCTGCCTCCGCGTCCCCTGCACTGGCCCTCCCTTGGGAAGGGCCTTCCTTGGCCTCAGCCTTTCTCTGGCAGCTCACCTGCTAGAGGACCCCCCTGACCTTGTACTCAACTTCTAACTCCCCCAACCCCAGCCCTGACCCCAGGAGCCCAGATCCTAATTCTGGAGTCTCCTGGCTTATCTGAAATCAGGTCCCTGAATGAAGCAGAAATTTAGTAAAGAATGAAGTTGCTTCTTGCATTATTGACAAATAGGGGAAACTGTAACCAAAATAACCTAGCCTCAGGAAGAATGAGTTTGGAAAATCAGGCAGCATGGTGGGCTGGACAGAGCCCTGGGCTCTGCTCAGGAGGCCTCGCCGAATGACAGGTGGGGTGGCCTTGGCACCTTCTGGAAGCTGTCTCCTTATATTTAACTAAAAGTTGTTATTAAAATATTTATTAAAGTTCTTTTCTGATAATCCTATAAGCCTAAAAATAGGAAATTCACTATGGAATGTAAGGGAAGACCAAAAGGGAAGACACACTAAAATCTTGAGATTGTGGTGTTGAGTATGTTCTGGATAAAACGTGCCATGGTTCAGAAATAGCTTTGGAAGGGCTGGTAAAATGTGGCCAGAAGAACGTTATGGCTTCGAAGTGTCAGTAATGTCGACTCCCTGAGCAAGACAAGCAGTCAAGTCCTTACACACACGCTCTCCACCCCTTGGCCCTCGCAGAGGGGATCTCAGGAATGTAAAGGAGCCAGAGTCTGATGTAGCAACCCTAGGGGAAGGGGGGTCAATGAAAACTGACACTGTAACTGAGGGCAAGGGCCAGGCGGTGAGGGCAGGGAGATGACAGCTGGGTGCTGCAGCTGGGGTCACAGCCCAAAGGGGTGATGCTGCTGTGGGACGAACTGCTGCTTCTGACACAGGAAGACTCTCTTTTTCCACCTCCATCTCCATCTGTATGTTGACTTTGCCCATGAGCTGTTACCACGTCAGTTCAGTATCAGTTGCATCCACTGGGGTTTCAGGGTACCAGAACCCTGAGAGGATCCTGTCTTGAACCAGAGATGTGACAGAAGAGGACAAGTAGGCAGATGGTGCCACTTTGACCTTTGTCTACTCTCTGTGTTACTGAAAGCAAGTTTTTTTCCCCGCTGCACCGTGAGGCCAAACTGCAACATCGAAATTTGGAGCAGAGAAAGGTTTACTGCAGGGCAGAGCAAGGAGGAGGGGGTGGTTCATGCCTAACTCCCTGAAGGGTTTCAGCAAAGCTTATTTAAAGGCAGGTGACAGGATAGGGGAGTCGCAGGGTACATGATAAGCTCCTGCATAATTCTCTGATTGGTTCATGTCGAGGGAACAGAGCAGTTAACACTGTCAACCCCAAGACTCCAGAAGGTCTGGGGACCATGTACTCTCTGTCACGAAGTAGTTCATTTCTTCCCTTTGGTGATGGTTTTTAGCATGTGAAACACTCAGGAAATACACACAAGACACTATTATCTGGGTCCTTCCGAGAGGCGCTACAGCAGAGGACATAGGGAAGGGTCTGACCCTGCAGAGTCTCACAGGGCCCTGCTCTGTTACACCTGTATTAAATAGTCTTGTTTCTTTTTCATTTTTAAGAACCTTGTGTTAAGAAGGCCCACTTCTTAGAGAGGGCTGAAATAAGCTATCTTTAATTTTCTCACCATGGCTTAGAGGACATTTTGAAATAGTTTTCCTGGTGCTTATCAGAATGAGATTATGAGATTATTTAAATAATAGCTACTGTGCTACACTGATATGTGTGAGACCTTGGTGATGTATATTTCCATGTACGTATGTGTGCCAAGTAAGAGCAAAGCAATTACGATGCTATGGGTGGACATCGTGTGTAACTGCTTGGAAAAAAAAATATTTCTGAATTTTAAAAGGGCTATTAATCTCTCCCTGCAGTAGATTGTTTTGCTAAAAGACAAAAGCAAGTATGTGACAGCAGCCAAGTGAGAAAACAGACCGTCTGGCTCTGGCTGCTTTGCGGCTATGTGCAGCCATGAGTCCTCTTCAGGTAGAAACACACTTAGTCGAGTTCAGATCATGCAAACTTTTAGTTTTAAAATATTGCCATTGATGTGAACTTGGGCTAATTTTTGAATGTCAAACTTTGTTATGGTTTTGCAAGGTTTTTTTACCCCCTTTCCTTTAAAGTCCATTGATTAGAAGACAAGAACGAGGCCAGGGGATGCGGGTCAGCCAGTGACTAATCTTGCACGATGTGAATAGCAGTCCCACTGCTATTCCGTGGCATTTGGTGCCTCGTGTTTGCTGGAAGCCCAATGTCAGCGGAGGTTCCTTTCACTCATTTTTTTTTTTCTTTTTCTTCAATATCTGTGCATATTTTTGATGGTCAGTGGAAAGCGCTTGGCACAGGGCCTGGGTCCTCGCAAGTGCTCAGCAAATCCTGCCTGTTAAGTCTGCCTCTGGTTTATTCTGAATCCTTTTAACAGTGGATTTCAGGACGTGTGGGAGAGAGTGTCACAGTCGGCCAGGAAATCAAGGCCCGCTGTTACCTGAGGTCTAGAAAAAATTAAGACAGGATAGAGTGGGCTCGGTTTGCATGAGGGGAAAACGATGAACATCCCCATCCTCTTGCCCCGTCCTGTTGGGTTTTTTTGGCATCCTGACCCAGCAGGCACGTGTGCCCTCTGAGCTCGAGGACAAACAGGGCCTGTGGGGCAGGGTGGGTGGAAGGAGCCAGCTGCATTTGAAACAAGGGGCAGCAGAGTGGTGGATTTGGTACCGGGACGAGGACTGGGATGTTTCCTAAGTGTTTTTTTTTTTTTTTAAATTGAAGTACAGTCAATTACAATGTGTCAATTTCTAGTGTACAGCACCGTGTTTCAATCATACACACACACACACACATATGTTTGTTTTCATATTCTTCTTCACTATAGGTTACTACAAGATATTGAATATAGTTCCCTGTGCTTTACAGAAGAAATTTGTTTTTTATCTGTTGTATGTATAGTAGTTAGTATTTGCATATCTTGAACTCCCAGTTTACCCCTTCCCAGCCTTTTTCCTCTGATAACCACAAGTTTGTTTACTATGACTGCGAGTTTCTGTTCCTGGTTTGTAGGTAAGTTCATTAGTGTCTTCTTTTTTCTTTTCTTTTCTTTATTTTTAGATTCCACATATGAGTGATATCATATGGTATTTTTCTTTCTCTTTCTGGCTTATTTCACTTACAATGACAATCTCCAGGTCAATACACGTTGCTACAAATGGCATTATTTTATTCTTTTTTATGATTGAGTAGCGTCTTTATCTGGTCATCTGTCGATGGACATTTAGATTGTTTCCATATCTTGGCTATTATATATAGTGCTACTGTGAACATTGAGGTGCATGTATCTTTTGAATATGAGTTCCTTCTGGATATATGCCCAGGAGTGGGATTGCTGGATCATATGGTAAGTGTATTTTTAGTGTTTTTAGGAATCTCCATACTGTTTTTTATAACGTCTGCACCAAACTGCATTCCCACCATTCGTGGACTTTTTAATGACGGCCATTCTGACTGGTGTGAGGTGATACCTCATTGTAGTTTTGATTTGCGTTTCTCTGATAATTAGTGATATTGAGCATTTTTTATGTGTCTATTGGCCATTTGTATGTCTTCATTGGAGAACTGCTTGTTTAGGTCTTCTGTCCATTTTTGGATTGGGTTTTTAAAGCTGTTGGAGAGAGACTTTGGTGAGAAAAGTGGCTGCTCTTCATCAGATTTCTGCTGCAGATGCATTAGGTAGATTCTCCCCCAGGGCCACTGCAGCCCAGTGGGGACATTCACTGTGGTCACCTCCTCGGGTGCCCTAACGTGACCTGCAGGTGTCTTCACCACCCTGGTGAGGGCCCAGAGCAGGAATGCTGCTTGGGAGCACAGTGAGTCTAGGAATGGACATGGGCTTTGGACAGCTCTGGGTTCCAGTCCAGGCTCAGCCACTTAGAAACTGTGTAATATTTGACAAGTTGTTTAATCTCTCAGGGACTTAGTTTCATAATCCAAAGCACAAATAAAAACACCTCCTTTGCCTGGTTTTCATGAGGGTAACTTGAGATAAAGTGTACAAAACCTCTGCTTAGAGAGACTGATTGACATCATTTTCCTGCACAATTTCATGATTTAGGGAAAGCAATCTTCCACCTTTTCAAAAGACCTGTGATAAGTTAAAATAAACTTAAATATGGTTACCAAACTATGTAATCGGCTTAATTTACATAAAACAATAAAACTATTTCTTACCTGAAGAGTGTAAAATCCAAGATCCTGGTCTAATTAAGAAAAAAAAAAACCCAAATACAGGTTGGGGATGTTTTTGTTTAATTTATGAAATAAAGAAATGGCAAAGGAACCCTGAGGCTGTCTTGGTGATGACATTTGTTAGCTCAAGGCAAAATAAGGCTTCCATTAGCAATTCAGTTGTAGGTTGATATATTTTTGTGAAGGAGGATATTGGGTAAGTTTTAGAATTTTTGTCTAAGATCAGCAACTCATTTTTACAGAGATCTCATGGAGTCAGGTGATGTCAGAGAGAACTCCGAACTGGGGTGAGAGGGTTATTCTAGAGCAAAGCAGTGGTGGGAGGCATGGTCCCCGAGACCCAGGTGGTAGCACTTGTAATAATTCTCATGTTGGTAATAGTGATGATGATGATGATAATAATAATAATAATAATAACAATAATAATAATAATAGTAGTAGTTGTTGGCATTATTGGAGAAGTTACTGTGTGGCAGGGAACTAGTCATGCACATTTCCTGCCTTTTCTCCTTTACTCTCTGCAACCAACCCAGGTACTATTTCTGACCCCCATTTCACAGAGGAGGAAACCAAAGCACAGTTAGAAACGCAGTTAAAGGACGTGAGAGATGTGGACTGTGGAGCTGCGTTTGCAGGTCCTGGTGAGAAGTGACATCTAGTGTCTGGCTTCTGCTAATAATCTTCATTAGGATGTGCTCATGTCAATAAATCCTTCATTAGGATTTACTCAGACCAAGTGTGTTAATAAAACCTGATTTCACTAAAAAAAAACTAAAAATAAATAAATTGTTAATGCACTTACAAATTATTTTCCCACCTCATATTCCAGGAATATTCCTTTTGCTCAGGGTGTCTCAACCTCAATACTGTAGACACTTTGCAGTGGATAATTCCCTGTAGTGCAGGCTGGCCTGGCAGCCGTGCGGTGCTTACCTACCCCACACACTGGATATGAGCAACACCCCCGATCGTGACCACCAAAATGTCCCAGACATTGCTAAATAGCTCCATGTGTGTGCAGGGGGTGGTGGAGGTGGGGGATAGTAGCCCCTGGCCAAGGACCACTGCTTTAGAGTCTTTAGAAACTCTTCTAAGATAATCCTGCAAATGTCATATATATAGGCTGGTTCTAGGAGCATCTCGCCTTGCCCAGGAACAGGTCATCCAGAACGGGCAGCACCACAAAACTCACGAACACTAGTGAGTACAAGGTCCTTCCCTTTAAAAACACAACTTGTCCCTCGTTTGCAGAAGCCCTGCAGCTGGAAGCGTCTTTCACGTGTCACCTTTTGTCTGAAGCACAGTAACACCTGCATGTCCGTCGATGCTGACACAGGATCCATCACCTACTATATACATGGTCTATTAGTTTTCCAGGGCTGCTGTGATAAAGTACCACAAATTTGGATGGCTTAAACAATACAAACTTATTGTGTCACAGTTCTGGGGATTAGAAGTCCAAAATCAAGGGAGAAGCAGGGCCTTGGTCTCTTCAAAACCTCTCCACCTTCTGGTGGTGGCTGGAAGTCCTTTGCACGTCTTGGTTTGTGGGTGCATCACTCTGGTCTCTGCTTCTGTAGTCACACAGCATAATCCCTGGTCTGGGTCCAACTTTTCCTCTTCTTACAAGAACACCTGTCATTGCAACCTACAGAACGGGAGAAAATATTTGCAAATGACACGACCAGTAAGGGACTAATTTCCAAAATATATAAACAGCTTAATATAAAAAGAAACCCCAAGCACTCCAATCATAAAATAGGCAGAAGGCCTAAATAGACAGTTCTCCAAAGAAGACATCCAGATGGCCGAGAGGCACATGAAAAGATGCTCAGTAGCACTAATTACCAGAGAAATGCAAATCAAAACTACCATGAGGTATCACTTCGCACCAGTCAGAAATGGCCATAGTTGAAAAGTCTATAAATAATAAATGCTGGAGAGGGTATGGAGAGAAGGGAGTCCTCCTACACTGCTGGTGGGAATATAAATTAGTGCAGCCACTATGGAGGACAGTATGGACATTCTTTAAAAAACTAAACAGAATTACCATATGATCCAGCAATCCCACTCCTGGGCATACATCCAGAGAAAACTCCAATTCAAAAAGACACATGCACCCCAATGTTCACAGCAGCACTGTTTACAATAGCCAAGACATGGAAACAACCCAAATGTCCATCAATGGATGACTGGATAAAGAAACTGTGATATATGTATACAATGGAATACTACTCAGCCATGAAAAGAATGAAATAATGCCATTTGCAGCAGCATGGATGGACCTAGAGATTATCATATTAAGTGAAGTAAGTAAGAGAAAGACTAATATCATATGATGTCACTTATATGTATAATCTAAAAAAAGATACAAATTTTATTTAGAAACCAGAAATAGACTCATGGACACAGAAAACAAACTATGGTTACCAAAGTGGAAAGGGGTAGGGAGGGATAAATCATAAGTTTGGGATTAACAGATACACACTACTGTATATAAAATAGATAAACAACAAGGACCTCCTGTATAGCACAGAGAACTATATTCAATTTCTTGTAATGAGCTATAATAGAAAATAATCTGAATATATAAAACTAACACTGTAAATCAACTACACTTCAATAAAAAATAAACTTAAAAAAGAAAGACCACCATCCCTGGATTAGGGCCCACCCTACCCAGTATGACTTCATCATAACTTGATAAGAGCCACAAAGATCCTATTTCTGAATAAGGTCACATTCACAGGTACCAGGGCTTAAACTTGAATGGGTCTTGTCTGGGGACACAGTTCCACCCACAGCACATGGTGCAGTCCCACGTGATATAGAACTTAGCAAGAATCCTTGTGCTGACTAGTTTTGTTTATCCTTCCAGACCCACTCTCCATCTTTCAAGCTCTGCTCTGGGCTGCGCCCACCAGCTCTTGGTCTTTAGGCTTGTATGAGGTGATGCCTCTGGTAGGTCGGCAGGAGATGGGTCAGCAGGAGGAATGTGTTTATTCCCTGGGCCGCCTCCCTGCCCCTGACACTGTGGGCTGGCTGTGTTCCTCTGTCAGGTGGCCCTTGCTACACGTCCGCCGTGTCCAGGGCCCCTCCCCTCATCCTGGTCCCAGGGTGGAGTGAGGGCTCTGCTGTCACTGGCCCGAGTGTGGCCCGGCCTTGTCAGTTTCCCTGGGCCAGTGGGAGTTGGCTCTCTGGTCTCTGCCAGACCCTGACACTGCAACACTCAGCACTGTGATAGTTTGTTTAGAAATGATGTTACAGACCCAAAATGAGTTCCAAATTCCTGTTTCTTCTCCCTCTTCCATGAGCAGATGAAGATTCTGACAGGCTGGCTCTGGGCCAGGGCGGATGAAGACATGCAGTCTCCTCCTGTTTGGTCTTCCTGACGGAGTGTGGTGGAATGGACCTGGCGGGCAACAGTCTTCCCTTTCAGGAACATTGTAGGTTGCTTTTTAGCCTAACAAATCTCGTTTGCCTTCAGCTGCAGCAGAGCATAGGTGAGGAAAATTGGTCTCTTTGGCATCAAATCATTCAGAGCTTATAAATCGCTCATCAAAATGGGAAGAAATTGCATTTCTGGCTTGGTCTACAGCAGCCACAGCCAAATTAGGTGTCATTAAGCAGCTCTTCATGAAGGGTCATGCATGTTTGAGCTTAAGGGTCAGGCATGTCAGTGGCTCCTTCCCTCCTTTCCGCCTCCCTCCCCTCTCCCTCTGTGAATGGACAGACCTCCTGGGTACCACGTCTGGGCTAGTCTAAGCCCACTCACTGGAGCCTTGCAGGAGAAGTACCAGTGAGCATGAAAGGATGCCGATCCTGCTCCTGGAAAAGGCAGCACATGATAAATAGTCACCTTCTTTGTTCCTTCTCTCTTCATTTCTCCTAATTTCAAAGGAAGTGAGGAGGGGTGGGGGAAGGGAACTTTGGAAGGAGGAGAGAAGACATTATAGGTCTTGCGGTAGAGCGATGGGCTTGTGCAGTTTTTGCAGCTTCGTTGACTTGTGCAGTGTTTGGTTTGATAGCAGTGCCTTTGAGTGCACTCTCCCTCGCCCCTTATGTCCATTTGGCTCTCTGGAGGTGTGCAGTGCTGGACTGGGCTGGGGGGAATAGAAGCAGGAGCTGCCTATTAAGACTCAAGGAGAATCCTTCCTTCTGAGCTACCCAGCCAGCTCACCGGTGCAGGAAGGGAGACAGCTCAGGGCACTGCCCGCTGGCTGGAGTGGCCATTTCTCCCAGAACTCCAGGGAGTGAGGAAGGGTGACCAAGCCCAGCATCAGGTTTCATAAACAAAGGCATCTCAGAGTTCCTGAAAGGACAAAAAGTTACATGGGATGTAGTATCACCCTCATCTGTCAAAGTATTGTATATTCTAAAAAATTTCTTTGAAGCCCTTGCCATCCAATTAAATATTTATGATTTAATAAGCACTAAGGAGACGGTTTAGGAGAAAAATATCTTAAATGCTACTTAATCAAGACATCAAGACCTTAAATGCTACTTAATCAAGAAATGGAGACCACTTAAAAGTACTGTGGGGAGGTGGAGGAGAAACCTCAGGCTGTTCCATTTGGACGTGACCTAAAGGATACTTCCTGTTGGCACATCAGTCACTTTCTGCAACACTTTACAGGAGTCCGGTCTCCTGGGGGCTAGAAGTTCCAACACCCGAGGGCTTGACTTCACCATTTCCTTTGGTAAAGTTTGCTTAACAGGCATTTTCATCTATATAGATATTTTATTTTACAACAATCCTGTGAGGTAGTCCAGGCAGGTATGATATCTCCATTCTTAGATGAGGAAGTTAGGGCTTTAAGAAGTGAAGTGGCTGGCCCTGGATCAGCTAATGAGGGCTGGAATAAGCTCTTCTACCAATGCTCGATCCACTGGGTGTACTGTTTCCCCTGACGATGGAGAGCATCTGCTCTTGAGGACATTGTGCAATGAGAATTATCAAAAAACTCTCTGGAATGTGGGGTTTGGAGGCAGGAGCTATTTACAGTATTTGAACCAGACACAGAAACTGCTCCAACTGAGCAGATATCTCAAAGAATTCTCGGAAGTGGGAGTTTTTTTTTTTAATCTAGAAAATTGTTGCATCTTTTATGAGTTAAGGCCTAAAAATCATAAGGCTGACATGATCTTTCTTATTTTACAGATGAGAAAATGAGTCTCAGAGATGTTTAGTAATGTGTAGTAAAGAATTTAGACTTAATATCTAAGTATATGTATGACTGAGACATGATTACACCAGAAATTGACACACCATTAGTAAACTGACTATACTTCAATTTAAAAAAAAAAAGAGAGTACTGGCCTTTGCCCTGGACTTCTGGGAGGTAATCTATGCCATACCTGATAGAATGTCTTCAGATAGCATGTGGGCTGACCACACCTGACATCCTCAGGTGGCAACTGGCTACACCAAAGAGACCAACCATGAGATATAGGGTGGAGGTGATGGGTACAAAGTATTAATCACTCTGGATGCTGGGTTCAACCATGAGGGAAATCAATCAGTGAAAGGCAGTCAAAGGCAGACTAGATAAGGCCAAGGAAAGAATAAATGATTTAGAAGACAGGATAACAGAAATCACCTAATCAGAACAGCAGACAGAAAAGCAAACGAAAACCAGTGAAAGCAATGTAAGGGTCCTATGGGATAATATAAAATGTGCCAACCTATACATGATAGGGGTCCCAGAAGGAGAAGAAAAGAAAAGGGAATTGAAAAGATATTTGATGAAATCATGACTAAAAACTTCCCAAACCTAAAGAAGAAATCAGATATCCAAGTACAGGAAGCACAGAGGGTCCCAAACAAGAAGAACCCAAATAGACCTACCCCAAGACATGTTATAATTAATATTGCCAAGGTTAAAGATAAAGAAATTATTCTAAAGTCAGCAAGAGAAAAACAAAGAGTTAATTTCAAGGGGACCCCCATAGACTTTCAGCTGATTTCTCAGCACAAACACTGCTGGCCAGAAGGGAGTGGCAAGATATATTCCAAGTCCTGAATGAGAGAAAGTTGCAACCTAGGATACTCCATCTGGCAAGATTATCCTTGAGAATAGGAGAGAGAAAGAATTTCACAGACAAGCAAAAACTAAAGAATCCAGCAATATTAAACCTATGCTAAAAGAAATACTGAAAGGTCTACCCTAAATAGAAAAGAAGCCAGGACTCTATAAAAAGGAGAAAACCATAATTGGAAAGGCAATAACCACAATGAGTTGCAAGAGAATAAACATGAAGATGTAAAGAGGAGTTCAAAATCATTAAAGGTGGGAGAGGGGAGCAAGAAAATATAATAGATTTTCTTTTCTTTTTCTTTTTGTTCTTTTTAGGATGTATTTGAGCTTATATGACTATCAGTTTAAAGCAAACGGATATAGTGGTGGGTAATATACTTGAAAAACAGAGTAACCACAAATCAAAGCATACAACAGAGTCGCAAAACCCAAAAAGAAACCAAGATAGTACAAAAGAAAATTATCAAACCACAAGAAGAAAAAGAAAAGAATAAAGAGGAAATACCAACTCCACCTTCCTGAAGGGAGAAGGGATTTTTGTCCTTGTTTAGTCTGGATCATAAGTGTCATGGTGTCGGTGCATGATGGGTACTTCTGATCTGCAAGGCTAATTTTATTGAAATGAGGGCATAATGAGCAATTGGTTATATTTGTTATGCTGGAGATAGCTCCTTTTTCCCACATTTGTCGGCCTCCAGGCTTCTTGTTACCCCAAAATGTGTGATCACTTATCTGCCCAGAGTTCCTGCTTTTCTTTCTCTGCCCAGGGACCTCTGTAATTACATGATGTGTGGTTTCCTGCATTTGGCCTGTGCCCCTCCTTTTTTGCCCAATTCCTTTCATTTGGCCGGTGTCCCCCTTTCTCTGCTCACATCTATCTATCTGCCTGCTCTAACACGATGACCACTTGTCTTGGGGTAGCAACAGTGGGAATCAAACTAGAGACCCCAAATCCAGAGTGAGGAAAGTGAGGGAAGAATTTTTGTGACAGAGAACTTCAGGAAATGGCTCTGGGTCCTACCTGCTGAGCTGCTACAGCAGGGTAAGTGAGGGTCAGCTCCCAGGCCAGGCCCAAGCACATGCCTACTGCAACCGAGCAGGACCCTGTGGGGCCTTCCCCCGACAGATGCCCACCCCCCACAACCCCATATCTTCTGCTGTAGCTCCTCTCTGAAGTACTTGGATAATCATATCTGATGGACACTTTCTGAGTTGTTTTACAGGTGGGAAAGCCACCACCAGATGGAAGAAATTAACTACCTGATGATCATGAGCATGCCAGACCTACTGGCACTTAAGGATTGGTGATGTTAACCACTGTGACACCACTCTGTTACCTCACCATCAACGAATCAGAGAATTGTGCACCAGCTGATCACATACCCTGTGAGTGCCCTCCACTACTTTCTGGCCTTTAAAAACACTTTGCTGAAACCATTCGAGGACTTTAGAGTTTTAGCGCACAAGCCACCCCTCCTCCTTGTTTTGGCATCTTCATAATAAATACTGCCTTCTCCTTCCCCACAACCCGGTGTCGGTAGATTGACTATACTGTGCATGGGTGAGCAGACCCAAGTTTGGTTCGATAACATTACCACAGCATTTGCACACAGGTATTTCCTGAACAGAATGAAAGCAAACCATTTAATAAAGTCAGAACTCAAGCCTTAGATTACTAGGTTGGCATCAGAAAGTATCATATGTCATAACGTAGGCTACAGCAGAGGCAGCACACTTGAAAGCACAATTAGAAATGCAGCAGAGTTAAAAGTGAGCTTGGAAGGCTAAAGGCAAGACCTGAGGGGTGGGAAAAGTACCAGAGCTCAGGCACAGAGATCACAACACACAGGTCTGCGAAGACCACAATCTGGCGACAAGTGCTTGGAAGCATTCATTAGTGCTTAAACTATTTGATGGTATTTCCTTCTGTACCTAAGAAGATCAGAGGTTGAGGGAATCCCTTTGGTGTGTGCTTTGTAGACAGCTTACATTCTTCCCTCCGGGGTACAGCTTATGTTAATAAGTCCCCTTCACAGATGTGTGCCTGCCTCCAATAACTAGCATTCTCCATGTCTTTGCTTCATTATTACCTTATGGATAAATACAGGAAAGGGGGAGATAAAGATGACCTTTAACAGCATCATTAATGGTAACATTGATGCAGAGTGCTTTGGTTACAGAAATTCTGGTCACAAGGTGTGTTGGGGACAGGGAACAGAAAACATCATGCAGAAGCAGCTGTGTGGATCTGTGAAGTCCCCGTCACCATTGACCTTAATAAGTCAAGCATTTGACTCACTCAGAGTTGGAAGGCATCTTAGCCCATTCCTCTTGCCAGGACTTGGGGTACAGCAGCAAAGTAGTGATTTTAGACAGTGGAGGAAAGAGACTGGAGTCCTGCAGATCAGCCGTCGAGTTTAGGAGCTCTCAAACACTTGGAACATGGAAGTGTTCTAGAGAGTGCAAAGCTCTACACAAGTTGGCAGTTATCCCAGTCAAGTGGAGAGAGGCTAAGGGGTCAGGAAGTTCAGAACTTAAGTTCCTGTTCTGCTCAACACCCTGCCTTGTTATACAAGGCACTGGAGACCCTCCGGGTGATCAGGTTCCATCTCTAGTCATTCTTCTTCTGCTTTGCTCCACCGAAGCCACTCTATCCTATCACCTCCTAGAACATGGCAGGCTCCTTCCCATCTGGGGACACTTGGGACTGTAGATTCCTCTGGCTAGAAATGTTCCCCAAAAGGGAAAGGGAAAAGACACCAGTTCTTTTCTTACCCAAAAGATAAAACTACAGATGGGAGATGGTGCGCTGTGTAGCAAAAGATTATAAAGAATTTATTTAGAAAAGAAAAGTGCACCTCCAAGAATGGGAAGCAGGCTGATTCAAGGGAGGAAAAAGCAGTGGTGTTTGTTTGCCTTTTCTCTTACACCCTCCCTTAGAGGTGGTCTTTTGATTGATTGACGGTTCTTGCCCCAAGCATGCTTAGTCATATTTGCCCCTTTTATGCATGTCCTTACCCATGATGCACACAGAAAAACCCATGGGGGAGCCTAAACCACAATGCAAATTATATTGCAATGAACACTGGGTCATGTCCTGTTAAGTGTTTCTTGCTACCGCGCAGCTGCGGCTGCTGGGTTCTAACTGGTTTCTTGCTGGCACTCATTTAGAGGAAGTAAAGCCCTTTATGCTGAAAGCGGGCATAACGCCATCTTTTGGACCACCCTCTCTCTTCCACCTGTCTGCCCAGTGCCCCCACTTATCTAACCACCTAACAGAAACAGACCCTCTTTCCCCACCAGCCAATTTTGTCTCACATTCTGGAGGATGGAAGTCAAAGATCAGGACCCAAGCAGGTTCAGTGTCTGTGAGGGTGTCATTGTCACTCACTGTCACTCACCTTTGACTTGTGCATGAGCCATACAGTTTGAGGTCACTAGATGGCAATGTAACACCAATGAAAAAGCTAGGAAAATATTTCCAAATCCAAAGCAAGTTTGATATATGCTATCACAGTTTAAAGAAAACTCTATTGAGAGGCGTTAATTGTGTACTAAGAGTAAAAAAAAAGTATATCTATTTTTTTAATAATAAAAATGAAAAATCAGATTGCTCTCAAGAGTGAAAACTTATCTAACTTCTCTTCTTTCAGCCTTCAGACAATCCAGGCTTGTAACTCGGTTTTTCTATTTAGAATACACTGAACTAATCTTATAATATTCTTCTTTCTTAGTTCCTGAAGAATTTTTGGTACCTCCTAGATAAGCAAGCCTTGGAAGAAAGGAGTCCATATGGAACTTTGTTGTTGTTGTTTAGGGACATAGACAACAAACAAAATAAGCTAATTTGATAGTATATTGGAAGGTAAGCGCTATGGAGAAATACCAAGCAGTGAAAGGACAGAGGTGCAGTCAAAAGAGGGTCTTATTGGGAGGCTGACGTATGCTTGAAAACTCAAAAGAAATGGGAAAAAGAGCTGTAGGCAGAGAGTAGCAACTGCAAAGCCCTGGAGCAGGAACACATCTGGTGAGTTCGAGGAATTGCATGGAGGCCAACGTGGCTGGAGCGAATGAAGGGAAATTTAGGGGACTTGTCAGGGAGATAGTGAGTGACAGGTCATGCAGGGCCTTGTTGGCCACTGAAATGTCAACTTGGACTGGAGTCCGGGAGTCATGGCTTCTTTACAGAGATGAGATCTCACTTTATTTTCAAGAGGATTGCTCTGACTGTTGTGATAAAAATGTTTTAGGGAGTCAAAGAGGGAAGCCAGGAGACCAGAAATCCAGGAGAAGATACTAGTAGCTTGGACCTGGGTGGTAGTATAGTAGTAATAAGAGATATTGAGAAATGCTAAAATTCAGACTGGATTTTGAAAGTAGAGCAACAGAATTTCCTGATGGATTGGATGGGACTTTTTTTAAGAGCTAAAGAGAGGCAGCATGGACGACTGACAAACATTTGGCCCGACCAGCTGAAGTGCAGAGGAGCCATTAATTGAGATGAGGAACCTGAGGGAGCAGATTCTGGGGTCAAAGACCAGGAGATCAGTTTAGAACGTGTCATGATTGACATGTCTGTTAGTCATTCAGCGATCAATGCCTTGTTTCTCTAGGTCTGTGTTGAAGGTATAAATTTGGGGATTGACATTATTACCATGTCATGGTATTGAAAGCTACAAGCTGGGTGAGTGAGTGACTTAGGGATGTGTGAGGGGGAATGGAAATCTCTGAAGAAGACGTTCCAGAAGGGATCTGAAGGCTGCAGAAGTTAGTTGAACGGAGAGTGGTAGGAAATCTCTCCTCTCAGTGGCATCACTAATCAGCTAATCTACCAACAGAGTGAAAAATGAGGGAACAGTCTAATGATGGAGACTTCATTAGATACCAGACAAGAGTCTTGGGGTGAGAAGGTAGCTTTTCTCTAACAAATCTATGAAATTTCAGTGCAGTACTTAAGTAGGTGGAATCCTAAAATATTTCCTAAAGAATCTCATATAAAAATGAGGTGTGATCTTTATCACTGAAAACGACCGTGGGACATGTATGTGTGGTAGCAACAGAGGTCTGAGGGCAGTTGTCACCGAGAGGTGACAGCGCACATTGTCCCAGGCTGCTTGGGGCTGAGTTCCGGGGATGCCACTTTCAGGCTGTGTAATTTCAAGCAGGTTGTTTAAGCTTTTTGTGCTTTAGCTTGGTGTTCAGTTAAACAGACATAAAGCTGGTTTTGCCATGAGGATCAGATGAGAGTATGACGTTACTCAAAGTGCTTGGACGATAGTAAGGCTTCAGCAGCAGGAGGTAATTACACTTTTCATTGCTGTGAATCACCGTAGAATTCATTTTTAAGATGAAGAATACGGAAGCAGTCAGATATATTTCTGGTTGAGAAAAACAGACCATATTGGATAATAAAACACCTATTTACCACTTACTATGGTTTTACCTGGACTTTTAATTAGAGAGATTGTAAAAGAATGACAGATATTAATTGAGCACTTACAAGTAAAGCACTGCACATCTATTATCTTCTTTTTTTTTTATCTTTACCATCTTGTATGGGAGGTGGAATTTATCCTATTTTGTAGATCAGGAAATTGAGGCTTAGAGTCTTAACTAAGGGCACAAACCTAGTGAGAGGCAGATCCATGATTTGAAAGAAGTTGTCATCTTTCAAGTTCTTCAAATCACTGTTCCAGCTTTCTGCTACTACACATCCTGTTTGCTTCAGCAGATCACATCTGAAGCACACCGCTCATAACTGACAGCTCTACCATAGCAAGTCCCCTTTGAGGAGCAGGAAGAAGAAAACCTCATGAGATCATACTTGTAATTTCAAATGATAGTACAGACAAATGCACTACCCTCCCTCCTTTTTTTTTTTCTGCAGAAAACAAGGTAATTATGTTTTCAAATTTGCTTCTGTAAAAATTTCAAAACCTTTAAAACCTTTCAAAATCAATGAGTAATTCTTCCATATCCACCTAGATTTCTAAATTAAAAAATTTCTTTAATTTTTTTTGGGGGGGTAATTAGGTTTATTTGTTTGTTTATTTTTTACTTTAGGTACTGGGGATTCAATCCAGGACCTCATGCATGCTAGGCACGCACTCTGCCACTGAGCTCTACCCTCCCTGCTCCAACTAGGTTTCTAAACACAGTGAGGCCTTGAAGACATCGTTAGCCTGATGGTGCTGGAGATGCTGAGCCAGGCCCTTCCTTCTCCATCTCAAATACACAGACGATCCAGGTATTTAAAAAGCACATAGCACTGAAAAACGGCAGTGGGACCCTTCACTGACTTTGTGTTCCAGAAAGATTGGCTTGTCACCCAATCCATATAGATCTATTACACTTTTATGTTATTATTTTCTTTAGCCTTTAGCTCCCTTCTGAAACTAGCCAAAAGCCACAACTCTAAGTCCTCCTAGGCATGGTTTAAAGTGGGCTCTGCTAATGTCACTAAATATGAGAGTGAAGTGTTGTCTGTACACTATTTAACTGTTTTTCTTTGCTTCAGAAGCACTGTCAATGCTTAAAGCTTACAGAACTTACTGAGGCACTAATATTTGGTAGAGCATCTTGTTCTCTATACAGGTTCTCATGTAAAATATCAAATTGCTTATTGCCTGTGAGATGAGAAATTATAGGTAGATACATATTGGTTAACTCTGTGTGTTCTCCAGGCTGGTTTCCAAGAAACAGCTCTAGGGCCAAGGGGAGTATTACTCTGCTCACATTTTCCTCTAGAATTACGTAGTGTGGGGTCCAAAAAGGCCACACTTTTGAGTATATCCAAGTCACTATGCGCATGTTCCCTTTTTGACCAAAATTGCTCCAACACATATCAAACTTAGAAGCTTTCTATAGTTCCAGGTGGTCAGAATCTGAGCACATCTGATTGCCATTTCCCACTGGAATTCATGCCAACTAGGCCTGATCTTCTGCCCAAATGACATCTACTTTCCCCCTAGGAAGTTCTGATTCCTGCACCGTGTCTATTGCCAATTAATAAAATGAAATAAAAATATTTGGCTTGTTTATGGAGTTCCTGTCTTCATTTAATTTGTAGTATTCAAAGGGAGGAGCAGAAAATGTTCTTTTTAAATCACAACACAGTTGATTCATAATACTGTGTTAGTTTTAGGTGTATAGCAAAGTGATTCATTATATATATATATATATTCACATTATTTTTCATTGTAAGTTATTATAGGATATTAAATGTAGTTCCTTGTGTTATACAGTAAACCCTTGCTGCTTGTCTATTTTACGTATAGTAGTTTGTATTTGTTGATCTTGTGCTCCTAATTTATCCCTCCTCTCCCCTCCTTCCCCCTTTGGTAACCATAAGTTTGTTTTCTATGTCTGTGAGTCTGTTTCTGTTTTGTATATAGATTCATTTGTATCATTTTTAAGATGATACACTGACCCCACATATAAGTGATATCATATAATATTTGTCTTTCTC
The DNA here is from genome assembly GCF_048773025.1 of Camelus bactrianus. NCBI lineage: Eukaryota > Metazoa > Chordata > Mammalia > Artiodactyla > Camelidae > Camelus > Camelus bactrianus. The sequence continues at coordinate 24,808,841 of NC_133540.1, forward strand.
TGTCTGACTTATTTCATTTAGTATGATTTTCTCTAGGTCCATCCATGTTGCTGCAAATGGCAATATTTCATTCTTTTTTTATGGCTGAGTAATATTTTATACTGTGCCTTCTTAAACCAATCACCTGTTGATGGGCACTTTGGTTGTTTCTATGTCTTGGCTATTGTAAATAGAGCTACTAATATCATTGAGGTGTGTGTATCTTTACAGATTATATTTTTCATCTTTTCTGGATATATGCTCAGGAGTGGGCATGCTGGATCATAAGGTAAATCTATTTTTTAGGCTTTTAAGGAAACTATACTGTTTTCCATGGTGGCTGAACCAATATACATTTCCACCAACAGTGTAGGAGAGTTCTATTTTCTCCACAGACTCTTATAATAAATAAGCAATTCATAGACTTTTTGATGATAGGTGTGAGGTGATTCGTTATTGTGGTTTTGAGTTGCATTTCTCTGATAAGTAGCTATGTTGAGCATCTTTTCACATGTCTGTTGGCCATCTGTATGTCTTCATTGGAGAAATGTCTGTTTAGGTGTTCTGACCATTTTTTGATTATTATTATTATTTTTGATATTGAACTGTATGAGCTGTTTGTATATTTTGGATATTAACCTCTTGTTGGTTGCATCATTTGCAGATATTTTCTCCTATTCTGTAGGTTGTCTTATTGTTTTGTTAATGATTTTCTTTGCTGTGAAAAGGCTTTTAAGTTTGATTAGGTCCCACTTATTTTTGTATGTATGTATGTATGTATGTATGTATGTATGTATGTATGTATTTAATGCCTTGGGAGACTGATATAAGAAAATATTGCTATGATTTATGTCTGAGAATGTTTTGTCTATCTCCTCTTCTAGGAGTTTATGATGACATATCTTATATTAAAGCCTTTAAATCATTTTGAGTTTATTTTTGTATATGGAGTGAGGGAGTGTTCTAGTTTTCTTGATTTACTTGTAGCTGTCCAGTTTTCCCAGCCTCACATGCTGAAGATACTGTCTTCTCTCCATTGTATATTCTTGCTTCCTTTGTTGTAAAGATGGTTCAACATACACAAATCAACCAATGTGATACATCACATTAACAAAAGAAAAGGCAAAGACTATATAATCATATTAATAGAAACAGAAGAAACATTTGATAAAATTCAACATCCATTCATGATAAAAGCTCTCACCAAAGCGGATATAGAGAGAATGTATCTCAATATAATAAAAGTCATTTACGACAAACCTACAGCCAACGTAATACTCGTGGTGAAAAGCTGAAAAACTTTCCACTAAATTCAAGACAAGGATGCCCACTCTCACCACTTCTATTCAACACAGTATTGGAAGTCTTAGCCACAGCAATCAGATAAGAAAAAGAAATAAGAGGTATCCAAAATGGAAGGGAAGAAGTAAAATTGTCATTACTTACAGATGAGATGATACTGTATATGGAAAACCCCTAAAGACTCCACACAAAAGCTATTAGAACTAATAAATGAATTCAGCAAGGTAGCAGGATACAAGAGAAATACACTGAAATCTGTTGCATTTATTTACATTAACAATGAAATGTCAGAAGAGAAAGTAAAGATGCAATCCTATTTAAAATTGGGTTAAAAATACAATACATAGGAATAAACTTGTTCAAAAATATGGAAGATATATCTATATTAAGAACTACAAAACATTGATTAAGGAAATGGAAGGTGATTCAAAGAAATGGGAAGATATCCCATGCTCTTGGATTGGAAGAATTAAAATTGTTAAAATGGCCATACTGCCCAAAATAATCTACAGATTTGATGTGATCCTTATCAAAATACATTTTGATATTTTTCACATAACTAGAACAAATAATCCTAAAATTTATATAGAACCACAAAACACCTAGAAGTGGCAAAGCAATCCTGAGGAAACTTTTTAGTTTGATGTAGTCCTATTTGTTTATTTTTGCTTTTGTTGCACTTGTCTGAGGAGACAGATCAAAAAAAAAAAAAATGGCTAAGACCGATGTCAAAAGTGTACTATCTATGTTTTCATTTAGGAGTTTTAATAGTTTCATATATTACAGTTAAGTATTCAATCAATTTTGAATTTGTTTTTGTACATGGTGTGAGAAAGTAGTCCAGTTGGATTCTATCGCGTGCAGCTGCCCAGTCTTCTGAACACCATTACTGAAGAGGATGTCCTTTCCCCATTGTGTATACTTGCTTCCTTTGTTGCAGATTAACTGACCATATAAATGTGGGTTTCTTTTTAGGCTTTCTATTCTATTCTATTGACTTATGTTCCCATTTTTGTTGAATTTTTTTCTAAAATGTTTTCTTTATCTATTGAGATTATCATGTGATTTTTATTTTTTAACTTGTTAATGTGGCGTGTCACATTGATTGATTTGTAAATGTTGAACCATCCTTGCATCCCTGGGATAAATTCCACTTGATCATGGTGTATGATCCTTTAAATATGTTGTTGAATTCAGTTTACTAATATTTTGTTGAGGAATTTTGCATCTTTGTTCAGCAGTAATATTGGCCTGTAGTTTTCTTTTCTTTTTTTTTTTTTTGTGGTGTTTTAGTCTGGTTTTGGTATCAGGGTGATGTTGGCCTCATAGAATGAGTTCAGATGCATTGCATCCTCTTCAATTTTTTGTAACAATTTGAGAAGATAGGTGTCAACTCTGAATGTTGGGAGAATTCACCTCTGAAGCTGTCTTGTCCTGGACTTTGGTTTGTTAGGGGTTTTTAAAATTCATGATTCGATTGTTTTTCTGGTGATTGTTCTGTCCAAATTTTGTATCTTCCTGATTCAGGCACAGGAGAGTATACATTTCTAGATATTTATCTGTTCTAGGTTGTGTATTTTATTGACATATAAATTGTTCCTCTTATTAATAGTAACCTCTTTGTATTTCTGTGGTGTTGGTTGTAACTTCTCTTCTTTCATTTATGATTTTATTTATTTGTGACCACTCTCTTTTTTTTCTTGGTAAATCTAGCTGAAGTTCTACCAATTTTGTTTATCTTTTCAAAGAACCCATTTTTAGTTAATCTTTTCTGTTTACTTCTTTTTAGTCTATATTGCAATTATTTCTGTTCTCATATTTGTTATTTCTTTTCTCATACTAACTTTGGGTTTTGTTTTTTCTTCTTGTTCTAGTTCCTTTAGGTATAAGATTAGATTGTTTATTTGGGATTTTTATTATTTCCTGAGATAGGCTTTTATTGCTATAAATTTCCCTTCCCTGTTTTTGCTGCATTCCATAAATTTTCAATTGTTGTGTTTCCATTTTAATTTTCCTCCAGGTATTTTTTGATTTCTTCAGCGACCCTTTAGTTGTTTCATAGCATATTGTTTGGCCTCCATGTGCTTGTGCTTTTGCAATGTTTTTTTCTTGCAGTTGATTTCTAGTCTCATACCTTATAGTTGGAAAAATTAGTGATATGATTTCAATCTTCTTAAATTTAGTGAGACGTTTTTGTGGCCTAGCATGTGACCTATCTTGGAGAATATTCCATGTGCACTTGAAAAGAACATGTATTCTACTGCTTTTGGCTGGAGTGTTCTGTGAATAGCTATTAAAGTTATCTGGCATAATGTGTTGTTTAAGGCCAGTGCTTCCTTATTAACTTTCTGTGAAAGATCTATATATTTATGTAAGTGAGGTGTCAAGGTTTCCTGCTGTTATTGTGTTACTGTTAATTCCTCCCTTTATGGTTGCTAATATTTGTTTTGTGTATTTAGGTGCTCCTATGCTGGATACGTATATATTTACAATTGCTATTATCTTCTTGTTGGATTGAATCTTTTATCATTATGTAATATCCTTTGTCTTCTGTTAAGCCTTTCTTTTAAAGTCTTTTTGTCTAAGTATTGTTACTCTAGCTTTTTTTAAACTTTCTTTTGCATTTGAATACCCTTTTTCACTCCCTCACTCTCAGTCTGTGGGTCTTTAGATCTGAAGAGAGTTTCTTGTGGGCAGCCTACAGAAAGGTCTTTTTTTTTTTTTTAATCCATCTAACCATTCTATGTCTTTCGAATGAAGAATTAGCCCAATTGCATTTAAATTAATTATTGATAGCACATAGTTATTGTCATTTTATTAATTATTTTTTTTTTTAGTTTTTTTTTCTCTTTTCTTCTCTTTTCTTTCCTTGTGATTTGATGACCATCTTTAGTGTGATGTTAGGCTTCTTTTTACTTTGTTCTGTGTGTATTTATGATAGATTTTAATTTGTGGTTACCTTGAGGTTCATATATAACTATATATATATATATACACACACACATTTATATATATATAAATGTGATCATTTTAAGTTGATAATTTAAGTTCAAACAACCTTGTATTTTTACTCCTTCCCATGTTTAGTGTTTTTTATGCCATGTTTTATATCTTTTTGTTTTGCATAGACTTTAACTTCTTATGGTGGATATAGATGATTTTACTATTTTTGCCCTTTAACCTTCCTATTAGCTTTATAAGTGGTTGGTCTGTTACCTTTACTCTATGATTAGCTTTACCAATGAGATTTTTTTCCTTTTGTAAATTTTATGTTTCTAGTTGTGCTCTTTTCTGTTTGGAGAAGTTCCTTTAATATTTGTTGTAAAGTTGGTTTTGTGGTGCTGAACTCTTTTAGCTTTTGCTTGTCTGTAAATTCTTTATTTCTCCTTCAATTCTGAATGGTAGCCTTGTTGGATAGAGTACTTTTGTTGTAGAAATTTTTTTTCTCTTTCATCACATTGAATATTTTGTGCCACTCCCCCAGCTTGCAAAGTTTCTTCTGAAGTGAGCTGACATTCTTATGGGAGTTCCTTTGCAGGTAATTAGTTGTTTCTTCTTGCTGCTTTTAAGATTCTCCATTATTAATTTTTTCCATTTTAAATATAATGTGTCTTGATGTGTACCTCTTTGGGATTATCTGTTTGGAACTCTCTGTGCTTCCTGGAACTGAATGTACATTTCCTTTCCCAGATTTTAGGGAAGTTTTCAGCTATTATTTCTTCAACTAAATTCTCTGCCCCCTTTTCTCTATCTTTCCTCCTTCTAGGACTCCTATAATGTGAATGCTAGTATGCTCAGTGTTGTTCCATAAGTCTCTTAAGCTATTCTCATTTTAAAATCTTTTTTTGCTTATTCTGTTCAGCTTGTGTGATTTTCACTACTCTATCTTCCAGTTTGCTGATACATTCCTCTGTAACATCTAATCTACTTTTGATTTCTCCCAGTGTTATTTCTTTTATTTCAGTTATTGTATTCTTCAACTCTGTTTGATACTTCATTATATTTTCTAACTCTTTTCTGAAATTTTCTCTATGTTCATTCTTTCTTCTCCCGAGTGCACTGAGCATCTTTGAGAGCATTACCTTTATTTAGTAGATTACTCATCTCCACTTTGTTTAGTTCTTCCTGTAAGGTTTTGTTTCATGCCATCATTTAAACATATTTCTTTGTCTCTCCATTTTGCCTAATCTTCTGTGTCTATTTTGGTAAGTTAGGTAAATTTCCTGATCTTGGAGAGTTGATCTTACGTAGAAGGTGTCCTACAGAGCCCAGCAGCACTCTCCCCTTTTGCCACCAGAGCTATATGCTGGAGGGGCTCCCCTCTGTGGGCTGTGTGGGCCCTGCTGTTGTGGTGGTGCTACTGTGATAATGGTGGTAGTGGGGGTTGGCCTTTGGCTTGGTTGGCCTGGTTGGCTGCTGGTCCCCTGATGGGTGGGGCTGAAACCTGAGGCAGCTAGTTGTTGGGGGTAGGGGAGCCTGGGGCTGGTGCCAGCTTATTGGTATGAAGGGCTGGTTCCCTGGGCTGGTGCTGACCTGCTTGTGCAAGAGGAAGCCTCTGGCACTAAGAAGTCAGAAGAAGGACACTAAATTGGTGCTTGCCAGCACCAGTGACCTCATGGTAGAACAAGCTCTCTAAAATGGCTGCCACCAGTGTCTATGTCAACAGAGAGGAGTCCCAGTTTCCACCTGCTCTTCCTGAAGGCTCTCCAAGATCAGCAAGTGAATCTGACCCAGGTTCCTTCCTAATTACTGCCTCTGCACTGGGACTTGGTGTATGTGAGATTTTGAGTGTGTCTTTTAAGAGCAGAGTCTCTGATTCCTACAGCCCTTGATCTCTCCCATATGCAAGCCCCACAGACCTTCAAAGCCAGATGTTCTGGGGACTTGTCTCTCTGGTGCACAATGCTGGGCTGTGATCCTGATGTGGGGCTTGGATCCGTCACTCCCTAGGAAGAACTTCTGCGGTTGTGATTATCTTCCTGTTCGTGGGTCATGGACCGGGGATGGGAGTCTTGACTAGACTGAGTCTCTGTCTTTCCTACCCATCTAGCTGTGGTTCCTTCCTTATATCTTTTGCTGTGGAAAATCTATTCTACTAATCTCAGGTCATTCTCATTGATACTTGCTCTGTAAATAGTTGGAACTTTGGTGTTCCTGCAGAAGGATGTGAGATCAGGGTCTTCGTACCTTGCCATTTTGGCAACTTCTCCAAAATAGCTATTATTTTTGAAATTACTTTTTCTTTTCTTTTTTCCCTATTCTGAATCAAAGTTGTTGTGAGCACTGATTTTTTATAGGTAATAACTCTCCATGTATTCATGTAGTGTATACCATGTTTATTGAACTCTATTAACTATTATGAGAGAAATAAAATTGACGAGATTCAATTCTACCGTCTAGGAATGTACAGTTTTCTATGGAAGAAGATACGCTCAGTTTATAATACAATACTACCAGTTTGTGTCTCAAGGAATTAATAAATACTTTTAGGGGACAGGTTAAGATAAGTGGTGGAGAAGGATTTTCCTCTGTATCTTGAATGTGCTTTCCTCCTTACATAGTTATAAATAATCCCATTAAATTATTTCAGAAAACTAAAACTAAAACTCCATAACATATGACAAAATTTCGTTTATTTTTATGGCATTTTATAGTCTTTTAAATAAAATACTTAGCAAGGATAAGGATAGAAAATTAACTTTACCTGGGAGCTTCTGGATAGTCTTTGAAAAGACATCACCACCTGAGCTGGTTTTGATGGGTGGAGATGGGAGGAAAATCTCTGCAGACAGAGAGCGACGCACTTATGGGGGAAATTAAGGGCACATTGGGAGGTAGCAGGGGTTGAAGTTTGGCTGAAGAGTAGAGTAAGTGAAAGCAGAGACTGAGAGTCTGACAGGTGGGTAGAGTCTTATCATGGACATCCTTCAAAATCAAGTGAAGGAAGGAATTTAGATTTTATTTTCTGTTTCAGCAGTTCCCGAAGTCAGATCTGCAACGTGCTGGCCTCATAAGATGAACTGAGTGTAAGATTTACATATCTGAAGATTCATTGCAGGCCTTACAGTATTTAATATTGTAATGAGAATTCCTATAGTAAAGACCTTTGCTTTACTTAATTTAAACTGGCATTTCCTAAAGGCTTTTAACTCCATAATCTTTTAAAAATAATAATGTGAAAGGAAGTACTTGGACCTACAGAGAGCTACCGCTGATGTAGCACAACTATGTGTTACTATTTTGTGTGTGTTATGTGTATTTGCCCATTTAACCCTTATGACAATTTGAGGTAAGTACCATTATTATTATCCTCGATCCCATGTGTGAAAGCTGAGGCACAGGGAGGTTAAGAAACATGTCCAGGATCACAAGATAATAAGTAGTAACTCTGGGACTTGAGCCCGTTGGTCTGACTGCAGGGTCCATGTTTTTCATCAGTGTAATTAACACCTTCAATGCCATGAGGTGAGGTGGGGAGCTCCTGAAGGTTTCTGAGCAGGACAGTGACATGCTTGTCACTGATGTAAAGAAGATAATGCTGGTTGCTTTGCAGAGAGGATGAATAGGTTGAATCCATTAGGGAGTTTTTTTTCCCCCCCTTATTTTACTGTAAAAAAATTTCAAACACACAGAAAAGTTGAAAGAACAGTACAATGAAAACTTGTATGCCCAGGCTCTAGATTCAATTGTTGACATTTTGCCACATTTGGTTAATGCATTTCTCCCTCCTGAACCATTTGAAGGAAGGTTGTAGCCATCATGCCTCATCACTGCCAAATACTTCAACATGTGAATCCTAAAAATAAGGACATTCTAGGAGGCTGTGTTAAAGTCCAAGTGAGAGGTAGTAAGCACCCAAACCAGGGCAGTAGCAAGACAAAAAAGAGCTGAAGCAAGAGAGTGTGAATCACCCATTTGAAAATTGGCCAGAAAATAAGAAAATGCTCAAAGGATGATGGAAACATGTCAAAAACAAAACAAAACAAACAAACAAAAAAAAAACAACAACAAAAAAACAAACCTCATGAACTGACTAGAAAGGGATCCAATGAACCAAATTCAGGACAATTTGAGCTTCAATGATAAAGAAGCACAGCCAATATAAAAATTCCTTGATTTCATGATAATACTAGAAAGAAAGAGAGAAAACAATGGATAAAGAGAGAAAATAAAAGCTCTTTTTAAAATCAGAATGCCAGCTAATAAATGCAGAAGAAATGACAGAATTAAAAATTTTCTGTTTTATAAACTTCCCAGTGTAATAATTTAAGCGTGGAACATTTCTGAATGCCAAAACTATTGGATGCCAGGTTATTGAAAGACAGAGTATCAACATGGCTTCAAAGCATTCCACCACATATGACCTGTTAATCCCAATGGGACAAAATACGCCTTTACAGTGGAGTCATCTGGCAGCAAACACTGAACAAAATGGTCGAGTCTGGTACTGCTGCTAGCAATGGCCTAGTCTGACATTAGGTTCTTTCTGATGTGATACAGTGGGGAAGTATAAAGCATTACCTTCGGGGGGTTCTTGCCAGAAATATTTCATCTAAACCTGCTGTAGAAACCTTCAAACAAATTCAGAAGGTAGAACATTTTGTAGAACAATTGGCCTGGATTCATCAAAAGATTCAGTGTCATATAGATCAGTGGGAGATGATAGAAGATTAAAGAGATGTGACATCCAAGTGTAATGTGAATTTGGTTAGATCTTGAATTTAAAAAAAAGCTATTAAGGACATTTTAGGACAAGTGGCACAGTTTGAGTATGGCTTAGAGGTTGAATGTTGTTATTAACTCATTTTTAAGGCCAGGTAATAGTGTTGGGACAATGTCCTTGTTTGTGGGGATGTGTGCTGAAGTATTTAGGGGTGAGGTGTCTTGTTCACAACCTACTTTTGGACGGCTTGGCAGAAGGAAGTATTTGTAGGTCCCTAAATAGAGATAAAGTAGGTGCAACGAGATGATTAACAGTTGGTGTATAGAGAGAAGGGATATAACAATGTACATTGTACTGTTCTTTCATTTTTGTGTGGATTTGAATTTTTTCAAAAGAAAAAAGATACTATCTATGGGAATCATTGGGAGAAAATATTTTTTCCATCCTCTTTTCATGCCTCTTAACTTCCTACCCTTAGTCATTGTTCTAGGAAGTGAAAGTTCTGCTTTGACTTGTTAGTTTTGACCCTTGTATGGAGTTTAGGTCTGAGGATTTAGACTGACTCCATTTCTCAGTAGTGACAAGGATGTTGCAGGGACAGCAGGTTTGGACTTCTAGGATACAGTTTTTTTTCCAGACTCATCTTTGATTAATATGGGAAGTGATAGGAAGGGACTTTGAGAAGACCTTGATTCTTGTTATCTTCTGCAGCTGCAATAGTGGGTTCCAGAAGGCCAGTGATGAAATCTGATAAAATACATAGCATATTCCTTATGGTTCAGGGGAGGGCTGGAAAGATTCCTGGAGTAAGCAGAGGGGAAAGACCTTGAGACTTTTTACATGTACATCTGTTAGAGCCATCATATCAGAGCATTTTATAGCATTTTGTTTGCTTCTTTTCATTAATAGATTTTGGCAATCCTGACAAGGTAGTCATGCCTTTTGAACTACTTGCAAGAGATGTTCTTGAGTGCCTTCTTCACAGGAAAAGATGGTAGAAAGAAAAGGGGGGTTATTTTCTCACAAATTTATTTTCCAAGGGTAAGATAAAACTCAAGTCACAACGCTATAGTTGTCATAGGTCTTTTGAAAAAGCAGCTGGTAAGTAACAAAATTTCATTAAAACAATTGTTGGATGAAGGAGAAGATGTGTCATGATGAGATTCTTTGCTAAGTGGTGTTTTTGTACTAAGACGACAGATGTAAATAATGGGTGACCTCAACTGAATACCTTCTATGTACTTCCTTTTAATACAATACTTTGGCATTACTTTACTATTTTTTCTTCAGAACTCAAGAATACTTTAATGACTCTATCTTAACATTCTTCATGTTTCTATAAAGGGAGAATGTCTGACTTTTATGTTTTTATTGAGTTTAAGAAGTATTTGGGAGATTGCAATTCTGGTAAGGCATTGGCTTTTAGTTTCCTTCTCTCTAAGAGCAATTGAGTTTAAGAAGTATTTGGGAGATTGCAATTCTGGTAAGGCATTGGCTTTTAGTTTCCTTCTCTCTAAGAGCAATGACACAGCAGATTGAAGATTAATGATGGTTTGGAGAGTACTGGTATGTACAGATTTTATTTGATGTCATTGAGTGAATATGCACTGACTGTCCACCATATACCAGGTACTGTGTCAGTGCAGGTAAAAACACAATAAATGGCATTGCACAGGGTCTATTTGGTGACTGTCAGTGACACAAGATCACATTTGGAGGTGCTTGGCTGATTCCTGCTCTGATGGTTTTCTTGGACTGACATTACTATCCTCTTTTTTATAGTATATTAAATCCATAAACAAGAGTACTCTAGCCAGTCCCTTCTTGGACTATTCTAATTTTGTCTCTCACAATTTATTGGGGGAAATGAATTCCATATGTTTAGTAAAGTTGTTCCAGAATGACCTCCTTTCTGACTCATTTTTAGTATTTTGGGATTTGGTGGTTTGTGTTTATGGTCAACAAATGTGTGCTCTTCATGACTTTAATGTCCTTTTTAACACATACACTTTTGCAACCACTTTGTCTTGCAGATGTGAAAATTTTTGCCTTCTTAGCCCATTCTAATTTTTTCTTTACACATGTGTGAGATGACTTGACAGTCTTGAGTACCATTAGCTTTCCATCCCAATCCTGTTTTCTATCAAAAAAGAATGTGTAAATGTCCTTTAGGGAGTAGATGAGAGCAATTTTTCTTTCCTTTGAATAAAAATACATAAATATTTAGAATTACTCTTGCGAAGTTCTAGATCAATCACCCAGGGCTAATGCATCACTTAGGGAGTTTGGCTAGTGGCGTTCTTGTGAATGGTCACCTGTGTTTACAGAGCTCTCACCATCCCAGGATTCTGCTCTCCTTGGGGGATCCAACATCATTGGTCAATTTAACTTCTTTACCTCAGCCATGCTCAGAAAGTCTTGATGGGACAATATTCAAACTGCATTCTCATTAAAATTTTCTCTTTCCCTTATCAATAAGCAAAGATCATTTAAAAATTCTTTATTAGTTCTTTCTCAATAGTATGTACTTTATAGGAATGTAGTTTATCATTTATTTCAGAAAAGGAGCTAGGCTTTATTTTGAGCCGTTCAACCAGCATTGGACTTGGCAGTTGGCGAGACTTCCACTCATCTTTGCCAGCCATGTTTCATATCTGTTTTCCTTCTCACTTCCTTCCTCCAAACCTTTAAGTCAACTCGCTGACAGTAGAGTTGCATGTATGGATTTTAAAAAGTATTTTCCATTTAACATATTTCAATTTTTGATTTTGTTTTCTACTCTCCAGTATCACTTAAAATAGTACTATTCCATTCAATACATATGCCACCATTTAATCTCCTGTATTTGGACATTTTCTCATTGTTCATTACTTTAATAGCATGGAAATAGTTATTCCTGTAGCTAAAATTTTGAAAATATCCATGACAATTTCTTAGGTCAAAATTTTGGATATGGAGTTACTGTGTCAAAAGTAAGCACATCTTAAGGCTTCTTATACATATTTCCAAACATAATTGTGTGAGAATGCACATTTCCTTTCACCCTTGACAAAACTGGGTGTTATAAAAAAAGCCTCTGCTTGAGTAAGATATATTAAAATGAAATCTCATGGGTGTTTATGTTTGTCTTTCTTTTATTATTAGAAGTTTGAAAATTTTCATAGATTTTGGTTCTTATTATTTTACCTTGGGAAAACATCCAATACAATGATGAATTAGGGCCTGAACTATCATAATTGTGAAGAGGCAGTCAGTAATACCAGGAGCCTGAGTAAATGCTCTTACAGAAAGATAAGAATAAAAAAACCCCAGAAAAATTGGCCTCAAAGAAAAGAGAGATAATTAAAGAATGGAACTAAAACTGCGAAAAATAAAACAAAACAAAAAACATACTTTAAGAAGGATGAAAGAATTTACATTCATGATTGTGCACAGAACAATGAATAGATAGTTTGGAAGCAAAACTTAAATCATCTACTTTATATATGTGATACAACTCAGCTGCTGGAAACCATGCAAAATGTTTTGAATTGCCCTTAAAATATTGAAAATGTTTTCTGAATGATTTATATTCTTTCCACTGTAAATTAAAAATGAAGAAAATTTAAAAAGTTTTCCCAGCACCAGATATATATCACATCTTCCTTGTCCATTCATCTGTTGATGGACATTTAGCTTGCTTCCATATCTTGGTTACTGTAAATAAATAAATTCGTGCTTCTATAAACACAGGGGTGCATATATCTGTTTGAATTAGTGTTTTTGTTTGCTTTGGATATATACCCAGCAGTGAAATTGCTGGTTCATATGGTAGTTCTACTTTTAGTTTTTTGAGGACCCTCCATACTGTTTTCCATAGTGGCTACAATGACTTACATTCCCACCAGTGTACTAGGATTGCCTTTTCCCCACATCCTCACCAACATTGGTTATTTGTGGTCTGTTTGATGATAGCCATTCTGACCAGCATGAGATAATATCTCATTGCTGTTTTGACTTGCATTTCCCTGGCGATTAGCAATGTTGAGCATCTTTTTTCTTTGCAAAAATGTCTATTCAGGCCTTCTGCCCATTTTTCAATCAGTTGTTTTTTTCTTTTTCTTTTTCTTTTTCTTTTTTTGGGACTGTGTTGTAAGAGTTGTTTATATACTTTGCATATTAACCCTTATCATTTATATCATTCACAAATATTTTCTTCTCTTCAGCATGCTGTCTTTTTGTTTTGTTGATGTTTTCCTTTGCTATGTGAAAGCTTTTAAGTTTAATTAGGTCCTATTTGTTTATTTTTTATTTTGTTTCCTTTGCCCGAGGAGATAGATCCAAAAAGTATTGCTACAACTTATGTCAAAATGTGTCCTGCCTATGTTTTCTCCTAAGAGTTTCATGGTTTCAGGCCTTAGATTTAGGCCTTTAATCCATTTTGAGTTTATTTATGTGTATGGTGTTACAGATGGATGAGAATTGCTAAATCCTGTTTGACTTCTTTATTGCTCCACTGTTTTTTTCTTTTAGTAGCATGTTGTTTACTCTCCACCCCATAAAAAGACCCGCAGGACCCCTAGGCAGGGCCGCTTCTCTCCTATAGCACCGTCCGGTTCCCTGGCCCAGAGGCTCTATCTCACTTTTTGCCTCTAAAGCGGCTAACTTACACCTAGAATTCTATTGGTTCCCTGAGCTCACTTCTGATTGGTTATTTCCTTCACTCCTGATTGGTTATTACTCTCACTTCTGATTGGTTATTACTCTCACTTCTGATTGGTCCACTTTCCTAACTTCTGATTGGTCCATTTGTAGTACTTCATTTGCATGGAGCTCACTCCTGATTGGTCTATTTCTACATAGCTTGTTCCTGGTTGGTCAACTTCTGTTGTACTTTATTTGCATATGATGTTGCAAAGTGTAAAACTGGCAGCTTATAAAAGGCCTGTGTAAACCTAGAGATGGGGTCCAGAGCTTGAAGTGTTAACATCTCTGGGCCTGCTGGCGTAATAAACCTGAGTTCTCCAACTTTTGGAGTGCTGTTTGGTCTCTCACCTGGATCCAGGTCGCTGTCACAACTGAGCTGTAACACTGAGCTGTAGCACATTTTTACCCAACAGTTAGAAAAGATGCTTTGTGTGATTTCCATCCTTTTATACTTGTTGAGATGTGTTTTGTGGCCTAGCATGTGATCTATCTTGGAGAATGTTCCATGTACACTTGAAAAGAATGTGTATTCTGCTATTTTTGGAAATAATGTTCTGTAGATATCTATTAAATCCAACTAGTTTAATGTGTCCTTTAAGGCCAGTGTTTACTTATTGATTTTCTGTCTGGATAATCTGTCCCTTAATGTAAGTAGGGTGTTAAAGTCCCATACTATTATTGTAGTATTGTCAATTTCTTTCTTTAAGTATGTTAATATTTGCTTTATATATTTAGGTTCTCCTATATTAAGTGCATGTATGTTAACAAATGTTACACCCTCTTTTTGTATGATCCCTTTATCATTATATAATGCCTTTCTTTGTCTTTTAAAAAAGATTTTGCTTTAAATTCTACTTTATATGAGTATTTCTGTCCCAGTTTCTTTTTCATTTCCATTTTTGTAAAATACATTTTTCCATTCTGTCACTTTCAGTTTGTGTTTTCATTAACTCTGAAGTGAATCTCTTCTTGGCAGCATATAGATGTGTTTTGTTTTTTATCTAATTAGCCACCCAATGTCTTTTGATTGAAAGTTTTAGTGTATTGTCATTTAAAGTGATTATTGATAAGTATGTACTTATTGCCATTTTGTTCCTTGTTTTCTGGTTGTTTTTGTAGTTGTTTTTTCCTTCTTCGTTTGGTCTCTTTCCTTGCGATTTAATGATTTTCTTTAGACATGCTTGTTTTCCTTTTTCTCTCATTTTTGTGTATCTATTGTAGATTTTTGATTTGTGGTTACCATGGAGTTCATATATGTTGACCTAAAGTTGTATCTACTTGTTTTTAAACTTTTAGTCATTTAATTTTAAACACATGCTAAACAGTCTACATTTTTACATCAACATAAAGATGTAAAATATGACATCAAAAACAGATATTTTACATCTTTATATCTATCCCTTAACTGTTTATTGTAGTTGTTAATTTTATAATTTTATCTTTTTATTTTTGTACTAGTTTATTTAAGTAGTTGAACCATAACCTTTGTATATATTTGCCTTTTCTAGTGAGTTTTTCCTTTCTTATAAATTCTTTCTTCTTGTTGTAGACTTTTCTTTTCCAGTTAAAGAATACCCTTTATCACTTCTTATAAGGTCAGTTTAGTATTGACAAACTTTTTCAGTTTTTGTCTGAGAAGTTCTTTATGCAGCTTGGGTTGTGTGTTGGGAGGGTCCCAGCAAGCCAGTCAAAGCCTCTGGTAGTTAGTTTTCAATCTGTTTCCTCTGCATTTCCTGGATGTAAGCAAGCATGTATGTACACTCTTCCCAAAATGGAATCTTGGTTTCTTACACCCCTCAGTTAAGACCCACTGGTTTTCAAACCAGCTTGGGGACGCTTCTTCCTGGTGTCAGACCCCCATGGTGGGGATGCCCAATATGTGGCTCAAACCCCTTACTCCTCAGGGAGGGTCACCACCCATATAATCCCCCTCCTCTTCTGATTCCCCTCCCAGCAGCACAGGTCCTGACCTGATCGCCTCTACTCCCTCTTTACCTGATTGAGTGAATGTTTACAACCTTGGTTCTAAAAGACTCTTTCTACAAGTCTCCAGGTTGTTTTTAGTTAGCATTGCTCCGCATGTATTTTTAATGTCTTCATGGGGGGAGGTGAGCTCAGGGTCCTCTTATTCTGCCATCCAGTTGTGTTTTTTTAAAAGAATATCTTAGTATACTGGTTAAGTGGGAAACTGTAGTCAGACTGGCTAGGTTAGCTTCTTATCCTGCCGCATATTAGCTGTGTAGCTTAGGCAAGCAAGATACCTATCTCCTGTGCTTCTGATTCTTCATCTACAGAGTGAAGATATGGATGGCACCTAGCTATAGGACTGCTGTATATTGAATTAATATATGTATAGGTTTAAAGTAGTACCTGGCATGTAGTGCCCTCTCTATAAATACTAATTTTGATTACTAGCAGGCTACTTTTAAATTTAAGTTTAATAGAGATTTCAGTATCTTCATGATGCATAGGCACACATTTAAAGCGGGAGTACTAATCACACACACACACACACACACACACACACACACACACACACACACAGCCCTGGAATGTATCTTTTAGGAACATATTATAGTTTTCTTGGCATAAACAAATCTCTGTTTGGGTAATATGGTTGTCCAAACTTTTCACTTTCACGATCTGATTTTAATAGTGTTTGCAACACAGGCAAGGTTCTTTATGCTTCTTTTCAAATCCTCTTAGTTTTATCTTGAGATCTAATGTTAAAATACATGAAATAGTTCTGGTTATCATTTTGGTTTAAAAATGATCTTTTTGTTGAAATACAAAATGAAGGTGTAAAGATATTAGTTATTGTCAAAGCTTTCTTGTTCTTTCTGGCTGGAAAGCTTGTTTCAAACTTTGGGCTCTGAAAAAGACCCATTAGAGTTATATGTCTTTGCAATCAACAGCATTCATTTGTTACTTGCTGTCTGTAAGAAATTTTGTTACGCACATGCAGAATACAAAGAAGTTTAAGAAAAGTTCTTAACCCTTACTGAGTTGATGGTCAAAGAGAAGAAAGACAAACATATCAAATGATAAACAATTTTAGACATGCCACTGAAAAGAATATGCTGAACTTCCAGTTGTGAAGTTAGACAGTTGAGATAGCCATTTCATTGTGTAGTGCCAATTTATGTCAAAGGGAAATGCACTCAGTGTAAAAGTTCATCTCTTAAGATGGAGAATTTTTTTAAGTTTGGAGTTTTGCTTAACTTTAGAATTGCTGGATTTTGGTTCTAGGTTAACAGTTTTCTAAGAGTCTGGCAATCTTATGTGTGTGAATGGGAGTGAGAGGAGGTCTGGTTGTGACATTTTGATACTTTTGAGAAACTTTGTCATCTAAATTACAAAAGGCTGCCTGTCATACAATGGTTCATCTAATAGGCTCTGTAAAAATTTCCTCAAATTATTATCATAAACTTCATATATGCATTCTAAACTTGTAGATTGTTTTAGTGTGATAAATATTCAGAATGTTCCCAGTTTCTTCTTTCTTTACTATCTCATTATACATAGCACAGGGGAGAACTTGCGGCACATTAGTCATGTCTCTGTAAAAGATATATTGCTTTGACTCAAAACTCTGAGAGCAGAGAAAAGCAACTGGCAATCTCACAAGTTAGAGACAAGCTTAGTAAGAAAATATTATTTGTCAGCAACATTCAGATGTTGTTTGGCCTTTTATTCTTGAGTTGATTATATTTAGTACTCTTAAAACTTAAACAGTTATGTTGAACATGCCATGTCAACTTAATGAGCTGGGTGCAAGTTCAGGCACAGATCTCATGGGGCCACGTGTCAGGTAAAACATGGCAGCCTCCTCTTTCCTGGCTCACAGCCAGCACAACACAATCGTGCTGTCAGGCGAAACAGCCTTACAACTGGCTTTCCTCAATTCCTACAGCTTGTTTAGAGACATAGGTCAAAAACAAGTCTCAGTGGTCCTTGGTAAGTTGTCTATGAACTTGCCTGCAGGACATCTGCAGCAAGAAGCAAACTCAGCAATTAACCAGGGAGCTTTATTAGCTGGCTGACTAACTACTGTTTTTCCTAGAACCGTCTGGCATGCATGTTGTAACAAGGCCCTGATTAAAATTATATCTGATTAAGGTGGAAAACGCTCACAATGTTCTGTTTAAAAAGTGAAATGACTCAAAGATGACTTTTTAGTGTGGATAAAATCAATGACATTGCCCTGGTAATGTGCTGAACCAGTGATGGACTCCCAGCCATGGTTTTATCAAGCAGTTGAGAATTGCAGCCTGGAACCTGTGACAGTAGCATGATCTATGATTAGCTTCAAGATGACGTGTTTTACAAGTTTATGTGCCAAGACAGAGAGACATTATTCATGGGTATGTGTAATAGTGAAATTTGAAGAGCACAGGAAAAATTATCAACGGTTATTTTCCAAGTTCATGCAATGTAAACCCATTTCACATAAAACTAGCATTGGCAAGTGCGTACTGCTCACAGGTAATAAAGTGGCTATGGTTGCTGAAGGGGAAAACTCGATCTTTCCTAATTAGGAGTCATTAAAGGCAGTAAGTGATCCTAAATTTACTGTCAAGACACAGTTATTGACTTTACCTTGCATTCTATTTTATCAGTTAATGTAATTCTTCAGATATTCTTTGCTTGCATCAAAATGCATTTGAAAAATTGATATTGACATTTATTATTTGAAAAATGAAGGAAGAAAACATTGAAAGAACTGGCCTGTATCACTTAATTTGCTTCTCCAGAGTATGTTGTACAGGTCTTAAAGTCAATACAGTGCCGTTTAGTTTGTTTTGTGCCCCTCTACTCTACCTCACTCCTATCTTTTGTATTTAGCATAATGTGTGGTATACAGTAAACATTTTACCTGTTAATTTATTTGACAAGCAATTACTAAGCACCTACTGTGCACAAACATGATGCTAAGTACTCACGATTCACTAGTCAACAGACAGGGGGCCTGACTTAAATGACTTTGGAGGGTCATGCGGACAAAATTAAGAGGAATCACAATGGCGTTCAAGAGTGGCGCTATGAGAAATATGGTGGGATTGGAAGAAATTAGGAAAGGCTCTTTGATGGAAGTGATGTCCAACTTGAGGTCATAGGGTTAAGAGGACGATGAAAGTGAAGAAGATTTTGGGGAAAGGGGCCAGCCATGGAATGCCTAGAGGCCTGAGAGACAATCTTTTGAGCCTGACATTTTGCATGTTGAGGACTGTGTGACAGGAAACGTGAGAGCTTATTTGTTGGATTTCTTTTCACTGACAGCAGAGAAGTTAACATTGATATGACATAAAGGAAAGCATTGTCCAACATGCTCCTCTGATTTGACCACTCTTACCTTTAAAATACTAGAATTTGAATGCCTATTTGAAGTACTCAAAAATCCTTATTCATGTTTGGTAGGATGGACTTTTCGATGATGGTAAAATTAATTTTATCTTGATTACATATTTTTCTACTTAAGCTCTAAATAAGCCATGTGACTGAATCTCAGTATTCTCAGAGGGGTACAGTATGGCTAAGTATAGGGCATATCGATAGAGGAGATTAATCATGAGGAACTGGGCTGGAGAGTTAGACATAGACTGAATAATGGAAGCCATTCCCCTTGTGGAGTTGACTTTATCCAGGAAGATTGTTCCATTGATTTTGTTGTTGTTGTTGTTTTGAAAGGATCACCCTAGTCGCAGCTGGAAAATGGAGAGGAGGAGGAAAGATTGGTGGCAGGCAAAAGGTAAGATATTGTCATATATGAGACATGAGGAAAGCCCAAATAAAGGGCATGGGAGGGTAAATGAGGAGAAGAACATGGGCTACATAAGGGAGATGGACTTGAATATGGCCGGTGAACAAAGGAGAGGGGTCAGAGAAACCCCCGTGATTTTGGCTTGGGAGACAAGGTGAACGACAAAAGCATTAAGGTTGGGCATATGGAAGGTCACGGTCAGGGCACAGATGCGAGTTCCATTTTGGAAAATGTTTGCAGTGCTAGAACAGATCTATCCCAGAAGTGGGTCTGTGATTGTGTCATTAGAAGAGAGGCGGAATTTGAAGGAGTGGATTAAGCATGCAGGAGAAAAAATAGAATTTGGGTGCAGGCTAACACTGAGGACTTTGCCAACCAATGGGTAACGTTCCTCCTCCCCTGCAGCTTGAAACACATGTGGAGCTAGGCACGGGAGCTAGGCAGTTAACGATGGAAACATTACCCTGATTACTGGTAAAGTTGCTCAGAGAACATAGCTCTGTTTCTGAGGTCAAAACACATTGCTGGGGTTTCACCTAGTAGTCAGATGTCTTTTCCTTGCCCCTGGCTTTGGAAAGGAGAGCAAACCAGAACACAGGCAGACTAGAGAGAACAAACATGCCTTCCTGAAGCTCACCAATCAGATAAGCCACCCTTTCTCCCTTGAGGAGGACAGGAAAGACGCTGGGTGAGTTGTTCCAGGTAAAGTTCCTTTACACGAAAACTTGAGGTCAGAATAAATAATCTCCCAATAACCTTCATTTGAGAGGACGGCAGAAGAACAGAATATAAAACAGTAATATGATGATGAGGAGGAGGCGGGGACAGACTAAAATGGCTAATAAATGCTGAACACTTACCATGTGCCTGGAAGCCTTCCAAGTTCTTTATAATCCTTTACTTCTTTTCTTCAAAATGGATTTTTGACACTTTCTTGAGCATCTCAAGTAGTTTTTAATTCAAAGGAGGTAATTTTTAATTCTTCCAGTCTTATTAAAGTGTAACTAATGTAGAGCACTGTAATAAGTTTAAGGGGCATAGCACAATGATTATGATTAATTACTACAATAAATTTAGTGATCCATCATCTCATACAGATACAAAATAACAAAAGAGAAAAATATAAAAACTTTTTCCTTATGATGAGAACTCTGAGATTTACTCTTAGCAATTTTCACATATAATATACAGTAGTGTTAATTATATTAATCATGTTGTAAATTACATCCCTAATACTTACCTGTCTTATAATTAGATGTTTGTACCTGTGGCCACCTTCATCCAGTATACTCTCCTCTCACCCCCTGCCTCTGGTAACCAAAAACTTGATCTCTTTGTCCCTAAGTCTGTTTGTATTTTGGAGTATAATTGACTTACAATACTATGTTAATTCCTGGTGATTTGGTATTTCTATATATTACAAAATGATCACCGCTGTAGGCTGTTACCATCTGTTATCATCAAAGATTTTAGTTATTGCTGATTATATTTCTCACATTGTACATTTCATGCCCATGACATTTATTTTGTAACTGGAAGTTTATACTTCCTAATTTCCTTCATCTATTTCGCCCATCCGCCCCATCCCACTCTCTTCTGGAAATCACCTGTCTGTTCTCTGTATTATGACTGTGTTTTTTATGTTTATTCATTTGTTTTATTTAAAAATTTCCATGTAAAAGTGAAATCATACAGTATTTGTCTTTTTTCTTTTTTTATTTATGTATTTATTTTACAATATCATGTTTTTTAAATGGAAGAATAGTTGATGTACAATGTTACATGTTACAGATATACAATATAGTAATTCACAATTTTTAAAGGTTATACTCCATTTATAGTTATAAAATATTGGCTGTATTCCCCATGTTGTACAGCACATCCTTGTAGCTTATTTTATACCTGACAATTTGTACCTTTTAATCCTCCACTCCATCTTGCCCTTCCCCCTCCCCTCTCCCCCTGGTAACCACTACTTTGTGAGTCTGTTTCTTTTCTGTAATATTCACTAGTTTGTTGTATTTTTTTAGATTCCACATGTAAGTGGTATCTTACAGTATTTGTTCCTCTCTCTCTGACCCACTTCACTTAGCATAATGCTTTCTAAGTCCATCCATGCTGTACACCGTAAAATAATACAACATTTTAAATCAATTGTACTTCAGTTAAAAAGCAAGCAAACAAAAAACCAATCCATTTAAAAAATGGGCAGAACTGAACAGACATTTTTCCAAAAGAAGAAATGCAGATGGCCAACAGGAACATGAAAAGCTGTTCAACATCATTAATAACACCAGGGAAATGCAAATCAAGATCACAATGGCAATCATCAAGAAGAACAAAAATAACAAGTGTTGGCAAGGATGTGGAGAAAGGGGAACCCTTGTACACTGTTGGTGGGAATGTAAATTAGTGCCGTCACTATGGAAAACGATATGGAGGTTTCTCAAAAAACTAAAATAGAACCACCACATGGCCCAGCAACTTCACTCCTGGGCACACATCAGAGAAAAGATACATACACCCTGCTATTAACAGCAACATTATTTATAACTGACAAGATATGGAAGCATCCTAAATGCACATCAGTAGATGAATGGATAAAGAAGATGTAGCATATCTGTGTAATGGAATGCAACTGACCCATTAAAAAGAAGGATATTTTGCCATTTGCAGCCCTTCATTCACTTTTTTTTTTCACTTAAAAAACCAGCATTTAATAACTGGCATAAACATTTCCACTGCATCAAAAACAACAAAATATCTAGAAATAAACTTAACCTAGGAGGTTACCTATACTCGGAAATCTGTAAAATATTGATAAAGGAAATTAAAGATGATACGAAGAAATCGAAAAATATCCTGTGCTCTTGGATTGGAAGAATCAACATTATCAAAATGGCTGTACTACTCAAAGCAATCCACAGACCCACTGCAACCCCTGTTAAAATATGACATTTTTCACAGAACTAGAACAATTCCAAAACTTATATGGAACCATAAAAGACCCTAAATTGCCAAAGCAGTCTTTTATAGGTCTTTTTTTTCCCTCATTCTTTTTGTTCTCTTTTCTTAAGATTTGATGACTAGAGAAGTTCCTTTAATATTTGTTGTAAAGCTGATTTAGTGCTGAATTCTTTTAGCTTTTGTTTGTCTATGAAGCTTTTGATTTCTCCATCAAATCTGAACGAGAGCCTTGCTGGATAGAGTATTCTTGGCTGTAAGTTTTTTGCCATCATTACTTTAAACTCTTTCTCAGATAAATTACCTGTCTCCTCATCACTTATTTCTTCTTCTGATATT
This sequence comes from Camelus bactrianus, assembly GCF_048773025.1. Classification (NCBI taxonomy): domain Eukaryota; kingdom Metazoa; phylum Chordata; class Mammalia; order Artiodactyla; family Camelidae; genus Camelus; species Camelus bactrianus. The sequence goes on from NC_133540.1 coordinate 24,831,535, forward strand.
TTATCTTGTGCCTTGGCCTAGGAGACATTCCTCTGCCACCTCTTATTGTCTGTCTTTCTATTTATATTTTTAGGTTGGTTAGTTATTTTTCTCCACCTTGGAGAAGTGGCCCTCTGTGGGAGATGTCCTATGTGTCTCAGCGGTACACTCCTCTCTTGTCACCCAAAGGCCAGGGTCCAGCTGGTCCCAGTGTAGAGCCTGGCTTGTGTATCTGCCCCCTGGTGGATGAGGATGGACTAGACGCTTACGTAGATTTCCTGGCAGGAGGAGTCCGTGCCTGCCCACTGCTGGGTTGAAGGCTGGCCCTGGCCCTCTGGTGGGTAAGGCTGTTTGTGACTCAGGAAGTCTGCTGATGGGTGGGGCTGTGTTCTCACCCAGTATGTTGTTTGGCTTGGGGCTTCCCAGCCCTTAAGCCTACAGGCTGTTGGGTGGGGCTGGGTCTTGACGCTAATGATCCAATCAAGATGCCAGCCTCCAAGAAAGCTCATGCAGATGAACACTCTGGGAATGTCTGCCACCAGCTTTTATGTCCCCTGGGTGAGAAGCAGCCGTCCCCCACATCCCCAGGAGACCCTCCAAAACCAGAAGGCAGTTTTCCATGAAATCATTGCCTCTGCCCTTAGACCTGGCACACATGAGATTCTGTTTGCTTTCCAAGAGAATGAAGTCTCTGTTTCTCCCAGTCCTGTGGGGCTTCTGGAGTTAAGTCCCACTGGGCTTCAAAACCAGATGTCCTAGGGTCTCCTCCTCCCACTGCCAGAACCCTGGGCTGGGGAGCCTGACATGGAGCTTAGAGCTCTCACTCCCGTGGGAGGGCCTCTGTGACTTAATTATTCTCCAACTTGTGGGTCACCCACCTGGGGGGTATGGAGCCTGATTATAATTCGAGCATGTCCCGCCTACCATCCTGCTGTGGTTCCCTCTTTATGTTTCCAGCTGAAAAAATATCTTTTCTCTAGGCTCCAGTCTTTTTTTCCAATGGTTGTTTAGCAATCGCTTGTGGTTTTGTTGCAGCTGCGAAGAGAGGCGAGCTTGTGGACCTACTACTCCGCCATCTTTCATACACTATTTGTCTTTGTCTAGCTTATTTCACTTAGCATAATATCCTCTACATCCATCTATGTTATCAAAAAGGCCAAGATTTCATTGTTTTTTATGGCTAATGCCATATATATATATATATATATATGCACACACCACCATGTTTTCCTTGTAGTTGATTTTTAATCTCATACCATGTGGTCAAAAAGATACTTCATATGATTTCAATCTTCTTAAATTTATTGAGAATTTTTTTTTTGTCCTACATGTAATCTACCTGGAGAAAGTTCTATGTGCCCTTGAAACGAATGTGTATTCTGCTACTTTTGGATGGGTGTACTATATATATATCTATTAAGTCCATTTGTTCCAATGTATCATTTAAGCCCATTTCATTGATTTTCTGTTTGAATGATCTTTCCACTGATGTAAATAGAGTGTTAAGGTTCCCTATTATTATTTTGTTGCTGTCAATTTCTCACTTTATGTTTGTTAATGTTTGTTTTATGTATTTAGGTGCTCCTATGTTGGGTGCATATATATTTACAGTTGTTACCCTTCTTGTTGGACTGATTCCTTTATTATCATGTAATGTCCTTCTTTGTCTCTCTTTAGTTTTTTCTTTTTTAAAGTCTACCTTGTCTGATATAGATATTGGTACTCCAGTTTTTTATTTTTTTATTTCTTTTTATTTCCATTTGAATGGAATACTTTTTACATCCTCTCACTCTCAACCTGTGAGTGTCTTTACATATTAAGTGAGTCTCTTGAGACAGCATATGGTCCTTTTTTAAAAAAAAAATTAATTAAACTGCTCTATGTCTTTTTATTGGAGTTTTTATTCTATTTACATTTAAAGTAATTACTTATAGGTGTGTACTTATTGTCATTTGGATGATTGTTTTCTGGTTGTTTTATAGTTCTTTTTTGTTTTTTTCCTCTTTTGCTCTCTTTTGTGACTTGATGACTATCTTTAGCGTTATGTTTGGATTCTTTTCTCTTTTTATGTTTGAATCTATTAATGGCTCCCCTCCCCCTACTTCTTTGGGAGAACCTCTGCAATTTTGACTGTCCTCTCATTTGTGATGCCTACCTGAGGGCGTAGGTCTTGACTATCCTGTGTCTCCACCCTCTTTCCCTTCTTGTTGAGGTTCCTTCTTTATATATTTAGTGGAAATTTTTTTTTTTTTTTGCTAGTCTTCAGGTCATTCTCATTGATAGTTGCTCTGTAAATAATAGTAATTTAGGTGTGCCTGTGTGAGGAGTTAAGTTCAGGGTCTTCTTAGACTGTTATCTTGGCCTCTATGGGACTACAATTATTGGCTTCTTTAATGCTTACTACATGCATGAGGTGTAGGTAAGGACATGGAGACACATGTAAGCTGTTGATCCAGGATCTGAATCCAGGCAGTGTGGTTCACAAATTGGTCTCTTGAGGAGTGTTATTCTTAGGTAGTGGAGGAGGAGAATAACAAATAGCAGAACATGGTGACATGAGGCTGCGACAGGAGGGGGTTCATGTTCAATATAAAGTGCAGCAAGAATTTAACTACCTACAGATCTTCAGCTCCATGCTGTGATTTGTATACTGTGACACTGTGAGCTTCAAAGTATAAAGAAAAAAAAAGCAAAACCAGACAAGACAGTTGTTCATTTCAAGATCTCAACATGAAGAACAAGTTAACCAGAGCATTAAGGTAAACACCTTAAGATCTTGAATCAATCCATTTCCTAATATTAAAGTCTAAGTACAGGGGTTTCTTCTGTGTAGACACAAACTTTTAACATTCAATTTGACATGGGTGGTATTAAATAGATGTTTAAGTAAAACAGAAAACCCAATCTAGTTGTGCCAAATGATCAGACTAATTGTATAATCCTGATATTTTCATTATATTTTGTACAGTCAATGTGAGAAGGTGAACTGGGACTTAGATTTCAAAAGATTGGGGTTTGAGTCCTGCATTTGTCTTAAAAAATCAAATCACATTTCTAACCCTAGTTCTTTTATAATGGGGCAAATAATACATACTTTTCACATGATTCCTGCAGTGATATGAGAAGGATGCTGTGAATCGTGAACCTTTGAACCACATTTAGAAGATCTCTGAGTCTTGTCTTTACTGTCATTGTCAGCTGGCGATGCTAGTAAAAACACCATCTCGTGAACTAGATTCCTTGGATCTTTCTGCTGTGAAAAATTGGGAAATCGATCAGATGTCCCTATTACTTTTTTGAAATATCTGTTTTTAAGTACCTTGCTGCCTAAATTACAGGCTTCAGAGCAAGATCTAGACATCTTCATACTGACCTGTGTGCTAGGGCAGACATGTTGAAATCTTTTGACTTATTGAAAGCACAGTTCCAGAAAGCACAGTTCCACATTATTCTCAGTAAGGTAATAGCTGAGATGCAGTGTGTGCTGCTTTTTAGGGTGCTGTCCTGGGCCATCTGTCTGCAGTTTCTTCTGCTAGTCTCCTCTGGAAATTTCAAGATGGTATGGTTGTCCTTAATTTTTTATTGGCAGATAAGTTAAGAACACAATATAGGCTCTGGTCTCCCAGAACAAGCAAAAGCAGCTTTGTAGGCATTTCTAATTTACGGCATCCTGTGTCTCTGAAGATCTTTGGTACAAATATCTGTAAATTTTGAAATTTCTCTAATTTCTCTTGCCTGCCAGGTTTTAATTCAGACAGTAGGTGCTTCTGACTACATAGAAAACTAGCAGCAGTGTGACATTGAGGTTTTTAAGAATATGCTAGAAAAAGTGATGGCTGTGGTCATGAAATCGGAGTGAAAAACTGCCTACTCGCTTGTTTTATGAGGCCTCTACCAGTCTGTGCTCCCACGCACACACAAGAGTGCTCAGCTTTTATTCTACACCATTTGGTATGTCATTAAACATATATCATCATTAAACATTTATTTATTTGTCCGTATAATCCGAATGTAACAGCTGCCAGACACAAGCAGTCGTGCTCAACCACATATATGTTTACAAAAACAGGTCATTTCTGAATATGAAGACCCCTTAAGACAGAACAATGTCAAGTTTGAAGTGACCCAAGGTAAGGAAGATGCTAATCATCATCGTGATGATTGTGGTCCTGCTTCTGGCTCCCAAGTCCTGGAGGATGTTTATATGTACATATAGATCCCTCACCCCCAACTCCCAGACAGTTCTGGATAGAAAGGCCAGAGGTCACAGAGCTTTGTCCCCCTCCCAAGGTCAGCAGTAAGATAAGCCATGTTTCCTGCTGCGGGGAGGAGAGGGGAGAGGCTGGAGAGAAGCTGAAGTGTCGCCCTCTTTGAAGTTCCCTCATGTGTTAACAGGAGGCCTGAACAAGTGTCCCCTTAAGCAATCAGCACCTGAGGGCAGGGCAGAGGGACCGCAGGCAGCACAGTGATATGATGGCCATGCACTCTGTAGGTGGCTTGTCCAAATCAAGGGGCAATCAAGGTTTTCTTTTTCTTTCTTCCCCCAGTGCCTGCATACTCTTCTTTCTGACCTACCCTAGGCTTAGTGGAGTTGGGCAGGGCAGTCTCCCTTCAAATTTTCTGGCATCAGAGTCACAAACATATCTTGATGTCTCCATTGTCTTTTGGAAACTTTAATCCCGTGTTGGAGGAAGGGAGCAGGCTCAGCCCTGTCTAGCTCTTCTCCAGAATCTTTTCCTGATGTGAGAAGGGCTTCTCCTCCCGGGGGTGGGGGTGGCATGTTATCCAGAACACTTCCACATGCTCTGGTTAACTTTTATGTATGTTCCAGTCCTTTACCTTGGCTCCTTGGGTCACACAAATTCCTTCTTTTTGGAACAAAGCTTTGCTCTCCCAAGTCAAAGCCTTGTCTCCAAATGGGGCTTTTAGAGCTTGTTTTGTTAGCATAAAGATGAACATTTCTTCTTTGGTTCTGGGTTCTGCCTTTGTCAAATGAAGGACACCTCCATCCTGCTGAGGGCAGGTTGTCTATTAGCAGGAAATACCACGTATGAAAACATCAGATGCTCCTTCTCAGTGTACGTCTGAAGCACCACGTCGAAAACAACATTCTCTCCCTCCCACTTCTTACACAGGGAACATTGGCTCTGTTACCTCCTAGATCACATCATTGCCTCATTACATCCTCCCAGTTCTAACTACAGCTCTAACCCCTCTTGAGTTGTGCGTGCTGATATGATAGGTGTATATCTTGAACTGAGCAGCCCCGGGGAGAAAAGAGGTCCTTGAGCTACACGTAAACTAAAGGACGCTCCGTAGCCTCATGTCCTGCAGTAATTTCTGTTCTGGCTCCCCTGTCTCAGCCACGCCACGTGTCTAAGGCTCTTGACATATCTTCAGAAGAATAAAGAAACATGCCTTCATCATTTAGGCCCATCTCCTTCAGCGCCTAGAGGCGAACACAATGGCCCCAAGATCAGGACACTTGGCACAACTCACATGCTCACTTGTAAAACTATTGAAGATGAAATGCTCTGATTCAGGGACAGCTTCAGATGACTTTCGGACACTTCTGAGATCACATCCTGGCTCTGTGACCAGCACTTATAAGTATAATTAATTTTTCTGGCAAGGAGTTAGTGGAAGTGGTGATTTTACAGCTGAAATCTGCCTTAGGGAAAGCGTTTTAGGAGTGAAACATGTAAGATGTCATGCAGAACAGGCTTTCCTTTTGCCCTTCTGGACACACACCTGTCAGCTGTAAGCCTGGGCTCTGTGCCAGTTTAAAAATGCGGATTATAGATCTGCTGGGTCCAGACAAGGACATTCCAAACCCTAAGGCCTCTCCCCCCTTCTCGTGCTCACTCTTCTCTGAAGAGGTGGGGAGGCAAAAGTTATTCTTGTTTCCTTGTGGGTGAAGCTTTGTCTTTATAGACTGCATTTCTGTTCCCGATGTATCTGTTTGTCTTTCGGCTACCCGTTCCCTTGTAATCACCTCCAGGAGCCCCGAATGGGTGTCCTCGCTGTGTACTCTCGTATCATCACGTGTGTTTATCAGTGCTTGTCTCACGCTTGTCCTCCCCCTCGGCTCACAAACACTGTGCGGAGTCACCTGAACGTCGTCGGTCCTTAGCCCGGTGCCTGCCTGGTACCCTGTGCCGCTGCGGCTGGGGAGACAGCGGGCTTTCCCTCCACTTAACACTCTTGGAAAAGGCCCCTTATCACGACTCACAGGAGTTGGATATTACACTTTATTTCTCTATCTAGCTAGATATGACCTTGCACTGCCATTTAACTTTTGTTTCTTAACCCATGACAGCGTTTAAGGTATCTTTTTGCTTTAAAAGCCTGGTAGTCTAAACATCTAACATGTCCTTCCATATATTCCAATATTAGCCGTGGAACTTGCCCTCCAGTGAGAACATTAACAGGACAAAAACACATTTGTCTTTATATCCCTTTAGGAGGAAATTAATGAACACTCTCTGTAGTACTTACGCCCTTAGGACACAAAAGAAGTGACAGTTTTACTCCGTGGACTCAGCAGTTTATAATTATCATCAATGTTGATGACTACAGCAAGAATACTCTCAAAAGTTCTTTTTAAAAAAATTTTTTTGGAGGGGAGAGTTAATTAGGTTTATTTATTTATTTATTAACGGAGGCACTGGGGGTTGAACCCAGGACCTCGTGCATGCTAAGCACACGCTATACAGTCTCTCCTCAAAAGTTCTTTAGTAGAGGATTTTTTCCTAGCATTCTCTCATTTGGCATCTCAGGGAATTATCCACTCAGTGATAGAGTGTGGATTTTTCTTTGCTGAATCTCTTCCTGGATAGTTATTCTTGCCTCTTGTCTTCATCTTCATCTCCGTCTCCTTTCTCTTTTCTCTTCTACTTCTCTTTTCTTGTTTTCATTAAGTCTGAAGGCCCTTTTCCCCCTTGGCTCATTGCAGAGTCACACTTTACTTTTTGCCACACCTGTATACCACATTCTGGGCTGCTTGCCGCCTTGCTAATGTTTCTGCATTTTCCTTTGTAAGCATATGATCCCTTGTCCTGTGCAGAGGTTTCATTGCCTGCAGAACCCTCATCCTTGTAATTCTAGGAGCCTTGTACTTCCCTGGGTATTTCTGACTTGAAGTTCGGCCAATTGTGTCTTACAAAGTCAGCAGGTTTCCTCCAAATATTATCACTAAGTGTTTCCTATGTGAAATCCTGTCCTTTCCAGCATACTTGGAAGAAGGAAATCAAAAAAAGCAACATGGGTATTTATATAGGACTTTTATCCTTACAGCCAACTGCTTGTGGATCCCTAGATAACTTTAGTGGGAGTAGACTCCTGATGGGGGCTGGGCAAATAAAGGTAAGATGGTGAAAGTTATTTGTTTGTTTGGTTTATTTTGTTTTTAGCTTCTGTTTCTCATGTGTTTAATATTTCAAGAACAAATTTGAACTTTGGCTCCATTTGTGATGTTTACATTTTTAGTCACATCTTTATATCAAAGGTGATATGCTGATAGCATAGTTTCCTTATAAAAATATTTGCAGCTTTTAATTGCAGTTACTTAGATGTATTTAAAAAATTTGTTTTAGTTGAAGTATATAGTTGATTTACAATGTTGTGTTAGTTTCAGGTGTACAGCCAAGTGATTCAGTGATATCTGTGTATCTATATCTATTCTTTTTCAGATTCTTTCCATTATAGGTTATTACAAGATACTGAATATAGTTTCCTGTACTATACAGTAGAAATATTTTTAAAATCTATTATATATATAGTAGTGTGTATATGTTAATCCCAAACTCCTAATTTATCCCCCACTTCCTCTTTGGTAACCATAGTTTGTTTCTATGTCCGTAAGTCTATTTCTGGTTTGTAAATAAGTTCATTTGTGTCATTTTTCTTTTAGGATTCCACATATAAGTGATATCATATGATATTCGTTTTTGTCTGACTTACTTCACGTAATATGATAATCTCTTGGTCCAGCCATGTTTCTGCAAATGACATTATTTCATTCTTGTTATCCATTCATCGATGGACATTTAGATTGCTTTCATGTCTTGGCTATTTTAAATAGTGTTTCTATGGACATTAAGGTGCATGTATCTTTTTGAGTTCAAGATTTCTCTGGATGTATGTCCAGGAGTGGAATTGCTGGATCATATGGTAAGGCTATTTTTAGTTTTTTAAGGAACCACTGTACTGTTCTCCATGATGGCTGCACCAATTTACATTCCTACCATCAGTGTAGGAAGGTTTCCTTGGTTAAAGTCTTTTTAAATGTCCCATAGGGAGTAATCAGGCTTGTGTGACCTCAGCAGAGTTGTTTTGAGTTAGCTCCCTCAGTGTTAGGGAATCTGAGTAAGTTTCTAGAGTTCAAGGCATTTCTATGCCCTCTGCAGAGCGGAGAAGTACAGAGCATGCAGACTACCCCTAGGTCTTTAAGCAAGTTTCTAGTAAGTTCTGTAGAGCGGCTTAGTCCTGGGAAGGATGCAAACTGACAATTGATAACCTACTTTTCAGTCTTAGGTGTCTGAAATGGGAGGGTGGGGCAGTTCTTGGAGATTGAACAGTAATTTTTAACGGGCATGACCGGTAAGGAAACGGCCAGGAAATTTTTGAATAGAAACTTTGAATTCAAGTTATGAATTCAAGAACAGAAATGTTGAATATGGAACATAAAAGTAATGTTGAGTCTTTTGAAACTTAACTCTTAGAAGACTTAAGAAAAAATATATTTCAGTTCATGTATTTCCATGAAAATATTATGTATTTTTTTGTTCCTTAAAACTTTTATATTAGTCAAGAGGATATGAGAAACAAGAGACAATGAGCACTACAAAAGGGCCTATTAAAATTATTAGGTTGGACTAAGTTTAAACTATATTGGATCTTTCCTTCCTCCCTCCCTCCCTTCCTCCTTCCTTCCTTCCTTCCTTCCTTCCTTCCTTCCTTTCTCCAATCAGCCACTGGTAGGGGCTTTGGAGGAGGGTTGGATTTATGTTTTGCATTCCTGAGTTCACTTTTCTGGGCCAACACTTCCACCTTCTTTCAACCTAATGTAGACTCGATATCTTCTGTTCTACGAAAACATCTGATAACCTCGTCAGCAGTAAAGTGATACTAACAATATTTTGCTTCTTTCAGAAAGACTTACATTTCAGTGAAGCCCAAGAAAGGTCCAATGCTACAAGCAAAGAAAGGACGACACTAGCAAACTCTCAGGTTTCTTGGGTTGACTGAGCAAAGAATGCAGGCAGTAATTTTTCTCTCAAAGCTCAACACATATACATCTACTGAGATAGGGAATGAAGTACCTACCAGATGACTGTTCTCTGTTCCAGACCACAGGAATCCCCATTATTTCAAAAGTTTTCTTTTCCCATAAAGTGGAAGGTATTTGTCTGGGCAATTGTACTAGGGAGTAGCTCAACGTTAGCCAACTATCCCGGAACAGGTGCCAAGTGTGAAGCAGGGAAGGGAGAGATTTGCTTAGAAGACAGAACTGGCTCTGGTCTTCACCACGGGGGTCTGCAGTGCATCTCAGACGAGGTGTCGGCAAGACTATTACTGCCACCTCCCTGCAGAGAAGCAGGACTCAATCTGGAAGTGAGTGAAGGAAAGTGAGGGGGTTAGAACATTTTGGGGACACATCTTTAGATATCTTTAGCTATTTTCCAAATAAAGTCTGGAGAAATATATGATGGTGTGAGTCACAGTTCATTTTCATAAGGTGCAAATCTACGTCTGTTGTTTGACCTTGGTTGACTGTGAAAAATGAATCTCAGTTTCAATTATGACAATTATGAGTAGTGAGACAGTAGAAAGAATAAAACAGATTGTTACACTGAATAAATAGTGTTGTACTGAAGGTGTGCACAGGTGTTCTGTCTACAGTGAATGGAATTTCCAGGTCATAATTAAAAAGAATCACATATTACAGTAAAAGGACAAAGAAATCATAGCGTGTATTAAAGCATTCATAGGCAAAATAACAATTAAGCAACTAGTATATTGCAAACGAAAGTACTTTTTCATGGGAGTTCTATATGCTTTGGGACAGTGTGGTTTAGAAAAGTGATTTTGAGTGTGACCTTTGGGAACAGAAAGTCATGGGTTTAGATTCTGGCTGAATGACCTCAGGCAGTCACTTAAAGTCTCTATGAGGCATTCTCATCTGCAGAAATAGGGGTAACAATTATTATGGTAAAGAATGGCTTAGACTCTCAGATTTTAATTTATGCCATTGACCAGGGAATCATGAGAGACCCACAAAACATTTCATTCTGTTCTACTTGCATTCAGATTAGAGGTCTTTTTCCTTATTACATACACACCACATGCACACATACATGCAAAGACTAAAGGAGTTGAAGAAATCCCAGAGACATTAATCCATAGATAACTAAAGGTGATGAGAGCAATGGAGGCAAATACTGCAGAAAAAAGGAGTAGTACGTATTGTGGGGGAAGAGACGCTATCATTTTATTTTTTAAGGCTTTTTTTTCACTAGTATTTTTTTTTCCCCAAATCGAGGTACTGGGGATCAATCCCAGGACTTTGTGCATGCTAAGCCTGCACTCTACCACTAAGCTATACCTGCCCCTGAGAGGTTATCATTTTAAATAATGGCATTTAAAAAAATTCCTGAAAGAGATAAAAGAGATGAGTCACATGGATCTTCGGGGAAGAGGAACTGAAAGTACAGGGGTTCTGTGTGGAGCCTGCCTGGCTTTTCCAGGAACAATGAGGAAGCCTGTGTGTTGAAGTGAGGTGAACAATGCAGACTGAAGACATCGGAAGACACAGGATCAGAGCAGTGGAAAAAGCCAGGTCATTTAATGCCCTGTAGGCTGTTGTAAGGATTGTAGGTTTCCGTGTCACTGAAATGGGATGCTATAAGAGTTCTGATGGGATCATTTACGTTTTAACAGGGTCACTTTGGCCGCTGCAATGAGAAAAGACTGTAAAGAGGCAAAGATAAGGGCCGGGAGACTGGTCCGGAGATTATTGCCGCAATCAGCACAAAAGATGGGAGTGGTTCCCAGAGAAACAGGAGCCTAGTACTTTGCACTCAGATGGTGTCAGCACAGGGTGCTGACAGACTGGGTATGTGGCGTAAGAGAAAGGAAGGCTTCAGCCTAGGCTCCTGGAGGAATGGAGTGGCTATGTACTGAAATGGGGAAAGCTTTAGGAGGTGAAGGTTTGAGAGGAAAGACCAAGAGCTCAGATTTGGACACGGTAAGTTTTAAATGCCTTTGAGGCAGCTAAGTCCAGTGTCGGATGGGTGTTTGGGTGTGTGAATCTGGAGTTCAGCGGAGTAGTCCTGCCTGGGGTTATACATTTGGGAATCGTTAGCATATACGTGATATATAAAGCCATGAAGCTGGATGAGATCATCAAAGGAGCGAGTGTGGAATGAGAAGAGAGCTTGTCTGAGGACTCGACTCCAGAGTACATCGCTATTAATAAACTGGGGAGAAGAGGAGGAGCCAGCAGTGGAGACTGAGACAGCATGGCCAGTGAGAGGAGAGGGAAAGCAGGTGAGTATGGTTCGCCAGGCATTGGAATTAATCAAGTGTTAACAAGGTGGGTAGAGTAAAGAACTGACTCAAGTACTGCTGAAAGTCATGTAAAAGACAGCTTGAAAAAAATAGAGCATCGTGTTTTAACAACTTGGAGGTAATTCATGAGCTAGGCAAGAACAGTTTTGGTAGAATGAACAGAATGGTAGTTGTGAAATAATAGAACCATGTGTACTGGTCTCTGCCTCCAGTTCCCGGCACAGAGCTCCTAAAACCTGCGTAATTTCCTAAGTGATTAGAGCACTAGGAGCATCCTTTGTCCTAATATTTGGTCCTTCATTCTGTTTCCTGACACGGAGCCCCCGAGTCTCTTGGAATTTCCTGGGTGATAGGAGTGTCTTTTGTTCCAGTTAGGTTACTTTGGGTGGGTTCCTGGGCAGCTCCTGGATGGGGCACGCTCACCAGAAAGACCTAGCCATAAGTCAAAGTTTGGAACTTTCAGCACGGCCACCGTCCTCCTCCTATAGGAAGGGAAGAGCTAGAAGTGGAGTTAATAATCCATCAAGCCTACATGATGAAGCTGCTGTAAAACCCCCAAAAGGACATGGTTCAAAGAGCTTCTGGGTTGGGAAAGCATCTAAATGCTGGGAAGGTGGTACACCCCAACTCCACGGGCACGAAAGCTTCTGCACTTGGGACCTTTTTAGGTCTCCCCCTATGTATTTCTTTACCTGGCTGTTCATCTATGTCTTTATCATATCCTCTAATGAACTGGTAAACGTAAGTAGGTCTTTCCTTGAGTTCTGTGAGCTCTTCTAACAAATGAGCAAACGCAGGGAGGGGGTTATGGGAATGCTGATTTATAGCTGGTTGGCAGATGCACAGGTGACAACTGATTGCCATCTGAAAAGGGGGGGTCACTCTTGTGGGACTGAGTCCTGTGGGATCTGATGCTCTCTCCAGGTACATGTGTCAGAACTGAGTTACATTGGAGGACACCCAGCTGGTGTCAGAGAATTGCTTGGTTGGAGAAAAACCTACACATCTGGTGTCAGAAGTGTTGTGAGTGTGGTAACAGGGTGAGAGTGAAGGAGACACCCAGGAGGAGTGTGTTTTCCCAGTGCAGTTGTTGAAAAGGTTGATTAGAGTGGGCTCAAAGGAAGAAAAGAGGGGTACTGAAGACAGGGAACTCCTTTGAGGTATTCAATGTAAATGAAGAAGAGAAACAGAGCAGTAGTTAGAGGAGTATGTGAGATAAAGCAAATTTTTTTTTTGTTTAAGATGGGAGATATAATAATGTTTATGTGTTTTTGGAAAAGATTCAGTACAGAAGGAAAATATGATGGTACTGGAAAGAAGTAGGAGAGTCACGAAGCAATATTTTCAAGTAGATGAGAGGAAGTGGGAGCTTATGCATAATGGAGTGTTTGGGCTTTGCTAGGATAGCAAACAGTTTCTCCAAAGTTACAAGAGCAGGAAGAACATATGGGCATAGATGCAGGTATCTTGGTGGATATAATGGGGGAAGCTTATGAAGATGTTTTTTGCATTGCTTCTATTTTCTCTGAGAAACAGGAAGCATGGTTTTTATTTGAGAGATTGGAGGCAGTAAGAATGAGAATGTGACAGAGAAACATGGAAGGGTTGCCAAGCAGCCCCAAAGGTCTCCCTGATGCTAAGTGAATCATCAGTTTGGGCATGTGCTTGCTCTTGGCCCCATTCATTTGGGCGGATGCAGACACGGTATAGCGCTGAGTTAGATTTAACCAAGAGTAGAAGTTTGCCAAGTATGAAGCAGTAAGAGAGAAGGAAGGAATTTTAAAGTATATGCCAAAAACTGACTATAATTATTGATCATAGATTTCAAACTGTCCAAAGAAGTGGATGAGAAGATGATGGAGGTGAAGGACTGTGGAAGAGTTTAGACCATTGTGGGACAAAAATTTGCAGGGCTTGGGAATAGAAGGAATCAGCAGGAATTAGAGAGTGGTGGTTAGTGACAAATGCTTGCTATGAAGATCAGGATAAGGAGTTCGAATTTTATTAATTAGAAAGAAGAGAAATGACGAGATCTGATTCCTCCTCCTCCTTTTCCTTCTTCTTCTAACTCACTCTAGCTGTTTTGTAGAGAATGAATTATAGCTGGGGAAGGGGAATACGAGCAACAGTAGGAGGTGATGAGAACTGGACAGACTTGGGATGTATTTTAGAATGAAGTTCCCAGAACTTGCTAATGAATTGGGTATGGGAGTGAGCAAAAAGACAGAATCAAATATTATCCTTAATTTTTTTCCAAGAGCTACTGAGGGACAACTGGCCCTCTGACACGGGGGCTGAAAAGGAGCATAACCTCTAGGAGGTGAGCAAGAGCATTTTTTTTGAAAATATTAATTTTGAGATGTTTATTAGATACCTAAGAAGAAATATCATATAATGTGTGTATAATTCTAAGGCTCAATAGAGAGATAAGGGCTGCAGTCTTAGGGTGAGCGAGAACACCTGGTTGGAGATCATCATTCTAAGTGAAGTGAGCCAGAAAGAGAAAGAAAAATATCACATATCACTTATATGTGGCTTCCAAAAAAAAAAAAAAAAAAAAAGAAAGAAAAAGAAAAGACAAATGAAACTTATTTACAAAACAGAAGCAGGACTCACAGACATAGAAAACAAACTTATGGTTACCACGGGATAGGGGGTGGGAAGGGATAAATTGGAATTTTGAGATTTTCAGATACTAACTACTATATATAAAATATAAACAACAAGTTTCTACTGTAGAGCACAGGGAATTATATTCAATATCTTATAGTAACCTATAATGAAAAAAAGTATGAAAACGAATATATGTATGTATATGTATGACTGAAACATTATACTCTACACCAGAAATTGGCACAACATTGTAAACTGACCATACTTTAATTTAAAAAAAAAGTAAATTAGTGGGTCTGCATGAGCTCACTCAGAGTGAAATGGAAGAGGAAATATGCGATGTGTTCATCAGTGAGCACAGGGACAAACATAAAGAAGGAAAACGAATATCTTTGAATAAAAAAATCATGGTTAATAAGCGATGGATTTGATTTTCAAGGAAGGCATATGATCCTTTCTTTAATTCCTCGAGGAACAGAAAACAAAACCACCTTACAGAATGTTGGGCAGTAGGAAGAAAATACATTTTTTCCTTCAAACTCCTCCGATCCTCTGTGCAACATCTGCTTTAACCAGGTCAGACATTTACCAGAGTCAGTAAGGAACCGATTCCCCATCCCCTCCCCATAGTTTTGGTAATAGAACAGTTACTGAATACTCCCAGCATATTCTAGTATTTTATGAGTCAACTGACATTTCTTTTCTTTTTTTAAAATATATTTTTTATTGAAGTATAGTCAGTTTACAATGTTGTATCAATTCCTAGTGTACAGCACAATACTTCAGTCATACTGGAAGAGAAACATTCCCTGTGCTATACAGTATAAACTTGTTGTTTATCTGTTTTGCATATAGTAGTTAGTATCTGCAAATCTTGAACTCCCAATTTATCCCTTCCCATCCCCTTTCACCCCCAGTGACCATAAGTTTGTTTGATATGTCTGTGAGTCTGTTTCTGTTTTCTAAGTAAGTTTGTTTGTCTTTTTTTTTTTTTTAAGATTCCACATATAAGTGCTATCATATGGTATTTTTCTTTATCTTTCTGGCTTCACTTAGAATGACATTACCCAGGTCCACCATTGTTGCTGCAAATGACATTATTTTATTCTTTTTTATGACAGAGTAGTATTCCATTGTATAAATATACCACAACTTCTTTATCCAGTCATCTGTTGATGGACATTAGGTTGCTTCCATGTCTTGACTATTGTATATAGTGCTGCTATGAACATTGAGGTGCATGTATCTTTTTGAATTAATGTTCCCTCTGGATATATACCCAGGAGTGGGATTGCTGGATCATATGGTAAGTCTATTTTTAGTTTTTTGAGGAATCTCCATATTGATTTTCATAATGGCTGCACCAAACTACATTCCCGTCAACAGTATACAAGGGTTCCCTTTTCTCCAGTTTATTGTTTGTGGACTTTTGAATGATGGTCATTCTGACTGGTGTGAGGTGATATCTCATTATAGTTTCAATTTGCATTTCTCTGATAATTATTGATATTGAACATTTTTTTCATGTGCCTATTGGCCATTTGCATGTCTTCACTGGAGAATTGCTTATTTAGGTCTTCTGCCCATTTTTGGATTGAGTTGTTTGTTTGTTTTTTCTTCTTAAGTTGTATGAGCTGTTCATATATTCTAGAAATTAAACCTTTGTCAGTGTCATCTTTTGCAAATATATCCTCCCATTCCATAGGTTGTCTTTCTGTTTTGCTTATGGTTTCCTTTGTAGTGCAAATGCTTATAAGTTTAATTAGGTCCCATTTGTTTATTTTTGCTTTTATTTCTATTGCCTGGGTAGACTGCCCTAGGAGAACTTCCATACCCCCAATTTTTCATTTGTGCTGTGTTTCTCCTTTCCATAACTTGATCACAAACGACATCCTTCTTCTTACCAGCTCCTAGAGATTTCCCAACAAAAAAATCACTAAATTTAAGGGACTGTAGGTTCATCTTCTCTTTGATCCTTCATACTGCTTGTTTTATCATCATTCTTCAGTAAAATTCAAAACAAGGTCCTAGACATGGCCCAGGGTTTGCAGGACCTGCCTGCTGCTCCTGCTGCGCCCCTCCCGTTTCAGTCCCCCCTCCCTTTAGGTGCTCTGTGTTTGGCCTTCTTTCAGTTCTCACCTGTGTCACATTTCTTGCTAACAGAAGGCTTTCACACCTGCTGTTCCTTTTTGCCTAGAACTCCATTTCTGCTCTGCCTACCTCAGTAAATTAGTACAAATTCTTCAGAGGTCAGCTTGAGGGTTCTTTCCATGACCCTACAGACTAGCTCAGGGTTTCCCAACAGTGGTATTATGACATTGTAGAGAAGATGATTGTTGGTTGGGAGAGAAATGCCCTATGAACTCCAGGATGCTTAGCAGCATCTGCCAGTTGTACCCCTAAGTTGTGACAGTAAAAAATGTCTTCAGGCATCGCCGCATGTCTCCTGGGAGGCAGAATTGCTTCCAGTTGAGAATACTGCCCTGGGTTAAGTGCCCTTGTTATATACTGTCATATGCTCTACTCTCCAAGTCGTGCTAGTATCTAAATGACCATGTTTAAGTGCTATTTTTCCTACTGAAATGTAAGTGCTATGTGAAAAGGGACCATTCTTGTTAAAATTTCCATCCCGAGTGCCTCGCACAGTGCCAGTTGCTAAGCATAATGGGTTAAATTGTGTCCCCTTAGAATGCATATGTTGAAGTCCTAGCCTCTAGTATCTTAGAATGAGACTGTATTTGGAGAAAGGATCTTTAAAGGGACAATTAAGGAAAAATGCAGTCATATGGGTGGGCTCTAATCCAGTGATGTTCTGGTAAGAAGAGGAAATCTGAGCATAGACATCTGTGCACCCAGAGGGAGGACCATGTGGAGACACTAAAAGAAGGTGGCATCTGTAAGCCAAGGAGAGAGACCTCAAAAGAAAGCAGCCCTGTCAACACCTTATTCTTGTAATTCTAGCCTCCAGAACTGAGAAACAATAAATTTCTGTTTTTAAACCGCCCAGTGTGTGGTATTCTGTTGTAGTAGCCCGGGAGGGGACTCTTTTATATGTCACACTTTTTAATATACTATACAGTTAGTATCCCTTGTAAATCAATTAGGATGTCTTTAGCTGCAAATCGAAAGACAGATAAATCCAATAACCAAATATTGGGAGGTAGGTGTTTCCAGGCTTGGTTAATTCATTGGTTCAACATGTCATCAAGCATTCACATTTTTCTAGTTTTTCATTCTGTCACTTCCAGTTAGTTGGGTTTCTAGGCTACCCCTCTCAAGATCTTAAAATACCCTTGTTCCAGGCATTGCATCCTGACAGAACAAAGTTGAACAGAAGAGTAAGTAGTGTTACTTTCTTTAGTTGAAGAATAAAAAGGATAATTAAAAATAAAAACCTTTATGAGGTTTTTCTCCCCTTCCCGAGATTCCACTTATGTCTGTCTCATTATCCCAAATTGGGTTTCATGTCTATCCCTAAGCCCACCATTGGCAAGATAACCACAATTGGTTTGGACTCACCAGGATTTACCTGTGGTTTGGGGATAAGATTACCTTCCCTGGGAGGTGGAAATATAAATAAAATTTGTGTTTTGTTTGTAAGGTAGGAAGGGAGAACACACATTGGTTGAGCAGGCAATCAAAAGTGTCTGCTGTCCCACAGAATAGACATGAGTAAACTCATGTAGATTAAGTTTTTAGTTTCTAGCTTCTGAATTCCCACTTGTCTTCAGTTCCCTCTCAGTGACGTAAAAATGTCTTTGGATATTAAGTCCATTTTGTATTTACAATCTATGCTGGTTTTAGAGGAAAATGTGACTCTCTTAATTCTTGCTATTAAATCCTCCACTCTACCCTTGATCATAACAGATTTTGCCTATTGCTCAATTTGGATATTTCATTTTCTTACTTCTTGTCTCTAACCCAGATTCAAGCTGTAAGTAACAGTTCTTTTCCTGCAATCAAATTCAAATATTGCTGTGCAATTCTTCCCCTAAATACATCTTTCTACTGATATTCTTCCACCAAACCATTTCCTCTGTGCCCATTGGAGTCCATGCTTCTTGGCACCTTCAGTTCTTTTCACAACATTCTTGTCTTAAGTGATGCCTACCTTTGATTTCCCCCAAGAAGTCATCTCAGTGGAGGATTCTCCTGTCTTTCTTTCCAATGGATCATGAGTCAGGAAGTCGGGGCAGCCATTTTCTCAGTTGCCTAGTGCTGTTTCTAAGACTTTACACTTGATTTTTTGTTCTAAACTACTCCTTTTTAAAACTTGAGTATTCCAAGCAGATAAGCTTCCACTTTCCTTTCCAATAAACTGGACAATGAAATATTTATCAAGAACATTAAGTACCCATATCATATTCTTCCTGCCCATTCCTCATTCTTGCCATTAATGATTGTTCTAGCCTCATGGCTTCTTTCTTCCTTCTCTCTCCCTCCCTCCCGGCATATCTCTCTCCTTCCCTTTATCTCTCCCTCTCTACCTCCCTCTCCCTCATTTTCTCCTATCTCTTTCTTTTCCTCCCTCTTCCTTCCCTTCTTTTCTTTCTCTTTTTTCTTTCTTTTCAGCTTTACTGAGGCTTAATTGATGTGCAATAAGCTCCACACATGTTTAAAAGGTACAATCTGATAAGTTTGTGAGTTATCTATTACTTCATAACAAATTACCTCAAAACATAGTGGTTTTAAACAACAAACATTCATTACCTCACTGTTTTTGTGGATTGGGAATCTGGAAATGGCTGAGCTGAGTACTCTGGCTGAAATCAAAACGTTGGCCAGAGTTACAATCATCTCAGTGTGTAACAGAGGGTGGATCCGCTTTGAAACTCACTCCCATGGCTGTTGGCAGACTTCAGAGATCCCTTTCCAAGTTCACTCATATGGGATGTTGGCTGAAGATATCAGTCGCTTGCCATGTGAACCTCTTCATGGCAGCTTGCTTTCCCCAGAGCAAGGTTTGAGAGAGAGAGAGAGAAGAGAGAGGAAATGTTTCAGGCTGAAACCATAGTTGTTTTTTGTAACCTAATCTTCGAAGTGACAACCCATCATTTCTACCACATTTTATTCACTAAAAGTGAGTTACTATACACCTGAAACTCTAGTATGTTTTATGTCAACTATGCCTCAATTAAAAAAAATGAGTCACTAAATGCCGCTCACACTTAAGCAAAGAGGATTCCACAAGGGCATGAATACGGGGACATCTTAGGTGCTGTTTACCACAATGAACCGTGACATATGTACACCATGAATCACCCCAACCAAGATAATTGGCATTTCCATCACCCCCCACCCCAATTTTTCTCATGTCCCTTTAGAATTCATTCATCCTTCCACCTTCTTTCCCTGGCAAGTACTACTCTACCATTTTCTGTCACTATAGATTGAATTTTTTGGAATTTCATTAAATGGAATCATACACTGTGTACTCTTTTTTGGTTTGGCTTTTTATTCAGCATAATGATTTTGAGAGTCATTTATGTTGTTTACATCAATAGTTTGTCCTTGTTATTATTGAGCAACATTTCATTGAATGGATATACACAATTTGTTTATCTCTTTACCTACTTATGGGCATTTGAGTTGCTTCCAGTTTGGAATTATTGTGAATAAAGCTGATACGAATATTTGCGTTCAAGGTCTTTGTGCAGAGGTGATGGTTAATTTTATGTGTGGACTTGGCTGGGCTATTGTGTCCAGTTGTTTGGTCAAGCACAGTCTAGAAGTTGCTGTGGAAGTATTTTTTAGATGTGATTAACATTCAAATCAGTAGACTTTAATTAAAGCAGATTATATTCCCTAGTTGATAAACCTCATCCATTCAGTTGAAGGCCTCAAGAGCAAAGACTGTAGTCTCTAGAAGAAATTTCTCTTAAGACTGCAACATAGAAACCTTGCCTGAGCTTCCAGTCCTTTGCTCTGTGGAATTCAGACTCAAACTGCAACATCAACTCTTGCCTGAATTTCTAGCCTGACATCCTGCCACACAAATTTCCAACTTGCTAGCTCCTAAAGTTGTTTAAGACGGTTCCTTAAAATCTCTCTCTCTCCCCTCTATTTTGGTACTGAGGGTGGTTCTAGAGAAGTAGAATCTTAAGGATGAGTTTTCTGAATTGGTTCTCAGCTTTCTGAACTTGGTTCTATAACCTTATTAGATTTAAAGGCACTAATGACTGTATTTCTAGTAGTAAAGAGAGTACTGACAGGCCATGGCATGATCTTGCAATAGAAATATGCAAAGATCACCTGATGCTGCTAAGCAAATAGTTATAACAGGTAAGGTTCTGGGTGACCATGTATTTGATGCTTATCTTAGTCACTTAAGGCTGCCATAACAAAATACCATAGATTGGATGGTTTAAACGACAGGAATTTATTTCTCACAGTTCTGGAGACTGGAAGTCCAAGTTCAAACTTCTAGCAGGGTTGGTGTCCTGTGAGAGTTCTTTCCTTGGGCTGCAGGTGGCTGCCTTCTTGCTGTGTCCTTACGTGGCCTCTCCTTGTTGTGTGTAGGGAGAGAAAGAGAGAGAGAGCAAGCCCTCTGCTGTGCTTCTCATAAGAGCACCAATCCCATCAGACCAGGACTCTTCCTCGTGGCCTCACCCAACTCAAATTATTTCCCAAAGGCCCCATCTCCAAACACCACTACATTGACAGCTGGGGCTTCAACATATGAATTTGGGGGGGTAGGACACAAACATTTAGTCCTTAACAATATGTTAGAACACTTTTGTCAAACTAATGAGTATAATGAGTTTGGATAGTTACTCCTAATCATGCTGGGCAAAGTTACAAGGGTCCTAAAAATGCATTAGGAATCTTTCCTTTTCATTATCTTCTTTTCTTTTTGTTGGGTCTTTATTCCTCTTGGTTGACTTCAGTATTGAACAAGCTCTTCTCTTGTGCTGCAAAGGGAAGCCCTTGGTTCAAGGCTTGCTTGGTTCTGGCCTGAGGCATTTTAAAAAGAGAAAGTGGCTCTTTCTTAATCCTTAATCTTTAAATAATATTCTGTGAAGAATTTTGGTTGGCTTAGATTGGGTCACATGCCTATCCCCAAATTAATTACTGGAGGATGTGTTATTCTGATTGGCTGGCCCAGGACTGTATGCCTATCGTACAGCTGAAGATCTTGGTCAATCTTATCAAACCATGTGGACTTGGCGGAGCGGGGTGATTCTGCAGAAGTATTATAAGAGCTCATTTAATTGCAAAAAGTGAAAATGGATGCACAGAACCTTCTAAAACTTCCCTAGGTGCTCTTTGCTTCCACCTCTGCTCTTACTACAATTGGTACCTGCCTTAATTAAAGTCATTATTGCATCATAATTTTCTGTTGGTCCTATCTGAGTCTCCCTGTGATTATAAATTCTGTGGGGGCAGAAACTGTTAATTTTCATCTTCATATCTCCATTGCTTGGCATAGTTTTCAGTTTATAGTGGTGCTTAGCAAATATTCATTGCTGGATTGTATCTATTCAGTTTAATCTAGTTAATTACTCTCTTGCTGGAGGTGTCATGGTCCCTGAATACTTGATATTCTCTCATTAAGTAAATCCTTCTCAGGTACCTTTTTGAAAGACAAAGTCTTTTAAAAATTCATTACTTAATGGATAAGAATCTGAAAAAGAATATACACATACACATATAGGTAGTATAATTGAATCACTTTGCTGTGCACTTGAAATTAACACAACATTGTAAATCAACTAGACTTCAATAAAAAGTGGTTAGTTTTGGGAAAAGAATCATTATTTACCTCTTACCAAAGTCTCTCTTTTTAAATTTCACTTTCAATTTTCTTAAGATAGGAGTTGGGACTCTGCCCCTTGTTTTCTGCCACCCACTGATTAAACCCTTATTTTATTCTCTATGTTGTCACCAGTTACATTCTTTTTGTAAGATCCCCTGGTCATTTACCAGTTCTTAACTATGCCATAGCACCTGGCATTGACTTTTCTTTGGTTTTCACTGTTCGGTGCATATTGCTGATTTGCATCCCAGATCTTTGCTTATTAGCCAAACATTTGTGCCTGTATATAACGTGTAATGTGCCATAGGTACCCTGGATATAAAGAGTAATGATCTTGCCATCAGCAGCTTTTAAGCTAATTGTTCACTTCTCATTTCCAATAGAATGTATACCTAGATGGTTAGAATATGCTACTAACTGAGTTTTGTATCTGCAGATGTCCTTGCCAGTCAATTCAAAATACTGTTAAAATTTTTCCAACTAAATGTGCTCTTTTGCTCAGGAGCCTTCCCTGGCTCTTCATTGCCTTCTCTATGGGATTCAGACTCCCTTGGAGGGGGCGTGGCTTCCTTTGTTAGGACCACCCACTTTGACAGTGTAATCTCTTCTGCCTTCCCCACAGTACAGTGCCTGCTTCATCGTTTGTTCTCTAAACATTGTACTTTTGATTTTCACATTCATCCTACATGTAACATGCAGGAATTAGTTTCCCTAACATCTCTGCCTTTTGAGGCACTTCCAACCAATTCCAATTCTAGTTCTTCCACGATGCCCTCCTGGACTTCCCACTTAGATGTGATTATTCCTACCTCTAAATGTCAGCAGGATTTAGGTTATGCTAATCTTTAGTTTTTGGAACCTAGAGGAGATGCATTTAGAATTTAACCCAGATCTCAGGTGGGCAAGAAAAACTGCTCAGTATCTGCCAGCTCATAGGTTTTTAACTCAATAAATATGAGATGAATGAATGAATAAATAGCTGCTGTGAAACCAGCCCTGCAGGACTGTAAAATATTTGCCCAAGAATGCTTCCATTGGCTACATAGAGCCCAGTATGGAACTTTTCCACGTGGCTCTGAGTGTCATGCCAGAAATAATACACAGGCTGTCAGCTGCCCCTGAGCAATTCTTGACAGTCTCAAACAGAGATGAGGGAGATGTGGAGCAGGGTGAGACAGGAATGAGCAGATCAGCTCCACCTCTCTGAGTGCTTAAGAGTTCATTACCTTCTACAGAAGGGAGGTCATCAAGTGGAAAAAATACTGTCAGGCAACCATCCATTCCGGGGTACTGGTCATGCCTCCGTCTGTTCTTTTATCTCTAATAATTAGATAAGGGTGTAAGCAGAATTAATTGAAGTAGCGTGGTTACCTGCCTGCATCATTTTCATCCACAGAGTCCACTGGAGGACTCCTTCAGATGCTACACTGCTTAGGAATTATATGTGTTACTTTAATTAAAAGGGATAATTTGATAATAATCAAATTGACTAAGAATTTTATTTAAATATAAGAGTAAATTAGAGCCAGATTATAGCAGTGTCAGTTTAGTTTTAAATCACCAGTCCCTTCTCATCAGGGAATTTATAGTCATTCTCTACCTCCTATTATTAGTGGAATAAACCCCGTTGGCTGTGCCAATGCCTCAAAGTTGCTTTTGTGACCTGTGTATCTTTATCTATTGTTGCTTCTGTGTCAGAGGGTGCTTTCAGACTCCTTTTGAGGTTCATTTAATTTCTATTCAACCCCAGTTCCTTTAACAAGACTTCACTGTCTCTGCTGTGACTCCTCATACATCCATGACCCCTTTGTCCCATGGTTTTTATTTGTGGTTGACATTTTTTCTTTAGAACTCTCCCTTTCTTACAGTCATGCTCTGTGTCCTGTGCAACAATAAAATCTCTGCCCATTTCTTTTCTGCACAGACTCCCTCTCCATGCTTTGCACTACACAGTGTTGTCTTTTTATTTTCTCAGCCTGGAAATAACTCTGTCTTTCTGGTGCTACTGCTATTTCTCTATTACTAACTACACTTAACTTATGCTGACAGCATTCATATTGAAGCTTATACTCCACACATCTCTAGCATCCTTCAGTTTATTCCTGACTCTTTGCTGGTGAAAGGATTTCATTCTTTTCTCCAAGGAAGCCCTGTTTTTTAGAAGCAAGATTGGTATTTGACAGAAGACCCAAGTATCTTGTGTTCCTGGGAGGCAAGAAGTAAAAAAAAAAAAAAAAAAGGAAAAAGAAACAGCAAAAAACACAGACATATATAAACTTTTTTCTAGGAGATGCTTTAAGTTTTTTCTTTTCCTTTATTTACAGCATTTCAGGTTTTCAGCAAATATACAGCAGAAAGATGTGGACTTCCTGCCTCTGGGGATTGCAAACTTCCCATTGAGCTCTGCCTGTCAAGCTCCCTTTAAGTTTTATGATCACATACTTAAAAATGACATAATATTCAACTAAAATGTGGCATAAGGTGGCAAGATCTTGTTTATTCTCCGTTTTGTTGTGTGCAGTACGGGTAATGCTTGTTCCACAGTTATGGTTTTAAATGCACATAATTTCTTTTGTCTTCAACAAACCATTCAGCTATGAAGTTTTATATTTACACGCATCAATTTAGAGTTATTGTGAATTGGGAAATGGCTTTAAGACATCTATGTAGGAAAAAATGATCCCTTTTTATCAGGAGCCTGAACTATTCAGACAGATTTCCCCTGGTCAAAGACCATATGACAGCATTCTCAGGTATGGTGAATAAATGAATAAACGAGTAATGCTAATAGACATGGAGTGAAGCTGCCAATGCATTTCATCCCGATCTTTGGAGTAATTTAGAACTTGCTCTGTTTTTTTTTTTTCTTTTTAAGAAAAACTGTCCATCAAGTTCAAACATACAATGGATAGTGTGGATAAAAGACCATCAGGCATTTATATGAAACCACAAGACATCTTTTCACTAGCTATCTCAATTTGGGATTTGAATTCAAACTCATCAAAGGAAAAAAAAAAGATCTATTAACACATTACACAGTCTTTAAAGAAAAGAATCAGTATTTTACTTTTTTGACAGTTGAATAAAAGGATTTAGACACATTTCAAATGGAGAAAAAAGGGCTTTAATCCCTTGATGGAACAGGAAGACAATCATACTATACTGGAAAGACTGCACAGACCGTTGGAGAGAAACCGCAGAATATGCGGCCTCAGCCCCATCAGATCCGAGCACAGCAGCATCTTGTCTGTTGGCTTGTTTCCTCTCAGCCTGGTTCACCTCCCACAGGCTTTACAGTAAAAGGAAGTGTAAACCCTCATCTGAGCAGGTGCTACTCTATTAGAGACGACTTAGACGGTATAACGAGGAGGGAGGGAGTGGTGTATTACTTTAACCAGATTGCAAACCTGAAGAAGAATAATGAACGTCCCAATAGCTAAATAAACGGGGGGGGGGGGGGCAGGAAGAAGACAGGGGCATGGTGCTTACAGAAGAGTCACTTTTTGTTGTGTATGGTGTTCATGATACTAAACAAATACATGTTTTTGTAAATGTCCTTTTCTGTGCACATGAAATATAGTAGACATTCAACTATTTGTGGAATGAAAATAAGAATACATTATGTATATAGAAAATTTTGGTCTAAGATGTTCAGAAACAGCTTGTCAATCAGCACCTTTGACCTTTGGGACCAGATGGATCTTTGGGTGGAGGGCTGTCTCATGTATCGTAGGGTGTTTAGCAGCCTCCTTGGCTATGAGACCCATCAGATTCCAGGAGCAACTCCCCCTGTTGGGACGACCAAAATGTTTCCAAATGTTGCCAAATGTCCCCTGGATGTCATAGCTCCTCTGATGGACAACCACTGATGAGAAAGGAAGTTACAATGAGCACACTTGGATTTTACCTACATAGCTTTCTATTCTTTCTATTTGGAAGGCTAGTTTGTGATTGGGTAGGAAGGATGGGTTCACTTGCTTTTTACCTGTTATCAAATTTATGTGAATATATTAGTTTTGTAGGGCTGCTGTAACCAAGGACCACAAATTGGGTGGCTTAAAGAGCAAGAATTTGTTGTCTCCCAGTTCTGGGAGCTAGAAGACTGAATCGAGGTGCCGGCAGAGTTGGCTCCTTCTGAGGGCTGTGGGGGAGAAGGTCTTCCAGGTCTCGCTCTCAGCTTCTGCTGCCTCAGGCGTCTCTTGGCTTGAAGACAGTTCTCTCCCGGTGTCTATAGACGATCTTGTCTTTAGGGTGTCAGTCAAACCAGTGTCCAAATTTCCCCTTTTTATAAGGATGCGAGTCATACAGGATTAGGGCCAGCCCTAACGACCTCGTTTTAACTTGATTACTCTGTAAAGACCCTGTCTCCACGCTCTGAGGTACCGGGGGTTAGAAAGCCAGCATATACTCGGGGGAGGGGGCACAATTCAACTCACAGCAGTGTACTCCAACTACTGGGCCTTTAATGCCGCAAATGAGACTCTGGCATTTAACCACTAACTGCTTTAACTTTTACTTTTTGTTCACCTCTCTGTCACATCTCTGCTGCCTGGGGGACAAAAAACGGTGTGATGTATTTTGTAAGAATCTTTACAGGACTCAGGAGAGTGCTTGACAAGGTTTTATCTGAATGAAGAAGAAATGCTCCTTTATACAGAGGTGGCTTGTCACTTTAGCTCTAATTGACATAGAATCACACCAATGAACTTGTCTATTTTCCTCTTAAGTCAAACCAGCACTGGGCTCCTTTTGAGTAACCATTATTCTTTAAGCTTATTTTAACTTTTAATTGAAAGAATTAAATATGTAAATAAAAATGAGTGAACAGAACACATTCAAATAGAATGAGAATATGCATAATAAATAATCTCTTCAATTCCTGGTCTTCTTGTCGAAAGGCAACTGTTGTTGACAGTTTCCTGTATGTCCTTCCAGAATATTCTCATGTACATAAAATTTGCTTATATTATTTTCTACATCCTCTGACTTACTCCTCTGAAGCTCTAAACACGAACTGCTCGCTCTAATTCCCCCAACTCACACACACACTAAAAAAAGCCAAGAAATTGTATGTGGCTCACATATTCTCCAAGACAGAGTTTCAGAGTCCATGATTTGTTTAGCTATGAAATAAAAGACATATGCTCGGGTTGAGTATAGAACCAAACTTAGGAAGAGCAATCTGAAGGCATTTTTTGGGATCTGCCACCACCCCAAAAGCCATAGACATTAAAGGGTGCTGACTATAGAACCAGAGCAGTCAGCCCAGCTGTGTAAGCCATCAGGAGCCTGGGTTTTCTTGGACGCTCCTAGAGGAGGCTGGGGACTGAGGAGAAAGAGGTTCCTGAAAAGCCGAGAACAATGCCAGAAAGCCAGGCTCTTCTTGAAGCCAGCATCCTCTCTGGCTCATGCGTTCCCACAGACCTGGACAGGAATGAGATGCTTGACAGGGGTGCAATCCCTGGTACCGACATTATATACAAGGCATTACTCTCGGGGCCGAGGATACTGTGGTACTAAGATACAGTCCCTGCTTTCTTGGAGCTTATATCCTGTGCTGCATCAAATAATCAACAAATCAACAAATACACCTATAGTGTAATATAGGTAGCAGTAAATATTGTGAAGAGAAATAAAGATGGATAAGAGGATAAGGCCTTGTTAAGAAGCTGACGTTACAGCAGAGACTTGAATGTATTTAGGGAGCAAGTTATGCAAAGGCCAGAGGAAGGTCGTTGCCATCACGCACTGGAAGGGCAAGTAAAAAGTCTTAATTTGGGAAGAAGTTGGCTTCCTTGTGATTTAGTGGGCTCTCTGTCCTGGAACTGTTCAGTCTGCACTACCTGCCAGGGACTCTAAAAGGATAATCCCTGCATTAGTTATGAGGTTGAGACTAGTCAACTTTGAGATCTTCCGGCTTTAAGATTCTGTATATTTTGCTTGGCATAACCATATGGCTTAGAACTTAAATAAGAGACACTTAAGTGGAGAAAAGATGCAGAAGTCTCTTTGGGGAAACAAACAATAAAGCTATAGGTTTGGAGACTGTTTATTCATGACCTTGCTCCCTGCTGACACTGAAATTTGGGGGAAATATAAAAATAGAATGAGGGCATGATGAATCAGGAGTTAAAGAAAGTTCATTTAGCTACACACAGATACGTAACTACTCTCCAAATGATTCAGAATCTGTGGGAAATGACTTATAAGAGCAGATACTAAACTTTGTATGGGAAGTAATTTTACAGGAAATAATTGTTTGTAAGTTTTGCATGATACATCATTTTAAATTAGAAAACCAGAGATAGCTGAAGGGTATTTATAGAGTTCTTTGAGCTCTTCTGAAGAAGAGCATGCATGCCACAGATTTTCACTTTCATTTTCGTTTTTTTAAACATTTTTTTTTAAACATCAGGCAGGCAGCACATAAAGGTCATTAGAATCAAAAGTTATTTACTGTTGGAACTGGAAAAAAAGGACTGATACATGTTTTTGTGTCTTTGGAGTCTTAGCAAAGAAAATATGTTGAAAATTAAATCGAAGGGTGTTGATATTTACTAGCAAAACTTCTAGAACTGTAACATGGTATTTTATCTTTTGGAGTGAAAACTAAATGCCTCAAGTGATAGGTAAAAATGTGGGCATGTTTCAGCATCAAAGTTTGGCATTCAAAGTAGACTTACATGGACAATACTCATACCTTATATTCTGACTTTCATCAAGTAGGTTTGCAAACCAGAAGGAGCCGTATCGTTTTTTTCTTCTTCCATACGCATCTCCTTTTTCCCTCTAAGCAGAACACTTACTGAAACCAGTGAAAACTATACACAGAAATTAGGAAGCAAAGCAGTGAAAGAATGGAGACCAGAAGGCTTGACTGCTTCTTAACAGAAGAGGAAAACTGAGTGACAAAAGGGTGAGATATTTGTGACACATCACGTTGTGAATCAGAAGAAAGTGCCAGGAATTGAACACACACGTTTCTAGTCTCTGGGCCAACTCCAAGCTAATTCTCCTCCTTAACTGACATTTATGGAGAACAGATGTGGTGCCACTGTGGTTTATGTGAAATTAGTTCTGCCTCCTTCTTTCCTGAACACATATGTGTATCACACATGTATACATCGCTAAAGAAGGACCATATTTTCCCACGTTCTCATTTGCTATATTTCTCTAGTAGCCTGCGGGATGTCCAGAAGAACTCGGGAATGAGGCCAAGGGATCAGTCTGAGATGGAGGTGGGGAGATGACACGCTTTCAGCACACGTGGTTACTAACATCGTTCCTGCTTTGCTTTTATTTAGTTTTTCTAATGAGGATATTGTCAGGGAGATCCATGAACCCAAATTGTACAAAATATAAAAGATTACAGAAGAGAAACAGCTGCTCAAAGCCAGGTTTACTTTTAGGACTTGTCTTATGGAGACCGCATGCCTTCAACCTGATGAAGACTGAGAACAATTTAACAGTGGGTGAAATACAATTAACAGAGCACATGGGGACGGGCATTATAGCTGAAGGAAGAATACTGTACTTCGGGGATGGCAGTTTACAAAATGATATGTATATCATTCCACTCTTAATTTTCGTGAGCTTGATTCTTATTTTCCTGTAATTGGTATGGACATAGTAAACTTGTGGAACTTAGGAGAACCTAGGTGCGGAAAAACTCATAATGAGAACTCATCTCAAATTTATCCACAGTAATTAGCTCTTAGA
Organism: Camelus bactrianus; assembly: GCF_048773025.1. Classification (NCBI taxonomy): domain Eukaryota; kingdom Metazoa; phylum Chordata; class Mammalia; order Artiodactyla; family Camelidae; genus Camelus; species Camelus bactrianus. The sequence continues at coordinate 24,861,173 of NC_133540.1, forward strand.
CACCATGAACAAATTGAAATGATGGATAAGCCATGGAATGGAATGTCTGTTCGGAATATCTGACCTCCAAGCATTTGCACAGGCTTCTCTTTGTGCCAAATACTTGTCCACACCACCTCGATTGCCTGACCTTTAGTTACATCTCAGCGTTACTCCAGACATCTGCCCTGGGAGTCCTTCAACGCCCCTAAGGCTGGGTTGGGTGTCCTGTGGGCGCATGTATGTAGCTCTGGTTGTACTTCTTATAATTCTTGTTGATTTCCTTGAAGACACAGCACTTCCTAACCTGAAATTATTTCAGATTTACTGGAACTTGGAGTCAAGGGGAAGCGTCTGGGAAGAACTTAAGCTGTAAGAAGGGGTCAAATAAAGAAGGATCTTAAAAACACATTTAGAAGTTTGGTTATGGTCCAAACATCTACTCAGTGTAAGTTAGAGCTCATAAACATCCTAAAACATAGTAGTAATTTACCTTGCTAATAAATCGTAGGGGAAAAAAAGAAAATCGATTGATTAAAATACATATTTTATACCAGATATCAGGAACCCATGGGATGCTATTTAATTTCTGCTGGTACATTATCTTTCCAGGCATATATCTGACATTTAATGGAACGGGGACCAGCTGTTGTTCCTACTCATAAAATAAATACTCAGATGCTTGAGAGATGGGCAGTGTGGTGCTGAGGTGTGTGCTTGTTCTGCACAGCATCCTGTCCTCTCATCTTTGCTCTCCATCTGCTGGGAGCCTAAGCCAGGGGCAGTTTTTACTTTGAAGGTTCCCTTGGCTTTGCCCTGTCCACATTCATTTGGATTCAACTATTCGCACCCAAAAGATCAGTAATATAACACCCAGCTCCTTGAAGCAATGACAACTCTCCTTGCCCTCTTATAATGGAAGAAATTTGGACTGAGAAATTGTCTTTTTTTCTTGTTTTAGATTCTTTATAAGAGTAACAATATGATTACCTTCTGAAGATTTTGACATGGTTTTGTTTTAAAGAACAAAGACATTTCTCTGGCTTAGAGTATTTTAAGCCATGTAAATCTCTTTTGTTTATATCAATCTCAAAATGTTTGTAAGCAGTGTCACTTCGGTTTTAATTTTCACAGGACTTGTAATCTGGTCTGGTAGGTTTTGTGGGCAGCAAATAATGACCAGCTGCATAGTTTCCTTAAAAGGACATGAGAGTCTCTTAATGGGTTCCTGCTACTGGGGCTTAGGACCATTGAATTAGTGAATCTTACTTACCCTTTCGATGCCAACCTGTAACAACAGTATAGTTCGTGGACCATGAAGGGTGAGTGATACTGGAACCCTGCTGGGCTTAACATTCTGATGTTACAGGAGATCCTGAGGGAGCTCAGATGGTCCTTGGGCAGGAAAAGAGTGCTGAAATGGCAACATCTGAATGGGTCTTGTACGGGCACAACAGGAAATATTAGGAAGAAATAAAACCCCTCTTGGGTGCAGCCTGAAAAGTGATGCTTGAGGTCACCTTGTTTATGGCAAGCATAGGGTTGAATTTGCTTTTTATGCTTTGATGGTTTTCAAGAGAAGGTGAAATATCATTTATGTAAATTTTTAAAAAGCAATTTAATTATCACATCTTATAAAATGTGGAAGCTTCATTAATAGTAGCAAACATCGTCTTTTGAAAAAAAGTTATACAGTCTGCAGTTGCAACAAATTAGCTTTGAATATTACCTTTAAGGTAACTTTAAAAATATTTAAAAGGGAGAACATATGAAGAAATAGAGGTCTGAGTCATCAAACTAACTTTTCCCTAAATGAAGGAACTTAGGAGAAAAATTAAATATTTAGGATCATTTTAATACATTATTTACAACTGATTCAGTAATGTGTTAAATTGAGATCCAGTAGGAAAGGAAATAAACTTATCTGTCTCCAGGTTAACCTCACATCAGTGAAGCGCTGGGGTGGATCATGCCCACTGCATTTGTTTCTCGTGGCTGCCAAAACAAGTTGTCAAAACCTAACAGAGACTGATCTTCTCACGGTTCTGGAGGCCGGAAGTCTGAAATCAAGGTACTGGCAGAGCCACACATGCTCTGAAGGGCCTGGAGGGGAATCGTGCCAGCCTCTTCCAGCTCTTGGAGGCTCCTTGGCTCGTGGCTGCATCGCTCCAGTATCTGCCTCTGTCTGTCTTCAAGTGGCCTGCCTCCCTCTGCGTGTCCAGGTCCTTTTCTGACTCCGGTGAGGACACTCTCACTGAATTTAGGGCTCACCCTAAACCGGGGTGATTTCATCTTGATCCTTAACTAATTACATCTGCGAAGATCCCATTTCCAAATAAGGTCACAGTCTGAAGTTCTCGGATGGACAAGAATTCGGGGGGGCGGAGGGAGGCTCTACTCAAGCCACTACAGTGATTATAAATTAAATACTGTTGAAAGATAAATTAGAATCTTTTGGAGCGCTCCAGTCTTTCAGGGTTTTAGGTCGCTGCTTAAGAAACATCATAAATATATCATACATAAGGAATTCTCGAGATCAGGAAAAAAAATCAATTTTGAAGTGTAAATACTAAAATCATTAGAAACAAGCGTTTCCTAAAGTAATAGATGCCCCGAATTTCTAAAATTAGATCAGAATTTACTCCTAAATGAATCACACAAACGTATTTGCTTTTCTGATGACGTTTCGCTAGATCTTCATGTAAAATTTTTAATTCAGGGAGAATTTGCAGTAGATGTTTGTAGCCTTTTCCTATATTCAAGTGATACAATCAAAAGTGTGACCCAATGCAAGTTTTAGCTTCTTAGACCTACATCCGACTATCTGACTGTTTCTCAGGTTGTCAGAGAATTTCTCAGACATCAGAGTTGAATACACTAATTATTCCTAAGTGTTGAATTCCTTAAGTCTTTACCGAAAATAAATCTTTTTATTTCGTAGACTTTCAGACTGCCTTGCTCCCTATTCTTGTACCCGTGAACGGAAGGAGATGGTCGGCGCTGCGTGCTTTGCGTATTCCGGTGCTTGGCGCAATCAGAGCTTTATGACAAATGTGCATTCTTTTCGTATTTGATAAATGAATAATTTCAGGGCTGCTGTTTAGAAGCGTCATTTTAGACAGATAGTGTGAGCACACAGACCACGATGGATAGTGATGACTTCAAAGTCTCTGAGAAAGAAAGCCTCTCATTCCGTTTCCCAAATTTAGGATAAAGCCCACCATCTGGTCAGGGCCTGTTTGGGGACCGTGGTTCTTAGAACCTAAGTTGAGCTTGAGGACCACCTTCCAGACTCCCAGGAAAAGCATCAGTACTCCGGGGTGGGTGACGCCTGTCCACGGATGAACTTTCTTTTGCCATTTTCTCTGGGAAGAAAGACCACTGGAGAGACTGGAAGCCCACCCTGCTGCTGAGTCTTGTCAGGGACCGTCTCACACTGACTGGGCGTGAGCACCACACACCCTGGTGTTGCTGCATTGTGGCAAGGCACGTCCTCCCTGGTGCCACTGAGACCTCTGACACTCTGTCCAAAAAGCTACGGTAAATCTCAGATGCTACCAGTGTTCCCTACGAATGGACGACTTTTGCGTTTTAAGGGTTGAGGCCTTGATTGTCAGGGCACGTCTGGAGGTTAGGGGTGTCTGTGTGGCTGTGGTGTTTTGGGACCGGTACCCCGGCAACCTGTCTCGCAGCCATCCCCAGGGAGGCTGAAGGAGGACTGCTGAGATGAGGGGACGTGTGTCGTAAAGCCCTGGGCAGAGGCTCACTCAGAAGCCCTACGGCAGCTGTGGCCCTGATTCTCTGTCTAGTAGCTGTGACTTTTCACAAACTGTACATAAATTTTCTGGGTTTCAGGTTTTGGCTCTGAAAGTAAACCTGGGAGTCATTAGCCATTTCTTTTAGTGCTAAAGAGTTGGATTCTGTATTTCTGAGATTCTGCATTTAGAATATTAAATATATTGCCGCACAAGAGATGGATGGCCCACCCAGCAAGGGATAGGTAACTCTTTTTTCATGATAAGCTTTCTTGTGTAACAGAAATAGAACAAGCCTGGTTCAAACTGCATTCTCTACACGATAGGTTTGCTTGCCTAATCTCACTCCAGAGTCCAGATCCTAGTTATCAAGGATGGTCAGGCACCAGGAGGGGATTGCATCAGTGCTCCTTTGCAGCCTTTGGCCCCCTCCGTCTCTGGAGCCTTTGGCTGCTGGCTTTGTTCCAGCTGCCATGGTGGCAACCAGGTCTGCACACACCCAATGGACGTGCAGAACCCAGTGAATACTGTGCTCTTGCTGCCTTCTAATGGTCCGCTCTTTCAAACCCAGAGTTATATGGGAGGAGTCCACTGGAGCACACAATTATTCCCTGTTTATTATCAGCATATCAGATCATCGTACATAGTAATGACCACTGAACAAAGCTAAATTCTCTAGACAACATAGTGTTAAGCCTTGAAGAAACAGATGCTAACCTCACCAGCTCTAATGACACAGTAGCGTGGCTTCACTGAGTAACATGTTGTATCATATTTGGCTACCGGTGGGGGTATAACTTGGTACAGCATTTTAAAAGTAACATTTCATCACGTTTATTGAATGTTAATGCTTTTCATTCTAGAATTCCTGTTTCAGGAAGATACGCTTGCCAGTAATCTGAGAAGGCAGTGCAGTGAAATGGCTATCAGCATAAACTTGGTAGTCAGAGTAGTCAAGTTCAAACCCTGCCTCCTCCATTTACCAGTTGATATTAGGCAAGTTACTTAACCTCTCTAAGTTGTACTTCACTCATGTATAGAATGGTGCTAACTATAGTGAGAGTTCAATGTGGTAATGCATGGACTTAGCATAGCTCCCAGCAAATGGTAAGCAGTACATAAATGCTGGCCATTATGACTGTTAAACCTGCCCAAAGATGTTAAATTCAGTGTTATTTATAATTATGAAAAATTGGAAACAAACTAAATGTCCAGTAATAGGGAATACAGTAAATTTTTTAAAAAATCATTCATGCAGTGGAATACTATAGAGCAGTTAAAAGTAATATTTTGAAGAATATTTAAGACCAAAATGTTCAATGTGAAAAAAAAAGCTACCATATGCTCCATGTTTACTGTATGACAGCTAGTTTGAATATTTTAAAAATCTGTGCAATAAATCTATAACACAGATACAGTTTTTTCTATTTTATAATTGAAGAAATTGAGCCTAGTGAGAGTAAGTTACTTGCCCAAGATCATATCACTGGTAAGTGGTAGAATCTGATATTGTACTATACTTATATAGAAAACAGATCAGAATCATATATATGTATAAATATAATAAAATATAAATATATATGTGAGCAAAGTTCTAGATGCTAAGATTTCAGGCAAGTTTATTTTTAAATGTTTTTATACTTTTCAAAATTTTATGTATATTAGTTTTAGTAAAAGAAAAATATTAGTAGATCAAAATACTAGAAAATAAAGGAGGTGGTGTGGAGATCAGGGGCTGACAGGAGTGAGCAAAGACAATGCAGGAAAGGAGGCCAATTGCCGATGTGTCTGGTTAATGAGAGGGGTCCTGTGCTACTCAGTCAGAAGGGAAATAGAGGACAAGTGAGTGTCTTGATCAAGTGTATGGACAAATACTTCAGTTAGCAAATATTTCAGGGGGGAGAAAAATGTGCTTTGAGGTTAATCTGATATAGATTAAAGAGAGATGGTTTTGTCTATATTGGGTTTGAGATTTCAGGATGAGATATATAGAGGTTTTAAGGAATTTGGGAATATGGGGACAGTAGCTTTTGATAAAGAGGAACACAAATTATCTTTGAAACAGAGAGTGAGTTGCAATCTCTGAGTGAGAGAAATGCAGGCTTGGGGAAAACACTGGCATGTGGAGGAAATGAAGGAGAGAATGAAGCAGAGAAGAGCATCCAGAAGTATCGTTCGTGGGAATGAGGAAGGCACTGTATTCCGGGAAACAAGGAAAACAACTTGTTGCTGAGATGTAAAGGAAGATGAGCGGTGAGAAATCGTAGTTAGATTTGGTGCTTAGGATTCACCCATGATTTCAATAAGTTAGTGGCAGCAGAAGCCGTGTTGTAAACTATTAACACTGTGAGGATATGAATCAAGGTTAAGAAGAGACGACTATTTCGAGAAGTTTGATGATCAAGAAAGGTCATTTCTAAGGTGAAGGGAGAAGGGCGTCAGCATAAGGAGATAAATTATAGTGAAGAAGATGCTGAAATTGTATGAGACAAAGGGGGAAAGAGCTGAAAAAAAGTCCCAAGGGATGTCGTAGAGCATGAGATTAAAATGAGTGGATGAACTTTGGCAAAGAAAAGACGCCTTTCCCCGCACCCTTAGGCATCAAAAAGAACAAGGAGAGGACTGCAGATGTCCAGTGAGAGTTTACAGATACAGCGAGAGATACACAAGTTGAGGGAGCTTGTTTCAGATGGTTGCAATTTTCTTGGCCAAATAGGAAACACAGTATTCTGCCTAGAATAAAAAGAATAAAAGATATTGGATGGGATTGGGTGTATAAAGACAGCGGGAAAGACTTGTAAAAACCATTGTGGGAAAATGATGTAGAGCATTGCACCACAACGGATGGACTGATTCCTGGGTAGCAGTGCTGTTCCTCTGACCTTGGAGATCATGGTTTTGTAGTTCCGGTCGGTTAGCTTCTCCAGCAGCGCTTAGGAGCCTGGAACCGTGATTGAGAAATGGTATTAACAGGTAGCATCTACATAGCGGTCTAAAGCTTATAAAGTGCTTGTACACGTGATCTCTCATTTGGAATAAACTGGTAGCTGCAATTAATCAAGACTGGCAATGGGCAGGATAGGAATTACCCTGCATTGTTAGAGTGGGCGCTCTTGAAACTGTTGCCCTCAAATGCACAGGGAGGCCAATGAAACCATGTCAGTGTGTAGACTGCGGAGACTAGGGGTTGTAAAGAGGTTAAAGGGCACATTTTATAGCAGGAGTGGGAAGTGTGGAAAGTTAAGATTTTGTGGTCAGAGAGGAATTGCATTTTGCTTTATGCCATATGTTATAGAAAAAAAATCCCCCAAACTTCTATCTGGTTATCTCAAAAAAAATTTCTATTGATTTTTGCAGATATTTTATCATATATTAAATCATTATATTTAGATTTTTTTAGGCTTGAAATATTGTTAAAATATCTTTTAATTTTATAAATATTATAAATATAATAACCTGATGTTACTGGCTTTTCTTTGAACAACTAAATTATATCATGGTTATATCTTTATCTGAATATATCTATGTCCATAGTTATGTCCATGTCTGTATATTTATCTATTTATGTATCTATTTTTGATTGATTGGTCTTGCATTAAGCCTACACAGTAACTTAGGATAACTGATATTTTATTACATATAGTATTTGTATCCAGAAATATAGTATGCATTCTTTTATTTCTCTAAGTAAAAATAAAAACTCCCTTCATATTTTGGGTCCTATTAATCATGTTTGATGTGTGTGTGTTTATTTTTACCTGGACACATTATTAAATTCTTAAAATAATTTGAATAATTTGCTTTAGTTGATTGTTTTTGGATTTTACAGATAAAAATCATAATAGAAAATGGTTGTCTTCTCTTCACATTTCCAATGTTTTATTTCCTTTGTTTTAAAACCAGAATTTTCGTTTTTTCACTTACTATAGAAGCAGAATTTTTAAAAATAACCTTTTTGTTGAAGTATAACAGAGGCTAGTACATAAATGTAAGTGTAAAACTCAGCTAATTTTCATGAAGTGGACATACCAGGTAACCAACACCTGAAGCTACAAGATCATCAGCACAAATCCCTTCATGCCCCTATCGGTCACTCTTCCCAACAAGGAAACTGACTTCTAACGCATTAGATTACGGAAGGGCATCATATAGCACATTCTCTTTTGTGTTTGTCTTCTTTTACTCAACACCAAGTTTTGAGATTCTTCTGACATATGTAGCAGTGATTTATTTATTTTCAGTGCTGGGTAACATTCAGATGTATTATTTTTATCCATTCCATCTTATACGATTATTTGGATTGTTCGCATTTTTCGACTTTTACGGTGTTGCTACAAACATTCTTGTATGTCATTTTTTCGGGTATTCACTCTGGAATGAAATCACTGGGTCTTCAAGGTATACAATAAAACGTCGTGTAAAGTAGATACTGTCAAGTTCTTTTACAAAGTGATTTTACCAATTTATTCCAATTTATTACCACTGGTGTAAAATAGTTCAAATTGCTCCACATGCTCACCGACACTTGATACTGTCACGTCGAAAAACCTTAGCCAATGTTATGTGTCTGCTGGATTATGGTCATTTTTTTCATTTAATTCTTAGTTTTAATGAGGTACAATTTGGATGGAATAAATTGCACTTGTTTACAGTTATATCAAGCTTGATAAATTTATACATCTGTAAAATTGCCATATCAATCAAAATGGTGAAAATTTCCATCACTCCCAGAAGGTTCCCTTGTGCCTCCTTTCAGTCAATTCCCTCACCACTAGCCCCAAGCAAACATGACCTGATGTCTGTCAGTACAGGGGAGCATTGCTTGATGTTGGACTTCGTATGAATGCAATCATACAGTAAGAACTGTTTTGTGTCAGCTTCTTTTATTAAAAATAATGTTTTTAGTCAATGTATGTTTTTATTTGTATCAGCAATTCATTTCTTTTTATTGCTGAGTACTATCGCGTTATATAGGTATATACCACAATTTCTCCATTCACTTTCTGATGAGCATTTAAGTTCTTTCAGGTTTTAGTGTGCTAAGAATAAGACTGCTATGAACGCTCATGTCTAACTCATTGTATCATAAGCATATCATATGACAAGTGTACATTTAATTTTATAAGAAGATTCTAATGTCTTTTCCAAAGTGATTGTACCATTTTAGACACCCATCAGCAATATGAGTCCAAACAGTCCACAGAATTTTAAAAACAATATTAATCAATTTGAGTTTATAATTTTACTTAAAGGAAATGCCTTTAAAATGCTGTTTCAGGATTTAAAATAGGTATTTTTTAATCGTGTTAACAAGTATTGGGAATGACGTATTGAAATTTAATAGATAACTCTTGTGGTGTAGTTCAGTAATTTTAGGAAACCACTCCTAGCCAAGTCAAGCCCACAAGACCACATGGAAGGAAAACCCTGGGCGACCTAGGCCTGTGTTTGTGGAGCTGGTTCCTAGCTATCAGTCTGCCCACCCTTACTTTGTTTCCATTCTGTCCACCTCATAAATAGTAACCCCTATTTTCTGGTTCCTCTTGGTACCAAGTCCCTTTAGCACAATCTGCTGTTGGCCACCATCCCAGCTCTAATCAGCTGCCTTTATTCACAGACTCCACCAGTGTTTCTTCTTGGTTCCCTGCTTTCAGAAATACACACATGTCAGCAACTTCTTTCTAATGGCCTTAGGAACTTTCCATCAGTTTACTGCTCTCCAGGGCTTCTCAGTGGGGCACAGCTGAGTTTCGCAGTCTGTTCCTGAATCTTTTCAGCACCTACTAAATTTATTATATCTTTTTCTTATTTAATTAAAATGCTATTTAAAATGACTTCTTTTATATTGAAAAATTCTTGTGTTTCTGAGAGAATTATGCTTAGTTTTAGTGGGATATTTTATATAGTATAACTAAATTCTATATGTCAGCACATGATTTTAAAAATGGATTGTTCACACCTATGTTCATAAGTGAGATAGACTGGTGTTAACTGAATTTGAGCATAGAAAACACATTTATCTTACAAAATACATTGAATAATTTCAGAGTTTTTCTTCTAAGTTTTTTCATATGAATTACAAGGAAATCATCAATTTGAAAGCTTGAAAGATTTCTCGAAAGGGCTTGTCAAATTTAACTGACTTCCTTCCCCAGCTGTGGTCGAGACTAGCTCTTGAATGGCTTTTTCAATTTGTTACTGAAATAGTTCTCTGTAAGATCTTCCAGTTTTAATTCTGTAGATTTGGTATTAAAACTTACTAGAAACTTAATGCCATTCTCATTTTCATTTTCAAATTTAATACATTTATGTGCATATCCTTTAAATGTTGAACCATAAACTTCTTTCATAACTCTGGTTATTTTTGTCTATTAAATAATAAAATAATATAAATTACAATTTTTCTTTTCTGATAAAAATATTTTAGCTGTATTTATTATATTTATATTCATCTTTTAAAAAATTTTAAAAACTGAATTTTTCTTCAATTCAGTTATTTTACTAGGAAATATTTCCATTTACAAGTGTTTTAATTTATAAACTATCATGGTCAATGAATTAAAAGTAGTAATTAATACGTCCATATATTATTTTAAATTAAGTTTTTTTGTGTGTGGCTTATTAAATGGTCATATCATGAGTACTAGTGTACACTGGAAAATAAGATGCATTTCTTTTTTCAAGTTGACATTTACTATGTCAACTTATTTTATTAATTAATTTTATTAATGATAGTTCTTCTTGTTCTTTTTTTTTAAATATCAATTATAGACAAACCTTGAGCAGAAATTGTATCTCTGTATATTTTCCTTGTATTTTATTGAATTTTAATTAATACAGTTTTTATTCTGTTTACTGTATATTATTTTCATGTATTTTTATTCATTATTTACCATGCCTTCTACAGTTATGCAGATTTCTATCTTTTATAACATTTTTGATAGTTATATTGCCATGTTTTCTTTCCTCTTATTCAAGACTAATTTAGCCTTACATCAACTCTTCTATGTAGTTTTTATTTGTCTCATTGTCAGAATTTTGTTGCAACTTTTTAGTCTCTCTGATATCCTTGGCCTTTTTGTGTGAGAATTTAGCAATCTATATTTGTGATCACCATATGTGGTCAAATGTGTGACATTCTGCAATTAAGGGATCTCCAAGTGTATGAAAAAAAGTGTGTAATCTATGAATCCAGAAGTCTGTGGAAGGGTCTTTGAAACCTGAGACATGAGAATTGTGAGTGGAAGAATAAGTTCTCATTGACATCTAGTAAAAATTAAAGTTTTCTTCTAACAGGACTACATAATATAACAGGAATGTAAAGTATAATAAAGTATTTTGCATATATGTTATAATATAAATGCAAAGCATGCTGTTCTTCTGTAACTATATACAGCATACATTTAATAAAGTATAAAATAAAGTAGTATTCATTAAAAAAACAAACATTTTCGCCTTCTTCAATGGGAATTGTTTAAAAGTTGTGTAAAATAAAATCAGACTTCTTGTGTTGGGGAGCGGAAGCTGTAGATAGTCTATGAATAATGAATATGTCAATGTGGCAGGCTCATATTTTATGCATCCTAATACTAATAAAATAATATTCATCAACCATGCTGGAGGAAAGACTGAATATCTTTCTCTTCTCTCTATGGAAAATGATGGTAAAAAACACAGCTATACCAGAAAAGTTCTATATCTATCAAAGAAATTGAATTCATAGACACCCCAAAGAAGAAAATTTTAGGCCTAAATGGCTTCAATGGCAAATTTTACCTAGTATAAAAAAGAAACAATATAAATCATACATAATGTTATTTAGAAAATAAAAGAGAATGAACTCATTTTATAACCTCAGCATTATCCTTATTCTAAAACCAAAGACATTGCAAAAAAAGAAAAAATGAAGACTAATGTCTTTCATAATCATATATGCAAACATCTTTAGCAAAACATTAGCAAATCAAGTTCAACAATATAAAATGTAATAATACAGCATGACCAATAGGTTTATCTCAAGAATGCAGGACTGGCTGAACATTGAAAAAAATCAGTCAATACAATTCATATCATCAAATGAAGGAAGAAAAATCATATAATCATTTCAAAAAATGCAGAAAAGCATTTGATAAAATCTAACACCTATTCATGAAAAAAATGTCTTAGCAAACTGAGAACTAATTTGGAAACTAGTAAGGAACTTCCTTGACTTGATAAAGGACCTTGTTATAGGACGGGGAAATTTGGACACAGAGACACTGGGAATGTGGGCACACAGAAAAGGCCATGAGAGGTCACAGTGAGAAGGCAGCCATCTGCAAGCCAAGGACAAAGGCCTCAGAAGAAATCAGACCGGCTGGCATCCTGATCTTGGACTTCTGCCCTTCGGACCTGAGAGGAATTCCTGTAGTTTAAGCCATCTAGTCTGGGGTACGTTGTTACAGGAGCCCTAGCAAACTAATCCACAAAAATCCAACAGCTAACGTCACACTTCATGGTGAAAGATTGAATTCTTAGCTATGAAGACTGAGATCAAGGCAAGGATATCCTCTTTCATAAACACTATTCACATTCATAGTGAAATTCCTAAGCAATGCAATAACATAAGAAAAATAAATAACCAGTACTGGATTGGAAAGGGAGAAATGACACGGTATCTATACTCTGTAATTTGTACACAATCCTAATGAATCTATAAAAAAACTCCTCTAACAAGTGAATTTAAGAAGGTCACAAGATACATAGCCAATATAAAAAAGTTCTATTTCTCTATATTAGCAATGATCAATTGAAATGAAAATGAAACTGGTACAGTTAACAATAACACCAAAAAATAAAATACTTAGGTGTAAATCTATAAAATTATGTGCAGAATCTATATGCTGAAAACTACATAGATTGATGAAAAATAACAAATAAGATCTAAATAAGTAGAAAGATACTCTGTGTTCATGGATTGAAGACTAATTATTGTCAATATGTTAATTTTCTTTGTGATCTATAGATTCAATGCACTCTCAATCAAAATCTAAAAAAAAAATATTTTTGTAGGTAGTGATAAACTGATTCTAAAATTTATATGGAAAAAGGCTAGAATAGCCTTTAAACAAAACACCTTTAAATGTGAAGAAAATACTGGAAGAACTCACCCAATTTCAAGACTTACTATAAAGTTACAGAAATCTGCGTGATGTTGGTGAAATTATAGATGAATAGAGCACATAGACCAGAATAGAGAGTCCAGAAACAGACCCACAATAATGTGGTCAAATGCTTTTATTAACAAATGTGCTAAGGCAGTTCAGTGAAGAAAAGAGAGTCTTTTCAACAAAAGGTGCTGAAACAATTGAACAGCCATAGGCCTCCCCCCACCCAAAAAGTACCTTGACTCATACCTTGTACTTTATACAAAAAATGACTCCAAATGGATCATAGACTTAAGTACAAAACCTATAAGTATAAAAATTCTAGAAAATATTTGTGACCTTGAAAGATGTAAAGAGTTTTTAGAATTAGCTCTTTGGTGACTTTGTGATGGAAAAGCACAATTAAAATTTGATAAATTGGACTTCATCAAAATTAAAAACTTCTTTGCAAAAGTCACTTTTAAGAAAATGAAAAAAAAAAAACCATGGGCATGGCAAAAAACACTTCAAATCACACATTTGGTAAAGATATGATACATCTTTCATATATATGAAAACTCTTAAGTAATAAAAAGAAAGTACACACTCAAATAAAAATGGCAAAAAGATTAGATCAGACACTTCATCAAACAACACACATAGATGGCAAATAAGTACATAAATGGTGAATCATTAGAAAAATGCAGATTAAAATTATATCACTATACACATATTAGGGTAGCAAAAAACAATCAGATGAACAACAGAAAAAAAAAAAAAACCCAACACTAACAGTGGCTGGAGAGACTATACACAAGTGGAGCTTCCATATATTGCTAGTGGAAATGCAAAATGAGAGCCAGACACTTAGAAAACAGTTCAGAAGTTCCAAGTAAGGGTCAGTATACACCTACTACATTACCTAAAACTTCATTCCACAGTGTTACACTCAAAAGACATGATAACGTATGTTCCCACAAAACATTTTACAGGTGTTTTATTCACAATTTTCTCAACTGGAAATAACTCAAGTGCCCTTCAAGGGGGAATCTTATAAACATTTATGGAAATTCCATATAATGGAATTCTATGGGGCAATAAGAAGGAAGAAATTGCTACTAAATGCAGCAACATAGATGAACATCAAGTGCACTACGCTGAATGAAATTAGCCAGACTCACAAGACAGCATAGATGATACCAATCTTTGGAAAAGGGAAATTCACAGGAAGAGAAAATGGGTCAGTGATTTTGAGGGGCTGGTCATAGAGGGCATTTTGGGGAGTGATGCAGCTGTCCCATATCTGGATTATTGTATGTCAAATTCATAGAACTATACATCAAAAAGAGTACACTTAAATGTATGTAAATTAAAAATTGTATAAAGCAAAACAAAAAATCATTGTTCTATGAAGAGGTGATCACAAATATCAGATAAAAATAGGAAAAAATATTGTAGACATGTGTTAGGTAATTAATAGAATTTTTTTTTGTATTTTTGATGTTTTTGGTGTTAACTTAAAAATTTTATGTTATAGTTTCCTTTTTTTCCCCCACAAAAGGAAACTTGGATCAGCCTCTTGGCGTTTAATAAATGCTTGTTTAAAGAAATGAGTAATGATCTACAGATTTAACAAAATACTAACCTGTATTAGTAAGAATATACTTAATACTTATACTATTATTAACACCGATACTTATACTATTATTAATACTAATACTACTTAAAGAAACCATTCTTTAAATTTTTTGAATTCTATGCATATATCTCAATTTAATTTTTAAATTGAGGAAAGTCTTGCCACTTGCAAGGTTTCCATAAAAGGGAATAGAGAAAGTAAGAAATCATGTACTTAATTTTGCCTTTCTTTTTTTGTTGTTATTGTTCATCCCAAATCTTTTTACATATGTGAATCTAATTTAACATTCTGCAGCTGTGCTCATTTATGACTTCATTTTAACACAAAATATTTGATAATTATATTTATTACAATGATATTTCTCGTCTTGATGTCTATCTTCTCATCTCCACAGAAGTTCACCATCAATTCAGTGATCATGAGACATCTCTGCAATAATACTGCCTTCACATGTGTGCTCTTTCTTAAATTCAATCATTAATTCTCTTGAATATGCAATCAAGATTTTTATAGAAAAGCTACTTGAGTAGTCATTTTCCCAAGGCTTTGTTAAATTTGAAAATATCTTCCTGTTGTGCAGAGATGAATAGTAACTTGTCTATATTTAGTCAATATGGATAATAGTTTATCCACAGAAGTTTCTGAAACTGTCTCATTGTTTTCTATTGTTACTTATTTCTGCACAAATGTAATATAATTTTGCTGTTTGAAACATATAGAATTTTACTTTTTAGTTAAATTCTGTATTTCCTTATGTGACCCTTGTCTTTGGGGTTCCTTGGATCCCCAGTTCCTCACCCTCACCCACTTCTATGGCTCTGTTGGCCCCAATTCCCTAGCCTACTGGCTCTCCTCCCCCCCCACTCCCCTTCCTTTCCTACATCCCGCTTGTTCCCCATCTCATGAAGATTTACCTGCCCGAGACATCTGCTGGGGACTTGGTGACAAATCCATGCAAATCAACTTACTCTGAAACCCTCTGTTCTCTCCTTGCCCCTGATGTAACCAAAACACGATCAATCAGGTACCTTCTAGAGACAGCGCCTCCCATCGGCACTTCCCTCAAATAAGCACTGAGGACCCACAGGTTTCGAAAGCCTCCAGGTTGCCTTGCAGTGCACCTGCTGCTCAGTACCTCCAAAGACCATCTGGATCAGGTTTACGCCCCTTCAATTGCTTTTTAGTGTTCTTCTTCGGCACAGCACAGGAAACTCTCAATCTGTGAAACGAGTCTACCACAGAACAAGACCATCTCAATCTGGCAGTTAACTGCACATGGGAGTATTAGACCCAAATAAATATGTTTACAGAGAAGGTCCCTCTCATGGCCTTTCCTAAGGCACATTAGGCACCAAAGCTCTGAGATGGCCCAAAGTACGAAGGCTCGATTAATGTTTGCTTTCATCTTGTGTTTCCCAACTTATCCGGCTAGTTAAACAATCATTCTACAGAGACTGATTAATTTAAATAGAGAAAGAAAATAAATTCCGTATTTCTTAGAACGTGCTTGATTTCAGTGCTCTTATTGCTGAATTATCTTATTATTCCTTCAGGTGTTGATTTTATCGCATTTTATCCAATTCATTTTTTTTATCCCATTCATTTTGATTTCTTTGGGAATTTCTACTATTGATAATGTGACGATGGTGCAGTTGAGTCTTGTATTTTTTTTTTTTAAATCCATCCAGTCACCCTGTGTCTTTTGACTGGAGAATTTGATCCGTTTACTTTTAGAGTAATTATTGATCAGTAAGCACTTAGTAATGCTATCTTACTGGTTTTTTTTTTTGCCCGTTTTGTAGTTCTCTTGTTCCCTTCTTCCTCTCTTGCTGCCTTCCTTTGTGAATCAATTATTTTCTGTAGTGGTATACATTGATTCCTTTTTATTTATTGTTTGTGAATCTATAAGTTATTGTTTTGTGGTTACCATGAGGCATACATAAAACAGCTTATAGATATAACAGTCTTTTTTTTTTACATTGATAACAATTTAACTTTAATTTAACATACAAAATCTTTACCTTTCTCCTACCCTCCTTTCATATTTTTTATTTCACAGTTCAGATCTTTTTATATGGTGTATCCATTAAAAATTATTGTTGCTATACAGCTATTTTTAATACTTTTGTCCTTTAACCTTTATACTAGAATCAATTGTTAACACCCCAGCATTTTACAGTATTAGAGAACTCTGCATCTGAGTCTATGCTTGTGTTGTATATTTTCACATGTTTTTATATTATTAGGTAGTGTACTTTCATTCCAGCTTGAGTAACTTCTTTTAAAATTCTCTGTGAGGCAGGTCTAGTGGTGATGAAATCCTTTAGTTTTGCTTTTTAGGGAAAGTATTTATCACGCTTTCATTTATGAAGGACAACTTTGTTGGTTCAAGTATTCTTGGTTGGCAGTTTCTCTCTTTCCACACTTCAAAAATGTCATTCCTTTCTCTCCTGACCACTTCTGAGAAGTTGGCTGATGGCCTCATGGGGTTTTCCTTGCATGAGAGCTTTTTTTTTTTCTCTTGATGCTTTTAAAATTTTCTCTTTGTCTTTGATTTTAGATAGTTTTATTATAATGTGTCTTTGAGAAGATTGTAGATTGTGGATTGAAATTTGGGATGTCTATTAGCTTTATGAATCTGGGTGTCCAAATCTATCCCCAGGTTTGGGAAATTCTCAGCCATGATTCTTTAAATAAGATTCCTGTCCTTCCTTCCTCTCTTCTCCTTCTGGGCCTCCAATGATACAAAAATTGTTTCTTCTAATGGAGCCCTATAAATCATGTAAGATTTCTTCATTCCTTTTTTTCTTTTTTGTTCCTCTTGTTGGCAGGGAATAGGTTCTTGCCTTGTACCAGAAAGAATTCAAGAGCAAGGCATAGTAAAGTGAAAGCAAGTTCATTTAGAGAGATACACATCGGAAGACATAGTGGGGTCTGTCTCACTCAGAAGGGAGAGCAGCTTAGGAGATGCACACTCCATAGGAAGAATGAGGGTCATCTCAAAAGGCAAGAAGGAGTGAGATTGAGAGGTGTGGGGTATTTAGTTTAAAGTATAGGTAGATACACACTCCATAGATAGAGTGCAGGCCATCTCAGAAGGTAAGAGAGAGACTGACCACGAGGTGCAGAGTTGTTAGTTTTTAATGGGCTTGGTAATTTCATATGCTAGTGAGCAGGAGGGTTTTTCCAGCTACTTGAGGAAGTGGCATGGATTTCTAAGAGTTGGGTCCCTGCCCACTTTTTGACCTTTGATGGTCAGTTTAGGAACTGTGATGGTGCCTGTGGGTGTGCCATCAGGCTCAAGGTCTACCAGAATCCAAATCTTCTGCCATCGTGGCTCTAACCAGTCTGCC
The DNA here is from genome assembly GCF_048773025.1 of Camelus bactrianus. Classification (NCBI taxonomy): domain Eukaryota; kingdom Metazoa; phylum Chordata; class Mammalia; order Artiodactyla; family Camelidae; genus Camelus; species Camelus bactrianus. The sequence continues at coordinate 24,879,024 of NC_133540.1, forward strand.
CTGTCCTCAGTTGTTGTGTCACTCCTTCAGTGGTTGGGCCCTGCCCTCTTCCCTCCTGTCTCACTCTGATTGGATAATTTTAATTGATCTATCTTCAAGCTTCCTGTTTCTTTCTTCTGTTTGGTCGATTCTGCTATTGAAGCTCTCTATTGAATTTTTTAGTTCAGTCCTTTGTCTCCAAAATTTCTGTTTGGTTCTTTTCTATGCTTTTATCTCTTCGTTGAACTCATTTTGTTCTCATATTTATCCCCTGATATCATTATAGTTTTTAATCTGTTTTCTCTTGAAGCTCTCTGAGCATCTTTTGAATTCTTTTTCAGACAATTCTTGAATCTCCATTTTTTTGGGGACCAGTAACTGGAATTCACTGTATTTATTTGATGGATTATTTGTGATCCCTGTAGCTTTGCGTAGGTGTCTGCACGTTTGAAGAAGCAGTCACCTCTTCCAGACTTTATGGATTAACTTTGACAAGGGAAGGCTTTTGTCTGTGAGTGGAAGCATGCTAGAACTTACTATGACTCTGGAATTAGTGGTGCAAGGTGTCAGGTACAAGATTGTGTGGTGGCACCAGGCCAAGGGCGTTGTGATTTCTTTTTGGCTCAGGCCAGTAGGACCCATAGCATCTACAATTGTCTGGTACTTAGTAAGTATTTTGGGTGGGTTTGCAGTGCTTGCAAGGACTGTTGGGGTTCTCAGCAGAGCCTTAAGTTCCAGTGGGTAGGGTCCAGGGCAGGTCCAGGTTGGGGCCAGAGCAGTGGTATGCATAGATTCAGTTGTAGGGGACAGCTACAGGTACCTGTGTGGTGGCAGTTGCCAGTTACAGACACACATGTAGTGATGGGGGTCAGGGCAGGCACCAGGACCCACTAGCAGCTGCAGGAGCTCTGACGGTCAGTATGCATTACCCTGGTCATTGCGTCTTGCCACAGGAGCATGACAGTGGAGGCTGTTGACAAGGATCAGGCTGGGGGTGGCAGTGGACAGCTGGAGGTGCTGGCTACAGTGGTGCAGCCCAGTGACAGAACACAGGGCTTGGTCCAGGCCCACAATAGCTATGAGGACCCTGGCAATTAATGTGCTGTCCTGTGACCATGCAGCCTCCCCCCAGAGGTGTGCACTGCAGTGGAGAGTGGTGACAAGTATCAGGACAGTGGCATGCAAGTGCACAGCTGGAAAGGCTAACCCCTGGTTAGGCTGATGGGGATCAGCCACAGTGATCTAGGTGGTGTCTTGTACTCATGCGGCTGCAGAGGCCTGGCCTGGATGCCTGTGCAGCTTCTGGGCTCCAGTGGGGCTGGGGGCAGGGAGTGAGGAGGTCCTCAGATGGTGAATGTTAACACCTGTGGGGCAAAAGCTGGTGAAATCTGCAGAGATTCGTAATAGCTACACTGACCATTGGTTTCCTCGGTGATGAAAGCTGCTGGGTTTGTCTGCAGACCAGGTCACTGTGAACTCCTGCTGAGTGGCTGCTACTTGTAGACCCTGTTTTACTTCCTTGTTTCTAGCTGTCTCTATACATCTCAGCTTTGCCAGTCTGGGTCGGATGAAACCAAGGTAGGACCATCACGTGGTGTCCTGAATGGCTCAGGAAGCTGGTTGCTCACCCCACTTTTCTCTTCCCAGTGAGGAAAACTCTTTTTAACTGGCAAGTTCCCTCTTGGCTCTGAGCAGTGCTGGCTTGGATAATGGGGTGATGCCTTTCCTTCTTATTCAGTTATTTTTAAGGTTTTTGTTGTTGAAATTTCTCAAATGGACTCCCAGAGCCTCCCAGTGCTGTTTTTGTTGTGGACAACTCTCTAATTGTTCATCTTTTGAGGGGGATGCAGGCTGGGGCCTCCTACAGTGCCATTTTGGTGATGTTCAGCTATCTTCCTCTCATTGTATACTTTTTATATCATGCCCTTCTTTTATCTAGGAAGTCTTACTATTTTTCTATTACTTTTTAGTGCTGAAAAATATTTTCATAGATCCACGATTAGCTTTGTCCAATGGTGCATATTTGAATATAATTTATTAATCCTTTTGAACAATAAATATATTCCTATTTAAATTATTTTACACGGATTTAATGGAAGGAAAGTTTTGCCACTGCTCCTCATTCAATCATCATTACTAAAGCTGCAAAATCTACATGTGTAGTAAACGTTTTAATTTTTATTATTAAAGTTATAATTATTAGTATTAATTATAATTTTGAGCCATAAAATTGTAGACATTTCAAGCTTCTTGATTTGTTGGCACTTACTGAGTGCGGCCTTAGGCTGGAATGCTCTGTGCAGTGGTGCTTTGCTTGTGTTTTGTCTGTTCCTTCCCTTGCACTCAGTCTGCATGTTGCTAAAATCATCCCCTTCCTTTCTCCCTGAACAATGTTGAAAGTGTCATGTGTTATAAACCAAGAAGAAGTTAACTAAATTCATTAGAAAAATGTATAAAATATGAGTCTGGGGTTCTGCATAAGAACTTGACGGCCTATTCTTAAATAAGGTATGTAACTTTCAGCAAATGAACATTGTCACACTTAGTGATTCTGTTCAGGAACCTTATTTTCTTATTTATTCATTCTCTGCTACACTTTAGATGATTGGGATTTCCAGATAAATATAATGTTACTATACTGTTTTTCAAATGTGTTCTCTCTGGCTTGTAAAGTGACTTCTCTGTTGATTTCATTACACAAAGAGACACATCTTCTTTGACAGAGAAGCTGAATCTTCCTTTTAACATCTTGAAAGTTGAAGGGATAATAATGTTGCATTTAATGCTAATTCATCCTGACAGTCTTACTCAAAATTTGGAGATGAACATTTCCCAGGGGGCAAGGTGGTTCTGTGCCCCATGAAATATGCTGGGACTTCTGGACGTTCACTTGATACATCAAAATCACTCAGCTAGGTATTTACAAGGAATGTTTGCTGTCTTCTGGATGAAAATCATATGTCCAATACTTGAAGAAATCTTGTGTAAGGCCCAAGAGAAACTGATAGTAAATCATCAGCTAGTTTTAATGGAAAAAAAGAGTGAAGAAACCCAAGGCCACTTAAAAAAAATTCCAGGGCTAATGCAAAGAATATCTCAGATGGTTTCTCCTAAGGGAGTGCCTTCCTTTAGAGGCATTTTTTTTCCCCCTGGGCTACATTTAGCATATGAAGAAAGGTCCTGTTGAATAAAATGCCAATTGTTCTAGTAGCTACTAGTTAATGAGGTCATTAAAGATCAATGATGTGGTTTTTCTAACACAAAATGGAAAAAGCTAATAAATATGTTAATAGTGGAAAATGACAGCTGGTTATGGATATTATATATCCCATTGGTTTAACTAATTTTACCTGGTGTCATTAATATAAAAAATTTCAAGGATACAAGGTACATATAGGAAAAAAGAATGACAAGATTACTGGTCAGGCTAAGAGGTTGAGGATGGTGGGAAAACACTAAGACGCAAAGGAAGGTGAAAATGTGGACAATCCTGGTTAGTCAAAAGATCTACTTATAAAAACTAAGGGAGATGAAAACATTTGAACTCTTTGCATCACATCTCCTATTAGCAAGTCGATTTAGCATGACATTTAAGAATATGAGTTTTGGAGTTAGACAAAATTATATTTGAATCACAGCTCTTCATTGAAGAGCTTTGTTATGTTAGGGGTGTTGGGAAGGTTAAATTAAGTCTTTCTCTCTTTTTTTTGTTTTTTTTTTTGGTATCAACTAAGATTTAAAAAAATCTGCACACAGAAAAATTCCATCATAAGTGCCTTAAACATTAAAGAAAATTTTACATAACAAGGATATTGGAGACAGGGTCATTTCAGGGTTGATTAATTCAGTGGCTTACCAGAATCATCAAATTCTCTGGTTCTTTTCATCTTTCTGTTTTGCCATTATCATCCTTTTGGCTTATTTTCATACACTGTCACCACAATCCCAAGAGGCAACTGCAGATCTGAGAGTTGCATGAAGGTGAAAAATGTCCAGAAAAGGGGGTGGTTCTTACTAAGCGATTGCCAATGAAGACAGTCTTTCCCAGAATTCCCACAGCAGATCCCCTCTGATCTTATTGGCCAGGACTATGTCAAATGCTGATTCCTGGCAAGGTCAATGGGACTGCCTCAATGAGCTGTGACCAGTCATGGTATTGCCCCCATGCTTGGAGAAGAGCCCAGCACCCTATGCACATAGTGACGGCGGGCCAATATTCAAACAGGTCGTGCTTCTGTGAAGAAACAGGCTGTCAGAGAGGCAACAAAGAGTTTCCGTCATGGTGGGTAGGCATGTGATATCATACTAAAGTGCCTGAAATAATCAGCAGGGAATAACTACTAGATATTATTATAAATTTGGGACATACATGTTTTGGTGTTTTATTTAAGAATATTCAAATCTGCCGTAGGGAGTAAGAAGACAAATGAAACTCAGTATTAATAATTAGTAAGGGAGTAGATTCTGAGGCATTCTACACATAGCTTAATCAAAGGAATGAGTAAAAACAGCATACATGTACTGGACAAAGATACAAAAAAAGGAAAGGACCCAATAAGGTCTTTGAATATTTATGACTTGCAGGTTATATCACCATAGAAATCCATTGGTGGAATCCATTCTGGTCCCAGGTATCTTTCCTGAAACAAACAAACAGAGCAAAGCTATCTATGGCTGCTCAGCTAGTTATTGGTGAGTTATGGCTATGGCAAGTGTACTTGTTCATGTGTGCTTCTGCTAGAAAAAGAGTGTGTTTATTCCAGACATCTTTCATTGGCTGAGTTCTCTTGTTCAGTCTCAACTCTAATATTTATAACCACACTGGCTGCTGGAAGGGGAGATGAAGTGGGTAGAAGGTGAGGTAGTCAGAGAGAAGAGTGTATATTGACTAACAAAAGACTCAGGTAATGTGATGCTTTTACTCCACATGCACTCTGTTTCTGTGTGTGCGTGTGTGCGTGCGTGCATGCGTGCGTGTGTGTTTATTGAGGTATAACTGACATATAACAATTATATTAATTTGCAGTGTACAACATAATGATTTAATATTTGTATACAATGTGAAATAATCACCACAATGTCTAGTTAACATCTGGTCCCAAGTGTTTTAACCTACCCCATTGCTTTCTCCTTGCTTCTCACTATGTGTTTTAAATTGATTCAGTAAGCTGTGATTTGAGCATCTGAATTTGGTTAGTGAATCTTTCAGAACAGTTTGCCTAGCTAGTAGTAGTAAACTCAAAGGCTACAATACATCAGGGTAATTTTCTGTTGAGACAATAGTTTTATACAGAGAACAAGGAGGTCGGGGAGGGGACAGTAGAGATTACCTACCTCAGCTCCATTATTTTATATGTAGCAGTGGAGGTATTTAAAAATGTATGCCTGCCCATGTCGAGCATAAGCCATATGATAGTAATTCTAACTAATACATCACTTTTTCACTGATATTTCATTGTGGGCATAGAAAGGAAGGAGACAAATTTAACAAAGTGATAGTGTTTTGGGATTTAAAACCTTTTTGGTAACAATTTATACAATGATTCTGTTCCTTTTATAAGTACAGGGTATTACTTTCTGATAGGGATATGCTATTTAATGATTTATTATTCTTTCTGGTTTTATAAAATCAGAATTTTTAGTCTAGTTCATGTTTAAATTATGGGAATTTCAGAGAAAGAAGTCTGATTGGTCATTAGGGATGTATTCTGGTCAAGGTGGCTCAGTGACTTCATGCTTTGCTCCAAATACAGAGCAATAAAAGATGAAGTATGAAAGAGTTAACCAAACACTAGAGAAACCTTAGAAAAATGATGGGAAGGGCTGACCCTATTGGGCTTCAAATACTCAAGTATGCAGTAGTAGCTCTGAGTTCTATTCACTGCAAAGGGGACTAAAGTGTTTGTGGGGACAGTGATGAGGGCTCTACACACTGTTTCAGTTCTGAAAATGCGATGACTGTAAGGTGCCTACGAAGACCCTTGTGATCATGCATGAAGCAAGGTACCCACATGTTCTGTGTCTAGATCTGAGATATCGCTGCAGGACAGATAACCCAAAATATCACTACAAGAGCTAGTACTGGAAAGACAGCCCTTGGGCTGAGTGGAAGAGGCACAGAGGAAACAAAAGTGAGATCAAAGTAATAAAAACTGACTCACAATAGCCTATTAACAGAATTTTAAAAATGTACAAAGAAACTTAATACTAAGCAAATGGTAAACAAAAAATATAGTCAATATGTAGATTCATTTTAGCTAAAATTAATTTTAAAGAACAATTTACAATAAGTAATTTAGATGTTTTCCATAATAGACTAATTGGTCCCAGACTAAGCACCCAACAAAAAAAGATTATTAAACAGGACAAGTTATATGAAATTAATTTTTTTTGGACCCTAGATAAAAGGCTCAAGAATATAATCCCTCAGTTGTGGGTAACACACGAAGTGAGCTCTGTGATGGCCCTGGCTTTCTGTTTGGAGACACTTTCTCATCCACTGTGCAAGGAAAGGAAACCTAACTAGAGGACAGTGGTCTTGCTGAGCTGATGTAGGAGAAATTAGAGTTTGGGAGCGTAAAGAAGCTGGATTGTGTGAGAAGAGTTGCCATGGAGGACACTGCAAAGAGGAGTTCATGAAATCTATATTGAGCATGCTCAGGACAAAACTCCACAAGAATAAGCAAAAAAAAAAAAAAAAAAAAAAAAACGATGGAGAGGGAGAAGGAGAAGAAGAAAAACTGCTGGGAGCTGAGAAGGCAACAATTTCTGTAGTTTGTAAAAGGTTGGGGAATATTCAATTCCTAGCTACCCAGAGAGGAGAGATCTCAGCGAGCGCTCAGGATTTCAGTAGCGTTCCCAGGTAGGCCGCCCCTTAGGAGTAGAGCTAATTTCTCCTTAGAGTAAAGAAAACTCGAGACCACCCTAACAAAGTTTGAAAAGAAGACTTGAAAGTATTGAGAAAAGTTACAAACAAATTAACTACCTGGCAGAACAAACCTTAAAATTCAAGGAAGACATGTAACAATGTGTGCCCATATGTCTAACATAAAGTAAAAGTTACTAGATATGTGAAGAAGAGAAAAATTTGTGACCCACAGGTAGGGAAAAAGTGAGCAAAAAATCAAAATATATGCAGCAATATGGATATAATGTAGTTAGCATACAAGGACTTTAAAATAGCTATTATAAAGATACTCGAGGAATTAAAAGCAAAGATAAATATAATCAGGGGACAAAAAGGAATCTCAACCAAAAAATCGAAACCATAGAAAAGAACCAAATGGAAATTTCTGAACTGAAAAATATAATATGTACAATGGACAATACCATCAGTTCTACAGCTGTAAACTTTAGTGTCCTTTTGGTTCTAAATAAACAATTACATAATCCCTTCTAAGTGCACTTAAAAATGAAAAGGAAATATAAGAATCCAGGAGTTAATCATACCATGAAGGACTTGGGATCAGGAACTGAAAAATCAGAGGCAGCCATTCACTTAATTTCTCTGTGGCCAAATGATCTTGTATCTCAATTTCTTTCTGTATATGTCTTCAAAACTCACTTTCTCTGTGTAGCATGGTTTTCTCTGCCAACATGGCTGTCCCATACCACCTACGTTTAAATACTTAGATCCACCTACAGACTAAGGAACCTGTTTTCTCTTAGTCTCAATTAATTCCTGTAAAAGAGAATCTAAGTCAGGTGTCTACCCCTGGTTTCATCTTCCACGGCTACGGGAGCCAATTAGTGCTGCCGGAACAAACCTGATTACCATGGCCACCCAGAAGTACCTTTCTGTGAAGAGGAACATTTGTTGAATGAGCCCACTGCAAAACCAGCATTTTGAGGATATCAAATATATTCTGGTAATGAGTTATAAGAAAAATATGCATTTCACAACTTTAAAGAATGACATTTACTAAATGCCATATTATTAGTGAATTTTGAAATCTTTTACAAAATACAGTGAAGTCCTTTTTTCCTGTGAGTTCTTTGAAAAGTTTAAAAATAATTTATGCAATTGATAAAAATCAACAGCCAACCTCTGTGTTGATTAAGAAGATAGAAAGCGCTTCCTTCTCTTGGGAATAATGACCATGTTAAATCATTTACTACAACTTCATGTCAAATGACTCTGCTTTTTAGGGTCTAATCATCAAATGTAGTAAGAACAACAGCAAACTAAGGATTATATTTCTAAATCAGACTAGTTTGGGACAATGCAATTTTCTTGAACAAGTATAACTGTCTACATTTTGTCTACAAGGCTGAGAACTGAACTGCCATCCTCTGTTGTATGAGTTTTGGACCAATAGTAAGAGCCATTAAGTACCCTGTGTTACCAAAGAAAGAATGATTCTGAAACATGGAGAAATAAAGGAGACAGGCTGTTGACTTCCTGATTTTCTTCTTTGTTCTTATTTCACTGATTTGGGGAGAAAATGCAGGAGTTCAGACAAAAGCTGAAAACTATTCATGGCTGTGTAGAGCATCCCGCAAGAGGAAATCATAGGAATTAGGGTCTAGAGATAATACGTAGATATTTAAGTAACTAGTCATAGTAAGTAACTAGTAACATATGGCGTGATGAACAAAGGATGCCAACTGGATTAATTTAAGTGAAACACAAGTAGTTCAGGTGAGAAAAGAGCATATTCTTCAGATGTCTGCTGGTTGGAAAGATGTGCTGTGGTAGAATTAGAAGAGAATGAACATGATTCAGTTGTGGGTTCAGATGCCCAGATGAGTAAAGACTCAGGGCGACAGTGTTAAAGGAGAATGAGATTCAGTTATTTAGGCCTCACTGTTTTGTCATGCTTACCATGTGAGATCACTTCCCCTTTTAAAAATGTCTTATTTAGCTCTGCCTTGCTTGGTTTGCACGTTCAGTAATGCTGCGCATTGTCGCTTCATTTGGCACTAAGAGCGACCATCAACTGTAAGCTGAAGATGAACTGCCCTTTTGTGAAGAGGTTTGGGCTGCCCTTATTTTGCGAATAGAAAGAGTATTGACTTCTAGTAAAACTTGGGAAGCCCTTAGTAAGGGCTTTATCGTCTCATTAAAACTTCAGTAATTAGGGAAATCGGTCAGCCATCGTCTCACTTTTGTGTGTGTGCTCTCTCACTATGCCAATTTGTCCATTCGCTCATGCGTTTGACGTGTTCACAGGAACTTCTGCCTAAAGCAGTGAGGAGGTTGAAGCATAGATTCTTATTAGGCTGATAAAATTAGACAGGACAAACCGTGCAGAAAAATTCATTCGAAAAAAGTAGGTAGTTATTCTATAGTCATTCTGTTACTCTATAGCAGGCTTTTGAGAAAAGTTAATTGACTTGTTTGGGTGTCAAAGCATTTATTTTCAAATAAACTGTTCTCTCTGCTAAGTTAATTTGCTTATATATTAATGTAAACTATGGCCACTTTTTCACAACAAAGGATAATACCCAAATTGCACTACAATCTTCCTGGGACTATTGCAATGGTAATCATGATAATTCATATTTATACCCTTGATCTACAGTTTTCAAAGTATTTTCAAATAACCCAAATGGCTAACAGTAAAAGAAAAAAATTAAATTATAGTGTCTAGTTAAAAATTATTTTAAAAATGTGATCAGAAGAAGTGAGACCTTTATTTCATTTTGACTTCTTTTTTATATTGAAGTATAGTTAATTTTAAATGTGGTGTGAATTCCTGGTATACAGTATAGTGATTCAGTTGTACATATATATATTCCTAGAAAAATCATTTCTAAAGAATTTTTATTGACAGAAAAAATGTTTCTTATGGAATTTTAGTTTAAATGAATATATAATTCTAAATATTGTATGGTGCTAATTATATACATAAATATACATATTACCATCTTATCCTAGTTTCTATGTATATATTTATTTCTATAAATACATCTATATAGCCTAGAAGTACATATACCAAGATGTTAAAGATTAACTCAATACAGTTTTTATTATATTTTTTATACTTTCCTAAATTTCTCATTTGCTACAATCAATGAGTATTTATATTTTATAAAAGTGTTATTTATAACTAACTTAACTCTTGTACTTAGCTAATGTAATGGTTGAAAAGAGTAAGGGAGTCTTGAGATATCTGCCACCAACCCAGGAGAGTGGGCGCCTGAGAGGACCTGCACTTGCTTTAGGCAGTAAGATGTGTGACATTCACACTCCTCACGCGTGGAGCACCAGAAGAGTGCACAGTGAAAGCTCACTGCAGAAATAGAGAACTGGGTAATGTCATTAAGATGGCAGCATAGGTCATTTCCAACCTCAGTCCCCCTCACAAGGATGCCAGCTAGCAACTATCCATGGATAAGACACCACTGTGAAAATCCCAGAACCCAGGGGTAAGGCGGAAGCACCCTCTTGGATCACAGGGACAGACAAGGACATCATTAGAAGGGTAAGAGAGGCAATTTCACTTTCGCCATATTGTCCCTCCCCGAGGCTGGCACAGCACTGCACTGACAGGGCAGCCATGGGTCTGCAGTTTCTCCAGTGGCAAAAGAGCCTGAGATGGACATTTAGTTACCTCAGCATTAGGGGATGCTTCCAGCGAGGCCCACCTGAGATAGGGATTACTCATGGGAACCACTGGGGGAGTCTATGAGGCTTGACCACTGGGGATCAAAGAGAAATGGAGCAGGGGGCCAGGGCTTACATCAGCCAGCACTCAGGTCTTGGCAGACTGAGTTCCTGCTCACAGTGGTGTCTGAGCAGAGACCCCATCCAGCAGCTTAGGCCATCTACAAAGCCAAATTGGTGATCCTGTCTGGCCAGAGAGCTCACCTGGTGGCACTGCCTGATTTGGTCCCCAACCAATGGCCATACTGGCCATGGAGCCAATTCTAGACCCCCACTTGGGCAGAGGAGCAAATTTAAAGTCACACTCAACTGCTAAACAAATTGTCCAGTCCTGCCCCTTGGAAAGTGTGGCCACAGATGATACTGAGCACCCATGGAGCACATCGTACAGCCTCCTTGATCCTGAAGACCAGCCTACAGCCCTGCTCAACTCTGGAACATAGCCTATGCTCTGCCTGATACCAGACCGCAACCTGAGGCCCCATCCATCTGAACATGACGTGCAGCCGAAAACACCATCTGGTTGGGGAACACAGCCTGAGAACCCACCCACCCAGGAGCAACTGCAGAGCTCAGCCACAGCTCTGCCCAATCAGGGGGTCCTAGCAGGGCCACCGCCCTGCCAGGGAACACAGCCTGCAAAACCTCATCAAAGAGATGACTGCAGAGAGAAATTGAAGAATACACAAATAAATGGAAAATGTTCATGGATTGGAAGATTTAATATTGTTAAAATGTCCATACTACCCAAAGCAATCTAGATTCAATGTAATCCCTATCAAAATTCCAATGGCATTTTTACAGAAATGGAAAAAAAAATTCTGAAATTTGTATGGAACCAAAAAGACCCCAAATAGCCAAAAGAATCTTGAGAAAGAAGAACAAATCTGGAGGCATCCCACTTCTTGATTTCAAACTATATAGTAATCAAACAGTATGGGTACTGCCAAAAAGAAAAAAAAAAAAAAAAAAAAAGCCCAAGCCAAACCAAACAAACAAAAAACAGACACATAGGCCAATGAAATAGAATAGAGAGCCAAGAAATAAATCCATGCATATATAGTCAAAAAATGTTTGACAAGTATTCTCAATACTTAATGGGGAAAGAATAGTTTCTTTAGTAAATGATGCTGGGGAAACTAAACATGCACGTGAAAAGAATCTAAGTGGACCTCTATCTTACACCACACACAAAAATTAGCTCAAATGGTTAAAGATTTAAATTTAAAATCTGAAACTACGAAACTCCTAAAACAAAGTTCCTTGACATTGGTCTTGCCAATTATCTTTTGGCACTTAAAGCACAAACAACAAAAGCAAAAATAAAGTGGGAGTATAGCACACTAAAAATCTTCTGTGCAGCAAAAGAAAAAAGAAAATCAACAGCGCGAAAAAGCCATAGAATGGAAGAAATAATTTGCAAACCGTATATCTCATAAGGGATTAAAATCCAAAATACATAAGGAACTCACACAACTTAAGAGCACAAAAATAAATAATCTAATTAAAAATGGGCAGAGGACCTGAATGGACATTTTTCCAAAGAAGACATCCAAAGGGCCAATGTTACATGAAAAGGTGCTCAACATCACTAATTATCAGGGAAATTCAAATCAAAACCACAACGAGATATCACTTATATGTGGAATGCAAAAAACAAAAACTAAAACAAAGACAAAAAGACACCAGACTTATAGAAACAGAAAATAGATTAGTGGTTACCAGGGTGGAGGTTAGGGGAAATGGTTCAAGGTGGTCACAAGGTACAAACTTCCCGTTATAAGATGAGTCACTTCTGGCAAGGTACTGCACAGAGTGGTGACCAGTTAACAATACTGTATAGTATAACTTGAAAATCGCTAAGAGAGTGGAACATAAAATTTCTCACCACACACACACGGTAACTGAGATGATGGGTGTGTTAACTAACCATATTGTGTCATCATTTCATGATATGTATGTATATCAAGTCAACATGTTGTGTACCTTAAACCTATGCAATATTATATGTCAATTACATTTCATTAAAGCTGGGAGAAAAAGAATAAGAAGAGTCTTAGGAAAAGTTAGCTGGATTTCAATATTAAGCAATGTGAGGCTTACTCAAAACTCTGTCTGTGGTGCTTAGAACAATAATCTCCCTTTCATTTTTTACCAATGATTTACTCTTAGATTTAAACCAGCACTATCTTATTTGGATTTGGCAAATGTAGAGCTCATTCTCCTTAGGAATGCTATCACAGGACTGCTGGTTTTGAGAACCATAGATAATTGAAATTTGGAAGATGTTACTTAGGATTTAATCAAATTCAGTCTTATTATAAACTTCTCATTATCCTGAAAAAACAGGTATAATAAATTTGAGTAGGAATACCTGAATTGAACAATTACTGATCAGGTGGATGTCCTGTAGCATAAATTTGGAGGATAAGACTAAGGGAACCCAGATTCCAGTTGAGATAGGCAAGCATTTTACTGCTCAGCTGTGAAATCCCTTGGTGCTTTCCCCTACTGAATCCTAGAAATAGTCCTTTATCTAGAAAAATTAATTTAAAAATAAGCGAAAGTGTTGTTTGAAGATGTTCTGACTTGGAGCTGTTGTAGACTTATAAAGACACAGTAAGTTAGGTACATACCTCCAGCTCAATGTCTATCTCAGCTGACAGAACTAAGAGGTTCTTCAGTTCTTTGAGGATGCCATTGGACTACTGTGAACTTAAAAGTGGCTCAAAGACAATTTACTTCCTGTTAAAAATGGGTTAAGTTCAACTATTCCAAAATCAAAATTATAATTTTTAAGAGCTGTCTCCAGACACTTACTTGGCATATATCTAGTAGTTCTGTATACCATATTTCTAGTAGGTCTTCATCCTGAGACCAAAATGTTTGAGAATGCCTCCTCTAGGTAAATACATTTACAATATGCCCATACCTGCCAGTAAAGAGCTGGTACCTGCCCCATACTTCTATTTGACATAACAAGAAGTTGCTTCTACTGAACTGTGATTCGACTTTGTAACCCTATGTTGGCCTATGCTAAGATTCATGACAAGAAACAGTCCTATGGAATTCATCATTTTATGGATCCAAGGAAGTATTTGGAAAGAGGTTGACAATTTTTATTTGTAAAAGTGCACACACATTTTTTGAGGTCAACTAGAGAAATTTCTCTAATTGTTCAATATCATAAAAAACTTTGATCTCATCCCAGCAACTGGTTTGTTTTTATAGACACCATGAATCTTGCCATTTCTCCTGTTTCTCTCTCTCTTGGCTTTATCTTTACACCAAATGTTCAGCCCTCTTCTAGCCACAGTTTTGTATTTTTTGTCATGCATTTTCACACATTGATCATCCAGCTTTTTCTGACTTTGGTACTTTCATTTTGTCCCAATTTCTACATTTATTTCCCTCACACGTATACACACAAATTCTTTCAAGGCAATAGAAATGTCTATTGCTTGGTTGCCCTAGGAGAACATTGCTGAGATTTATGTAGGATAATGTTTTGCCTAAAGCAAAAATAAACAAATGGGACCTAATTAAATTTATAAGCTTTTGCACAGCAAAGGAAACCATAAGCAAAACAAAAAGACAACTTACAGAATTGGAGAATATTTGCAAAAGATTAAACTGTGAAGGTCTTAATTTCCAGAACATACAAACAGCTCATACAACTTAATAAGAAAAAAACAAAAACAAAAACCCAATCCAAAAATGCGCAGAAGACCTAAACAAGCAATTCTCCAATAAAGACATACAAATGGCTAATAGGCACAAGAAAAAATGCTCAATATTGCTAATTGAGAAATGAAAATCAAAACTACAATGAGATATCACCTCACACCAGTCAGACTTGTCATTATTAAAAAGTTCATGAGCGATAAATGCTGGAGAGGTTGTGGAGAAAAGGGAACTCTCCTACACTGTTGGTGGGAACGTAGTTTGGTGCAGCCATTATGGAAAACAGTATGGAGATTCCTCAAAAAATTAAAAACAGACTTACCATATGATCCAGCAATCCCACGCATGGGCATATATCCAGAGGAAAATCTTAATTCAAAAGACACATGCACCCCAATGTTCATAACAGCACTATTTACAAAAGCCAAGACATGCAAACAACCTAAATGTCCATCAATAGATGACTGGATAAAAATATGATATATTTATACAATGGAATACTACTCAGCCATAAAAAAGAATAAAATACTGCCATTTGCAGCAACACGGATGACCCTGGAAAATGTCATTGTAAGTGAAGTTAGCCAGAAAGAGAAATAAAAATACCATATGATATTACTTGTAAGTGGAATCTAAAAAAAAAAAAGACAACTTATTTACAAAACAGAAACAGACTCACAGACATAGAAAACAAACTTATAGTTACCAGTGGGGGAAGAGGGTGGGAAAGGATAAATTGGGAGTTTGAGATTTTCAGATACTACTATATATATATATAATAGAAACAACAAGTTTATACTGTATAGCACAGGGAACTATATTCAAAATCTTGTAGTAACTTATGGTTAAAAACAATGTGAAAACAAATATATATATGTTCCTATATGACTGAAGTATTGTGCTGTACACCAGAAATTGATACATGGTAAACTGATTACTTCAATAAAAATATATATGAAAAATAAAAATTGAAAAATGAGAGAAAAAAAAAAGAAACGTCTAAATAGACTTTTGATTTGATTCTCATAATCCTGTGAGAGAATTGCAGTTGATAGTGTCCCGAATTTGCTGAAAGAAACTAAGTACTGATTGGTTTAACCAAGGTCACCTGGCTGGTAAAAGTAGCTAAGGTGAGAACAGATTCTAGATCTTCCAATTTCAATTCCACATTCTTAAAACTACCAATTACTTTTTTCTGAAGCCACTTTTGAAGGAACCATCCAGTGAGGTCTCTAAACTCTTTATGATGACTAAGGAGCATCTCTGTAGTAAAATGGACACTACTAACTCAACTGAGTTAATCCAGCTCCCTGAATTGCTGAAATTTGAGGAATGAGAAGTTCCAACATTTTGTGGTTCAGATTATATTTACATCTATTCAGCATTAGAAAAATCCTAAATTTTACATTTATTTTAAAGTTAAATAAAAGAGGGCATAAAATTCTTAAAAAAAAAAAAAATCCTTAGGAGACTTTAAAATTCTCCAGTAGCATAGTTCTTGTTACTAAGAGTAAATTGCTTTCATGGTATCAATATGTCCTGTATCAGTTTACTGTTTGCTGTTTGGCAGATTGAAATACAGGGTCTAAGACGTATTTTTATGACTAAAAAAAGTAAAGTGGGCACCTTGTAGATTTGTTTTATTTAAAATACGTATTTAGTTAAGATCATTTCTCTTCCAGTTACTTTTTTCTTTGACATGAGCTAGTATACCTAAGATTTTTTTTCTTAATCTATAGCTTATTAAGCACATAAATAGTTTGTTGTAAACAATATTAAAACTCTTCCCTATTGGTAGCCACAAATAGAAAAAAGAGAAGGGCGAAGCAGTCTGAAATTGAATTAATAAAGAGAAGGAAAGTGAGCTCACTATAGAAAACTATGTGGTAGCTTTTTTGCTACCACTTGGTAGGTGGTCTGATAGCTTTCCTAAAATAGTAATACATCACAGCTTTCCCTAGAACTACCACCCAGGCAACGTTCACTGAAAGTTTAATTTATTTTCTTTGATGGGATTTGAACCGTCTCAAACCTTCCACAAGGAATTTATAATTCTTATCACAGAGAGCCCAAATGATTCAGTTTGGATCTTTTATATCATGTGTGGGTGGTAAGTCGGATACAAACCAGATGCCTTCCTTTTGAGTTTGGATACCCATTGATAAATTTGTGTCTGAGGAACCAGTAAAATTCACCCAAGTCTGACTATACTGGGTTAAATCATAGATATGTTTCCATGAAGTGCGGAGACCAGTCACTAGAGGGTCAGTCAGGTCTTCCCAGCACAGAACGTTTTCTGTATTTGCATTGCTTTGGTTTTGTCACTTTGGATATTGGCATGGGAACCTGTTCTTTGTGGTTTAAGAGTTTTTAGTTGCTTATTTCTCAACTTAAGTAATAATCCTCTTTAGCTGACAGCTCTTTAGTTACTGTAGAAAAGATTGTGTTGTCATAAACACAGCTTTAGAATTTCAAGTTGGGTGGGGGAGGATCAGAGAGTTTTTTTTTAAAAAGCTCATGTTTCCACCCAAACACACCCACCTAAGTACTTACAAAAGGCACAGGAAAACAGAAGCAGAGTCTCTTCCCGGCTCTGCTTTTCAAAGTTCCTTATGTGGAATCAGATGCTTTTAATACATGTTTCAAAAGAGTATTCCATTTAACCTCTAAAAAGAAACAAACCACACAGTTCTGCTCCTCATTTTTTTCCCCTCAATTTAATCATTTGTTCCAATTTTCCTACCTTTGAAATCAGATGATTCAGCTCTCTTTTCTGCCTTAAAAATTTGGCTTGATTCAAATTTCAGAAGCTAATACTTGATTCCTCAATTTTCCTTATTTTTCTATCTTGATAGTTTTCATATGTTTTCTATCATTTAATTTCTCTTCTGATTTGGATCTCTTCTCCTTAAGTTTCTATTAGGTTTACTCTCTCTTTTGTCTGTTTTCTTTTTTTGTGTAAATCTCGTTCTCCATTCCTCCTCCAAGGAAATGAATCTTCTCTCCCATGAGTTCACGCTGTTTTAAACTTCCACCACCTGTGTTCCATTTTATACTCCTGAGTCTGCAATGAGATCTTATTTAAAGCACGGTTCAGATCTCATCTTTTAAGTATTCCTCCACCTAAGCAGGTTTCTAACTGCCTCTACTCTGGTGATATCTCGGTTCTGCCCATTCTAATCTACCTGTTTGAGTCACTTCTTTCATCCTCTGTCTGATTTTTATGGTTTCCCAATATACTGCAGCCGGCAGAGAATGGGCTTTGGGTCCACACCACTATGGATTTGAAGCTCAGCCCTGTCACGCTGTATGGCCTTAAGCAAATTACTTTGCGTCTGAATTTCTTCCCTGCAAAATGGTGGTCATAATAACTACATCACAAAATTTTGAGGATGATTAAATACAAGCATACAGGACAGAGTCATACTGAGTGTTTGATATTAGCATTTTTTTCAGCCTTCAGAAAAATTTGCTGATGCAGAGATTACTAGGAAATCAGAGTGTGTGTAATAAGCTGCCAGTTTCCAAGAGAACATACGTTGGTAGCATGCTATTTCTTTTTTTTCCCCATCATGCACACCCATTATTTTTTAAAATTAAAATTATGAAATATTTCAACATAAAAGTATAACAATTAATAAAAACATGTGCATATGATTATCCATACTTAGTTTGAACAAAAGTTAGTATTTGCCATAGTTAAATCAGATCTTGATTATAAAGAAATAAAATATCTTAGATTTGGTTTAAACCCTCTGTGTCCCTTCCCTGATGTCATTTGTGTCTCACTCTTTCCAGAGATACAGCCATGGTAAATTTGCTCTTGGTCATTCTTATTTATATCTTTATACTTTCATTATATATGTATATATCCATATGAAATATAATGTTCTGCATATTTTAAATAACATGTACTTAAAATACTATATATATTCTGCCACTTGCCATTTTGTTCAACAGTTTTTGTTGAGTGTACCACATGGGCTGTGTTGTATTGTTCTGTTCTGTTCATTTCTGTTGCATCTCTAGTCACACTGTGGCTCAGCAATACTGCAGTGGTGATTCTCAGTGGAGTGGGTGATTCTAGTCCTACCTGAGGATAAAACCTGATTCAACTCTGGGGATGGGCTCAGCCCAGTTGCTTGATCTAGAGACACCTTGGGACCTTAGGCAAATTTGGGTCTCTTCTCCAGGGAGGCACGTTGCTTAGACAAGGAAGAACCTAAGAAGTCACACAGCATCCTGACACCAAGGCCTAGGACCTCTCTAGTGAGGGGTGGTTTGGTCATAACTCTGGATGATATTTATTCTCCTTTAGAAACTTTCTCCTTAAGGGTTTTGCTAAGTGAGTAAAAATATATGCAAAATAGTCTAGCTGTTTAGAAAACGGTTTATAAATGGCTCTTGTGGATTTTAATCAAAGAATTTTAAGATGAATCTGGCATGGCTCACTACCTAAGACAAATGTATAAATGTGATTCTCTACACTAATTTTTCCCTCACTTTATTTGCAGTAAATTAAGGGTAAATAACATTACTATTGTATATTGCTTAACAGGTTACACAATCCTTTACATGTCTTTATTGGGCAAATAGTAGCTAATTGAAATTAACCGTTTTTTGAAATCAAATTGGGCCCACACAGTAACTCTAGGTGACAAGAGTTATTATCTCCCATTTTATACAGTATTGTATTAAAAATTAGTTACATATGCAAAACAATCTCCAGGTTAGTCTTTTAATTAGATCTTAGCAACGTTAGGACAGCAGTTGAACAACTGGGAAAAGTGGTGAAAATATTTTCAGTAGAAGGGTCTGTCCTATTTCGAAGTTAGAACTGGATTTAGAGAAAGCCTGGGGCATAATTGATTGTTACGCTTTAAAAAGCATAACATTTTGCCTCAAGGGTTTTCCCTGTACAAATTTGGACCAAACATATGTAACTTTCTTATGGAATTAATTGGGAATGCTTTGAAGATTTTCACCTCTTAAGTATAAAATGTCATTTAATAGGGATTTTCAAAAGTTAAGTATAATTGACATATATTAGTTTCAGGTGTACAACACAATGATTTGGTATTTATATATATTGTAAAATGATCACAATATGTCTAGTTAACATCTCTCATACATAATTACATTTTTTTTCTTGTGATGAAAACTTTTAAGATCTACTCTCTTAGCAACTTTCAAATATACAATGTTATTAATTATATATATATTTATAAAACAGTGTTATTAATTATAATCCCCATGCTATATACCCTTGTGAGTTACTTATATTATAGCTGAGATATTTATATTTATATTATAGCTGAGATTTTATACTTTTTAACTTTTAAAATGTTATTTAATAAGAATTGGGTTTCGATCAGTACTCTGGATAGGCATGGGGTACTACCCTAGTTCTTTTTCTTTTTTTTTCAATCAGCCCTGTTACTGATTTAGAAATTAAGTTTAAAAATCTCATTTTTGGAGACTCTTTGGGAAATGTCAAGTGAGCTTAAACATGTAGTGTTTTGTTATTCATTTTTAAGAATTGTTTAACTCTGAAGAATCTTCCAGGATTCTACATTTTTTTCTGTTACAAGTAGTGATGAAAGAAAAACCTTTGTAATCAAAATTATGGCAACAATTACAGTGACACAATTAGAATGGTTGCCATTTACTTACTAATTTAATTCAATTATTGACCTTGTAAATGTATGGGTAATAGTTGCTGAGTATGGCTATAGAAAGGCTATCATTTTTGTTTCTGGTGATAAACAATTTATGCAGCCATAAAAATAGTATTTTTAGAACTCTGGAAAGGAATGGCATTTTATGTAAGCACTATCTGTGGCAAATTATTTCATCATGTAGAATTGTGCTTTATAAGTAAAATGGCCTAGATCTCTGTTTATTTAGAGAGAGAGAAGGAAGAAAGGAAGGAAAGAAAGGAGGAAGATATTACCTCCTTGAGTTTCAAATTGGATAACAATAATAATAATATAACAACTGAAAAACACATGCTTAATGTTGACCATATGCCACATACTGTGCTGTGTCTCAGTGCTCTACATATACAGGACTGCAATTTCTGATTCTAAAGTTCAAAAAGTTTGTGTTTTGCTCAGTTAGCAGCAAGACCAGATATGATCTGAACGCACTTGGTGGCCAGAACTGTCCTGAATGGATAGCGTTTAATTTATAATCTTTACTTATCCCACTTAAGGCAAATAAAATATTGTGTTTGAATGCAGCATTATATAACACATGCCATAGGTACCATATTATCTCCCTAAAAGAAGAATCATAGCTCTAAATTTTGAGACACATCTGAGGACTAGCAGTCCTGTGCTAACACAGTTAGTCTTTGTGATAACCTTATAAATTTGGCATCATTATTGTCTTCATTTCACACAGAAAGGCTTTGAAACAGAGAAATCAGTAGAGAAATATTTACCAATAACGGCTGTTTTAAAGCCTGCAATTCTCTGGTTAGAAAATTCTTTGAAAAAAAAAAAACATTTTAAAAGTGTCATCACTCTTCATGACACCTTTTAGATTCACCAGAAGAAAAGGGAGATTACCATGAATACTTACATGTAAAACCTTTTGGGATTTATTACGATACTACTCCTACTGTTTCCAGGAAGTTACAAATGGATTAGAATGAAAATGTAGAAATCTGTTTCTTTTGGGTGGTTCCTGCTGCCAGGGTATAATGGTTCCCTGCCATGTGGAGCTCCGTAACGTAGTCCCAGGGAAATAGCTAGGGAGGAGACAGCTCACACTGGGATCATTTCACTGACATCTGGCTTTATTTTTGCTACACATCCAGTAACTATTACGAGCTTTTAAATGTAGGTATTTATTGAGATTCAAGTTTAGACTGCAGTGTAGTCATGTTTTTACATCAATTTCAAACATCTTTCCGTGTGTAATGAATACCATATTTAAGTTTTACCAAGTTTCAGATTTTCAACGTAACTCAGTAATTAATTCCCCATAAACTCTTATGATTTGCTGTGATTTATTGATCTCTGTGCCCTGATATATTTCATAGATGATGGCAGTGCACTCCTAACTGTATTGAAGAGGAACTGTCAATACAAACCTAGGCTGTTCTATGGTCCTTGTCAAAGTTGCTGCCTTGGGCACTTTACTAATTGTGAATGCAGCAGGATCCTGTCATAGCCTCGAGAGGGCATGCATGCAAAGGTTAATGCAGAACATCTTACCAATTACTGGAGCAGAGGGTCGTCTCAAATCACACCGCTGCTTGGGAGGAAGCCAGCTGCCCAGCTGAAGGGTGATACTGTTTATAATGCACATGATTGCTGTTGTGATAAGCTTCCCAGAAATGTGTGGAGGAAGGATAATGTATTCTAATTCAGATTGCTTTGGAAAGTTGCAATTTTCCCTTGGCTATCATTGGTATTTAGCATGTTTTGATTTGTAAAAAGTTTAGTAAACAGAAACCTCAATGAAAGAGAGTTGGGAGAACAGAATTGGGAGCTCTCATATCCTGTGATGATAGCTGAGTCCAAGAGGAAGAAGACAGACTCCTTTCCTGGAAAGGACGCAGCCAATGAGACGCCATGGACTCTGCTCACTCATGCCCTCCCGACTTTTCCTCTTTACAAAAGTGTTCTCTCCTCTTACCGTGTGGGAACTTGCACGGGGCTTACCATGGTGACAGACCCCAAACTGCAATTCTCTGCTGATCCCAAGTAAATCCATCTTTGCTGGAGGGTGGTTGTTTCAGGTCAACAGACTGAATCACTTTAGATCCATCTGAAAGCTGCCAATGATTTGAGAAAATCTTTTGACCTACTACAACTGTTTGGCTCACACTTTGAACGACGATTCCTACTTCCTCCCTGTCTACCTACACTCATTTTTGCCATCTTTACATTGTCACAATAGGTTCACATTCACATACCTGTAAGGAATATGAATCTCTGTCTTTCCTTTCTCTTTCCTATCTCTCCCTCAGTTCTCTCTCCTGTGCATGTGTGTGTGCAGCTACCATGCACGCGCGCGCACACACACACACACACAGATTTTTCCTTTACTAGCATACAGGATTCTTTTCTTATTAAATAATGTTATTGGATGCTTATCCTTATATTTTGCAGAGAAAAAAATTTTATCCTTTGAAAATAATCTATTTAAGTTTTGTTTTTGTTTTTTTAGCAAGAGTCTAATTTGATGAAGAATCAGAGGCTAAAGGAAGCTGTTATCTCTCTGTCAGTCAGGGTTGTTAAAATCTCACAACATGTTTTAAACATATGAAGAAATCACGTGTGAATGGCAAGCTACTTGTGTGGTGAGGGATTATTAATTAAAATTTTTCTCGATCAATTAAATTTAGTCCTTGAGATTCTTCAGTCAAGGAATATATTCAGAATGGAGAAAATATTTTGCACCTGCTTCTTCAGCTTTGCCTCTGGGGAAACATGAGAAATATTAAGTGTGACCTTAAAAGGGCCAATGCAGCTTTTTCCCAGATAAATTGTGTCTAGTCATTTGGGACTCTCCCACTGAAGAAGAAAGATGGTTAAACGGATAGTGTCTAAGAGAACAGTGGGTTCTGTTTGATGCCTCAAATTAAAGTCAATTTCAAGTTGATCTCTTTATTAAACCTGAGGAAATGGTCAGTTTAAGATTGAGCAGAGACTGAGACAATTGAAATGCTAGGTTCTAGTGTTGTGTGGCGGATTAGATACAAAAACAGTTCCTAGATTTGCTTTAAATCTGTGGTTTCTGAACTATGTGCTGAGGCAGCCCAGGTCTCTGCATCAAACTGAGAGCAATGCCAGGACATGCATACATTTTCAGGGGGAACACAGCAATACTCTGCCCCACTGGATCACCACGTGATGCTCGTGGTAGTTCACAGTTTCAGCGTTGGATCACGCTACCTTTCTTGTGCAGATCTTTATGAAGCTGGCTTTTTATTGATTCCTAACTTGTTATAAATGGAACTATCTGGCATTTCTTTCCATCCCGGGGTGCCATGGACAATTTACTGAAACACTAAGAACTGCCATGAACAGAGACAGTTTGGGAATCTTTGCTCTCATTCTCTCTCTGTACGTATATAATATGTGTATGTATGAATATACATATGTATGTAAAATGCACATATGTTAATGGCAGTTTATATTTATGTATTTATTCTAATACATAGGTTTATCGAACATTACTGATAATTTGGGGCATTAGACTACGTTCTCCTTGAATCCATACTTCGTGTTTAAAGAAAGTGATTCTGTTTAGACCATAAGACTAAGTGTTACCATTCACTTGGTGCACTTAACCAAAGTACACATCTAGTGTTTTGGATAGAAGTTACAGAGCCTTCCCTGCTATCGTGGCTCTGAAGTGAGACCATATCAGCATTCCTTTGATTTTCTCATTCAGTTCTTGAGATTAAAAGAAGCTTCCACTGGTTCAGTTGAGAAGAATTCTCTCCATTTTCAGGGGGTCATATTTAGAGACTGCTCTACTTCAAGATGTCATGTTTTGACTCCTCTTACAAGATAAACAAGCATTAGGTTAGTGAATGGGATACTAGAATCAAAGATGAACAGACTCTGAAAGTGATAAATTTGTGTCATAATGTTGCAGAAAAACGTGTTACAGCTCAGTGTTACAGAAACTTGGATCCGGGCGAGAGACCAACCAGCACCTGGAGTTGGAGAACTCAAATTTATTACACCAGCAGGCCCAGAGGAGTTAACACCCCAAGCTCTGGACCCCCTTTGTAGGTTTACACAAGCTTTTATAGACTGCCAGTTTACACTTTGCAACATCATATGCAAATAAGGTATAACAAAAGTTGACTAATTAGGAACAAGCTTTGTAGAAATGGACCAATCAAGAGGGAGAGAAATAATCAGTCAGGAGTGAGGGAAATGGACCAATCAGTAGTGAGAGAAATAATCAATTAGGAGTAAGCTCCATGCAAATAAAGTACTACAAATGGACCAATCAGAAGTTAGGGAAATGGACCAATCAGGAGTGAAGGAAATAACCAATCAGAAGTGAGCTCAGGGAACCAATAGAATTTTAAGGATAAGTTCCACTTTCCTAGAAGTAAGCTGTTTCAGAGGCAAAAAGTGAGATAGAGCCTCTGGGCCAGGGAACTGGATGGTGCTGGCAGGAGAGTAGTGGCCCTGCCTGGGGGTCCTGCTGGTCTTTTTTATGGGGCTTCCCACCTCAATAACATTGTGTTTACCCAGGGTATGAGTTTTGTAATTCTTTTCCAAAATCCCTGAGTCTTAGGGCTGTTAAGTGAGTGAACAATTTTACGTGTGATCTAATTAAAGTATCTTGTTTGCCTGCCATTCTACCAAATAGATCAATTCATTTGGTATATCAATTCCCTCTAAAAGGAAAATTTAGGTCCTAAATTCTTGATGTGTTATGGCCTTTGGACAATGGCCACCATTTGCAGACCTATCAAAATTATAATAGTAGCTTCCGTCTCAAATCAGAAGGATGCTTGAAACTCAATTTACTCCTACCAGTTTTACATAACTTTCAGTGAGAATTATCTCCAAGTACTTGTTCAGCTCTCCCTCTGTCTGCATGGCCCATTACACTCTTTTCAGCACCCTCTTTGTCTGCTTAGTTTTGGCTGTCACATGTGATCTGAGCACTGCTTAAAAGCTACAGCCTTGGCTCCATGATGCAATTAAACTCTGATGGGGGGAGGGGAGATGTGTTATCTATGGATGCTCTCACTACATGGCAGAGTTTAGAAAAGACTGGATACCTCACAGAGCCTAAAATATTTACTATCTGACCATATAAATAAAAACAATTTTGCCAGAAAAGTATTCCTTGGGAGCCATACACTTAGCACTCTATAAGTAAATAGTATATATTAACCTACAACTTATGAGTTACAAATAAGAAATTAAAGCTCCTCGAGCAACTGTTATGGTTTAAATTCAGTTGTCACTATTTGCACTCTAGAATACATTGGCACTTAAAGTTGATATTAAATTTTATTTTTATTTTATTTTATTTTTGTTCTGATAAAGCTTTGTCACTATATTTCCAGTTTATACCTCAAAAAAGGTGAAAAATTTCCACTGACATTCTCCATTTATAAAGGGCTTTCTTTGAAGCTTTTGAATGTATTAATATGATATAAAAGTTACTCTGTAAGAAGGAAGGAAATTCTCTCTTCTCCAATCCAGTCTTTGAATAACTACAGATCAATGTGTACATGCAGTGTCCTTGCTTTTATCTAATATGAAGAAAGCCAGTGTGCTGATGGCCTCTGAAAGGTTTTCCAAATTCGCCCCAGATGAAATAAACTCTCCTTAAGGCAAAATAAATGGGATCCTACAATGCTATTGATACAGTATGTGCCATTAACTATGTCTTTCCATTTTTAATAATACATTATAGCAGACAGAGGTAAATAGAAGAATCAGCTTTTACTACTGAGAAAGATATGAAGATTTTACTCCATCTATTATTTCTCTTTTAAAGGAATGCTCCCTCTAGAGTCTATTCTTTAAAAAAAAATGCCAGTAATAGATAATCTAAGAAAAGGTGAAGTCGTTTGCTGACTTTCTTCAAAGTAAAGTGTTTATTTAGTTGATTCAGCAAAATATTCCAAACTGACTAAAGGCTTGAACAAATGTTTGATTTTTTTTTTTTTTGGATCAATGATAATTTCTATTCTGTGAACGTCAGCC